>NW_027411866.1:138714596-139998596 GCF_047663935.1 Musca autumnalis
ATCGTAAATTTTGTATTTAGTCTTCTTTCAGTCTAAAAACTTTACGCCAGAAATTTGTCGGTATAGATCGACGTTTTGATACAGCCCCCATAGAACGGTATCTCCCGAATTTCCGCATTTTGAAGGTTAGCGATATTGTTTTACAGAAATTGCTGAAGTTTGGTATTAAGTCTTTTTCATAAACGAAAGGAAACTAGTTATTCCATTTTACTTTAATACCACTCCTGGTGGAGGGTATAACAAGTTCGACCCGGCCGAACTTAAAGCCGTTCTTACTTGTTTAATTTAAATCAATTAACATACAAAAATGAATTTATATACATGTTAATTCTGTTGAATCTGTGTAGGTCGCATAGAGATGAACATAGACTTATCGTGGCATACAGCACGACATATCGGTAAAATTCAGTCCAGATGGATCAGAACTTATATAGTCAATAGTTTAATGCATCATTTTACTATTTTTCTGATAACAATTTTTGGCTCAAACGGAATTTATAAATGTACACTACTGTTGGGTACAAATCACTATTCGTTAATCTATTAAGATGAACAAGATTATGATGTTTTACATTATGTTTCTACGAACTGATTGCCTCAATCAATTTGCTTACATGTGAAAAGATCGATAAAAATAATAAAAAATCTAGAATTTCCCTTTTGACACTGGAATTTCGGTGACGGGTGGAGAGTATAACAAGCAGACTGGAACTTTTTCCCAAAAGAAAGGGATTTAAAATTGAATATGGACGAAAATATTGAAATTATTCACAAAATTACTGATTCTTTGAAAGTGTGCTTATTATGTGTCCAGTCAATCTCAGACATTGTTATTATTTTTGGGGGTTATTCAAATTAGCAGTTATGTTTCAGTTTCTATATTGCGTTGTGTTTTTAAAAATGCTACTGAAAATGTAATAATACAAATACTTTATTAAATACAACTAATTTTGAAAGCCTTTTTAGGCAAAATAAATTATGGTAGTAGCGACGAAATAGCTCTATAAATCAAAATAATTTGTTAGTCTTCTTTTTTATACCACTGAGAACAATATTGATATTTTTATTAAATATAAACAATATTTTACATGTGAGGTAATAAAACATTTAACATTACTCCACTTAAAGCCATTCACGAGACTCAATTTGTTTGTTGGTTGGCTTATCTCAGTAGAGTACAACACAACCGTAACAAGCTGTACACAAACACATGTAAGCAAACACAGGCACAAGTGGCCTTTGGTCATTTTGTTGAAAATTAAAAAAGAAATAAATAAATGGTATTGAGGTCATTGGAAAGTAAATTTACAGATTGATTCATTTGGAGTTTCAATTGTTGCGGCTGATGTGGCCATTTGTCAGATAAAATATCGTAGTCATATTTTGAAGCTTAAGGATATAGAAAGACATATATCATGAGGACGTAATGATTTTTCAATATCTATATCAGCATCCGGCAAAAAGGGGCACACGTGCCCTTGATGAGAATAACAACAGAACAACCACCACTCAGTGTTCGTTCAGAAGTCAATGAAGAAGGTTCTGTTGTCGCTTGTTTCAATGATTTTTAATTTTAGCGATGCATTAATGCGTTTGTATTAGTGCCGATACCTGATCTAAATATGTATATAAAAGAGCTCAGTGAGTGAGTGTCCGACATATCATCGCCCAGACGAAACCGCTGAAGCTAGAAGGTTGAAATTTTGACTGTGGGTTGTTGGTGCGTAGGGAGGAGATAAGGCTGGGTTTTTGGAAATTCGTCCTAGAATGATACGAAAAGTACTAAAAGGTACTAAATATGGTACCCGTTGTATTGGGCAAACGGGAAGAGCTAGAATTCTGAAATTTGGAATGAAAATCACTGACAGAGAGTTAGAAAGAGGTACTAAAGTGTTTTTGGAAATTCGACCTATAAGTGTACGAAAAGTTACTAAATTTTGTACCAATTGCATATTTTGAACGATTATAGCTAGAATCTTGAAATTTGGTATGGGAATTAAGTTTGGGAAGTGGTGTTGATATAAAGAAAAGATTTTAGAAGTTCGTACTTATGTGTACGAGAAGTACTAAATGGTACTAAATTTGGCACAATTTGGATTTGGGTGAACGGATAGAGCTGAAATCCTTAAATTTGGAATTTAGGTTATCGTTGGAGTGTACGATTGAGATATGGGTGTAGTTTGGAAATTCAAACTTATGTATGTGTACGAAAAGTACTAAATGGTACTACATTTGGTGCAATTTGGATTTGGATAGACCTAGGAACCTGACATTTGGAATTAAAGTTACTGATAGGGTGGTAGTTTTGGAAATTCGTACTTATGGTTACGAAAAGTACTAAACGTTACTAAATTTGGTACAAATTGGATTTGGGTGAACGGATAGAGCTGGAATCCAGAAATTTGGAATTAAATTACTGTTGGAGTGTAGGATTGAGGTAGTTTTGAAAATTCTAACTTATATGTACAAAAAGTACTAAATGGTATTAAATTTGGTGCAATTTGGATTTGGGTGAACGGATAGACCTGGAAACCTGAAATTTGGAAATAAGATTACTGATGGAGTGAAGGATTGAGGTAGTTTTGGAAATTAATACTTATGGATACGGAATTACTGTTGGAGATAGTTATTGAAATTCGAACTTTCGTACGATAAGTATTGATGGTATTATGAATAGAGGTGGGAAACGACATTTAGTATTATAGCCGCTGTTGGTGTGTAGGGTTAAGATATGGGTGTAGCTGTGGATATACGTACAATAAGTGTACGAAAATTACTAAATGGCACAGAATTTGGTTCAAATTGTTATTGTGTAAAGGTAGAGCTGAAATTGTGAAATTCGCTATTAGTATAGCAGTTTAGAATGAAGATAGAGAGGACGTTTTGGAAATTCGTACTTATGTATACGAAAAATACTAAATCGCGGTTGGGATATAGTTTTGGATAAATTTTGTACAAGTTTGGTGTTGCATGAAAGGATATAGGTGGAATTTGTTTTATGAGGGATTGTGTTGGTGTGTAGATAAGGATTTTTTGAAATGCATACAAATTCTGAAATTAGGCTGAGCGCTGGCTGATTTATTGAGAAATACGAAATGTACTAAAAGGTATTACATTTTACGTTGGTTGTAGCAATGAAGGTGGAATTATATATGTAATTAGTGTGTGAAAAGTTGCAATAAATTTGGTATTGGGCAAGGAATAGAAGTGGAATTCTTATGTATTATTTATTTGTCAGGTTCATTATTTTTAGGTGGTCGTATAATAAGTGTACTAGAAATATTAAATAATACTAAATATTGAAGGATTGGTATTGAGTAAATCGATAAATGAAATTTGTTATGAGGATCACTGTTGAGATTGGATCAGAATAGTTATTCAAATCCGCTTTTAAATGTATGAAAGGTTTCTACATGTAATACCATTGGCATTGGATGAACAAGATCTTAAACTCTAACTTTTGAGCTAAGGTCCTGGATTTTAAAAACTGTACTGAATAATGTACTATTGTTTCTATGTTAACAAGAATTCGGTTTCCAAATCAAAAAGTCAAACGTACCTTTTCAACAAAATTGTTATTATTTTTATTTGAAAATTTTGAACCCGCACACCCACCACTATGTGACATGACATGTTTCGCCTTTGGTAAAAGCTCCTCAGACATATCGGATGTGGGACGGCTTCGCTATCATCTAACTTTTCCTCTTTCAAATGCAACTTTTTTTTACAACTCTGAATGTTTTGTTCAGTAATTGTATGGCTCTCATGACAAACGCTTAGCGTAGTCTTTGAAAGTTATGAATTTTTTCCTTGTGTTTTTCAAGGACGTGGGTTCAAACCCCAGCCTGGCTCAGCTAATTTTATTTATTTAAAAATTTTGCCTCTTTTAGGCGAAGATCTTTTTTAGTATTAATTTTTTAATTAATTTCTCGTTGGAATCGAGCTTGATGATCAACAATGCAAGTTGTCTATTCTAAACGTTATAGTAAGTTCATTTGAAAAGGTAGATCTATGCGGATAATGTTTTACAAGGAGGTTTTACACCCTGAGAATAAAAAGGCCTTAAATGAAATGTCTCAAAAACTAACTGTTATAAGTATAGGTAACATCTTTTGAATAAAGGTTTTCTACATTTTGATATCACAAATTCGAAAATTCGGTTGGAAAATGTGGATAAAATTTTCAAAGTACCCATACCGTTCTAATAAAACATGGACTGGAGTTTAAAATGTAGGCTATTTTTGAAATTCGAACTAAACGTATACGAATAGTAGTTGAAAGAAATTAAATATCAATTCAAATAGGTATTAATTAACTCAGGAAGTATGGCTTGCGTCCAAAAAAAAAAATTGTATCGTAGTAATAGGAGCCGCAAGGTCTAATTGCTCAAAAAAAATTCAAAACGATCCGCGAGGATCTTTTAAACTTTACTTTACCCCAATTTTGTATGGGAGACACCAGAAGGAGGGAACCGATATAACCCATATTCGAACACGATATATATCTCGAAGTTTGGACCAACGCGATTGCTCCCTTCGAGAGTTATAGTTCATACCATTTTACAGAAATATAAATCTGCACTATAATTATAAGATTTCTGTCTTGTTGTGTAGAAATAAAATAAATAAATAAAAGTTTGGATAAAATATTATATAATAATTGTTCCACAAACATCCCAGGCGGGACAGGGGAGACTTCTCTCATATCAATGAGTGCACCCCAATTCATATTAGCTCAATGATATGGGACCTACTGTTTATCGCCGAGTCCGAACGGCGTGTCTAAGACACCACTTGTAGAGAAGTTGTACAAGGCTGAAATACTCAGAAAATGTCGCCAACATTACTGAGGGGTATTTTGCCACCGTTGAAAAGTGTTTGATGTTGACTGGCCGGGGAATCAAACCCACGACCTTCAGCGTACAAAGCAGGTGTGCATACCATTGCACCACGTTGGCACCCTTGGACAAAATATTACGATACCCAAAATTCGGTTCGAATCGATTGATCCGTTCGAGAGTGCGCATCAGCCAGACTGGATATGGCTAAATCGACTCAAAATTGGCTGAAACGAATTTCGTCCAAACATACTTGCGGTCTAAAACCGTTATTTCGATAAGGCACATTTATTTATTATTTATTTTATAGATATATTATTTATTTTATACAGTCTGAGGGTTTAATTAATTATCGAATGATGTCAGATACAAGACTTTAATATCGCTATGTCAAGTATTTACATAGCATCCTCTTTTTTTAATGGACACCTGACAGCTCCCTTGTGACACCCAAAAATAGAAAGATAGCATAAGAACAATAAAAATCTGATATGTCGGAAAACCATCCTATAAAATAACGCTCTACAAGTTCCATGATTATGGTTAACACACTGGCTGATATCATTAAAAATTCGTCCATATAGAGAAAGTCTAAAGCAGCATGTGGCACACAACTACAAAAATTTGAACAAAAACGAATGACCATGCAAACATTTTCCATCGCGTAAGAATAATTCCTGGAAGATCAATTATTCGCAGGCAAGCACGCCTAAAAATCTTCCGCGAATTACCAACCTAAATTTAGTGTTTATGCAATGCGAATCGCGACCAAGATTCCCTGACGCATCATATGGAAGATCTTAAGAAGAAGAAAATATAAAGAAAACATTAAAGGAAATTTATTTTTCTTTCATTGTTTTTTTTCTTTCATTTGTTGTGTTCGATTTTAGCCCCTTTTGTTTTTATACCCTCCACCATAGTATGGAGGGTATATTTAGTTTGTTTTTCCGTTTGTAACGCATTGAAATACTGATTTGCGACCATATAAAGTATATATATTTTTGATCAGGGTAAAATTCTGAGTCGATCTGTGCACGTCCGTCCGTCCGTCCGTCTGTGGTAATCACTCTAGCATCCACAAAAATAGAGATACGACGCTGAAATTTTGGGAAAAGGCTTCTTTTGTTTGCAGGCAGTTCAAGTTCGATGATGGGCTATATCGGTCCACGTTTCGGTATAGCCCCCATATAACGGTACCCCCGATTTAAGGTATTTTGACGTTTTTAGCTACATTTTCAGACCGATTTAGCTATAATTTGACATTTAGGGTTCTTATGTGTTATTAAACTCATATAACAAAACTTGTGGACATAGGTACACGTTTTGGTATAGCCCCCATATAACGGTACCCCCCGATTTACGGTATTTTGACGTTTTTAGCTACATTTTCAGACCGATTTAGCTATAATTTGACATTTAGGGTTCCTTAGTGTCAATAAACTTATATAACAAAACTTTTAAACATAGGTCCACGGTTTGGTATAGCCCCCATATAACGGTACCCTCCGATTTACGGTATTTTGAAGTTTTTAGCTAAATTTTCAAACCGATTTAGCTATAATTTGACATTTAGAGTTCTTAAGAGTCAATAAACTTATATAACAAAACTTGTTGACATAGGTCCACGTTTTGGTATACCCCCATATAACGGTACCCCCCGATTTACGGTATTTTGACGTTTTTAGCTACATTTTCAGACCGATTTAGCTATAATTTGACATTTAGGTTCTTAAGTGCCAATTAACTTATATAACAAATCTTGTGGACATAGGTCCACGTTTTGGTACCCATATAACGGTACCCCCGATTTACGGTATTTTGACGTTTTTAGCTACATTTTCAGACCGATTTAGCTATAAATTGACATTTAAGGTTCTTAAGTATCAATAAACTTATATAACAAAACTATTGGATATAGGTTCAAGTTTTGATATAGCCCTCATATAACGGTACCCCCCGATTTACGGTATTTTGATGTTTTTAGCTATATTTTCAGACAGATTTAGCGTCAATAAACTTATATAACAAAACTAGTGGACATAGGTCCATGTTTTGGAATAGCCCCCATATAACGTTACCGCCCGATCTCAGGTATTTTGACGTTTAAGTCACATTTCTAGACCGAATTAGCTATAATTTGATATTTAGGGTTCTTAGTGACCAAACAATTTATATTCGAAAAAATTATGAACATAGGTCCATGTTTTGGTATAGCCCCATATAACGATACCTCCCGATTTTCGGTATTTTGAGAATTTTACCTACAAGTTTTAACCGAATTATCTGTAATTTGAACATTTGCCATTTGAAATTCGTAGTGGTCACCACACCTCTCCACCAACAATTGTCAAGAAAGGTCGATGTATTGATAAAGCTCCCATATAACGGTACCTCCCGATTTTCAGTAATTTGATGATTTCAGCTACAATATTAAACCGAACTAGCACTAATTTAACATTAGAAGTTCTTAGTGGTTACAACACCACTCCATCAAAAATGGTCAACATAGGTCCATGTTCGGTTATAGCTCCCATATAACGGTACCTCCCAATTTTCAGTAATTTGGCAATTTTAGCTACAATTTTTAACCGAATTAACTGTAATTTGACATTTGAAGGTTGTAGTGGTCACCACACATCTGCATCAACAATTTTCAACCTAGCCCCAATATAACGATACTTCCCGATTTTCGGTACTTTGAGGATTTTACTTAAAATGTTTAAACGAACGTAAGTCCATGCTTTGGTATAGCCCCAAAACAAACCTCCCGATTTTCCGTACCTTAGCTTTATTTTTTGACCGAACTTTCTGTAATTTGAAATTTAAAAGGCAACAAAATTTCTGGAACAAAAATTGTTCATTTAAGTTCATATTTTCGTATAGCCCACATACCTCCGAACTAGCTGTTAATGACATTTGAAGTTCCCATGTTATGTACCGATTTTCGGTATTTTGAGGATTCTATCTACAATTTTTAACCGAATTAGGAGTTATTTGACATTAAAGGCTCCCCTCAAAAACTGTCAACATAGGTCCATGTTTTATTATAACCCGTATATAACGGTACTTCCCAATTTCTAGACCACCAAAAATTGTCAACATGCATATTTAGATATAGGCACCATAAAAAAGGGCCTCCCGAATAAAGCGTTTTATGTACATTATCTGACATTTTAACGTACCCACTTAATGTTGGGGACAGGAATGAAAACTAATTATTCCATTTTAGTTCAGAATATTTTATGGTGGAGGGTATGAAAAGTTCGGCCCGGTTTTTTATTGTTTCTTCTGATTTGTTATAATTTTAATTATTCCTTATGTTGTGTGTTTGTACACTGGTTCTAATTCACTTTCTTCATTTCACTTGGCAAAACCCGCACATGTGTTGTGTTTGTCAATACTCATAATATTTTACGTGCCATTTATATCAAAGTTATGTAGAATGTGTATATGGGAATTATATGCAACCAAATCAAAAATTTTAGTAACAATCGCGTGATCGGGGTTCGGAAGAATAATATATTATTCGCCTGCACTAACAACAAGCGAAACATAATACAAATCCGCGGAAAGATCACCGAGATAAATAACTAACTATTTATTCAACCGATTGAGAAAAGTCCAGCAGGGATGTAATAATTTCCCTTAAGTAAGTGTGATAGATGAAGAAGTTCAAATAGAAGAACTAGTCAATTTATACCCCAATTTTAAATATTATATAATCTGACTTACGTTGTATGTGGTGAGATCGACTTTTTTACAAAATCAAAAACTAGCTAATTTATTTACTTACGTTTTCTGAATCAACAATTGAAGTTCAATGCTGAATAAATTATATAATATCGTTTATAACTTAAACTAAATATTAACTGTTGGGGATTCTATTACATGTTGATACAAATTCTAGTGCAATTGATGTGGAAATAGATATATATGCATATTCAACCATTTCGCTGTATTACAATAACTTTAAAGTAATTAATGTGGAAATAGTGCAATTTAGTGCAACTAATGTGGAAATAGATACATATGTATGCATTTTCCTTGTGCAAACATTTCAACCATTTCGCTGTATTACAATAATATTTTGTTTATTGTATTTACATAATTACATAAAGCTAAAGCATTTGTTTATTGTTTGTATGTAAATATTTGTTAAATTCATTGTAAAAAATGAGAATTTATTGTTATTAAAAAGAATTCATATGTCACAATTGTTATTATATTGATGTACATAACCTAAATAAAAACATGAATACCGCATTTTTTCGAAATCAATTTATCTGAGAATGAGAATTTTTTAATAAAAATTAAAGCCTTTTTATTGTACTGAAACATACATTTAAATTAAATAATATTAAATTCATTACATGCAAAACATGCGTGTATGTTGCACAAGAGATATATAGATAGATAAGCCTCGCTGTATATAGTCGAACTTCTTTATAACATCCGTATCTACATATATTGAATCGTTTTATAAAACACTAGCAAATGCCCGCTATGAGGAAAACAAATAAACAATATTTGATATGGAAATCGGCCGTATCTCACCACAAAACATCAACAGCGAGCAATATTTTTAAAGTATTTCAATTAAGGGAAAAACCTCTTATAAAAAAATGTTCACATATGTATGTCTAAATTTCCAAATGAACTTACTAAAACGAAAAAAAAACTATTTTGTTGAAAAGATTCTTCAGGTCTGACTGCTTGATTTCAATAAGTATCTTAGAAAATGACATGCCTTCGTGTTCAGATAAAATCAATGATACAATATTTAATAAATTTCCAAACCCAGGACCTTATTTTAAATTGTATGATTTTACCTCTACTTGTTCACCTAATGCCTGTAGTATTTCATGTATTTCATGTGGAATTTTTATAACCATTCTGATCTAATCCCAACAGTGACGTAGGGGATGGAAGATACCAAGGAACGGTCCTGACCGGTTTTAACATGGCAAAGCCCAGGATTTATCTTGGTCCCTCTTTCATCTCAAGTTGACACTGACCTTCCCGTGGTGTCACCTGGGGAACTGCCTTTAACACCCATTAAAATAGTGAGCTAACATCTGCCGCGCGTTCACCCATAAGAACGTTAAAAACTTGGGTTTGGGCGTCGCACAGTGTTGCCGCTTCCATACAAAAGTGGACAATAATAGGAGGAGTTGACCTAGGTTGATGAATATTTGCACAAGTACTTATAAGGGCATAGGAATGAAAATTTTCAGCTTTGATCCATATCGGTTCAGATTTGGATATTGCCCACATATATATCTTTCCCCGATTTTGCTATAAATCGCTCAATTTTTCATGAATAGCCTTCAAATTTAACATGGGATGTTTCCTCAGGTCACTGTTCTGTTTTACCGATTTTGATTTAATTTCGCAAAAATCGGTACAGATTTGGATATATGTAGCCTCCAAATATCTTTCACCGATTTTGCTACAAATCGGTAAATTTTTGGAAAATAGCCTTCAAATTTAACATTGTATGTTTTCTTAAGCACTGTTTTAAGTTTCACCGATTTAGAAAAAATCGGGTTAGATTTGGATATAGCTCTCATATATATTTTCGCCCGATTTTATGTATTCGATGCATTAAACACGCAATGTATGTGAGATATTGATTAAATTAGAAAAATATGACGTAATTATCCGTAATTGAACCTCCCATGTTAAATTTGAAGGATATTCATCAAAAATTAAGAGAATTATAGCAAAATCGGCGAAAGATATATATGTGGGCTATATCCAAATCTGAACCGATTTTTACGAAAATCGGTGAACCTATTCTATGACCTAAGAAAATATATGTGATATTTTCTGTGTGATCAAATTTGAAGGCTATTCGATTAAAATTGACGGAGTAATAGCAAAATCGGAGAAAGATATATATGGGGGCTATATCCAAATCTGAACCGATATTTGTGAAAATCGGTAGTGCTACTCAGGGGCTTAAGAAAATATTACGTAATATATTTGAAGGCTATTCGATCAAAATTGACCGAGTTATAGCAAAATCGGGGAAAGATACATATGAAGGCTATATCCAAATCTGCGTTGGGTTAGTAACCCTCCCCTAGAAATACAGCCTACAATGAAAAAACGAAAGAAAAGAAAAACAAACCCCTCTAAAGTTGACGAACCCCGCAAACGTTTTAAGGACCATGATCTGCGAATCTGCACCTGGAATGTTCCCACTCTTTATAGAGAAGGTGCAGTCTTCGCATTGGCAGACGTACTTGAAAAGTACAAGGCCGATATTATGTACTGCCATACAGGAAATACGATGGATTGGGAAAGGCGTCACAACAACACCTAAAGGTGACGCACTGTATTATAGCTGCCATGACGTAAAGCATGAGTTTGGTTGCGGATTCGTAGTTAGTCGGAGGCTAAAACATCTTGTATCAAGCTTCACCACAGTGAATGAAAGACTTGCTGCAATTCGAATTAAAGCTAAATTCTTCAACATCAGCTTTATTTGCGCTCATGCTCCCATTGAAGAAAAGGACGAACAGACCAAAGATATATTTTACGAGCGCTTACAAGAAACAACGGTCATACCCTGCCCATGACATAAAAATCATTCTAGGCGATTTTAATGCCAAAATTGGAGAGGAGAATATATTTGGCCCAACAGTCGGGAAATTCAGTCTACACAGTGAAACATCTGACAATGGTATGAGGCTGATAGACTTTGCAGCTGCAAAAAACATGGTAGTTAGCAGTACCACAGTTAATCATCTCGATAATCATAAGGGCACCTGGCTGCCTCCAGATCAAAGAACAAGTAATCAAATTTATCATGTTGTGATAGATGGAAAACATTCATCGAGCGTGTTGGATGTACGATCGTTCCGAGGCGCAAACATCGATTCGAACCACTACCTTGTTGTGGCAAAGGTACGTACCAGATTAAACGTAGCAAACAAAGTACGAACAGACACAACACGAAGGTTAGACATCGGTAAGCTGCAATCATAACAGATAGCCACAGCATATTCCACGCAACTAGCCCAATTGCATAATCAAAGCACTCCTCATCCCGATAACATATCAGCGCAATGGCAAAGTATTGCCCACTCCATGCAAACAGCCGCAAAATCCATACTTGGATACCAGAGACCTCCACCAAGGAATCCATGGTATGATCAGGAGTGTCGTGCTGCCACCGAAGAGAAAAATGCGGCATATAGGGCAACTTTACAATCCGTAGCAACGCGTAGCGCACGAGAGAGATACAGGGAGAAAAGGAGAGAGGAGAAACGTCTTTTCCGCAGAAAAAAGAGAGAGATGGAAAAGCGGGAGTGTGAAAAAATCGAGATGTACAGGAGCCAGAATGAAGTCCGAAAATTCTACCAAAGAGTCAAGCATCAAACTGATGGCTTTGGTACAGGCACATCCTCCTGTAGGGACCAGCAAGGTAATTTGGTAACTGATACAGATAGTATACTCAGGATATGGAAAGAACATTTTTCAAATCTGTTGGTATCCAATAGCAGCGAAGACGACGAAGATACCCCAGTCCCAATTCCCGAAGATGGTATTGAATGTATACCGCCCAGCCCAGATGAGGTAAAGACAGCAATAAATCGGCTAAAGAATAATAAGGCAGCAGGGGCCGATGGCTTACCAGCCGAGCTGTTCAAAACCGGAGGCGACACGCTGATAAGGTGTATTCATCAGCTAGTAAGCAACATCTGGCAGGAAGAACGAGTACCCAACGATTGGAACATGAGTATCCTGTGCAACGTCCACAAGAAGGGAAATAAGACTGTATGCTCTAACTATAGGGGCATAAGTCTACTCCCTACTGCCCACAAGATCGTGTCAGGGATATTGTGAGAACGACTAAAGCCTATGGTCAACGAGATAATTGGACAATACCAATGCGGCTTCAGACCTGGCAAGTCCACCATTGACCAGATATTTACCCTGCGGCAAATCCTGGAGAAGTCCCAAGAGATGCAGGTCGACACCTATCACCTTTTTGTCGACTATCAAGCAGCCTTCGACAGCCCGCTGCGTTCAAAGGTATTCCCGAATTTGGTATCCCCGCAAAGCTCATCCGGCTTTGTAAAATGACTTTAGCTGACACGAGGTGTTCACTTAAAATAGGAAAGAACCTCTCCGAAGAGTTTGGTACCATAAGAGGTTTCAGACAAGGAGACAGCCTTTCGTATGATCTCTTCAACATCCTGCTCGAAAAGGTTATACGAGAGGCAAACGTCAAAAGATTAGTCACATGTTACTTGCTTATGCTGATGATATAGACATCATGGGCCGATCAGTAAAATAAGTAACTGATACCTTTATGAAGGTCGAAGGAGAATCTGCTAAAGTAGGCCTGGCGGTAAACGGTGAGAAGACCAAGTTGATGCTGTCGACGCGCAATGCGTCCATTGAGCTTGGACTGTGGAAGTTGGTTCCTATAATATTGAGGTAATGAAAGACTTCGTCTACCTCGGCACCTCCGTAAACACAACAAACGACATCAGTTGTGAAATAAAAAAAGAATTGTATTGGCCAACAGATACTGCTTTGGTTTAAGTAAGCAGTTTAAAAACAAAGCCACATCTCGTGAAACAAAAATAACGCTCTACAAAACACTGATACTACCCGTGATGATATATGGCTCCGAAGCCTGGGTACTTGCGCAAGCAGACATGGCAGTGATTGGTGTGTTTGAGAGAAAAATTCTTCCAAAGGTATATGGACCAATCTGCGCGTTGACGGTGAATATGGATGTCGCATGAAACACGAGCTGTATCTGCTATACAACGAGATCAATATTGTTAAAAGGCGTATAAATACGGACCGCTTGGCGGTGCACGCAGAATTGGCAGGCCAAGGAATAGAGGGCGCAAACAAGTGGATGATGAGATGAAAAGGCGCGTTATTCCAGAGTGAGAAGCAACAAATAGAGAGAAATGGAGATTTTTTTTTTAGTTTGCCCTATGGAACAAATGTTCTGTAATGGACCAGCTAAGTAAGTATGATACTCATGTCAATCTTTAAAGCATTGGACAGATTAGTTCATGTAATATAAGTACTTCAATATTTAATACTATTTACTACCTCTGGCATACTATTGTTTATTATAGTTAAAAACTTTTAGTATACTAATAGTATAATTCCAAATTATATAATTTCGGCTTTATTGCCACATGCAATACCAAAATCGTACCAAATTTAGTATATTTCGTACACGTAGGTATAACCTTCAAAAAGTACGTCTTTATACCAGACCTATATATCAACTGCGATTCTCATTTCCAGTTCTATTTGTTCTCCAGAAACAAAATTCAAAACTCCAGTTCCATTTTTGCAAATGTCAAACGATTCCAAATTTAGTTCTGAATTTCTGAAACTACCTCCATATCTCTTAGTTCTAAACTTCAGGATGCCAGCTCCATCACTTCACACAATTCCAAAATGTACCAAATTTAGTACCTTTTAGTGCACATAATTACGAATTTCCAAAACTGCTTCCGTACCTCAGTCTTGCACTCTAAAAGTGATTTTAGTTCCAAATTTCTGGATTCCAGTTCTATCCGCTTACTCAGATCTAATATCATCTTCGAAGGCAATTTCATTTGCCTTGTACTAAATTTAGTACCATCAATTCTAAACTCCAACAGTAATCAGATTTCCACATTTCAGGTTTCTATATCAATGCGTTCATCCAAATTGTACCAAATTTGGTACCATTTAGTACTTTTTGTACATATAAGCACGAATTGCCAAAACTACCTCAATCCTACACTCCAACAGTAATCTTTTTTCCAAATTTCAGGATTTTAACTCCACACGTTCTCCAAAATTCAAATTGTACCAAATTTAGTAACATTTGGTAATTTTTGTGCTCATATGTACGAATTTCTAAAACTATATCCATATTTAAATTCAACGCTCCTACAGTAATCATAATTCCAAATTTCAGGATTCCAACGCTATCTGTTCAACCAAATGCAAATAGAACCAAATTTAGTACCATTTAATACTTTTCGTATACATAAGTACGAATTTCCAAAATTACCTCAATCATACACTCCAACAGTACATATACTTCCACATTTCAGGATTCAAGCTCTATTCATTCCCTCAAACCCAAATTGTACAAAATTTAGTACCATTTAGTTCTACATAAAAATCACAAGAAATTTTTCCTTTCCAATACTCACATCTCAGTAAATTTTGTTCCGATCGATTTGAAAGTTTTACCACCATGGTACTTATTCTTTAAAATAGGCCAATATTTTTTTCGATTTTCTGTTGGCTTACATCCAGTTTGAAACTTGGTCATGAATTGCTTATAATTTCTATTGCATGTAGTCCTTATGATTCGTATTGCGCCTTCATTTTCACATATTTTGAAAGCTTAATGATTTTCTCACGCTGAAGAATTCCGTCCAGAATATACTCGAGAAAAAAAGGAAAACCTACAAAATCTTTCTAACTTTGCTATTTTTCAATATAACATTCGGCAGAAAAAATATTGGTATGTTCGAATATATTCGAACGAATTCCCTTTCTAATGAATATATAAAAAAATACTTACACATAATACCTATATAGGTCAAAATATGGGCAAAAGTTAAAAATTTTTGAGCATTTTATCCATTTTTAGTGGTATAGAAATTACACTCGGAGTCGACCCGGAGTCGGAGTTGTGAAAAAAATCGTCTGGAGTCGGAGTCGAACCAAAAATACCTCGACTCCGAAACCCTGAACACAACCACATAAATGGCGTTTTTGTCGTTACTTACGGTCACAAAATTAAGGCCGGAATGCATTTACTTTCCCAAATAATAAACCAAAAATAATTGCATTACCCGAAACCACTATTAATCGTTGACAATTTGGATCTTTTTAATATCTTTCAAATATTTGATTGTCGTAAATAAAATAAATTTTCAGAACGTTCAAATACTGATAAAACCAAAACATAAAATATCAGTCTGTGCATATACGATTCTCGCTAAAATAAATAAGGTTGGAAATAAATAAGTCGACACCAAAGGCCTCCAACGAAATGCTAGGAAACAATTGACTTCCTTCAAAATATAATTTTGCAAAATTTTCGCGGATTCTTAGCGATATCTAAAAACATAAAATATGTCAGATCCTCCCTTGGATAAATATAACATTTAAAGACAAACGCGAAACAAATCGATTGTATATTGGTCTAGTTTTTGATTCACGTACGAACGTCATTTCAGTTTTATAAACATACATAATAGATTAAATGTGCCTAAATTGTCATTCTATCCTTAAAAAGCCGTCTAATTTTGTGAAAAAACAAATATGTTCGTAAATATTAAATTTAAAATTAGCCTTCTCTAATATGTAACTTTAAATTAATATGTTTTCCCATTTTGGTAATAGCTTTTGGGAGACATTAACTTTTGTTCTTTAAGAATGTACCATGAAGACAATGTGATTTTTTCCAATAATACTTCAAATCAAAATACATGAAAATCCCATATTATTGTTGTTAAAAGTCCGTTATCAGATATTATAATGACCTTCCAAACAAAATGACAAAATTTGCTTGTCAGAGAAAGAAAAAAAGAAACATTTTGTCATTGTGTAACAAAATTGTAGACATCGTCCCCATGTCCTTGAAACTTTGATAATCATAAATTACCAATTGAACTTTTTTGTAGAAAAAGGCTGAACTGATGGTTGCAGAAGTTAACAAAAGTTCATTTATATAATGACAAGTCCGCCAAGTTTATTGTGTTGTTTGTTATGGTTTTTGTAAAGGTTTGTTTTATTTTTTTAACGTCAATCAATTATTTGCTATGACGAATTGGACAAAGACATAAATACAACAAGATAAGACATTTCTTTGCTATCATTCTTCAGTGAATGGCTTTTGAATTTAACATAATGTTATATTACGATATGGTGATATAACATTTTTTTCTTTTATACATTTTTACGTATTTAACCGAATTTACTGATCCAATTGACATAGAACTATTCTTGAATAGATCCTTGAATTCATAAATTTCGATTCTGATAGCATTACATGAAATGTTCCTCCTTGGTTGCGATTTTGAATTAACTGTAACCTGTTAAGGGTAATGTTTCTATACAAAGTTTCGTAAACATTTTTTTGTTGCATGCATTTTGTCTAGTCTTAGTTGTATTTATGTCTTTGAATTGGATGAAATGCCATAAACATTAATTAACAAGTAAAAAAGGATCAGTCGGCTTTGCCGACAGAGATATACCCTCAGCCTGTGTGAATTGAAACATTTTTTTCCAAAAACGTATATATTTAAGGGATTTTGAAAATTTTAAGAGTATGAACCGACAAATATCGCGTTTACTATTTTAGCTAATATTATCGAACTTAGGTGGGGGAGGTACCGGAAGGAGTGGACCTACAAGCACCACCTTCGAATTTCATCTAATATTCGAATAAATATTACGATATGCAAAGTGTGGATCAACTAAGTATTTGCTTCGGGAGTTGTCGTGCTCTCCAGCCACTACATGGTGCCATAGAGTGTTTTACACTTTTAGGGTTGTTTTCTCAAGAAGTATGGACTTGCCCCTGAAAAAACTCTTACCGTTGTAACTGAGGCAGTGAATGAAAGTTGCTTCAACAAAAATCAAATTGATTCCAGAGCAGTTCTTAAAGTGAACTTATCCAAAATGTTGTGTGGGAGGTACCCGAAGGAGTGGACAAATGTAGTCCACATTCGAACCTGATATATATTTGGTAGATATACTGGGATGGGTAAAGCATGTACCAAATCGATCTCTACCATCAAGAGTAATCATGCGCAGGATTTTTCCGAACATTTTTGAACTCTTGGGGTTGAGGTACCTGAAGGAGTAGACTGATATGGCTTATCTTCGATTTTGGACTAAGTTTGGACAAAATATTTCGAAGGCCAAATTTTGGACCGAATCGGCAGATCCGTTCAAGAGTTATATTGCGCTCCAACCACTACACACGGTGTCATAGGAGTTTTTCGTAACTTTCAGGCTATTTTCTCAGCAAGTATGGACTTGTCCCAGATGAAACTTGTAATGTCGTATAAAGGACAGTGAATAGAAGTTACTACAACAAAAATCAAAGCGATTCGTGAACAGGTCCTAAACTGAACTTTTCTGAAATTTTGTGTGGGAGGTACCCGAAGGAGTGGACCGATATTGGAACCTCATCTAAGTCTGATCGAAATATCAAGACGTTCTAAGTATGGGCCAAATCGGTTACTTCCTTCAAGAGTTATCGTGCGCACAAACTTTCCGAACATTTTCGAACTTTTGTGGGGGAGGTACCGGAAGGAGTGGACCGATGCAGCTCATCATCGAACTTAAACTAAGTTTGGGCAAAATATTACGAAAGCCAAAATTTGAACCGAATCGGTTCATCCGTTCGAGAGTTATCGTGCGCTCCATCCAGCAGGACAGACAGACGGACGGACATGGCAAGATATTGTAGATATTGTATGTTATCCGTCCATTTGAAATATTTCGAAGGAATTCCTATGTTCGCGTATACCTCAACTCAATGCAGTTACCACTTGTTTTTATTGCTAGTGAAGCTAATGAAAAAATCCTTGCCAGTCTTTTGTGCCTTTAAAATGGAAGCTTTAACAAATAAAACACAAAACACCACAAAAATACCATTCTAAAAAGTTTGCCCTTCTTTCTTTGAATTGAATATAACAGAATTATTTCAACCACATTAAACACTTAAAGATGTCGCCGGTTGGAAAATATCGCATTTATTTGTTCTTGTATTTAAAATGATAACGTCCAGCAACAACTGTGGCCATCTCGATTATAACCAAAAATGTAAATTTAATTTCCGCTGCAACAGCTCGAAGCAAAACACAGTTTAGACAATATTTGTAGCGGGATGATTGCAGTCCAACCTAACAACCTAAATAACAAACATTCGTTTGCCCTCATTTCAAAATGATATCATGCCAACAACCAATGTCAATAACAACTGATGCTGTTCTGTATATATTTGAATTGGTAATTGTAGTAATGTAGCAGGAGTCTATTTTGGGGAAAATTAAAATGCTTGAAATTGAGTTTTTATTTACTGTTTCCATTTCGTATTTCACACCAACAAAATTGCTGTGGAAGTGCGAGTAGAGGGGGGCTTGAAATGTGTTTACGAGAAAATCTAGGTAAAGTGCCAGACATTTTATTAGAGTCATTTGAACAAATCTAATGGCATTTAAATTTAATTTGATACAGGATTTTATTGCTATGTTTTGATAATGAGGATGCTGGAAAAATATTTGCAAAGTCCTTCAATGAAATGAGAACAGAACTTTTTTGTGGCAAATTATATTGAAAGGAGGCAATTTAAATTTAATTTTTTTTAAATCTATAATTTTGAAGAGCTGATAATTTGTAATTTTAAGTAAAGGTGGTAAAGAAATTTAACTTATTAAGATAATTTTTATACCATAATACGGAGTCATTTTGGGCGTTAAGTCCGGGGTCATGGAGGACATAACGCTTAAAATTGATTTTGGGCGTTATGTCCGTTGGGCGTTATGTCAGATCGCCATTTGGATTAAAGCTCAAAAGTATTGCGGGGTAGGTACATGAAGGAATGTATAGACATAGACCATTTGGGAAGTGGATCTTATTTTAGGGAGTAATGTCTTTTGGATAGATAGCACGTCCTCCAGTCATTTCAGTTGGTCACCGTATAACTTAGTTTTTTCAGCGGTATGTCAGGAAGCATGGACTTACCCACGAAAAATGTATTATCTCTGGAAACAGGACCACATGAAGAAGCATCTGCATAAATTTCCAAAGGATTTTCGAATATACTGCAAACAGAATTAAAAGATGGGAGTTACCCTAAGGAGAAGATCGATATGGGCCATTTTCGAAGTTAAACTAAATTTGAAGATAATTTGAAGATAGTCGCGTGTACCATTTTCGTGAATTTTGTTTGTAATTTTTAGGAAGATGTACCGGAATGGGTGGATCGTTTGGACAAAATGTTTCGGAGGCCAAATTTTGGATCGAATCAACTGATCCGTTCGAGAGTTACCGTGCGCTCCGGCCACTACACATGATGCCTTAGGTCTTTTTCAGTTTTTTGCCATTTTCTCAGGAAGTATGAACTTGACCCTGAAAGAACCTGTACCGTCGTAATGGGGACAGCGAATACAAGTTTTTATAACAAAAATCAAAACAATTCGAGAGCAGGTCTTAAACTGAATTTATTCGAAAACTTTTGTGGGAGGTACCCGAAGGTGTGGATAGATAGAGTCCATATTAGAACCTCATTTATGTTTCTGCCAGACATAAGCTTTGTTCCTTTACTTTTGGTAATGGTAAGAGTGGTAAAAGAGAAAAGTGTCAAAATTGTTCAAAATTGCTCTCTCATGAACATTTTTACCACAAAAGTAAAGGAACGGAAAAATGGTAGATCCGGCAGCAATGTCAGAAAAAAACATAAAAAAAATCAATTTTCGTCTTTTATTTCACAGTTTTTAATTTAGTATTGTCAGTGTTCGACCTTTTCTTCGGTTTTTCGTCCATTTTGTGAAATAATCGTCAAACAAAAGTCGAAAAATCAGTTCTGCCATTTTCTACCTGCAGAAATTTTGCTGGTAGCCTGTGGTAGAAGAGAAAGACATTTTCGCTCTCTCTCCCCTCTCACTCTCTTAAAAATTGCTTCCAGTTTTGCCACTTTTCGGGGTTAAGGAACGCTTTGCAGGTTAAAAATGGTAACAAATGGTTAAACTGGTAACCTCAGGTAAGGAAAGGAACACAGCTATAATTTCACGATCTACAAATCGATTACTCCTTTCAAGAGTTATCGTACGCACAATTTTTCCGAACATTTTTGAACTTTTGTTGGGGATGAGTAGACCGATATGGCTCAATTTCGAACTTAAATTAAGTTTGGACAAAATATTAAGAATGCCGAATTTTTTTTTTTTTTTTTTTTTTTTTTTTTTTAATTTTTAATCTTTATTTACTTATAAGGATGATACAATTCATAATGCCCCAGCGCCATTTGGCATTTTAGGGGCTAGTTGGCAAATATTTACAAATATATATGCTCCTTAAAAAGTATTTGCTATTTATAAGTTATTAAAGTTCATGATAAGAATCATAAATAAAATATAATAATTTAAAATAAATTACAAACAATAATACATATGCATTTATTGAAATGTATAGAAGAAAAATTATATCAGAAGCGCATCTAAATGTTGCAGTAAGTACTCTTTTACCGCACTCTTAAATAAGCAAAATTGATTAATATTTTTTAAAGGTTGAGGTAAGATATTGTATTCTTTTGTACCAGAATATTGGATTCTTTGCTTTGTTGTTTCCGATTGACAACGCGCAACTTCCAAATTATTTCTGTTACGTGTATTAAAACCATGTTGTCGACTTGTAACCGTTATAGTATGATGTCCAATATTGTGAATACACTTGTACATATATTGTAATGTTTGAAATTTGTAAATTCCGTATACCGGCAAAATAGTAGGAAACCAATTACTGAATAAATCATACGTAGAATGGGATATGTGTAAGTTCGCCACCACCTTTAATGCTCGATTTTGCTGTCTTTGCAGAGATTTTAATTCCGATGTCTTTTTATAACCAAACACTATCATTAAATAATTCAAATGACTTTGAATCAAAGCTTGGTAGATCAATAACTTAGTTTCGTGATTAAATTTGTATTGGAATTTGTACAGTATACCAATAGCTGGTGCAATTTTTGATTTAATTACCTTGATGTGACGATCCCACGATAACTTTCCATCCATATGCAAACCTAAATATTTGATACAACTAACCTCTTTTATTTCATTACCTCCAATATGGACGCTAAACTCGTCCCCGAATCCGAAATATGGCTTAAATCTAATCAGCTGTGTTTTCTTAGGATTAATAAATAAACGATTTATTCGAACATATTCTAGGAATAATGATGCATCCCTCTCTACATAGGGTTTCAGTGCGGTTTCATGTGAATACGGATATAAGACACAAATGTCATCTGCGTAAATAAACATTTTACCATGTAACTCTAAATTCCCTAAATCATTAATGTATATAGAAAACAACAGAGGACCTAGAACACTCCCCTGTGGTACTCCGTACATCACCTCACGCATACAACTTTTCATCCCATTAACCTCCACATACTGCCTTCGGCCTCACAGATAATCTTTCAAAAGTAAAATTGCATTTCCACATACACCGTAAAATATTAGTTTCTCCAACAGAATGTTATGATCCACTAAGTCAAAAGCTTTTGATAAATCATAAAAGACTCCAGCAACTGCTTTATAGCCATCATCCAAACCTTTGCAAATAAAATTTTGAACATTAACTGTAGCTTCCTCTGTACCACATCCCTTACGAAATCCATATTGATATGTATTCAAAAGTCCTTTTTGTAGAAAATATGTATACATTTGATTGTGTACAATATGCTCGAACACATTATCTATTATTGGGAGTATTGATATTGGGCGAAACTGATCTTCTCTTAGACATTTCGATTCCTTTGGAATCGGCACAATCTTATGAATTTTTAAAATATCTGGATAAATAGCAGTATCAACCATTTCATTGAAAATTTTTACCAATATCGGTGAAATCATGTTTTTAATAGATATAAGGACTTTGGGGTATATCTTATCATGCCCAAAACTCTTTTCCGGAGACAAACTAGATATTATATTAACAACTTCTTCTATAGAAGTATGACTAAACCTAAATTGATGGTTGCATCCCACTATAGTTCTTAAATCATTTATTGTATCAGATGGATTACTCCGAATTTGAAACTTCAACAACTCCACAGATTCGACAAAGTGTTTGTTAAGAATATCTGCTTTATGGTTATTGGACGTTATCAATACACCATTTGAATCTTGCAGGTTTATTTCTCTAGAGGTTGTCCTACCGAGAGTCTCATTCAAAAACCCCCAGGATTTTTTTGGATCATTTTTCAGTGCATCCAAGGTATTTGCATAGAAGTCATTCATGGATTGATTATACGCTATCTTAATGACTCGACTTATCCTTTTGAGTTTTAATTCAATTTGTGCATCACGTTTTTTCCTTCTTTGTTTTAGAAGTTTTTCTTTATATTGCATCAACTTATGTAAATTACCATTTATCCATGGGGTAATTCTATCCCTCAAATTTATCTGCCAACCCTTTTGAACAGTACATGAATCAATCATACTCCCTAGGTAGTTTATCAAATTCGTGGTGTCTACAGATGGATTTCCCGTAAGTACGAAATTAGAAACTGAATTTTCGAAACAGATTTTAAATTTTTCATAATCACATACTAACTTACGTACCAGCTCAGTTTCTTTGGTTCGAACTTTCACATCCAATCTAACATGTATGAGGTTATGATCTGACAGTTCCGATTCAACAGAGTCAATGTACATAGGCTTACAAATATTACTGTACACATGATCTATTGCTGTTCCACTAAACGGGCGTGTTATAAGGTTATGACAATTTCTAAAGTCGAAATTCATTAATATGTAAAACAAATCCGATGAATAATTTATAGATAACAAGTCAAGATTGGCATCACCAACGAAAATACACGGGTATCTACCATAACGACCAAGAATATTCTCTAAAAATTGAACATAATTGCGTTCATTACATTTGGGTGCTTGATAAAAAGACATAAGTATTATAGGCCTTCCCTCTATTTGTATATCATTAATTTTCAGAACAATAAATTCAATAAAATGTTGACATATAATTTCTTCAACAGTAAACGAAAACTTTTCTGAAATGTAAATAGACGTTCCACCGTAACCGCTAAATCTACAACAGTGTACTGATTTATAACCTGGAATGTTATAAATCTGAACCAAATCTTGCCTGAACCATGTTTCCTGTACTGCTATCAAGGCAGGAAGTTTTGGAAACTTTGAAAAAGTTTCTTTAAATTTATTAAATTTTGAAATTGAAGATACGCTTCTGGCATTTACAGATATCATTTGAAAATTGTCTAAATTTATATTTTTTGCATTCCGTTTGAATGATTCAAATGTAGTAAAATATTGATTATTCATAATAGAAAAAAGATTTTTATATAAAAACTGAGATTCGAAATTATATATTTAATTATGATGATATGTAGTTATCAGAATCAACGGTATCAGCAGGTATAACCTTTTTTGGATTTTTCTTTTTGCTCTGAGTTGAAGCTTTAACCAAGAGTTCATCAACATCTACTATAGACTTGATCAATCTGGGATTGGATAATTCGCTCATTTTGGTGAAAATTCTTCCATTGACCACATACACAGATCTATATCCAACTGTCTTTAATAGTTTGGCATAGTTAAATAATTCCATCGTCTCTCTACTCAAAAAATCATTTATGTATATTTGCTTGGTTTCCTTTTTTTGACGCAACTTTGCTTTATTTGACATTAACTTATTTTTTGCGTTGACAGAACAAAACTTTACAATCAAAGTCTTTGAATTGATATTAGCTTTTTTCGTTTTTACGAAGTAGGCATCACTGATATCTTCTTTATTTATTGCTGCACCAACTTCATCTGACAGTTTAACTAAAGCATCTACTGCAGATTCATTCTCCTCAACATTAACGCCGTTTATTACGCAGTCGTTTTTCACTCTCTGATCATTCAAATATTTCACTGATTCCTTTAGTGTTGATATTTCATTCTTCAATTGTTTGTTCTCATTTTGCAAATTCTCTAGTTTCTTCTTATTCTCAGCTACACACTGCATAACTTTATCAAATTGAGCAGACATGAAACAAACAGACTCATGTAAACTTGCAATTTCATCTAGTTTTTTCAGTTGTGTTTTGATCAACACGAGTTCATTCTGAATAGCAGTATTGTTGTTAGTCGTTTTGTTGCTCTCGCACATCTCACATGCAAATTCTTCACTTCGATGTTTGCATAGATGGTCAAATTGACTTTTGCTCAAAGAAGTGCACTTTACATGTAAATTGTTGTTACACTTATCGCACTCTATGTTATCTTCATCCTCATTTATTATTAACTTGCACTTGAAACAAATCATTTTATTGTTTTTAATACTGCGTCTAGTTGACATCGTTCATATAATTCAGTATCTTTGGTATCACAATTTCAAAATTGTAAAGACACGGTAGCAAAACAATTTTTAAAATTTGGATAATTTGCAGAAATTAAGTAAAATTACGGAGCAAATAAAATAAACTTGACTTTATACAACAAGTGTTGCCAACTTCTCTAATCTGTTCGAGAGTTACAGTGCGCTCCAGCCACTACACATGGTATCATAGGGTTTTTTTTAACATTTTGGGCTATTTTCTCAGGAAATATGGACTTGCCTTTGGGCAGGTCTTAAGATGAACTTATCCGAAATTTTGTGTAGGAGGTACCCGAAGGAGTGGATCGATAGAGCCAATATTAGACATTTATATCTGGTAGCAATTTCACGATGTGTAAAGTATGGACCAAATAGGCTTCTCCATTCAAGGGTTATCGTGCGCACAATTATTCCCAACATTTTTGAACTTTCGTGGGGGAGGTACCCGAGGGAGTGGACCGATATGGCCCATCTTCGATCTTGAACTGAGTTTAGAAAAATATTACGAAAGCCAAATTTTGAACCAAATCGGTTAATCCATTCGAGTGTTATACCAGACAGACCAACGGACGGACTTGTCTAAAACGTCTCCAAACATACTTGGGATCTCAAACCATTATTTCGATGAGGCACATTTTGCCCGTATGAAAGTGTTAGTATAATTGCTGAGGGTATGAAAATTTGCTCAGATTTCGAATCCAGCAAAATTGCTCGACTCCAACTCGTAGACTCTGACTCCGAAACCCTGCTCCAAACTTTGGAATGTGTGACGGTATTTGTCCTACAAATAAAAGTGCCAAATATATCGAAATCGGTTCGGATTTGAATATAGCTCTCATGTACTTGAGGCACAAAACACACAATATCCGTTCAACTGATTTAAATTTGGAAAGTGGAAAGGAATTCGGTCTACGAATGAATGTGCCATAGTATATCGAAATCGGTTCAGATTTGGATAAAGCTTCCATACATATTTTCGTCCGATTTCATGTACTTGATTCAACAAACTTGGTATATATGCCCGATTTCATTGAAATTTGGAATGTGTGACGGAAAGTAAAATAGGCTATATGAAATTTTGAAATTCCGCGTCAATCTGGAGATATAGCTTTAGGATCGGAGGTACCTCCAAAAAATGTAGATTTTGTATACTACTATCTAACGAACGGTTACAGATACAGTCTCCAAATTTGGAATACGTAACGTAATTTGTTCTAGAAATAAATTTGCCAAACTATATTGAAATCGGTTCAGATTTGGATATAGCTCCCATATATATTTTCGGCCGATTTAGTGTATTTTATGCACCAAACACGATATTAATGTCCATTTGGAATGTGTGACGGAATTTGCTCTAGAAATAAGTATGCCGAATTTGATTGAAATCGGTTCAGATTTGGATATAGCTCCCATATATTTTCGGCCGATTTCATGCACCATACACAACACTGAACGGGTAGAGAACGCTTTTTCACTCCTTTATTTGTTCATTAAAGTATTAAAAATGGTGGCATTTGAAGTTAATAAATTATAGTTATTTCTTTATATATTATCTTAGTCAGGGTAGCAAAGCGCACCGGGTTCAGCAATCACCAACAACCTTTAAAATAGATTTACGTAACGCTAAACAACATTTAAAATTTTCATAAATTTTGGTCAAGATAAAAAAAATAATTGTAAAGGGTGTTTTTTTAAGCTCGATAGAACTTGAAATTGTAAAAAATAACACAAAAAATTAAATTGTAATCAAAATTTTTTTTTATTCGAAAGATCAATACGTGACATTAACATTTGAAAATGATTCGGGCATATGGGCACCGCGGCTGTTCTTGACGAAGTGCATTCTGGACGTCCAATTTTTGGCCACTTTTTCGAGCACTGCTGGCCGTATGTCACGAATAACACGATGCTGGCCTCCAAGGCATCAATTGTTGCTGATTTATCAGCATAAACCAGTGACTTCACCTAGCCCCACAGGAAATAATCGAGAGGTGTCAAATCGCACGACCTTGGAGGCCAATTGACAGGTCCAGTTCTCGAAATCAACTTATCGCCAAATTTTGATTTCAATAAGTCGATGGTTGCGTTCGCCGTATGGCACGTAGCGCCATCCTGTTGAAACCACATCTCCTCCGGATCAATGTCATCTATATTTTCAAACAAAAAATCATTGATCATGGTGCGGTAACGATCTCCATTGACCGTAACGCGAGCTCCGGCCTCATTTTTGAAGAAATAAGGTCCACCAGCGTGAAAACCGCACCATACGGTGCATTTTTCTGGATGTAATGGAGTCTGTAGGGTCTCTTGTGGATTGGTGTCACTCCATATGCGGCAATTTTGCTTATTAACAAACCCGTTAAGCCAAAAATGCGCCTCATCGCTCATCGCCATACAAATGACGAAGTCGTCTATAAGTTGCGCGAATCGACGACTGATTTTCAAAGTAAATTTGGATAATTTCGTAGCGTTGTTCAAGCGTGAGTCTACTCATGATGATTTGTCAGAGTATACTGAAACAAATAAAAAAAAGTTTCATCAAAATTTAATTTTTTGTGTTACTTTTTACAATTTAAAGTTCTATCTAGCTTAAAAAACACCCTATAGTTATTTCTGCATTTGGAGTACTCAAATTTAGTCTCATTCATGCTGAAAATACGTCTCTGCCAGTACGTAAACAGCATATTCTCTATAAAGAGTGCAAACATTCCAGGTCATGGTCCTTCAAACGTTTGTGGGGATCGTCAACTTCAGGGGTTTGTTTTTATTTTCCTTTGTTTTTCATAGTATGTTGTTTTTCTAACTTTCTTATGGGTGAAGGCGCCACTCATGTTAGCTTTCTACCTTTAACGCGTGTTAAAGGCAGCATCCTAGGTGACACCACGGGGAGGTCAGAGTTCACTTGAGCTGAAAGAGGGCCAAGACAAATCCTGGGTTTTGCCATGTTAAAACCGGTCAAGACCGTTGCTTAGTATCTTGCATCGCCCACGTCACCCATACAAGCATACACTAATAATTAAGCTAACTACAGATCCACTAAAAGAGTGCATAACGGATTCATCTTCCTTACATTTATAAATCCACAACATCCGAAATCACTAGTAAAATTAAAAATTAATTTAATAACAGTTTTTCCATACATATATAGATGTATATAATTGTAGTTGGAGTTGAAACGCGCTCCTGGTTAAGTTAGCTAATATAAAAACAAATTATAATTTCCATTCAACATCATTATCATAGTTCAGATATGTATATTGATACTTATTGTTGATATATGCGATTATAAGACTTATAACTTGACGACAAACTTGTAATTAATGAAGAGTCACTGTGGCAACATAATGGACTGGCGAGGTAAGTACATTTAGCGATGAACAATTAACGAAATTCAATACCATAAATTTTTCTATTAATAATACTTCAATCACTAACTGAAAATATTATTTGAAGTAAAGACATTCGTATTAATATTAAAACGAATTAAGGACAATCACTTACATGTGTATTAACTTTATTGACCACAAATGCTAATGCCGAGGGCTATATCGGTTCACGTTTAGAGGATTTTAGCTAAAATTTGGATCAAACTACCTCTAATTTAACATTTGAGGTTCCCAGTGGTCACAAAACATCTCCACAAAAGATTCTCAACATAGGTCTATGTTTTGATTTAAACCCCATATAACTGTACCTCCCGATTTTCGGTATTTTGAGGATTTTAGCCACATTTTTTGCCCAAACTAGCTGTAATTTACGTTTAAGGCTACCAGTGGTCCCAAAGCTACTCCACCAAAAGCTGTCAACATAGGTCCATGTTTTGGTATAGCAAACCCCCCCCCCCCCCCCATCCTTAACACATTCCCTGAAAATTTCAGGAAAATCGGTTCAGTAGTTTTGTAGATGTAACTTATTTAGAAAACTGGGTGTGGTCAATTTTTCTCTCTGTAAAACTTAAATTGGACTATGACGAACACGTTCTAGCCGTTATTAACTGATGCAATGAACGACATTTAATGTTTATTAATAATTATGAAGAAGATATTGGGAATATATTTTCAGAACACCCTATTATATACATGTGCCTAATTTGTTAAGTGTTCATTGGGAATAAATTAATATTAATATCAAAACAGTTCTTAAATATGTGGCACAAAGCATGTTCGTACAAAAGAAAGGCATGTGGTTCGTCTTGTTGTGGCTTGTCACCTTAACAACAGTCAAAAGTCAAAAAGTTTAACGATTTCTTCCTCTAGGACTGAACAAAAGTAATAATAACTGACACAATGATGAATATTTTAGTGGATGTGATGTGTATACATATTAACAGAGGCTCGCAAACATTCAAATACGTACATACGTATGTATGTATATGAAATTATATGGAAAAGAGTTATCCATTAAGCACGAATGTTAATGTGCGTAAAATGAAATAACAGATTTCTTGTTAACAAATAATTTCCACATTTGTTTGTTCATTAAAAAATTAAATAATCCTGCTTTTTTGTTAATACTTAACATCAATCATTGTTTTCGGAATTGTGGTTACTTTAACCGTTGGTGACATTGTCTGTGTTATATATGTATGTATGTAAACATATACACAATTAAATGAAATAATACAGTATTGTTGTGGTCTCATTTATTTGTAAATTTGTAATGGTTTTTCGAAGAATATTTTCATACTGAAGTTACTGTTCGTGTAAATAGGAAGTAAAATAGTGTTTGACATCCTCCATACGGAAAAGCTGTAACTATAGCATTCGTCTACCAGTAACTATAACGTACATGACAACTAAATCTTTGCAGAAATAGACTTTTGTTTTTAATGAAACAACTTGTTAGTGTACACGGTAAACGACAACATAAAGTAACTAAAAACAAGTGAGCAAATGCTATAGTCGGGACAAGGCCGACCATGTGATACTCTACACCACTACCCCTGTACATAAGCTTTTCACGGGTAACCATTTCTTTTAGGGAATATAATCGGACTACCACCAAAGATAATATGCCTCTTTCTCTCTGGGACCCCCATAAGCAACCAAAATTTCGTGACCATCCGATCAAAACTGCGACCTGTAGCGTCATTGCAAAAAAAAAAAAAAATGGAATAATTGAATGACTTACCGACTATGGTGGTATCTCCCTTGTTTTACCACCTTCGCCAACCTACTTTACACCAATGTATACGTAAAATTTTTCTTCTTCCATTGACAGGCTTTGCCGTTGGAATACCCTTACTAGAAGCCGATATATTCACAAAGAATAAAACTTTGAAGTTGTCTCAACACGAGTTTTTCCCCATTCCGACTCCTAAATTTTATCAATCACCAAAATCAATAGGCTTCTTCCTCTGCGGGCCCCCATCAACCCGCAAAATTTCGTGACTATCCCATCAAAATTCGAACCTGTAGCGTGATTACAAAAAATGGAAAAATTGGATATATTACTGACTGTTGCGATATCTCGGTTGTTTGCCGACTTACGCCATTGCATCAGTATAAAGGAGGTCGTCGAGACATTCATTTTGATATCTATGTATATGTATGGGTCTACAAACTTTTTGCCCAAAATAATACCCTCCCAAACATTTGTGGTAACCAAACTTCTTCATAAAGGACTCGAAATATTAGATTACGTTAAACTAAGTTTGGAAGAAATTTTTGAAAAAGTTTTAGAATTATCTTGCACAATAGCCATTTCAGTATATGCCGACAGAGTTTTGGAGCTGTTGGGTCATTATCTCAGGAAGTATTGACTTACTCCGGGAAAAAAATTGTACCGTTGTAAATGAGGCTGCTAGAACAACCTAATGAAAAAGGAATTAAAACGATGCGAGGGGAGCTCTTAAAGTTCACTTTTTCCAAATTTTGTGTTGTCTATATTCCAACCTGATACATGACTGTATGGACTAATACGAGCTGGAACATCTGAACGAATCAGAAACTCCCTGCGAGAATTATCTTACAAATTTTCAATTTTTGTTGGTGCCGTCAGGGTTTCTTGGAGCTTTTAGACCAATATCTCAGGAAGTATGGACTTGCGCAAGAAAAAAATATACCGTTGTAAATAGAGCCGCATGGACAATCTGCTGAAAAAAAATTCAAGACGATACGAGAGCTGCTTTTAAACTTCACTTTATCCGAATTTTGAGTGGGAGGTACCCGAAGGATAACGATATAGTCCATATTCGAACCCGATCTATACCTGGAAGAATAATACGATGTGCAAAGTTTGGACCAAATCGATTGCTCCCTTCGAGAGTTATCGTTTCACAGAAAAATTTTGAACTTTTGTGGGCGAGGTACCCGAAGAAGTGGACCTATATGGCCCATCTTAGAACTTAAACTAAGTTTGGACAAACTATTAAGATGCCGAAAATTGGGTTCAAATCGGTTCATCCGTTCGAAAGTTATCGTGTGCACCAGGCAGCCATAAAGACGGACGGACATGGCTAAATCGACTCGAAATTTTCTGAAACGAATTTCGTCCAAACATACTTGGTGTTTAGAACCGTTATTTCGTTGAGGCACATTTTTGGTCGTATCAAACTGTATATATCCTTTATAGCCTAAAGGCTGAGGTTATAAATACGTATATGGACAGTTTGTTTGGCAGTAAGTTTTCTATCTTCCGGGAACACAAAAAGCCAATTAACTACAAATTCGATAGAAAAGTGTGATTAAAATCTTCAAAAAAAAACTTAAACGGTGTCTACGCTTATATGTGGCTTTACCAAAACGTGAACCTATATTGTCCGATTTTTTGTAAGGGACCAATTTCACCGAAATACCAATTTCACCGAAAATCGGCCGGTACCGTTCTATGGGGGCTAACTGAAGACGTTGGCCTATACCGACAAATTTCTGGCGGAAAGTTTAATGCCTTAAGACTTAATACCAACTTTCAGACATTTGGGTGGGACATTGAGAACACAACCTTCAAAATACCGAAAATCGGGTATGAGGGCTATATGAAAACGTGGAAATGTACGGACAAATTTCAGGTGCAAAGTTTACACCCCCCTTGAAGACTAAGTAACAAATGTCAGGTATTTTTGTCTGTATGAATGAAGCTAAACCTTAAAAATGCAGAAAAACGGGAGGTACCGTTTTTAGGGGGCTAAATGAAGGCATGGGCATATACCGACAACTTTCAGATGGAAAGTTTTAAAGCCTCAGGGAAGACTAAATACAAATTGTCAGTCATTTGTAGGGCATATTGAAGCACAACATTCAAAATACCGAAAATCGGGAGGTACCATTCTATGGGGACAATATGAAGACGTGGACCTGTACAGACAAATTTCAGGTACCGAAAATTTTAGGTACAGAATACCGAAAATCGGGAGGTACCGTTCCATGGGGGCTATATCAAAACGTGGACCGATATGACCTACTTTCAATACCAAACATTCTACGAGTAATAGAAAATAGAATAGAAGAAATCAATACTAAATTACAAAGCTCTATCTTGAAAATTAAATTCAACAAGAATTTTATGCTGATCAAGAATATATATACTTTATAGGGACTCTGACGAATATTTCGATGTGTTACAAACGGAATTACAAATTTAATTATACCTGTCATATTATAGCTGAGAGTATAATAAACAACAAGTAAAAAGGGTTAAGTTTGGCTGATCCAATTTTTAATACCCTCCACCATGAAATATTCCGAGCTTACACGGAAGAATTAATTTTCTTTCAGTTACGAATGTACCAATACCCATAAGGACATCCAATCTTGTTTGAAAATTAAAATAAAAAAAAAAACTAAAATCGGTAGTTTTATGGACCTACGCTTTCAGCCAAAAATGTAACTAAAACCCTCAATATATGGACAATCGGCCGGTACCGTTGTATGGGAGTTATACAAAAACCGATATAGCCCATCTGCCTGTGGAAAAAATGATACTCGGATGAAAAATATAGCGCTCTGCGAACGCTGGAGTGATGGACGTGGCCAGATCGACTCAGAATTTTATCCTGATCAAGAATACGAGTATATACAGTTTATAAAGTCACAAAGGATTTGTTCAATGCGTTACAAACGGAAAAAACAAACTTAATATTCCCTCCAAACTATGGTGTAACTAAAGTTAATTCTTTTACCAACCTCACCGGTTACAGCTAATAATTGTATACATATGTATATCTGAATCACGGATGCGCAAAAATAAATAAGAAGTTTGAAAAAAAAATTAACTTCTTCTTTCTTCCTGTGAACAATATAAGAAATCACAAGTTTCAAATATTTGTTTTCCTTCGAACTTTTTTACTACTAATTGACTGTCAGTTATGCGTCAATTTTATTTACGTGATTGAAATATATTTGCCCATTTCAATTATGGTTACGGTATGTTTGAGATTATTGTTGGTTGTTCCTCTCCACAAGCTTTTATGCCCAAAAACTCAAACAAAATTGTTTTATTAAATTTAGTGAAGTGAATTTTTCTGAATGCACACTCAAATTAGTGCAGACCACCGGAACAACAGAAATCTGACACGTGATGTGATTTTAAGACAATTTTTTTAGATGGCTTGCGAAAGAAACTTAAGAAAGAAAACATATTCCATGAACAAAAATATATGTATTTAACTTATATAAAATTTTCAAATGTCCACTACTTCTTTAGACAAAATCCGCATAGATAGAATAGAGGAAAGCTATTTCCGCCTTATAGGCATGTTAATTTTGACTGGCTAATTTATAGACTTTTCTCTTGTACTAAAAACTTTATTCCTTAAAAGCTTATTTTATTCTTGCACATTTTCTAGTTTTTAATAGTATACAAAGACTCTACTTAATAAATAATAATTTATTTATCACAGCTTAATAAAAAAATCTCATTAATAACACGGCCTTCTAAACATCTGCGGTTTGCTACGTACTCGTATCCACTTGTTGGAGACTGAAAGCAAAAAGTTTCAAATTACTTAAAAAATCACAATTTTCGTTACTCATTTTCACCTACCCCACTTAGAGCCAACTAAAACCGGACATGCTGCATGCAGAGTAAGCCAATTACCCTCAAGGTCGTTTTTTAAATTATACCAAACCAGGGCAGAACCTTTTTTGGGGAAAACAGCTGTAGGTATGTTGGGAAAGACTGTGGCACCGCCTTGTTCCACATCGCTCAGCTAAAAATGGGGATAACATGATACCTAATATTAAGCTAAATGACTTTGTTAACGAATAATTAGGTAACTTACATAAACTAAAACTGTGGAAATGCGATCACCCTCTTTTACCACCTTTAAATCCTGAAATTAACAAATAATATTAAAAATAATTATATTTCACTCGTTTTCAGTGCAGTTTACCGATATAACATTAAGGAAATCATAGTGGGTATCATAGTGACCACCCAAACCATAATTCATTATTTGCAGCGCTTCTGACCCACTGGTATCCATGCCCGTCATGTCCATGATGCGTTGATTAAAACGTGTGGTGGTCGTAGAGATTTCTTCATCGATACCTGTTGACTTGGCTGTTCTGTCTCTTACCACCACCGGCTGTTTGTTATCATTACTGTATTCCGTTGCCCGTTTCAGTTCAGGTCTTGCTATACTTTTAAATTCTTCAATTTCATTATCTGATATTATGATATGATAAACCACCATATATGGGTCCAATTGTAAAATTTCCATTTTCAAAGGAGCTAATTGTAAAAACGGTGATGCTGATTTATTGTAGGCGCAGTACCCAATTGAAAGGGATCAGCTTCGGGAACAAGGAACTGAAAATATAACCGAATAGAATATTTAATAAACAAGTAAGAATATATGGTAACTAGACCGATTTTAAAGTGTTTAGGTTTGCTACATTTTAAGATTGCCAAAGTTTGATCACAATCGGAATATGTTAACATATTAAGCTAATATTAAAAACCGACCCGATTTTCAAAATTTGGAAAAAGGAACGTATTGGAAATATACTCGTATTTTAATTTCATGTTATATACAAACTACTTTGTTGATCCCATTGTGCAGTGGATGATCCCAACGACAAAGATAAAAAAACTCATGCCATCCTTTTAAAAATTTAAAGATGCACATCGCTTCGAAGCCCTGCAATTTTTCGAAGCTCAACTAATTTTTGCCATTTTTCGCGGTTCTTTAGGAGAAAAAGCCTTACTTAGATGGCTTTTATACTAAACAGAACGTCTTGTTCCATAAGCCGAACTGAGAATAGATTTCTAAACGCACCGATCTTTTGCTTTACTTTTCCAATTTTGGATGCCATTTTAGATGCCATGTTCCTCAGCATGGTATTTCTATCGGAGTTTTGGCCTTCCCTTGGGGCGTATATCGTCGAGTGGCTCGTATTCAAATGCCTTTCTGGCGAGGGCATCTTTATCCATTGTTGTAGTTCGATACGTTTTACTATTTCGATGTCGGTCGGCTCGTATACCTCGTGGTCACCGTCAACGCATACTGGTCCATAAATCTTTCGAAGAAATTTTCTCTCAACACACACCAAGTTCTGCCTCATCTGCTTTCGCAAGTACCCATGCTTCAAATCCATACATAAGTACGGGTAGTATCAGTGTCTGGTAGAGTGTAAGTTTTATTTGACGAGAGGTGATTTTGCTTTTAAACTGTTTACTAGACCAAAGAAGCATCTGTTTGCCAATATTATTCTTCTCTTTATTACAAAACTTATGTTGTTAGTTTTATTTATGGTGGTGCCTAGGTATGTAAAGTCATTTACTACCTCAAATTTGTAATTATCAACATCCACAGTTGGTCCGAGTCTACTGGACAACTTGCGTGTTGATAACATAAACTTCGTCTTATCGCCGTTGACTGCCAGACCCACTTTGGCAGACTCTTTTTCAATTTTGCCAAGGTGGCTGTTACGGCTCACTTTGATCTACCTATTATGTCTATGTCATCTGCGTATGCCAGCAACATTACATCTTTATTGTATATTGTGCTGTTTTTATCTCTAACCGTATATATATTCGCATCTCGTATAACCTTTTCCAGTAAGATGTTAAATAGGTCACACGATAGACTGTCACTGTGTCTGAAACCTCGTTTTGTGTTGAAAGACTCGGAGAGGTTCGTTCCTATTTTAGCTGCTGATCTTGTGTCAGCCAATGTCATCCTGCATAGTCGAATTAGTTTTGCAGGAATGCCAAACTCAGACATGGCTTGAAACACCTTAGCTCTAATTGGGCTGTCGAGCGCGGCCTTATAGTCGACGAACAGGTGGTATGTGTCGGTCTGTCTGTCATGGGTCTTTTCCAGTATTTGGCGCAGTTTAGTCAATACGCTTCTCCTCTCTCCTCTTCTCCCGATAAATTTCTTTCGCGCTTCGTGTTGCTACTGAATGCAGCGATGCTCTGTATGCAGCGTTCTTCTCTTCTGTAGCCTTACGACACTGCTGATCGTACCATAAATTTTTAGGTGGAGGTTTTTGTTAAATCGCACTTTTGCCGCAACATTAAGACGAGTGTGTACCTTGGCTGATAAAAGGAAATGGTCATATCGATGTTCGCACCTCGAATCGAACAGACATCTAACAGACTGGACGAGTATCTTCGGTCAATCACAACATGATCAATCTGATTCTTTGTTTTCCCATCTGGTGATATCCACGTAGCCTTCTGTATGTCGAGGGGTTGGAACCTGGTGCTGCTCAAACTGCACCTGACATTCCAGGTGCAGATTCGTAGAGCATGGTCCTTGAAACGTTTGCGGGTGTTGTCACCTTTAGAGGGGTATGTTTTTCTTCTTTTTCTTTGTTTTTTTTCATATTAAGCTGTTTTGACGGGGTGAGTTACTAACCCAACGCCCAACCCAAATTTTTATCGTTCCTATGGAAGATACCAAGGAACAGTCCTGACCGGCTTTAACATGACAAAGCCCAGGATTTATCTTGGGCCCTCTTTCATCTCGAGTGGAGACTGACCTCCACGTGGTGTCACCTGGAGCTGCCTTTAACACCCGTTAAGGGTAGAGAGCTAACATGTGCCGCGCGTTCGCCCATAAGAACGTTAAAAACTTGGGTTTGGGCAGCCTACTATGAAAAACGAAAGAAAAGAAAAACAAACCGCTATGAAGTTGACGAACCCCGCAAACGTTTTAAGGACCATGATCTGCGAATCTGCACCTGGAATGTTTGCACTCTTTATAGAGAAGGTGCAGTTTACGCATTGGCAGATGTACTTGAAAAGTACCAGGCCGACATTACTGTTATACAGGAAATACGATGGATTGGGAAAGGCGTCACAACAACACCTAAAGGTGACGCACTGTATTATAGCTGCCATGACACAAAGCATGAGTTTGATTGCGGATTTGCAGTTGGTCGGAGGTTAAAACATCTGGCCTCCAGCTTCACCCCAGTGAATGAAATTCTCTCCAAGTTCGAGTAAAAGCAAAAATCTTCAACATCAGCTTTATTTGCGCTCATGCTCCCACTGAAGACAAGGACGAACTGGTCAACGATATATTTTACGAACGCTTGGAAGAAACTTATGATCCTTGCCCTGCCCATGACATTACAATTATTCTAGGAGATTTTAATGCAAAAATTGGAAAGGAAAATATCTTTGGCCCAAGAGTTGGGAAATTCAGTCACCACAGTGAAGTATCTGACAATGGTATGAGGCTGATAGACTTTGCAGCTGCAAGAAACATGGTAGTTAGCAGTACCAAATTTAAGCATCTCGATATTCATAGGAGCACCTGACTGTCTCCAGATCAAAGCACAAGTTATCAAGTTGATCATGTTCTGATAGATGGAAGACATTCATCGAGCGTGTTGGATGTACGATCGTTCCGAGGAGCAAACATAGTCTCGGACCACTACCTTGTTGCAGCAAAGGTACGTACCAGTTTAAACGTAGCAAACAAAGTGCGAACAGACACAACACGGAAGTTGGACATCGGTAAGCTGCAATCACAACAGATAGCCACAGCATATTCAACTCAACTGGCCCAACTGCTCAATCAAAGCACTCCTCGTCCCGATAACATATCAGGACAATGGCAAAATAATGTCCACTCCATGCAAACAATCGCAAAATCAGTACTTGGATACCAGAGAGATTCCACCAAGGAATCCGTGGTATGAACAGTAGTGTCGTGCTGCTACCGAAGAGAAAAATGCGACATATAGGGCTACTTTACAATCAGTAGCAACGCGTAGCGCACGGGAGAGGTATCGGGAAAAAAGGAGAGAGGTGAATCGTCTTTTCCGCTGAACAAAGAGTGAGATGGAAAGGCGGGAGTGTGAACAAATCGAGATGAACAGGAGACAGAATGAAAATTCTACCAAAGAGTGAAACTAATGGATTTGTAACTGGCCATCCTCCTGTAGAGACCAACAAGGTAATCTGGTAACTGATACAGATAGTGTGCTAAGGATACGGAAAGAGCATTTTTCCAAACAGTTGGTATCCAATAGTAGCGTAGTCGACGAAGATACCACAGATCCAATCGCAGAAGATGGTCCAAGATGAGGTAAAAACAGCAATAAACCGGCTGAAGAATAATAAGGCAGCAGGAGGGGGCGACACGCTGATAAGGTGTATGCATCAGCTAATTAGCTGTTAGGTATAAGTCTTCTCCCCATCGCCTACAATATAGTGTAAGGGATATTGTGCGAACGACAAAAGCCCATGGTCAACGAAATAATTGGACCATACCAATGCGGCTTTAGACCTGGCAAGTCCACCATTTACCCTGCGGCAAATCCTGGAGAAGGCCCTAGAGATGCAGATCCACACCTACCACCTTTTGTCGATTATAAAGCAGCCTTCGACCCGCCCGCTAGTTTCAAAAGTATTCCAAGCCATGTCTGAATTTGGTATCCCCGCAAAGCTCATTCGGCTTTGTAAAATGACTCTAACTGACACAAGATCTTCAGTTAAAATAGGAAAGAACCTCTCCGAAGAGTTTTGTACCAAAAGAGGTTTCAGGCAAGGAGACAGCATTTCGTGTGGTCTTTTCAACATCCTGCTAGAAAAGGTTATACGTCAAAAGAAGTGGCACAATCTACACCAATAGCCACATGTTACTTTCTTATGCTGATGATATAGACATCATGGGACGATCAGTAAAAGAAGTAACCGATTCCTTTATGAAGGTCGAAGGAGAATCTGCTAAAGCGTATCTGGCGGCAAACGGCGAGAAGACCACGTTGATGGTGGCGACGGGCAATGCGTCCATTGAGACCGGACCAACTGTTGAAGTTGGTTCCTATAATTTTGAGGTAGTAAAAGACTTTGTATACCTCGGCACCGCCGTAAACACAACAAACGACATCAGTTGTGAAATAAAAGAAGAGTTGTATTGGCCAACAGATGCTACTTTGTTTTAAGTAATAACTTCAAAAACAAAGCCACAACTCGTCAAACAAAAATAACGCTTTACAAAACACTTATACTACCCGTGCTGATGTATGGTTCCGAAGCCTGGGTACTTGCACAAGCAGATAAGGCAGTGATTTGCGTGTTTGAGAGAAAAATTCTTCGAAAGATCTACGGACCAATCTGCTTTGACGGCGAATATCAACGTCGTATGAACCACTAGCTGTATCTGTTATACAACGACATCAATATAGTTAAACGTATCGAGATGCAGCGATTGCGTTGGCTAGGCCATATAATAAAAATGAGCGATGATGAACCCGCTAAAAAAGCGTATAAATATGGGCCACATGGCGGTGCACGCAGAATAGCCAGGCCAAAGAATAGATGGCGCAAACAAGTGGATGAAGAAATGACAAGGCGCGGTATTCCAGAAAGCGAAGCACTAAACAAAAAGAGAATTGGAGATCTTTTCTTAGTTCGGTCTATGGAACAAATGTTCCGTAATGGGCCAGCTAAGTAAATAAGTAAGTGGGCTTATGTTAAGTACTACAAAAGTTTGGAGTGGATCCAGTTTAAGACCTGGTCTTAGATTGCTTAACCCATGTAGTACTTATGATCCGGATTACACTTACATAAATTAACAAGTGTTGTCATTTGCATTAAACAATCCAAAGAAGATTTTGTTGACATATCCCACATTCTTGAAACCGACTAAACTTTCGAACTTGTTGCTACTTTTCTATGTAAGATACAGTAGAATAAATATGGAACATACGTTAAGAAATACCTTAGGGAAACATATTAGCATATACGGTCCAAGTATAGGAAAAAATTAAAAAATTTACATGTTTTATTCATTTTCAGTGGCATTTGAAATTTCCCTCGGAGTCGACACCGGAGTCGGAGTCGTGAAAAAACTGGCTTGGAGTCGGAGGAAAAATGGCTCGACTCGGTTTTTTGGTTACGGGATTTTCCTGGGAAACAAAATCATATTTCCCGGGAAATCGGGAAATATGTTTTTACATTTATCACAACTAATATTAAATTAATGAATAAACTATGCCCGTCACTTTTATACGATAGAATCAGAATTCGATTAGATTTTACAGAATCAATAAATTACAAAATATTTGGGAATAACTTTAATCTACAAAAGTGTCTTCAGGGAAAAAGTTATAAGAGCCGCACCAAAAACATGGAATATAACGACGGATTTTTATTCTGCTTTATTTAAGTGCGAAAGATGCTCTATTTTAAAGTCCCACTTTTATACCCTCATAGGGTCCGGCTTCGAGATTTTTTTCCAAACTTAGTTTAGGTTCGAAGATGGACCATATCGACAATTATCGCTAAAATGCTGCGCACGATGACCCTCGAAGGGAATAACCGAATCGGTCATAATTTTTTTAATTTTGCATATGGTAATATTACTTCCAGGCTTAAAACGAGTTCCACACAAAATTCGCAAAAATGAAGTTTTAGATTTCCTCTCGGATCGATTTGAAATTTTTTTCAGCAATTTGTCTTTACGGCCCCCTTTACAACGATACAAATTTTGTCGGGGGCAAGTCCATACTTCCTGAGATGATGTCTTTAAAGCTTCAAGAAACCTTGGCGGCAACAACTAAAATGGAAAATTTGCAAGACAACTCCCGCAGGATGTTTCTGATTGGTTCTAAATTTGCATATCGTATAAGTTCATCTAGTCATGTACCAGGTAGGAATATGGACTATATCGGTCCTGCAACATGTTTTGTGTGCGGCCCTAGTTAAAACGGTACAATTTTTTTCTGGACAAATCCATACTTCCTAATAAATTGGCTCAAACCTCAAAAAGCCCCTAGAAACGTCAGAAGTATTGTGTTTGCTTCTTTTCTTTAGGTGCGATATATCTCAGTCGTCACAGCTGACTGATACAATCTTAAGCATAAGAATAAAACATACGATTTTCGAGAACCATAAAATTGGAATTTGTGATCAAGAACTTCATTGCTTGAGACAAATCTCTTTCCATAGAGCGATCTCATTAGCTTTGTATAATGAAAATGGACAGTATGGACAAAATTTGGGCAACATGGTGAATTTTTCCATATTTTTCGTTTTTCATCGGTAGAACGAAAACGTGTCATCCGTTTTTGAGCCCGCAACTCTTTGAAAATATTGTATTTCATATAAGTTACTATGGGAAGAAAAAAAAAAATCACGGAAATAATGATTCACTCTCGTATTTTAAAATTTCCCGGGAATGGCGATTTTTTGATTCCCGTTTTCCCGGGAATGATAAAAACCGGGAAAACCCAAACCCCTAAACATAATTTAAAATTGCGCGTGGATTGGGATATTACTGCGACCTACAGATCAGCTACAAACTCTGGTAAAAAAAAATGTTTTTGTCCGTTTCCATAACAATAGGTGTCTATTCTGTCCCATAATTGCAGACGGACGGACACACGGACACGTATCTCAAAATCACTTTATCTCGTCGCGATATGAATTTTGTTATGCCGCATGGGTGGTCTACGACGAGAGCGTTACATGAATTTTCCGAAAAACAAACTTCCTTTCCACATTGTGATGGGTATAATGAATGGAAATCTTTTCTTAGTTCAGCTTATTGAACAAATGTTCTGTGGATGGCTAACTAAGTAGGTCAGTATATACTGGAGCTAAAAATTTCTACAATTAAAGAACGGAAGATTTGTTGGGAAAAATTTTCCCCATAATTAAGTACATGTTTTTCAAATAAAATATTCAAGCAACTACTTCGTGATTGAGCTGCCACCCTTCAGCAATATTTTCACTATTTTGGCCTGTTTAAAACACATTTTTCTTCACTGCATGTCCAAAGTAGCATAAATTACAAAAAATACTCCACACACTGATGTTTTACTTGTAGCTATATTACAATAATAAAAATGTTGTCAATAAATGTCCCATTTAAGTTTTGTAATCAAAACTTTAAATGAACTTGTGTTTTAACCTACCTCTTTATTAGGTTGCTAATTAATTGTTTTTTTTTTATTTATGGTCAGTTGCATTTTTCATATTGGTAAAAATGATTATAAATTAAATTAATTAAATTTACCTAAATATGTCGATAATATATTGTCACACATGTACGCATAATGTTTAGCATGTCATAAATAATACAGTGACACAACAGACAATAAAGAAGAAGAAATACAGAAAAAAATGGATTATCATATTTGCTACATGGTTGCGGTTGTACGCGCTAGCCACAATTTATTGATATAAATGTCCACATTTAATTATGCGACCATGCAATAAACGAAGAAAAAAAGAATGAACATTTCCCTAGGCATATGTCGAGGTGTCATGTACAAATTTGTGCTGCAGCGTTTGCAGGCTGAAAAGTTGTAATACTTAAATAAGGATATTCATTGAAAAGTTCATATATAATACATTAATTGCGAAACCGAAAAGACACTTTTCAGTAGTCGATATATAAACTTAAATAACTACAACATTATTCGATAAGAATAATGTTTTGTTGATACTTCGGAGGGGGAGAGACTTTTCAGAGTCTGGGAATTTTCAGCCAATGCGTATATACAAACATAATAAAACATGTGAAAAAGATAATTGTTGTTGCTATATAATTAACATTTATTGCAATATTTATTCTTAATTATTAGAATAGATACACTTTATGCTTTTAACACGCATTCATAAATCAGAGGCATGCGACAAATAAGCAGTGCAAATGTGTGCCAAAACTTTGGAAAAAAATTAAATTTATTTACAGCCGCATTTGCATGAAATGATTTGTAAATTATTAGCAAATGTCGTGAATGCCACAGGGTATTTTGTGAATTTAAATAGACAGCAAATATATTTGTATATAAAAATCGTTCAAGCTTGTTAGCAATTTAAGTGATTTGATAATTAGATTTGATAAAAAAAATTAAATTATAACAATAGCTATAAATAAGCTTGCTTATAGCTGAAGACCTTGTGAGTAGCCCTGTTCGCCGCATTTTTTTGTTTGGTGGCAGCACGACACCCCTGGTCACACCATGGGTTTCATGGTGTAGTTCTCTGTTATCCAAGTGTGGATTTTGCGGCTGTTACATGGAGTGGGCAATACATTGCCACTGTGCTGTTATGTTATCGGGACGAGGAGTGCTTTAATTAAGCATTTGGACCAATTAAGTGGAATATGTTGTGTCCAAATTCCGTGTTTCGTCTGTTTAGTCGACTTCATCGTTTAATACTCAAATATTTTATAAGACAAAGACAATTTTGTGGGTGTAGCTGGGAGTTATGTCCTCCACATAAATCGAACCTAAACCGCAAAAATGTTGGACGTTGTGTGTTACATCACACGCGGACATTCGATTGGTTTTGGAGTTATTCGGTCCAATTCGGTAGAAACATATGGCTAAAATTTAAAAAAAAAATATTACATATACCTATACTGTCTGATTTTTTGAAAGTAAAGTTTTCTACCTGGAATAATGTTCTTTCGGGGTACCATTCCATAGGGGCTATATGAGGACGGTTTTTATAGCCACAAAGATTACATAACAAATTCCAACCGTTTTAGCGATATTGTGGCGCAGCCTTTCCAATATCGAAAATCGGGAGATACACTTCTATTGGGGCTATATGAAGACTTGGAAGAATATCAATATTTCCCTTCTGGAATATTTTATACCCCCATGGAAGACTAAGTACCAAATTTCAGCCAATTTCGGTGTCATTCTACATATGTGGGCAATATAGAGACGTGGACCTGTACCGACAAATGTATGGTGGAAGAGTTGAGTGGAATATGCTGTGCTCAATTTCTGTGTTGTATCTGTTCGTTTATTTGCTACGTTTAATGTGGTATGTACATCTGTTGCAACAGCATCAACTATTGTTTTATAATCGCTATATTTGCTAAACTTATGGGTGCATCGGGTTGCAAATTAAGTTTCGAGACAACGGTGGTTGCGCCCCCGATCATGAAAAACTATAAATTCACAAATTTCCTTAAATAGTGAGGTGCAACATCATCAGATATGAAAAGCTAAAACATATAAGTCGCAATAATTCGACTTAACCATTTTTTTAACTTTTATAATTAGACCGCTTTAGGATAAAGACAGGGACATGGACGATAATAAATACTAAAAAGCATAAATTGGCGAAAAAATCCGACAAAGTCCGTAAGAGAAAAGAACGGTTACAGACCAAATCTGTTGATAAATTTAAAATCCTTCTCGGTTTGACAATGGACCGAAGAAGTGAGGTAGAAAATACCTATTTTTGAATTGTCAAGCATAAAGTCGATAAAAAAAGTTGTGATTAAAACTCGTTACGACGGGCCAGCAACGCGAACGGGGTCTGCTAGTTTTATAATATTAATTAATTTTATAATTTTGGGCGAAAACGTCGATAGAAACTTCAATGTACCTGAAATCAGCCGATGCCGTTCTATGAGGGATATCCCAAAACATTTGTCCACAATTTTTGGTGGAGATGTTTTCTAACTACTAGGAACCCTAAATGCCAAATTATATCAAAAATCTTCAAAATATCGGAAATCGGGTGGAATCAAACGTGACCATCTTAAAACCTGACAGAATTTTTTAAAATTCTAGCATTCTATTTCAATCTGTTTGGATGCAAAAAAAAAAAAACTTAAATTATCCTCCATACTATGGTGGAGGGTATAAAATGTACCACGCAAATATTAGAGCGTCAACCTGCTTGTCACCAAAAAGATAAACAAAAAACCAGTAAGGAAAGGTGCAAAAACGGCCGACTATATGATACCCACCACAATTTCAATATTAATTGTAGAAATTCTAAACCAAATTTCGTAACATTTTCCAAATTTCATCACAATGTCTGTCTAATTTTTGTTTGGTGCGTCAATTTTCCTAATTGCCACCTTGGTCCAATGGTATGCACACCCGCCTTGCACGCTGAAGGTCGTGGGTTCGACCCTCATTCCCAGCAAAATGTTCGATGACAATGATGCCATTCAATCACGGGTGAAAGTGATCTGGCATGTCATCTTTTTAGCATCTTCATCGATGAATTTTATATGAGCGTGGACCCCAAAAGATGCTATTCATTTTTGGATCCAAAGCATGTCATTTACACCAATGCTTTGACATGTCATTTTCACCAATGTTTTGACATGTAATTTCCACCAATGCTTTGGCATGTCATTTTCACCAACTCTTTGCAATGACATTATCATTACGACGAGGGTTTTAACAACGCTGGTTGTGATTTCGAGTCTCCGACAACATCAAGCCTATTGTAAATAATTAATCTTATATATTTATATAATTTGTATAAATAAAAACTTGAAAAACTGCTTGAAATGCTAATGAAAAAATCGGATCTTTCACGACTTCGTTTGAGCCAATGCAAAAGATGACATGAAATCACGTCATCACATGGAACCCCTTCCTTTGAATTTTGCTGGGTTGATATGGGATGTTTGTGGAGCAATTATAATGTTTTTAGACCAGAGAAGGGCCTCTTTGCAAAAAGAGTATAGTGAAGGTGCCCTAATGAATAATAAAGGTTTCCCTATTATCAACGAAGTATAATTGTATCCTCAGCCGTTATGGTTACGACAAAATATGCGCAAATGTGCCTCATCGAAAAATTATTTTAGACTCCACATATTATTGGACGAAATTCGTTTCAGACAAGCTGAATTACTTACTCTGTATGGGTTGGAGCGCATGGTAACTCTCCAACGGATTAACTGATTTCGTCCAAGTTTTGGATCTCGTAATATTTTGTCCAAATTAAAATTAAGTCATGTCGCCATAAAAGTTCAAAATTTGTAGCTAAAATGGTACATACGATATCTCTCGAAGGGAGTAATCGATTCGATCTAAACTTTACCCATCACAGTATTTCGTCTACATATAGATCGAACCTAATATAGATTATATCGGTGCCATCTTTCAAATATCGTAAAATTACTTCCAAACGTACATCAAGTTCCAAAAGGATATCTTCAGGTACCTCCCTTACAATAGTTTAACAAAAGTGTAGTTTAAAAACTGTTCGAGGATCCCTTGGACATATTGTGCCCATTTGTAGTCTTGTTTACTGTGAGATTTTTTTTTTCGTGGCAAGTACATGCTTCCTGACAAAGCTCAAAATACTACGGTGGCCAAAAAAAATGGCTTGTGGGCGCGATCCATTCCAAAATGGTACTGCCTCCCCCAAAGGTTAGCACTTCTTATATTTATTAGCAAAACGTAAATACGTTCCGATATTTTTATTGGAAATTTTGTTCGTCCAAGAAGGCCACAACACTCTTAAAACTTCCTGAATACATAATTTTTGAGGAAAAATATGTTGGATGTTTAACCGGTATTCGGTCTTTTCAAATTCGCAAATTTACACAGAATGAGGGCGCATATCTGTCGGAAAAGGCGACTGATACTTTTTGACTTATTTTACAGAAATCAAAATTTTTAAAATTGTTATACCCTCCAGCATAACATGGGGGGTATATTAAGTTTGTCATTCCTTTTGTAAGTACTCGAAATAATCATTGTAGAACCCACAAACTATATATATTCTTGATCAGCGTGCAATTCTACATCGATATAGCCATGTCCGTCCGTCTGTCCGTCTGTGGAAAACACTCAAGCGTCCGAACGGATTGAAGTAGGTGGGTGGATTTTTTTAGGTCCACGTTTTCTTATAGTCCCCAATATATTTTGAATGTATTAGACCCATTTGACCACAGAATGGGTTGTAACTTTGTATTTTGTGTTTCCAGAGGCTAATAAACATGTCTACCATAAAATGTTTATATAAGTCCACGCTTTGATATAGCCCCCATAGGATGATATCTCCCGATTTTCGGTATTTTGAAGGTTTTACCCTCATTATCACACCGAAATGGCTAAAATTTGGTATTTAGCCTTCGTTGGGGGTATAAAACTTTCCCCCAGAAATTTGTAGGTATAGGTCCACGCCTTCATATAGCCCCCATAGACCGGTTCCTCCCGATTTTCGGTGTTTTGAGGGTTGTGGGCTCAATATTCCTCAGAAATGGCTGATATTTGGTATTTAGTCTTCGTTGGGGGTATAAAACTTTCCCCCAGAAACTTGTTGGTACATGTCCAGGCCTTAATAGAGCCCCCATAGAACGGTACCTACCGATTTTCGGTATTTTGAAGGTTATGGCCACAATAATTCATCGAAATGGCTGAAATTTGGTATTTAGTCTTCGTTGAGGGGTTTCAACGTTCCCCTCTTAATTTGTCGGTGCAGGTCCACGCCTTAATATAGCCCCCATAGAAAGGCACTTCCTGATTTTTCTGTATTTTGAAGTTTATGGTATTTAATCTTCGTAGGGGGTCTTCAAGTTTCCCCTCCTAATTTGTCGCTTTGGGTCTACGCCTTTTTTACAACTCGGCCCGGCCGAACTTAAAGCCATCTTACTTGTTTCTTAATGTATTCTTTTGGAAAACTATTCTCTGGAATTTAATACACTACCCTTCAGAAAATGTCATTGTTGTAAAATCCCTCTACCACGTTGTTTTCAGTATATTTTTCAACAACGATTTAATAAATATGTCAAAAATATGGTAAAATCGGAAATGAGAATGAACTGTTGGTGTGAACTGTGTTTGAAATACGTGTTGTAACAGATATGATGCAAAATACCGCTGAAACAACATGAAGTAAACAGTTAGAGTACCAGAATGTTCTGCAGAATTGCGGAGAACTTTATTTGGAAGATTTTCGTAAAGGGTTACTTGGTTCAACACCCAACAGTTTAACTGATACTGACCAGAATTTCAGCAATTATTTTTTTTCGTTGGGTCCCACGACACTCCTTCCCGCCCCACCCGGCCGAGGGGCCACCTCCCCATATCGTAGGGAACGCGTACATCCCATAGACCGCGTTTGGTCTTGAGAAGGTGCAAACGTTTCGAAAAATGTCGATAAATGACACTGTGCTCCAAAAGATGACCAGAAAAATATTCAAGTGTTCTGAGATCATTTAAGTGTAGTACAAACAGAAAAGGTCCTTAGTGACTACCTTGTGGAACACCAGGTGAGTCAGTAACATTTTTCGATAAACAACTATTAAATAACACATTCTGTGTACGACCTTCTAAGTAGGTGGATATCCAGTTTAAGAAAACGCAAGTAAACCCTATTACGTTAAGTTTGTAAAGCAACAGTTTATGTACAACCATATCGAAGGCTTTACTGAAGTCAGTATAAACAAGTAAAAAAGTATCAGTCGACTTGGCCGACAGAGACATGTATACCCTCAAACTGTGTATATTGAAACATTTTTTTTCCAAAAAAGTTTGTATATAGGCGGTTTTACAAATTTTCGGCGTATAAACCGACAAAAATTTTGATTAGGATTAAAGAGCAAAAGTCATAGGGGGTTTTTACACCCTTTGGGCTATTTGCTCATCAAGTGTGGACTTGCCCCTGAAAAAACTTTTACCATAGCAATTGAGGCAATTAATACAAGTTGCTTCAACAAAAAAGTTATTCGATAGCAGGTCTTAAAGTGAATTTATCCGACATTTTGTGTGGGAGGTACCGGATGGAGTGAACAAATAAAGTCCATATTTGAACCTGATCAATATCTGGTAGATATATTAGGATGTGTAAAGTATGGACCAATTCGGCTACTCCCTTCAAGAGTTAACGTACGAACAATTTTTCCGAACATTTTTGAAATTTTGTGGGGGAGGAACCTGAAGGAGTGGACCGATATGGCTTATCTTCGAACTTAAACTATGTTTGGACAAAATATTACTAAGGCCAAGTTTTGGACCCAATCGGCAGATCCGCTCGAGAGTTATCTTGCGCTCCAACCACCACACCCTGTGTCATAGGGGTTTTGTGCAACTTTCAGGCTATTTTCTCAGGAAGTATGGACTTGCGCCTGATGAAACTTGTACCATCGTATGGGGGGCAGTGAATACAAGTTGCTAAAATAAAAATCAAAGCGATTCGAGAGCAGGACCTAAACTGAACTTATCCGAAATTTTGTGTGTTAGGTACCCGAAGGAGTGGACCGATTGAGTCCATATTGAAACCTCATCTAAGTCTGGTAGACATTTCACGATTTGCAAAGTATGGACCAAATCAGTTACTTCCTTCAAGAGTTATCATACGTACAAATTTTCCGAACATTTTCGAACTTTGGGGCTAATCGGTTGATCCGTTCGAGAGTTATCGTGCGCTCCAGCCAGACAGACGGACGGACAGTGCTCAATCGACTCTAAATTGTCTGAAACAAATTTCGTCCAAACATACTTGAGGTCTAAAACCATTATTTCGATGAGGCACATTTTGCCCGTATAAGAGTGTATATTAGGGCTATAACCAAAAAAATACCACCACATAGCCATGGAAAACTATTATGAAATACGGCGTCAATTTTTCTCTATCGCGAAAAAAGTTTCCGCACCAAATGCATTGAAGTTCAGTAATGCATTTTTTAATTTTAGCTGTTATGACAACATATTTGCTATTAATTAAAATTTTTATTTTTTTGTAATCTAATTTCAAATCATTATCAAAGCGTTCTGGACCAATTTGTTCTCAAATCGCGCCATTTCGGAGCATATTAGGAACTTTTGATACTATTGCAATAAATATAAACATAAAATTCACGAGTTTAAAAAGAAACAAGTGAGCAAAGGCTATAGTCGGGACGGGGCCGACCATGTGATACCCTACACCACTACCCCTGTGCATAAGCTTTTCACTGGTAAACATTTCTTTTAGGGAATATAATCCGACTACCACCAAACATCATATGCCTCTTTCTCTCTGGGACCCCCATAAGCAACCAAAATTTCGTGACCATCCGATCAAAATTACGACCTGTAACGTGATTGCAAAAAAATGAAGAATTGGATGCACTACTGACTGCTGTGGTATCTACCTTGTTTGACCACCTTCACCAACTTACTTTACACCAATGTAAAGGTAATATTTTCTTCTTCCATCGACAGGCTTTGCCGTTGGAATACCAATACTAGAAGCCGATATATTCACAAAGAATTAAAGTTTGTCTCCACATGAGTTTTTCCCCATTCCGACCCCTAAATATTATCTGACTATCACCAAAAGCAATAGGTTTCTTCATCTGTGGGGCCCCATCTAGCCCCAAAATTTCGTGACTATCCGATCAAAATTCCAACATGTAGCGTGATTACAAAAAATGGAAAGATTGGATATATTACTGCCTTTTGCGATATCTCGGTTGTTTGGCCACTTACTTTGCATCAACATAAATGAGATCTTTTCTTCTTTCATTGGCGGGATTTCCTTATGGAATATGTACTCCTACCAGAAACGGAGATATTCGCATACGAAAAAAAAACGTTGACGTTTCTCCACATAAGCTTTTTGCTTATTCCGACTCCTGAATATTATCCGACTACCACCAAACTTAATATGCTTCTTCCTCTGAGGGGCCCGCATCAACTCCCAAAAAACGTGACGATCCGATCAAAATTGCGACCTGTAGCGTGATTACAAAAAAATCGGCAAATGGGATGCATTACCGACTATTGCGATATCTCTGTTGTTTGACCCCCTACGACAACCTAATTTACATCGCTGCAAAGGTGATGTTTTCTACTTTCATCAGCAGGTTTTGCTTTTGATATACCCCGTACAAAAGCGGAGATATTCGCTTTGAAATAAAATGTTAACTTTTGCTCCAAATAAGTTTTTTGCCTATTCCGACCCCTGGATATTATCCGAAAATCACCAAAATCAATAGGCTTCTTCCCCTCCGGGACCTTCATCAACACCCAAAATTTGGTGACGATCGGCCTAAAATTGGGACCTGTAGCGTGATTACAAAAAAATTGAAAAATGGGATGTATTACCGACTATTGTGATATCTCCGTTATTTGGCCACCTACGCCAGCCTACTTTGCATCATTGTAAAGGTGGGATTTTCTACTTTCATAGTCAGACTTTGCTTTTGGAAAGTCGCCAACCTATGCTGTGATATTCGTCATTATATCTTAAATCGCAAAAATGAAAAGTTGTGTTCTATTAGCTGCTATTGCGATATATTCGTTGTTTGACCACCTACGACAACCTACGTTACATCGTTGCAAAGGCGATATTTTCTTCTTTCATTAGCAGGTTTTGCTTTTGACATACCCCTTATAGAAGCTGAGATATTTGCTTTGGAAAAAAACGTTGACTTTTTCTCCAAATAAGTTTTTTGCCCATTCCGACCCCTAAATATTATCCGACCATCACCAAAATCAATAGGCTTCTTCCCCTCCGGAACCCTCATCAACACCCAAAATTTGGTGACGATCCGATCAAAATTGCGACCTGTAGCGTGATTACAAGGTTTAGATGGACAGACGGACAGACGGACGGACGGACGGACTGACGGACGGACACACATAGCCCAATCGACTCAGCTCGTCGAGACAATCATTTTGGTATATATAAGTATGGGTCTACGACCATTATTTCGATGCGTTACAAACTTTTTGGGCAAAACCAACTTATAATACCCTCCCCACATAGTGGTGTAGGGTATAAAAACAAAAATTGCAATGGTGTCAAAAATTCCTAAAATGCTCCGAAATGGCGCGATTTGAGAACAAATTGGTCCAGAACGCTTTGATAATGATTTTAAATTAGATTACAAAAAAACAAAAAATTTAATTAAAAGCAAATATGTTGTCATAACAGCTAAAATTAAAAAATGCATTACAGAACTTCAATGCATTTGGTGCGGAAACTTTTTTCGCGATAGAGAAAAATTGACGGCGTATTTCATAATAGTTTTCCATGCTCTACACGGCTATGTGGTGGTATTTTTGATATTTGCAAAAAAGTGCAAAAAGTTATAACCCTAGTGTATATACCCTCGTTAGCATAAATGCTGAGTGTATAAAAAAGGCGTTATTGTTGGTCCTTACTATGCCCTCTAAAGCTGGGTACACATTGTCAGTTTTGAATGACAGCTTTGTTGTTGCTTGCTAGTGTGACCGTTCATTTTTGCCATTCATCATGCAACCACGAAATGTTTTGTGGTTGCTGGACGGTTTGACAGTTATCGATAATTGCGAAATATCGACATTCAAAACTGACAATGTGTACTGCTCTTAACACATTAAAACCCTATATAAATAAATTCTTCCAATTCGCGAATAGAGTTATTTAGGGATTGAATTGAAACGGTTATATACTTTAACAACTTTCTGTATAGAGGTTCTCCAACCAAAAGGCATCCCAACATTTGTATTACAGCCGATATTTTTAAAAATTAGGCTAATATCTTCGAAATACTGAAAATTTTGAGGGAGCAAAAACTATGACAATTCTCTGTGGTTTTAAAAATGTCAAAATACTGAAAACGGAGCGGAATATATGCTTTATTTTCAATTCTAAATATCCGAAGACTTATATTTTATAATCTGTAAAAATTTTAAATTGTACCCTAAATATTGTGAATTATTTATATGCTTTGTAAAATCAACTAACAAAACCTTTAAAATTTTCATGATTTTTGGTCAACACTGGCCTTGCGAAGTCATTCGCCAAAGTTACTTGTCTCTTTTAATAACATAATTATTGACAGCAGTATTTTGCTGGAATAGAACACAATGAAGTTGTCCACGTACCTGTCCATAGAATAAATTTTGCCTTCAATGAAACTATTTAACGAACCTTGAACGAACCCATTTATATATTTTGTCACAGCTATCACAAAATTTAAAAAACAAGACACAACTATTCGCGAACCTATTTAGTAATATAACACCATATATTAAGCAAAACTTTTAACTAAGACTTCCTTCGCAACTTAAACAAATTTCCAAACCCTTTTACGAAAAGTTTTTGTGTTTATTTTATAGAGACGAAAACTTGTTTAGAAGTTTTAGCTTCATTAGCTTATTTTGCCGCTGGGCAGAAGCTACATTTTAATGCGCTAATCTGTGCATAAATTAGAAAAAAGGGGTAACGGCCTTAATTTCGCCCCTATCAAAACACCATTATTGTGTTGCCATTTAATGTGGTCGGGATACTTATGCGTTGCATATTTATCTATTATAGCCGTTTTGCTGTCTATGTGAATGGTTTTTGGTAAAACCACCACAAAAACTTTATATTCTCGCCCCATAAAAGCGGTTAACGCTACTGCATTGTTGGAAATTTTGTGTTTGAATTTTTGCCTGCCAGTGATATTTAACCATTTATATTATTGCGGGAAATCTGTTCGTGTCTGTTGATAATGTTTTGTGGTAAGGCAAATGTTGTTTTTGTTGTTTTCTATTTTGCGAATCAGTTAATTAACCATCATTGAGTAATATTTTTGGCATTGTCATTGTGTGTGTGGGGTGATTTAATTAAATATACATTTTCAACGCCAACTCTGTGAATTCACGTATTTGGTGGTGACCACAAAAATTCCCCCTATGCATGAAAATATGCGGATCACCACACAACAGTGTTTAGCTTAAATATAAACAAGTAAAAGAGCATCAGTCGGCTTTGCCGACAGAGGTATGCCCTCTGCCTGTGTAATAATGAAATTAAGTGAACCCAGTATGTGTTGTTTCCCAAAACATTAATGTTGTAATGAGTAATGCGAGAACTAATCAAAATATAGTTTAATATTTATCCGCGAACAGGTCTCATCTTGCCCTCAAGTCTTAATGTTTGTACTTTTATTGATATAATTTACATCAAACAAGTAAGAAAGTATCAGTCGGCTTTACCGACAGAGATGCACCCTAAGTCTAAGTGAACAGAATCTTCCATCTACGGACAGATCTAATACTGGGGGGTTTCAGAATTGTGTTGTGCGATCTATTGGACCACTATGTCAGGAAGCATGGACTTGCCCACGAAAAACATATTATCACTGTAAACAAGACCATAAGGAGAAGCATAGCTATAATTTTCCAAAGGATCTGCACTTAAACAAAATGTTAAGCTTTTGTGGGAGAGATACCATAAGGGGGGCCGATTTGAACCATTTTCGAAATTAAACTACACCTTTTTCAGATGCAATTCGAATTATTCTATTTGTAATTCGAATTATTCTTTTTGTAATTCGAATTATTCCATATGTAATTCGAATTATTCCATTTTAAATTCGAATTATTTCATTTGTAATTCGAATTATTTTATTTGAAATTCGAATTATTCCATTTGTAATTCGAATCATTTTATTCGTAATTTGGAAAAGCCACATATAAAATCAATACAAAAATATTTTGTATTTCTTTTGCTTCGAATTACAAATAAAATGATTCGACTTACAAATGGAATAATTCGTATTTCAAATAAAATAATTCGAATTACAAAAGGAATATTTCGAATTACAAATGGAATAATTCGAATTACAAATGGAATAATTCGAATTGCAAATAGAATAATTCGAATAGTTCGAATTACAAATGAAATAATTGGAATTACAAATGGATTAATTCTAATTACAAATGAGATTCTCGAATTACAAGTGAAATAATTTGAACTGCAAATGGAATTCTCGAATTACAAATGAAATGTTACGAATTACAACTTAAATGTTTCGAATTACATCTGAAAAAGGTGTACATTTGGGCAAAATATTAAGAGATCGAAATTTGGAACTATGTTTGGACCAAATATTACGAACGCCATCAGCCACTACACATGGTGCTATAGGGATTCTTACAACTTTCGGGCAATTTTCTCAGGAAGTATGGACTTGCCCCTGAAAAAACTTCCACCTTCGTAAGGGGGGCAGAGAATACAAGTTGTCATAATAAAAATCAAAGCGATTCAAGAAGAGGTCTTAAACTGAATTTATTCGAAACTTTGTGTGGGAGATACCCGAAAGAGTGGACCGATAGAGTCCTTGTTAAAACCTCATCTATGTCTAGTAGACATTTTACAATATCGTGCGCACAATTTTTCCGAACAAATTTTAATTTTATTGGGGGTGGTACCCGAAAGAGTGGACCGATATGATCCATCTAAGAACTTATACTTATATTATAATTTTTAATGGACTGACGAAAGGTCATACATCTCAAAATCGTTTTATCTAGTCGAGATATGAATTTGGGTATACCACATGGGGGTCTACGACAAATATTTCGCGGTGTTACATGCATTTTCGGAAAAACAAATTTTTAATAATAATAATTGTGGTGTAGGGTATATATTTTAACCAAATTACATACATTTCTGTTTGAAAATTTGGGAAATCCTTGGAAGTACATAAAATCGGACGATACCGTAATATGGGGGTTAAACCAAACCCGTACTAACCAATGGGTAAGCAATCCCACACATGTTAGTATTTGTATCGTGTTGGGGGCCAGGGACGTAGACATAAATGCATCTAGACACCATTTCAGGTTTGCCCAACAAAATCTGATGTTTTGTGATTGAAATATGCAAAAAATATCTAAAAAGTTACCATTTCGGTAGGAACGGGCCTCCCCCCTGTTTACGTCGGTGTTGGGAGCAACCTATTCCGTAATGCCAGCTCCAAATTCTTTTGGTTGGTGCCGGGACGGAGGAAAACCCAGGATCAATATATATGTGCTCGGCTTGTCACATCCGCATCTTCACCCAAATCCAAGCTTCGGTGGGATGTAATAGACGACTAGAGTCGGTGCATCTAAAGGGTTGCATTGGACTTGTCCATGCGAGGGACTATGTTGCTGCATGCTGAGCAAACACAGCACGCAGAGAGTCGTCCTAAGATTAAGATTCGAAATTCCAGCTATATCCCTTTATGCAATACAAAAACGGTACTAAATTAGGTATTTATAATAGGTATAATTTTCAAAAATTATATCCCAATATCCACACTATGCCCCAATCTGACACTCATTTACAGCTCTATCTGTTCCCTCAAAACCAATTATATTAGTATTGAGTACTTATCTCCACTCTAAATGCCAACTGCTATACTAATATCTAATTTCACAAATAGCATCTCTACCCCTTTTCGCAAAAACAATTTGGACCAAATTGTGTGCCTTTTAGTACTTTTCATACAAAAAAGTATTAATTTAGTGAATCTTATTTTTACCTCCATTCTACATACCAACAGTAAGCTTATAATTCCAATTTTAGCAAATACCAAAACCTACTTTATTTTTTACTTGCGGTTTCCAAGCAAAACTGTGAAGACCTAAAAAACCTACAAATGTGAACTTAACCCACGATTTATTTGAAAATCGCTTGAGCGAATTTTTTCTTTCTGTATTTTATTGATTTTTCTTATCTATGAACATTGTTGCTTCAGAATCCGCGGTTTTCATTTAAAGTTAGTTAAAGGCACCGTACATGACATTGTTTTATAAGGAGGCGATACAGTCAGTGCATTGTCCCAACTTGAACTTCTATATCTCAGAAATGGTAAAACCTAGGAAAAAGTCATAAAGGAAAATCTTGCAGAGACTTTTCGCTGACATTACGATAGGACTTGCGGTTTTCAAGCAAAACCGTGAAAACCTAAAAAGTCCTAAAAATGTAATCTTCGACCGCGATTTATTTGAAAATCCGTCCGGCGATTTTTTGTTTGTTTTTGATTTTTCTCATCTATGATCATTGTATTTTCAAAATCCGCAAAAACTTACCAGGTATAAGCACCTTTCATTTGATGTTAGTTAAGGCGCACCGTGTACTTTTCGTACACATAAGTACGAATAATTTCCACAATGGCATCCCTATCTCAATCCTACTCTCCAACAGTAATCTTAATTTAAAAGTTAAGGATTCTGACTCTATCAGTTCACACAAATCCAACTTGTAGCAAATTTAGTACCATTTAGTACTTTTCGTACACTAAGTACGAATATCCAAAAATACCACGATCCTCCACTCCAACAGTAATCTTTATTCAAATTTCAGGATTCTACACCTATCCGTTCACCCAAATCGTACACATAAGTACGAATTTCTCAATCCTACACCCCAACAGTAAATTTCAGGAGTCCGACTTTATCGGTTCGCTAAAATCCAACATGTACCAAATTAAGTACTGTTCGTACACATAAGTACGACTTGCCAAAACTATCTCGAACCTCCACTCCAATATTATTCAAGTTTTATATTCCAGCTCTATTCGTTCCCCAAGATCAAATTTGTACCAAATTTAGTACCTTTTAGTACTATTCATACTAATGAGAACGAATTTCCAGAACAACCTCAATCCCCCACTCCAACAGTAGTCTTAATTCCAAAATGCAGGAGATTTCGTTCACCCAAATCCAATTTGTACCAAATTTAGTACCATTTAGTACTTTTCGAACACATAAGTATGAATTTCCAAAACAACCTCCATACGTCTATCCTACGCTCCAACAGCAATCTCAATTCCAAATTTCAGAATTCCAGCTCTATCCGTTCACCCAAATGCAAATTGTACCAAATTTAGTACCATTTAGTACATAAGTAAGAATTTCCAAAACCATTTCCTTATATCAACGCCACTTCCCAACCTTGATTCCCATACCAAATTTCAAGAGTCTAGCTATGTATACCCCTTCAAAATATACAACTGGTACTAAATTTAGTAACTTTTAGTACTATTCGTACACTTTTAGGTCGAATCTCCAAAACTCCTTCCCAACTTTCCATTAGTGACCCTAATTCCAAATTTAAGAATTCTAGCTCTACAAAGGGTACCCTATTTAGTACGCTTCTTGTTGGAATTTCCAAAAATCTTGCCTTAATTTTGAAGCTTCTAGCTTCAGCCGTTTCGCTTGGGCGTTGATGTATCAGTCAGTCAGTGAATCACTCACCTCACTACTCTTTTATGTTTATAGATGTGTGGTATACTAAGGTTAAAGTCTTTTTCAGTTTTTACGCCAAGTTGTGAAAACGTTGCATATGCCTCGTAACACACGTTTAAATTTGCACCTTCATCAAAATAACAACTGCGCTTAAGGACTTAATCTCTAGGCCAAAACAAGACAAGCCTAAAGAACGACTTAAATTTTATAAAAAAAACGTCCTTGCTATGACAGTTAACCCTTTTCACCATAACTAACGGACATTTCATAAATTTTGTTTGGTCATTGTAATGGTGATGATGATAATGATATATGATTATGTTCTTATCTTCATCCTCGTAATATATGTGACAAGTGTTTGTGTGGAAATTATGGTATGAAAACATATGTAAATTCTGTTAAGCGAAAGCAAAACTTCAAGTCGGAAATGATTGTGTATTTTTGAACATGTCCTTATAATGATGGGTGACGTAGGGGATGGAAGATACCAAGGAACGGTCCTGACCGGTTTTAACATGGCAAAGCCCAGGATTTATCTTGGTCCCTCTTTCATCCCAAGTGGACACTGACCTCCCCGTGGTGTCACCTGGGGAACTGCCTTTAACACCCGTTAAAGGTAGTGAGCTAACATGTGCCGCGCGTTCACCCATAAGAACGTTAAAAACTTGGGTTTGGGCGTCGGGTTAGTAACCCTCCCCTAGAAAAAACAGCCTACTATGAAAAAACGAAAGAAAAGAAAAACAAACCCCTCTAAAGTTGACGAACCCCGCAAACGTTTTAAGGACCATGATCTGCGAATCTGCACCTGGAATGTTCGCACTCTTTATAGAGAAGGTGCAGTCTTCGCATTGGCAGACGTACTTGAAAAGTACAAGACCGATATTACTGCCATACAGGAAATACGATGGATTGGGAAAGGCGTCACAACAACACCTAAAGGTGACGCACTGTATTATAGCTGCCATGACGTAAAGCATGAGTTTGGTTGTGGATTCGTAGTTAGTCGGAGACTAAAACATCTTGTATCCAGCTTCACTCCAGTGAATGAAAGACTTGCTGCAATTCGAATAAAAGCTAAATTCTTCAACATCAGCTTTATCTGCGCTCATGCTCCCACTGAAGAAAAGGATGAACAGACCAAAGATATATTTTACGAGCGCTTAGAAGAAACATATGACCGTTGCCCTGCCCATGACATTAAAATCATTCTAGGCGATTTTAATGCCAAAATTGGGAAGGAGAATATATTTGGCCCAACAGTCGGGAAATTCAGTCTCCACAGTGAAACATCTGACAATGGTATGAGACTGATAGACTTTGCAGCTGCAAAAAACATGGTAGTTAGCAGTACCAGATTTAATCATCTCGATATTCATAAGGGCACCTGGCTGTCTCCAGATCAGAAAACAAGAAACCAAATTGATCATGTTGTGATAGATGGAAGACATTCATCGAGCGTGTTGGATGTACGATCGTTCCGAGGCGCAAACATTGATTCGGACCACTACCTTGTTGCAGCAAAGGTACGCACCCGCTTAAACGTAGCAAACAAAGTACGAACAGACACAACACGAAAGTTAGACATCGGTAAGCTGCAATCACAACAGATAGCCACAGCATATTCCACTCAACTAGCCCAATTGCTTAATCAAAGCCCTCCTCATCCCGATAACATATCAGCGCAATGGCATAGCATTGCCCACTCCATGCAAACAGCCGCAAAATCCATACTTGGATACCAGAGACCTCCACCAAGGAATCCATGGTATGATGAGGAGTGTCGTGCTGCCACCGAAGAGAAAAATGCGGCATATAAGGCTACTTTACAATCCGTAGCAACGCGTAGCGCACGAGAGAGATACAGGGAGAAAAGGAGAGAGGAGAAACGTCTTTTCCGCAGGAAAAAGAGAGAGATGGAAAAGCGGGAGTGTGAAAAAATCGAGATGTACAGGAGCCAGAATGAAGTCCGAAAATTCTACCAAAGAGTCAAGCATCAAACTGATGGCTTTGGTACAGGCACATCCTCCTGTAGAGACCAGCAAGGTAATTTGGTAACTGATACAGATAGTGTACTCAGGATATGGAAAGAACATTTTTCAAATCTGTTGGTATCCAATAGCAGCGAAGACGACGAAGATACCACAGTCCCAATCCCAGAAGATGGTATTGAATGTATACCGCCCAGCCAAGATGAGGTAAAGACAGCAATAAATCGGCTGAAGAATAATAAGGCAGCAGGGGCCGATGGCTTACCAGCCGAGCTGTTCAAAACCGGAGGCGACACGCTGATAAGGTGTATTCATCAGCTAGTTAGCACCATCTGGCAGGAAGAACGAGTACCCGACGATTGGAACCTGAGTATCCTGTGCCCCGTCCACAAGAAGGGAGATAAGACTGTATGCTCTAACTATAGGGGCATAAGTCTACTCCCTATTGCCTACAAGATCGTGTCAGGGATATTGTGCGAACGACTAAAGCCAATGGTCAACGAGATTATTGGACCATACCAATGCGGCTTTAGACCTGGCAAGTCCACCATTGACCAGATATTTACCCTGCGGCAAATCCTGGAGAAGACCCAAGAGATGCAGATCGACACCTACCACCTTTTTGTCGATTATAAAGCAGCCTTCGACAGTCCGCTGCGCTCAAAGGTATTCCAAGCCATGTCTGAATTTGGTATTCCCGCAAAGCTCATCCGGCTTTGTAAAATGACTTTAACTGACACGAGGTCCTCAGTTAAAATAGGAAAGAACCTCTCCGAAGAGTTTGGTACCAAAAGAGGTTTCAGACAAGGAGACAGCCTTTCGTGTGACCTCTTCAACATCCTGCTAGAAAAGGTTATACGAGAGGCAAACGTCAAAAGAAGTGGCACAATCTACACCAACAGTCACATGTTACTTGCTTATGCTGATGATATAGACATCATGGGTCGATCAGTAAAAGAAGTAACTGATACCTTTATAAAGGTCGAAGGAGAATCTGCTAAAGTGGGTCTGGCGGTAAACGGTGAGAAGACCAAGTTGATGGTGTCGACGCGCAATGCGTCCATTGAGCTCGGACCGACTGTGGAAGTTGGTTCCTATAATATTGAGGTAGTAAAAGACTTCGTCTACCTCGGCACCTCCGTCAACACAACAAACGACATCAGTTGTGAAATAAAAAGAAGAATTGTATTGGCCAACAGATGCTACTTTGGATTAAGTAAGCAGTTTAAAAACAAAGCCACATCTCGTCAAACAAAAATAACGCTCTACAAAACACTGATACTACCCGTGCTGATGTATGGCTCCGAAGCCTGGGTACTTGCGCAAGCAGACATGGCAGTGCTTGGTGTGTTTGAGAGAAAAATTCTTCGAAAGATCTACGGACCAATCTGCGTTGACGGTGAATATCGACGTCGCATGAACCACGAGCTGTATCTGCTATACAACGACATGAATATTGTTAAACGTATCGAGATGCAGCGATTGCGTTGGCTAGGCCATATCATAAGAATGAGCGATGATGAACCCGCTAAAAAGGCGTATGAATACATGCCACATGGCGGTGCACGCAGAATTGGCAGGCCAAGGAATAGATGGCGCAAACAAGTGGATGATGAGATGACAAGGCGCGGTATTCCAGTGTGCAAAGCAACAAATAGAGAGGAATGGAGATCTCTTCTTAGTTCGGCCTATAGAACAAATGTTCTGTAATGGGCCAGCTAAGTAAGTAAGTAAGTAAGTCCTTATAATGATAAGGGTACGAAACATATGTAAAATATAGATTTTTTTTTAAATTTCAGTATTTTATTACGATTTAACTTCAACATGGCATACCCATAAATTATATAGTCGCTGGTTTCATATTTTATGTAATTAACCCACATGATTTTTTCAAAATCGGTTCAATTCTCCCGCTAAGTGTGATCTATCAGATCAAAATATTCAATAAATTTGTTCGCCATAAAATTTTACTATAGATACTAGAATATATCAAAACTCTATATCTTATCTTAATTACAGAAATATATGAAAATCAAAAATGCCTTCTGGGTTCATGCAAAACTGCTCCACAGAACATTATTTTAAAAGAATGATGGCAAAGTTAAAAATCCCTATTTGCATTAAAAAACAAAGAAACTAAAATAGGGGCCAGTTCGCACCATTTCAACACTTTTGCAAATATTTGAGTTAACATTCCTTGGAATCCTTGGTGTCTTTGGCAATTTTACACGAGTGCGATTAATATTTTTTTAAGTTATTCCTGCTGTGGGCTAATAAGTGGTATTTAAAAATTCTTTTCAGATATCCGAAAAAATCTCTTTTAAAATGTGATCATATCAGAAACGCAGAACGCCAGGAAGTGACCCCATACTATATTCTGATATTCTGAATCAACAACAAGCAAGAACGGCATTAAGTTCGGCTAGGCCGAACTTGTTATACCCTCCACCACGATTTGTATTGAAGTAAAATGGAATCGATCTATACCTACAAATTTCTGGCGGAAAGTTTTTAGACTCAAAGCAGACTAAATACGAGGGCGGTTCGGAAACTTCTTAGCCTATCAATGAAAGAGAATAATTAGTTTTTCAAAAATATTTTTATTTTTCAATATAATCTCCTGAAACTTCAATACACTTAGTCCAATGCTTTTCTAGCAATTCTATCCCTTGATTTAAATAGTTCTCCTCAAGGTCTTCAAAATAGTGGTTTACAACTGTAATTGCATCTTCATTTGAGGTAAAACGCTTGCCAGCAAGGAATTTTCTTAGATTTGGGAACAAGCTAAATCAGGAGAATAAGGTGGGTGGTCAAGCAACTCGTACTTTAATTCGTTGATTTTAGCCATTGTTAAAACACTCTTGTGCGCTGGTGCGTTGTCTTGATGAAAAATTATTTTTTTGTGTTGTAAGCCAGGACGTTTTTCTCGAATTTGTACATTTAATTGATCCAAAAGGTTGCAATAGTACTCTGAATTTATTGTTTTCTCCTTTTGCAGATAGTCAATCAATAAAATACCTTTGAAGTCCCAAAAAACCGTTGCCATAACCTTACCAGCCGATTGAATTGTTTTTGCCTTCTTTGGGGCACTTCCTCCAGCTTCAGTCCATTGTTTGGATTGTTCTTTTGTCTCTGGAGTATAGTGGTGGATCCATGTCTAATCAACAGTTATGAAACGACGCTTAAAATCCATTTTATTTCGCTTAAAACGATCCAAACAAGCTTGAGAAATGTTCATTCTTATGCGTTAACAAATGCGGCACCCATCTTGCAGAAAGCTTTTTCATCTGTAGTTCTTCATGCAAAATTAAATGGACTCGATCATTTGAGATGCCCATGATATTAGCAATTTCACGCACTTTTATTTGTCGATCATTTAATACCATATCATGCACTTTGGCTACAATTTCTGTTGTCGACCACGTTTAAATTCAGCAACCCAATTTTTTACTCTTGCATATAAAGGAGCACTTTCACCTAACACATTCACCATATCATTATGAATTTTTTTGTCCCGATAAACCTTTTTTATGGAAATATTTAATGACAGCACACATTTCTAATTTTTCCATTGTAAAAAATTGCGGATGCGTCTTTTTTGAACACTTGTTTCTATATGAAGGAGTTGCCAGATGCAAACAAAATTTAACATGTGTTCATAACAGAGATGGAACACTTAACTTTTTTCTGTTTATACCGCGCTTTTTGTGCTAGGCTTTGAAGTTTCCGAACTGTCTCGTACAAAATTTCCGATATATCGGTAAAACCTTCAAAATTCCGAAAATCAAGAGGTTTTACCGCTTCTATGGGCGACGTAGGAACAAGCGGACCGGAAAATAAACACTATGGTATCGTACCGTACCGTTCTGTACCGTACCAAGGTGGATAGGTACGCTACGATAATGTACCGTACCGGTACAAAAACACTAAAAAATATTTTAGTGATACTGTACCGGAGCACAACGAAAATCTTACTGTACCGGCTGCGGTACACAACGATTTTTAAGCTTTGTTTCTTTACTTTTTTAATGGTAACGGTGGTAAAAGAGAAAAATGTCAAAATTGCTCAAAACTGCTCTCTCATGAACATTTTTACCAGAAAAGTAAAGGAACGGAAAAATGGTAGATGTGGCAGCAATGTCAAAAAGAAACGTAAAAAAATCAATTTTCGTCTTTTATTTCACAGTTTTTCATTTAGTTTTGTCAGCGTTCGACTCAAAAGTCGAAAAATCAGTTCTGCCATTTTTTACCTGCAGAAATTTTGCTGGTAGCCTGTGATAGAAGAGAAAGCCATTTTCGATCTCTCTCCCCTCTCACTCTCTTAAAAATTGCTTCCAGTTTTGCCACTTTTCGGGGTTAAGGAACGCTTTGCAGGTTAAAAATGGTAACCTCAGGTAAGTAAAGGAACACAGCTTTAGTGTACCGACTGCGGTACGTTACGATTTTTTAGTGAACCGACTGCAGTACAGTACGATTATCGTAGTGTACCACTGGTCGGTTCACTAAAACATAACGTACCGGTAATGTACCGTACATGTGTGTTTTGTAAATTGTGATGAAAAATTATATGTTTGACGTTTTTGAGAATAAGGGTAAGAATAGTAACTAAAATTCAAGATTATATAAATTAAAAGCACGAATGTGGTAAATTCGGTCGGTATACGAATTTTGAGAAAATATTATTAATGTATGAATTTCTATTCACTCGCTTTGAGAAAATTTTATTATGGACTCATAAGAGTCCTTGTAGGCATTGTACATAATAAAACACTGTTTTTTTTTAATATTATTTGTTCCCTAGTTAAATAATTAGACAGTTTTTACAAGTAAAAAGGGGTGATAATGCATGTGTCATAAAACCATTTCTATGAATGGAAAATAATAACGTTAATATGTTGGTGTTATAAGGATGTTTATTTGCGGCAAAAGTCAATTCATAAAAAGGTTATTTTTGTTGTCCAATCCACATGAACAAACAAAACAGCCACAGTCGGATCACTAAAGATTGAGTCTCCAGCTAATATATTTTAAATTTTTAATATGTTTATTCTGTTGAAGTTTTAATGTTGATATGTTTGAATTAATTAAAATAAAATTGCATAAAACATAAAATCCGTTTGTAATAGGTCACAAAACAAAATGGTAAGAATATGAGAATAATGCCTCAATTTTAGAGGGCTTCTTCGTAGTGGTAATTCTTGCTGGTAGAATACGTTTACGTTTCACTGTAGAAAAAAGTACCAAGTTAGCGCTTCAAAAATAAAAGTCGATGTTTTATTGTATGTTTGTCCATAATTTGGATAAGAACAGCTCTAGATTGACAAGGGTACTTCATTTATTATTATATTTAGTAAATTTGTATTTTTACCCATATAACGGTACCTGCCGATTTTCGGTATTTTAAAGATTTCTACCACATTATCCCACCGAAATGGCTTAGATTTGGTATCTAGTGTCCGTTGGGGTTATACATACATTCCAATAAGAATTTTCGGTACAGGTCCACGTTTTTATATAGCCCCCATAGAATAATTCCGCCGATATCGGTTATTTTGAAGGTAACATATAGCCACGTTATCCAACCGAATTAGTTGAAACTTGGCATTTAGTCTACGTTGGGTTTATAAAATATTCCGACGGAGAATTGTCTGCACAGGTTCACGTTTTGACACGGCCCCCATAGAAAGGTACCGCCCGATAATAATAAAAACAATTATAAAATATCTTGTTGCAGTTTTTTGCAGCTAAAACTTTACAAATTTGGTAAGAACTATATGTACTAAAATTAAAATAAAAAATCTACGCGCCATCCTGCGACACTCCCTACTAATAGCTTTAACAAAGTACACAATTTGAAAGAAAAGCGGATGCCACGTGATTTACATATGTGTAAAATCCGCGTTAAAATAAATAACATATTATATAAAATATTTATTACTCACCTGTCTTCACGAAATGTTAAATACAATAAAGCTTTAAAATTACTTTGTAGGAAGACTGCATACGACGATCGCAAATTTACTACTAAAATATATTATAACAAGTAAAAAGTCGTTAAGTTCGGCCGGGCCGAACTTTTTATACCCTCCACCATAAAATAGTCTTAATTAAAATGGAATAATTAGGGTCCTTTTACAATTTTAGGTGGAAAAACTTTTCGATAATGGTTAGACTCCTACTGCCTCCCGCTATTGCTTAAATTACACTGTGAACACAAATGTTGGGACAGAGATAATTCCTTTTGGAGATGAAAGCCCTTGGTGTGTGTATATTAAAAACCCCGAAGGACAGATGCGCCGTGATTCGAACTTCCGCGTTATGGCGTGATGAAGATTTTGCATGAGACCCTGTAAGCCATCATGAATTAGCATTATATCTTTGTTTGTTGTTTTTGTAGAGCACTTAAGCAACAGTAAACAAAGATATAACGCTAATTCCTGATGGCCCACAAGGTCTCTAACAAAAATTTCATCACGCCATAAGGCGGAAGTTCGACTCACGGCGGATCTGTCCTTCGGGGTTCATAATATACTCACCAAGGCCTTTCTTCCCCAAGAGGGATTTTCCGTGCCCCAGGCTTTCACCTCCATTTTGTTGCATTTTGTTATCTGACCTAAACTAACAAAAATGTGTTCAGCTAGGTGAAATGTACCACCTACGGGGCTATATCAAAGAGTCAACCTATCTTTAAATTTTTTGGCGGAAAAGTTTTATAGCTGCAGGGAACTTCAAGAGTCAAATTGAGGGTAGTTTGATCAAAACAATGTAGACCCTCAAAAATGGACCCATGTTGACGAATTTTAGTGACCACTGAAAATTCCCGAAAATCGGGAGGTACAGTTATATGGGGGGATATACCAAAACATGGACCTATATTGACGATTATTTTTGAATAGACAAAATTGTAGCTAAAATTCTCAAAATACCGATCATTACAGCTAGTTCGGTTAAAAATTGCAGCTAAAATGCTCAAAATACCGAAAATCGGGAGATACCGTTATATGGGGGCTATACCAAAACATGGACCTATGTTGACGATGCATTGGTGGAGATATTTCATGACCACTGAGAACCTCTAATGTCAAATTACAGCTAGTTCGGTTAAAAATTTTAGCTAAAATTCTCTAAATACCGAAAATCGGGAGGTACCGTTATATGGGGGCTATACCAAAACATGGAGCTATGTTGACGATGTTTAGTGGAGATGTTTCATGACTACTGAGAACCTCAAATGTCAAATTGCAGATATTTCGGTTACAAATTGTGGATAAAATTCTCAAAATACCGAAAATCGGGAGGTACCGTTATATGGGAGCTATACCAAAACATGGACCTAGGTTGAAGATGCTTGGTGGAGATATTTCATGACCACTGAGAACCTCAAATGGCAAATTACAGCTAGTTCGGTTAAAAATTGCAGCTAATATGCTCAAAATACTGAAAATCGGCCCCCCCGATATGATTTTAGTTCTCATAGGATATTAGCTTATGTTACACATTTTTTTAATTTTTGAGTAAAATTTTAAACTATTTTAAATTGTTCAAGAAATATGTAAAGTAGTTGGAAGTATTGCAGAGAATTAATTAACTACATTGGTATACTTATTGTCCAACATATTTAAAAATATAAAAATAATGAACAAGTTAGGCTTTTTGAGAAATTTTATGCATAGTTCTTGTTAAGTTTTAAGGTGTTGATTAAGCGTTTAATCGGAATTTTAGGCTGACTGTAAGTTTTACTGAGTTCAGAACAATTCGTTTATTTGTATTTATTGAACGTTTGTAACATGTTAGGTCCAATACTTTGGCTTATAAACAACATCCAGAAAAAACATTTTTGCGATATTTTGTTTTTGAAATTTTTATAAGAGCAATTCAACAATAAAATGTAAAACAATTGCTTATTCTTTGTGGTTTTAAGTGTTTGTATATTTTCTCTAACACGTTTTTATAATGAACTATTTTGAAATTCATAACAATTACAAATTCTTTATTATGTTTGAAATTTGCAATAAAAAAAACTATGTCTCTCTGTTCCACCTCAGTGTCGTAAATGTCTATTGGGCAAAAGGATTTTTCTGTCGAATTTTTATGTTTTGTTCGACCTTTCGAATGTTTATAAAATCAGGATTATTGAGCCCGGTGCGCTTCGCTACCACGAATAAGGTAAAATATATTTTAAAAAATTTATTTATAGGTCAATTTTCGTCACTCATTGCAACTTTTATTAAAATCGGGTATATAAAGCGTGTTTGGTGCATCAAATACATGAAATCGGACGAAAATATATATGGGAGCTATATCCAAATCTGAACCGATTCCAATATAATTTGAAAAATTTATTTCTAGACCCAATTCCGTCACACATTCCAAATTTCATTGAAATTGGACATACGTAGCGTGTTGAATGCATAAAATACATGAAATCGGCCGAAATTATATATAGGCGCTATATACAAATCTGAACCGATTTCAATTGTAGATCATTTTAGTCCGATTTATTTCTAGACCAAATTCCTGCACACATCCAAAATTTGGAGACATTATCTTTTACCATTCTATGGATATTTGCATAAAAAATCTAAATTTGTTGGAGGTACCTCCGATTCTGATGCTATGTCTCCGGATCAACGCGGAATTTTAGAAATTGGTATAGCCTATGTTACCTTCAGGCCATGTAGTGATATACTCTGAAAATTTCAGGAAGATCGGTTTAGCGGTTTTTGAGTCCATAAACTTCAAACAAACAAACAAACGTACAAACATTTTTCTACTTTATATATTGATTTATTACATATTATTTCCAATATTTCAAAATTACAATGAATTTCATCTTTAGAGATTTTTCTGTCGATTACTCTTTGGATTAAACCAGAAGGGAACGTCATAGAAACCCACAGCAATTGTATTTTGGGAAGTACTTTCAATGGATGCACATTTCTAGAAATGTTAATTTTTCCTGGTTCGGTAAAGGACCTTGTGACGACAAACGAAATCTAAAACCTGATCGGAATCAGGTTCTTCTTCGTCAAAATCTCAACAAGTACCTCTCGACTTTGCGGACGGGAATATATCCTGAGCCTGTGGGAATTGAAACTTCCATCTATAGACAGATCGAGTAGCGGCTACACAGCCAAAATCCTTAAACCCAAAAACTATGCATTAGGAGATTTTCAGAAATTTGTAGCCATTTTCGGACGTATGATCTTGCAAACAAAATATGGATTTGTATCATTGATCACAAGTGTTGCGGAGGAGGTATGGAGAAATTGACCGGACCGACATAGTTCATTTTTAGAGCAGATCTTATTTTGGGAGTCGTTCCTTTTGAAAGATATTGCGCCCACCAGTCATTTCAGTTCGCCACAGTATAACTTTCACCTTATGACTCTTATGTCAGGAAATATGGACTTGCCCACGAAAAACTTAATTCCGCTCTAAAGTGCACTTAAACAACTATTTTGAAGGTTTGTGAGAGAGGTACCCCAGTATGGCCCATTTTCGAGCAAAAACTAAGTTTGGAAACAATATTACTAAATCCAAAGTTTGGACCAAATCTGTTGCTCCGTTCAAGAAACTCGCGCATACCACTTTTGCTAAAATTCTTGAAAATTGGGGAGAAATACCAGAAGAAGTAGACCGAAAAGCACCATCATCGAATTTTATATATATTAGGCTCGCTGACATATTGCGATAAACAAAGTTTGGACCAACTACACATTATTTCCGTAGGTGTAGGAAGTATAGACTTGCCAAATAACTTGTACGGTAGTAATAGAAGCCCCGAGAACACTTGTTGCAAAAAAGCAAAGCGTTTCCAGAGAGTTTTTTTATTTAATAATTATTTTATTTTTTTTTTTCTTATAACTAAATTATTAGCATAAAGGAAGTGAAGCCATGACCATTGAGGTCTTAAGCTTACACAGCTTATCCAGAGAGGTCTAAAACTGCACTTCGCTGAAAATTTTTGAAATACTCTGCGGAAGATTTGCCGAAAGAGTAGATCGATATGACCCATCTTCGAAGTTAATCAAAATATCACGAAGGTCAAATTTTGGACCGAATCGGTTGATCTGTTTGAGAATTATCGTGCTCCCCAGGCGGCTACCCAGGTGAACGGACATAGCTAAGTCGACTCCAAGTTTACTGAAACAGATTTCTTCCAAACACACTTTGGCCCCAAAGCCATCATTTCGATGATGCACATTTTGGCTAAAGGCTGAGAGTATAAAAAATGTAGATTGGGAAAAATTGTGTTTATGGATTTTTGGTAAAATAATGTATACATGTATAGACCTTGGATTGGGCGACATAATTTCATTTTAAACGAAGTTAAGACTGGATTCCAGAGATTGCCTTGTTCCTGATAAATCTATGAGAAGATCCAGAATTTCTATAAGTGAAGTCCGACGATTGGACGCCAAAATTTGTCTATTGACAGAATTTGTCATTTACATAACTGCGATTAGGTGCTAGAATTTCTTGATGGATAGACTAACTATTGCTCAGCATTAGTTCTCGGCCTTCAGAAATTCTTTGCGATATTTGAAATTTGAAAATTAAGATATTTGAAAATTAAATGTTATGATATTTCTAAGGTTTTCCGTTGTATTCGCTTTCTTTTGGTCTTACCGAAGTGATATCACTGAATTGATACGCCCAAAAATATATAGGGTTATTAATATATTCATTGTTTTGACCATATATTAACTGTGACATATTGTCTAAAACAAGATAAAATTGGCCAAGAAGTCTTGCGCCATATGAACTAAAAAATAATATTGAAAATTATTTCATCAGTAGAATAAGTCTAAAATAAGGTTTACATCTTTGCTAAATAAGACATTTTCGTTAACATGAACTTTCAAAATTTTGGTCAGGTGGGCCCCCCCCCGAAATGAAATCCTGGCTACGTCCCTGATGGGAGCTATACCAAAACATGGACCTAGGTTGACGATGCTTGGTGGAGATATTTCACTAAGAACCTCAAATGGCAAATTACAGCTAGTTCGGTTAAAAATTTTAGCTAAAATTCTCAAAATACCGAAAATCGGGAGGTACCGTTATATGGGGGCTATACCAAAACAGGGACCGATGTTGACGATGTTCCGTGGAGATGTTTCATGACCACTGAGAACCTCAAATGTCAAATTGCAGATAGTTCGGTTAAAAATTGTGGCTAAAATTCTCAAAATACCGAAAAACGGGAGATACCGTTATATGGGGACTATACCAAAACATGGACCTAGGTTGACGATGCTTGGTGGAGATATTTCATGACCACTGAGAACCTCAAATGGCAAATTACAGCTAGTTCGGTTAAAAATTTTAGCTAAAATTCTCAAAATACCGAAAATCGGGAGGTACCGTTATATGGGGGCTATACCAAAACATGGACCGATGTTGACGATGTCTCGTGGAAATGTTTCATGACCACTGAGAACCTCAAATGTCAAATTGCAGATAGTTCGGTTAAATATTGTGGCTAAAATTCTCAAAATACCGAAAATCGGGAGGTACCGTTATATGGGGACTATACCAAAACATGGACCTAGGTTGAAGATGCTTGGTGGAGATATTTCATGACCACTGAGAACATTAAATGGCAAATTACAGCTAGTTCGGTTAAAAATTGCAGCTAAAATGCTCAAAATACCGAAAATCGGGAGATACCGTTATATGGGGGCTATACCAAAACATGGACCTATGTTGACGATGTATGGTGGAGATGTTCCATGACCACTGAGAACCTCAAATGTCAAATTGCAGATATTTCGGTTACAAATTGTGGCTAAAATTCTCAAAATACCGAAAATCGGGAGGTACCGTTATATGGGAGCTATACCAAAACATTGACCTAGGTTGACGATGCTTGGTGGAGATATTTCATGACCACTGAGAACCTCAAATGGCAAATTACAGCTAGTTCGGTTAAAAATTGCAGCTAAAATGCTCAAAATACCGAAAATCGGGAGATACCGTTATATGGGGGCTATACCAAAACATGGACCTATGTTGACGATGTTTGGTGGAGATGTTTCATGACCACTGAGAACCTCAAATGTCAAATTGCAGATATTTCGGTTACAAATTGTGGCTAAAATTCTCAAAATACCGAAAATCGGGAGGTACCGTTATATGGGAGCTATACCAAAACATGGACCTAGGTTGACGATGCTTGGTGGAGATATTTCATGACCACTGAGAACCTCAAATGGCAAATTACAGCTAGTTCGGTTAAAAATTTTAGCTAAAATTCTCAAAATACCGAAAATCGGGAGGTACCGTTATATGGGGGCTATACCAAAACAGAGACCGATGTTGACGATGTTTCGTGGAGATGTTCCATGACCACTGAGAACCTCAAATGTCAAATTGCAGATATTTCGGTTACAAATTGTGGCTAAAATTCTCAAAATACCGAAAATCGGGAGGTACCGTTATATGGGAGCTATACCAAAACATTGACCTAGGTTGACGATGCTTGGTGGAGATATTTCATGACCACTGAGAACCTCAAATGGCAAATTACAGCTAGTTCGGTTAAAAATTGCAGCTAAAATGCTCAAAATACCGAAAATCGGGAGATACCGTTATATGGGGGCTATACCAAAACATGGACCTATGTTGACGATGTTTGGTGGAGATATTTCATGACCACTGAGAACCTCAAATGTCAAATTGCAGATATTTCGGTTACAAATTGTGGCTAAAATTCTCAAAATACCGAAAATCGGGAGGTACCGTTTTATGGGAGCTATACCAAAACATGGACCTAGGTTGACGATGCTTGGTGGAGATATTTCATGACCACTGAGAACCTCAAATGGCAAATTACAGCTAGTTCGGTTAAAAATTTTAGCTAAAATTCTCAAAATACCGAAAATCGGGAGGTACCGTTATATGGGGGCTATACCAAAACAGAGACCGATGTTGACGATGTTTCGTGGAGATGTTTCATGACCACTGAGAACCTCAAATGTCAAATTGCAGATAGTTCGGTTAAAAATTGTGGCTAAAATTCTCAAAATACCGAAAATCGGGAGATACCGTTATATGGGGACTATACCAAGACATGGACCTATGTTGACGATGCTTGCTGGAGATATTTCATGACCACTGAGAACCTCTAATGGCAAATTACAGCTAGTTCGGTTAAAAATTTTAGCTAAAATTCTCAAAATACCGAAAATCGGGAGGTACCGTTATATGGGGGCTATACCAAAACATGGACCTATGTTGACGATGTTTGGTGGAGATGTTTCATGACCACTGAGAACCTCAAATGTCAAATTGCAGATATTTCGTACAAATTGTGGTTAAAATTCTCAAAATACCGAAAATCGGGAGGTACCGTTATATGGGAGCTATACCAAAACATGGACCTAGGTTGACGATGCTTGGTGGAGATATTTCATGACCACTGAGAACCTCAAATGTCAAATTACAGCTAGTTCGGTTAAAAATTGCAGCTAAAATGCTCAAAATACCGAAAATCGGGAGATACCGTTATATGGGGGCTATACCAAAACATGGACCTATGTTGACGATGTTTGGTGGAGATGTTTCGTGACCACTGAGAACCTCAAATGTCAAATTGCAGATATTTCGGTTGCAAATTGTGGCTAAAATTCTCAAAATACCGAAAATCGGGAGGTACCGTTATATGGGAGCTATACCAAAACATGGACCTAGGTTGACGATGCTTGGTGGAGATATTTCATGACCACTGAGAACCTCAAATGGCAAATTACAGCTAGTTCAGTTAAAAATTGCAGCTAAAATGCTCAAAATACCGAAAATCGGGAGGTACCGTTATATGGGGGCTATACCAAAACATGGACCTATGTTGACGATGTTTGGTGGAGATGTTTCATGACCACTGAGAACCTCAAATGTCAAATTGCAGATATTTCGTACAAATTGTGGTTAAAATTCTCAAAATACTGAAAATCGGGAGGTACCGTTATATGGGAGCTATACCAAAACATGGACCTAGGTTGACGATGCTTGGTGGAGATATTTCATGAACACTTAGAACCTCAAATGGCAAATTACAGCTAGTTCGGTTAAAAATTTTAGCTAAAATTCTCAAAATACCGAAAATCGGGAGGTACCGTTATATGGGGGCTATACCAGAACATGGACCGATGTTGACGATGTCTCGTGGAAATATTTCATGACCACTGAGAACCTCAAATGTCAAATTGCAGATAGTTCGGTTAAATATTGTGGCTAAAATTCTCAAAATACCGAAAATCGGGAGGTACCGTTATATGGGGACTATACCAAAACATGGACCTATGCCCATATCCTTTGGGATATAAGTTTGTTGATCACTAGGAACCCTAAGTACCAAATTATAGCTAATTCGGTCTGCAAATGTGGCGAAGAACGACAAAATACCTCAAATCCGGAGGTACCGTTATATGGGGGCTATACCAAAAAGTGGAACGATATAGCCCATCTTCGAACTTGACCTGCCTATGGAAAAAAGACCCTCGGGTGCAAAATTTCAGCACTCTATCTCAATTATTGCGGACGCTAGAGTGATTACAACAGACGGACAGACGGACATGGCTAGATCGTCTTTTTTTATCCTGAATATATATATACTTTATAGGGTCGCAAATGATTAGTTCGATGTGTTACAAACAGAATGACAAACTTAATATACCCTCCATAGTATGGTGGAGGGTATAAAAACCAGTCCATGAATTGTGAACAAAAAAATTAACCGTTATTCCGCTTTGGCTGATGTAAAACAAATTATTTTAAACTGTCGTCAGATTCTGTGGACACCGTAGATCAATACTGCACCAATAATTTTTAAATAGACGTATGTGATTTTTTCAGTTTTAGCGCGCTATATTGGTGTTTTTCCACTGTTCGTTTGGCCCAAAAACATCAATGTGACACCAACACGTGCCTTGTTACTTTATACAAATATTTTGGATACACATATGTATATAACACAATTATGGGGTCAATTTATATAGTCTTCCATAATAAAACAAACAACCATTAAACATTTTACATTTTCTCATAATTCATGTATGGTACATTACAGATATGTATATTATTTTCATTGTTCCAACACACATAGGTTTCAATCAGGAAATTTTTGGTCAAAACCCTATTTTTGAAGTTTCGAAATTTTAATATTTTTTTGCACAGAATAATAAAAAACACATCAAGTCATCTGAAAATAATTAGTTTTTGTAAATAACGTTTCGTTGTTTGGCGCAGTACCAAAGTTGACACTTTTTTATGTAAAAATAAAACAGACTTTGTGCTGTAAAATATACAATTTTTGTTGTATTGCGTCGCTGCATAAATATACAGAAGTGAGACCAAAGTTATTATGAATCGGGAAGCTGTTAATGAGTACTTTCATAATATATACAAAAAGAACGATGAAAATTGTAAAATTAGCGTAATAAAATCAATGTTTTTATATATGGTAACATGGGGCGGCTTCGCCACTGGGGCGCCTTCGCCAGCGCCGATTTTCTTGAAAACTATAACTGCTAGAGAAATGCCGTTTAAGGGAAAATTGTGAGTTTAACGAAAATCTATCATCACGCAAAAGTTGACATTTCTATCAAATATATGATTGCTGGTGCACGCGGTTTCATGTTTTTGAGGTATTGCGAAAAATATTCATGGTAGGTATATTTTGTGATATCTTGTATACCTTTTTATACCCTCCACCATAGTATGGAGGGTATATTAAGTTTGTTTTTCCGTTTGTAACGCATTGAAATACTCATTTGCGACCCTATAAAGTATATATATTCTTGATCAGGGTAAAATTCTAAGTCGATCTGAGCACGTCCGTCCGTCTGTGGTAATCACTCTAGCATCCACAAAAATGGAGATAGGACGCTGAAATTTTGGGAAAATGCGTCTTTTGTTTGCAGGCAGGTCAAGTTCGATGATGGGCTATATCGGTCCACGTTTTGGTATAGCCCCCCATATAACGGTACCCCCGATTTACGGTATTTTGACGGTTTTTGCTACATTTTCAGACCGATTTGGCTATAATTTGACATTTAGGGTTCCAAAGTGTTAGTAAGCATATATAACAAAACTTGTGGACATAGGTCCACGTTTTGGTATAGCCCCCATATAACGGTACCCCCCGATTTGCGGTATTTTTACGTTTTTATCTACATTTTTAGACCGATTTAGCTATAATTTGACATTTAGGGTTCTTAAGTATCAATAAACATATATAATAAAAGTTGTGGACATAGGTCCACGTTTTGGTATAGCCCCCATATAACGGTACTTCCCGATTTTCGGTATTTTGAGAATTTTAGCTAAAATTTTTAACCGAACTAGCTGTAATTTGCCATTAGAGGTTCTCAGTGGTCATGAAATATCTCCACCAAGCATCGTCAACATAGGTCCATGTTTTGGTATAGTCCCCATATAACGGTACCTCCCGATTTTCGGTATTTTGAGAATTTTAGCCACAATTTTTAACCGAACTATCTGCAATTTGACATTTGAGGTTCTCAGTGGTCATGAAACATCTCCACGAAACATCGTCAACATCGGTCCATGTTTTGGTATAGCCCCCATATAACGGTACCTCCCGATTTTCGGTATTTTGAGGATTTTAGCTAAAATTTTTAACCGAACTAGCTGTAATTTGCCATTTGAGGTTCTAAGTGGTCATGAAATATCTCCACTAAGCATCGTCAACCTAGGTCCATGTTTTGGTATACCTCCCATATTTTCGGTATTTTGAGAATTTTATCCACAATTTGTAACCGAAATATCTGCAATTTGACATTTGAGGTTCTCAGTAGTCATGAAACATCTCCACCAAACATCGTCAACATAGCTCCATGTTTTGGTATAGGCCCCATATAACGGTACCTCCCGATTTTCGGTATTTTGAGAATTTTAGCTAAAATTTTTAACCGAACTAGCTGTAATTTGCCATTAGAGGTTCTCAGTGGTCATGAAATATCTCCACCAAACATCGTCAACGTAGGTCCATGTTTTAGTATAGCCCCCATATAACGGTATCTCCCGATTTTCGGTATTTTGAGCATTTTAGCTGCAATTTTTAACCGAACTAGCTGTAATGATCGGTATTTTGAGAATTTTAGCTACAATTTTGTCTATTCAAAAATAATCGTCAATATAGGTCCATGTTTTGGTATATCCCCCACATAACTGTACCTCCCGATTTTCGGGAATTTTCAGTGGTCACTAAAATTCGTCAACATGGGTCCATTTTTGAGGGTCTACATTGTTTTGATCAAACTACCCTCAATTTGACTCTTGAAGTTCCCTGCAGCTATAAAAGTTTTCCGCGAAAAAATTTAAAGATAGGTTGACTCTTTCATATAGCCCCGTAGGAGGTACCTTTCACCTAGCTGAACACATTTTTTAGATTAGATCAGATAACAAAATGCAACAAAATGGAGGTGAAAGCCTGGGGCACGGAAAATTCCTCTTGGAGAAGAAAGGCCCTGGTGAGTATATTATGAATCCCGAAGGACAGATCCGCCGTGAGTCGAACTTCCGCCTTATGGCGTGATGAAATTTTTGTTAGAGACCTTGTGGGCCATCAGAAATTAGCGTTATATCTTTGTTTACTGTTGCTTAAGTGCTCTACAAAAAAACAACAAACAAAGATATAATGCTAATTCATGATGGCTTACAGGGTCTCATGCAAAATCTTCATCACGCCATAACGCGGAAGTTCGAATCACGGCGCATCTGTCCTTCGGGGTTTTTAATATACACACACCAAGGGCTTTCATCTCCAAAAGGAATTATCTCTGTCCCAACATTTTTGTTCACAGTGTAATTTAAGCAATAGCGGGAGGCAGTAGGAGTCTAACCATTATCGAAAAGTTGTTCCACCTAAAATTGTAAAAGGACCCTAATTATTCCATTTTAATTAAGACTATTTTATGGTGGAGGGTATAAAAAGTTCGGCCCGGCCGAACTTAACGACTTTTTACTTGTTGTTTTTTGATTTGTTTGTTTTTTTTTATCAGCTATCGAAAGAAATATTTAAAAGAAAAATGCACAGTGGGCTTCAATGCAATTTTCGGGATTTAATATTTAAAATCAATTTTTAAACATGATTCCACCCTTCGATTTTTTCAAAAAAAAATGTTATGTTAAACTTCGTTCAATTACAAAAATTGTAAGCCCTATATCGTAATGGGATTCGAATAAATACTACTTTTTTCGTTTTTTTTTTTTTTTTTAATTTTTGTTGTACAATATGTGTTAGTTTACCCAAAAAAGTAAAAGGTACATTTATTAAATTTTGTTTTGGTTTTTATTTATGAATTTGTTTTAAACATTTTAAAATTTTTTTCAGTAGTTGATCTTGCAAATTGTTTATTAATTATTGTACCAGCATTGGTGGGTATTACAGCATGGAGTTTTTGTGTGCCTGAGATAGATTTAGCCATTCCATATCGTAAATTTAAAATTCCTTTCGTATTTAAATAATCCTGTTCTGGAGAATATACAACTTTAATACATGGAAGTGTATTTGGTTCAGAAACCCATTCGTATAGTTCCCGAGCAGTAGTAATTTGGTCGTCGATTTGTCGCTGAAGGCTTGCTCTACCGGCCATTCTTTTCAATGTGCCTCCAATCCCGTCACAGGGATCCTTGCCGTGTGCTGTTGCAAAATAATGCCATTCTGCTGCAATCTTAAAATCCTCCTTGTGATAATAGATGTTGACAAAATTTTTGAATTGCTGCGGAGCGCCATCAGAAAAGTAAAATATTTTAAATGTATTTGATACAAGTTCGTTTACAAAATTAATAATAATCTTCAGACAAACATAAACTGCAATTGCATCGTGATTATTGCAATCTGAAATTATTACCAAACTCCGATGAGTGAGCTCTCGATTTAGCTTAAAATAAATGACTATTGGGAATATCGTTGCCTGATTATTATTCCAATGAAAACGTGGTGCTGCATTTTGTATGACAAAAGCATAGTTTTCAGCAAAATCACAAATCACCACAACCTCGTCTTCCTTTAGGGATTCCTTGGTTTGTTTTAAAAATGCTGATTGTTCTTTTGCTATATAATCATGTGTTAAAAGACCTTCCATGTGATTGCAAAAAATATCAATAAATTCCGACGAGGCCGCAACGAGGGTTAGATATCCAATATTTATAGGTAATATTTTCAACGGCACTAACATCAAGTAAGTTGGGCAGCATATTTTTAAGAACATCTATTTCTGGACACATAGAACATTTCCCAAAATAGCAATTGGATTATGGAGAAGGGCATAAAATAATTTTGAAGCAGTCGTTATATTGCGATAGAGACACTGAATCGCTGTTTGTTAATACTGCTAAGTTTGCACCTATCAATAATTAAAATTATGTGTGCACAAAGCAAAACTATTAGATACATGTATTTTCCTAACATCATGAGCTTGACATTCCGATGTGTAGCACACACACAAATAGTATGTGTACAACTAGATCCAGCAAGTACACATTGTTGAGGCCTCAAATCCGCAAAACTTGAAAATCCGATGCAATGATCAGGATATTGCTCTTTAAACGCTTTATGAAGTTCTTTTAAATTGCATAAAACAAGACTTTTTTGAATATGCTCTCGTTGCCCATCTTCATTTCTAACGGAAATAAAATCTTTTTTGCCAGGCAAATTGACACTACTGTCATCACTTTTATAGAATTCGATGACTTTATTTTTAATGTCAGGAGAAATGGAATGTCCTATAAGTAAGTTTTTTATTTTTAAAATGTACAATAAAAGGAGCCCCTTCTAACTTACCTTTCTTTTTCTTGGGGACAGACATAGCACCTTGTTTTTCTTTCATATACTTTGACACGTTTGCCATATGTTTTGATGCTCCCATGACATCACAAATCTTGCCTATGCTCCAAGAATCTGGCAACAAAGTCAAAATTTGAGTTTTCAGATTTCGGTCTGTGTTTTCATCATCAAATTTTTCTTTCAAGAGCGTTACAAAAGTCTAGCAAATTTCCTCATATTTATCTTTCAAATATGACTGTTTCCTTGCAGAATGTTTATCTATCAACGATATATTCAATAAAGGTTTATGATGGGTAATTGAGTATCAATACTCAATTCAGAAATATTAGTTATTGTACTTTCAACATCACAGTCAATATCTTCTGATTCTGGGAAAGTTTCTTCTTCGCAATGTGTACTCGTTTCATAGGAAGTGGAAGATTTTTTTAAAGATAGTAAATGTTTCCTGCAAACTGAACACAGATAATGGGAACGGCTTAAGCCGGTCTCAAATCCCTTTTTGTCCGATGCTTTTCCAACTTTAGTGGGTTGCAACATTCATCGTATCGATGTTTAGGTTCCATTTTTGTTTATATGTATATACACACAATTTATTATTGTTCAAATGAAAGATCAGGTTGCAATTATCACAACAGTTTTTGATGATTTATTTCAATTTTTAAAAGCACACAGAATTGACAACTATTCCAAATTAGTAAACAATACGTCAGATAGAACTTAGAACTGAATTATCAACAAAGAAATTATAAATATGAACACTTTGATCCGAAACAAATACAATTTTTCACAGTAAAGTTTAGTAAACTAGCAAATATTGCACAGTAACATTTTTTTTTAAAAAATTCGAAAAAAACAGTATTTATTCGAATCACATTACGATATAGGGCTTCAAATTTTTGTAATTGAACGTTGTTTAAGATAATTTTTTTTTTGAAAAAATCGAAGGTTGCAATCATGTTTAAAAATTGATTTTAAATATTAAATTCCGAAAACTGCATTGTAGCCCACTGTGCATTTTTATTTTAAATATTTTTTCCGATAGCTGATAAAAACCAAACAAATCAAAAAAAAAAATGGTCCCATTTGGACCAATATGAAAGAAGTTATGAGTATTTATTTGAACATAGTTCTTTAAAAATGCGATAATTTCAATAGGCGATATCTCTGTACCGTTGCTCAAAAAATAATTTTAAAATATACTAAAATGTTCTGTTGGCTAGGAGCATAAATTGAACCAAAAACAATTGAAATCAAAAATTACTTTTCTCCGAACTGTCCGATTTTACTTGGAATTCCCCATATATACTTTATAGGGTCTCCAATGAATATTTCGATGTGTTACAAACGGAATGACAAATTTAATTATACCCTCCATATTATGGTAGTGAGAATAACAATCCTGTATATATCTGCAAGAAAAAATATCACTTCTCTATCAACAAAAAGTCTTCCCTTTTTATGAAATGAGAAGTCCAACTCGATCTTACTCACAACTTTTTAGTTCGACCGAGACTAACTTTTTATGCCCTCCACCACGAACTGTATTGAAATGAATAGCAACAATTAATTTCCTTTCAACAACCTTCAAAATTCCTAAAATCAGAAGCAGCATTTTAACTCTTGGGAATATGTGATTTCTTTCTTCTTTTCGGAAAGATTTCCCCCTTCTAAGCGGAACACAAAAAGATATTCAATTTAATACAACATTTATTTATGGACAAAAAATAATTAACAAATTGAAATTGAGAACAAGACATCAAGACTGGAAGAACTATAATGAGTAGGATAAAAAATATTGGACATATTCAAAATACAATACACAATATTTTGACCAAATTCTTAGAGCATAACTCTTTCAAGCTCTGATAATTTATGTGTCCAAATCGTCTATACTATAGACTATTGGGGTTGTTAATAGAACAAATTTGATTACCCGGCTAACATTATGGTTTCATCCGAATCTTCAAGACTTGCAAATTAATTTTTCAGGGAGCACATATGGCTTGTTGCTCCACTGTCAACACACCATTGCATTGAATCATTTTCTAATTGCGTTCCGGCAGCAGCAGCGATCATTGTGATCGATTTGTGTCACCAACCTTCAACTTGCACTTGTTAGCGTAGTGACCCTTTTTGTCACAAACAAAACATGCACCCTTTTCATTATTTTGATCACTTTTCTTACCATCTTTCCTTTTTGCTTTGATACCTACAGCTCCAAATGATATGCTGATTTGATGATATGCTTCCATTTGTACCTTGTTCTCGCCGATCCCATTCTTCTAATAATTTCTGCTTTAACGCCATAAGTGTAGGAAGATTGTCTCTTGTTTCCATGGCTAGTACGAAATTCTCATAATCCTTTTCCAAACTTGACAATAGGATTATTACCAAAAGTTCCTCCTGGATTTATATCCCAGGTTCTGCCAATTAATCTGAAATGCTTGAAAATTTAATAAAATATTCAAACATATTTTCGCTGTTCTTCGTGTTGAAATTTAACAGCTTCTTGTACAAGGACACTTTTTGCATAGGACCACTAGGCTTATACACATCTTTCAGCTTTTCCCAGGCTTCTTTTGACGTACTGCAATACTTGATATAGTTCAGCTAGGAAGGTTTTACACAAAGAGTCAAAGAAGCAAGAGCCTTCTCATCATTATCATCCCACGCTTGCTTTTGTTCTGCAGTCCAACTCGAAACTTTCTTTACATCACCTTTTACATATTTCCAGCATCCTGAGTGAATAAGCACATTGCGCATTGGCACGGACCACGTCTCATAATTATTTTCATCTAGCTTCTCAATTTGGAACATTTGGGCGACGCCATTATAATTCTTTTCTATGTTCTTGCGTTAACCACACCATCCAATTCCGCTTAAAATTTACCACAACGTTCTGGGTGCATAACCTCTTGGGAATATGTGTTTCTTCCTTCTTTTCGGAAAGATTTTCCCCTTATACATTTGCCTTTTAAGCGGAACACACAAAGATATTCAATTTAGTACAAAATTTTTACAAATTGATAATTAAAAAATTGAAATTGGGAACAGACTGGAAAAACTATAATGAATAGAATGAAAAATATTTGACATTTTCAAAATACAATACACAATATTTTTCAAAGAAGAATATGTTTGTTGAAAAGCAAAGTATTTTGATACAAAGGGTTTCCCAACAATAAAGATGTGAACATACACCGACAATTTCAGACGGGAAGTTTTATTCCCCCAAATAAAAAAGTAATACCTAATTTCAGCCATTTAAGCGGGGTATTGAGACCACAACCTTTAAAATACCGAAAATCGGGTGGTACTATTCTATGGGGGCTGTATGAATACGTAGACCTATACCTACATATTTCAGGTGAAAAGTTGAATACCCCAAAGAAGACTAAATACGAAATTTCAGCATTTGCGATGTGATAATGTAGCTAAAACCTTCAATATACCAAAAATAAGGAGGTACCGTTCTATGGGGGCTAAATCAAAACGTGGACCGATTTAGACCATTTTCAATACCAAACATCCTAGGGAATATAAATTTCTACACAAATTTACAAAGCTCTATATTAAAAAATGTTAGCTTTATATTGATTCCAACAGACAGACGGACATGATTGTATCGGCTTAGAATTTTATGATGTTCAAGAATATATCATCACCATAAATGTCCGAAGACGTAACACACATGAAATTCGAAATTTTGAGGGAATCAGATACAATCTAAAATACAAGAAACGGCATTTCGGAAAGTGGTTTAACATTGCAGATATTGTTGTAATGACGGATCCCAAAACCAAACCAAAATTGTGTTCGCTTTCTGTCCTTTCGTGTTGCCATACTTGTTTGTTTTTTATTTTTTTCTGTTTTAATTTCCTGTTACAAATTATTGTCATTTCCTTTTTCTAGAGTTTCTTCTTTTGTTGTTATATATTACAGCTTTTGTTTTGGTTCGGATTGAGTGCACACAATCGTTGTAAATCCATTATACTTTGTAAAATAACGTTATTTATAAATGATGCAATTTATTAAAAATTGTGAAAATAAAATAAAATGTGGAAATTGTTAGTAACAATATAATATCGGAAAATACAATTATACTATCTCAACTACATATCGCTCATTTACTCAAAGAGTGGCATAACTCAAAAATACGTTTTCTGAGTTAGGAATTTCTATTTTTTCTACGTCTTTTACTTTATCTTTATTTTTTCTACGTCTTTTACTTTATCTTGTGTCAAATTTTCATACTGATATCTCTAAAACTCGTCGAGTTACAGCTCATTCACTACGTGTTTCGCATTATTCAACACAAAAGTTTTTTGAGTTTATGAAGCACCAAAACACTTCAATTTAGCACTGATATCTGGCTAGCTGTTTGCGAAATATGGTCCAAGTAGTTATTTTAGTTTTTGTGCAATAATATTTTTAAGGGGGGAAGTCAAATTTCATTCGCCAACTTAAAACGCGTTTTCTCGAAAGTGGATTTTTTTTGAAATGCGTCACTCTTTGAGTAAATGAGCGATATGTATACAGTGGTGGTCGCTAATTACGAATACTAAAATCCTTTAAATAGTTTGTTCGATTTAATTTCAAATATCTGAAGATTTTTATGAAATACTAGAAGACCCCGGTGCGCGTTGCTGCCCCTTCGTAATGAGTTTTAATGAGAACTGTTTATGGACTTTATGCTTGACAATTCAAAAATTGGTATTTTCTACCTCACTTCTTTGGTTGATTGTCAAACCGAGGAGGATTTTTAATGTATATACATATTTTGTCTGAAACCTTTTTATTCTATACGGACTTTGTCGATTTTTTCGCCCATTGATGTTGTTTCCGATTTATTGTCGTCCATGTCCCTTGTCTTTTTACTAAAGCTTTCTAATTATAAAAGTAAAAAAAAAAATTATGTCGAATTCTCCCGCTTATTGAGACTTATATGTTTCAGTTTTTCATTGGTGATGGACGGTTGAACCTCACCATTTAAGGAAATTTGTAAATATATCGTTTTTCTTGGTCGGAGGCGCAACCACCGTTGTCTCGAAAATTAATTTGCAAGCCGATGCATTCATAAGTTTAACAAATATAGCAATTATAAAACAACTAGCTGACCCGGTCCGCGTTGCTGGCCCGTTTTTAGTTTTCCGTGTAAACATTTATAACCCATCTACATATTTATATATCTACACCTTTTCAGATTCAATTCTAATCATTTTTGTTGTAATTCGAGAATTCCATTTTTAATTCGTATCGTTTTATTTGTAATTCGAGAATTACATTTGTAATTCGAGAATTACATTTGTAATTCGAAACATTTCAATTGTAATTCGAATTATTCCATTTGTAATTCGAATTTATCTGTTTGTAATTTGAATTATTATATTTGTAATTCGAATTATTCGATTTGTCATTCGACTTATTTTACTTGCAATTCGAACTATTTTATTTGTAGTCCGAATTATTCAATTTGTTCCGTTTTTTTCGTTTCCTTTTTATAAATGAAATCATTTTATAAATGGAATAATTCGAATTACAAATGGAATAATTTGAATTACAAATAGAATAGTCGAATTACAAATGGAATAATTTGAATTACAAATAGTATAATCGAATTACGAATGAAATGTTGCGATTTTAGAACCGAATTGACGTGACTATGCATTCTTCTTGAAACTTCATAAAATACAATTTTTAGCAAAACTCTCATGTAATTGTATTTCCATATTTTAAAATAGAAAATTCTTTTAATTATACCCTCCACCATAAGATGAAGGGTATAACTAACTTTTTGTTTCCGTTTGTAACACTTCGAAGTTTTTTTTTTGATCAAAATAAAAATGAGTTAATGTGGCGATGTTCTTCAGCTGAAATCAAGATACAGCCCGCAATATTTAACATTGAACTTTGTAATGAATTTCTCCTAGGATGTTTGGTATTGGTAATGGTATCTATCTATATATATAAAATAGAAAAATGTTTGTATGTTTGTTTGTTTGTTTGTTTGAAATTTATAGACTCAAAAACCGCTGAACCGATCTTGCTGAAATTTTCAGGGTATATTACTACATCGCCTGAAAGTAACATAGGCTATAAAAAGTTTCGAAATTCCGCTCTGATCCGGAGATATAGCATCAGAATCGGAGGTACCTACAAAAAATTTAAACTTTGTATGCAAATATCTATAGAACGGTTACATATACAGACTCCAAATTTGAAATGTGTAATGGATTTTAGCCTAAAAATAAATGTGCCAAAATGTATCGAAATCGGTCCAGATTTGGATATAGCTTCCATATATATTTTCGTCCGATTTCAAGTATTTGATGTACCAAACACGCTATATATGTCCGATTTCCATGAAATTTGGAATGCGTGACGGAACGTGGCTTATAACAAAATGTGCCAAACTATATAGAAATCGGTTCAGATTTGGATATAGATCCCATATATATTTTCGTCCGATTTCAAGTATTTGATATACCAAACACGCTACATATGTCCGATTTCAATGAAATTTGGAATGTGTGACTAAATTTGTTGCAGAAATGAGTATGCCAAATTATGTTGAAATCGGTTCAGATTTGGATATAGCTCCTATATATATTTTCGGCCGATTTCATGTATTTGATGCACCCAACCCACTATGTATGTCCAATTTCAATGAAATTTGGAATGTGTGACTAAATTTGTTGTAGAAATGAGTATGCCGAATTATATTGAAATCGGTTCAGATTTGGATAAAGCTCCTATATATATATTTTCGGCCGATTTCATGTATTTGATGCACCCAACCCACTATGTATGTCCAATTTCAATGAAATTAGGAATGTGTGACTAAATTTGTTGTAGAAATGAGTATGCCGAATTATATTGAAATCGGTTCAGATTTGGATATAGCTCCTATATATATTTTCGGCCGATTTCATGTATTTGATGCACCCAACCCACTATGTATGTCCAATTTCAATGAAATTTGTCCCGTATGGGATGTTGTGGGACAATGTTTTGTTTTGTAACTAAATTTGTTTTAGAAATGAGTATGCAAAATTATAATGAAATCAGTTCAGATTTGGATATAGCTCCTATATATATTTTCGGCCGATTTCATGTATTTGATGCCCCAAACACGTTATGTATGTCCAATGTTTAACTAAATTTGGTGTAGAAATAAGTATTGACATCGGTGTTGATTTGGCTATAGCTCCCATATTTATTTCAATGAAATTTGTGCGGTATTTACGAGTATATCTATAACGGAGGAAAATGTTTGTACGTTTGTTTGTTTTAAGGTTTATGGACTCAAAAACCGCTGAACCGATCTTCCTGAAACTTTCAGAGTATATTACCACATGGCCTGAAAGTGTCACAGGCTACATAAATCTTAAAAATTCCGCCCCGATCTGGAGATATAGCCTCAGGATCGGAAGTACCTCCAAAAACTGTAGACTTTGTATGCTGATATCTAACGAACGATTATCGATACAGTCTTCAAATTTGGTATGTGTGACGGAATTTGGTCTAAAAATAAATTTGCCAAAGTAATTTGAAATCGGCTCAGATTTGGATATATATTTTCGGCCGATTTAATGCATTTGATGCATAAAACACGTTTTGTATGCCCAATTCCAATGAAATTTGGAATGTGTGACGCAATTTATTGCAGAAATAAATGTTCCAAACTATTTTGAAATCGGTTCAGATTGGGATATAGCTCCCATATATATTTTCGGCCGATTTCATGTATTTTCTACACCAAACACGCCATGTATGTTAAATTTTGACGAAATTTGGAATCTTTGACGGAATTTGTCCTAGAAATTAGTTTGCCAAATTTTATTGAAATCGGATTAGATTTGGATATACCTCCAATATATATTTTCGGCCGATTTCATGTATTTGATGCACCCAACCCACTATGTATGTCCAATTTCAATGAAATTTGGAATGTGTGACTAAATTTGTTGTAGAAATGAGTAAGCCAATTTATATTGAAATCGGTTCAGATTTGGATATAGCTCCTATATATATTTTCTTCCGATTTCATGTATTTGATGCCCCATAGACGCTATGTATGTCCAACGTGTAACTAAATTTGGTGTAGAAAGAAGTATTGAAATCGGTGTTGATTTGGCTATAGCTCCCATATTTATTTCAATGAAATTTGTGCGGTATCTATATCTATAAAAGAGGAAAATGTTTGTACGTTTGTTTGTTTGAAGTTTATGGACTCAAAAACCGCTGAACCGATCTTCCTGAAACTTTCAGAGTATATTACCACATGCCCTGAAAGTGTCAAATGCTATATAATTCTTAAAAATTCCGCCCCGATCTGGAGATATAGCCTCAGGATCGAAAGGTACCTCCAAAAAATGTAGACTTTGTATGCTGATATCTAACGAACGATTATCGATACAGTCTTCAAATTTGGAATGCGATGTGTGTCTAAAAATAAATTTGCCAAAGTAATTTAAAATCGGCTCAGATTTAGATATATATTTTCGGTCGATTTAATGCATTTGATGCATAAAACACGTTTTGTATGCCGAATTCCAATCAAATTTGGAATGTGTGACGGAATTTATTGCAGAAATAAATGTTCCAAACTATTTTGAAATCGGTTCAGATTGGGATATAGCTCCGATATACATATATTTTCGGCCGATTTCATGTATTTTCTACACCGAACACGCCATGTATGTTCAATTTTGACGAAATTTGGAATCTTTGACGAATTGATTCTAGAAATTAGTTTGCCAAATTATAATGAAATCGGATCAGATTTGGATATATGTACCTCAATATATATTTTTGGCCGATTTCATGTATTTTATGCAATAAACACCTTATGTATGTCCAATTTCAATGAAATTTGAAATATGTGGCGGAAATTGATCTACAAAAAAATTGTCAAATTATATTGAAATCGGTTCAGATCTACATATTGCTCCCATATATATTTTCGGCCGATTTCATGTATTTGATGCACCAAACAAGCTTTGTAAGCCCACTTTCAATGAAATTTGGAATATGTGGCGGAAATTGGTCTACAAAACAAATTGGTAAATTATATTGAAAGAATTTCAGTCAATAGAATTTCAGGAAATGTACGAACGTACAAATCCATTGATACTGTGGCAACTGAAGACGACGCGGTTAACTATCCAGTTGAATTCCTAAGTTCGTTGGATCTTCAGGCTTTCCACCACATAATTTAGTGCTAAAAGTTGGTGTTCCTATTATTTTATTAAGAAGCATAGACCCACCTCGCCTTTGCAATGGTACAAGGTTAACAGTAAAAAAACTACATAGCTATTTAATTGAGGTAACGATTATTGCTGAGAAGTATATAGGTTCAGATGTACTTCTACCTCGAATCCCTCTAATAGCAACAGAAACGCCCTTCAATTTTAAAAGATTGCAGTTTCCTGTACGTTTGGCATTTGAAATGACTATAAATAAATCCCAAGGACAGACTCTTCGTGTATGCGGCCTAAATTTAGCATGTTCTTGCTTTTCTCATGGCCCTACGTTGCATGTTCACGTGTTGGTAGACCGGCCGATTTGTTTGTTTACGCTCCTGAAGGAAAAACAAAAAAAATTGTATATCCTAAAGCATTACAATAAATACTTTACTTTAAATTTTTGAATTTGATTTCTTTCTGATTTCAAAAATCCGTAAAATTTCAAATGCATATCAATCTAAAGGGGTAGCGAAGCGCACCGGGTTCAGCTAGTATATATATAAAAATGGTGTAAAAAATGTATAGTAATTCATAAAATGAGAACGGCTAGGCCGATTTCTGTAAAATTTTTTGTCAGTTATTCGTATTTTCGAGGAGAAGGTCTTTACGGAAGAACATTTTGGAAAATCTCTCTGGAAAAGTCGGAAAATTGGAAAAATCGAAAATTGAGTTTTTGTATGAAATTTTATTCCTTAATAGCGAGACGAAGTTCGCCGGGTCCGCTAGTATGATATAAACCCCATGGACCTGTACCACCCGATTTTCGGTATTCGCCATTAAATGGGATTTAGTCTTCCTTGGGGTATTAGCATTCCCATTCTGTGTCCAGTTTTTGATAAAGCACCCGATGTTGGGTATTTTCAAGATTTTAGCCAAATTATTAAACTGAAATGGCTATAATTTGGTTTGTTGGTGTCCGTTGGGGGTCGCAAATACTCCTGCAGAGTATTGTCGCTACAGGTCCATTTTTTGATAAGGCTCCCATAGAAGGGTACCTCATGATTTTCTATAGTAAAGAGGTTCTGCCTAATTTTCCCAACGAAATTGTGGTTGTTGGTCTCCGTCGGGGGTCGTAAACATACCTGCAGAGACTTGTCGGTATAAGTCCACGTTCTGATATAGGTACCATAGAACAGTTTGGAGGTTTGCCACCGTCATGGCTACAATTTGGTATTTAGTCTTCGTTGTGGGTAGAAGACGTTCCCACATAGACTATTCGGTACATGTTTAGGTTTTTTTTTATAGACTACATAGAACGGTACCTCCCGATTTTCAGTAAATGCAAGGTTTTAGCCGCATTATTCAACTGATATGGCTATACTTGGTATTTAGTCGCCCTTGGAGGTTTCAGCCACATTATCCAACCGAAATGGCTAAAATCTGGTTTCAATATAAATTGTGGTGAATGGTAAAAAAGTTCGGCGCCGTCGAACTTAACGCCGTTTTTACTTCTTGTTAACAAAGTACTGATTCACTGAATACGTTATTATTTTAAGCTCATAAACATGTAAACATCAGTGATTCATGAAAAATGAATTCAAAATGCTAGTTGAATTTACCTAGACTTTGCTGTATAAAAACGTGATCTTGATCGAGTTATTCCAAGCATTGAAATCAACGTTCATGGCGTGTTTGCAGTAAGGATAAAGTTTTCAAAAATTTGACGTAATAGCGGCATTCTGCTTCCAAAACACCCATTAATGGCAGAGGCCACCATTGCTGATGTATTGAATACTAATGTGTCTAATAGTCTCTCAGATTTCGCGATTTGTTAAAACGCGATTTGGGGGAGGTCCCCCACCCACTCCATTTTCGGTATTCTCCAACCGAATCGGAAGTTTAATTTAGAACATTATGTCAGTCTTAATGAACTTGACATACATTTAGATAGATTATATGTAGATACACCGCATCGTTGGATCGTAGTTTTGGTGACCAATGCTAATTTTTTAGACGTTCTATTTATTTAACCATCTTTAAAATTAGGTTTTGCCTGATTTTTCAATCGATTTTTTTTTGGAACTTCTGTCAAGCGACATTTAACATTATCGGGGTTGTACTGTATACCAAAATGTGGGGTTGATCGAGCATTCCCACTTATTGAAGCCAGTGTTTATAGCGCTTTTGTAGTCACGCTTACTAAAATTAATAATATAATATGTATAATTATACAATTTTGAAAAATTGGGCTGACCGCGATATTCCACTTCCGAGATGACCATTCAGGATCAAGACAATTATTACCATAGTATTGCAAGCAATTTTTTAACAATACGTTCAAAAATATCTTTGATTTCACGTTTTCTTAAAAAAAAAAAATTGTGGGGAAGGTACCCTGGTCACTCAGCTGACCAGTATAAAAATAGCTAAAAACCTATTCTCAGACCTAAAAACTCCACATACAAAATTTCGTGGAATTCGGTCCAGCCGTTTCGGAGGAATTTAATTTCGAACATCATGGCAGACTCGAAGAATTTTATATATATATAGATAAGCCCCGGAAATTCATCTATAAATAAAGGGCATTTTGAATGGCATGGGACACTCCAGAACATTTCCTGAAAATTGCATGAAATTAGGTTCAGTAGTTTTCAAACATTAATGTATTGAAAATAGTGGACGCGGTTATTAGTTTTCAATATATAACCTATTTAAAAATTTGGCGTGGTCCGGTAATTTGGCTCCAAATATGTACCTAGTATACACACAACCCCATTTTCTCCCAAAATTTATGCTGAACTGATATAATCATAGGTTTGGCTTATACATATAGAGTTTAATAGAAAGGGGTGGAGAAGGTACCTCACCTCCTCCGAAATTCAGAAAATATACATATCAACGGCAAACTTTGAGCTTTTCTATTGCATTTGGTATTTTTTTCTTAACACAAATTTTGCATTTTTTTAAGTAATATGTGTGAATGTATGTAGCCAGAATGGTCCATGTGTCCATTATGAAATAATGAAAATAATAAATAGCATGTCGCACTCATACATACATACATATGTCCTAAAACAACCCGAAGGAACAAGGGAGACATCGAATCATATAAATGAATTCCGTGGAAAACTAGAGCCCAGGTGAAGCGAAGTAGGGTATCACATGGTTGGCCCCGTCCGACTATAGCCCACTTTTGCTTGCTTTATTTCTACTTTTAAGAAAGAATTATTACAAACACGCTAATTATTTTAATGAGCACAATTGTCTCTAAAAAGTTATCACGAGTAACGCGGTGCGCCTTAACCAACTTTAAATGAAAGGTGATTACACCTGGGAAGTTTTAGCGGATTCTGAAACTTGAATTCACCTTTTGCCCCATATAAATTACTTTGGAAAGAAAGATCCCTCTGCTGGCACGGGATAACGTTAACCGATCGCCATAAAATTTCATACATAAGGTTTTCGGATCAAATGGAAAAAAACTATGTCCTTTTTTGGGCGCCCTAATATACACATATTCTTGATCAGGGTAAAATTCTGAGTCGATCTATGCATATCCACCCGTCCGTCCGTCTGTTGTAATCAATCAAGCATCCCCAAAAATGGAGTGTTTAATTATTAAACATAAACTTCTTGTAGTTGTTACACGATTTTATTGTTATTTCCAATACAGTCCACCGAGAAGATACATAAATATGCTCCGATTCATTGTAATAACTCTACTTAAATTTTTTAAGCCGGCCGCGAGAATGTGCAAATAACTTTTGTACATACTTTCGGCTCATGTCGAGGCGCTGGAAAATTTGATAAGTTAAAAATAAATCTTCCACTAGAATTTGAAGCAGCCTAAGTAAATAAATATTTTATTACCATTATGAGTTCTTATCATAAATGATAAATTTAGGTTTCATTTTTCGTGAACACATCAAATAGAAGATAGCGTTTAAGCGTTAGGTTTGGTCAATGAAGAGTTTAGATATAAGAATTATTGATTGTCTACCTTAAAAAAATATTTTGTAAAGTATCAAATAAGTTGAAAATATTTTGAATAAAATCAGTGTCCGTACTTTTTAATTTTTTAAAGTCAGTTTTCACAATAAATGATGGAAATAGTTGTGAAGAAGATCGAGTTGGGCTGTGTACCTTATCATTTCATAAAAAGCGTCGAGTTTTTTTTACTAATTTCAATCGAAACATGCTGCACATATTTGCACTTTCCGTTTTTATGTGATATTTTGTCTTGCAGATATGTACATATTTTCGTTGATTCAGAATGTCAGAATATTGTATAGGGTGACTTCCTGGCGTATAGGTAAAATTTAGAGTTTTAATGTATTCTAGGACCTATAATAAAATTTTATGACGAACAAATTTCTAGAACATTTTGATCTGCTACGACAACATTTTATAGGAGATTTTAAAGAGTTGTGGAAAAAGGTACCTCACACGAGGGTTAACTTTTTAAGAAAAATATTCTTCACATTCTTGTCAGTAAAGTTGCCAAAGACCCCATATACCTAAAGTGCAAGGATTCCAAGTAATCTTAACTCAAATATTTCCAAAACTGAAGAAATGGTAGAAGCTTGCACCCCTATTTTAGTTTCTTGGTTTTTTGCCAAAATTGATACCGATATTTCCTTGGTATGTAATACAAATAGAGATTTCATATCTTTGACCACTTATAGTTAAATTTAGTGGAGAACATTTTTGTCTTTGATATCATTTTCCTAAAATGATATGTTGTATGACAATTTTGCCAAAACTCACATGAAGTACGACCTTAACCCTAAAATGTGTTTTTAATCTTGCATATTTCTGGAGTTTTGGTAAGAAATAAAGTTTTGGTGTATTGTAGGACCTATAGTAAAATTTGATTACGAACAAATTTGTAGAATATTTTGTTCTGATACCATCACATTTTATAGGAGAAGGGACCAAAAAGGCACCTTAAAGACCTCCTAAGGGTTAAATAATATGAAAAATAAAACCGGAGACCCGAAAAACATAAGAACCCAAGCTTTGGTCAAAATCCATTCATTTTTAGAGTTTTGGTCAGATTTTTCGTAAAATTGGACATTGTGCAATGGGTTATAATAATGAAATCAGAGTTCAGAAAACCACCTTATAAAGAAATGAGATATCGATCCACTATTGACCACTGACTCCATATTAGGGATATGTAAGTCGACTTTCGGTTAATCGATTAATCGACTTTTTGCAGTCAAAAATCTAAAAATCGTAGTCGACTTTTGTCTGGAGGGAAAATCGCATAATCGATTATCTTGTGATCGATTTCCGAGTTTGCCCACAGATTGTTGACTTGGCGGTTTTACACTTTTGGCGGTTTTACAGTTTCAAAAGAAAACTCGTAAATCGACGAATAGTCGATTATAATCGATTTTCTGCGGTTATGAAAAAGTCGAAAGTCGAGTTTTAAGACAACTGAAATAATCGCAAGTCCGAAAAATCGCATTTTTAGTTTCAGACCAAAATCGAAAAGTCGAAAAATCGATTATTGCTTTCCATTACCTATCCCTACTCCATATAGGGTTACCATCCAAAATTTATCTGTAATTTAGAAAGTTGACATGAATTTTTTGATTTTTGCCGTTGGGCACACCCACTGTGCAACCTCAGCAGGTTAGCAGAGAGTTCAAACATATGTTTACACTTTCAACAAAATGAATTTATCTATAATTATGTGAAAATTATAATAATAAATTTTATCTTTCATAATTATCAAATATCATCGTTACCGTATAGGTAAATATTTATTAATTCCATTATCTCAAACGTTCTATTATGTATGTCATCCTTAATTTGAATAAATATCATTTGTCTTATACCAGTTCTAAATAGAACATTGAATTCACAACCACAGACCAGTATTGCAAAATAAACTTCGACCTTCTGCCTTTGAAAACGCTTAACGCAAATATGCCTAAGTAAACATGCCTACCTTCCTTAAGAAAACCTAAAGTTTTACTTTATTATAAAGATTCCGTTTGAGGTTGATATGTTGTTGCTGTCTAAATGCTTTCATATATACATAATTATGTACGTATTTACTATTATCTAACATTGCATGATTTAACAAACAACTAAATGTAGACATTATAAATTGTATATGATGTACTACATGGAGATTTTGTTTTCTTTTATAATCCTACAATGTTTTATATTTTCACGGAGATCTAAAAACATTAACGGGAAGACCTATAATTTCAACATCATATCCTGGAAAAGAAATAATAAAGTCTGATTTCTACTAGTGTTTTTTTTTTCGACTAAAGCGCTGAGTTTTACTCCATCGATAAATTATGATGATATTTTGCCCGGGACTCGAACTCAGAAATTCCGTTTACATGGCAGGCATGATAGCCATTGATCCACTGTTGTGACACCCAACACTTATGTATATCAACATATTTCTTAACGAGACGATATGGAAACCCCCATATGATACATAGATATTATTTGATTATGTATTCACATCATTCGCAAACTATTTGATTTTAAATCAAATACTACCTGTGTGCAAACCATCATATATTATGTAAAGCTCAATGAACAATCGATTGTGGTTATTTATAATTGCAAGGTTTACTTGTTCTTTTCAATGGACGGAAAGTATATGCCATATTACCATAAATGTACACACGGACATACGGAAAGTTACTATAGGGCCCAAGTGGCATATATGGCTAAAATGGCATAGTGCAGCAAGGGGAAAGTGCAACATTTCATATGTTCCAATATTAAAGTATTTTACGTAATAAATAATAACTAGGGGTTGGCGTTTCTTTTTTTTTTTTTTTTTGAAAAACAGTAATAAATAATAACACTAACTTTGTAAGGATATAAACATTTATTAACAGAGACAAAATTGCATATTCATTATACAGTCGAGTCCTAATGATTAGTAATGTCAGTGGAACTGTGATTTTAACAAATGTTATAGTTTTTGTCATTAATTGTGTTTAAATCACAAACTATATTCGGGCGAGTCGACCATACACAACTAACTCTGTACGTAAGGGTTTCTCTGATAAAAGTTCCGTAGAGAAGAGAACTAAAGTTCTTTTTATACCCTCTGCCATAATATGGCGGGTATAATTAAATTTGTCATTCCGTTTGTAACACATCGAAATATTCATAGTAGACCCTATAAAGTATATATATTCTTGATCAGGATAAAATTCTAAGTCGATATAACCATGTCCGTCCGTCCGTCTGTTGACATCAAGATACAGCTTGCAATTTGTAAGATAGAGCTTTATAATTTGGTATAGAAGTTTCTATTACTCCTAGGATGTTTTTTGATAAAGCCCCCATAGAGCGGTACCACCCGATTTTCGGTATTTTGAAGGTTGTGGCCTCAATATTCCTTCGAAATGGCTGAAATTTGGTATTTAGTCTCCGTTGGGGGTACGAAACTTTCTCCCAGAAATTTGTCGGTACAGATCCACGCCTTCTTATAGCCCCCATAAAAAGGTACCTCCCGATTTTCGGTATTTTTAAGGTTATGGCCACAATTATCCATTAAAATGGCTGAAATTTGGTATTCAGTCTCCGTTGGGAGTATTCAGCTTTCCCCTCTAAAATTTTCGGTATATGTCCATGCCCTCATATAGCCCCCATAAAAAAGCATCTCCCGAATTTCGGTATTTTGAAGGTTGTGGCCTCAGTATTCATCCGAAGTGGCCGAAATTTGGTATTTAGTCTTCGTTGGTGGTCTAAAACTTTCCCCCAGAAATTTGTTGGCACACGTCCACGCCTTAACACAGCCACAATAGAGGTCGGTATTTTGAAGGTTTTAGCTTCATTATCACACCGAAATGGCTGAAATTTGGTACTTAGCCGTCGTTAGGGGGTATAGAATTTCCCCCAGGAATTTTTTGGTATAGGTCCACGCCTTCATATAGCCCCCATAGAACGGTACCTCCCGATTTTCGGTATTTTGAAGGTTGTGGCCACAACAACCAACTGAAATGGCTGAGAATTGGTATTTGGTCTACGTTGGAAGTAAACCCTTTCCACGTTTCGATAAATCCCCCATAGAACGGTATCTCGCGATTTTCGTAAGTGTAAAAGATGTGACGTCAATATCCGACCTAAATGACTGTAATTTGTTATTTAGTCTTTCATGGGGTTATAAAATGTTCCGGAGACGAATTAGCAGCAAAGTTCCACGTCTTACTATATCCCCCATAGCAGCGAACGTACCTCTTGATTTACTGTAGTTTTTAGGTTTTAATCACATTATCTTACTGAAATATCGGAAATTTGGTATTTAGTCTTCTTTGACTCTTAAAACTGTTTTTCTTAAAACTTTTCGCCAGATACTTGTCGGTATAGGTAGACGTTTTGATATAGCCCGAACGGTACCTCCCGAAGTTAGCGACATTGTTTAACCGAAATTGCTGAAATTTGGTATTAAGTCTTCTTCATAAACGAAAGGAAACTAATTGTTCCATTTTACTTAAATACCACTCGTGGTGGAAGGTATAACAAGTTCGGCTCGGCCGAACTTAACGCCATTCTTACTTGTTTCTAAAAAAGAAATATTTTGGAAATACTTCTTGAATTATACGCAAGTATTTTGTATTTATACCCTACTTCACGATGTGGGAAGGGTATTATAAGTTTGTTTTGCTACAAATTCATCTAAGAATGCGAAATATTCGTCGTAGGCCCCCAATGTTATATACCATTTTTCATATCTCGACGAGATAAAGTGTCCGTCTGTCCATTATAAATTGCAATCAAACTCCAGGCCCCAATTGTGGAACAATCGTCAACAAATTTGGTATGGAGATCGTGAAATATTTAGGGGGTGAAATAGACCAAAAATTTTTTTTCCGAATTCGAATCGCAATCATGATAGAAAAGTTTTCAAATCATGAAAGAAGGATTGCTGTACGGGATCTTGAAGTTTTTGTAATAGTAATATAATAGTACCTCGAAATATTGGTCTTTTTTCATTGATCGATTCGATCAAAAGCACCGAAATTTTATTTAATATTTGTTTATACGCCCAACATTTAGGCCAACGAGATTATCGAAATAACGAGTTTATACCCAAGTATGTTTGGACGAAATTCATTTCAGACAATTTGGAGTCGATTTACCCATGTCCATCCGTCTATATGGCTGGCTACTGCGCACGATAACTCTCAAAGAATCAACCTATTTGGTTCAAATTTTAGGTCTCGTAAATTTTGTCCAAACTTAGTTTAAGTTCAAAGATGGGCCATATCGGTCTACCCCTTCCGTTAATTACCCCCACAAAATTTCAAAAATTTTCGCTTATATTATTAGCATGATAGTTCCAGAAGTGACTAACCGAATTGTTCCAAAGTAGGGATGTGGAAATATTACTTCTATGCATATATCAGGTTCGGATATGGACTGTATCGGCCCACTTCTTTGGGAAAAGTATAGTTTAACAGCTCTTCTCGAACCGTTTTGAATTTGTTTGAAACATGTTCGCCTTGCGGCCCTTTTACGACGGTGCAATGGTTTTTTGGGCAAGTCCATACTTCCTGAGACGACGCCAACTAAACTAACTAGTGTCTGGTTTTTTGGGCAAGTCCATACTTCCTGAGACGACGTATCAGGGTCAAATTCTAAGTCGATATAACCATGTCCAACTGTCCGTCCGTCGGTTGAAATCAAGATACAGCTCGCAATTTTTAAGATAGAGCTTTGTAATTTCGTATAGAAGTTTCTATTACGCCAAGAATATTTGGTATTGCAAATGAGCAATATCGGTCCACGTTTTGATATAGCCCCCCATAGAACGGTACCTCCCGATTTTCGGTATTTTGAAGGTTGTGGTCTCAATATTCCCACGAAATGACTGAAGTTTGGTACTTAATCTTCGTTCGGGGTATAAAACTGTTCCTCAAGAGTTTTGTCGGTATAGGTCCAAGCTTCCATATAGCCCCCTTAGAACGGTATATTCCTCCGAAATGGTTCAAATTTGGTATTTAGTCTTCGTTAGGGGTATACAACTTTCCCCTAAAATTTTGTCGGTATAGGTCCACGCCTTCATATAGCCCTCATAAAACGGCACCTCCCGATTTTCGGTATTTTGAAGGTTTAAGCTTTACTTTTACACTGAAATGGCTGAAATATGGTACTTAGTCTTCATTGGGGGTTTACAACTTTCGCCCAGAATTTTGTCGGTATATGTCCACGCCTTCATATAGCCCCCATAGAACGGTACCTCCCGATTTTCGGTATTTTGAAGGGTTAAGCTTTACTTTTACACTGAAATGGCTGAAATTTGGTATTTAGCCTTCATGGGGGTATAAACTTTCCCCCAGAAAATTTTCTCTATAGGTCCACGTCTTCTTATTTCAGTATTTGAAGGTTGTGGCCACAATAATCCACCAAAATGCCTAAAATTTGGTATTTACTCTTCGTTGGGGGTGTAAAATTTTCCATATGAAATTTGTCGGTATCGATACACGCCTTCATATAACCACCATAGACAGGCACATCCAGATTTTCGGTATTTTTAAGTTTGTGGCATCAATTATCCACCGATTTTTTTGAAATTTGGTATTTAGTCTTTATTTGGGGTAAAAAATTTTCCATATGAAATTTGTCGGTATAGGTCCACGCCTTCATTTAGTCCCCATACAAAATTTTCCACCTGAAATTTTTAGATATAGTTCCACGCCTTCATATTGCCCTTCTAGAACGGTACATCCCGATTTTCGGTATTTTGAAGGTTGTGGGCACAAATAGCTGAAATTTGGTATTTGGTCTACGTATGAGGTAAAAACCTTTCCGACTGAAATTCGTCGGTATGCGTCCACGTTTCGATATAGCCCCCGTAGAGCGGTGCCTTCCATATGGTGGAGGGTATAATTAAATTTGTCATTCCGTTTGTAACACATCGAAATATTCGTCAGAGACTCTATAAAGTATATATATTATTGATCAGCATAAAATTCTATGTCGATTTAACCATGTCCGTCTGTCCGTCCGTCCGTCTGTCTGTTGAAATCAAGATACAACTCGCAATTTTAAAGATATAGAGTCAAAATGTGGTACAGAAGTTTTTATTACTTGCAGGATGGTTGGTATTGAAAATGGGATATATCGGTCCACGTTTTGATATATCCCCCATAGAACGGTACCTCCAGATTTTCGGTATTTTTAAGGTTTTAGCTTCATTATCCTACCAAAATGGCTAAAATTTGGTATTTAGTCTTCTTTAGGGGTATAAAACTATCCCCCAGAATTTTGTCGTTATCGGTCCACACCTTCATATAGCCCCTATAGAACGGTACCTCCCGATTTTCGGTATTTTGAAGGTTTTAGCTTCATTATACTACCAAAATGGCTGAAATTCGTAGTCTTCTTTAGGGGTATAAAACTTTCCCCCAGAATTTTGTCGGTATCGGTCCACACCTTCATATAGCCCCCATAGAACGGTACCTCCCGATTTTCGACATTTTGAAGGTTTTAGCTTCATTATCACACCGAAATGGCTGAAATTTGGTACTTAGTCTATGTTGGTGGTATAAAACATCCTCCAGAACTTTGTCGGTATCGGTCCATGCCTTCATATAGCCCTCGTAGAACGGTACCTCCCGATTTTCGGTATTTTGAAGGTTGTAGCCTCAATATTCCACCAAAATCGCTGAAATTTGGTATTTAGACTTTGTTGGGGGTACTCAAACTTCCCCCTCAAATTTGTCGGTATAGGTTCACGCCTTCATATAGCCCCCATGGAAAGGTACCTCCCGATTTTGAAGGTTGTGTCTTCAATATTCCACCAAAATGGCTGAAATTTGGTATTTAGTCTTCAATGTGATATAAAACTGTTCGCCAGAAATATATCTGTACAGGTTCACGCTTTCATATTGCCCCATTTCTGACTAAAATTCGTCGGTATAGGTCCACGTTTCGATATAGCCCCCATAGAACGGTACCTCCCGATTTTCGTAATACTGAAGATTGTGACGTCAATATCCAACCGAAATGACTGAAATTCGTTATTTCGTCTTCCAAGAGTTATAAAATATTCCAGAAGAGTATTATCAGTATAGGTCCACGTCTTTCTATATCTTGATTTGAAAAACAAAATTGCAAACGCTATCCCAATAAAAAACGCCACAATGTTTCTAATAGAAGAGACTGGCACGACGTGTGTTGTTTTTGCTGTAAAGCAGACCAACCAAATTTTGGTGTGTGCATTCGTTGAAATTCGACGACACATACTAGTGGAAGAGTTGGAGTTGTGTGAGGTTGCCAAGGAAAAACTTCTCATTGAACTTTTTTCTTTGCTTACCTTTATACTTCGAGCTGACGATTGATGTTTGGGTATAAAAAGTTTCTTGTTGAAGAAGTTATTAAAAAATAACTTCGGTGGAGAGTATCCACAAACAAGAAACAAGGGAACTGATGAGATCCAGTGGCGTGGATCGAAACTATAGTATTCCCTGCCTTACCCCTTGGCGAACAATGCCAAATATTTTCCACTAATAAACTAGTTGTTTTAAAATATTAAAACAACAACAATGGGATTAAGCCAGACTATTTTAAAAAAAAAAAACAAAAAAAAAATAATTAACTTTTTATTTATTTTTTTTTTTTTTGGTAAAATAACAAATGTTTCAAAATTTAGAAAAAAAATAGTAATTATTCGATTCCCATTACAAACTAGGATTTAAAATTTTCGTAAATATTCGTAGTTTAATTAAGAAAATTTCGAGAAAAGCGAAGAGTACATTCATTGTTAAAAATTACTTTTAAAATATAAATTCGCGAAAATTGCATCCAAGCTGATTGTGATTTGTTTTTATTTTTTACTAATTAGCTGATAAAAGAGCAAAAAATGAAAAAAAAAAAAAATCAAATTGGACCAATATTAAAGAAGTTATGAGTTTTTCGTTTCATACAGTTTTTGCAGAATTCGACTTTCTCAAGGCGAAACCCATTAGTAAACAAAATCTGAAAATATACTGAAATGTTTCGCTAATGAACAGCATCACCACAACAACAAAAATAAAAAACACTTTTTGAAAAAGTGTCCGGTTTCACTCAGAAATCCCCATATGTAAAGTATTCTGAGAATAAATGATAAGCAATAATCCTACATTCGTCCATAAACTTCTCAGCATGTTTATTTATGCCTGTATTCTTTGCACAATCACAACTCTTACAACAACAGGATAAAGTTAATAAATTCTGTATGGATTCTATAAAATTGAGTAAAAACAGGAATTCCGACTTATCAAATGAGAACGAACGGAAATCGCAGAGCATCTACCTATCAATTGTGGTCGGCATAATGGCCTACAGAGTCCGTGGGCGGATGTGTTTCCTGTTCAATGCGGTATAATGTAAACGTTGCTTTGGCATAATGAAGCCGTGTCCAATCATGTGCGTAAATTGCGGAATTTCGCTTAATTTGTCCCCTTCACCTGATTAAATTAAAGGAGTGAGAAAAATGGGGGGACATGACAGCTGAATCTTGTAAGATGATTACATGTTGCTTGTCTAGGTTATAATTAAGACCAAAAGAGGGGAAACCATTTTAAATGTCTGTATGAATGTAACAGCAACAAATATACACCTACGTGTGTACTACAAATACAATATGTATGTATGTACAAACAATTATTGTTGCTATCAGCTCATAATGAAGATGAATTAAATGTTCTTTGATATTGGAAAATGGACAACAATGATTTCCTGATTCTTAGAATTAAAATTGATTGATTTGCTTAGAAGAATGATCGGAAATTACTACAAAATGTTGTAGATATATTGAAGGCAGCATTAGGTACACAGGATTCTAAGAAATTTTAGAGAAATATTTTCTGGGTAGTTGGATATTTTAAAGATTTTATAGAGGCCCAAAATATACAGTTTTTCAACTAATGTATTGCAAAAACCGAAATTGTAACAGAGATAAAAACAGCACAATGTACAATAAAAATATCATGTTACAGGTCTACGCAGATGACATAGACATAATAGGTCGATTAACAAGAGCCTTGACAGCCACCTTTGCAAAAATTGAAAAAGAGTCTGCCAAAGTGGGTCTGGTGATAAGACTAAGTTTATGGTATCAACACGCAAGATGTGCATGTCAAGGTAAATAAATGACTTTATTTACCTTGGCACTACCGTAAATAAAGCTAATAACATCAGTTTTGAAATCAAAAGAAGAATAATATTGGCCAACAGATGCTATTTTGGTCTAAGTCAACAGTTCAAAAGCAAAACCACCTCTCGTCAGACCAAATTTTCACTCTACCAGACGTTGATACTACCCATACTTATGTATAGATCTGAAGCATGGGTACTTCCGAAAGAAGATGAGGCAGAACTTGGTGTGTTTGAGAGAAAAATTCTTCGAAAGATTCTTGGACCAATACGCGTATTGACGGTGAATACCGACGTCGTATGAACCGCGACCTATACCAGCCAACCGACTTCGATTTAGTAAAACGTATCTAACTACATACATCGATTGCGTCAGCAGGATGGATAATGATGCCCCCTCTAGAAAGGCGTTTGAATACGAGCCACTCGACGGTATACGCCCCAAGGGAAGTCCAAAACTCCGATGGAAAGACCAAGTTCAAGAAGATATCACAAAACATAACATGTACACCAACTTTTTTTTTGTATCATTATAAAACTATTTTTGTCTTTTGGAATACCCCTACTAGGAGCGCAGATATTCACATAAGAATAAAACCTTGAATTTTTCTCCACATAAGATTTTTGATAATTCCACAAAAATTTTCGTAGCGCGATTACAAAAAAAAAAAAAAAAAAAAAAAAAAGAACAAGCAAAAAAGTATCAGTCGGCTTTGCCGAGGGACATACATATACCCTCAGCCAATGTGAATTGAAACGTTCATCTACGGTCAGATCGAATGTATTTTTTCATTCTTTTGTGGTCTTTTTTGGGCATTTGAACTTGCCGACGAAAATATGGATTAGGATTAAAGTTAAAAAGTGTTCCAGAGAAGGCACTTAAAGGAATATACCGTCACATCTTTTCGATAGATATCGCACCCACTAGTCATTTCAGTGGGTCATCGTATAACTTATGGACCAGTGTGCCAGGAAGCATGGACTTGTCCACTGGAGATATAATATCGATGTAAGCAGGTTAACAACGAACATCATCGGTATACATTTCCAATGGATCTTCGAAGAGACCTTAAACTGCACTTAGACACAAATGTTGAACTTTTGTGGAGGATGTTCTCTAAGGTACCTACATTTTAGAGGTTAAACTAAATTTGGACAAAATATTAGGAGATCAGAAATTTGGACCAAATTTTTTTCATGAGATATCGTGCATACCTTTAAGGTGACATTTTTTAAATATTCGGTGGAAGTACCGGAAGTTGTGAACCGGTATTTCCTATCTTCGAACTGAAAGTATGACAAAATATGAGGAAGGCAAAATTTTGGACCAAATCGGTCAGTTCGAAAGTTATCGTGCTCTCCAGCCACTACATATGGTGCCGTAGGGGGTTTTTATACCTTTCGGGCTGTTTTCTCAAGAAGTGTGGATTTGCCCCTGAAAAAACTTTTACCGTAATTGAGACGGGGAATGCAAGTTGCTTCAAAAATTCAAAGCGATCGAGAGCAAGTCTTAAAGAAAATGTATCCGAAATTTTGTGTGATAGGTACCCAAAGGAGTGGACAAACATAGTCCATATATTATCCTGATCTATATCTGGTAGATGTATTGGGATTTGTAAAGTGTGGACAAAATCGGTCACTCCCTTCAATAGTTCTAGTGCGCACAATTTTTCCGAACATTTTTAAAAATTTGTGGGGGAGGTACCTGAAGGAGTGGTCCGATATGGCTTATCTTCCAACTTAAACTAAGTATGGACAAAATATTACAAAGGCCAAATTATGAACTTAATCGGCATTTCCGTTCTAGAGTTATCTTTCGCTCCAACCACTGACACCCTCATGGGGTTTTTTGCACATTTCAGGCTATTTTCTCAAAAGATATGAATTTGCCCTTAATGAAACTTGCACCGTCGTATGGGCGGCAGTGAATACATGTTGCTACAATAAAAATCAAAGCGATTCGAGAGTGGGTCCTCAACTGAACTTATCCGAAATTTTGTGTGGGAGGTACCCGAAGGAGTGGACCGATTAAGTCCATATTGGAACTTTACCTAAGCCTGGTAGAAAATTCACGATGTGCAAAGTATGGACCAAACCGGTCACTCCCTTCAAGAGTTATAGTGCGAACAATTTTTCCGAAAAATTTTGAGCTTTTGCTGAGGAGGTAACTGAAGGAGTGGACCGATAGAGCTTATGTTCCAACTTGAACTATGTTTGAACAAAATATTACGAAGTCTAAATTTTGGACCAAATTGGTTGATCCGTTCGAAAGTTATCATGCTCTCCAACCACTAAACACGATGTCATAGGGGTTTTTGCATCTTTCAGGGTAATTTCTCAGGAAGTATGGACTTGCCCCTAATGAGAAATGTACCGTCGTAAGCGGGGCAGTGAATACAATTCGCTACAACAAAAATCAAAGAGATTCGAGAACAGATCCTAAACTGAAATTTTCCGAAATTTTGTTTGAGAGGTACCCGAAGAAGTGGACCGATTGCGTCCATACCAGAACCTCATCTAAGTCTGGTAGAAATTTGACGATGTGCAAAGTATGGACCAAATCGGTTACTCCCTTCCAGAGTTATGGTGCGCACATTTCCGAACTTTTGTGGGGAAGGTACCGGAAAGAGTGGACCGATACAAGCCATCTTCCAACTTAAACTAAGTTTGGACAAAATATTACGAAAGCCAATTTTTAGACCAAATCGGTTCATCCGTTCGGAGTTATCGGGCGCACCAGCCATCCAGCCAGACATACGGACGGACATTGCTAAATCGACTCCAAATTTTCTGAAACGGATTTCGTCCAAACATACTTGGGGTCTAAAACCATTATTTCGATAAGGCACATTTTGACCGTATGAAAGTGTATATGGCAAATAACAAAATTCCTTTGCAATTCCATTTGAAAAAAATTAAAAAAAAATTTCGCGAGCACATCTACGATTTTTGGTATAGAGTTAAAGGCAAAAAATTTGGTTTCAAATCTGCTCGCGTTCACGAAATTGGCCGTTGCGCGCAAAAGTTATGGCGGTTTTTATCCTCTTATAAAGAAAAAATATTTTAAAATTTCTTATTTTTTGTATTGAGAAAATGTAAGCATATATCAGTAACAGCATTTGATATCCATCCGTAGATGCACCAAAATTTCCAAAATGTGTTTTTATTTTCGCGGAAAATCAAAAAAATTAAAAAAATCTGGAAAAAAATTCAAATTATACTAACTCAGAGTCCGTATAAACCTCTAAAAACTAAATTAAAAATACGTACTGAAACTAGACAACGCGTAAAAAATGTGAAACCAAAATTATAAACATTGGCTTTATAAATTGCATATTATAACAACAACAAAAGAGAAACAGCTCATTGTTGGAAAATATTGTTACAAATATATTTTTTGGTCTGTTTCGAAAAATTAGAAAAAAAAAATATTTGAGAGTTATCCAACTATTTCGCTAAAATCTAATACATAAATTAAAGTATTCTGCTAAAACTTTATCAAAATATATGGTTTACCATCGTGAAAGCTTAAATGCTTAGGGGTAGTTTACACTATATGTAAATGTCATATGACACGAAATAAAAATATTCCATATCTACCCACGGAGGCAATGTGGAAACGCATTTTTTTTACATTTTTGCTGGTGTTGATGCACAGAGTAAATCGAGTAAGGAAAATCTCCAATATTGTACATATAAGCTAATATATAACGATGGGAAATTTCATGCCATATGACATTTACATATAGTGTAAACTACCCCTTACTGTGATTACTTATAAGGATAGGAAATTAAGAGTAATATTGAAATTACTATCATTTAAAAGATATGAAAATTAAGAAGTCTGTAACTCGCCAATTAGTTAAAGTCGGTTGATGCGCATCCGATTTTGGATAAAGCGAATCAATCTCTTTCAATATTTATGCATATTTCGATTTTTTAGTCAGCGGCCATTGTGTGCCGCCAGTTGCATCATGCACTGCAAAAAACCTTAAAGTTGGTAAAAGTCGCGCAATGTGCATACGATTTTGATGCGCATCCGGTTTCATCAGCGCCCATCAAAAATACGACAATATACACCTATTTCAAATAGATTCTTCAAAAACCGCGGATGTGATTTTTGGCGAAATAGCCATATTACTCGCGTATCTCTGTTTTTTTATGACGCGTGTTTACGCAAATATTATAATCGCGAGTAAAGGATTCCATTTATGTAAAAAATTTTAAAGAAAATCGCGGTTTAGTACGCGGATTTGTCAAAATATATTTTTGCTGATTTTCCGATTTTCAAGGTATCTATATCCGCGGTTTTAGTAGATGAATTCGATCGCGGAAGGCTTCATTAGAACCGTCGCGTAAAAAAACTAAATTCACGCGGGTTTCAAAGGAAATTGAATGACAGTTGTAAATTTCACACGCAAAAAATATGTTGTGTAAGAAAATTCACGCATGAAATTTTGGCCTTTCGACTCTAATTACTAGGATGCTGTAAGGAGCACACTCATGAGATATGCATCAAACGACGTAAAATCACGAGTTCTATAATCGTGTTATGAGTTTGGAATATTATATTCTTGCGCGTCCGGATTATTAAAAAAATTCAAAAAACCCCGAAATTCCGGCTTCAAAATGTCAGCATCAATTTTAGGTGGATGCAGTGGATATATCGAAAAATTATACACAGCTATCTTATTGCCCATGGAGAATTCTGTGATTCATTCTTTGGGAATAGGTCTATAAAATCTAAGGTTAAGCCAGAAATCGCATGGGAACATAAAAACTTGTTGGCTTCAACCCCCTTTTACCCATTTTTCTACATTGATGCCAACACAGCTTCCACGAAAATTAATTTTAATGGTCGACATTATGGGATCCCTCCTAAAACACTTCATTTTAAAGAATTGTAGTCATACTTTATAGAATATGTTAACAGTTCGCGAATTCTGAAAGGGTGAAACTCGAATTCATCGATTGAAAAATATTTTTGTTATTTACCATATACCCTCGTTAGCATAAATTCTGAGGGTATAAAAATGGGATGCATTACCGGCGATATCTCCGTTGTTGACCACATAGGCCAAAATACTTTGCATCAATGTAAAGAACATTTTATCTTCTTCCATTCCAACTAGAATCGGAGATACCCGCATAAGTATAAAACGTTGAATTTTGTCAATATAAGTTTTGCCCATTCCGACCCACGAATATTATTCGACCATCACTAAATTCAATAACTTTCTTCCTCTCTGGGACCCCCATTAACGCCCAAAATTTCTTGACGATCCGATCGAAATTTGCGACCTGTAGCACAATTGCAACAAGTAAGAATGGCCTTAAGTTCGGCCCGGCCAAACTTGTTATACCCTCCACCACGGGTTGTATTGAAGTAAAACTGAACAATTAGATTCCTTTCGTTTATGAAGAAAACTAAATACAAAATTACAGCAATTTGGGTAAAACAATGTGGCTAACTTTAAAACAACGAATTTTGGGAGGTACTGTTCTATGGGGGCTATACGAAGGCGTGAACCTGAACGGACAAATTTTTTGGGGGGGAGGGTAAATTTGTACCACCATCGAAGTCTAAATAGCAAATTAGCGGGTTAGAAGATATCCCTTTTTGACATCTGGACCTCAGGTCTTTGGAAGCCATGTCCGCAAAAGTGTCTTCTTATTTTTGGTCTTCTATCACGCTGCGTTGTCAGAATATTGTTAATAATTTTCGTGTCACATAGTGTTATTATTAGTTTTTTTAATACTTAGACTATACTATCGGAATTGGTCGGACATGTGGATAATCTTATAAAAATAAATACTTCAGGTACTTATCCCCTATTCAAAAAGAAAAATGAAAATCTTACAAAGGAATGAGATTTATGTTATATAATGTGAATATCATTTTACTGACAAGATTCTCAAGTTTAAATAAACTGTCAGTTAATAATTGACTTTTGGTTGTACAGACATTTGTAAAACACACCTTTAAGCTGGGTACACATTGTCAGTTTTGAATGTCGATATTTCGCAATTATCGATAACTGTCAAACCGTCCAGCCTGATGACTGACAAAAATGAACGGCCACACTAACAAGCAACAACAAAGCTGTCATTCAAAACTGACAATGTGTACCCAGCTTAAAAAATCAATAACCTACTCATCAAATTTTGACAGTGAAAAATAAATATGAGTATTTTGGCATTGACAACGCACTTTTGTTTTGTATACCTAACATGACGATATACATACATACATTTCAAAATGCCATTTTCGTAAGTACAAATGATTATTTTAACAATGTAATTTGTGTGTCAGATAACGATAAATACATCAACAAGTAAACAAGTGAGCAAAGGCTATAGCCGGGTAAACATTACTTTTAGGGAGATACTGAAGTTAGCAGCCACCATAGCTTTTTTACCAGACCAATTAGGACTAATTAAAATAAAATAATTACAGGACTGTCGAAATCAACGTATTTTCATACAAGTATGTCGATTACTTTAATGCGATATAGGATGTACACACTCAAAAACTTTATCAATAACCTGGACACAATCTGTATTAATTTAAAGATAGTTTTTTTATTCCATCTTTGTTTGAAATTCTGCCATAGGAAATTTCTTCAGAAAAGGGTTCTTAATCAACTACATTATATACCAAGGTGCGATTTTTTGCAAAAAAATATATTTTTATATGTATTTTGTTTTGGCGAAAAAAAAATATTAAACACAAAAAAATCATCCGATTTGAACTAATAAGCATTTTCTTTAAAGAAATATTCACCATATGGTGTATAAATGTACAGACGTGTCGTGGTCAACACTCTTGTTAATTATAGATGTAATACGTTCTAACTAGGGATCATGATTGCGCGATTTATTTGATCCTTTAAAAAAAATGTTTATAAATATCTCTTCGCTAATCAATATTTTAAACATAGTAATGTTTACAAAAATCTTTTGACGGGTTGTAAACGTTTATTATAATTAACAGTTTTTTTTTCTTTTAACCGCGCTCATTGGGTTGGAATGAATAAAATAGGAAAAGGGGTAAGAACATCAACATTCGTTCGTAATATCCGACGTTCGTTATAAACGTGTTCGTCTGTAAAATTCTTATTAAAGCTTACTTTTAAATATATTATATAAAAACATTTGAAACAGTGCTTAAATTCGAGGCTATCAGCTTGTTCTTAAAAGCAGGGCGTTAAATCCTAACAAATTTTAAAAAATTGTACTCGCGCACCGAGGGGAAAAGTTTGTTAAAATTGGATTAAAGCTCCTAACAAGCTCATTTGTATTCCGATTGTCGTCAAATTTGACACAAATCATATTTCCTGTTTCGACAGGATTTACATCACATCAGTTCAGACATAGATATTGCTTACATATTTTTTAAACAACGCTAAAAAATATAGATTTTATCCCAATGATTTCTGTCCTGTGGCTAAGTTTGTTCAAACTGTTTTAGTCAATATATATTTCAATATGCATACATACATATTGCGAAAACCAAAAATCCTTTGCAATTCTATTTGAAAAAAATTAAAATTTTTTTTGCCAGCACATCTACAATTTTTGGCATAAAGGTTAAGAAAAAAATGCTGGTTTCAAATCTGTTCGCGTTCACCAAATTGGACGACGCGCGCAAAAGTTATAGCGGTTTTTATTCTCTTATAAAGAAAAAATATTTAAAAATATCTTATTTGTTGTTATGAGAAAATGTATGCATAAATCGTTAACAGCATTCCATATCTATTCGTAGATTTTAAATAGTTATTAAATTTATTATTATTTTCGCGGAAAATCAACAAATAATAAAAAATATTTGAAGAAAATCCAAATTATCCTGTCCCAGAGCCCGTACAAACCCTCAAAAAATAAATTAAAAAATATATGCGGAAACTACACAATGCGTAGAAAAATATGATACCAAATTTATAGAGATTGGGTATATAAATTGCATAGTATAGCAACAACAAACGAGAAAAACTTATTGTTGAAAAGTTGAATGTGTGTACAAATATTAAAAAAATTCTTTGGGAATTAAACTTTGTTCATTATAAACGTAGTTTCTTATAACCGATGTTCGCTATATCCGAATTCTACTGTGTAATTCTTTGCTTTTATATGCTTTTGCATATAAATCATTAAAAATGTATAAAAAGCCCTTAAGTCCACCGCTATTAATTTTTGCCTCAAAAACAGGTCAAATTACCTATAGTGCAAATGTGTTCATACCTACTCCCAACATGTTACATTTCTCTAAAATAAATTTGTAATGGATTACTTCTTACTGTACTCTTTGAGAATAGCAGTGCAAAAGTTAGGAGAAAGTAACACATTAATATCAAACTAAATAAGCTCTATATTGACCAAACTTAATTCGAATATTGAAAAACAATGTATTAACTTAATTTTTATGCAGTTTTGTGTTTGTTATTTTTTGGATTCATTACTGAATACATGTGTTGACTGAAGGACTTTTGTAATTGCATTTCTTCAGTATAATTAAATTTCTTGTAAAGTTTTATTTATGTTCCCCCTCTCCCAACGACATTTTTTTTAACGATCAATAGTAGTCTAAAGATTTTATTTTCTAAATATCAGCTGCATCTGGGGGTAGCCCACCACCTGGAAAGATTAAGTGGCATTTCAGCTATTTCGAATTAATAATTTATATAAACCTTCAAAATTCCGAAAAGCGACCGGCACCATTATCAGCGACCGGCACCTTTCAAAACTTGGACCCAATTCAGAATTTTTTGCAAGAATAATTTGTCGCTTAGCCTCAATAAATATATTCTTTCTCATGATGGAAGCTCTCAAATAAAACGCTTGCCGTTTAATTTTGCCACCATTTATAATTTAAATGCACGCGTTTTATTTGTGAGATTCCATCATGAGAAAGAATATATTTATTGAGGCTAAGCGACAAATTATTGTCTAGTTTTAAGTGCATTTCTCAATAAAACACTGAAACTTAATTTTTTTTTAAATATTTTTGTTTTCAACCTTTTAGTAAATACATTTTTTTGACCACTTAGAACAAAATTATAGTCAATTTAGGCCGAAAATTTAGATAAAACCCTGAACTTATATCCATAATTTTTGGTGGGAAAATTTCTGCACCATTGGGAACTCCAAATGCCAAGTAACAACCAATTCTGGCTAAAAATGAAGATAAAATACTTAAAACACTTGAAATCGAGTGGTACTGCTATATGTGGGCTATACCAAAACCTGGACCCATGTTCATAATTTTTGGTGGGGAAATGTCTGTATCATTGGAAATGCCAAATGACAGCTAATTCGGGCAAAAATGAAGACAAAATCCTCAAAATACCTGAAATCGAGTTGGACCGCTATATGGGGGCTGAAGGAAAAAATGGGCTCATATCCATGTATTGTTATCCATATCTGAAAAGTGTGCAAAGTTTTAGTTCGATTGGTCAACTGCAACTGTATCAAAAATGAGTTACCAGATTTTAAATTCATGTTAAATAAAACACCGTTAAACAATGTAAAATGGACCAATCTTTGTTTTAATTTCATATTCATGTATTGTCATTCAAATCTGAAAAGTGTGCGAAGTTTCAGTTCGATTGGTCAACTGCAACTGTGTCAAAATTGAGTTACCAGATTTGAAATGCAATTTAAATAAAACACCGTTTAAACACTATAAAATGGACCAATATTGGCTTTGATTCCATATTCATGTATTGTCATCTAAATCTGAAAAGTTTGCAAAGTTTCAGTTCGATTGGTCCTAAACGGACACCAAAGCAAGTTAAATAAAACACTGTAAAAATTGGGTTGGATTAGCGACTATTGCAATAGCTGCGTTGTTTGACCATCTACGCCAACATATAAGGCTGGGTTTTTGGAAATTCGAACTGGAAGGGTACGAAAAGTACTAAAAGGTACTAAATATTGTACCGTTTGTATTTAGCGAACCAGTAGAGCAAGAACTTTGAAATTTGGAATGAAGGTCACTGATGGAGTGTAGGAAAGATGTGCCAAAGGGTTTTTAGAAATTCGAACTATAAGTGTACGAAAAGTACTAAATTCGTATTTTGTGAATGGATAAAGGTTGAAATTTGGTGTGAAAATCAAGGTTAAAAGGTACGGTTGACATGGAAAGTGTACACATGTGTACGAACAGTACTAAATGGTACTAAATTTGGTACAATTATGATTTGCGCGAACGGATAGAGCTGGAATCCTGAAATTTTGAATTAAGGCAACTGTTGGAGTGTGGAATGGACGTACATAGTTTTGAAAATTCGTACTTATGGGTACGAAAAGTACTAAATGGTACTAAATTTGGTACAATTATGATTTGGACGAACGGATAGAGCTGGAATCCTTAAATTTTGAACTAAGGCTACTGTTGGAGAGTAAAATGGATGTAGTTTTAAACATTCGTACTTATGGGTACGAAAAGTACTAAATGGTACTAAATTTGGTACAATTTGGATTTAGGATGAACGGATATAGCTGGAATCCTGAAATTTTAATTAAGGCTAGAGGGTGGGATAGAAGTCGTTTTGAAAATTCGTACTTATGGGTACGAAAAGTACTAAATGGTACTAAATTTGGTACAATTACGATTTGGGCGAACGGATAGAGCTAGAATCTTGAAATTTGATTTAGAGAGTAGAATGGAAGCAGTTTTGAAAGTTCGTACTTATGGGTACGACAAGTACTAAATGGTACTAAATTTTATACAATTTGGATATAGGTTGAGCGGATAGAGCTGGAATCCTGAAATTTTTAATTAAGGCTGCAGTTGGAGGGTAGAATGGAAGTAGTTTTGAAAATTCGTACTTATGGGTACGAAAAGTACTAAATGGTACTAAATTTGGTACAATTACGATTTGGCGAACGGATGGAGCTGGAATCCTGAAATTTTGAACTAAGACTACTGTTGGAGAATAGAACGGAAGTAGTTTTGAAAATTCGTACTTATGGGTACGAAAAGTATTAAATGATACTAAATTTGGTACAATTATGATTTAGGTGAACGGATAGTGCTGGAATCCTGAAATTTGAATTAAGGCTGATGTTAGATAGTAAAATGGAAGTAGTTTTGAAAATTCGTACTTATGGGTACGAAAAGTACTAAATTTGGTACCCTTACGATTTGGGCGAACGGATAGAGCTGGAATCCTGATTTTTTGAATTACGGCTACTGTTGGAGAGTAGAATGAACGTAGTCCATGATGATACTAAATTTGGTACAATTACGATTTGGGCGAACGGATAGAGCTGGAATCCTGAAATTTTGAACTAAGGCTACTGTTGGAGAGTAAAATGAAAGTAGTTTTGAAAATTCGTACTTATGGGTACGAAAAGTACTAAATGGTACTAAATTTGGTATAATTATGATTTGGGCGTACGTATAGAGCTGGAATCCTAAAATTTTGAACTAAGGCTGCTGTTGGAGAGTACAATGGATGTAGTTTTAAAAATTCGTACTTATGGGTACGAAAAGTACTAAATGGTACTAAATTTGGTACAATTACGATTTGGGCGAACGGATAGAGCTGGAATCCTGAAATTTGAATTAAGGCTTCTTTTAGAGAGTACAATGGAAGCAGTTCTGAAAATTCGTACTTATGTGTACGACAAGTATTAAATGGTACTAAATTTTTTACATTTTGGATTTAGGTTGAGCGGATAGAGCTGGAATCCGGAAATTTTTGTATTAGGGCTGAGGTTGGAGGGTAGAATGGAAGTAGTTTTGAAAATTCTTACTTATGGTACTAAATGATACTAAATTTGGAACAATTACGATTTGGGCAAACGGATAGAGCTGGAATCCTGAAATTTTGAACTAAGGCTACTGTTGGAGAGTAGTATAGAAGTAGTTTTGAAAATTCGTACTTATGGGTACGAAATGTACTAATGATACTAAATTTGGTACAATTATGAAATTTTGAATTAAGGCTACTGTTAGAGAGTAGAATGGAAGTAGTTTTCAAAATTCGTAGTTATGGGTACGACAAGTACAAGTACTATTTGTACAATTTGGATTTAGGTTGAATAATGAAATTTTGAATTAAGATTGATGTTGTAGTATGGGATGGAGATAATTTGAAAATTCGTACTTATGGGTTACGAAAAGTAATAAATTTGGTACAATTAAGATTTGGGTCATCGAATAGAGCTGAATTTCTGAAATTTGGAATAAAAATTGCTGCTGTAGTATAAGATTGGCTACTGTTGGATTGTAGAATGGAAATTGTTTTGAAAATTCGTACTTATCGTTACGAAAAGTACTAAGTGAAAGTGAAATTTCGAATTAACATTGATGTTAGAGTATGGTATTGAGATAATTTGGAAATTTGTTCTTCGTAGGCTACATTTGGAGTGTAAAATGGAAGTAGTTTTGAAAACTCGTACTTATGGGTACAAAAATTACCAAATTTGGATTTGGGTGAATGAACAGAGGTGGAATAATGAAATTTAGAATTAAGCTTGCTGTTGGGGTGTAAGATGGAGTTAGTTTTGCAAATTCTTACTTACGCGTAAGAAAAATACTAAATTTGGTACAGTTTGGATTTGGGTGAACGAATAGAGCTGGAAACCTTAAATTCGTAATTGAGATTAATGTTGAAGTGTAGGATTGAGGTAGTATTGGAAATTCGTACTTATGGGAACGAAAAGCACTACATTTGGATTTAGGTCAACGGATAGACATAGAATCCTGAAAAGTGGAATTGAGATTTCTGTTGGAGTGTAGGAATGTGGTAGTTTTGGAAATTCGTACTTATGGGAACGAAAAGTACTAAATTTGGTACAATTGGGATTTGGAATCTGGAATCCTAAAATTTGGAATTGAGATTATTGTTGAAGTGTATTAGGTAGTTTTGAAAATTCGTACTTATGGGTGCGCAAAGTACTAAATGGTATTAAATTTGGTACAATTTGGATTTGATTTAACGAATAGACCTTGAATCCTTAAATTTGGAATTGAGATTACTGTTGGAGTATAAGATTAAGGTAGTTTTGGAAATTGACACTTGTGGGTACGAAAAGTACTAAGTGGTACTAAATTTGGTGCAGTGCGTGTTTGGGGGAACGGATAGAGCTGGAATCCTGGAATTTGGTAAGACTACGGTTAGAGTGTAGATTGAGACATGGAGGTAGTTTTTGAAATTCGTACTTATGGACACGAAATACACCAAATGGTACAATCTGAATTTGAGTGCACCGATAGCGCTGGAATCCTGTTTTTTTTTTTTTGGAATTAAGGTTACTTGTGAAGTGAAGGATTGTGGTAGTTTTGGTAAATCGTACTTATGTATACGAAGAGTACTTAATGGCACTCAATTTGTTGTTGGGTGTAGGAACAGTGCTGGAATCTGTATTTTTGGATTTATTGTGAGTATTGGTGTGCAATGTTGGTCTCGCTGTTTACATCTAAGAGTGAGATACGGCTGATTTTTTTGAAAATCCAACTAAAGCGGTACGAACAGTACTAAAATAAGAATAAATATTGATTAAAATTGGTATAAGTACGATAGTATTTTCAGTGTTCGTTATTTCCATATTATATATTGTTTTTTCGTTGTTTATATCTTTTCCGCATACGATGTAGCGGGCACTTTGCTAGTTCTAAAATAATTTTCTTTCTGTTACGAGAGTACCACTGCCCACAGTTTACGCCGGAGAAGTCATTTGATCAGCTCAAAAATAAAAAAAACAACACTTCAAACCACGTCCGCCAATTATACCTAGTTTAGGAGAAAAATTTAGATAATAACTTATACGGGGACTATACAAAAACGTAGACCTATGGAATTATTTGGTGGGGAGGAAATCTTTTTGGCTTTTCTGAAGCCTTTTTTTCCAAATTACAGAAAATTCTGAACATTAACATAAATTCTTTAAAATAAGTGAAATCCGAGAATGCCGTTATTTTTGGTACAGCAGTTCTTTGGCCAGTTCGAAACTTAAGTGCAAAATTATGACTAATTCGGTTTGAAGCTGTAAGCAAAACCGTCAAAATGCATAAAATCTGGCGGTACCGTTATATGGGGGCTATACCAAAACGTGGACCTATGTCCACAATTTTTATTGGATAAGTTGTTTGACTTTTACGAACCATAAATGCCCAATTATGGCTAATTCGTTGAAACTCATTAAAGTACCTAAGGTCGGGCGGCACCGGAGTAGACCCTTAATTCAGCTAGAAAATGTAGATAAAAACGTCAAATTACCTGATGTGGGGTGGCACTGTTATACATGCGCTAAACCGAAATGTGGACCTATGATATTGGGCTTAGAAGTTTCTGTATCATTGGGAAAATGTGGCTGTAAACGTCAAAATACCTGAGATAGTGCTATACGGTTATATGGGGAGGGGTTATACCAACACCTATATCTGTAATTTTTGGTAGAGAACTTTCTGTGTCACTAGGAAAACTAAGTATTAAATAATACCTAATTCGGTCTGAAAATTTGGCTAAAAAACATCAAAATACCTGAAATCGGGTGATACAGTTATATGGAGACTATACCAAAACGTGGATCAATGTCCACAATTTTTTGTATATACCCTCCTTTTTCCCTTCGAATATTCAAATGTTTTTCTTCCGATGTCGGTACGAATTCGGACCGATATGTCGGAAACAAATTTCCCTTCCCACAACAACCACCTTAGGTATATATCTAACAGCAAGGGGTTGGCTTCATTTTAGTTTGTTGTCAAGAAATGGTTGGTTATAAAATTCGCATTAACAAGTTTTAAATATTTTAAATATAAATGCAACATATAACAATTCAAGCTAGTGCTGATAGACTCAACATATTCGTACACAAAGTATACATTGTTATACTATAACTACAAAATGATAACAACAGTGAAAATCTTTTTTTTATTAATTTTCTCGCTTAGAGTTAAGCTTGATGATCGAAATTTGTTTGTAAGTAAAAAAGAAAAGCTATAAACTCGAACCCTTACAGCCACCAAGTTATGTGACTAGTTTCGCTATTAGTTGGGTAGATCTTCAGACATATCAACTGTGGAATGGCTTCTCTGTCCTCGAACTTTTGGTTTTTCAAACGCAAATGTGTTTCAATACAATAATTGATAATATTGTATTGGCCGTTAAATTGTATTTCTTCATGACAAACGCTTTTTTACGCTGCCTTTGAAATTATGAGTTTGGATTTGAACGGTAACACGCTGCACAGTGTTGCCGCGTGGACAAAAATCAAAACATGTGATGTTAACTTTTACATATGTTTGTGTTTTATTCTTACAGTAAACACATCCGATACAAGGAATCTTAAAGAATTTCGTCGATATGTGGATCCATATTGAAGTCTTTAAATATGAAAAATATATCCCAGGTTATCTAAGGCGATAATCATATGAAAATTAGACGACATTTAAAATAACATTTTCTGAAAAATTCGTTGATAATACTAAAAGTTTTGGATGGGGATTTGATGAGTTGACTATAAATATAACGTTTTAGTACAAAAAGTTGACATTAACTGCACATGGGCAATGTACCGTTATCAAGAAATCAAAATTTAAATTTGATAAAAAAAATTCAAAATTCTTTATATTTAGTAGAGCAGATCTTTTGATTGCCACCTATTGCCATCTTTGCTCCTGTTTTACGTTAATTGGACATCTCTTCCAAATCAAAATGTGTAAAAACATTCCGCCCATCCCTGCAACCTTCTGAGATATATTGATTCAGATTTGGATATAGCCCCCATATATATCATTCCCCGATTTTGCTATAACTCGGTCAATTTTAATCGAATAGCCTTCACATTTTATATGTGATATTTTCATAGGCCCCTGAGTAGTTTCACCGATTTTTACAACAATCGGTTCAGATTTATATATAGCCCCTATATATATCTTTCCCCGATTTTGCTATAACTCGGCCAATTTTAATCGAATAGCCTTCAAATTTAATATGTGATATTTTCGGTGATATAATCGGATCAAATCCGAGCCGGGTTCAGCCTGATTTTTATACCCTCAGCCTTTAGGCTAAGGAGGGTATATACATTCTGATACGATGAAAATGTGCCCCATCGAAATAATGGTTTTAGACCCCAAGTATGTTTGGACGAAATGTGTTTCAGACAATTTGGAGTCGATCTAGCCATGTACGTCCGTCTGTCTGTCTGTCCTGCTGGCTGGAGCGCACGATAACTCTCGAACGGATGAACCGATTCGGTTCAAATTTTGGCTTTCGTAATATTTTGCCCAAACTTAGTTTAAGTTCGAAGATAAGCCATATCGGTCCACTCCTTCCGGTACCTCCCCCACAAAAGTTCAAAAATGTTCGGAAAAAATGTTCGTACGGTAACTCTTGAAGGGAGTGGCCGAATTGGTCTATACTTTACACATCCCAATATATCTACCAGATATAGATCAGTTTCAAATATGGACTATATTTGTAAAATTCTATCAAGTACCTCTCATACAAAATTTCGGATAAGTTCACTTTAAGACCTGATATCGAATCACTTTGATTTTTGTTGAAGCAACTTGCATTCGCTGCCTCATTTACGATGTTAAAAGTTTTTTTAGGGGCAAGTCCATACTTCTTGTGCAATTTAATCCTAATCAAAATTTTCATCGGTTCAAACGCCCAAAATTTTTAAAACCCCCTAAATACATACATATGTCTTTTTGGAAAAAATTGTTTCAATATACAAATGCTGAGGGTATATCTCTGTCGGCAAATCCGACTGATACTTTTTTACTTGTTATTTTTTTTTTTTTTTTAATTTTGCCTGTTATGGCGTAGATCATCATTAAAAACGTTTGAAAAAATTACAATCTTCCAATTATTCTTTACGAAGATTCGGAAGTTACCTCGTTCAGAAATCTGTATGAAAATTCGGAAGAAAAAATTCGCCTTACGAATTTCCCAAGGATTTTTTTGCGATTTCGTTCCGAATTGTGACTTAAATATATGCAATTTTGCTCCGAGATTTCATTCCGAAATTATGTGAACCACTTCATACAACTTTCGTTACGATTTCGGATCCGACATCGGACGGTCCGAATTTTGTTCCGATTTTTTTACGATATCGGTACGATTGGTTTGCTGGGTATTTAAAAACGTAAAAATGCCACAAGTCGGGCCGTACCGTTATATGGGAGCTACTACAAAACATGGACCTTTATCCACAATTTTTAGTGGTGAGGTTTTTTGACCTTAGATACCAAATTTTAGCTTATTCGAACTTAATTTTTTTCTGGAGCCACGATCGTTTTTCGACGACCCTCACTAGAATATATTTTTAGCGTGGCAGAATCCATTAAACCAGTTTCTCATAGTGCTATTTATCGACATACAAAGTTTAAATTTGATCGATGCACTGTTGCTGTGATTATCCACGTCGAAAATTGTGAAAAATAATTGGATGAAAGTGTGCGCAAGTAAGTTCCATATTTTTTGCAAAGTGATTTTTTCATGTTACTGTGAACAACACAATACATGGTCGTATGTTAAACTTTCAAAAAATGTCAAATAGCGTCTGACAACATGGCTTATTGCTTAGGCCGGAAACTTTTCTAGTTCCCCTCGTACGAACATAAATCCAATTTGAATTTAAACCAAATATGCCCAATATCCTGTAGATAGTATACACAAAACACTTGTTTTTATAATGCGTCAGGTTTATCAAAGTACCGATTTTATTGTTGACATCAGGGATATAGCTAGAAGTGCATCTCAACACAATTTCGGAGGGGCCCAGTACACAAAATTGTAATCTTTGCGAGTAAAATATACAAAAAAAAGTGTAAAAATTATCATGATCAGTATCAAGCCTTGTCCATATTGGGTTAAATACATTTTATTTAAAATTTGCCATAGCCAATGGAATCCAATACTTTGTTATAAAATAACAACAATTGCACTCATTGCTGTCATCATTGGCTTTGCGGTCGAACTGAACGAACGTTATAATTATTGGCAACAAAAACCTCATATCGCTCAGCATGTAGCTCAGCAGTTTCGATTGAATATTTTTAACCGACAGAAAACAACAGGTGAACATGACACCATGTTTTATTATCGCGACGGTGGTTATTAAAACACCACACAATGAATGTTGTCACATTAGGCCAGATGAAGAACTGCCTTGTGGTTTGGTTTGGAGCACAGTTTTACTACACAATTGTAGTGAAATTGCACAGCAATATTCAGCGCGCTTGTATAAAGTAAGATGACAGGTTGTAACGCCCAACCACTTTGTAATCCAGAAATTAATTAAATAAACGTCCAAAACAACAAAATCTCGATGTTTACAACAAGTCTTGTTAATGATAAACAAACAAGTGGAAACGAGGAAACAACAATTACTACAACACCATAATTAGTAAGCGATAAAAATAATTATAGAAAAAAAAACAATGTTAAAAGTTCTGTTGAAAGCTCGAGTATTAACGATGAAAGAATTTTAATTAAACATTTAAAAAGAACAATGTCTAAAACACATGTCCTTCTAGAAATACACAAATTTACCTAAATATTGGTGACGTTTTGTTGAAAATAAAACGATTGACAAACAAAACCTACACGGTGCTCTTGAAACAATTTTAAATGGAAGGTGCTTACACCTCGGAAGTTTTTGCGGATTCTGAAACTACAATGTTTATAGATGAGAAAAATCAAAAAACAAAAAAAAAATCGCCGGAGCGCTTTTTAAATAAATCGCGATTTAAGTTGACATTTTTAGGGGTTGTTTAGGTTTTCACGATTTTGCTTAGAAACCGCAAGTCATATCAAAATCGGACTAAAGAAAATGTTGTAGCTATGAAAATTTTCTACAAGATCGTCCTTTATGGTATTTTCGTAGTTTTTACCATTTTTGAGATATAGAAGTTCAAATTGGGACAATGCACTGTCTGTATCGCCCCCCTTATAAAACAATATCATGAAGGGTGCGCCTTAACTAACTTTTGATGAAAACCGCTTACACAGGGGAAGTTTTTGTGAATTCTGAAAAATCAATGTTCATAGATGAGAAAAATCCAAAAACAAGAAAAATCGCTGTAGGGATTTTTAAATAAATCGCGGTCAAAATTCACATTTTTAGGTGTTTTTTAGGTTTTCACGATTTTGCTTGGAAACCGCAAGTCCAATCGAAATGGTGCTAAAGAAAATGTTGTAGCTGTGAAAATTCTCTAGAGGATTGACGTTTACCATTTGTTCCCAGCCTGTACCATTTTTGAGATAAAGAAGCTCAGTTTACATTTATAGGTTTTTTTGTTAGGGTTTCGCGATTTTGCTTGAATACGGTAAGTCTTATCGATATGGGACCTGAGAAAATCTTAAAGCTGTGAAAATTCTCTACAATACTGGCTTAAGTAACATATCCTAAGTTGTACCATTTTTTAGATATATAAGTTTAAGTTGTGAATTTGCAGTCATGACATTGTTTTATAAGGGGGCGATACAGAATTGAATTGAATTTGAATTGTCCCAATTTGAACATCTATATCTCAAAAATAGTAAAACCAATGAGAATACTATAAAGATCGATCTTGTAGAGAATTTTCATAGCTACAATATTTTCTTTAGTCCCATTTTGATAGGAATTGCGGTTTCTAAGCAAAATCGTGAAAACCTAAACAATCCCTAAAAATGTCAACTTAAATCGCGATTTATTTAAAAAGCGCTCCGGCGATTTTTTTTTGTTTTTTGATTTTTCTCATCTATAAACATTGTAGTTTCAGAATCCGCAAAAACTTCCAAGGTGTAAGCACCTTCCATTTAAAATTGTTTCAAGAGCACCGTGCCTATATACCTCACCTTTCAAATGAGTTCTACCAGAGAGAGCTAGTAGCTAAAAACTTTTCAATTATTGGGTGACCCAGAGTAGGAAAGTGGAAATATGGCTGAACATTTTGGGCGATAAAGACGATTAATACTTGGCTTTTGGTTATTATTCTCTACAATGTAAGAAGATGTGATGTGACCTGGTGAGCTGCTTTTAACACTCGTTAAAAGTAGTGAAAAGTAACATACACTGCGTTGATGGTCGTAGAACTATAAACGCAGATGTACTTGCAAAGTACAAAACCTATATTATTGCCATACAAGAAATACGATGGATTTGAAATGGCGTCACGGCACGTAAAGGTGACGTTGGTATGACATAAAACATGACTTCGGTTGCTGATTTTTAGTCCGTCAGAGGTTGAAACATCTGCCCTGTGGTCTCAATCTGCGACAAAAATCGAAAAATCAATATCAACAAATTTCAACGGCAATGCAGCAAATTATCTCTAAACATATCATATTTTAATATTCTAGCAATATTATTGTATTTTATAACGGTACTTAACAGAGCAAAACAGTAGAAATTTACATTAAAGTTTGATATCTTAAAGATTTAAAAAACGGCAGCAACTGAAAACTTAAAAGATAAAATATTTTTTTCGAAATGGAAGTTCTAGTTAATGATATTTTAATTACTTTTACATAATAAAAAATAATTAAAAAAAAAATTACACTGTGCTACAGTGAAAATTTGCAGGGGTTCTGATGCATAAATTCGGTATTGTGGGAGTCCATGGAAGACGAAAATACCTTTGGTTTCTTTGGGTCACTTCGCTTTTTGATTTTATAACGGTAAATGTAGTGAAAAAAGGGGCTTCTTGGATTTTCAACTTAAAACGGACATAATTTCTTTTTTCCGCAACAGACTTTTACAACTTAATTTTTATTTAAAAGGTGAAAATCAAGTCTTTCTAACAAGCCATAATGGTTAAGTTATGGGGATTTAAGTGTGACAAAAACGCATAAAAAAACAGTAAAATGCTTTTCCCCGTGCTCTAGGCTGCGTAGAAGACACCAAACTGCGTAAGTATTCACTTCTATCAAGAAGGAAATTTTGTTAGCTTTACAAAATGGGTAAAACCAATGAAATCGGTTGAAAAATAGATATGTTACGGCTTTTTTTCTGTTTTAACTCTTTGGGTTTTCCTTTATAAAAGTTGGTACCTTAGTGCGTATGATTGTAATTTGAATTTGTCTACTTAATAATTACGCACAAGGTACCAATCTTTTATAAAGGAAAAACCAAAAAGTTAAAACACTAAAGATGGCATAACTCGCGCATTTTTCAACCGATTTCATTGGGTTTCCCCATTATGTAAAGCTTACTAAATTTCCTTTTTGATAAAAATAATTAATTAAGCAGTTTGGTGACTTCAACGCAGCCTAGAGCACGAGGAAAATCATTTTCCTGTTTTTTAATGCGTTTTTATCACACTTAACTCACTATAACTCGACCATTTGTTACCCGATTTTTATGGCTTGTTCGAAAGACATGATTATCAGCTTTTAAATAAAAAAAAGCTGTAAAAGTCCGTTGTGGAAAAAAGAAGTTATGTCCTTTTTAAGTCGAAAATCAAAGAAACCCCGTTTTTCACTACATTTACCGTTATAAAATCAAAATCCGAAGTGACCCAAAGAAACCAAAGGTATTTCGTCTTCTATGGACTCCCACAAAACCGAATTTGTGCATCAGAAATCCTGCAAAAAAATTTTGTCCACTTTTGTATCACAGTGTTATCATCCAAATCTAAGAAGTGTGCAAAGTTTCAGTTCGATTGGTCAACTGCAACTGTGTTAAAAACAAGTAAAAAAGTATCAGTCGGCTTTGCCGACAGAGATATACCCTCAGCCTGCGTATATTGAAACAATTTTTTTCCAAAAAACGAGTATTTAGGGAGTTTCAAAAATTTTGGGCGTTTGAACTGACAAAAATGTTGATTAGGATTTAATATCAAAAGTTTTGAGGAGGAGATACTAAAAAGAATGGATCTCCAGCCGCTACATATGGTACCATAGGGGTTTTTTAGAACTTCAGGGATGTTTGCTCAAGAAGTATGAACTTGCCCCTGAAACAACTTTTACCATCGCAATTGAGGCAGCAATGCAAGTTGCTTCAACAAAAATCAAAGTGATTCGAAAGCAGGTCTTAAAGTGAACATGTATCCGAAATTTTGAGTGGGAGGTACCGGATGGAGTGGACAAATATAGTCCATATTTGAACCTGATCTATATCTGGTAGATATATTAGGATGTGTAAAGTATGGACCAATTCGGCCACTCTCTTCAAGAGTTATCGTACGCACAATTTTTCCGAACATTTTTTAAACTTTTGTGGGGGAGGTACCTGAAGGAGTGGACCGATATGGCTTATCTTCGAACTTAAACTATGTTTGGACAAAATATTACTAAGGCCAAACTTTGGACCGAATCGGCAGAAATGTTCAAGAGTTATTTTGCCCTCCAACCTCCTCACACGGTGTCATAGGGGTTTTTTGCAACTTTCAGGCTATTTTCTCAGGAAGTATGGACTTGCACCTGATGAAACTTATACCGTCGTATGGAGGGCAGTGAATACAAGTTGCTAAAGCAAAAATCAAAGCGATTCGAGAGATGTTCCTAAACTGAACTTTTCCAAAATTTTGTGTGGGAGGTACCCGACGGAGTGGACCGATTGAGTCCATATTAAAACCTGATCTAAGTCTGGTACACGCTCCACGATGGGCAAAGTATGGACCAAATCGGTTACACCCTTCAAGAGTTATCGTGCGTACAAATTTTCCGAACATTTTCGAACTTAAACTAAGTTTGGACAAAATATTACGAAAGCCAAAATTTGAACCGAATCGGTTCATCCCTTCGAGAGTTATCGTGCGCTCCAGCCAGCCAGACAGACAGACAGACGGACGGACATTGCTCAATCGACTCCAAATTGTCTGAAACACATTTCGTCCAAACATACTTGGGGTCTAAAACCATTATTTCGATGAGGCACATTTTGCCCGTATGAAAGTGTATATACCCTTCATAGCCTAAAGGCTGAGGGTATAATGAGTTAGTAGATTTGAACTAAATCGGGTGGTACCGCTATATGGGGGCTATAGGAAAAAATGGACCCATAATGGTTTTGGTTTCATATTCCTGTATTGTCATCCGAATCTGAAAAGTGTGCAAACTTTTAGTTCGATTGGCCAACTGCAACTTTGTTAAAAATGAGTTTGAACTAAACGGACACCAAAGCAAGTTAAATAAAACACTGTAATACAAATGTGTACACATTTTTTGCATAGAATATGTTGAAAATTAAATTTTTTCAATATTTTTTCTGAATTTTTATTACACGTCCTCAAAATTGAAGTTAAGTACCATCCTATGTCACACTCAATTTTTATTGGAGAATCTTAAAAATAGTATCGAGTTTACAAAAAAAAGTGGTTTCAGCTGCATATATGGTAACATGGGGCGCCTTCGCCACGTTTTTGTTCAAATTGTTCTCATATCGACATCGTTAAAGTTTTTCAAATATTATTTTTGGTAAAAATATTAGCATATCTTGATTATAAGTTTTCATATATAAATGTTTGCAATTTTATTTTTAAAATATTATTTAGAAAAACATGGTAACTAGCAGTACCAGATTCAAACATCTCGACATTAAGACTGTCTCCAGACCAAAATTCCTAGAAATCGGATTGATCACGTTCCCAGCAAAATGTTCGATGCCAAATATGCCATTCAATCATGGGTACAAGTGATCCGGCATGTCATCTTTTTAGCATCTTCATCGATAAATTTTATATGCGCGTGGACCCCAAAAGATGCTAATCATTTTTGGATCCAAAGCAGGTCATTTACACCACTGCTTTGGCATGTCATTTTCACCAAAGTTTTGGCATGTCATTTCTACCAATGCCTTGGCATGTCATTTTCACCAATCCCTTACAGTTTAACAACGTTGGTTGTAAATAATTAATCTTACATATTTAGACAAATTTTTATAAATAAAAACTCAAAATTCATCTATATTGGATCGATGGAATGAGTTCAAATGCGGATGAAAAGATCGGATCTTTCACGACTTCATTTGCATTGGTTCAAATACTAATGAAAAGATCGAATCTTTCAAGACTTCGTTTGAACCAATGCAAATTTTGCTGGGATATGATAGATGGAACACATTAATTGACAGTGTTGGATGTACGATTGTTCCGAGGAGCAAACAAAGACTTGAACCACAACCTCGTTGCAGCAAAGGTACGTACCCTATTAAACGTAACAAATATAGTACGAACAGTTACAATACGGAAGTGGGACATCGGTAAGCTGCAATCACAACAGATAGCCACAGCATATTACACTCAACTGACCCAATTATTTAATCAAAGCACTACTCGTCCCGCTAACATATTAGTACAATAGCAAAGTATCACCCAGCTAACAATTTATTCCGAGGGCTCTGATTTCCGATTTTTTCCCGAGATTTTCTGAATATTTTTAGATATTTGCGATTTCTCTAATATTTTTCTAGAAATTGTACCGATTTTCTAAATGTTTTTTAGGAATCTCTGCACATTTTCTAAAGCGTCTTCATTCCGATTTCTAAGAGATTTTTTTGTTCGATTGTTGTTCAAAAACAAAGTGATTGGTTATAAAATTCGCATATAAAATTTTTTAATTGTTTTAATATAAATGCAACATGTAAATAATAATTCAATCTAGTGTTGATAGCTTTAACATATTCGTGCACATTTTTCTACTATTTATCACAAAATGATAACAACAGGGAAAATCAATAGAACGATTGAAATTAGAATCACCCATAATTAGCGCTTAAAAGAAAATAGTCTCTGAGGTGTGTTGTGTCAATATCAATGGTGTCAGCGCCCAAGCATTTTTATACCCTCCACCATAGTATGGAGGGTATATTAAGTTTGTCATTCCGTTTGTAACACATCGAACTAATCATTTGCGACCCTATAAAGTATATATATTCTTGATCAGGATAAAATTCTAAGACGATCTAGCCATGTCCGTCTGTCTGTCCGTCTGTTGTAATCACTCTAGCGTCCGCAATAATTGAGATAGGTTGCTGAAATTTTGCACCCGTGGGTCTTTTTTCCATAGGCAGGTCAAGTTCGAAGATGGGCTATATCGGTCCACACTTTGATATAGCCCCCATATAACGGTACCTCCGGATTTGAGGTATTTTGACGTTCTTCGCAACATTTGCAGGCCGAATTAGCTATAATTTGGCACTTAGGGTTCCTAGTGATCAACAAACTTATATCCCAAAGGATATGGGCATAGGTCCATGTTTTGGTATAGTCCCCATATAACGGTACCTCCCGATTTTCGGTATTTTGAGAATTTTAGCCACAATTTTTAACCGAACTATCTGCAATTTGACATTAGAGGTTCTCAGTGGTCATAAAACATCTCCACGAAACATCGTCAACATAGGTCCATGTTTTGGTATAGCCCCCATATATCGGTACCTCCCGATTTTCGGTATTATGAGAATTTTAGCTACAAATTTTAACAGAACTAGCTGTAATTTGCCATTTGAGGTTCTCAGTGGTCATGAAATATCTCCAATAAGCATCGTCAACATAGGTCCATGTTTTGGTATAGCCCCCATATAACGGTACCTCCCGATTTTCGGTATTTTAAGCATTTTAGTTACAATTATTAACCGAACTATCTGCAATTTGACATTTGAGGTTCTCAGTGGTCATAAAACATCTCCACGAAACATCGTCAACATAGGTCCATGTTTTGGTATAGCCCCCATATATCGGTACCTCCCGATTTTCGGTATTATGAGAATTTTAGCTACAAATTTTAACCGAACTAGCTGTAATTTGCCATTTGAGGTTCTCAGTGGTCATGAAATATCTCCAACGAAACATCGTCAACATAGGTCCATGTTTTGGTATAGCCCCCATATAACGGTATCTCCCGATTTTCGGTATTTTGAGAATTTTAGCTGCAAATTTTAACCGAACTAGCTGTAATGATCGGTATTTTGAGAATACAATACAATTAGCTATAATTTTGTCTATTCAAAAATAATCGTCAATATAGGTCCATGTTTTGGTATATCCCCCCATATAACTGTACCTCTCTTGCAAAAACTTCATCACGCCATAACGCGGAAGTTCGAATCACGGCGCATCTGTCCGTCGGGGTTTTTAATATACACACATCAAGGGCTTTCATCTCCAAAAGGAATTATCTCTGCCCCAACATTTGTGTTCACAGTGTAATTTAAGCAATAGTGGGAGGTAGTAGGAGTCTATCCATTGTCGAAAAGTTGTTCCACCTAAAATTGTAAAAGGACGCTAATTATTCCATTTTAATTAAGACTGTTTTATGGTGGAGGGTATAAAAAGTTCGTCCCGGCCTAACTTAACTACTTTTTACTTGTTTCCTATTTTGTTCAGAAAATGTAAACTCCTCTTTAAACTGTTCCAGAATTTCTTTCCGAATTCGGACCAATTTTCTTCAAAAAAATTTAAATTTTCCACCGAAGTTTCCAGAATTTATTTCCAAATTCGTTGCGAAAATCTAATATTTTGTTAAAATTTTATTAGAAAATTCTTTCCGAATTCGGCGGACACGTCCATACAACTTTTTTACCGAATTCGAAAAGAATTCAGCATTAGAATCGGCAACTTCTGCAGAAATTCTGAACGAATTCGGAACAAATGTTAGCTGGATACATAGCTAAAATTTTTTTACGAACATGCAAACAGGAGCAAAGTCCATACTTGTGTACAATAGACCTAAACGCATTTTACACTTAACATGTTTTTTAAAGCATGCTTCATGTGAGTTGTCAATTCCATACAATATCTTTCAAATAAATGACGTAAACACCTGTTTTGAGTGCAAGTTTATAACTCGTCCTAATCGCGAATGGAGTAGTTATATAGGGGTTGAATATATTTTAACCTTTTTCAGCATGGAGGTTTTATAAGCAAAGCGAATCACAAAATCTGTTTTAAAGCAAATATTCTTAAAAATTAGGCTAGGATCTTCGAAATACTGAAAATCTTGCTATAGCAAAAACGATAGCAAGCAATTCTCTGTGGTTGTACAATTTTGGGATATACCATAACGAGGACCGCTATGATCAAAAACTGAAAACGGGGCGGAATTTTATATGACGACTATAACGACGTGGTCCGATATGGTTCATTTTCAATTCTAAATGTCCCAATACTTATATTTTATAATCTGTAAAAATTAAAATTGCATCCTAAATATTGTTGTTGAAACAGCGTATGTTATTATGTTTGTATGTTCGTTCCTCTGTTAAATCTGGCTCTGGGTCTATCTCCACCTCCAGGAAAGTGGCTGCTTCGATGGGATGTAAAATATTAATAGTTAACTTAAATATTAACAAGTAAGCAAAGGCTATAGTCGGGCGGGGCCGACATGTGATACCCTACACCACTACTCCTGGGAATTAGCTTTCAGCAAATTATTATTGTAAGAAATAACTTTGTGCATTCTTCTATCTTATCACATCAAGCCTAAATAATAATATAATAACTGTTCCACAAACATCTCAAAAGGGACAAAGAAGAGTTCTCTCATATCAATGAGTGCACCCCGATTATCTACAGTTTATCAGCGAATACGAACGGCGTGCTCTAAGACACCATTTGTAGAGAAGTTCTGAACGACTGAAATACTCCACCTTCACCAAAAATAATATTTAAAAAAAAATTGACGGTAGTGACAATGGGTACATTTTGAAAAAAAGGTGGCGAATCGACCTTATGCTGCAATATATCGCACCTGTTCAACAAAAAGGCAGTAACTCAAAATTTTCTATTTTTCAGGAAAGACAAACCTGTTGATACATAAGTAGTAACTCTTAAGACATGAGTAGACAAAGAAATGTCAGATTTTGACAGTGGGTAGGGTTAATCATTTCCTTAAAGAAAAATTAAAATTTTTAGCTACTACCCTTTTGTTGTACAGGTGCGATATGTATAAAAAAATCCAATTGGACAATTAATGCGCTTGGGCTCCACGTAATTTGCAATAATGCACAAACTGGGAATTTTTCTGTCATGATAGATACAATTAATAGCATGGGTGGAAAATGTGGTTGTCTCCAGAAAACCCATTTTATACGAGGCAGTAGTCCCGTTATCTACCAAACTCATTATTGCAATTTATATCAGGGGAAAAGTCAGTCATACTTTGTTCATATGTAGGCTACTTTGGCGGTATATGCCCTCCCGGAATTATAAAATGGAGCAACTATAAAGTGTTTATATTTTTCATACAAAAGTCCATTTTACTCGATAAATAATATCAGATCATCATCCAATATTGTAGGCATCTTCTTCGACCTAACGTCTTACCTCGTACAAAATTTCTTCACAATTGAGTTATAATCGCGACCTCCGGCGTGTTTATTATTACATCTCCATCTCAGATTACAAGCTTCTTCTTTGTTATATATTCTTACCTTATTTAAAATATCGCGTTTATCGGACTATTATTGCGACTTACAGAGCCGCTACAAATTTGGATAAATATTATGTTTTTGGTCCATTTCACTCGCTAAATATCACTTGATCATCACCAATAAAAATAGGGATCTATTCTGGTCTGAACCCGACCTCCGTACAAAATTTTGTGAAGATCGGTCCATAATTGCGGCCTGTAGTTTGATTACAGTTTATAATGGACAGACGGACGGACACACATCTCAAAATCGCTTTATCTCGTCTAGATGTGAAGATTGATATACCACATTGGGGGTCTCCGACGAATATTTCACGGTGTTACATGAATTTTTACCAAAACAAACTTATAATACCCTTTCCACATAGTGGGATAGGGTATAAAAATTGTGAACTGTGAAACTCCAAATTTCCACATTGCGGTGTAGGGTATAAAAATCCAATGATGTAAAAACTGGGAATGATAGAGACAATTTATAGCATGGGAGGAAAATGTGATTCTCTACACAGAACCCATTATATATTAAGCAGTAGGACCGTTATCTAGCAAACACTTTATTGCAAATTACATCAGGGGAAAGGTCAGTAGTTTTTTTCCATAGGCTACTTTGCCGATATATGTCCTCAAGGAATTAAAATATCGACCAAAAATAAAATTTGTATATTTTTCATACAAAAGTAATGGTCCATTTCACCCGCTAAATAATATCAGATTATCATTCAAAATTGTAGGCATCTTCTTTTACCTAAACTCTTACCCGGTGAAAATATTCGTGACTATTGGGGTAAAATTGCGACCTCTAACGAGTTTATGATTACACTATATACGAATAACTGAAAAAATTGGGATGTAACTCTGTTACCTGATCATGCACACCAACAGAACTGGCATCAATTGTAAGGTCAAGAGTTCCATTTCCAAAGGTAGCTTACTTGTCCGGAATGTATCTTCCAGGAATAAAGATATAAGTGGTATATTAAAAATTTTCACAATTTTCACACAAAAGTTGTGGTCCATTTAACCCTCTAAATATTATCTGATCGCCATCTCAAATTGCAAGCTTCTTTTCTGTCATATGCTCTTACCTTATGTAAAATTTCGCGTTTATCGGACTATTATTGCGACTTACAGAGCCGCTACAAATTTGGATAAATATTATGTTTTTGGTCCATTTCATCCGCTAAATATTTCTCGATCATCATCAATAAAAATAGGGATCTATTCTGGTCTGAACCCGACCTCCATAAAAAATTTCGTGATGATCGGTCCATAATTGCGGCCTGGAGCGTGTTTACAATTTATAATGGACAGACGGACGGACGGACACACATCTCAAAATAGCTTTATCTCGTCGAGATATGAAGATTGGTATACCACATTGGGGGTCTCCGACGAATATTTCGCGGTGTTACATGAATTTTTCCCAAAACAAACTAATAATACCCTTTCCATATTGTGGTGTGGGGTATAAATATTGTGAGCTCTCTCGCCTTATATACTTTCTGTCAATATTTCTTATCAACGCTACACAACATTTCAAATTTTCAAGATTTTTGGTCAAGTTGGCTTTGTAAGATTACTTTAACTGATAAACGGTCTTCACTTAAAATAGGAAAAAACTTCTCCGAATGGTTCAATACCAAAAAATATTTCGTGCGACCTCTTCAAAATCCCGCTGGAAAAAATTATACACCGCCATAAGTACAACAAACAACATCAGTTGCAATATAAGAAGAATGTTATTGTATAATATACTTATCGTCACCATAAATGCCCGAAGACGTAACCCACAAAACCAAACTTTACAGGAGAAGCAAAAAACGTTATAAAATGAAAACCCGTTTTATAGAATGTCAATTTTATTAGGGCGATTATTTGAAGTATTATCAATCGCGTACGAATGGGAGTAAAGCTAAAAACAGATACAACGTTTGATTAAAGTTTTGCGTTGGGCGTCGAGAAAAAAACAACAACAACAGGGCGACGACGATACCAAAGTCCAGCGTTTATCTGTTTGTCGGCATAAAGCTGAAAACACATACAACGTTTGAGTAAAGTTTTGTGTCGTTTTGGCCGTTTTTACACTGTTGGGCATGATGCCGAAAAATTCAAATTCATTTGAAATATGTATATGCCCGCAAAAACATCAACGCCGGACTTTGATGTCGGCGTCGCACAGTGTTGCCGCTTCCATACAAAAGTGGACAAAAATAGAAGGAGTTGACCTAGGTTGATGAATTTTTGCACAAGTACTTGTTAGGGCATAGGAATGAAAAATTTCAACTTTGGTTCATATCGGTTCAGATTTGGATATAGCCCCCATATATATCTTTCTCCGATTTTGCTATAACTCGGTCAATTTTGATCGAATAGCCTTCAAATTTAATATGTAATATTTTCTTAGGCCCCTGAGTAGCTCTACCGATTTTCACAAAAATCGGTTCAGATTCGGATACAGCCCCCGTATATATCTTTCCCCGATTTTACTATAACTCGGTAAATTTTGATCGAATAGCCAAATCTAAATCGATTTTTACGAAAGTCGGTGAACGTATTCAGGGACCTAAGAAAATATCACATATCAAATTTGAAGGCTATTCGATTAAAATTGACGGAGTTATAGCAAAATCGGGGAAAGATATATATGGGGGCTATATCCAAATCTGAACCGATTTTTGTGAAAATCGGTAGAGCTACTCAGGGGCCTAAGAAAATATTACATGTTAAATTTGAAGGCTATTCATCAAAAATTGAGCGAATTATAGCAAAATCGGGGAAAGATATATATATATAGGGGCTATATCCAAATCTGAACCGACTTTTGCTAAAATCGGTGAAACTACTCAGGAGCCTAAGAAAACAACACATACTAAAGGCTAAAGGCTATTCGATCAAAATTGAACGAGTTGTAGCAAAATTGGGAAAAGATATATATGGGGGCTATATAAAATCTGAACCGATATATCTCAGAAGGTTGCAAGGATGGGCAGAATGTTTTTACACATTTTGATTTGGAAGATGTGTCCAATTAACGGAAAACAGGAGCCAAGGTGGCAATAGGTGGCAATCAAAAGATCTGCTCTACTAAATATTAAGAATTTTGAATTTTTTTATCAAATTTAAATTTTGATTCCTTGATAACGGTTCATTGCCCATGTGCAGTTAATGTCAACGTTATATTTATATAAAACGTTATATTTATAGCCCACTCATCAAATCCCCATCCAAAACTTTTAGTATTATCAACAAATTTTTCAGAAAATGTTATTGTAAATGTCGCCTTATTTGCATATGATTATCGCCTTAGATTACCTGGGAATTATTTTTCATATTTAAAGAGCTAGAACTTCATTATGGATGCACATATCGACAAAATTCTTTCAGATACCTTGTATCGGATATGTTTACTGTAAGAAAAAAACATAAACATATGTAAAAGTTAACATCACATTTTTTGATTTTTGTCCACGCGGCAACACTGTGCGTCGCCCTGTTGTTATTGTTTTTTTGTCAACGCCCAACGCAAAACTTTACTCAAACGTTGTATGTGCTTCCAGCTTAAGTAAAGAAACTAAAAACGCGAAAACGCTTGGATTTGCGATCTGTCATTACAACAACATCTGCAATGTTATTCCATTTTCCGAAATGCCATTTCTTGAATAGAATCGTTATTTTTGAACGTAGAAGCTTGAAACTTTGCCAGAGCATGTATTTTAGCTTTATGTATCAGATTCCATCAGAAAACTAATTTCGATATTCATGTCGGTTACATCTTCGGGCATTTATGGTGACGATATGCTACTCTGCCTTGAGTAAGCAGTTTGAAAACAAAGCCACACCTCGTCAAACAAAAACAACGCTTTACAAAACACTGATAATACCCGTGTTAATGTACTAATGTCGCCAACATTACACGGAGGGGTATTTTGCCACCGTTGAACATTTGATGTTGCTTGGTAATCGAACCCGGGCATTCAGCATGCATGGCGCGTGTACATACCAATGTACCACGGTGGCACCCATGTACTTGTATATATGACCGGAAGGCTAACATATGTCACAATATAAATAAATTCTCTGTCATGTCCGAATATAGCAATTTTTTATTTCTTGTTGTTTAAAGATCTCAACTTTTCAATTCATTTCACTTTATCCATGAAATCGTGTTCTTTTTGTATCTGGAAAAAGTTAATGAAAAAACCATGGAAACAGTTTCCACCGTTTAAACATTATGCACTAAAATTTATATTATAACTATAATCATATACATACATATGTATGTTTGTAAATATATTAATATGTATATTTGGATATTTCTTATTTCAAATTTCTTCTATTAAATTATTTTGGGGAATGTGCTACTATGTCACTCTTTCTGCCATTGTCACATAAGATAGAGGAAATTTTATAACATGGTATTTACATAAGATGAGTATAAAGCAATTCATGTTTGTTTGTAGGTAGGGTGCCACTTATGAGTGCTACATCCCAGCAAAAGGTATGATGCCAAATATTATATTCAGACATGGGTACAAAAGATTTGGAGTATTGGCGACCCGTTGGAATAGAATCTTTACCAGCAATTTTAATGGTACATTTACATTGGTGAAAATGACATATCAAAGCATTGCGCTGTGGTCCCAGCCCGCGACAAAAATACGAAAATCAATGTCTACAAATTATGATTTTAACTATTCAAATCTATCGTAGACACATCAAATTTTAGTATTCCGGCTTTCTTTTTACAACTTCTAACGGTACTTGCTAAAGCAGAGCCACAGAATGGGAAATTTCCATTTGAAGAAATTGCGACATTGAAGTTTCCATTAACGTAGTGGCATGTTACAAGTGATATCACAAAAAACTAATGTGTAAAATTACTATAGTAAGAAATGGAAGTTAAAGTTTAAGGTATTGTAATTGTTTTTAATTAATAACAGCATAAAATTGTATCTTTATTTTGTAGTAAAATTTATCTCTTTTGAAATGTATTTTTGTGAGTGTTTTTATTTAATATTGTGAAAAGAAATAGACTTTTAGTACCTTGGATCCTCGCGGATCCTCACGTTATTTTTATTTAAATGTTCGTGGAAGTGTCCGGAATTAGAAAAAAATTATCTCGTCTGCCGAAAGTTGCCGAGCGGTATTCAGTTTTCATTATACTGAGTATACTCGGAGTTTTGTGAATGTTTAGTATAGGGTTTTCAGATGTTTTCAAGCAATCGGTGTTGTTGTTTTGCGTTTTGTTTCGATCTTATTTTATAAAAAATTATGTTTTCAGGATTACAGTATGAATGTGTGTTTTCACATTTGTATGTTTTTGATATATGGTGTTCAAAAATCTTTGTCAATACCACCATGGGACGGACGGTATTCGAAGAAATTATCATATACACTATCTCTGCATAGGAATTTCAAAAATCTGGATACAGAACAAGAGAACAAACAAATTGATAAACATCATGCAAATTGGCCTGCTATAAAAGAAACCATTATTTTTGAAAGATACATGCCACTTTAAGAATTATCTACCGTTGGAAGTAAAAACCCGGAAGGCCTGCCTGTGTGGTCTTGTTTACTGTTTATATATCCTGGTAATTTTTTAGTCGATCTGGGAACTTTCCTAATCGAAATATCCTGTAGCTAGTATTTCTTTTAATAGATGCCAACACACCATCGCGAATAAAAGGTCTCATAAAACATCTTATGTTCCAGATATTCCCTGTTTGAGACCTTGTTTACATCTAATATAATCTGGTACGCCCTTGGTCCATATGTTAACCCTCCTAGTAAGCATATTCTGTGCCTCATATTGTTGATACTTGCTACCAGTTAATCCTGGTCATGAATAAAATTCATAAAATAATATAATAATAATTGTTCCACAAATATCCCAGATGGGACAAGGGAGACTTCTCTCATATCAATGAGTGCACGCCGATTCATATTGGCTCAATGATATGGGACCTACTTTTTATTGCCGAGTCCGAACGGCGTGTCTTACGACACCACTTGTAAAGAAGTTTTTCATGGCTTAAATACTCAGGAAATGTCGCCAGCATTACTGAGGGGGAATTTTGCCACCGTTGAAAATTTGATGTTGCTTGGCCTGGGATTCGAACCGCAGACCTTCTGAGTGCAAGGCGGACGTGCTAACCATTGCACCACGGTGGCCCCGATTCATAAAATGACTTGATTTTTACAAACGTTTTTGCAAAAAATTTTGGCCAAATACTTAAATATGCCAAATATCGGGAATTAACATGATATAGGACTTTACCAAAATGTGGACATATATTGCTTTTGGCAGGATGTTTGATACAGATTATAAAATCGAGATGTCAAAATGCAGCACATTCAGTTGGAAAGTATGGCCAAAATCGTGAAATTATAAAAAAAGGGAGGTACGTTCATATGGAGGATATACTAAACCATGGACCTCTATCGACCATGGACCTACGCAAGATGTTTAATACCACCAAGGGACACAAAATTTCAAATTACAGCGAATTCAGTTTGAAAATATAGCCAAAATCTTGAAATGAATAAAAAACTGGAAGTACCGTTATGGGGGGTCTATACCTAAAAGTGGACCAATCCTGATGATTTTTGGGGAAAATTATCTTCAAGTCACTACGAGTTTACTGTAAAATTTTCAGATCTCTATCTTGGTTAGAAATATTTTTGTCGCTGTCTCCCATACAAGCTAAACCACAGTGCATTGGTGTAAATGACATAACATCTTTGGGGCCCACGCTCATATTAAATTCATCGATGAAGATGCTAAAAAGATGACATTCCAGATCACTTTCACTCATGATTGAATGACATCTTTGGCATCGAACAATTTGCTGGGACCACTGTGAATATGTAAAATAGATATGGGAGCTAAATATAAATCAGAACAGATTTCGATATAATTTTTCACATTTATTTGTAGACCAAATTCCGTCACATAGTCCAAATTTTATCAAAATTGGACATATATGTATGGCGTGTTTCGCGCATCAAATACCTCAAATCTATCGAAAATATATATGGGAGCTATATCCAAATCTGAACCGATTTCGATATGATTTGTCAAAGTTATTTCTAGACTAACCACCGTCACACATTCCAAATTTCATGAAAATGGACAAAAATAGGTTGTTTCATGTATCAAATATCTCAAATCTGCCTAAAATATATATGAAAGCTATATCCAAATCTAAACCGATTTCGATATAATTTGGCACACTTATTTCTAGGCAAAATCACGGCAAACATTCTACATTTTATTGAAATCGGACATATATAGCGCGTTTCGTGCATCAATTACCGAGAATATATATGGGAGCTATATCCAAATTTGAACCGATTTCTATATAATTTGGCAAACTCATTTCTAGACTAAATACCGTCGCACATTTCAAATTTAATTGAAATCGGGCATATATAGCGCGTACTCTGAACCGATTTTTACCAAAACAAATAGGTACGGTAAGAATTGTTTTATGCTGTTAATACAAAATGTCATGAACAAAGGTCCCGATTATCTTATGATGCAAATATAGGCTTGGGGAAACAAAACAATCTCCAAAACAACATAACATCCAACCACTTTAGCGGATTAAAAAAATTGGTAAAATTATTAATATAGATCTTATAGCGTTCTTCCTGGAAGGCACGTACCGGCAACGTATGACAAATTATGCTAATGTACGTGGTCAGATAACAGAGTTATACGCTAATACATCCATAGAGACCCTATTCTAGGGCAGCTTTAGCCAGCAGCCCACCATTTAGAGTCTGGCACTAGATGGCAGCTGATTTTAATACTGAATAATCTTAAACCCATGAGCTACTTTGGAAAATTATTCCCGAGGTGGGCACTGGTGGGCATCATGACTAAAACCTTAGGTCTAATTTAAGTATTCGATCGAATTGGCATTACAAAATACGCTAAGAAAATATGCAGCTAAGTAGAATTCCACAACACACTAAACCACTATTTTTAATGGAAATTTAGCTACGTTACTTCTCCTTCAAAATCCACTATAATATTTTACTATACTTATTAGTTTCGCGATATTTTGAATAAATTTACTTGCACTTAAAATGTCGGTTGTAGGTAAACAAAAACTAATATATTTTTAAAAAGGTCCATGTCATAGCTGTCAGTGTTGCCAGATATTGTACCAAAATGTTGACATTCATTTTTTTATTTTTGGCAAATGGTTGGATCCACTGTGCATCAATAAAATCAATAGGCTTCTTCCCCTGCGGGACCTTCATCAACACCCAAAATTTGGTGACGATCGGATTAAAATTGGGACCAGATAGACTCAGCTCGTCGAGACATTCATTTTGATATATATATGTATGGGTCTACGACCATTATTGCGATGCGCTACAAACTTTTTGGCCAAAACCAACTTATAATACCCTCCCCACCAATATTGTAGCGGCTATGTAGGTCGCAATGGCAGTGTGATCGGCGTGAAATTTTATGTAAGTCTTGGGTTTATTACAAAAAAGTACATAGCTTGCAATTTAAAATGACGATTAGATAATATTTAGCGGGTTAAATGGACCAGAAGTTTTGTGTGAAAATTGGTAACATTTTTATTAATATATATCTAAAATCTTAATTTCTGTAAGACATATTTCGCCCACGTGCGTTATATTTTGAATACGATGTCTTGTCCTTTCCATTGATGTCAATTATGCTGATATACGCGGTCATATAACAGAGTTATAGCCTAGTAAGCACAGGGACTCCACAGTTTTAATTGTGTAAAGCGTAACCATAATTACGCTACAAGTGGCTGTTATAGTTTAATACTGACAAAATTTTGGACGATGTAAGAGGTTTGGTCAAGGAAAATGACAATAACTTTGGATTATGATCGAATTGTATTTAGCGGGTGAAATTACCATAATTTTTTGTCGGAAAAATATTTAAATATAATTTTGGTGCATGCTATCCTATGTCGCAATCCATGCTACAATATGAGAATTTTTCTTTTTTTATAACCTCAGCATTTATGCTACGCTTTCAAAATATTCCTCATCGAAATAATGGTTTTAGACCCCAAGTATGTTTGGACGAAATGTGTTTCAGACAATTTGGAGTCGATTGAGTAATGTCTGTCCGTCTGTCTGTCTGGCTGGAGCGCACGATAACTCTCGAACGGATCAACCGATTCGGTCCAAAATTTGGCTTTCGTAATATTGTGTCCAAACGTAGTTTAAGTTCGAAGATGGGTTCTATCGGTCCACACCTTCCGGTACCTCCCCCAAAAAAGTTCGAAAATATTCGGAAAATTTGTACGTACGATAACTCTTGAAGGGATTATCTGATTTGGTCTATACTTTGCACATCGTGAAATGTCTACCAGATTTAGATGAGGTTCTAATATGGACTTAATCGGTCCACTCCTTCGGGTACCTTCCACACAAAATTTCGATAAAGTTCATTTTATTCACTGCCCCCCATACGACGGTACAACTTGCATTAGGGGCAAGTCCATACTTCCTGCAAAAATAGCCTAAAAGTTGCAAAAAACCACTATGACACAGTGTAGTGGTTGGAGCGCAAGATAACTCTCGAAGGGATCTTTCGATTCGGTCTAAAATTTGGCCTTAGTAATATTTGTCCAAACATAGTTTAAGTTCGCAGATAAGCTATATCGGTCCACTCCTTCAGGTACCTCCCCCACAAAAGTTTAAAAATGTTTGGAACAATTTTTCGTACGGTAACTCTTGAAGGGAGTCCATAATTTACACATCCTAATATATCTACCAGATATAGATCAGGATCAAATATGGACTATAGTTGTCCACTCCATCCAGTACCTCACACACAAAATTTCGGATAAGTTCACTTTAAGACCTGCAATCGAATCACTTTGATTTTTGTTGAAGCAACTTGCATTCGCTGCCTCAATTACGATGGTAAACGTTTTTTCAGGGCCATGTCCATACTTCTTGAGAAAACAGCCGAAGGGTGTAAAACCCCCCTATGGCACCATATGTAGTGGCTGGAGATCCACTTCCATAATGGTCTATGTCTATCCATTCCTTTAAGTATATCCTCCGCAAAACGTTTGATCTTAAATCTTAATCAAATTTTTTATCGCTTCATACGCCCAACGTTTTTTAAAACCAGAAACATTGTGGCGTTTTTATACCCTCCACCATAGTATGGAGGGTATATTAAGTTTGTTTTTCCGTTTGTAACGCATTAAAATACTCATTTGCGACCCTATAAAGTATATATATTCTTGATCAGCGTAAAATTCTGAGTCGATCTGTGCACGTCCGTCCGTCCGTCCGTCTGTGGTAATCACTCTAGCATCCACAAAAATGGAGATAGGACGCTGAAATTTTGGGAGAATGTGTCTTTTGTTTGCAGGCAGGTCAAGTTCGATGATGGGCTATATCGGTCCACGTTTTGGTATAGCCCCCATATAACGGTACCCCCCGATTTACGGTATTTTGACGTTTTTAGCTACATTTTCAGACCGATTTAGCTATAATTTGACATTTAGGGTTCTTAAGTGCCAATAAACTTATATAAGAAAACTCGTGGACATAGGTCCACGTTTTGGTATAGCCCCCATATAACGGTACCCCCCGATTTACGGTATTTTGACGTTTTTAGCCACATTTTCAGACCGATGTAGCTATAATTTGACATTTAGGGTTCTTAAGTGTCAATAAACTTATATAACAAAAGTTGTCGACATAGGTCCACGTTTTGGTATAGCCCCCATATAACTGTACCCCCCGATTTACGGTATTTTGACGTTTTTAACTATATTTTCAGACCGATGTAGCTATAATTTGACATTTAGGGTTCTTAAGTGTCAATAAACTATATAACAAAAGTTGTGGACATAGGTCCACGTTTTGGTGTAGCCCCCATATAACGGTACCCCCCGATTTACGGTATTTTGACGTTTTTAGCTACATTTTCAGACCGATGTAGCTATAATTTGACATTTAGGGTTCTTAAGTGTCAATAAACTTATATAACAAAAGTTGTGGACACAGGTCCACCTTTTGGTGTAGCCCCCATATAACGGTACCCCCCGATTTACGGTATTTTGGCGTTTTTAGCTACATTTTCAGATTGATGTAGCTGTAATTTGACATTTAGGGTTCTTAAGTGTCAATAAACTTATATAACAAAAGTTGTGGACATAGGTTAACGTTTTGGTGTAGCCCCCATATAACGGTACCCCCCGATTTACGGTATTTGGCCGTTTGTAGCTACATTTTCAGACCGATTTAGCTATAACTTGACATTTAGGGTTCTTAAGAGTCAATAAACTTATATAACTAGTGGACATAAGTCCATGTTTTGGAATAGCCCGATTTCAGGTATTTTGACGTTTAAATTCACATTTCTAGACCGAATTAGCTATAATTTGATATTTAGGGTACTTAGTGACCAAAAAACTTACATTCGAAATAATTATGAACGTAGGTCCATGTTTTTGTATACCCCATATAACAGTATCTCGGTATAACGGATTTCGGTATCCGCATATAACGGATTTTCGGTATTTTGAGAATTTTACCTACAAGTTTTAACCGATTATCTGTAATTTGAACATTTGACATTTGAAATTTTTAGTGGTCACGGCACCTCTCCACCAAAAATTGTCAAGAAAGGTCGATGTATTGATAAAGCTCCCATATAAAAGTACCTCCCGATTTTCAGTAATTTGATGATTTTAACTACAATATTAAACCGAACTAGCAGTAATTTGACATTTGAAGTTTTTAGTGGTCACAACACCTCTCCATAAAAAATTGTCAACATAGGTCCATGTTCGGATATAGCTCCCATATAACGGTACCTTCCAATTTTCAGTAATTGGCAATTTTAGCTAAAATTTTTAACCGAACTAAATGTAATTTGACATTTGAAGGTTGTAGTGGTCACCATACATCTGCATCAACAATTTTCAACATAGCCCCAATATAACGATACTTCCCGATTTTCGGTACTTTGAGGATTTTACTTAAAACTTTTAACCGAGCGTAGGTCCATGTTTTGGTATAGCCACAAAACAAACCTCCCGATTTTCCGCACCTTAGCTTTATTTTTTGGACGAACTTTCCGTAATTTGAAATTTAAAAGCTAATAAAAATTGTTCATTTTATTTCATATTTTCGTATAGCCCACATACCTCCGAACTAGCTGTTAATGACATTTGAAGTTCCCACGTTATGTACCGATTTTCGGTATTTTGAGGATTCTAGCTAAAATTTTTAACCGAATTAGGAGTTATTTGACTTTAAAGGCTCCCATCAAAAACTGTCAACATAGGTCCATGTTTTATTATAACCCCTATATAACGGTACTTCCCAATTTCTAGCCCACCAAAAAATGTCAACATACATAGCTAGATATAGGCACCATAAAAAAGGGCCTACCGAATGAAACATTTTATGTATATTATCTGACATTTCAACGTACCCACTTAAAGTTGGGGACAGGAATGAAAACTAATTATTTCATTTTACTTCAGAATATTTTATGGTGGAGGGTATGAAAAGTTCGGCCCGGCCGAACTTAATGCTTTTTTACTTGTTTCAAAATAGTCTGGCTTAATCCCATTGTTGTTGTTTTAATATTTTAAAACAACTAGTTTATTAGTGGAAAAGATTTGGCATTGTTCGCCAAGAGGTAAGGCAGGGAATACTATAGTTTCGATCCACGCCACTGGATCTCATCAGTTCCCTTGTTTCTTGTTTGTGGATATTCTCCACCTTTGTGGATATTCTAAACGCCACAATGTTTTCAATTAGACACTGGCACGACGCACAGTGTTCCTTGTAAACGTGGACAAAAATAGAAGGAGTTGACCTAGGTCGATGAATTTTTATACAAGTACTTATGCGGGCAAAGGAATGAAAAATTCCCGTTTTGGTCCATATCGGTTCAGATTTGGATATATCCCCCATATATATATTTCTCCGATTCTGCTATAACTCAGCCAATTTTAATTGAACCGCCTTCAAATTTAATATGCGATATTTGCTTTTGTTAAAAATCGGATCAGATTTCGATATAGCCCCCACATATATATATTTCCCCGATTTTGCTATAACTCAGCCAATTTTTATTGAACCGCCTTCAAATTTAATATGCGATATTTGCTTGGGCCTCTGATCAGTTTTACCGATTTTGTTAAAAATCGGTTCATTCAGTCAAATAAAGTAAATTTATCCACTGAGGCAAAACAAGGATTCTTGATCCTTTCGTACAAATTGTTTATGATGATATGGTTGTGGCTCCGAGAATCGGATTTTATAGGATGTAAACTTTGCATTTTTTAATTCGAAAGGGATGTCTGTTTCATGTACCAAATGGTCGAAACTGCAATTTGCTGCAATTTTTAGATACACTCCATGAAAGAAGCGAAATTCGTGAGTTTTGTATAACACGCTACTGTTTCAATCAATATAACGGTACTTTATGTATACACATTATATGTAAACTTTTTTTTTCATAAATTGCAAGACTATCGACCACTCTTTAATTCCCTATTCAAAAGTTGTGGAACATGTCAATAACTTCTTTAAAAAAATTCCATGAACATGGGTTTCTTTTTTAAATACATTTTAGTAAATGTCACATACGAAAAATGTTCTATGTTTAACGAGCTATAACTTTATAGTAACACCAAATATCGACAACATCTTTGAGGTTTGTCCTATTTGAAGTGTTCTCAATAAAATAAAACCATAAAATTATAAAAAAGTCAAGAACACATTTTTCGATTTTTGTCCACTGAGGCAACACTGTGCGACGTGTGTTGTTTTTGCTGTAAAGCAGACCAACCAAATTTTGGTGTGTGCATTCGTTGAAATTCGACGACACATACTAGTGGAAGAGGTTTGAATTGTTTTCGCAGACACTTTCGTCGGAGTTGTGTGAGGTTGCCAAGGAAAAACTTCTCATTGAACTTTTTTCTTTGCTTACCTTTATACTTCGAGCTGACGATTGATGTTTGGGTATAAAAAGTTTCTTGTTGAAGAAGTTATTGAAAAATAACTTCGGTGGAGAATATCCACAAACAAGAAACAAGGGAACTGATGAGATCCAGTGGCGTGGATCGAAACTATAGTATTCCCTGCCTTACCCCTTGGCGAACAATGCCAAATCTTTTCCACTGATAAACTAGTTGTTTTAAAATATTAAAACAACAACAATGGGATTAAGCCAGACTATTTTGAAAAAACAAAATTTTTTAAAACCCCCTAAATGCATACGTTTTTGGGAAAAAATTGTTTCAATATACACAGGCTGAGGGTATATCTCTGTCTTTATATTGTTATACCCTCTTTTTTATTTGTTATACCCTCAGCACTTATGCTAACGAGGGTATATGGTAATATTCAAAAATGTTTTACAATCGTTGAAGTTGAGGTTCACCATTTAATAAGTCGCGAACTGTCAATATATTTTATATAATATGAATATATTTTTATTAATTGAAGTGTTTTAGCCGGGGTCTCATAATATAGACCATAATAAATAAATTACGTGGAAGCTGTGTTGGTGGTAATAAAACAAAATGGGTAAAAATGTGTTGAAGTTAGCAAGTTTTTTTGTGCTTTTTCTTGATTTCTGTTCAAACCAGGGAAAATTCAGACCTGAGCTCAAAAAAAGAATTGAAGAATACCCCTTGGGCAACATGGTTCTAATGTATGACTTCTCGATATATACAGTGCATCCCCCTTAAATCGATGCTGACATTTTGAAGTTTTGAAATCGGGGTTTTTTGAATTTTTCATATAATTGGAGGGCGCAACCAGATAATGACCTAAACTATTTATTGGATTGTAAAACTCGTGATTCCACGTCGTTTGATGTATATCTCATGAGTGTGCTCCGTACACATCCCTAGTAATAGGAATCCAAAGTCGAATTTTTGATGCGTAAATTTTCTTTAATAACCTATTTTTTGGCTTCAAAATTTACAACTGTGAGTCAGGTACCCTTGAACCCCGCGTGATTTTAGTTTTCTTCCGCGCCGGATTTAATGAGCCCTACCGCGATCTAATCCATCCACTAAAATCGCTGATATAGACACCCTGAAAATAGGAAAATAAGCAAAATTTTATTTTGACTAATCCGCATTCTAAACCGCGATTTCCCTTAAAATTTTTTACATAAATGGAATCCTTTATACGCGATTATAATATTTGTCAAAAAGGTGTGTCATAAATTACAGAGATTCGGGAGTAGTATTCGTATTTAACCAAAAATAGAATCAGGTAGCACATCCGCGGTTCTTGACGAATCTGTATAAAATTTGTCTTATTGACGTATTTTTAACAGGAGGTCACTGAAATCGGATGCGCCTTATAATCATATGAACATCGCGTTGTTTTTACCCACATGAAGCATTTTGGTGTAGTAAGATGCAACTGGTAGCACACTTTGGACGCTGAATGAAACATGGGAAAATGCAAACATATTGACAGAGATGCACTCGCTCTATGCGAAAAGCACATGCGCCTCAACTGATTTTAACTATTTCGCGCGTTATACGGGTTTTAACTTTTATGTTTTTTCTTTGATTGTAATATCAGTATCACTCTTTATTTCCTAGTTCTGTTGCTTATCACACTAAGCAAATATACTTTCACGATGATAAACTATTTTCCTTGAAGTGAATTTAGCAAAATAATTCAGGTTTTGTTTGTAAATTTAGCGAAATAGTAGAATAACTCCCAAAAAATGTTCTCAAATTTTTCATATTAAACCAAAAAATATATTCTTGAAATAATGTTCCAACAATACAATTTTGTCTTTTGCTGTAGCTGAAATATGCAATTTAAAATCCTTATCAATTAAATTTTGGTCTCACATTTTTCTGGACATTGTCTAGATTCTGTACGTATTTTTAATTTATTTTTTAGAGATTTTTATGGACTCTGAGTAAGAATAAATAAAATTTACACCAAGATTCCTTCATTATTTTTTGATTTTCCGCGAAAATGAAATTAAATTTAGCAAATATTTTGGCGTCTACGGATAGATATTAAATGTTGCTACCGATTTATATATACATTTTGGTATTACAACACAAAGGGAATTTTTAAATAATTTTTCTTTATAAGGGAATAAAACGCCCCATAACTTTTGGGCGCAGCATCCAATTTTGTGAACGCGAACAGATTTGAAACCACGATTTTTTCCTTAACCCATGTACCAAAAATCGTGAATGTGCTTGTACAAAAAAATTTTAATTTTTTTTTCGATGTAATTGTAAAGGAATTTTGAAATTTACCATATACACTTTCATACTGGCAAAATGTGCCTCATGGAAATAATGGTTTTAGACCCCAAGTATGTTTGGACGAAATGTGTTTCAGACAATTTGGAGTTGATTTAGCCATGTCCGTCCGTTTGGCTGGCTGGTGCACACGATAACTCTCGAACGGATCAACCGATTCGGTCCAAAATTTGGCTTTCGTAATATTAATATTAATATAATATAATAAGTTCGAAGATGGATTATATCGGTCTACTCCTTCGGGTACCTCCTCCACAAAAGTTCGGACATGTTCGGAAAATTTGTGCGCACGATAACTCTTAAAGTAAGTAACCGATATGGTCCATACTTTGCACATCGTGACAGACTTAGATGAGGTTCCAATATGGACTCAATCGGTCCACTCCTTCGGGTACCTTCCAAACAAAATTTCGATAAAGTTCATTTTATAACCTGTTCTCGAATCGATTTGATTTTTGTTGTAGCAACTTGTATTCACTACCCTCTATACGACGCTATAAGTTTCATCCGGGGCAAGTCCATACTTCCTGACAAAATAGCCTGAAAGGACCAAAAACCCCTATGACACCGTGAATAGTAGTTGGAGCGCAAGAAAACCCTCGAACGGATCTGCCGATTTTGTCCAAAATGTGGCCTTTGTAATATTATGTGCAAACTTAGTTTAAGTTCAAAGATAATTCATATCGGTCCACTCCTTCAGGTACCTCCCCCACAAAAGCTCAAAACTGTTCGAAAAAATTGTGCGATAACTCTTGATGGGAGTAACCGACTTGGTCCATACTTTACACATCTTAACATATCTTCCAGATATAGATTAGGTTCGAATATGGACAACATTAGTCCACTCCTACGGGTACCTCCCACACAAAACTTTGGATAAGTTCACTTTAAGACCTGCTCTCGAATCACTTTGATTCTTGTTGAAGCAACTTGCATTCGCTGCCTCAATTACGACAGTAAAAGTTTTTCAGGGGCAAGTCCATACTTCTTGAGAAAATAGCCCGAAAGTTGAAAAAACACTTTGGATATTGTAATATTTCTTCTAATATTATATGAAATTCGAAGGTGTTGCTTACAGGTCCACTCCTTCCGGTTCCTCCCCCACAAAATATTCGCTAAAATGGTACGCGCGATCTTTCATAGACGTAGCAACCGATTTGGTCCAAACTTTGCCTCTCTAAATATTGTCGAAACTTAATTTATGTTCAATTTTGGGCCCTATCTGTCCAATCCTCGTGGTACCACCCACACAAATGTGTAAAATTATTGTGTTGTTCGAGGATCCTTTGGACATTTTTACCAAAGGTTTTCATTGTGGCCATGTTTACAGCGATATTATGTTCTTCGTAGGCTAGTGTGATTAAAAAACCCTATCTTTCGATATCCCCGCAAACTTTTGAGCTTTAATCCTATACATACTTTTATCGGTTCATACGCCCAAAATTTTGAAAACCCCCTAAATACATAAGTTTTTTTTTTGAAAAAAGTATTTCTATCCACACAGGCTGAGGGTATATCTCTGTCGGCGAAGCCAACTGATACTTTTTTACTTGTTTTGTTTTTGTCTTAAGCTACGATAAGTTACAAAAATTTTAAGTCCTATTTGGTAGTGGGATTCGAATAAGTATTTTTTTCTTATTTATTTTTTTTTTATTTGTCAATAAAGTTTTTCCTATATATTACTGTTCAAAAAAAAAAAAAACACACATCTAGCATTTGTTTAGTTGTTTTATTTAGGAATTTTTCTCAAACATCTGAAAAACTTCTTCATTTTGCGATTTTAAGAATGGTTTAACAATTAGTGTACAAGCATTAGTGCGTATGACTGAATGACGTTTATTTCAAATCCAAATCCTCTTTCGTATTCATCATCTTCATCATCATCTTCTGAAGAAAACATCACTTTAATATTTGGTAGATTATTCGGCTCAGATACCCAGTCATATAATTCCCGAACTGTAGTTCTTTGGACATAAGTTAAGTTTATTGGCCGGTTGGTACAATAATTGCTAATCCATTTTCAAAATCGAAAAATAACTTAATTTTAACTATACCTATATATATAAAATTCTTCGAGACTGCCATGGTGTTCGAAATTAAACTCCTCCGAAACGGCTGGACCGAATTCGATGAAATTTTGTATGTTGAGTTTTTAGGTCTGAGAATTTTTTAAGAAAGCGTGAAATCAGAGATATATTTTAACGCATTGTTTAAAAATTGCTTGCATTAGTATGGTACTAACAGTATTTATCCTGAATGGTCATCTCGAAAGTGGAATATCGCGGTCAGCTCAATTTTTCAAGAATGTATAATTTTAGATAATATCCTTAATTTTAGCAAGCGTGACTACAAAAACGCTATAAACATTCAATTCAATAAGTGGGAAAGGGCGATCAATCCCACATTTTTGAATACAGTACAACCCCGATATTTTACATTATCGCTTGACCGAAATTCCAAAAAATCGATTGAGAAATCAGGCAAACAAATTTTAAAGATGGCTACATAACTACAACGTCTAAAAATGTTGCATTGGTCACTAAAACGACGAACCAGCAACGCGGTGTATCGATTTAAAATCTATCTAAACTTATATAAAATACAGGACCGAATTTGATTAACTTTTATATGTGGGATCATTAAGTGTGAGAATACGGAAAAATTGATGGGACGGGGGCCTCCAAAATCGCGAAATCTCAGAAATTTGTAGACGTTTTGTTATTCAATACAACAGCAATAGTGACCTATATCGTTAATGGGTGTTTTGGAAGTAGAATACCGCGATTTTTGAAATCTTTATTCTTACAGATAAAATTTCTAAATTTAGTGAGTTGGACAGCAAACACGCCTTAAACATTGACTTCAATGCTTCGATCAAGGCACGTTTTTTTAACATATCAAAGTCTAGATAAAGCCAAGTAGCATTTTAAAGCATTTTTTATAAATCACTGAGGTTTTCATGTTTAAGAGTGTACAATAACAACGGGTTCAATGAATCAGCACTTCGTTAACAAGCAGTAAAAACGGCTTTAAGTTCGACCGGGCGAAACTCCATCATAAATTATAGTGAAATCAAATTTCAGCCATTTCGGTTGGATAATGTAGCTAACACATTCAAAATCCCCAAGAAATCGGGAGGTACGGTTCATGAGGTCTATATCAAAACGTGGACCTATACCAACAATTTTCTGCCGAAATATTTAATACCTCCAAGGGAGACAAAATACCAAATATATCCATATATTCTGTTGAATAATGCGGCTAAAACCTTGAAAATATCGAAAATCGGGAGGTACCGTTCCATGGAGGCTACATAAAAAACTTGGATATGTACCGAAATTTCTATGCGGGAATGTTTTTCACCCACAACGGAGACTAAGTACTAAATTATAGCCATTTCGGTAGGATAATGATACTAAATCTTAAAAAATGTCGAAAATCGGGCAGTTACATTAGAACGTTGGCCTACATATACCAATAATTTTCTGAAGAAGTGTTTTTTTTTTACACACAATGGAGACTAAATAACAAATTAGCCATTTCTGTTAAAAAATGTTGCTAAAAACCTTGCTAATATCGAAAATAGTTTGGTACCCTTTTTAGATGGATATTCTATTGCAAACTCTCAGTAAAAGAACTGTCAAAATGTCTCTCTCAAATCGCTCTCTGTTGCTGACTTTCTGTGTTAACAGACGGCTTTCAGCAACAATTGGTACAAATTGTTATAAATTTTGGACCTAATATAAGATAAATAAATTGTAGATAGATTACTAGATATATTACGGAAATCCAAAACGAAGGGCCAGCGATGCGGAACAGGGTCAGCTAGTTTAATATAAATTCGTAAATAAAACAACAAAGCAAATGTTAATTTTTTTTTTAATTTTTTGGTAAAATAGCATATGTTTCACATTGGTATAATTTAAAAAAAATATGAACAAATATTAATTATTAGAATCCCACAATCAAGTAGGGCTTAAAATGTTTGGAATTATTTTTTTTTTTTATTAGATAAAAAATAAACAAAAATTCTATCACCATATACTTTACAAACGGAATGATAAATAAATTTATATACAATTAACATTTCTTTTGTGTAAAGGGTAAATATTCGTCGTGGAACACGGTATACGCCGGAAGGGAAGGTCAAAACTCCTATGAAAAGATTTTAGATTTAAAGCGATCGAAGACAGTAAATAAGGAATTGTATTTTGAATTCATGGAATCGATTCAAATGTTGAAGAAAAGATCGGGTGTTTCATGAGTCCGTTGAACTTATACAAATCAACCAGTGAAATCTTTTCATCACATGAATGCAAAATTTAATATTTTGCTGGGTTATGAATATATGTTTTCTACATGTGTAAGTATATGACTGACATCAGAGTTATGTAATTTTTTGTGAATATAATAAAGTTTAAATATTTGAATCCAGTGGCATTAAAGTGGGTAAAATGAAAATTGGCATTATAGTACTATACGCGATTTGCACTTTCCCAATCCAGACAAATATAAAGGTAACAGTTTCTACTAAATGTAAAAAAATCTATTTCCTACAAATATCCAAGAATGGTCTTGAGAAGACTTCATATCTCAGTACAGGTCTTATAAGGAAGCAACACATGGCTAAAATAATCAAGAAATTGCTAAATTCTTCAATTAAATTCCTAATTGTCAGCGTCTCCGTCTATCTGATTCCGGTCTCCTCGGTATTTTTGTCATGCAAATATTGTTTCACCGACTACAATGTATACCCATGAAACAAAAAACCTTGAATAGGGAGACACCGTTAATTAACTTTAATTAGACTTATATCAACAATACTCGGAATACCACACTACAGCTCATACCGTTTAAAAAATAAGTAAACGTGGAAGAAAACGTTATGTGTGAACAAAAACAAAACGTTGATCAATATGGTGAATCTTCTAACTTTATCTTAGTTTTAGAAAAATTTTGGGCCAAATCGGTTACTCCATTCTAGAGTTGCCGCTCCAAATTGTCTGAAAGGCACAATTTAGAGAAAGGGACAATATGATATAATTTCGATGATGCAAATTTTTTACGGTATCAAAGTGTACATACATATCGCCTTTAGCCAAAGCTGAATGTATAAATATTACTAGATATGTTATTTTGATGTTTACTTTATCCACCTTAATACACACAAAAAAAAAACAAATAAGCCAAGCATTTTTTCATTGTTCCTTGTGATTATTATTTTCTTGACAACAATCTCATATTTTCGCTGACTTAAACATGGGAAGTCACCTGGTGATTCATAATAGCAATTTATGAAAAAAATATTATAAATTTACAATGAGTGTATATACACTAGCGGTCATCTGAATAGGTTTGAATTTTTTTCTTTTTATATGTTAAGGTATCTTCTGATGGGTTCGTATTGCAGATCCATACTATTTACTTTTTGAGAGTCCTATACTATGCCAACATTCCCAAGAAAAAACTTGACGGTGTTGCCATATTTTCGGAAAATATCCCAATTATAATAAAAAATGTACAAAAAGTGTCCAATTTTTGCGATCATCAGAATAGGTTTGAATCAAATAAAATTGAATAATTGTACTACCCATGCAAATATTGCGCAGTTTTTTGGTATAGTTTAGTAAAATGGAACATTCTGATAAATCTTACAACAAAGTTGACCCGCTTTATTAGGAACGTGGGTTCAATTCTCAACCTGGAAAAGTTACCAAGAACTTTCAGATAAAATCAAGAAATATTCCAACAAAAACGTTTTATAAACCTGCTTTAAATGATTTTTTTGTTTTCGTTAGATCTCTTCTGAGCTCCGAAAATTGTCTGAAAGCAAATACGAAGTGTAGCCATATTATTATGATCGATAAATTAGAAAGGCCATTGAAAATAGTTGGTATTTTAGTTCAAGTTTCATTTTTTAACTATCCTTGCAGTAAAAATTTAAGTATTATCATGCTCACAAATCCACTATAATTGACCACGTGTATCATAAATGTTCGAAAATTGGTCTGGAAGAATGTTTCTTCGACGATAATAAAGTAAAAAATTTGTAATTCAAATTTAACTCAAAGGGGCATGATATCGCCGATTTTTATAGTGCTGTAATACCTATATAGTCAGGTCAAAAAGTTTTTTTCTGTTAACAAGTCATAAAACAAACACGAATAAGTCCAAAAGGATGAACTACTGAGGTTATACAGCACTATAAAAATCGGCGATATCATGCCCCTTTGAGTTAAATTTGATTTACAATTTTCTACTTTATTGTCGTCGATGAAACATTCTTCCAGACCAATTTTCGAACATTTATGATACATGTGGTCAACTATGGTGGATTTGTGAGCATGATAATACTTAAATTTCTACTGCTAGGATAGTTAAAAAATGAAACTTGAACTAAAATACCAACTATTTTCAATGACCTCTCAAATTTATCGATCATAATAATATGGCTACACTTCGTATTTGCTTTCAGACAATTTTCCAAGCTCAGAAGAGATCTTACGAAATCAAAAAGTCATTTAAAGCAGGTTTATAAAACGTTTTTGTTGGAATATTTCTTGATTTTATCTGAAAGTTCTTGGTAACTTTTCCAGGTTGAGAATTGAACCCACGTTCCTAATAAAGCGGGTCAACTTTGTTGTAAGATTTATCAGAATGTTCCATTTTACTAAACTATACCAAAAAACTGCGCAATATTTGCATGGGTAGTACAATTATTCAATTTTATTTGATTCAAACCTATTCTGATGATCGCAAAAATTGGACACTTTTTGTACATTTTTTATTATAATTGGGATATTTTCCGAAAATATGGCAACACCGTCAAGTTTTTTCTTGGGAATGTTGGCATAGTATAGGACTCTCAAAAAGTAAATAGTATGGATCTGCAATACGAACCCATCAGAAGATACCTTAACATATAAAAAGAAAAAAATTCAAACCTATTCAGATGACCGCTAGTGTATGTACGCATTTGCATTATGCTGAGAGTATGATCCGTTGTGAATAGAATCGTTTATTATTTATTTTCAATGTGGCACTCAAATTAGAAAGAATTTTTTAACATCAAGTATTCAATGTCTATTATGTCTAAAATGAATATTGCATAAGGAACAAAGTGGTAGAGGATGACGCCTGTCACACATTGATTTTGAGTGAATTTAATGTACTAAGCCGAGGATTGCGTTTGAAATCTGTCATCAACGGCCCAGAAATATATTTTTTTTTTTTTTGCCAAAACACAAATATTTTACTGTGCTTGTTAATTTATAATTAGTTTATTTATGGATTCGATGTAATCATATTGAAATTAAGGAAACCAAAAAATGAAGTCAACAACGGCGTGGGCGTGCTCCCAAAAACGACAATTTCCCCCCATTTTTGGAAAATACGTAATATTTTCAAATTTCTAGAGAAAGGAATAACTATTTCTCGGAAACTATAACAGCTATAATGTTCATTATTTTTAGGTAGGTAGAATTATTGCCATCAGGAAACGTTTTAATTAATTATTGTAACGTTTACATGAATTGAGCTATTTTATTTTCTTCAGGTACTAAATTTTAGTAGTATTCCAGCTTTAGTGGACTAGAACATTTAGGCAAGAACAAGGAACGAAGTTTCGTATTCGCAAAAAGGTGACTGCAGTCCATATATAGTTTTGTAACCGTTTTACCCCGTCCTTTTAGCTTTTTTTATTTAATAAAATTAAATGTAAAACTTCGAAATATTCATCGTTATCCCCACATGTGGCATACCAAAATGCATATCTGTCCGCCCGTCCATTAAAAATTGTAATCAAGCTCCAGGCCGCAATTATGGACGAATGGTTTTGTATGGAGGTCGGGTTCCCACCAGAATAGAAACGATTCGTTTTTTGTGGTGATCGTGAAATATTAAAGGGGTTAAATGGACCAAAAAAATTTAATTTTTAGTATAATGGCTATATCTTTATTCCTGGAAGATATGTTCCACCCCCCGTAAGTTATATTTGCGAGGGCGGTTCAAAAACTTCTTAACCTATCAATGAAAGAGTATAGTTAGTTTTTCAAAAATATTTTTATTTTTCAATATAATCTCCTGAAACTTCAATACACTTAGTCCAACGCTTTTCTAGCAATTCTATCCCTTGATTAAAATAGTTTTCCTCAAGGTCTTCAAAATAGTGGTTTACAACTGTAATTGCATCTTCATTTGAGGTAAAACGCTTGCCAGCAAGGAATTTTTTTAGATTTGGGAACAAGTAAAAGTCACTGGGAGCTAAATCGGGAGAATATGGTGGGTGTTCAAGCAACTCGTACTTTAATCCGTTGATTTTAGCCATTGTTAAAACATTCTTGTGCGCTGGTGCGTTGTCTTGATGAAAAATTATTTTTTTTGTGTTGTAAGCCAGGACGTTTTTCTTGAATTTGTACATTTAATTGATCCAAAAGGTTGCAATAGTACTCTGAATTTATTGTTTTATCCTTTTGCAGATAGTCAATCAATAAAATACCTTTGAAGTCCCAAAAAACCGTTGCCATAACCTTACCAGCCGATTGAATTGTTTTTGCCTTCTTTGGGGCACTTCCTCCAGCTTCAGTCCATTGTTTGGATTGTTCTTTTGTCTCTGGAGTATAGTGGTGGATCCATGTCTCATCAACAGTTATGATACGACGCTTAAAATCCATTTTATTTCGCTTAAAACGATTCAAACAAGCTTGAGAAATGTTCATTCTTATGCGTTTTTGATCGACTGTTAACAAATGCGGCACCCATCTTGCAGAAAGCTTTTTCATCTGTAGTTCTTCATGCAAAATTAAATGGACTCGATCATTTGAGATGCCCATGATATTAGCAATTTCACGCACTTTTATTCGTCGACCATTTAATACCATGTCATGCACTTTGGCTACAATTTCTGTTGTTTAATATTAATTTTAATTTTAATTTAATTTAATTTTTCCATTGTAAAAAAATTGCGGATGCGTCTTTTTTGAGCACCTGTTTCTATATGAAGAAGTTGCCAGATCGAAACAAAATTTAACATGTGTTCATAACGGAGATGGAAGTTTCCAAAACACTTAACTTTTTTTCTGTTTATACCGCACTTTTTGTGCTAGGCTAAGAAGTTTCCGAACTACAGTTACAGTAGTTACAGTCCAATATTTACTGGCATCCCACAGCATTAATTGTGTGTAGTGTAACCATAATTACGCTAGAGGTCGCAGTTATATTTTAATACTGCCAAATTTTTGCACGAAGTAAGAAGGTTGGTCAAGGAAATTCCAATAATTTTGAAAAATTATCGGATAGTATTTAGCGTCTGAAATTGACCATTGACCATTTTGAGAAAAATATCTTAATTTAATTTTTGGTCCAAATTTTAAATTCTGGGGGCATATTCAGACAAATTACGAACACGAAACTTGAAAACCAACTCTTGACTTCTCCTTTGATGCAAATTATATCAATAATAAATTATGCAAAAATATCAATCAATTATATCAATAACATAACTTGTCGCAATCATATAAAATAAATTCCGTGGAAAACAGTGCCCAAAGGGAGTGGTGTAGGGTATCACATGGTTGGCCCCGTCCGACTATAGTACTCTCTTACTTGTTTTAAATAAATTGTTTCTAATATTTTTTATACTCTCCACCATAGTATGGAGGTTAAGTTTGTTTTCCGTTTGTAATGCATTGACATATTCATTTCGACCCTATAAAGTGTATACATATCGCACCTGATCAACAAAAGGGAAGCAACTCAAAATTGCTTACTTTTCAGTAGAGACAAAAACCTGTTCATACTTAACTAGTAACTCTGAGGACACGAAGAGTGGAATAACGGTATTTTTTGACGAAAGAGTAGACAAAACAATGGGAGATTTTTACAGTGGATGGAGCTGATCATTATCTATCGTTTTTTATTAAAAAGTGAAAATTTCAAAATTTTGAATTGCTACCCTTTTGTTGAACAGGTGCGATATATTCTTGATCAGGATAAAATTCTAAGTCGATCTATGCATGTTCGTCCGTCCATCCGTCCGTCTGTTGTAATCTCTCTAGCATCCACAAAAAGGAGATTGGACGATGACATTTTGGGAAGATGTGTCTTTTGTTTGCAGGCTGGTCAAGTTCGATGATGGCCTATATCGATCCACGTTTCTATATAGCCCCCATATAACGATATAACCCGATTTCAGGTATATTGATGTTTTAACTCACATTTAAAACCGAATTAGCTATATTTAGGGTCCTAGAGACCAAATAACTTAAATTTAAAAAAATTTTAGATATTGGTCCATTTTTTTGTATAGCCCCCATTAACGGTACATATCGATTTTCGGTATTTTGAGGAATTTATCTACAACTGCAAACCAAACTGGCTGTACTTTAACATTTGAGGTTATCAGTGATCGCGCAAATACTCCACCAACAATTTTCAACATAATTGTCTTTATTTCCTGACCGAACTTGCTGTAATTTGACATTTGAAGTTCTTTTGGCCACAAAACTTCTCTATCAAAAGCTGTCTATGTATGTCCATGTTTTGGTATATGTCACATATAACGGTACCTACAAATTTTGAAAGCATTAGCTTTTTACTTGCCATGGTTTATTAATTGGAGTTTAACCAGTTTTAATAGACAGGAATATTTAAAAAACACAACAATACTCATATTTTGTTGCAAAATATTTTAAAAACTCAACAATTTTAAATTGACCTTGAATTCCACGTTTTTATCAGTTTTTTATTCACCAGAAAGCTAAAAGTCGAACAAAGAATTATGAAAATATCTCTATCCGTTTAAAAGTTAGAGAATTTTGGATCAAGAAAAAAAGTATTCTAATGCACTGAATATTGTCGCAAATATATAACTTTATATAGATAAATTCAAAGAGTGCTGCAAAAATGTCATACTATTGCATTATATGCTAAGTTGTACATGCAGATATCCTGTGCTACGCACGAAAAGGTCGTAAGTCCACTTTTTTGGGAAATCGCGTTTTTGTTACAGAATGATAGTACAAGTCAAAACACGTCGTATGATACAAAGAAAATGGTATAATGTCGCTTTTTTCTATAGGTTTTGCCCTTATTGGGAAAGGTCGCAATATCACAAAACTCCCTTGTAAACCAGCACCGTCGTAATAAATGGATTAATCACCTGAACAACTGTGACGCTGGCTCTCACAAGTTACGGTCTACCATCAAACGTCTTTCCGACTCAAACAACAATCAGGGTAACATCGCTATCTCTTTCAACGATATCCAGTATACAGATGTCAAGAAGTGGGCAAACAAGTTCTGCCAGCAAATCGTTGCTCATCCCATCCACCAGAGGAGGACCAGAAGAAGTCTCTGCTCCTTCACTCCCAGTGAAGTAGAAGCCACCATTTCCAAGGCGAAACCATCCAAGGCTCATGGTCCAGACGGCATCCCCATGGTGATGCTCAAACACCTTGGTCCAGTGGCATTGGAATATCTCTCAAAACTTCTTAGTCTCTCCATTAATCAGCTGATTATTCCAGAGATATGGAAAGTGGTGAGAGTTATTCCTCTTCCTCTTCTTAAACCTGAAAACCGGCTAACTCAGGAGAGTCCTATCGCCCAATCTCCCTTCTGTCACCTATTGCAAAGGTTCTTGTTCCGGCCACCTACATCTGGCGAATCACCAAAATGGGTTTCGGAAAGCGCATAGCACCACGACGGCATTAAATGGCATAACAACACAAATTGCGAACGGCCTCAACCAGAATCGACCGCCAGCGCGGACTGTGATCGCCACCTTAGACCTGTCAAAAGCATTTGACACGGTTGATCACTCGATTCTGATGGGTGACATAATGGAGACCACATTAGTCAATATTACCAAGCAATGGCTTGGTAATTATCTCAATGGAATTTCGAGGCAAGAACTCGAAGTTTCGCAAACTGAAAATGGGCGTACCGCAAGTCTTGTCACCACTCCTTTTCAACTTATACCTTGCGAAGCTTCCTGCACCACCCGATGGCGTCAAAATGGTTTCTTACGCAGATGACAGCACCATCATGGCATCTGGCGTCAATATTCAAGAAGTGCTAAAATAAATGACTCATTATATCGCCGTCCAAATCAACAGCTGCCCTTTTTACCTCGGACACACGTGAACTAAGGAGAGAGCTGGACATCAAGGTCGAAGATAGAACAATACCGACCGTTCAACACTCGAAGACCCTAGGTGCTGTGTTTGATAACCTCCTGAAATTCACGAAACATGTCACTTACATCAAAGGAAACGTCCAAGCGAATAATAAAGTACTGGAGGCACTTACAAGTACTTCCTGGGGCAAATCGTTGGGAGTTATGTATGTCCGCAATGCAAAGCAGACATAACGCCCAAAATCATTTTGGGAGTTATGGCAGTGGGAATTATGTCCGGGCACTAAACATTGTATTGCGAATTTTGTGGCCAATCACTACATGATGTATTTTCAACTTGTGATTTAGATGTGTTATTTAATCTTAGTAATAGTGAAAAGGTCATCATAGGTGGTGACTTTGATGCGAAACACCCTTCTTGGGGTGGCAACGTCACTGATGCAAGAGGTAGAGGAATTGATAATCATCTATCATACTACCCTAATCTAAAAGCATTACAGCTGATAGACCAACTAATGGCCAATCTGGGACGTTTATTGACTTTTTTCTCTTAACGCCAGGAATTATATTAGCACCTGGCAACAGCCATGCGCAAACGTTTGATTGAATCGGATCACAGAGCCACTCAAATACCTATTTTAATGGGTGATATCAGTTAGAAATTGGTCTTGAATCATGCAAACTTCCTGCAAACAAAAACGTCAGCGTTAACGAAATTGATGAATGCGTTAGTTCTCTAACAAATGTTTTTCAACTGGCCATCGAAAGCTCTGTTCCGAAAGATACAGGAAATTCTGCACTCGGGAACCTTCCACCCAGAATACTGGGATTTATCCGAGAAAAACGAAGAATGGTCTGGAGATCCAGACAGAATACCCATTTTAAAAGCCGACATAAGAAATCTTACTAAACTCATTGAAGAGTTTATCACTCTCTATGAAAGTGATGGGAGGAAAACATACCTTCAGAATATAAGAGTGATTAGTAAGACATTTTCTAAAGTTAAAAGAATGGCGAGCATTGCATCCACAGAACCCATAGGTGATCTTTTAGCCAATCATATAGAAGAAGTTTACCAATTAGGCATTGGACCAAATAACAATGTCACAGATAGTGCCATAACACTAGATGACAATGACCCTATTGTCTGTTTCTCAGACAGTATTCCAGCAGATGGAAGCGTTACTTCGGGGGTGTTATCCTGGCGAGATAATGGTTTTATTGACAATGAAGACATGCGATTTGCATTAAAGAAACGACCATTGCGAAAATCTAGCGGTCTAGTTACATCCCTGATGTTGCGCTGAAGAAGGCTGGAAATGTGATAGTTACATTTTTGGTAATTCTTTTCAATCAATGTCTAAATATTGGCTACTTTCCCAGTGTTTGGAAGGATATTAAAACCTGGAGCGGACCCCAAACTATCCCGCAACTACCGACCGATATCCTTACTATCGGCTTTCGGGAAATTATTAGAATTTTTTATCCTAAAAAGGATAAAAAGATATGCTGAAGAGAAAGAGATCCTAAAGCAGTCGCAATTTGGTTTTAAACCTAAGCAGTAGACCTCTCATGCACCATCTGCGTTTGCAGACTATGTGACCGATGGTCTAAACCGGAAAAAGGTACATTGGCTGTAGGCTTAGACTTTTCACGAGCCTTCGACACACTGTGGCATGAAGGTATACTGCACAAAATGTTGAACTTTGGTTTCGATAGGCAAACGTGCAGATTAGTATCGAACTTTCTAAAAGGACGTTCTTTCAGGGTACGGGTAGGTGATAAACTCTCCAGGTCGCTTAATGTACAATCAGGTGATCCACAGGGCTCCTTATTAGGACCATGTTGTACAACATTTATGTTTGTGACATTCCTGCACCACCAATGAAAGGCCTACAATTATCGTATGCGGATGATGTGTTGGTAGCACTGCGTGGACTCAGATCTAGTTTACTCAACGCAACAATTAACATGTATTTAGAAGAATTAAGTACTTATTTTAATAAATGGGGTCTAACACTTAATGCCAGTAAATGTACAGCTGTATTGTTTAAAGGAAGGCCTAAAGTTACTTATCCAGAATCTTCTAGCAATGAGAGGAGGCCTACCTAAAGATATAAAATTTCTTAATAAGACCAACATTAGCATATGCTCTCATCTGCCCAAATAAACAAGTTGAGAATATGGGAAAGGCGCGTTTTGAGGGCATGTCTAGACCTCCGCCCAACTATTAGAGATGATGGTATGTACAAAAGCCCATCGTGTAGACAATTATATGGTTTTCAATTTGAGAGGATTCTTCCATCACGCTACGGCTTCAGAATATGATTAATTTTTTTCAATGTTGAGCATTGATAGTAAAAAAGCTTTAGATAGACTAATCAAAATTTTGTATATGGTAATATTCAAAAATGTTTTACAATCGTTGAAGTTGAGGTTCACCATTTAATAAGTCGCGATCTGTCAATATATTTTATATAATATGAATATATTTATATTAATTGAAGTGTTTTAGCCGGGGTCGCATAAAATGGACCATAACAAATAATTTATGTGGAAGCTGTGTTGATGGTAATATTAAAAAATGGGTAAAATGAGTTGAAGTTTACAAGTTTTTATACCCTCCACCATATGGAGGGTATAATTAAATTTGTCATTCCGTTTGTAACACATCGAAATATTCGTCGGAGACCCTATAAAGTATATATATTATTGATCAGCATAAAATTCTATGTCGATTTGACCATGTCCGTCTCTCCGTCCGTCCGTCCGTCCGTCCGTCTGTCTGTTGAAATCAAGATACAATTTGGTACAGAAGTTTTTATTACTTGCAGGATGGTTGGTATTGAAAATGGGATATATCGGTCCACGTTTTGATATAGCCCCCATAGAACGGTACCTCCCGATTTTCGGTATTTTTAAGGTTTTAGCTTCATTATCCCACCAAAATGGCTGAAATTTGGTACGTAGTCTTCTTTAGGGGTATAAAACTTTCCCCCAGAATTTTGTCGGTATCGGTCCACACCTTCATATAGCCCCCATAGAACGGTGCCTCCCGATTTTTGGTATTTTGAAGGTTTTAGCTTCATTATCCTACCAAAATGGCTGAAATTTGGTACGTAGTCTTCTTTGGGGGTATAAAACTTTCCCCCAGAATTTTGTCGGTATCGGTCCACACCTTCATATAGCCCCCATTTGGTACGTAGTCTTCTTTGGGGGTATAAAACTTTCCCCCAGAATTTTGTCGGTATCGGTCCACACCTTCATATAGCCCCCATAGAACGGTACCTCCCGATTTTCGGTATTTTGAAGGTTTTAGCTTCATTATCACACCGAAATGGCTGAAATTTGGTACTTAGTCAACGTTGGTGGTATAAAACTTTCTCCCAGAACTTTGTCGGTATCGGTCCATGCCTTCATATAGCCCCCATAGAACGGTACCTCCCGATTTTCGGTATTTTGAACGTTGTGGCCTCAATATTCCACCGAAATGGCTGAAATTTGGTATTTAGACTTCGTTGGGGGTACTCAAGCTTCCCCTATAAATTTGTCGGTATAGGTCCACGCCTTCATATAGCTCCCATGGAAAGGTACCTCCCAATTTTTCGTATTTTGAAGGTTGTGTCTTCAATATTCCACCAAAGTGGCTGAAATTTGGTATTTAGTCTTCAATGTGATATAAAACTGTTCGCCAGAAATATGTCTGTACAGGTCCACGCTTTCATATTGCCCCATTTCTGACTAAAATTCGTCGGTATAGGTCCACGTTTCGATATAGCCCCCATAGAACGGTACCTCCCGATTTTCGTAATACTGAAGATTGTGACGTCAATATCCAACCGAAATGGCTGAAATTCGTTATTTCGTCTTCCAAGAGTTATAAAATATTCCAGAAGAGTATTATCAGTATAGGTCCACGTCTTCCTATATCCGCATAGAAGCTAACTTCTTGATTTTCGGTATTTTTTAAGTTTTAGCCACATTCTCTTACCGTAATATAGGAAATTTGGTACTTAGTCTTCTTTGAGCCTAAAAACTTTCCGTCAGAAATTTGTCGGTATTGATCGACGTTTTGAAATAGCCCCCATAGAATGGTGCCTCACATTGTTTTACCGAAATTGCTGAAATTTAGTATTAAGTCTTCTTCATACACGAAAGAAAACTAATTATTCCATTTTATTTCAATACAACTTGTGGTGGAGGGTATAACAAGTTCGGCCCCGCCGAACTTAACGCCGTTCTTACTTGTTTGTGTTCTTTCTTGATTTCTGGTCAAACCACGGAAAATTCAGACCTGAGCCCAAAGAAAGAATTGAAGAATACCCCTTGGGCAACATGGTTCTAATGTATGACTTTTCGATATATACACTGCATCCCCCTAAAATCGATTCTGACATTTTTAAGTTTTGAAATCTGGGTTTTTTGAATTTATCTTATAATTGGAGGGCGCAACCAGATAATTTCCCAAACTATTTATTGGATTGTAGAACTCGTGATTCCACGTCGTTTGATGTATATGTCATGAGTGTGCTTCATACAGCTCCCTAGTAATAAGAGTCCAAAGTCGAAATTTTGGTGCGTAAATTTTCTTTAAAAACCTATTTTTTGGCTTCAAAATTTACAACTGTGACTTAGGTACCCTTGAACCCCGCGTTATTTTAGTTTTTTTACGCGCCGGATCTAATGAACCCTTTCGCGTTCAAATCCATCCACTAAAACGGCGGTTATAGATACCTTGAAAGTAGGAAATTCTGCAAAATTATATTTTGATGATTCCGCGCATTGAACCGCGATTCTCTTTGGTTATTTTTACATAAATGGAATCCTTCATACGCGATTATATTATTTTCCAAAACCGTGTGGCATAAATTACCGAGATTCTGGAGTAATATTCGTATTTCGTATAAAATAGAATTTGGTAGCACATCCGTGGTTCTTGACGAATTTGTTTAAAATTTGTTATAATGACGTATTTTTTATATGCGGTCACTAAAATCGGATGCGCCTTATAATCTTATGTACATCGCGCAAGTTTTACCCACATAAAGGTTTTTTGAACAGTAAGATGCAGCTGACGGCACACTTTGGCCGCAGAATGAAAAGTGGAAAAATCGATACATATTGATAGAGATGCACTCGCTGTATCTGAAAAGCGCATGCGCCTTAACTGATTTTAACGAATTCGCGATTTATACGTTTTTTAACTTTTATGTTTTTTCTTTGGTTGTAATTTCAATATTACTTTCTATTTCATAATCCTATTGTTTATCAAAGTAAGCAAATACACTTTCGGGTTTGTCATCGCATTCTCCTTGAAAAAGTTTCAGCGAAGTCCGTCAGTCCTTGCATCGAAATTTAGCGAAATAGTAGAATAACTCCCAAAAATGTTTTTTATATTTTTCGTTTTAAACAAAAAAATATATTTTTGAAATAATATTCCAACAATAAGTTTTCGTCTTTTGTTGTTGCTGTAATATTGCAGTTATAAATCCTATCGTTAAAATTTTGGTCTCATATTTTTCTACGCGTTGTCTAGAATCTGTACGTATTTTTAATTTATTTTTTCGAGTTTAATTTGGACTTTAAATTAGAATAAATTAAATTTACTCCAAGATTTTTTCAGTATTTCTTGATTTTCCGCGAAAATAGAAATACATTTAGTAAATATTTAGGCGTCTACGGATAGATATTAAATGCTGTTAACGCTTTATATATACATTTTCTTATTACAGCAAAAATGGAATTTTTAAATATTTGTTCTTTATAAGGGAATAAAACCCCCCATAACTTTGGAGCGCAGCATCCAACTTTGTGAACGCGAACAGCTTTGAAACCACGACTTTTTTCTTAATCTATGTTCCAAAAATTGCGGATGTGCTCGCAAAAAATTTTTTAACATTTCTTCCAATGGAATTGCAAAAGAAATTTGAAATTTACCATATTCATACTATTTCGTTTCATATTTGTTCATATATATTGCACCTTTATTTTTTTTTTGCTTTGAAGGTAGTAAAACTTAATATTACACATGTCACTCGTTGCCACCATCCTCTTTCAGTGAATATTTGTGGGATAATATCCCATGTATTCATAAAACATACGAAATTCATCCTTAATAAATGATGTTGTATATAGCCAAATTGGAGCAAGTTTTTTAATGGTATATGTTATGTCTACAGATTTCTTTTCTTCAGAAATGTACATTAAAATTTAGTGCGGAATACTTTATTCTTTGACGTTCACCTCGAAAAATGACGTTTTATCGGAGATTTTGACACAAACCTGAAACATTCGAAATTAACAAAAAAGGAAGCCAACGTATAAATCCTTGTTGATATACACTTGTTTTTGCTGTAATTTTCTTAACATATATAGTTTATTCTAGGATTTATAGTGAAGTTTGACGTAGAATATTTCATTCTTTGACACCATATATCTAACATAAAGTTTCATGTTACTTTCAAAAAAAGTGCAAAATAATTACAAGCAACAAATTCCACAACAAATTTAGGGATTTTGTAATAAAATACAGCGGGGACGTAGGCAGGATTTAATTTCGGGGGGGGGGCCACCTTGACCAAAAACTATGAAATTAAAAAATGTTGTGTAGCGTTACATAAAGCTATTTTAAAGAGTTTTTAGTTGATTTTATAAGAAATATTGGCACAAAGTATATAATTTTAACAGAGAAATTTGGAAAGATAATAAATTAGTCTTTGATGTTTAGAATTGAAATTAACCATATCAGAACACGTTCAGTATAGTTCCCATACAAAAATTCCGCCTGGTTTTAACCAAATTCTCCAACAGAATTGACGCAATAACTAAAAAATCTTTCAAGTGAATATTACCCATGTAGGTTTACGTTTTAATGTATCCCAGAGTTTTTAACCACAGTAGCTCTTATTTGGCATTTTCGATTCTATTTCAAAGATTTTCAGTATATCTTCTTCTTTAAAGTACATATCCATATATCACCCATTAACTTCAGTCCCATTAAAAAAGGTTTGTCTTATTTTTGCCTTCTTAAGTTATTAATTGAACACATTTTTACAGCGAGGACTGATTCTGATAAGAAGATCTATCTTATAACCATATTAATGTTATTTGTATACCAATAATTAATTGAAATAAATAACTCCACAAAAAGAATAACTCGAATCCTTTTTTGGGCGTAAAAACTTTCCGACAAAAATATCGAAACATTTGGGTATAAAACTTCACGATTGAGCTCATAAATTTGACTTCAATAAGAGCGCAAAAGTTTTGCACTTTTGTGGAGAAGATACCTGAAAGAATGGTCCATTTTAAAAGTGGACCTTATTTTGGAAGTCATTCGTTTTGATAATTACGGTGTCAAGCCGTCATTTTAGTTGGTCATGGTAAGATTTAGAGCTTTTGAACCGTTATGTCAGGAAGCATGGACTTACCCACGAAAAATAGAATATCGCTGTAAAAAAGACCACAAGCAGTATATTGGTATACACCAAACTCGTCATTTGTTTAATACAGAATGAGTTTAAAGCCTCAAGACCTTTATATTCATTACAGAATTCCTCGAGCCTTTATTTTTTGATTATGAAATAACATGAGATATAGAAGTAATTCAGATTTTACTGGAAGGTGTTCTCAAAAATAGTATTCAAACAAAAAAGTTTAAACATTTCTTAGACAACTTGTTCATAAAGTAAATTTTTAGTACATAACCTTCAGAACAATCGAAGTTTTCTTTTCAAATTCCAAAAATAAAAATTATATTAGAGAAAACAAGTAAGCAAAGGCTATAGTCGGACAGGGCCGACCATGCAATACCCTACACCACCATCCTGCGAATTAGCTTTCAGCAAATTAAAATTCCTTTAGGACAAATATTATTGTAAGAAATAACTTTGTGGAGTCTGCCACCTTATCACATCGATTTTAAATAACAATATAATAATTGTTCCACAAACATCCCAGAAGGGACAGGGAGTGTTCGAAAGGCGTGTCATAAGACATCACCTGTAGAGAAGTTTTATATGCCTGAGGGATATTTTGCCATCGTTGCAAATTTGATGTTGGCTGGCCAGGAATCGAACCCCCGACCTTCAGCGTGCAAGGCGGGTGTGCATACAATTGAACCACGGTGGCACCAATAAATAATTTTACCATGGAAATTTGAGGAAGTTGATATAGCTCCACTCTGTGGCATAATATTAAAAACGAAGATACGTAATGATTTTTTGGCATTGATTATATTAAATTTATAGGACGTCTATTCTTTAAAAATCAGAAAATGTAAAATTTCCATGTTATGACATTTCTAATAGGCTGCCAACGTGGTGCAATGGACTCAAAATGGCAAAATACCTCTCAGTAATGTTGGCGACATTTCCTGAGTATCTCAGTCATGAAAAACTTCTCTACAAGTGGTGTCTTAGGACACGCCTTTCGGACTCGACGATAAACAGTAGGTCCCATATCATCAGACAGCGTAATCCTATGCAAATGCATATATGGTTAGGAATATCGTAGAGGTAATGTGATTAGACAAAAACTCGTTTTATAATAAAATAAAACGAATTAGTCTGGACCTATTTTTTGCATATTTGCATTAAAATGAACATATACAAAAACATATGCAAGGATTTGTGGCCCAAATATCCCACAAATTGGCTGAAATTTTGTATTAAATCTCCGTTGGGCGTATAAAATTTTCGACCTGAAATTGATCGGTATAGGTCCACGTCTTCATATAGCTCCCATAGAACAGTACCTCCCGATATGTGGTATTTTGAAGGCTGTGGCCTCAATATCCCACTGAAATGGCTGACATTTTGTATTAAGCCTTCGTTGGGGGTATAAAACTTTCCACTTGAAATTTGTCGTTATAGGTCCGCGCCAACATATAGCGAATTTTTCTGTGATATATTTCGATTGCTATTTAATCAGAAGCCAAAAATATGCCCAGTCCCAAAATTTGACAAAAGTAGAGGTTTTATAAAATTCCGCTGTCTACATATCACTGAGCTAATATTAATTGGGGTACACTCACTGATATGGTCCAGTAATGTATATATTATACATTTCTAATAAATGATCTTAAATTTGAAAATTGGCATTCTTTAGTCCCTTCTGCTACATTTTTTACTTTTGGACAATTGGACAAGTAATGCGCTAGGACTCCACACAATAAAAAAAAAAAACTGGGAATTTCTCTGTCATGATAGAGACAATTTGTAGCATGGGAGGAAGATGTGGCCTTCTTCAGAAAACTCATTATATATTAGGCAGTAGGCCCGTTATCAAACACACATATTATTGCAATTTTCATCAGAGGAAAGGTCAGTAGTTATTTTTTCATATATAGACGACTTTGCCGGTGTATGCCCTTCAGGAATTCAAATATCGACCAAAAATATTTTTTTTTTATTTTTCGTACAAAAGTATGGGTCCATTTCACCCGCTAAACAATATCAGATCTTCATCCAAAATTGTAGACATCTTCTTCGACCTAAACCCTTCCCTCGTGCAAAATTTCGTGACTATTGAGCTATAATTGCGACCTCTAGCGTGCTTATGATTACACTACAAGCAAAAAACTGGGTATATTAGGCTGTAACTCTGTTATCTGACCACGTAAATCAACATAATTGGTATCAATGGAATGAGCAAGAGTTGGCCTTCCAAATATTATTTACGTGGCCGGAATGTGTCTTCCAGGAATAAAGATATAACCGGTATATTAAAAATGTTCACAATTTTCACACAAAAGTTGTGGTCCATTTAACCCTCTAAACATCATCCGATCACCATCTAAAATTGCAATCATTTTCTTTGTCATATACTGTTATCTCGTTCGAATTTTTGACGCGAGCGGGCTATTATTGAGACCTACAGAGCACCTACAAAATCCAATAAAAATTATATTTTTGGTCCATTTCACCGGCTAAATATTTCACGATCATCACCTATTCGGATGTGAAACCGACCTCCATACCAAATTTCGTGACGATCGGTCCATAATTGCGGCCTGGAGTTTCATTACAATTTATAATGGACAGACGGACACACGGACGGACGGACGGAAGGACACACATCTCAAAATCCCTTTATCTCGTCGAGATATGACGATTGGTATACAAATTGGGGGTCTCCGACGAATATTTCGCGGTGTTACATGAATGTTTACCAAAACAAACTTATAATACCCTTTCCACATAGTGGCGTAGGGTATAAAAACGTATTCATTTGCTAAAGTAGCTCAAAAAATTTTAATCGACCAAACCATTTCGGTGGGGGCCGGGCTCCCTGCCCCCCGGATACGTCCCTGAAATACAGATTTCATGTCTTCGGTTACTTATATTTAAATTTGATGCAGAATATTATCGTCTTTGGCACTTTATTTCTAAACTGATGGTTTGTCAGACAATCTGGAGCCAATTCGGAAAAAGTGCGTCTTTAAACCTAAAATGAGTTTTTATTTTTTCACATTTTCTACCCTTAGCTTAAAATTTTAGGTTTTGGTGAGTTCTGGGACCTACAGTAAAATCTTATGACGGACTTTTTTATGCAATAAAGGAACCCGCTGCGACCCACCTTTAAAGAGGATTTAAAAACTTTACTAAAAAAGGGACCAAAAAGACCCCTTTAGCGAGACGTTAGAGGGCTTACATGTTCCACAAAAATGTTCCTCAGAGTATTCTCAGTAATATTGCCAAATACACTATAACCTATAATGTAAGGATTACGAGAAATCTTACTCCGAATATTTCCAAAACAGTTCACAAAGCGAAATATTGGTCCCGCTATATAGGTTACCTCCCGACGTAATCTTCCAAAAACCCCGTTACACGTGTCTTCTATCTTTTGGTCCTCTTTCATAATCTGCACGAGGTTTCTTGGACTTTTGAAAAAAGTTTAATTTTATTGTACAGTGTAATTGATATTCCAAACACGCCATGCATGTCGAATTTTGGCAAAAATTGGGAGTTTTTAACGAAATTTTGTATGGAAACAATTTTGCTTATTCTATTGAAATCCGTTAAAATATGTTATCGCCCGATTTCATGTATTTGATCAACCAAACACGTAACGTCTATCCAATTTTAATGATATGTGAATGTGTGACGGAATTGGGATTAAATATAAGTTAACAAAATTTAATTTAAATCGGTTGGGAGTTAAATATAGCTCCCATATATACTTACGCCCGATTTCATGTTACTATAGCACCAAAAACGCTATTTATGTAAATTTTTATTATGAAATTCGGGCAGATACCGGTCTATAGCCACACTGACCTATAAACATTAGTTAAGATTATTACGATATAAATCCGTCAGGTTTCATGTACATAAACACCCTCTTTCACATATAATGAGCTCATAAACAATAATAGGTATCGGAAACAAGGCGGCTGATAAATCCAATGTTTTACTCAGGAAAAAGGACATAATATGACGGTGGAGTTAAGTACTTTCATTACTGCAGGGAGACTATGTAAATATTCCAAGTTTTATATACATTTACTGTGGTGTAGGGTATCATATTCTCGGCTCCGTCCAATTTTGACATTTACCGTACTGGTTTTTATTGTATATACTATCAATTAATACATTTTTCCAAAATTAAACTTTTTGTAAGAACACAAAGTTTTGTTTGTTTTCCCCTTTGAAAGTAGCAACCTTTCCCAAACTAATTAATTCAAATTTAATATCATGTATTTCATTGTCCCATACTTATTTATAATTACTACATAAAATATATCCATCTTCCCCCTCATTAAAACGATACTTAAAATGCCAACGCAGCATATTAGTCATTTACATATTAATGACCGCATTATAGTTTCTTACAAGTAGGAACTAATTTTTATAATCTGTGTTGGCGTCTGACCCTTATGCAGCAACTATTCATAAATAGTTTATTTGCTCATCCCCATAATTTGTCTACTGTTGGCAGTGGGTCGTTAGCTTCGTTTCAATAAACAAACTAAAATAAAAACTTAAATTACAAGAAGCATTTTAAGTGCTAAACTTTCGAAAACATTTATGCTTTAATAATATTAAACATCATTAAGATAGTTTCCCATATAATTATATATGGGTAGTTATAATTATCATATGGGTGGATAAGACAGGAAACATGAGCTTTTCATTTTGTTTGGTGACTTAAAAAATATCACAAAGTATCATTATAATCATAAGTTTCTGATATTTATTGTCATATTGATTCAAACCTATGTCAACCATATAGTCATAAAGAATTTTATTTTGTTAATGAATGGGGAAGTAGGGGAGTTTTGTTTGTAACACTTTGAACTTATGTTACTTAATGGCTACTTTGGATTAGTTGATAGTAAATAATGAATTTGTAGTGTATCTTATGCAGTGAGCAAACAATTTTAGTAACCTTAAAAACGCATTGGTTTTGTACGCAGTGGTCCTAATATTAAACAAATAAAAAAGTATCAGCCGGCTTTGCCGACAGAGATATACCCTCAGCCTGTGTGGATTGGAATACTTTTTCCAAAAAAAAAAACTTATGTATTTAGGAGGGTTTTCAAAATTTTGGGCGCATGCACCGACAAAAGTATGGATAGGATAAAAGCTCAAAAATTTGCGGGGATATCGATCGATAGGGCTTTTTTTATCACACTAGCCTACGAAAAAAATAATATCGCTGTAAACAGGACCACAAGGAAACCCTTCGGTAAAAATGTAAAAGGATGCTCGAACCACACAAAAATGTTGAACATTTGTGTAGGTTGGACAGAATTACACTGTGCGACAAGAAACTTATTAACCATGTTCTGACACTGCAGCGGGATAGAAGACCAAAAATAGGAAGACACGTGTCCTGGCGTTTTTCCATATTACTTTAACTTTCGCGGTTATAGGCCCCTAAAGACCTGAGGCCTTGATGTCAAAAGGGATCATTTTGTCAGGCACATATCTTCTAAACAGCTAAGAATTTTTGTTTACTCGTAGAAGAAAAGGTGAAGCTCTCATCTTAAAGAATAATAATTGTGAACACATAAAATCCATTCAACCTCACCTTCAAGGTCAAAATCGTCAAGGTAAAATTGCCCTTTTAATTTTTTCGCCGATTTTAGTCTATAGATATCAAACCGATCAAAATTGAAGCAAACAACCAACTAGAAAAATGTACCTTAGATCTTAGTAAACAACTTTCTAGAATATACGAACTCTGTAGAAACGGTTCTCAATGATCAAAATAGCAAATCAAATACGATTTTTATCCTCTTTTCTCGGTCCCTGCTCTATACATTCTAAACCGTTCAAAATTCAAGAAAACAATGGACCACAATAATGTAGCAAAGATATAAGCAAAAAACTTTCTGGAACACACGAAATGTGTATGACCGGTTCTTAAATGTGGAAATAGCCAAAAACTTTTGAAAATATTCGATTTTTATACTTTTTTCTCCTATTCTGGTCCACTGATACCGAACCGCCCAAAAATTAAGGATGCAGACAACTACACCAATGTACCTAAGATTTCAATAAACAACTTTCTAGAACATAACCAAGCGGCTTAGAAGGTATGTGCCTGACAAAATGATACCTTTTGACATCAAAGCCTCAGGTCTTTGGGGGTCCATAACCGCGAAAGTTGAAGTGATATTGAAAAACGCCGGGATACGTATCTTCTTATTTTTAGTCTTCTATCACGCTGCGGTGTCAGAATATGGTTAATAAACCATGACTCAAAAAATTACACACAGTGTTATCGTGCGCACAATTTTTCCGAACATTTTTGAACTTTTGAGGTACCTGAAGGCGTGGGCCGATATAACCCATCTTCGAACTTAAACTAAGTTTGCACAAAATATTACGAAGAACAAATTGTGGACCGAATCGGCAGATCCGTTCGAGAGTTATCTCTAACCACAACACACGGTGTCATAGGGCTTTTTTGTAACTTTCAGGCTATTTTCTCAGGAAGTATGGACTTGCCCCTGATGAAACTTATACCGTTATATGGGGGGCAGTGAATACAAATTGCTACAACAAAGATCAAAGCAATTCGCGAACAGGTCCTAAACTGAACTTTTCCCGAACTTTTCTGTCCTTCAAGAGTTATCGTGCGCACAAATTTTCCGAACATTTCCGAACTTTTGTGGGGAGGTACCGAAAGGAATGGACCGATATAACCCATCTTCGAACTTAAACTAAGTTTGGGCAAAATATTACGAAAGCCAAATTTTGGAACGAATCGGTTGATCCGTTCGACAGTTATCGTGCGCTCCAGCCAACCAGACAGACAGACGGACGGACATGGCTAAATCAACTCCAAATTGTCTGAAACACATTTCGTCCAAACATACTTGGGGTCTAAAATCATTATTTCGATGAGGCACACCTCTTCGAAGAATATTGATATATGTGGATTGTAAGAAAAAGTAAATTAGCAGACAAATTAAATTTGGTGTCGATATGTCAAGTTCTTTTGTGTATTCCTACATATTTACTACCTACTTACTTATTTGCAAAGATTGAGCCGCAGCTTTGACTGTTGTGGGTTCCATATTATGTTTTCCCCTATTCTGCTTTCCTTCTTCTTTGTGAGCTTTCTTTCCAAGTAGGTCCTGCTTCAAAAGGTCGTTTTGGAAATCTAGTCTCTGGAATTCTTGCAACAACTGTTTTCAACTGTTTTCACGATAAGATCTAATTGTAAAATATCGGTGGCTGTAGTTAGTACCGCAGCAAGGTAGTAAAAATATTCAACTTTTCGTCGGGTTCAGTTCCGATGTAAAGTTGGTGTTCACATTTATTTCGACCAATAACACCGTCCGACAATTTTCAAAAAATTGCAAAATTTGCTCCGAGAGCAAATGAAAATTCTTAGCGGCTTAGAAAATATGAGCTTGGCAAAATTATCCCTTTTGACAAAAAGACATTTATGGGCCCATTACCGCGAAAGTGGAAGTGATGGGGAAAAACGCCGGGACATGTGTCTTTTTATTTATGGTATTATATCATGCTGCCTTGTGAGAAAATGGTTTGTTCGTAATTATACCCTACTCCACACTGTGTAAGGGGTATTATGTCTTTGTGCATTTGTATGTAACATGCATAAGCGAACGAGACAGACCCATACTTCCTTTTAGGGATATAAATTAGGCCGGGCGATTTGAAAACCTTAATGGGCCCTTCGCGTTTCTGATTCCTGGGATTGAACTGAGCAAAAAAGTCTACTGGACCATATGACCACAATGAAAATCGAGCCTCCCGATTTTGACTTTAAGTTTTTTTATCTACGATTTTTTGACATCTTGGCATATAACATCCAAACCATGGAGATTTTCGAGCCAACACAAAGACAAAAATTGTAGCCAAGACAGTAATTAAGAACTCTATAATACATCGCAAAAGCATTGGAACGCTTTTTCAGGCAGTTTTGGTCTTTAGAAGGTGCAAACTTTTCGAAAAATGTCGATAAATGGCACTGTGCTACAAAAGTTGACCAGAAAAATATTCAAGCGTTCTGATGCAATCTTCCATCGTGTTGGGATCCATGGAGAACGAATATGCCTTTAGTTCGTTTGGGTCACTTCTTTTTTTTTTATAACGGTAAAAGTAGTAAAAAACTGGTAGTGAGAAACTGGGTTTCTTACATATTCAAATTTATACGGGCATGTCTTCTTTTTTCACAACGGATTTTAATTGATCCTTCTTCCTTTTAAAGGGGTGAATAATATCTTTTTAATAAGCTATTACTGTTTTAAATCCGTTAACAAATGGCTAAGTTATATTGGTTTATGTCTGAAAAACCCCACAAAACACCTATAACTGAATTTCTTATAATTTTCAAATATATAATGTTTTTTTTTAATTAATTATTTTTTTTTAATTAAATTTAATTTTTTGTCTTTTTCAATAGTTATTTTGAAAATTGTGAGAAGTTCAGTTATAGGTTATTTGTGGGGTGGGAAAAAGCCCACAAAAACCCTATAACGGGATTTCTCATAATTTTCAAAAATATGTTTTTTGTTTTGTTCAATATTTATTTTGAAAATTGTGAGAAATTCAGTTATAGGTTTTTTGAAGGGGTTTTCAGACATAAACCACTATAACTTAGCCATTTGTTAACGGATTTAAAACAATAATAGCTTATTAAAAAGATATTATTCGCCCATTTAAAAGGAGGAAGGGTCAATTAAAATCCGTTGTGAAAAAAATAAGATATGCCCGTTTAAATTTGAATATGTAAGAAACCCAGTTTCTCACTACTTTTACCGTTATAAAAAAATAAAACGAAGTGACCCAAACGAACTAAAGCCATTTTCGTTCTCCATGGATCCCAACACGATGAAATTTTGCATCAGAGCGCTTGAATATTTTTCTGGTCAACTTTTGTAGTATTTGTTATGCCGTATGCAACACATCGATACCACAATATTTAATGTCATGTTCATACCAGCATTTCGTTCTCATAATTACGTACACAAATTAACCCCTTCGTACGACACGGTACACAATTCCTGGCAACATAATTCATATTTTTACAGTGTTTGTTCTTTTTTATTTACTGATTTTTAAGAAAATTTCAATCAAAAGACGAGGAGAATTAATTGATATAAACTGAAAAAATATTTGTCCTTCTTTCAGATATCTATTCAATATTAAATTATATTATTTTCATTCATGTTTTCTATTTTTACTCGCAATTTTGGTATTTTCAGTATATTTTTTAATTTTTCTATTTTCAAAATTAAATATATTTTTGGTATACAGACTTTCTGTCGGGCATTTGATTTTTGTTTCTAGATTTGTACGCGAATTTGAAACGATGGACAAGAAATGCAATAAAAGAGAAGACAAAATTTGCTATGATTTGAGTGTATACTAGTCGCTAAACAGTTTACTTTTATTCGTGTTTTGCAGTTTTTCTAAAAATATGTTTTTAATAAATTTTTGAATTTTGTATTTTTCCTGTCAAAATGAATTATTTTCGATAAATTGTCTCATTTGTTAAAGATGGACTTATTTTATCGTCGTTTGGAGAGTAATTAAAATTGGACAATGTACACAAATTGTTGTATGGGAAAAGAAGTAATTATATCGTAATTTGGGTTCGAACAACGAATAGAGAGCGAATTAGCCTGTACGAACAAGGCATAAGATAAATTAATGATATTTTTCATTGACATTTGTATTACTTCCATTGTCCACGTATGCCTTTTTGAAGTAAGGGAACACTTTTTAGTAAAAAGTGGTAAAACTTTAAGACTCTAGGATGAGTTTTAAATGATAATGCCATATTCGAAAAAAATATATATAATAATTAAATATGGAATTTTTAATTTCTTTATTAATATTTTTAATAATAATCCCGCTTGATAATAAGCATTTTATGAATTAAATAATGAAATATGTATCTTCTTTTATTATAATATCCCAGCAAAATTTATTTGAAGTTGTTCCTTGTGAAGTAGTGATTGAATAGCTTTTTTGAAGCAGTCCACGCAGAGTCATGAAAAATGCAGTCCGTTCTTCACATTTTGACAATGTCCGATTTGAATCCATTTCATAAAATTTTCACATTTTAGAAATTTCAAAATTTTGCAAAAAAAAACTTAAAAAGACAAAGAACATAATTTGTTTCTTGTTAATTACAATAACAGCAATATGTTTGCATCCATAAAAAGTAATTTGTATACAAAAAATAATAAAAGTGATTTCGAACTACATCTTAGTTTGTAGCCAAAGAAGTAGTTGAATCATATGTTGTTGTGATTTATTCACTACAAAGAACTAATGCAAAATGTGTGCTTAAGAAGTAAATTGGACAGTATCCTCACTGCACCATGCCCTTGTAAAAATCATGACTTCTTTCACGTAAAAAGATGTAGTCCGAAATCACTTGCACTCATGATTTAACTACTTCTTTGGCTACAAACATTTTGCTGGGATGTTGTACAATAAAAATAAATATATCGCTATTTTGACAACAAATATCACAATTTTTCATTTGCACGGTAGCAACACTAAATACAAAAACATCCCTCTTTTGGATATTTGCTGCGACGAATGGTCATCCGAGTAGCGTAGTTGTTGATTATGCAATGCGAAAAAAAGCTTAGGTGTAAAATACGAAATAAGCAAAGATGCACAAAAATAAATATGCGTTCGTTTGCTAATTTAGTCGTGTGTGCCAATAGCTGTGTCTGGTTACCCTAAAATTTGTAACAATTTGTACCAATTGTTGCTGGAAGTCGTCTGTTAACACAAAAAACCAGCAAAAGAGAGCGATTCGAGAGAGACATTTTGACAGTTCTTTCACTGAGAGCTTGCAAATTCTTGCTGGACAAATTTCTTCTAGCAAGCACTTGCAAGCTCTTCTTCTTCCTGAAAACAATCAATCAGGTGTTTTTAGTTTTTTGTTGATTTATGTTTGTGAACATTAAAAACAATTTTATTGTGGAAATAGCATAGTCTAATTGTATTGTTTTATGGAGAACAAATTTGTAAAGTGGAAAAATACTTTTTTGTTTCATTTTCTTTTTTATTTTTAATAAAATACAACGTGTTTGCTTCCTTTGTTGGCGGACAAATTGTTCTGTTTTGGCAAGTCAGCTGATTGCTTGCTGGTTTTTGCTGGGAAGGTGTCTGTTTACTTTTTACAATTTTCTAGCAAAAGAGAATAAAAACCCCTTACTCTCTGAGAAAGTTCTTGCTGGACAATTCTTGCTGGGAAAGTAACCAGACAGACTTAATGTTGTGTAGCAGTTGATGTGTGCAGCTAGTGCTAATGTTTTTAACTGATGGCTTTTAAAACCTGGTGCAAACACATCAACCGAGTTGGTACAACAGTTGATCCTCGTGATATTTCTTCCGACCAAAGAGCAAGTTCGAATATGGACTATATTGACCAATTCTTTGGGTACCACCCATACAAAAATTTAAATTTCTTGACTCTATTGCAATTTATGGTCATGTTCGGATAGCTTTGACATTTGCTGTAGCAGATTTTATTCGGGTATACTGTATTGATTTGATTGGTCAGTGGATTAATTAATTCATAATCATTGTGTCTGTCACATTTTTCACAAAAGCCTTAGTCAGATTTATAGCATGTTCTGCGATCGTTTTGAAAATATTTGCCAATTGTGTCCACGAAATGTCCATAGTTACAAATAAGTTGTAGGTATGCAGGTACTTGTGTAAAAGATAACCGTGCTAGGTAAATATATTTTACGTCGAACTTCTTAATCTCCATTTCAGGGATGCAGATCAACAGGTAGTGGGAATTTTTAACAAACCAAATTGAATAACTTAAATAAACCATAAAGAGATAAAGTGACATTGGGAGACAGCTGCCCAAGGAATACCCAATGGAATAATAAAAGAGGTCATAAAGACACCAAGGCATTATCCAAATAAACTTCAACGTCATTTCAGGTAAACTGATCAAGGCACAGGTAGATGCCTCAGGGTATATAATGACTGTGTTTACTAGCAAAAATCAAACAGTCCTCAAAGAGCATTCGTCAAACGTAGACTAATCAATATAGTTATTTTTTGCTTCACAACTTATTTAAAAAGTTAGTGTTCACAATATAATATCTACATTTTTATTAATAATTCCTATCAATTTTTCAGTTTACAGAAAATGTCAAGCAACACCATCTACAATTTACACATTAAAATTACACCTTATCTGGGTTATGACAGGGATGGTGTTTTAAACAGCAAATCTCTGAATCGCTTCCAAGATGATTTTGTAAACTTTTCACTGTGTAACGAGAGTAATGTTTCCCTGCCTTTACATCAGGATGTGGTGCAATTTGACTTAAGTGGCTATCAATCAATGGAAATCAACAGTGCGGATGGCGATGATGAATATGATGAAGAGTGTGAACATTGTAATGAACTCGATTTAAACAAAACCTATACAACGAAAACGATGACTAAGAAACAATTGGCATTAATAGAGTCGTCACTTTCAGAAGAAGAAGAATATGAAAATAAGTGATTTAAGATATAATATAGCTTTAAGTTAAAGTTAAATTTTGTATAACAAAAAGAGGAAACTGTCAGAAACTGACATAAATACACTAATGGCCGGTTTCACTAAGACGATTCGAATTCAGATTCGATCGAACTACGACCAAATTTCTGTTTTTGAAAAATATTTGATTTGATTTTGTTTTAAATCAAACAACAATTTTTCACAACAACAGGAGTTTTGTAGTTGTTCGAACGAAATTGAATTCGAATCGTTTTACAGAAACAGGCTATAAGTCTTGACTTTTATATAAATGCTTATTTTTTGCTTTACTTCAAGAGGGAGGCTAAAGTTATACAATCACTGGTTCAAACCCTCACAATGTAATGTTATTGATCAAGGCGAATTTAACAAGGTGATCCAATAGTTGACGTTAGGTTGTAGTCTTCATTTGCTGTCAAATTTTTTTGCGCGAAATATCCACAAAAGTTAGAAGAAAACGTTAAAATATTATTCGCGAAGCTTAAACTAAGATGTTGTACACAGATATTTTTTATAGAAGCGAAATATTTTTTATTTATTTTTGATTAAAAATATGTTTTGACAGCATATGAAGACATCAGTTGGTATTATTGTATCACCTTCTTTCTTACACCATGGTTATTGATATCAGTGGTAACAGGACATTTCTGTTTTCCCTATTACGGTTGGAAATTGGGGCTTCAAGGTATTAAAATATAAAAAGTAGATTTATTAGCATTTTTACACCTGACAAGTGTTTTCTGTATTTCTGACATGAATTATATTGACTACAATGAGTAGTAATGATGCTAAAACATCCATTATAATAAATCAATCTTCTATTATTATTCAATAGATTTTAATTTCTTTACCAACATTTCATTTAGTTCCCGTAAAATCACTTTGCTTTATTAATTCTCGCATTCTCAACTTCCCGCAACATTTCACATTTTAATTAGAAAACGTAATCAACATTCACAACATTCCAAAAGTGCACATAAAAGTTAAATAAATCTAAATAAAAAGTTTGCACAGTTGCTTTACTTGGAAAATGTGTTAATAAGCAACACATTTTAGGTTTTGAAAATTTTAGGATACAGCAAGACCTCGCTTTGTGTCGTTTCACATTGCGTTCTTTTCGAAGTTGCGTCGTTGTCCAATTATTGCCAGTTTTCACTGTGCTTCGTTTGAATTTCGATGTTGCGTTGTTTTGGGTTTGAAGCGTCATTTTTTTGGAGAAAGTGTGATTGGTTGTGGGGAAAAAGTTATTTTGCCGAATCGTTTGAGATTTTTAACCTTATTGCATGCATAGTGGTTATACCGTAAGAGGTACCGTTGCATAGAAATATCTAATGAACAAAATTTAACCTCCAAACCTATTTTCAAAGCAAACTATTTTATTGACGAAACTAGCAGATTGGTTACAAAATAAGTATGCTGTGCTCACAAAAATATACCCTCAGCCTACATTAATTAGTCTTGGGCAATAACGTTCATTGAGCGGATCGATCTTTTTCATTCCGTTCACCAAAAAGATCCGGGTCGTTTACTTCGTTCGTTGGCTCTTTTTCGTTCAACAATACATTTGACTGTATTATTTTGAAGTCGTTCGTTCTCTGCTGCATATGACTCCATCGTTCTTTTCACCGAATCGTTCTTTTGAAAATGTTCGTTCACGAATGACACAACTGTTGTGTTATTTGCTTGTTGGTGTGCTAATGGGGGTGGTTTTGTTTCTGAACGTAGTGGTGGTGGTTTTGATATGAAAGAACCAGATGAACGAATGATGCAAAAGAAAGATATGACCGAGATGTGCTACTGAATGAGGTGAGTTACTGAGCGAGAGTAGCTCTCTGAATCATTGTTTGTTTTGTGTGGAAATTTGTGCTGCTTCCGCTAACGCAGCGTTGTTTAGAGTTTGACTGCAAAACCAATGCTGCTAATTTTGTAAGCAGCAATGACTCGTCCATCGGGGATCTAAATGAACGATATAAAAGAATGAGCTGGATACGGATCCGTTCATTCTTTTCACGGAATCGTTCCTTTGAGCCGGTTCGTTCATGAACGACTCAACTCTAACATTAATATAAAATATATTGATTTCGTATCACGAGTTTGCTACAATTTACGTGGAATCTACCGTTAGCGTAATGTGTGGTTATACCAAATCATTAAAAAAAAAAAACAAGTAAAAAAAGCGTTAAGTTCGGCAGGGCCGAACTTTTTATACCCTCCACCATAAAATATTTTGAGCTAAGACGGAATAATTGTTTTATTTCCTGTCCACAATTTTAGGCGGATATATTTTGTGACCACTGATACCTAAATAAGCTAAAACAAGTAAGAGAGTATCGGTCGGCTTTTCCGACAGAGATATACCCTCAGCCTATGTGAATTGAAACTTTGAACTTTTGTGGGAAGGTACCCTAAGGAGAGGACCGATATGGGCCATTTTATAAGTTAAATAAATTTAGACAAAATATTAAGAGATCCAAAGCCTTCGAACTGATACTATGTTTGGACAAAATATGACAAATGGCAAATTTTGGACCAAATCGGTTGATCAGTTCGAGAGTTATCGTGCTGTCCAACCACTACATATTGTGCCATAGGGCTTTTTTCATCTTTCAGGCGTTTTTCTCAAAAAGTATGGACTTGCCCCTGAAAAACTTTAAATGGAGGCAGCAAATGCAAGTTGCTTCAACAAAAATCAAAATGATTGGAGAAAAGGTCCTAAAGTGAACATTAGGGTTATGAATTTTTTACAACCTCATATCCCTGTATCATAGCGTGATGAGTTTTGCCATAAGATTACATAAAATCATAATTATAAGGTGATTCGGTGAAAAGACCTATCGCACAAAATGATTTTAAAATTTGAATTTATCAAAATTATGGACAATTTTTTGAAGTCACTCTAAGCAGATATATAATTGAAAATAAACTTTAGATTCACATGAGATAATTAAACTGACATAACATTTATTTCTCACTAATTTTCTTTAATCTTAGAATCGTAAAAATGCCGAAAACGCTTTTATTTAAAGATATAATTTTTTAACGAAAAACAAAAAATTTTAAATTTTTTCAAAATGGTTTGTGCATGACCTTTTTCAATATTTGAATAAAATAAACATTATTATAGTTATTAGTAGGCTTATATTTATTCATTTGTGCAAGAAAAAATAATTTTTGAAAATTTTTTTTTTCATTTCATACATTTTTTTCAAAAAATTTTATTTTTTTTTAAATCGATTTGTGCGTGAACTTTTTTTATATTTCAATGGAATAAACGATAGCGTAGTGATTATTAGGCAAAAGTTCATTCATCCCTGCTACAGGAAATCATTTTTGAGAAAAAATGTCAAAAAGTCATAACCCTAGTGATCATATCCTAAATTTTGCTTGGGAGGTACCCGATGAGTGGACAAATTCCGTATTCGAACCTGATCTATATCTGGAAGATGTATTAGGATGCGTAAAGTGTGAACCAAATCGGTCACTCCGTTCAAGATTTAGCATGCGCACAATTTTTCTGAACATTTTTGAAATTTTGTGGGGAAGGTACCAGACGGAGTGGACCGATATGGCTCATCTTCGAACTTAAAGTAAGTTTGGACAAAATATAATGAAGGCGAAGTTTTAGAGCGAATCGGCAGATTCGTTCGAGAGTTAACTTGCGCTCCAACCACTACAAACGGTGTCATAATATTTTTTTTGCATCTTTCGGGCTATTTTCTTAAGAAGTATGGATTGCCCTCGATAAAACTAAATTTTTGTGTGGGAGGTACAGGAAGGAGTGGAACGATTAAGTCCATACTACAATCTCATCTAAGTCTGGTAGAAATTTCACGATGTGCAAAGTATGGAACAAATCGGTTACTACCATCAAGAGTTATAGTGCTAACCCATTTTCCGAACATCTTCTAACTTTTTTGTGGGGGTGGTACCGGAAGGATTGGACCGATATAACCCATCTTCGAAATAAAAAAAAATCCAAATTGTCTGAAAAGGATTTCGTCCTAACATACTTGGGGTCTAAAACCGTTATTTCGATGAGACACATTTTGCCCCTATGAAAGTGTATATACCCTCTGTATAAGTTAGATACTTTGTCCCTCAACTTCCCCTGCTCGATCAATCACGGATGCTGATTGGCGCACTGGCATCTCCTCTACAATTCCCTCTGCGGATACCGTAGTGTGCGGATCGCCGCTGGGCATCGGTTGTTGACGGTTTGCTCACTTTGTTACACTCTTAATCTCACTGGAATAATTGTAATTGTATTAGTATATGACATGGCATCCTCTGCGATCACTTAGAACCTCTGCGTTCACTTGTCATTAGTCATTTGTTGACGAATAACGTCTACGCGTTATAACAAAAAGGCCTCTGTCGCCACTACCACCGATTACAAAAGGTAATCTTTGTTGTAAGAAAAGAAATCATCACAAATAAACTTCAATTATATTTATATTAAGAATAAATACTGGTTGTTTTTATTTCTCTTATTCTTTTCTCCCTCCACTGCTCAACATTCGGTAACCTGAGCTATCGTTTGTCTAACCTATGGATTTCCCCTCCCTCACCTAAACATTTGGTCGCATCGAGCCGGATAGAAGCCAGCCTTTTTGTTGTCGCTGCTCCAGTTGCCTATTCCCCCTCTCTTGTATTGTGATACATCGAGATTTGAAGCATTTGTTGTTGTCTTAGCACGGACAAATATTGAAGAAAATTGCATCTCCTCTAAACAACAACAATTTACCATACTAACACCAGGTACGTAAACTCAGATTTCTATCAAAAGTGAGCTACCGCGAGTGTTAATATTTTTCGTTTGAGCAGTAAATAAATAAATCATTGGTCGAATTTCAATCTCCCTACGCGAGTGAATTAAATTCGTTGCACAATTCTTTCTTATATACAGTCCACACAAATTGTTGAAATCGTTGTTGTACTGATCATCCGACGTCGCGTTGATCATACAAATCATAATCCGTGTTGTTGTTATTATTGTTCGATTTGCTAACTATTAGTTCTCACCATAACAACCAACACACTCCTTCCAATCGCCTTGTATTGTTGTTAAAAATTACAAAGTTCATATTGGTCGACTATTAACACCACTACTTGTGTTAATTATTTCATTCCTACAGTGAAAACATCTTAGTTGTTGCTCAACTTGATATTTCTATATCGTTGTACTGATCACCCTACGTCGCGTTGATCATACAAAACCTCTTCGTTTTTCTTCATAGTATCACACAACTCGTTTAGTTGTTGATCTCATTTGAAAGTGAGAATTCGCTGTGATATTTACAAAAACAAAACTCATCAAATTTCCAATCGGATTTGCATCGGTTATTAAACTCTCGCTTTGGTAAATAATAACTCTCATTGCACCGATTGTTGTTGTTATTCCCCAGGTTTTTTTCTAACGAAGCCCTTCTGTTGAGAATTTGCATTGGCAAATTTACATTAACAACATAACATACATTGCTACACTTTATATACATATTGTCGTTTGGTTTTAGTTGTTGGTACGATCCTCTCCATCCCAAAAAAATATTTGGCGTTGTTATTCCCCCTCGCTTTACATAAAACTAGAGTTGTTAAATCTAGTGAACTAGTTCAGTACCATAGTTCGTTTGCGTATAATTTATTTTATTAAAACAAAGAGATAATATAACTCATTCGCAGTTCGTTCATGGAAACAACCGGTGTCCACTGAACTATATTTTGAACTAGGTCGTTCAAACGAACTAGATTTTAACAACTCTACATAAAACCCTTTGAAAATTTGCACAGCCAAATTTACAATAACAACGCACCTTCCAAATTCTCGCTGCATTTGATTTCGTTGCTGTATACATCGTCCATCACCAAGCACATTCGTTTTTCAATTCTCCCTTTTGTCCAACAGGTAATTATTCTAATTGGAGAAATTACATTGTAATTCTACCAACAACATTCCCGCCTTTTTAAGCGTCCCTTACAAAGTTATGTTGATCTGCAGCACTAACTTGTTTGATCGTTTGTAGCGTCGGTCTTTGAGTGGGAGCTTCGCTGCTTACACATACCCATTTTTCTGCTAGCGTCGCTTGTGCGGTTAGCACAGTGGGATAAAATAGCAAAAATAGTTTTTTTAATAATTAATTTTGAAAATTATTTTTCGATAATTTTTTGAAATCTTATTAATTGGCAGTAGGGTTTTTGGAATTTTTGGACAAATTCACCCTACATTCGGCATTTATTGCACATATTCCTAGTAGAAAATATACGTGAAAAATACTCGTTTTTCGACATTTTAGTATTATTTTTGGCAATATTTGTTAAATATTTTGGAAAATTATTTGAGTCTCCGTAGGGGTTTCGCTATTTTTGGACAAATACACCCTACTTTTGGCATACTTTGCACCAACTTGTCAACCTAAAAATATATATTTCAGACCAATTAGTTGATTTGCGTTGATTTTCTGGTGCAAACAATAAAGTTTTCATATTAATAACTTATTTTTCTCTGGATTTTGGACAGCTACACCCTACAATTGGCTTATCTCACCTTATCAAACACCCTACACTTGGTAGCACCATATACATTCTTGTATAGTTGAAACTTTTTTGCATTTTTTGGCCAAACTAAAGTAGTTTTTGATCGCCCTGAGGAAGTTTCTTCAAATTTTCTCGTATTTTGTCCTACTATAATTTCAAATATTATCACCCGTTGCTATTATTCTTTTGCATTTGTACAATTCTGGAGGTTTTTGTGGAAATTTCTTATTTCCTTTGAGCTATAGCAATTTGTGCTTCAACTGAATCTCCTCTTTTCACCATTTCTCGTAGTTTGTTGCAAATTAAATTGTAGATTTTCGGTGATTTTTGTGCATTAAAACTTCAAAATGTCAATCACCCCACTCACTCGTTTTGTTAGAGCTTCAGACATATTTTTGAAATTTGTAGCATCCTTTGAACGGATTAATGAGTCCACATATAATGTCTATAATCTCGAAATTCGCAGTTCAGAATTTCAAAAATTGTGGCACAAAGTCAAGTGCGCTTATGACGAGTGCAAAAACTACCTCACGACATCCGAGACTGCACAGGCTGGTGTTATTGATGTCGTTGAGGAAAAATATGATACATCCTACATTGCTTATCTCCGGTGTTTGTCTACAATTGACAGGCATCTTAAACGCCTTAAATCTTCAGGCACAGAAACTCCTTCACCTGCTATAGCTCCTCCAATATCACCACCTCCACAAGATAAATTGTTGAACGTTTCAAAAGAAACACAATCTCCAGGTTTGCTTTCGAGTAAATCTTTAGAAATCTCACCACCTCCCAAACACTCGTTGAATCTTGCTGAAGTAGCAACTCCACCCAATATATCATTGGACGAATCCGTCCCGTCGGTTCCTGTGCAGTCTGCTTCTCCCTCTGTACCTGCTCCACCTGAAACTTTTTCCCCCATTCCAACTTGCTCTAGTGACCCTGTTGCTAACTCCACATCACCTGTCGATACCCACAGCTTACCATTGCCACCAATCGACATTGATGTTTTTGCTGGCGATTTTACCTCTTGGCCATCTTTTCGTGATCTATTCACCGCTTTGTACATCAAAAATGCGCGCCTTTCTGACATTGAACGTTTGTGCTACTTAGTACAGAAAACCTCCGGTGAGGCTCGGGAAATCGTTTCGAGATTTCCACTCACCAATTCTAGTTTTCTCTTAGCGTGGAAAGCATTGTCGGATACCTTTGAAAATAAGCGTATGCTGGTGAATAGCCACATAAAACAATTGCTCAATCTCCCTTCTATAGATAAAGAATCTTGTTCTGGTTTGAAAACCATCCATCGTGGGATTAGTAGTTGTCTAGCTGCAATGACCGTCTATGACGTCATCACGGATCATTGGGATCCAATAATAGTTTGTGTTTGTTTGCAGCGTTTGCATAAATTAACATTGACTCTGTGGGAGCAAAGCATCAAAAACAAGTCGTCGTTGCCTTCTTGGAAAGACTTAGATGCTTTCCTCACAGAGAGGATACAAATATTGACTTGTATTCAAAACTTGTATGGAAATCAGGTCGCAAAATCATCAGCCACGAATGTGGTTTCATCCAACTCCTCCAAAAAATTGTTGTCGGTACAAAAATCACAAAATGTATCACCCCTTCGATCCACTAATTTGTCGAACACTTATTGCCCAATTTGTCCTAACCAGAGCCATGTTCTGCGTCTCTGCCCCCAATTTGCTAAACTGTCATTTGAGGACAAATTCTCGTTGGTAAAAAAGTATAATTATTGCATAAATTGCTTATGTCGTGGTCATGCTGTTAAGAAATGTAACAGCAAATATAGCTGCAACTTGTGCAAACAACGGCACCATAGCCTTCTCCACCGACCACAAGTTAGAAGAGTTATTGCTCCGACCACATCAAAACTGTCTCCGTCTCTTACTGAAGTCAAAAGAGGAGATCCCAGTTATGGTTTGTCGCAGCCCAGACACCCTACAGGCAGTTTTACTTTGCCATGTACTTCTCCGACTTTTACAAATGTCAAAAGTCGAGAGTCTAAGTGTACTATGTCGACCCGCTCTTCTAACAAACATCAAAGCAATCATCCAGACTCTAATACCTTGCGCAATAGTAAAGTTCTTGCTTCGCCATCTTTGAATACCCCTCCGGCTTTTACATATGTCAAAAGTCAAGTATTAGCTTCAACTCTGACGAAATCAACTCTGACGAAATCATCACGAAGGTCAAAAGTCGAGTATTTAGTCCTTCTTTGTCGCGTCCATCCTCCTCTCCGGCTTTTACTGATGTCAAAAGTCGAGAACTTCGTTTGATGGATCGGTCTTCGGACAACACCAAACTCTTCCTTAGATAATAGTGTGCTTTTGTTAACAGCCAAACATAGTTGAATTCGTTGCGTGCCCAAAAATCTATTTCGGGTACCTTCTTATTGGTTCGGTTTCTGCCACCTTTTGTTCCTAATCTCGCATTTTAAATTGAAATCGACCACGGAGTAATGCTAACAAATAATAGAAACAAATCACTAGTAATATTATATCTTAAATGGAATTGTTCTGTGACTCGTCTCCATATTCTTGAATGGAGCGAATATCGGAGTCGATCATTTCTTAATTACTCGTTATAGAAATCGCTAATTTCCAATTTGAACTATAGCTCAATTGAAATCTGAATTTACGTTCATAAATCCTATTTTTAACACATTTGTACAATATTATAAATCTCTATCGTAATTATTCCTAGCTTTAATTTGTTGATCCACGCTTACGTGTATCAAGGTGGGCGGCAATGTATAAGTTAGATACTTTGTCCCTCAACTTCCCCTGCTCGATCAATCACGGATGCTGATTGGCGCACTGGCATCTCCTCTACAATTCCCTCTGCGGATACCGTAGTGTGCGGATCGCCGCTGGGCATAGGTTGTTGACGGTTTGCTCACTTTGTTACACTCTTAATCTCACTGGAATAATTGTAATTGTATTAGTATATGACATGGGATCCTCTGCGATCACTTAGAACCTCTGCGTTCACTTGTCATTAGTCATTTGTTGAAGAATAACGTCTACGCGTTATAACAAAAAGGCCTCTGTCGCCACTACCACCGATTACAAAAGGTAATCTTTGTTGTAAGAAAAGAAATCATCACAAATAAACTTCAATTATATTTATATTAAGAATAAATACTGGTTGCTTTTATTTCTCTTATTCTTTTCTCCCTCCACTGCTCAACATTCGGTAACCTGAGCTATCGTTTGTCTAACCTATGGATTTCCCCTCCCTCACCTAAACACCCTCTTTAGCATAAATGCTGAGGGTATAAAATGCATATAAATGTATTCAATCGGTCGGGAACCTTATATGGGGCTATATTAAAGTGTGGACCTATGTTTTGGTGGAGATATTTTGTGACCACAGGGAACATCAAATCACTGGTAGATGGGTCAAATACCGTAGCTAAAATCCTCAAACTACCGGAAATCGGGAGGTACAGATATATGGGGGCTATACCAAAACATGGACCTATGTTGACAGTTTTAAATGGAGATGTTTTGTGATCACTAGGAACCTCAACTATCAAATTACAGGTGGTTCGGTCAAATATTGTAGCTAAAATCCTCAAAATACCGAAAATCGGGAGGTACCCTTATATGGGGGCTAAACCAAAATATGGACCTATGTTGACGGTTTTTGGTGGAGATGTTTTGCGGTCACTGGGAACCTCAAATGTCGTCTTACAAATAGTTCGGTAGAAAATTGTGGCTAAAATCTTCAAAATACCGAAAATCGGAAGGTACCGTTATATGGGGGCTATACCAAAACATGGACCTATGTTGACGGTTTTGTGTGGATATGTTTTCCGGTCACTGGGAACCTCAAATGTTTAATTGCAGGTAGTTTGGTCAAAAGATTTAGTTAAATTCCACAAAATACCGAAAATCGGGAGGTACCTTTGCAAGGGGGCTATACCAAAACATGGACCTTTGTTGACGGTGGAGAAATTTTGTGACCACTAGAAACCCCAAACGTGAAATTACACGTAGTTCGGTCAAAAAATGTGGCTGAATTCCCCAAAGTACCGAAAATCAGGAAGTACCGTTATATGGGGGCTATACCAAAAAGTGCTCCGTTATAGCCCATCTTCGAACGTGACCTGACTTTTGAGAAAGGGCACTCGGGTGCAAAAATATAGTGCTCTAGCTCAATTTTTGCGAACGCTAGAGTGATTACAACAGGCGGACAGACGGACATGGCTAGATCGTTTTAGAATTTTATACTGATCAGGAATATATACACTTTATATGGTCGCGAATGATTAGTCCGATGTGTTACAAACAGAAAAACAAACATAATATACCCCCCATACTATGGTGGAGGGTATAAAAATAGGAACGTATTACGACGCAAACCGAATTCTTGGTGTGTATATTTTAAATGTGCAATTTTGTTATCTGCACGTTATGAGACGAACATCATAACTAATTACAAATGAGACAGTTAAACAAATATCTTCTAAGAAAAGGCAAAAGTTATAGAAATATTTGTTTATATTTCATGTCAACTTTATTTTCTTCGTAGTGTTGCCTAAGGTGTGGATTTTCTCCACAAATGCAGTTTGTCTTGATTGTTTGTGGATCTTTGAATGATTGCAACTTTAAACAAGTAAGAACGGCGTTAAGTTTGAGCGGGACGAACTTTTTAAACCCTGCACCACGAGTTGTGGAAGTGGAATGAAGCAATTAGTTTCATTTAGTATGAGGGTAAGTAAGAGTACTAAGCTCTTCCGCAATGTCAAGTTCTATTCCTAAAAGAATTGGCATACAAACAAGGTTTAATACCAAAGAGGCTTTGATGTTTTCTACCCACTCAGAATCTGAAATACCATGTTATAATTGTTCCACAAACATCCCATAAGGGACAAGGGAGACTTCTCTCATATCAATGAGTGCATCCCGATTCATATTAGCTCAGTGACATGGGACCTACAGTTTATCGCCGAGTCCGAACGGCGTGTCTAAGACACCACTTTTGTAGAGAAGTTTTACATGGCTGAAATACTCAGAAAATGTCGCCAACATTACTGAGGGGTATTTTACCACCGTTGAACCGTGGGAATACCGTGTGCATACCATTGCACCAAGGTGGCACCCAATACCATGTTACAGTGCATTTTATTTAGACGATGCATGTACAACCTTCAAACATACGCAAAACCTGGAGTTTAGTCAGGTAACTTAAATGAAAACAAAGGAATTTATTGCATGTTTTGCTCGATGTTTCGTTGGTGGGTTTCCAACTTTTTCAAGACATTTTTATATTTAATTTTTAAATGCCGTGCATTAATATTCATTTCATATTATTATTAAAGAAAACGGGACTCCCCAACCTTTAATTTAATAAACAATAAATAAGTAATCAAAAAATATAAATCACATTTAAACTTAAGCTAAATCACAGAACCACCGTTTCAAAATAATCGCAATAGAATACCAAAAAAAAAAAAAATAAATAAAAACATCTATACCAATATCAACATTGGTCAACAAATAAATACAAATATATTTTTTGTCAGCAAATTCCACAAAGGGACAAAAAATCCGTAATCCGTACATATGATATTGTCAATACATGGACGTTTCAATGCACACAAGATGAAGGTATATCTCTGTCGGCAAAGCCGACTCACACTTTTTTACTTGTTTCGATATTTTTTAGCTTTAAAAAACATTCCTAAACTAATACAAGTAAGCAAAGGCTATAGTCGGACGGGGCCGACCATGTGATACCCTACAACACAACCTCTAGGAATTAGCTATGTGCAACCGCCTTGCACGCTGAATGTCCGGATTCGATTCCCAGGTCTGGTCACATCAAATTTTCAACGGTGGCAAAATACCCCTTATTAATGTTGGCGATATTACCTTAGTATTTCAGCCCTGAAAAACGTCTCTACTAGTGGCAACATAGGAAAGGCCATCCGGACTCGGCGATAACAACGTGCGCTTGTACCTCACATAGGCTTTGAAAATAGTTCATTGTGGGCATATATTGTGGTATCAAAAATATATTTTATACCGGTAGAAATAACTAACAATGAATAGAAATTCAAACATGCAAACAAATTTATAAATCCAAAAATTATTCATATTCAATTACACACCAAAGAATATAGTATAAGTCAGCTGCGCTAACCCTTAGCCTGTGCCGTATAAAAATATATTAATTTTGTAACACGAGTTTGCTTCAAAATACGTGGAATCTGTAGGTATCGTAATATGGGGCGATAACAAATCAATTTTAGTAAGCTAACTTCTGAGTTTTGGAAAAGTTTGAGAATTATTTTTTCAGATTTGTAATTTCAGTTGGAGCCGGCACGGGTTTTTGGAAGTTCTGGACTATTATCTCAGGAAGTATGACTTACCCCGGAAAAGGGACCGAGAAAAGAACCTTCTTCAAAAAAAAAAATAATAATAAATTATTATATCCGATACGGTTCCTCAAACTTGTCCTCAAAATTGTGTTAGGGGGTTACTCAAAGGACGGGCCGGTATAATCCATATTCCAACCTGATACATGACCAATCAGAAAATCCCCTTGAGAGTTATCTTGCGGATTTGCGGCGCAAGTACAATCTGCTGAAAAAATTCAAAACGATTCGAGAGGACTCTTAAATTTCCCTTTTCATAATTTTGTGTGGGAGGTACCCTAAGGTGTGGACCGATATAGTCTTATCCGATCTATATCTGGAAGGAATAATAATATTTGGAGGGTTTGGAGCAAATCGATTGCTCACTTCGGCAGATATCGTTCACACAATTTTTCGAAAACAATTTTGAACTTTTTTGGGGGAGGTGTGGCTGACATAGCCTACATTCAAACTTAAACAAAGTTTGAGCAAAATATTACGAAGTATAAACTTTGGTTCTTCTCTGCGCACCAGCCAGCTAGACATTAAGAGAGACAGATGAACGGACAGGGCTAAATAGACTCCAAATTGTCTGAAACGAATTTCGTAGAAAAAATTCTTGGGGTCTATAACCAATATTTCGATGAGACACATCTTTGGTCTTATTTTTGTATCCCCTTTACACTAAATCCTGAGGTATAAAATAGGCGACCCCATCTTGCAATATTTGTATAAAAATCCAATTGGACAACTGAACTGAAAATTTCTCTGTCATGGTGACAATTCGTAGCATGGGAGGAAATTGTGGTTCTCATTACAAAACCCATTAAATATTAGGCAGTAGTCCCGTTATCTAGCAGACACATTATTGCAATTTGCATCAGGAGAAAGGTCAGTAGTTATTATTCCGTATGTAGGCTACTTTGCCGGTATATGCCCTCCAGGAATGAAAATATGGACCAAAAATAAAATTTGTATATTTTTCATACAAAAGTAATGGTCTATGTCACCCGCTAAATAATATCAGATCACAATGCAAAATCATAGGCATTTTCTTCTACCTAAACTCTTACCTCGTGCAAAATTTCGTTAATATTGAGCTCTAATTGCGACCTCTAGATTGTAAATTACTACACAACAAACAAAAAACTGGATATATTAGGCTGTAGCTCAGTTATCTGATCACGTGCATCAATGTAATCGACATCAGTGCAAAGGTCAAGAGATCGTCTTCCAAATATAACTCACGAGGGAAGGATGTGTTTTTCAGGAACAAAGATATAAGCTGTATATTAAAATTTTTCACAATTTTCACACAAAAGTTCTGGTCCATTTAACCCTTTAAATATTATCTGATCGGCATCTCAAAGTGCAAGCTACTTCTTTGTCATACACTCTTACCATACTATTATTGCGACCTACAGAGCCGCTACAAAAAGGGATAAACATTTTGTTTTTGGTCTATTTCAAAGGCTAAATATTTCACGATCATCTCCAAAAAAAAATAGGGATCTATTCTGATCTGAACCCGACCTTCATGCAAAATTGCGTGACGATCGGTTCATAATTGCGGCCTGGAGTTTGATTACAATTTATATAATGGACAGACAGACTCGCCCAATATATTGCATAGTTTATATCCCGCCTGCGGAAGATTGCACAACAAAATTCCTATTGGTCTCTTATAAATTTAATACAATTCATTTTATCTTAATATCCACCATCAAAAACTTAATGTTAGAAATTGTTGCACTGTTTAATTATTCAAGAGAAAATTTATTTTAACTATATTCAAAATATATCATCTACAAGATTTTGTGGCTAATTGTAAACGATGTTATTGGCTTACGTGATATAATTGCATTTCAGAGGATAACATACAGATTTATCGGAATAAATGTGAGTATTATTACCACGACAAAAAGCCACAATTCTCCAAAATCCACTTAAAGATTTTTTTCTTCATCGCCTAAGGCAAACAAGCTTTAGATGGCAATATAATCTCAATTGAATTAATTTTTTACAAGACGCAACATGAAGATTACTTTAGTATGGCATAACTGCCACCAACACCAATGTGGGTGGTCGTAAGGAATGATAACGATACAACTACCACAGTTACGGAAGAGATTACGTCCAGTGGAGTAAATTTAATTTCCTCTACAATATATCGGTCACAATAAATGGTGTTGGAGAGCGGATGTAAATGAAATGGCTATACCATGTATATGCAAAAACATATTTGTTTGTAGCATAAAGCGTCTTCTGAAAGTATGTCCGCAAAATGTAGGTCGCTTACAGAGAAAGTTAAGGTGGCAAGAGCATTAGTAAGAAGTTTTACAGTAGAATATGAAATTGAAATTCAAAAGAAATTGAAAATGCGCGAGAAAAGGAAATTGAAATAAACTTTCTTTTAATGGGAAATAGAGGAAAACGGTGTTCATAACCATGAAGAAAGAATGATAGAAACGTGGATAATCATGTACTAGTAATACAACAACTAGTTTTTAAACAATGTTTCTAAACAATAACTACTTATTTTTAAACAATTAATAACACCAGAAAAATCTTGTTATAGATTGTTTTTTTTAAATGTTATTACTTAAATGTGCATATTTTAATAATAATTTTTAAAAATGTTACTCAGTCTTGAATGTTTGAAATAATATTAAAAAACTTCGTCAAACGTTAAACGTTTCTCCTAACTGCTTTTCTATCTTCCACCATGTAGTAACTAGTTTTCAAACATGATTTCTTTCAAAGACTTGAAAGAAACTACGAAACGTTAGTACAGTATTGAACAAGAGTGTTCACTGTGCTTAATGGCATATATAATAATTAGAAATAGTTAGTCAGTCAGTAAGAGAGGGTTATAGTCGGACAGGTCCAATCATGTGATACCCTACTCCACTACACCGAGCACTATTTTCCAAGGAATTTCTTTTATATGCGACATATTATTAGAAAGTATCAGTCAGCTGTTCCGACGGAGATATACCCTCAGCCTCGGACACAAAGAAAACAAGTAAGCAAAGGCTATAGTCGGACAGGGCTGACCATGTGATACCCTACACCACTACCTTTGAATTAGCTTTCAGCAAATCAAAATTCCTTTTGTACAAATAAAGTTATTGTAAGAAATAACTTTGAGGAGTCTGCCACCTTATGACATCAAGTTTAAATAACAATATAATAATTGTTCCACAGACATCCCAGAAGAGACGGGGAGTGCACCACGATTCATATTACATCAATGATAAGGGGCCTACAGTTTATCGCCGAGTCCGAAAGGCGTGTCTTAAGACACCACCTGTAGAGAAGTTTTACATGGCTGAAATACTGAAAAGATCGAAACGATCCGAGAGGAGCTCTAAGACTTCACTTCTTCCGAATTTTGTTTGGGAGGTACCCGAAGGAGTTGACCGATATAGTCCATATTCGAACCCGACCTATATCTGGAAGGAATAATACGCTGTGCAAAGTTTGAACAAAATCGATTTCTTCCTTCGAGAGTTTGTGTTCACAAAATGTACGCACAAATTTTAAAGTTTTGTGTGGGAGGTACCCGAAGGAGTAGACCGATGTAGCCCATCATCGAACTTTAACTATGTTTGGCCAAAATATTACAAAGTGCGAAATTTGGTTCGAATTTATTAATCCGTTCTAGAGTTATCGTGCGCACCGGCCGGCCAGACAGACAGACGGTCGGACATAGCTAAATCGACTCTAAATTATCTGAAACAAATTTCGTCCAGACTATACCAAAACATGGACATATCGCTCATTTTCTCAAAAAATGCGTTTTCTGAGTTAGAAATTTTTGTTTTTTCCACGACTTCTAATGTATCTTGTGTCAAATTTTCATACTGATATCTCTAAAAGCCCACGAGTTACAGCTCATTTACTACGAGTTTCGCACAATTCAACACAAACTTTTTTTTAAGTTTATGAAGCACTAAAACACTTCAAATCGTGGTCTTGCACAGAAATTTAGCACTGATATCTGGCTAGTTGATTGCATAAATGAGCGATATGTCCATGATTTTTAGACCCTCCAAAATAATATGGAGGGTATAATTAAATTTGTCATTCCGTTTGTAATTCATCGAAATATTCGTCGGAGACGCTTCAAAGTATACATATATATTCTCTTAATCAGCACAAAATTCTATGTTGATTAGGGTTATGACTTTTTGACATTTTTTCTCAAAAATGATTTCCTGTAGCAGGGATAAATGAACTTTTGCCTAATAATCACTACGCTATCGTTTATTCCATTGAAATATAAAAAAATTTCACGCACAAATCGATTTTAAAAATATAATTTTTTGACAAAATATATGAAATGAAAAATTTTTTTTTTTCAAAAATTATTTTTTGTTGCACGAATGAATAAATATAAGCCTACTAATAACTATAATAATGTTTATTTCATTCAAATATTGAAAAAGGTCATGCACAAAACACTTTGAAAAAATTTAAAATTTTTTGTTTTTTGTAAAAAATTATATCTTTAAATAAAAACGTTTACGACATTTTTACGATTCTCAGAATTGAAGAAAATTAGTGAGAAATAAATGTTAGTCAGTTTAATTATCTCATGTGACTCTAAAGTTTATTTTCAATTGTATATCTGCTTACAGTGACTTCAAAAAATTGTCCATAATTTTGTAAAAATTCAAATTTTAAAATTATTTTGTGTGTGAGGTTTTTTCACCGAATCACATTATAATTATGATTTTATGTAATCTTATTGCAAAACTCATCACGCTATGATACAGGGATATGAGGTTGTAAAAAAGTCATAACCCTAATGTTGATATACCCATGTCAGTCTGTCCGTCCGTCCGTATGTTGAATCAACATACAGCTCGCAAGTTTAAAGATAGAGCTTTATTATTTGGTATAGAAGTTTATATTACCCTTAGTAGGTTTGGTATTGAAAATGGGCTGTATCCGCCTAAGTTTTGTTTTAGCCCCCCCTAGAACGGTACCTCTCAATTTTCTGTATTTTGAAGGTTGTGGCCTCAATATCCCATCGAAATGGCTGACATTTGGTATTTAGTCTTCGTTGCGGGTATAAAAATTTCCACCCGAAATTTGTAGGTATAGGTCTGCGCTCCATAGAACGATCCCTCCCCTTTGTTATACCTAAATGACTGAAATTTGGTATTTAGTCTTCGATGGGGTAAAAAACAAATGTTTCCACCTGAACTTGTCGGTATAGGTCCACGTTTTTATATATCCACCATAGAACGTTACCTGCAGATTTTTTGGTATTTTGTCTCCTAAATATCCAACTGAAATTTGAAATTTAGTTTGTTGGGGGTATACAAATGTGTACTAGACATTTGTCGGTATAAGTCAACGTGGGCTATATTCCACATAGAAGGGTACCTTCTGATTTTCGGGATTTTGAAAGTTGTGGCCTCAATATCCCATATAAAACTTTCCACCAGCAATTTGTCGGTATAAGGTAAACGGTCCACGTTTTAATATATGGGTAAAAATATTAAAGGAAGCTCACCACATCTCCTGCAAAAATCAGACAGTATATGTCCACGGTTTGATATAGGCCCATATGATGGTACCACACGATTTAAGATTTTTTTAAGGTGAAGATAGAAACCTGCTTCTCAAAGGAATAGGCTTAAAGTAGAGGAAGAGCTTAGTACTTTCATAAACGTAAGTAAAATATTCGTTCCTATTTACTTCACGAATGGTTGAGAGTATAAAATTCGGGTCGCGTCGGCCTAACTTAACGTCGTTCTTACTTGTTGATAGATAAATTTCGTTGTCCATAAATATGTAATTCAGTCTAAAATAAAAAACCTGAAATCGACATGGATATATGACCATAATTTTGGTAAAAAATGTTCCTGACTATTAGGACACTTAGTGCAAAATTAAAGCAGATTCTGTCTGAACAAGTAAAAAAGTATCAGTCGACTTTGCCAACAGAGATATACCCTCAGCCTGTGTGAATTGAAACATTCATTGACAATATCAAATAAATATTAGCTACAAATTTCCAAAGGATCTTCGAACAGATCCTAAACTGTACCTAAACAAAAACGTTGAACTTTTGTGGATAAAGACCGATATGGACCATTTCTGAAGTAAAACTATATTTGGACAAAATATTAGGAGATCCAAAGTTTGGACGGTTGCTCCGTTCAGATACAACGCGTAGTTTTTTAGTAATTTTTTTTCAATTTTGTGGGGGGGGGGGGGGGGGGTGGTATGTACCGGAAGTTGCGCACCAATAGTGTCCATCTTCGAAATTAAACAAATCTTAGAAAAATAATACGAAAGCCAAAATTTGGACCGAATCGGCTGATCCGTTCGAGAGTTATCGTGCGCTTCATTCAGCCGCTTTACATGGTTTCATAGAGGTTTTTAGCTTCGGATCTTTTTTCCCAGGAAGTATGGATTTGCGCCCTAAAAAACTTGTACCGTCGTAATGGCGCCGGCGAATGCAAGTTATTACAACAAAGATGATTCGAGAGAAGGCCTTAAACTGCATTTTTTTGAAATTTTGTGCGGGAAGTACCCGTAGGAGTTGACATATGTAGTCTTTATTCGAACCTGATCTATGTCTCGTAGAAATATTACGATGTTCCATATTGGAATCCCATCTATGTCTATTAGAAATGCCACGGCGTCCAAAGTATGGACCAAATTGGTTACTCCCTTCAAGAGTTATAGTGCGCACAATTTTTCCGAACATTTTCGAACTTTTGTGGGGGAGGTACCTATAGGAGTGGACCGATATGGCTCACCTTCGAACTTATCCTAAGTTTGGACAAAATATTACGATGGTAAAATTTTCGACCAAATCGCCTAGCCATACAGACAGACGGACGGACATTGCTAAATCTACCATAAATTGTCTGTAACGGCTTTCGTCCAAACATGCTTGGGGTCTAAAACCATTATTTCGATGAGGTACATTTTGCCCGTATGAAAGTGTATATCACCAATATTTTTGAAAATTTAACATAGCTGAAGCCATGTTGTACCCTTTAAAAACTCGCGACTTGTTATTATATATTATACAAATTAAATATTTTTGGATAAAATTAAATGTTTTTGGACGTGGCAAAAAATATTGGCCTTAAAAGATAATTTGCGTGGAAGCTGTGGCTATATTTATGTTAAACAAGTAAGAACAGACTATAGTCGGACGGGGCCGACCATGTGATACCCTATACCACTATCCCTGTGCACTAGCTTTCCGGGCTAGCTGTTATAAGATGTGCATTAGAAATTTTACCAATTTTCACACAAAAGTTTTGATCAATTTAACCCGCTAAATATTATCCGATCATACCGTTGACTTGCACGCTACTTCTTCATCTCAAACCAAAACTACGTTTAAAATTTCGCGCCGATCGGACTATTATTGCGACCTACAGAGCGGCTACAAAATCGAGCAAAAATTTTGTTTTTGGTCCATTTCATCCCTTTAACATTTCACGATCATCGCCAAAAACTAATCAGTTCTATTCTGGTCCAAACCCGACCTCCATACTAAATTTCGTGACAATCGGTCCATAATTGCGGCCTCTAGCTTGATTACAATTTTTAATGGACGGACAGACGGACGGACGGACGGACGGACACACATCGCTAAATCGCTTTATCTCGTCGAGATATGAAGTTTGGTATACCACATGAGGGGTCTACGACGAATATTTCGCGGCGTTACATGAATTTTTGGGAAAACAAACTTATTATACCCTTTTCCACATTGTGGTATAGGGTATAAAAATGGGTAAAAATGGGTTGAAGCCAACATGTCTTTTGTTTTCTGTCGATTTGTGAGTAAACCATAATTCTCACGATTTTCCTGTCAAAGTAAAAGTAAAAGCAAACTAAGTAAGGATAATCTCACTAATGTATTACTTTTCAAAATTTGATCTGCTTTTACCATTAAATTGATGCTGACGTTTTGAACCCAGATTTCCAGTGTTTTTTGAAATTTTCTTTTAAATTCATTCCCCAAAGAGGTTTTTCAAAAAATCATATATAGGATTGTAGAACTCGCGATTCTGAGTTATTTAATATATGTGTCGTGAATGTAGACTCCACAGCTTCATAGAAATCTGCATCCAAATGTGGAAATTTTGTGCGAACATATTTCTAAAACAAATCATATTTTTCGGGTCTAATATTTGCAATTGTCATTGAAGTACCTCGTACTCCATTGCACATTTTGGTTTTTTACGCTCCGGATCTCCGAGAAAATCCATCTGCTAAAACGCGAGTTACGAGAAATTCTAAAGTAGAAAAATCACCTAAAATTGTTTTTGAAAATATCGCGTATTTTACCTATTTTCTTCGGGTCGTTTCCACTGCAATAAAGCATCTTCGTTTTAGCGGAAACAGAGATTTGAAAACTTCATTGATAAGGGAGCTACATTAATTGTATCCCAAAAAATAGTGTGTGATGCTACATCTACGGTTCTTGATTGATAGCCTTGAAATAGATATATATAGATATAGTTGTTCATGGTGAACACTGGAATCGGATGCGGACAAAATTGTATGCACTTTTCGCAAATTAGCAATATTTTATAGGTTTTTTAATGCTAAGATGCATCCGATGCTACATCTTAGCCTCCAAATTAAATTTCGAAAAATATATACAACTTAAAAGACATGGTCTCGCTGTACTTGAAAATCACATGCGGACCAAATGATTTTGATAATTACGCGATTTACATGTTTTTTTTTTAAATGCATATAAATTAAAATTGGTTATTTGACCTCTATTTCCATTTCAGAAGCCTTGCGATATATCCTACGCAACCCAATTATCTTCCTCAATGGGAAAGCTTTAAAATAAATGTCTATAAAGCAAAATCTGTATATTTTATTGGGAGATTTAAGCAAAATGGAGGAAGTATTCCTACAGATTTTTCCAATATTTTCTACTACATAATACATGTGAAAAAAAATATTTTTTCAAACAAAAAATATTTTTTTTTACCAAATATGTGCTTATTTTGGCTGTAACATCGCAACTATAATACCAATCTGTATGATTTTAGTCTAATTTAATTATCCGTGAAGTTTTGATCCCCCACAATTTTTTATGTAATTTTGTGACCGGTAAATGGACCTTTATTTTGAAAAAAAAAGTTGACTTATATTTAATAATTTATCAATTTTATGTACATTCCGCGAATTCTGAGTAAAATTTTACATGATTTATGCAGAGAACTTTTTAGTAACAACTGTGCTCTTTGAAATAATAAGCGTTTTTTATAATATTTTCTTTATTAAAAGCCGAAATCAAACCACCATAACTTTTGTCCGCAACAGCCAAAAATTGGCTCGCGACCTGATTCGTACCGGGAAATTTTTTCTTAACCTATATACCAGGGTCGTAGCCAGGATTTCATTTCGGGGGGGGCCCACCTGACCAAAATTTTGAAAGTTCATGTTAGCGAAAATTTTTTATTTAACACTGATGTAAACCTTATTTTAGACTTATATTACTGATGAAATAATTGTCATTACTATTTTTTTATTAAAATGACGTAAGACTTCTTGGCCAATTTCCCCTTGTTTTCAGAACTTTTTTGACAACTACAGTGAATGTTATGTAATTCAGTGATATCACTTCGGTAAGACCAAAATAAACAGTATACACTCGGAAAACCTTAGAAATGTCTTAACCTTTCCTTTGTTTCCTACTTTACAAAAGTTCAAAATCATGGCTTCAATTTTCCACTCCAATTTTATTGAGTAATTTATAGAAGGAAAATGTGATTAATAGAGAATTGATTTATGCAGAGGGAACGTTCGGATATCATGGCGTTATCCACTAGTCTTTTTTTAAATTATCAGGCAGATTTAGGAGTTATATAAATAAAGGAAAAAATGACGAGATACGAGTCTTCTTTTTTTGTCTTTTATCACACTGAGGTGTCTGAATATGGTTAGTTTTTAAATGTTTGAAATTCAGGTGTCCAATCGTGGTTACTGTTACTGTCATTGAAGTTATTCCCTAAAGATATTTGGTGTCCAATCGTAGATCTTATCACAAAGAATTTTTGAAGGCCGATAGTGGTGTTCTTGATAGAGAACTAATAATAGTGAATCTATCCATGATGAAATTCTAGCACCCAATCTTGGGTATGTAATGACCAATCGTCGGACTTCTCTTATATAAATTCTTGTTTCCTACCGCGGATTTTCTCATAAATTGATCAGGAACCAAGAAAACTCTTGTCTTGTCAGTCTTGAATACTTTTAAAATGAAATTCTGGCGCCCAGAATTTTAGCAAAAAACCATGAACACAATTTTTCCCAATCAACATTTTTTTATACTCTCAGCCTTCAGTCAAAATGTTCTTCATCGAAATAATGGCTTTAGGGCCAAAGAGTGTTTGGAAGAACTCTGTTTCAGAAAATTTTGAGTCGACTTAGCTATGTTCGTCCGTCTGGGTGGCTGCCCGAGAACACGCTAATTCTCGATCAGATCAACCGATTCGATCCACTCTTTCGATAACCTTCCACAGAGTATTTGAAAAATTTTCAGAGAAGTACAGTTTAAGAGGTCTCTGAATAATTAGTAAATATACCTGTGTAAACTTAAGACCTCAGTTGTCATGGCTTCACTTTCTTTATGCTAATAATTTAGTTATAAGTAAAAATATGAAATAAATAAACTAATAAATAAAATACATCTCAGAAACGGTTTGCTTTTTTGCAACAATTGTTCTCTTGGCCCCATATTACTACAATACAAGTTTTTTCAGGGACATGCCTATACTTCCAGAGAAAATGACCCGAAAGCTGTAAGGAACACCTACGGCCATCATGTGTAGTGGCTGGTGCGCACGACAACTTTCTACTACTGCATTGGTCCAAACATTGTTTGTAGCAATATTTCTGCGAGCCTTATATAAAGTTCGTAGATAGTGATTTTCGATCTACTCCTTCTGGTATTTCCCCCAAAATTCAAGAATTTTAGTTACCGTGGAATGTGCGATTTTTCTTGAACGGAGCAACATATTTGTTCCAAACTTTGGTTTTAGTAATATTTTGTCCAAACATAGTTTTAGCTCGAAAATGGGTACATCCCAACAAACATTCAAAATAGTTGTTTATTGCAGTTTAAGGTCTGTATTCTTTGTGTTTAGAGCGATATTATGTTTTTCGTGGGCAAGTCTATATTTTTTCTTGAAAAAACTAAAAATATCGTGTGACGCACTGAAATGAATGGTGAGCGCAATATCTTTTAAAAGGAGTGACTCCCAAAATAAGATATACTTCCAAAATGAACTATGTCGGTGCGGTCCATTTTTCAGTTAGCTCCTCCGTAACATTTGTGATCAATGACAAAAATCCATATTTTGTGTGTGACTTCACACGTCCGAAAATGGCTAAACAATTCTGAAAATCTCCTAATTCCTAGCTTTGGGTTCAAGGATTTTGTTTGTGTAGCCGCTATTCGACCTGTCCATAGATTAAACACGGTGTGCCTTAACCAAATTTAAATGGAAGGGGCTTACACCTGGGACGTTTTTGCAGATTTTGAAACTACATTGCTCATAGATGAGAAATATCAAGAAACAAAAAAATCGCCGGAGGGATTTTCAAATAAATCGCGAGATACAGAAGTTCAAATTGAGACAATGCACTGACTGTGTCGCCTCCTAATAAAACAATGTCATTACTGCAATTTCCTAAATTAAACGTATATATCTTGAAAATGGCACAACCTAGGAAAACATAAATCATACAGTCTTGTAGAGAATTTTCGCAGCTTCTACATTTTCTTTAGTCCCACTTTTATATGACTTGCGGTTTCCAAGCAAAATCTTGAAGATTAAGATAAAAACCTAAAAATTTGAACTGAACCTCTATATCTCAAAAAAGGTAAAACCTTGTAGAGAATTTTCACAGCTACAACAGCTTTAGACTCATTTTGATACGACTTACGGTTTTCCAATCGTAAAAACCTAAAAAACCCTAAAATTGTGAATTTTGATCGCGATTTATTTAAAAATCCCTCCGGCATTTTTTTCTGTTTTTTTTATATTTTTATATCTATGAACATTACTGTTTCAGAATCCGCGAAATCCTCCCATGTGTAAGAGGTTTTCATCAAAAGTTAGTTAAGACGACACTGCGGTAGAATAGAAATTATATCATAATAAAAATGGTTGTTATGATTTATTTGTTGCAAATTTCAAACATAATAAAGAATTTGTAATTGTTATGATGTTCAAAATAGTTCATTACAAAAACGTGTTAGAGACTATATACTTATTGCTCTTATCAAAAGTTTCAAAAACAAAAGATCGCAAGAATGTTGTTTATAAGCCAAAGCATTGGACGTAATATGCTACAAACGTTCAATAAATACAAAAAAATATTGTTCTGAACTCATTAATACTTACATTCAACCCAAAATTACGATTAAACTCTTAAACAACACCTTAAAACTTAATAACAACTATGCTGAACATTGCTCAAAAGCCTAAAGTGTTCATTATTTTTATACTTTCAAATATGTTGGAAAAATAAGTATACCAATGTAGTTACTTCTCTGTAATACTTCCTCCGAATACTTTACATAATTCTTGAAAAATTTAAAACAGTTTAAAATTTTACTCAGAAATTAAAAAAGTGTGTAACATAAGCTAATATCGTATGGGAACAAAAATAATTTGGGGGGGGCCCGGGCCCCCCGGGCCCCCCCCCCTGGCTACGTCGGTGCTATATACAAAAAATTGCTGATGCTGCGGGAAAAAAAATTAAATTTTAAATTTGGAGTAGTGCATGTTCTGAGCTGTGAATGCAATAAACTGGTAATTTATCAAGTATCATAAATTAAAATTGTTGTTAATGCAACAAACTGTAATAAAAAAATGATTATCACTACTCTTATGCATAGATGTACCAAATATCCAATAATTGCATTTAACTTTTACCCAAACACCTTTGTTATCTCTCCTGAAAAGGTTGAGAAAGTACTCTATAAATTTTACATAAATTCACAGCAAACATATCTAACGTAGAATGTTATACGAATTTCAAAATGTGTTTCATTGAATATCTATATTCAAAAAATTTTATTAAATTTAAATTCCCATAGACAAAATTCTCATGAAAGCCAATCATGTATACAATAAAGTTTATACACGTGTGCCTAAGGGTCATTTCATATGCACAGTATGTAGATATGTAAAAGACAACATACCCGACTTTAATTTTTGTATTTCACATTATTTTATTTTTCACAGACAAAATTCTTTTACATACTTTTTCAATATGATTTGTTTTTTGGTTGGTTTTGTCTAAATACCACAAAAGGCAAAGGCAAACAAATGCTAGACATTAATCGATATTCAGTCAGCCGCAGTCGACCGTACAAAAGGTAACACCTCACCATTTTGCTTTAATTATTTTTACTCAGCATGAGTCTGGCGGCTTCGTTTTCACACCGCAGGCACAAATGCCTCATTTGTTGGCAACAAATCTCTGTAATATGTCTTGTGATTTTTTTCCATAGAAACATCAATCAAGAATAAAAAATCAAACGCGATGTTGAAAATTTTGGGGGTTGGGAACGTCTACGTATTTCCATCATACCTGAGCAACATTTTGCTATTCATCATACGCCTAAATGAACGTAGACAATGTCGGTTCATTTATGGTTTTCAATAATAAATTAACATTATTTAATGAATATTTTTTTGGGTATTGCTTTGAAGAATTTTAAGGTAAAACAAGGAGATATAAAATGTTTGATTTTTTGAAAGCTTTAAAATAATACCAGTATCAAGCGAAACTGTACACTTAGTCGCGTGGTTTAAACATATTTAAGATATTAAAATAATGTCCCACATCAACAATTCTTTGCCATATGCGGATAACAATCCATACAACCCATGAAAAGCAATTGACAATATTTAATGAAGGGTGTTGTTGGCTATTGTAGGGTATATTATATACTAACAATCGCCAAATACCCTGTCTTATATTTATCTTTCTTTCATCTCAAGAATATATTGTCCTACTCTTGCTTCCATAGAGCGTGTCAGGTTTTACATCAGTTAAATGGAGCGTGCTAACAGTTGTCACATTCAATATTCGACAACAATAACTTTATGTTGATAAAATTTTCCATATTTGTATCCAATTTGATGAGTTTTCTCTAATATTAGATAAAATCTTAATCATGAACAAAGTCATTTGAAAATTTTCCTATATGATATTTTTTTACAAACTTTTGATGTCACTATAATCAGATATCGTTCATTTACTCAAAGAGTGGCATAACTCAAAAAATGTTTTTTTTGAGTTAGCAATTTATATTTTTTCTACGACTTCTAATTTATCTTATGTCAAATATTCGAGTTGATATCTCTAAAACTCAACGAGTTACAGCTTATTTTCTAGGAGTTTGACATAAACCATAAAAAAAAATTTTTGAGATCAAGTCAAAATTTATGGCGGTTTTATATCGGCTTTTAATAAAGAAAATATTATAAAAACGCTTATTATTTCAATGAGCACAATTGTTACTTAAAAGTTCTCTGGAAGTGACTTCAGCGAGTAGATTGCATAATACATGTAAAATTTTACTCAGAATTCGCGGAATGTACATAAAATTGATAAATTATTGAATATAAGTCAACTTTTTTCAAAATAAAAGTCCATTTATTGGTCATTAAATTACATGAAAATTTGCGGTGGATCAAAACTTCACTGCTAATCAAATGAGGCGAAAATCATACAGATTGGTATTATAGTTTTGATGTTACAGAATAAATAAGCACATATTTTGGTCAAGAAAATAATTTTTTGTTTGAAAAAAATATTTTTCACATGCATTATGTAGTAGAAAATATTGGAAACATCTGTAGGAATACTTCCTTCATTTTGCTTAAATCTCCCAATAAAATAGACGGATTTTGCTTTATAGACTTTCATTTTAAAGGTTTCCCATTGAGGAAGATAATTGGGTTGTTGAGGGTATTTCACAATGCTTTTGAAATGGAAAGAGAGGTCAAATAACCCATTTTAATTTATATGCATTTTAAAATACATGTAAATCGCGTAATTATCAAAATCATTTTGTCCGCATGTGATTTTCATGTACAGCAAGACCACATCTTTTAAGTTGTATATATTTTTCGAAATTTAATTTGGAGGCTGCATCTTAGCATTAAAAACCCTATAAATTATTCCAAAATTGCGCAAAGTGCATACAATTTTTGTCCGTAGCCGATTTCAGTGTTCACCATAAACATATATATCGATATATATATATATATATATATATATATATATATATATATATATATATATATATATATATATATATTTCAAGGCGATCAATCAAGAACCGTGGATGTAGCATCACACACTATTTACATATACCCTCAGCATTTATGCAAACGAGGGTATATACACTTTCATACGCGCAAAATGTGCCTCATCGAAATAATGGTTTTAGAGCCCAAGTATGTTTGGACGAAATCCGTTTCAGATAATTTTGAGTCGATTTAGCAAGTCGAGTTTGGACAAAATATTACCAATGCCAATATGTGGACCAAATCGGTTCATCCGTTCGAGAGTTATCGTGCGCACCAACCAGCCAGACAGACGGACAGACGTCTGTCGGTCCACTCCTTCAGGTACCTCCCCAAAAAAGTTCGAAAATCTTCGGAAAAATTGTGCGAACGATAACTCTTAAATGTAGTAACCGATTTGGCCCCTACTTTACACATCGTGAAATTTCTTCCAGACATAGATGAGGTTCCAATATGAACTCTCTCGTTCCAGTCCTTCGTGTACCTCCCACACAAAATTTTGGAAATGTTCAGTTTAAGACCTACTCTCGAATCGCTTTGATTTTTGTTGTAACAATTTGTATTTGCTGCTCCCATTACGGCAGTACAAGTTTTATCAAGGACAAGTCCATGCTTCCTGAGAAATTAGTCCGAAGTTGTAAAACCCCTTTATGGCACCAAGTGTAGTGGTTGGAGCGCAGGATAACTCTCGAACGGATCTGCAGATTGGGTCCAAAATTTGCCCATCGTAAAATTTTATCCAATCTTATTTTAAGGTGGAAGATGAGCCATATCGGTCCACTCCTTCAGGTACCTCCCCCACAAAAGTACGAAATTCGGTAGAATTATGCGCATATATATGCACATCGTGAAATTTCTTTCAGACATAGATGAGGTTCCAATATGGACCCTATCGGTTTATTTCTTCGGGTACCTCCCCCACACAATTTCGGAAAGGTTCAGTTTAGGACCTGTTCTCGAATCGCTTTGATCCTTTTGCAAACACTTGTATTTGCTGCCCCAATTATGATGCTACAATTTCCAGAGAAAATTGCCCGAAAGCTGTAAAAAGCTCTGCGGTACCATGTGTAGTGCCTAGAGTGTACGATAACTCTCGAAAACATCAGCCAATTCAGTCCAAAATTCAGCCCTCTTTATATTTGTTCAAACTTGTTTAAGTTCAAAGAAGAGACTTATAGGTCCACTCCTCCAGGCACCCTCCCCAAAAAATGCAAAAAAAGATGAAAGTTTAAATTCACACAGGCTGAGGGTATATCTTTGTCGGCAAAGCCGACTGATACTTTTTTACTTGTTTTTGGGATAAAATTAGATCCCTTTTCACAGAAATGTTCAAATCTCTGTTTCCGCTAAAACGAACATGTTGCACTAGTTTTTGCATTGCAGAGGATAATGCAGAGGCGATAATTTCAAAAACAATTTTAGGTGATTTTTCTACTTTGGAATTTCTTGTAACTCGCGGTTTAGTAAATGGATTTTCACGGGGAATGATTTATTGGATCCGGACCATAAAAAACCAAAATCTGCAAAGGAGTATGAGGTATTCCAATGACAATTGCAAATATTAGACCCGAAAAATATGATTTTTAGAAAAATTTTCGCACAAAATTTAGATGCAGGTTTCTATGAAGCTGTGTAGACTACATTCACGACACATATATCAAACAACTCAGAATTGCGAGTTCTACAATCCTATATACGATTTTTTGAAAAACCTGTTTGCATAATAAAATTTAAAAAAAACACTGTAAATCTGGCTTTAAAATGTCAGCATCATTTAATGGTAGAAGCAAATCAAATTTTGAAAAGAAATACATTAGGGAGATTATCCTTATGTAGTTTGCTTCTACTTTGACAGGAAAATCGTGAGAAGTGTGGTTTACTCACAAATTGACGGGAAACAAAAAAGACAAGTTGGTTTCAACCCACTTTTTAACATAAATATAGCCACCGCTTCCACACAAATTATCACCTAACCAACATTTTTTGCCAAGTCCAAAAACATTTCATTTTATCCAAAAATATTTAATTTGTATAATATACAATCACAAGTCGCGTGTTCTAAAAGGGTAAACCTTGGCTTCAGCTATGTTAAATATTCAAAAATATTGGTGATATACACGTTCATACGCGCAAAATGTGCCTCATCGAAATAATGGTTTTAGAGCCCAAGTATGTTTGGACGAAATCCGTTTCAGATAATTTTGAGTCGATTTAGCAAGTCGAGTTTGGACAAAATATTACCAATGCCAATATGTGGACCAAATCGGTTCATCCGTTCGAGAGTTATCGTGCGCACCAACCAGCCAGACAGACGGACAGACGTCTGTCGGTCCACTCCTTCAGGTACCTCCCCAAAAAAGTTCGAAAATCTTCGGAAAAATTGTGCGAACGATAACTCTTAAATGTAGTAACCGATTTGGCCCCTACTTTACACATCGTGAAATTTCTACCAGACATAGATGAGGTTCCAATATGAACTCTCTCGTTCCAGTCCTTCGTGTACCTCCCACACAAAATTTTGGAAATGTTCAGTTTAAGACCTACTCTCGAATCGCTTTGATTTTTGTTGTAACAATTTGTATTTGCTGCTCCCATTACGGCAGTACAAGTTTTATCAAGGACAAGTCCATGCTTCCTGAGAAATTAGTCCGAAGTTGTAAAACCCCTTTATGGCACCAAGTGTAGTGGTTGGAGCGCAGGATAACTCTCGAACGGATCTGCAGATTGGGTCCAAAATTTGCCCATCGTAAAATTTTATTCAATCTTATTTTAAGGTGGAAGATGAGCCATATCGGTCCACTCCTTCAGGTACCTCCCCCACAAAAGTACGAAATTCGGAAGAATTATGCGCATATATATGCACATCGTGAAATTTCTTTCAGACATAGATGATGTTCCAATATGGACCCTATCGGTTTATTTCTTCGGGTACCTCCCCCACACAATTTCGGAAAGGTTCAGTTTAGGACCTGTTCTCGAATCGCTTTGATCCTTTTGCAAACACTTGTATTTGCTGCCTCCATTATGATGCTACAATTTCCAGAGAAAATTGCCCGAAAGCTGTAAAAAGCTCTGCGGTACCATGTGTAGTGCCTAGAGTGTACGATAACTCTCGAAAAAATCAGCCAATTCAGTCCAAAATTCAGCCCTCTTTATATTTGTTCAAACTTGTTTAAGTTCAAAGAAGAGACTTATCGGTCCACTCCTCCAGGCACCCTCCCCAAAAAATGCAAAAAAAGATGAAAGTTTAAATTTACACAGGCTGAGGGTATATCTTTGTCGGCAAAGCCGACTGATACTTTTTTACTTGTTTTTGGGATAAAATTAGATCCCTTTTCACAGAAATTTTCAAATCTCTGTTTCCGCTAAAACGAACATGTTGCACTAGTTTTTGCATTGCAGAGGAAACGACCCGCAGAAAACGCAATGAAATACGCAATAATTTCAAAAACAATTTTAGGTGATTTTTCTACTTTGGAATTTCTTGTAACTCGCGGTTTAGTAGATGGATTTTCACGGGGAATGATTTATTGGATCCGGACCATAAAAAACCAAAATGTGCAAAGGAGTATGAGGTATTCCAATGACAATTGCAAATATTAGACCCGAAAAATATGATTTTTAGAAAAATTTTCGCACAAAATTTAGATGCAGGTTTCTATGAAGCTGTGTAGACTACATTCACGACACATATATCAAACAACTCAGAATTGCGAGTTCTACAATCCTATATACGATTTTTTGAAAAACCTGTTTGCAGAATAAAATTTAAAAAAACACTGTAAATCTGGCTTTAAAATGTCAGCATCATTAATTGGTAGAAGCAAATCAAATTTTGAAAAGAAATACATTAGGGAGATTATCCTTATGTAGTTTGCTTCTACTTTTACTTTGACAGGAAAATCGTGAGAAGTGTGGTTTACTCACAAATTGACGGGAAACAAAAAAGACAAGTTGGCTTCAACCCACTTTTTAACATAAATATAGCCACCGCTTCCACACAAATTACCTCCTAAGGCCAACATTTTTTGCCAAGTCCAAAAACAATCACAAGTCGCGTGTTCTAAAAGGGTAAACCTTGGCTTCAGCTATGTTAAATATTCAAAAATATTGGTGATATACACGTTTACCTCATCGAAATAATTGTTTTAGACCCCAAGTATGTTTGGACGAAATCCGTTTCAGACTACTTGGAGTTGATTTAGCCATGTCTGTTTGTCGGGCTGGCTGGAGCGCAGGATAACTCTCGAACGGATCAACCGATTCGGTCTAAAATTTAGCTTCCGTAATATTTTGTCCAAACTTAGTTTAAGTTCAAAGATGGGTTATTTCGGTCTTCTCCTTCCGGTACCTCGCCCACAAGAGTTGGAAAATATTCGGATTTTTTTACGCACAATAACTGTTGAGTGGTGGTGCCAACGTGGTGCAATGGTATGCACACCCGCCTTGCACGCTAATGGTCGTGGGTTCGATTCCCCGGCCAGGCAAACATCAACATTTTCAACGTTGGCAAAATACCCCTCAGTAATGTTGGCGACATTTTCTGAGTATTTCAGCCATGTAAAACTTCTCTACATGTGGTTTCTTAGGACACGCCGTTCGGACTCGGCGATAAACTGTAGGTCCCATATCATTGAGCTAATATGAATCGGGGTGCACTCATTGATATGAGAGAAGTCTACCTTGTCCCGTATGGGATGTTTGTGGAACAATTATTATAACTCTTGAATGGTGTAACCGATTTGGTCCACACTGTGCGCATTGCGAAATCTCTTCCCGACATAGATGAGGTTCCAGTAAGCGCTCAATCGATCCACTCCTTCTGGTATCTCCCACACAAATTTCGAAAAACTTCAGTTTTCCCAATATTTTGTCCAAACTTGGTTTAAGTTCTAAGATAAGCCATATTGGTCAACTCCTTTAGGTACCTTCCCCACAAAAGTTCAAAAATCTTCGCAAGAAGAACTCTTCAAGGCAGTGACCGATGTGGTCCATACTTTGCACGTCCTAATTTATCTACAGGATATAGATCAGTTTCGAATATGGACTATATTTGTCCACTTCTTCGGGTACGTCCCACACAAAATTTCGGATAAGTTCACTTTAAGACCTACTCTCAAATCAATTTGATTTTTCTTGAAGCAATTTGCATACTTCCTGAGAAAATAGCCCCAAAGCTATGAAACCGCCTATGGCAGCATGTATAGTGGCTTAATTAAGCGCACGATAACTCTCGAACAGATCAGCCGATTCAGTCCAAAGTTTGAAAGCTCTAAGTTATACGGTAACCAACTGAAATGACTGGTGGGCAAAATATCTATCGAAAGGAATGACTTCCAAAATAAGATCCCCTTCCAAATTAAACTATATCGGCCCATTCCATCAAGTACATCCTCTGCAACACTTTTGAACTTCAGATAAAATAAATGTTTTTGTCGGCAAGTTCATACTTTCAAAAAGGGCCCCAAATTCTGCGTAGCCGGTATTAGATTTGATATCGTCAATAGATGAAATTTTCTATTCATACAGGCTGAGGGTATTTCTCTGTCGACAAAGTGGACTGATACTTTTTACTTGTATTATTTCATATATCAATTAAAATTGGTTTGTGTAGGACCTTTTTCAATATTTAAATGAAATTAAAGTTATTTTAGTCAATAATAGGCAAAAGGTCATTCATTCGTGCAACAAGAAATAACTTTTTGGGAAAAAATTTTGTTCATTTCATAATATTCAAAAAAGTGGTTTTTCAATACTTAAATAGAATAAACGTTAGTTTAGTTCATTCATTGCCGCTACAGGAAATCAGTTTTGAGACTATATGTCAAAAAGTCATAACCTTAATATAAATACATATATCCTTGATTTGTTTCAATAGCTTCAAGTTTTGATATAGCCCCCCCCGAGATAGATTTCTGCAATTTGGAATTAATATTTCTCTTAGAGTATAGGATTGTGATAGTAGTAGTTTTGGAAATTTTGTACATTTTGGAGTTGGGCGAGCGGATAAAGCTGGAAACCTGAAATTTGGAATTAAGATTAATGTTGGAGTAAAGTCGGATTCGTAACCCTCCCATAGAAAAAAACAGCCTACTATGAAAAAACAAAAGAAAAGTAAAACAAATTCCTCTAAAGTTGACGACCCCCGTAAACGTTTTAAGGACCATGATCTGCGAATCTGCACCTGGAATGTTCGCACTCTTTATAGAGAAGGTGCAGTTTACGCATTGGCAGGTGACGCACTGTATTATAGCTGCCATGATACAAAGCATGAGTTTGGATGCGGATTTGTAGTTGGTCGGAGGTTTAAACACCTGGTCTCCAGCTTCACACCAGTGAATGAAAGACTTGCTACAATTCGAATGAAAGCAAATTCTTCAAAATCAGCTTTATTTGCGCTCATGCTCCCACTGAAGACAAGGACGAAGAGACCAAAAATATATTTTATGAGCGCTTAGAAGAAACATATGACCGTTGTCCTGACCATGACATTAAAATTAGTCTTGACGAATTTTATGCCCAACAGTCGGGAAATTCAGTCTCCACAGTGAAACATCTGACAATGGTATGATAGATAGACTTCGCAGCGGAAAAAAAACATGGTAGTTAGCAGTACCAGATTTAATCATCTCGATATTCATAAGGGCACCTGGCTGTCTCCAGATCAGAAAACAAGAAACCAAATTGATCATGTTGTGATAGATGGAAGACATTCATCGAGCGTGTTGGATGTACGATCGTTCCGAGGCGCAAACATTGATTCGGACCACTACCTTGTTGCAGCAAATGTACGCACCCGGTTAAACGTAGCAAACAAAGTACGAACAGACACAACACAAATTTAGACATCGCTAAGCTGCAATCACAACAGATACCTACAGCATATTCCAGTCAACTAGCCCAACTGCTTAATCAAAGCACTCCTCATCCCGATAACATATCATCGCAATGGCAAAGCATTGCACACTCCATGCAAACAGCCGCAAAATTCATACTTTGCAAAATCCACCAAGGAAACCATGGTATGATCAGGAGTATCGTGCTGTTACCGAAAAGAAAAATTCCAAATATGGGGCTACTTTACAATCCGTAGCAACGCGTAGCGCACGGGGGAAAAGGAGAGGGGAGAAACGTCTTTTTTCGCACGAAAATGAGAGAAATGGAAAAGCGGGAGTGTGAAAAAATCGAGATGTACAGGAGCCAGAATGAAGTCCGAAAATTCTACCAAAGAGTGAAGCATCAAACTGATGGCTTTGGTACAGGCACCTCATCCTGTAGAGACCAGCAAGGTAATTTGCTAACTGATACAAATAGTGTGCTCAGGATATGGAAAGAGCATTTTTCAAACCTGTTGGTATCCAATAGCAGCGAAGACGATGAAGATACCACAGATCCAATCCCAGAAGATTGCAGAAGACAGTAATAAACCGGCTGAGGAATAATAAGGCAGCGGGAACCGATGGCTTACCAGCCTAGCTGTTCAAAACCGGAGGCGACACTCTGATAAGGTGTATTCATCAGCTAGTTAGCACCATCTGGCAGGAAGAACGCGTACCCGACGATTGGAACCAGAGTATCCTGTGCCAAGTCCACAAGAAAGGATATAAGACTTTATGCTCTAACTATAAGGGCATAAGTCTACTCCCGATTGCCTGGAAGATCGTGTCAGGGATATTGTGCGAACGACTTAAGCCTATAGTCAACGAGATAATTGGGCCATACCAATGCGGCTCTAGACCTGGCAAGTCCACCAGATATTTACTCTGCGGCAAATCCTGGAGAAGACCCAAGAGATGCAGATCGACACCTACCACCTTTTTGTCGATTATAAAACAGCGTTCGATAGCCCGCTGCGTTCAGAGGTACTCCAAGCCATGTCTGAATTTGGTATCCCCGCAAAGCTCATCCGGCTTTGCAAAATGACTTTAACTGACACGAGATCCCCAGTTAAACAAGGAAAGAACCTCTCCGAAGAGTTTTGTACCAAAAGAGGGTTCAGACAAGGAGACAGCCTTTCGTATGATCTCTTCAACATCCTGCTGGAAAAGGTTATACCAAAGGCAAACGTCAAAAGAAGTGGCAAAATCTACACCAATAGCCACATGGTACTTGCTTACGCTGATGATAAAAGTACTTAATTGTACTATATTTTGTTGTAGGGATAGATCTGGAATTTGAAATTTGGTATTAGGGTGATTGTGCAAAATTTACTAAAATGTACTAAATTTAGTGTTGTGGACAGGGCTTTGGAGTCGAGGTAAAAAATTGGCCGAATCCAGGCCACTTTTTTCACGACTCCGACTCAGACTCCTGAGTCGACTCCGAAAAAGACAAAATTGCTTTAAAAGGATTTCTGAATATGGGATCCCTCTCGATCTGTTAAACGATTATTTATTGGTAAATAAATGTTTTTACTCTGTGGTTCGTAAACCCAGAAGGTGTGTTTTGTATTTGTTTAGATTTCTCTACTTGTCTCCTTCAGTACATGTAAACTGTTTTCAGAGAGATAGGTATGTATGCCAATATAAGGCATTGATGTATTCACTTAACTAGAAGAGTTACCACTGATCTATCAAATAAAAAGGTAAATTTTGCCCAACATTTTGTTCTGCATCAACAAATCAAAAAAAAAAAAGATCAGAGATAATTATCTCAAAAATAGGAAATGCATCCTGAGTCGGAGTCGAGCTTTTTTTACGACTCCGACTCCAGCAAAATTTGCTAGACTCCGACTCCAGACTCCGACTCCAAATCCCTGGTTGTGGATATGGATAAAGGTAGTAGATTTCGGAATTTTTATATTGGAGTCAAAATATACGAAAAGTACTAAATGATACTCAATTAGGTTGTAGGTATTGAATTGTAATTCTGAAGGTTAGCAGAAGCGACCTTGGTGTGTAGGTTTGACATATAAAGTGATTTTGGAAAGACGAAAAGAGTCAAATGGTACAAAATTTGGTTTTGGGTTAGGAATATAGCTGGAATTCTGAAATTTGGTAGGAAATTTGGAGTTGAGATATGGAGTTATTTTTGGAAATACTTAATATAGTAGTACGAAAGTTACTAGGTACAAAAGGATGTACCGATAGATTTAGAAGACTCAAATTTAGAAAATCAGGTTGTATACCGTAGTTATACCAAAGGCACTAACTAGTTTTAAATTCCGTATAGGATATACTTTAGTTCTTTCTTCGATAGACATTGGCATGAACCCTACCCATCAAGGAGCAATAAGGCTATCTAGGCAATCTAGGTATATGTAATTGAAGAACGTCTCTGCTACATAAGTAAAATTTCGAAATTTCGCCAACTACAGTTGATGTGTTGGGAATATAAGAGTACGAAAGGTAATAAATTTATAAAACAAGTAAAAAAGTAGCAGTCGGCTTTACAGACAGAGATATACCCTCAGCCTTTGTGAATTGAAACAGTTGTTGCCCAAAAACATATATATTTAGGGGGTTTTCAAAATTTTGGGCGTATGAAAATATGGATTTTTGATTAGAAGAATGGAACGACATAGTCCATTTTGGAAGTTGATCTTATTTCCAAAGGAACCACATACAAATGTTGTGCAGGTGGTACCCCAATGAGTTAACCGATAGGGCCCACTTTTGAACATAAACTAAGTTTGGACAAAATATTTCGAGATCCAAAGTTTGGACCAAATCGATTGCTCCGTTTATGAGATTTCGAGCATCCATTTCAGCAAATATTTTCGAACTTTTGTGTCTGAGGTACCGGAAGGAGTGGACCTATAAGTACCACTTTCGAATTTTATTTAATATTCAAAGAAATATTACGATATCCAAAGTGTGCGCCAACGCAGTAATCGGTTCGATAGTTGTCGTGCGCACCTCCTACTACACGGTACCATTTTAGAGAGAAGTTTTGAACTTTTGTAAGGGTGGTACCCAGAGGGGTGGACCGATATGTTCCCTCTAAGAACATGTTTTAATTTTGCGCAAAATATTACGACTGTCAAATTTTGGAGCGAGTAGGTTTATCCGTTCGAGTGTTATCGTGCGCTACATCCACAACACATGGTGCCATAGCGGGGTTTTCAGCTCTCGGGCTCGGACTTGTGCCGTCGTAAAGGGGGTGGCGAATACAAGTTGCTACAAGAAAAATCAAAACGATTAGAGAACAGGTCTTAAACAGAAATCACCCGAAATTTTGTGTGGGGGGTACCCGAAGGAGTGAATCGATATAGTCCTCATTCGAAATTGTTCTACTTCTGGTAGAAATATTGCGTAAAAGTATGGATTAAATCGGTAAGTCCCTTCGAGAGTTATCGTGCTCATAATTTTTGCGAACAACTTTCAACCTTTTTGGGCGAGATACCGAGGGAGTGAACCGATATAGTCCATCTTCAAACTTAAACTAAGTTTAGACAAAATACTAGGGAAGCCAAATTTTGAACCAAATCGTTTAAGCCGTTCGAGAGTTATCGTGCGCTCCAGCCAGCCAGACAGAAGGACAGGACGGGCATGGCTAAATCGACTCCAATACGTCTGAAGCAGATTTCTTCCATATAAGTGGTCTAAAACCATTATTTCGATAAGGCACATTTTGCCCGTAAGAAAGTGTTACAGATAGATTTAGAATTCTGAACTTTGGTATTAGGGTCAACGTTAGTGTGTGCGGCTTAGATGTGGAGGTGGTGTTGAAAATTTGTACCATAAACACACGAAATTAATAAATTGTACAAAGGGCCTTTGTCTTTGTTTGGGTCTTTCTGGAAGAGATAGAACTGGAATTTGGTATTATGGCCAGTGTGTATGTGTAGGGTGTATATAAGGAATTAGCTTGGGACAGTGGAACTATAAGCGTACCAAATATACTTTATGGTACTACATTTGGTATTGTGTTAAGGAATGAACATAAATGAATTTGAATTCGTATCGTCTTACTGAGCCCCGCTATAAGCCTATTAAAGTATTATTACGAATGTAACTTTTAGACTTTAGTAAATTTAATGAAATTCTGATAATTCAAGAATTTGAATTGCAGCCTAAAGTTTTATTAAGCATTTAGTTTTTTCATATCAGTTTTGCAACAACAACTTTTTCTGCAATCATGAAATTATTGCTTAGTTTTAATTTACACTTTTTACTTAGCTAAATTGATTCTGTACTCTCTCTGATTCATTTTGACTATTCGATTATGCTTCTATATTGCCACGTCATTGTAACCCCTCGTGCTCCCTCGCATTTATTACCGCTGGCGCACTGATGCGTTGTTTGCATACGAGCATGTGGGTATGTTTGAACATTAGAGAACCTTTCAGACGAAGGGTGCTGGAATAGTCCGTGCATACCCAATCGGGTATAAATATGAGTGTATAACGGGTGGGAGAGTAGTTGTAAATCATATTGCGAATTATAACCGTAAGTGTAATCTAAAGAGTAAATAAGTAAACTGAATAGAGTAAAGCTGTGTGCTTACTTACTAATTACTAGGAGTTAGCTTTGTGCTTAGAAGTCTTGCGTGAATAATGCCAACATTGTAGAATAGTTTTATTTTGTATAAATCGTATCGGGAAATAAAACAACGTCTACACGGGATTAAGTTCAAACCTCATTCCGTAGCAGTATTAATTTTGTAACGTTAACATTGATTAGAAATTCAATTCCGCAATTTGAACATTTTTCTTTATGAATTTTAAATGTTCTTAAAACGGACGGTTTAAATAAAATTTTTGTTTGCATCCTCTTTTGTATAAATGAGAACTTTTCGCTTACGAAGTAGTGGGCACGAATTACAACCTAACTCCTGTTATTGTAAAGAGTTTCTGTTTGATTGAAAAGACCAATGGAACAAATATTTAAAAAAAAATGATGTTTGATAGTAGTTCGAACGAATCTGAGTTCAAATCGTATTAGTGAAACAGACCATAATTATTCGATTTGCTAAAATAGAACTCGTGGTGGAAGGTATAAAAAGTTCGGCCCGAATTTAACGCGTTTATTTAATTTTGCCATCATCTTGGATATATATGTTAATTGGCAAATTTATTTATTCAAAACACATTTTGAGATCTACGCTGTTGATAGTTCTGTTTTCAGATAGAACTTTTAAATATTGCAGAGATGCATCGCTAGTTTGCTGGCAGGTCAAGTTCGACGATGAGCTAAATTACTTACTTACTTAGCTGGCCCATAACAGAACATTTGTTCCATAGACCGAACTAAGAAAAGATCTCTAATCCTCTCTGTTTTTCGCTTCGCTTTTTGGAATACCGCGCCTTTTCATTTCTTCATCCACTTGTATGCTCCATCGAAGTTAAGGCCTCCCGATTCTGCGTGAACCGCCATGTGGTATGTATTCATACGCATTTTTAGCGGGTTCATCGTCGTTCATTCTTATGATATGGCCTAGCCAACGCAATCGTTGCATCTCGATACGTTTAACTATATTCATGTCTTTGTATAGCTGATAAAGCTCGTGGTTCATACGATGTTGATATTCACCGCCAACGCAAATCGGCCCGTAGATCTTTCGAAGAATTTTCCTCTCAAACACACCAAGCACTGCCTTATCCGCTTACGCAAGTACCCATGCTTCGGAGCCATACATTAGCACAGACAGTATCAGCGTTTTGTATAGTGTTATTTTTGTTTGACGAGATGTGGCATTGTTTTAAATTGCTTATTTAAAACATAGTAGCATATGTTGGCCAATACAATTCTTCTTATTTCACAACTGAGTTGTTTGTTGTGTTTTTGGCAGTGCCGAGGTAGACGAAGCTTTTAAGTACCTCGAAATTATAGGTACCTACTTACACAGTTGGTCCGAGCTCTATGAACGCTTTGCGCGTCGAGACCATCAATTTGGTCTTTTCGCCGTTTACCGCCAGACCCACTTTCGCAGATTCTCCTTCGACCTTCCTAAAGGTATCAGTATCCTCTGCTGATCTTCCTATGATGTCTTTGTCATCAGCATAAGCAAGTAACATGTGACTATTGGTGTAGATAGTGCCATTTCTTTTGACATTTGCATCTCGTATTACATTTTCCAGCAAAATGTTGAACATGTCACACGAAAGGCTGTCTACTTGTCTGAAACCTCTTTTGGTACTGAACTGTTCGGAGAGGTTCTTTCCAATTTTAACTGATGACCTAGTGTCAGCTAAAGTCATCTTACAAAGCCGGATGAGCTTTGCGGGGATACCAAATTCAGACATTGCATGGAATACCGTTGATCGGAGGGGACTGTAGAAAGCTGCTTTATAATCGACAAAAAGGGGATATGTGTCGATCTGCATCTCTTGGGTCTTCTCAAGGATTTGCCGCAGGGTAAATATCTGGTCATTGGTGGACTTGCGAGGTCTAAAGCCACATTGGTATGGTCCAATTATTTCGTTGACCATTGGCATTAGTCGTTCGCACAATATCCCTGATACTATCTTATTGGCAATAGGGAGAAGACGTATGCCCCTATAATTGGAGCATACAGCTTTATCTCCTTTCTTGTGGACGGGACACAGGATGCTCAGGCTCCAATCGTCGGGTACGCGTTCTTCTTGTCAGATGGTGCTAACTAGCTGATGCATACACCTTACCAGCGCGTCGCCTCCGGTTTTAAGCAGCTTGGCTGGTTAGCCATCGGCTCCTGCTGCTTTATTATTCTTCAGCCGGTTGATTGCTGTTTTACCTCATCTTGGCCGGGTGGTATACATTCTATACCATCTTCTGGGATTGGATATGTGGTATCATCGTCTTCGCTACTATTGGATACCAGCAGATTGGAAAAATGTTCCTTCCGTATCTTGAGCACGCTATCTGTATCTGTTACCAGATGACCTTGCTGGTATCTACAGGAGGATGTGCCTGTACCAAAGCCATCTGTTTGATGTTTCACTCTTTGGTAGAATTTTCGGACTTCATTCTGGCTCCTGTGCATCTCGATTTTTTCACACTCCCGCTTTTCCATTTCTCTCTTTTTCTTGCCGAAAAGACGTTTCTACTCTCTCCTTTTTCTCCCGATATCTCTTTCGTGCGCCACGCGTTTTTACTGATTGTAAAGTAGCTCTATATGACGCATTATTCTCTTCGGTAGCAGCACAACACTCCTGGTCATACCATGAATTCCTTTGTGTAGGTCTCTGGATTTTGCGGGTGTTTGCATGGAGTGGACAATATTTTGCCTTTGTGTTCTTATGTTATCGGGACAAGCAATTTGGCTAGTTGAGTGGAATATGCTGTGGCTATCTGTTGTGTTTGGAGCCTATCGATGTCCAGCTTCCGCGTTGTGTCTGTTCGTGCTTTACTTGCAACGTTTAGACGGGTACGTACCTTTGCTGCAACGAGGTAGTGGTTCGAATCAATGTTTACGTCTCTTTGATCTGGAGACAGCCAGGTGCCCTTATGAATATCGAGATGATTAAATCTGGTACTGCTAACTACCATGTTTTTTGCAGCTGCAAAGTCTATCAGCCTCATACCATTGTCAGATGTTTCACTGTGGAGACTGAATTTCCCGACTGTTGGGCCAAAGATACTCTCCTTTCCAATTTTGGCATTAAAATCGCCTAGAATGATTTTAATGTCATGGGCAGGGCAACGGTCATATGTTTCTTCTAAACGCTCGTAAAATATATCTTTGGTCTGTTCGTCCTTTTCTTTAGAATTTAGCTTTTATTCGAATTGCAGCAAGTCATTCATTCACTGGGGTGAAGCTGGATACCAGATGTTTTAGTCTCCGACTAACTACGAATCCGCAACCAAACTCATGCTTTACGTCATGGCAGCTATAACACAGTGTGTCACCTTTAGGTGTTGTTGTGACGCCTTTCCCAATCCGTCCTATTTCATATATGGCAGTAATACCGGCCTTGTACTTTTCAAGTACGTCTGCCAATGCGAAGACTGCACCTTCTCTATAAAGAGTGCGAACATTCCAGGTGCAGATTCGCAGATCATGGTCCTTAAAACGTTTGCGGGGTTCGTCAACTTTAGAGGGGTTTGTTTTTTTTTTCTTTCGTTTTTTCATAGTAGGCTTTTTTTCTAGGGGAGGGTTACTAACCCGACGCCCAAACCCAAGTTTTTAACGTTCTTATGGATGAACGCGCGGCACATGTTAGCTCACTACCTTTAACGGGTGTTAAAGGCAGTTCCCCAGGTGACACCACGGGGAGGTCAGTGTCCACTTGAGATGAAAGAGGGACCAAGATAAATCCTGGGCTTTGTCCTGTTAAAACAAGTCAGGACCGTTCCTTGGTATCTTCCATCCCCTACGTGGGCTATATTAGGCCACATTTTAAATATTTTAAATGTTGAAGCTAATTTTTCTGACCAAATATACAGCAAATTTCAAGAAACTTCTCCACCAAAATGTATGGATATATGGTCACGTTTTGGTATTATCCCCATATACCACCACCACCTAGTTTCAGGTATTTTGAAGTTTGATACAGCCCCAATTTAACAGCACCCCAAGTTTTTAGGTATTGACAAATTTGTTGTAACTGGTAATTGTGTTTCCCAGTTACCAGAAAATTTCTCAAACACAAAATCTGTACCCAGGTCATGTAATGCACCTCCAATTTTAGGAATTTTGATATTATTGTTTTTTGTAATGTTCTGACATTTTTAAATTTGGAATTTAGGGTTCCAAGCAGTCGGATAACTACTCTAAATTCATTATTCGATTTTAGTTGAAAATATTTCATTGTGGATGGTATAAAAAGTTGGGTCGGCCGAAAGTAGAGGATTTTTTACTTGCTACTCTTTTGAACGGATCAATAGTGCGTTGAAAATATCGCAGCAAATACATTTCTACCCATTTAAAGACACGTCATGTTGTTGTTTGTAGTATCTCTAATATCGTCCAATATGCCAGTTTTGTATCTCTTGTAAGTAACAAATTGCTTTGGAAGCAACAACAAAATTGCTCCATATACGATTGACTTTTATGACATGGCACTTGTACTTTAAGTTACATGAATTCTTATGTTTGTCCATTTGTATGTTGATGTTGTTGTCAATCTAATGACACACTTGTCGCAGATGCAATTGGGATCTGGGGGAATAATGTTTTTTTTCTGGCATCAATGCTCTTTGATGTTGCAGAGCTTAGAAACATTTGATTTGAACTAAAAAGGAGAGAAGCGTTGGAATGGTGACACATTCCGGGTTATTGTTTTGCAATTTCTAAAAGTTACATTGTCTTGTGTTCTTCTATGGATTGCATTTCATTAAAGTTTTATTGGAAATTAATAAGACTTTGTATAAGGATGAATTTGAATATTATTTAAGGATAACTTAACTGTTTTTCATGGATTCATTATGCATTAGACAACAACAGTAGTTTCTTTTGACACATAATTACTAAAACAAAGTGTGTAGTTATACAATCTTTAAAGGTTTATATTAAAGGTTGAGGTTTTTAAGGCCCTAAGGCCTTCATCAATCGATTCTTAGACCATACACCAAGATGATTCCAAACATCATTGTCAAATACAACATCACGGTCGAACGTAGAAACAAACATGCTATTCACTTATACAATTTACAAAGGAAACCCATGTTGGCATTTCTCTGTCAGCCTTAACTGCAATCGAATGGCCGAGTAAACAAAGTTGCTATGCAATTTTGCATTCTCTCCCATATTCTTTGCATCATTGTAATGAATTTCGATTTCTGCGAAAAAGATTGCATAAACCGTAAATTCACCGAGATTGCCGTAATTGACATAAGCATCATCACCGTGTACTGAATTGCAGCCTGTCAGTGTTCATCAAGGATAGATGGCAAACACTTACTGCAAACCATATATGAACCAGATGATTGCTAATGAAATGCCAGCAATAAGAGGTGGATGCATTTGAAACTTGCCAAGTGTACTTCCAACGAAGACCTTGAAGAGTTAATTATACCCTTTACCCTAAAATGGAGGGTATAATTAAATCAAAAACTTTTTTGTCAAAAAATTTAATTTTGTATTTTTTTGGTAAGATAAGAAATGTTTCACGTTGCTATAAACGAAAAATTGTATTGACAAATTTTAAAAAATTAAGAAAAAATAGTAATCATTCGAATCCCACTACCAAATAGGACTTAACATTTTTGTAATTAATCGTATGGCAATCGAATTAATTGTTAAAAATTAATTTTAAATTGGGAAAATTGCATCCAATCCCATTGTGCATTTTTTTTCAATTTTTTATGAAGTCACTGATAGAATAACAAAAAATGCAAAAAAAATGAAAAATTCAATTTGGACCAATAGTAAAGAAGTTATGAGTATTTCTTTGCACACAGTTTTTACAGAATACGACTTTTTCAAAGGCGCCATATCCCCGGAACCTTTAGTTAAAAAATCTGAAAATATCCAAAAATGATTGCTTAATAGGGTTATGACTTTTTTACAACCTCAAATCCCTGTATCATAGCGTGATGAGTTTTGTCATAAGATTACATAAAATCTTAATTATAAGGTGATTCGGTGAAAAAACCTCACGCACAAAATGATTTTAAAATTTGAATTTATCAAAATTATAGACAATTTCTTGAAGTCACTGAAAACAGATATATAATTGAAAATAAACTTTAGAGCCACATGAGATAATTAAAATGACATAAAATTTATTTCTCACTATTTTTCTTCATTTCTGAGAATCGTAAAATCGTCGTAAACGCTTTTATTCAAAAATATATTTTTTTAACAAAAAACAAAAAAATTTAAAATTTTTTCAGTGTCTTTTTTCGCGACCTTTTTAAATATTTGAATGAAATAAACGTTATTATAGTTATTAGTAGGCTTATATTTTCATTTGTGCAACAAAAAATTATTTTTTGAAAAAAAAATTTTTTTCATTTCATATATTTTTTCAAAAAAATATTTTTTTAAAATCGATTTGTGCGTGAACTTTTTTTATATTTCAATGGAATAAACGATAGCATAGTGATTGATAGGCAAAAGTTCATTCATCCCTGCTACAGGAAACCATTTTTGAGGAAAAATGTCAAAAAGTCATAACCCCATTGCACAGTGGATCGATCCACTTGTATGGAGAAAGTGGCCAAAAATATTTTGAGTGTAAAAATGAAGCGAATGCGCTGGTTACAGCTTTGTGCTGCTGCGAAGAATGTTTTAAGAAACCACGAGCGTAACATTATCCCCCCTTTCCCCTCTAGAGGGGTTATACGGTAAGAATTGTTTTATGCTGTTAATACAAAATGACATGAACAAAGGTCCCGATTTTCTTATGGTGCAAAAATAGCCTTGGGGAAATAAAATAATCTCCGAAACAACATAAAATCCAACCAATTTAGCGGATTAAAAAAATTCAAAATTTTTGTCTGAAAATTGGTAAAATTTTTAGTATAGATCTTATAGCGTTCTTCCTGGAAGGCACGTACCGCCAACGTAAGACAAATTTGGAAGAAGACTTCTTCATCTTGCCACTGGTGCCATTTATGTTAATGTACGTGGTCAGAGTTATACGCTAATTTATCCATAGAATCACTATTCTGGGCAGCTTTAGTCAGCGTCCCACCATTTATAGTCTGGCACTAGATGGCAGCTGATTTCAATACTGAATAATCTTAAACCCATGACCTACTTTGGAAAATTATTCCCGAGGTGGGCTAACTAGAATCCCACAACACGCTAAAACACTATTTTTTTAAGGAAATTAAGCTGTTACCCCCTTCTTCAAAATCCACTATAATATTTTGCTATACGTATTGGATTCGCGATATTTTGAATATATTTACTTGCACTTAAAATATAGGTTGTACTCACAACAAAAAATATTAGTCAAATGTTCCGACTTTTGAAGCTATTCTTAAGAAGATCGCGTTCGAATGAAACAAAACCTAATATATTTTTAAAAAGGTCCATGTCATAGCTGTCAGAGTTGCCAGATGTTGTACCAAAATTTTGACATTCATTTTTATATTTTTGGCCAATGGGTGGATCCACTGTGCATTGGCTTAACTTCATCACTTTCCTCTTTGCAGAGAAAAATGTTTACAAAACGCACTGACAGCTTGCAAAATTAACTGATCGCTACCAATATCATGATTTCATCCCGGCGAATGGAATTATCAATTGGTTTTCAAGTTTTTGAAATGATGATTTTTTAGTGAAAACCTGAACTCTTTAAGCATCGAGTATTCTCATGTTAATGAGAATGATGCTCACTTTTCGGCTTTCCCAAAAAAAAAAACACCAAAACAAAATATTTACAAGCTGACAGCACGATTCAACTAAGAAATCATCGATTTCTGTTAAGTTGAAATAACATCAGCACAGTTACCTGTGAGTATGTTGTTGGAATTTTATTTACAAAATACCTTTTTGCGCGTGCCTTCGCTGTTTTTTTTCCCCTTCGCCGGGATGAAATCATGATATTGGTAGCTATCAGTAAATTTTGCAAGCTGTCTGTGCGTTTTGTAAACATTTTTCTCTGCAAAGAGGAAAGTGATGAAGTTAAGCCAATGGGGGAATACTCCAGACTTAAGCAATCATATGATTGAATCTTCAACTAAAACAGTTTTAAGTTTTGATATAGCCAGCATGAAACGGTACCTCCCGATTTTCGGTATTTTTAAGGTTTTAGCCTCATTATCACACTGAAATGGATGAAGTCTTTGTTGGGGTACAAAATTTTCCACCTGAAATTTGTCGGTATATGTCCATGCCTGAAATTTGGTAGTTAGTTTTGGTTGAGAGTATAAAACTTTGCACCTGAAATTGGTCGGTTAAGGTCCACACCTTCATTTAGCCCCCATAGAACAGTGCCTCTAGATTTTCTGTATTTTGAAGTTTTTAGCCTTATAGGTCCACGTTTTAGTATAGCCCCTATGGAACTGTACCTCCAGATTTTCTGTATTTTGAAGGCCTTAGTCTTCGTTGGGGGCAAAAACTTTCCACCTAAAATTGGTCTGTGTAGGTCTTAGTCTTCATATAGCCCCGATAGAACAGTACACTCCGATTTTCGCTATTTTGAAAATTTTAGCCATATTATTCAAACGGAATAACTGAAATTTGGTATTTAGTCTTCGCTAAAGGTACAAAACATTTATACAGGTACAAAACATGCCTTCCAAAAAAACCACTCAGTATAAGTCCACGTTCTTGTATAGCCTCCATTTAAGCGCAGCCGCCATTTAATATTTTTATACCCTACGCCACCCTGTGGTAAGGCTATTATGTGTTAGTGCATTTGTGTGTAACATGCCTAAGGAAAAGAGATAGATCCATAGTTCCTTCTAGGGATATGCATAGAATCACTTTCTGAGTCGATTTATACATGTCCGTCCGTCAGTTCGCAACGTACTGATCGCATTTATTGTTCGATTTGGCTGAAAATTAGGGAAGATCATTTTTTTAAGCCTAATGATGAACGCTGTTGCTTTTGGTGAAAATCGGTTCAGATTTGGATATAGCTCCCATATTTATTTTCGGCCGATTTGAGGTATTTGATGCACTAAACACGCTGTATCTGTCCAATTTTTATGAAATTTGGATTGTGTTACGGAATTAGGTCTGTACACGCAAAAAAAATCGGCCTCTCTAACATATGTCCCAAACATATTTTGCAGTAAACATATATATGTTTGCAACAGTCCCAAACATAATATATGTTTGGGTGGAAACAAATATATGTTTGGGTAGAAACAAATATATGTTTGGGTGCAAACATATATATGTTTGGGTGCAAACATATATATGTTTGGGTGCAAAGATATTTATGTTTGGGTGCAAAGATATATATGTTTGGGTGCAAAAAAAGATATGTTTGGGTGGAAACAATTTTATGTTTGGGTGCAAACAAAGATGTGTTTGGGTGGAAACAATTTTATGTTTGGGTGCAAACATTTTATATGTTTGGGTGCAAAAAAATACAAACCCAAAAGGCACAAAAAAAAAACAAACACATGAACCAGTGGGCGCTTACTGAGAGCAAGGGAGCGTAAAATTCAATGTAAAACACTTTAAAATGTGTGCTCACTTGCTCTCAGTAAGAGCTCACTGTCTATCTCTATAGCAGCGTCGCCCATAATATTTCCATCAATACTACAGCATATGTGTATGCATTGGTGAAAAAAACAACAACCACACGATATTCATCGTTTGTTTATTTACACGTACACTGTACGTGAGAGAGAGAAGCAAATGCAAAAACAACTCAGTGGGCGCCCTCACTATACTTCTTTGCAAAGACAGCGCGTCTCTGCTCTATAGCATAGCCGACCAAGAAGAGCGAACGCTTAAATTGTTTATGTGTGGGTAAAATTACACTGACAGAACAGGGTGATGATTTTCATATTGAGTGTGAAATGAAAAATATATTGTTGGCGCGTTCGCTTTGTATGACTTAAATTAAAAATAATATAAATAACTTCATAATTTGAAAAGTATTTTTCTTCATATGTTAATTTTTTTCAGAGAAAAAACAAATTGTATTTAAAAATGATTTTTTTAAACTTTCTAAGCATACATACATTTTTTATTGTTGCATTGCAGACGAGGCATTCTACGTCATTAAAAATATTAATACAAAACAAAAATCATTTTCAAATTCTTCCCTCCACATATTTGCTGTACAACTGCAAAATCTTTTCTGTGTACCCAAAAATAAACAAATAAAGCGGCATCAACCTGCTTGCATGAAATTCAGTACAAGACTGAAGTAAAAAAATCAAAACATTTGCTCTCTTACTTTGCGTTCGGGTCGCGTGTGTGTGATTTGCCGAAAAACTTCGTAACCAAATCAATACCCACGAACGGGTTTGCTCTATAGTATACACACAAATGTTGTGGTTTTTTATTAAAAGGCAAAATAACAATAAACACATAGGTACATACAAAATTCCAAAGAAATACATAACACACTTTAATAAAAGAAAAACTGATTGAAATAATTTGTAGTCACACTTTTAAAAAGGAAAAATATATAGAAACGTAGTTGAACGCTTCTCCTTAGTTGTGAAATAAAACAAATTGTCCTCTTAGTTGAAATCATCAGCGGGGAATCGGCATCTAGAATCAAATGATTATGTAATGTAATAAATAAATATGGATATGCCATATTTCAAATATACATAAGTATGTATGTAATTACCAATATTAAATGCGATTTCTTCCTTGTCCAATAAAATAATTCCATTCAACTTTCCGATTCAATTATAAAATGTATTGGGCATTTAATTTACTAAAAACACAATTTCTTTAAGAAAACACAAAACACTGATTTATTCACTCACTTTACCGTCTTGACTTTACAAAGGCAACTAAAACACTGAAGAAAGAAAAAAATATAATTCATATCATTATCGTTGGTTAACAACAACAAAACAAGAAACACACGAGTTTGACGCATACATGCCACCAAAGCCCCCTTCTTCGCATCTACGTCTGCTATTATACAATACACACAACTCTTTATTAAAAAGCAATATTCCACAGCCGCGAGAGCACTGTTATTGCTCTCGTTGACAAACATCCTTTCTCCACCCATGAAAAAATGTTCTAACATAAAAAATATGTTTTACCCAAACATATCAAATTGAGATATGTTACAAAATGTTGCAAACATATATTTGTTTGGATCCAAACATATTATGTTTGAATCCAAACATATATTTGTTTGCAACCGGTCCCAAACATATATTTGTTTGGATCCAAACATATTTCTAACATAAATTTTTCTGCGTGTAGATAAATGTGCCAAATTATATCGAAATCGGTTCAGATTTGGATATAGCTCCCATATATATTTTCGGCCGATTTGTAGTATTTGATGCACCAAACACGCTGTATCTGTCCAAATTTTGATGGAATTTGGAATGTGTTACGGAATTAGGTCTATAGATAAATGTGCCAAATTATATCAAAATCGGTTCAGATTTGGATATGGCTCCCATATATATTTTTGGCCGATTTTTGGTATTTGGTGCACGAAACAGGTTATATATGCCCGATCTCAATGAAATATGGAATGTGTGACGGAATTTGGAAATAAGAATAAGAAATAATTTGATCGAAATCGGTTAGGATTTGGATATAGCTTCCATATATATTTTCGCCCCATTTAAGGTATTTGACGCACCAAATTTGGAATGTGTGACGGTGTTTGGTCTAGAAATATATGTGCCTAATATATCGTAATATGTTCACATTTGGATTTAGCTCCTATATATATTTTACCTATTCACAGTGGTGTAGGGTATCATATAGTCGGCCCCGCCCGACTTTGATCCTTTCCTTACTGGTTTTCATATTTGGAACTTCAATGCATTGCTCATATATTTACACAAATTGCCTCTGAAAAATATGTTAGAGGCATTTAACAAGAATAGAATGTTCTGAAGAGTTGTGAACTACATTCTAGCGGATATTTCTTTCAAAGAAAAGTTAGCGAAAAATTTAACAGTCTTGGAGATATGGTGCGAAATATACGAAATAAAGGAATTTTTAGATATATTATCCATTTTAAGGCAACAAATGCAGTTTTTCGAGGTGAATTTTCCTCCAAATATTTTCTTCAAGCTTTTATCTACAAGTTTGCTTGAGAGGTTTAAACAAGATTAGAATTGGTTTCGGAGATATTGTCTCGATTTGCTCTTAAAAGTCAATATTTAGCCATATTTAGATGAGGCCATAAAATTTCAACCCGATCTAACAACACAATACCAAAATACGGTTTTTGTTGATTATGTATGTACTTTCATAAAATCCACAGTAGTTGTTTGCACAAAATTACCTTGAATATGCTGCACAGTGTAACTGTAACTGTTTTTGAACTTGCTGAACTCATATACAGCACTGCTGAAAATATAAACTCCCTAGAAGTGCCGCATAACAGGGTATTTTTGGCGTCTGTTGAAATCAAGATACATCTCACAATATTTAAGATAAAGCTTCATAATTTGGTAAACAAGTTTATATTACTCCTAGGATGCTTGGTATTGAATATAGGCTATATCGGTCCACAGCACTTTTATATAGCCCGTCCGATTTTTGGTATTTGCAGGGTTTTAGCCGCATTTACCTACAGAAATGACTGCAATTTGGAACTTAGTCTTCCCTAGGGCGACAAACGTTTCCCGCAACATTTTGTCAGTACAGGTTCTAGTTTTCCTATAGCCCCCATAGAGCTGAACTGCCTGATTTTCAGTACTTTCAGGGTTTTAGCCGCACTATACTGCTGTAATGTGAACTATTACGAAAATATATTCATCGCCGGGAATATACAACATAATTGCAGAGAATTCTAGTTTTGATATAGCTCCCATCGAACCTACTTCCCGATTTCGGTTTTTTACTGTGTTTTATTTCACTTGCTTTGGTCCGTGTAGTTCAAATCTGGTAAATCATTTTTAAAACAGTTGCAGTTGACCAATATTTAGATGACAATACATGAATATGGAATCAAAACCAATATTATTTATAGTGTTTTAACGGTGTTTTATTTAACTTACATTTCAACTCTTGTAACTCATTTCCACACAGTTGCAGTTGACCAATCGAACTGAAACTTTGCACACTTTTCAGATTTGGATGACAATACCCATATAGCTGTACCACCCGATTTCAGGTATTTTGAGTATTTTATCTTCATTTTCCCGAATTAGCTGTCATTTGGCATTTCCAATGATACAGACATTTCCCCACCAAAAATTATGGACATAAGTCCAGGTTTTGGCATAGCCTTTATATAACGGTACTACACGATTTCAGGCAATTTAAAGTTTTTATCTAAATTTTCGGATACATTGACTATAATTTTGTTCTCAGTGGTCAAAAAAAATTATTTACTAAAAAGTTGAAAATAAAATATAATTTAAAAAAATTAAGTTTCAGTGTTTTATTTAGAAATGTTAAAAATATGCAACACAATTGTTAAAATAGTAGCCTTGGCATAAAAGAATGACGCAATAATAAGTTTCTTTTGCATTATTGATTTGTACGAAGTAGGCCTTGGCTAATACATTTTTGTTTTGGTTTCTGTTCGTCATGTAAACATTGTTTTGATTTTAGAGACTTTAAAATTGTCTTGCTGTTAACATCTAATAAATATTCAATTGGAAGTTTGTCTGTGTGTTTTATTCCTATCCGCCGTTCCTGGATTTCTAATAGGTTATGGGCCCCTTCCACGCCCCAGACAGGCCATAAGATAAGCAATTCTGTGTGAATCTATAAAAATTAGAGAGGAAAGAAAAATAATGTGTAAATTGTCCTGGAAGAAAATTTTCTGTGTGAAAAAATAATTTTGACAATGAATTTGCAAATCGAGAAAATGGACGACGGAAATTACGCCACATGGAGCGTTCAGATGAAAAGCGTTCTAATTCATTCCGAATTATGGGGAATAACATGCGGCAGAGAAGTAAAGCCTTAAGGCAGTGGAGCAGCAGTTTTTGAAACAAAGGATGAAAAGGCTCTGGCATTGATATTGCTCTACGTGAAGGCAAATCAGATTAATCATGTTGAAGCGTATACATCGGCGATGACCTACCTTCTTTCAGCACATTGAAGGTGAAATTATTGGAAGAAGGAGCAAGATTAGATGAATCCGGGGTTGAGGTAAATGGTAGCCAAGCTGGAGAAACGCTCATGCAAACAAAGGGAAAGCCATATAAAAAACCAAAAGAAGAACGTCCAGATAAAAACAAGTGGAAAAATCAAAACGGTAAGAAATGTTATAACTGTGGTCAACCAGGACATTTTACAGCTAAATGCCCGCAACAAAAGAGAGTTGAGAGTAGTTCCAGCCTTATGACACAGTTACTGGGAGCTAATAGCACAGAAGATACAAATGAATGGAATTGGTGCATTGATAGTGGAGCGACTAGTCATTTTTGCTATGTGCGTGAATTGTTCAAAACTTATCGGGAATGTCAAGAAGTAGTGATATTGCCAAATAATACAAATGTTAAAGCTATCGGTCGCGGAGATGTTTATCTTGAAGAACTAAATTTGACTTTGAAAAATGTGTTACATGTAACGTCAATTCCGCATAATTTTATTTCGGTATCAAAAGCTATAGACAATGGCGCAAGAGTGATTTTTAAAAACAATACGGTAAAAATATGGGATGATCAAAATGAGTGTGTAATAACAGCTTATAAAAAGAACGGTTTGTACATATATGAAGGTGTTAAAAAATCCCAAAATAAGTGTTACAACGTGTCGCGATTAAATGAAGAGGCCTTAAAATGGCACAATAGATTCGGACATGTGAATTTCAATTGCTTGAAAGAAATGAAAAAGGAAAAGACAGTGCGCGGTATAAACATCAAAGGAATGAGTGACTCGATAGAGTGTGTTACGTGCGCAAAGGGAAAAATCTGTGTGAAACCGTTCCCTCAAATGTCTGAAAATCGTGCTAAAGAACCGCTAGAAATAATTCACAGTGATCTTTGTGGTCCCATGAATGTATGCTTATTCGAGGTATATTAGCATTTATTTCTTAAAATCAAAAGACGAAGTGTTCGGTGCATTCAAGAATTTCAAGGCGGAAATTGAAAAGCAAACTGGTAAACGTATTAAATGCTTGAGAACAGACAATGGCCGTGAGTACGTCAATAAAGAGTTTGATAAATTTTTACAAGCAAATGGTATTAAGAGGCAGTTGACGGTTCCTTATACGCCACAACAAAACGGTGTCGCCGAAAGAGCTTATCGGACTTTGGTCGAAATGGCAAGGACAATGGTAATACATGCAGGTAATACATGCAGGGCAGAAGCGGTAAGAACAGCTGCATATATAAGAAATCGGACAACAACTAAAATTTTGAAAAATAAAACGCCATATGATATGCTGAAAGGGTTTAATCCAGCCGTAGGACATTTTAAAATTTTCGGATCAAGGGCGGTAGTACTCAACAAGAACAAATCACCAGGTAAATTTGCACCAACAGGAATCGAATGTATATAGATTATACAATCCAAAAAATAACAAGGTTATCGCCGGAAGCGACGTAGTATTTTTTGAGAATTCGATGGATGAACGTAATTACTTTTGGTTATGGAGGTGCAAATTTAGGGGAGCCAAGTGATTGTCAAGAAGGAGAAATGAAGTTTCATTTCAAAATTTTGATAGAATTCAAATTGAGCCAAGAAATATTTCTCAAGAAGAAGATGAAAATGTGTTAAACGAAGAAATGCAATTAGGTGGTGCAGAAGTTCGTCAGCCGCAAAATGAACCTATGGAGAATAATCAAGCTGAGATTATAAGAGAAGCTGAACCAATGAGGAGAGGTCCAGGAAGACCACGAATAGTGCGTGATGGTAGACCAGGAAGGCCAAGAAAGGCATATAATGAATTTAATGCAGTGGGTAAGTGTGATATTGAAACCCCAGAAAATGTAGAGCAAGCGCATTGCAATCAAATATCATTACGTCCGGGACATGGTATCTAAAGGAGAAGTCGAAGTCAAGTATATGCCAACCAATGAAATGATGGCAGATATTCTTACTAAAAATTTATGTAAACTAAACCATTTTAAATTTGTAAATTCTATGGGATTGTTTGAAATTGTTTAATGTTTGTTTTTGTTAATTGTTTGTGGAAGTAGAATTGTGTTGTGTTGTTGTTGTCTTGCTGTTAACATCTAATAAATATTCAATCGGAAGTTTGTCTGTGTGTTTTATTCCTATACGTCGTTCCTGGATTTCTAATAAGAAATGCACTTAAAACAAGGCAATAATTTGTCGCTTAGCCTCAATAAATATATTCTTTCTCATGATGGAATCTCTCAAATAAAACGCTTGCATTTAAATTATAAATGGTGGCAAAATTAAACGGCAAGCGTTTTATTTGAGAGATTCCATCATGAGAAGGAATATATTTATTGAGGCTAAGCGACAAATTATTTCCTAGTTTTAAGTGCATTTCTAAATAAAACACTGAAACTTAACTTTTTTAAATTAAATTTTATTTAAGCTTTTATTCACATTATCATACCGAAATGGATAACATTTTCCTTATGGCTACATTCTTCCAGACATTTTTCGCTACGGGTCCACGTGTTGATATGTCTCCATAAAAAGGTACTCATCATAATTATCAATTCAAAATGGCTGAAATTCCGTATTTCATCTTCTTTAAAGTTACAACTTGTCCCCTGAAATTTGTCAGTGAAGGTCCACGTGTTGATATAACCCATAGAACGGTACCTTCCGATTTAAGAAATCTTCACATTTTTATCCTCATTATTACACCGAAATTGCTAAAATTTGAACTTCGTCTTCCTTATGGCTACAAAACTACCCCGGAAAATCGCAGTACATGTCCACATTTTCATATACCACCAACAGTACGAGGCATTCGGATTTTCGATATTTTATAGATTATCTGTATTTTGTAGGTTTTAGGTTTTTTATTGTGCAACACAAAATGGCTGATATTTTGTGTTTGGTTTTTAAAAGCATGTTCACATATTAGAAGGTAAGCGATACCCGATGTTAAGTATTTTAAAGGATTTTTCTACTGATGTGGTTGTAAATTGAATTCTCTTTGAATAGAAAACATCGATGTACCATTGATATTAAACCCTGTTTAAAAGTACACTGAAAGAAAAATGTTTCATTGATTTTGAACCAATGTAGAGTTTGATTGAATAAATGAAAAATTTCATTAAATAACAATATTGAGCTTTTTCATTATTCCAATGAAATTTCCTCAATTATGCAATGATATCTATTAACTAATTCAATAAAGTAGTTAGAAGTTACAATTATATTATTTCTATGAAATTTTCACATTAATACTATGAAAAAATAATGAAAGTTATTTTATGAAACTCAATGAAACCTCTTCATTAATACAATGAAGTCTTACGTTGGTTCAAAATCAATGACAAATTTCATTGATGCAACGTAATTTTCTTTCTGTGTAATTGATATTCTTCAGTTAGCATATTTCACTTCTTCTAGGAATAAACCTTGACGTGGAGGAAGAGCTTGGTAACTATCCTGTTCCCTAAAATGTAATTCGCTTCAGATATAATACACTTAGGTCAGCGTTTTTTCCAATCATCGTGCTTTGATTTGTCTTTATCTCCTCACACGTAATAAAACTGTTTCATCGGTGTCTTCAGTTTTTGGAAGAAGAAAAAGTCAGCGAGAGCAAACAACTTACGCACAAGCATCGAAGTGTGAGCTGGTTCCTTGTCATGGTGCAAAATTCATGATTGGTTTTTCCATAATTCTGTGCGTTTCAATATAGTAATTCTTATTGGCTGTACGACCTTATTGCAAGAATGCGTGGTGCACAACGGCGAAGAAAACAGTGAGCAAAACCTTCACAGTTGACCGAACTTTTTTTTCGGTCATCTTCTCGGCCTGCCTTAAAACAATTATACCATAATTGAACTTGTGTTCAAATGACCTTGCGTATTTAATTTCATTTTTTACACAAAACTTAAAACAGTTTCTTTGATCCATTTTTCGAATTGTAAAAAAATGAAGAGCATACCAAAACCCGACTAACTTTTTATCTGTCAAAAACAAACTGACAATCCAAAATGTCTAATAATAACAACATATATAAAAGATATGTGTACCAACATAACAGGAAACAAGTTAAATACCTTTATATGGGGGCTATACAAAAACATGGACCTATATTGACAGTTTTTGGTGGAGTAGTGTTGTGGCCCCTAAGAACCTTACATGTCAAATTAAAGCTAAATTGTAGCTAAACCCCACAAAATACCGAAAATCGGAAGGTACTGTTTAGAGTTGTTAAAATCTAGTTCGTTTGAACGACCTAGTTCAAAATATAGTTCAGTGGACACCGGTTGTTTCCATGAACGAAATGCGAATGAGTTATATTATCTCTTTGTTTTAATAAAATAAATCATACGCAAACGAACTATGGTACTGAACTAGTACACAAGATTTAACAACTCTAGTACTGTTATATGGGATTATACCAAAACACGGACCTATGTTGATGGTTTTTATTGTAGATATTTTGTGACCACTGGGAATCCAAACGTGAAACTACAGGTAGTTCATGTTACTTTAATGCATCAACTCGAAAAAAGAACAAAACAAATGTATTCAAAAAAATATTTGGATGATTTGTTGGAAAACTTGATGTATTTATTTTCATGATATATATTGTAAATACATATTTCATTTATTGGGCGACTTATATTGAAATTTAACCGAGACATCTTCTATCTAGAGTGAAGTGTTGTGGGACAAAACTTAATAAACTCAGATAAAGTACAACATTAACCCTAAAACCTGATTTTACTTCTGGCAGATTCCTGGCGTTTAGGTACGATCTTGAGTTTGGGTGTAGTCGGGGACCTATAGTAAAGTTTAATGGCAAATAATTTTGTAGAATATATTGATCTATTACGATCACATTTTAAAAGAGTTTTTAAACGTTTTTGAAAAAAGGGACCAAAAAGCCTCCTTTAGTGACTCGCATAAGGGTTAATTTTTCCATAAAAATATAACCCGCATTGTTGTCAGTAATATTGCCAAAGACACTTTATACCTAAAATGCAAGGATTCCAAAGAATCTGATGTCGAATATTTCAAAACCTGTAGAAATGGGCGGAACTTGCCACGCCTATTTAGGTTAGTTCCCGTCGTAAACTTTCAAAATGCCGATACACGTGTCTTCTTTTTTCGGGTCCTCTTTCATAATTCGGCCGAATTATCTTGTAATTAATTTTGGTGTTGTACAGTGCAACCTACCCATTTGTTGTCTTTATAAACAATTATTGTTTATATTATACGTAGAACTTATATCGAAATTATTTGAAAAAAGCAAATGGGGATTTTATACAAACAACACAAAATTATTTTTTGAAACAAAAAAATATTCAAAGTAAAAAATGCTTCTCGAAACAAGTTTTTTTGTGAAGGGAATACATTCACCAAATATTCGAAAATTGTATCCTTTTCGAACTTCTGAAGAACAAACAAACAACGTGCTTGTGTACACACGAATAACATTTGCAAACATTCGACATTGATAGTCGTTTTTGAAAGTTGTGCCGAACATTTGAATATTATCAGCAACTGGTATGGGGGATGTTTATCAACAGTTCCACATCGAATTCCAAACATAACAAAAACAAGTAAAAAGCGTTAAGTTCGGCCGGGCCGAACTTTTCATACCCTCCACCATAAAATATTCTAAACTAAAATGGAATAATTAGTTTTCATTCCTGTCCCCAACTTTAAGTGGGTACGTTAAAATGTCAGATAATGTACATAAAATGCTTCATTCGGGAGGCCCTTTTTTATGGTTCCTATATCTAACTATGTATATTGACAATTTTTGGTGGGCGAGAAATTGGGAGGTACGTTATATAGGGGTTATAATAAAACATGGACCTATGTTGAAAGTTTTTAATGGTAGCCTTTAATGTCAAATGACTCCTAATTCGGTTAAAAATTGTAGCTAGAATCCTCAAAATACCGAAAATCGGTACATAACGTGGGAACTTCATATGTCATTAACAGCTAGCTCGGAGGTATGTGGGCTATACGAAAATATGAACTTAAATGAACAATTTTTGTTGCAGAATTTTTGTTGGCTTTTAAATTTCAAATTAAAGAAAGTTCGTTCAAAAAATAAAGCTAAGGTACGGAAAATTGGTAGGTTTGTTTTGGGGCTATACCAAAACATGGACCAACGTGGTTAAACATTTTAAGTAAAATCCTCAAAGTACCGAAAATTGGGAAGTATCGTTATATTGGGGCTATGTTGAAAATTGTTGATGCTGATGTGTGGTGACCACTACAACCTTCAAATGTCAAATTAGTTAGTTCGGTTAAAAATTGTAGCTAAAATTGCCAATTACTGAAAATTGGGAGGTACCGTTATATGGGAGCTATATCCGAACATGGACTTATGTTGACAATTTTTTATGGAGAGGTGTTGTGACCACTAGGAACTTCAAATGTCAAATTACTGATAGTTCGGTTTAATATTGTAGCTAAAATCATCGAATTACTGAAAATCGGGAGGTACTTTTATATGGGAGCTTTATCAATACATCGACCTTTCTTGACAATTTTTGGTGGAGAGGTGTGTTGACCGCTAAGAATTTCAAATGTCAAATGTTCAAATTACAGATAATTCGGTTAAAACTTGTAGGTAAAATTCTCAAAATACCGAAAATCCGTTATATGGGAATACCGAAATCCGTTATACCGAGGTACCGTTATATGGGGCTATACCAAAACATGGACCTAAGTTCATAATTATTTCGAATATAAGTTTATTTGGTCACTAAGAACCCTAAATATCACATTATAGCTAATTCGGTCAAGAAATGTGAATTTAAACGTCAATATACCTGAAATCGGGCGGTAACGTTACATGGGGGCTATTCCAAAACATGGACCTATGTCCACTAATTATATAAGTTTATTGACATTTAACAACTGTCAATTTATAGCTAAATCGGTCAGAAAATGTAACTAAAAGCGTCAAAATGCCATAAATCGGGGGTACCGTTATATGGGGGCTATACCAAAACGTGAACCTATGTCCACAACTTTTGTTATATAAGTTTATTGACACTTAAGAACCCTAAATGTCAAATTATAGCTAAATCGGTTTGAAAATGTAGCTAAAAACGGCAAAATACCGTAAATCGGGGGGTACCGTTATATGGGGGCTATACCAAAACGTGAACCTATGTCCACAACTTTTGTTATATAAGTTTATTGACACTTAAGAACCCTAAATGTCAATTTATAGCTTAATCGACCTGAAAATGTAGCTAAAAACTTCAAAATCCGTAAATCGGGGGGCACCGTTATATGGGGGCTATACCAAAACGTGGACCGATACAACCCATCATCGAACTTGACCTGCCTGTAAACAAACGACGCATTTTCCCAAAATTTCAGACAATTTTGGTGGAGAGGTGTGGTGACCACTAAGAACTTCAAAAGTCAAATGTTCAAATTACAGCTAATTCGGGTAAAATTTGTAGGTAAAAATCTCAAAATACCGAAAATAAGGAGGTACCGTTATATGGGGCTATACCAAAACATGTACCTATGTTCATATTTTTTTCGAATATAAGTTTTTTGGTCACTAATAACCCTAAATATGAAATTATAGTTAATTCGGTCTAGAAATGCGACTTAAATCGTCAAAATACCTGAAATCGGGGGTACCGTTATATGTGGGCTATACCAGAACGTGGACCTATGTCCACAACTTTTGTTAGATAAGTTTATTGACACCTAAGAACCCTAAATGTTAAATTATAGTTACATCGGTCTGAAAATGCAGCTAAAAACGTCAGAATACCGTAAATCGGGGGTACCGTTATATGGGGGCTATACCAAAACGTGGACCTATGTTCACAACCTTTTGTTATATAAGTTTATTGACACTTAAGAACCCTAAATGTCAAATTATAGCTAAATCGGTCTGAAAATGTAGTTAAAAACGGCAAAATACCGTAAATCGGGGGGTACCGTTATATGGGGGCTATACCAAAATGTGGACCGATATAACCCATCATCGAACTTGACCTGCCTGCAAACAAAATACGTATTTTCCCAAAATTTCAGCGTTCTATCTCCATTTTTGTGGATGCTAGAGTGATTACCACAGACGGACGGACGGACGAACGGACGTGCACAGATCGACTCAGAATTTTACCCTCATCAAGAATATATATACTTTATAGGGTCGCAAATGAGTATTTCAATGCGTTACAAACGGAAAAACAAACTTAATATACCCTCCATACTATGGTGGAGGGTATAAAAAAATACGAAAAAAGTACAAACAGAAACATCAACATTCATTCACTAATAATATTATTAACAATATTCGAAATCGAAAATTTTCCTTCCACAGACTAAGCGATGAATGAATCGTTTTCAATTCATTCTCGTGTGTCGTTCTCAAACAAAATACCCTCAAACTATCGAGAAACATTCGAAACCGATATCATTTTCGATGGCAATGGTATGCAAAGCAAAGGCAAATCCAATATTGAACACTTTTTGCTATCATTATTCAGTGAATAGTATTTGGTTTTAACATAATGTAATTTACGATATGGTAAAATAAAATGTTTTCTTTTATACGTTTTGTACGTATTTAACCGAATTTATGAATCCAATTGATATGGAATTGTTCTGGAATAGATCCTTGAATTCATAAATTTCGTTTCGGATACTATTGCATGAAATGTTCCTCCAAGATTGCGATTTTAAATTACCTGCAACCTGCATTGTTTCTGTTAAGGGTAATGTTTCTATGCATTGTTTCATAAATATTTTTTTGTTGCATGCATTTTGTCTAGCCTTATTTCTTCTATGTATTTGATTATACGTAGCATTTATATCGAAATTATTTGAAAATGGGAATTTATACAATCAACATAAAATTACTTTTTAAAACAAAAAAATGTCCAAAGTAAAAAAATCTCGAAACCTATTTTCTTGTGAAGAAAAAACATTTGCCAAATGTTCGAATATGATATCGTTTTCGAACTTTTGGCGAACGAATGAAAAACACAAGAAAAAATTTTGCCAAAACGTTCGAAAATGGTATCGTCTTCGCAACTAGTGGCGAACATTCGAAAAATATCTGCAACTGGTGTGTTGGGTGAATTGAAAGCTTTTGAATGTTTATAGACAATTTGTCTACAATTTTACAGAATAGCACAATCGTTACTGCAAACAATATTTGTTAAAAAGTTACAGAATAGGCCTACTGAAGTCGGATGGTACCGTTTTATAAGGGTCATACCAAAATCCCACATGTCTGAGTTTTTTAGGAACCCTGAATGTCAAATTGCAGACAATTAAGGCCAAAAGTGTAAATGGTTACTTTAATACGTTACAAATGAAAAAACGAACTTAATCCGAACAAATGTTTAAGAGTGAAATGTATGTGGGAGCTATATACAAACCAATACAGACTTTGTCATAATATGATAAGTCTCCCGGCTAGACGAAAATCGCTTTATATGTAACCATTTCTGTAGTATAGACTTGAAAATTCTTGTAAGTTTTTATAACAAATATTTCATTTATTCATATCAATGAAAACTTATGGTACCTTCTCATTTTCTTCACAAAATATACACCTTTAATAGTTTTTTTTAAATTTATGTTGGCCAATTCATCATTTGTTCGCGTATAAATTTGTGTTATTTCGCACAATCTTTTACGTACATACATTTGTATATAAAAACCAATATCGTTGAGTGACATGGTGGTCATTGTCAATTTTGTCAATCAGATTTCATCACTGTAAAGGCCAATGCCGTCAACGTTATTGACATTGCTGTTGTCAATATTTTAATAACGCATTGTTATCGTGGTTATGCTGTAGGCTACTGCAGAAAAAAAAAACATTTAATTGAAAAGACATTGAACATTGTCCTTTATAAACCGATAAATATGTGAATCATTTAAAGATTTTTCTCGTTTTGAGTTGCAAGACCACATAGGAGGCCGTATTAAATTAAATTTTTTACTGTTTTATTACAATGTTCATTAGGGCTTTAATCAAAAAATACCATGTCAGTACCATGTGCGGCATATTGTCCTGATAACGAAAACGCGTGTTTTAGTTAGATTCGGTGAAAAAAGTTTACACACCGACTAAGATTTCTAAATGTTTTTTTTTACATTTTTATAAAGGACAAATTTTGATTTTAGTTTTGTGAACAAACATTTATTTGGATGCATATATATATTAAAATATAGCTATTTGACAAACATTTATGTATTGGACGTGTGTAGAATTTTCCGACATTAAAGATAATAATTATCTTATTTAATAAGGATATGACGGAAGGGATTAATGGCAAAGCCCATCTGTAATGCGACTCTCTAACTCATTTTATGAGTTACCGACAAAAATCGTTAACATTAAAACGCAAAATTATGAATGAAAAGTTCAAATAAAAGTTGACAACACTCTTTCTATCGGTAGAACTTTACGACTACTTTTTATTCGTCGCTAACTTACCGAAAAATATCGTTAATTACCGAAATTATAAGGATTTTCAACGAGAAATTAATTAAAAACAAGTGAAAAAGTGTCAGTCGGCTTTGCCGACAGATATATACCCTCAGCCAATGTGAAGCGAAACTTTCACCTCCGGACAGATCGAATGTATTTAAGGTCTCTTCAGAATTTTGTGGCCCTTTTTGTACATTTGAACTTGCCAACAAAAGTGTGGATTAGGAATTAACTGCACTAAGACACAAACGTTGAACTTTTGTGGGGCCATTTTAGAAGATAAACTAAATTTTGATAGATAGTTAGGAGATCCATAATTTGGACCAAATTCTTTGCCCCATTCAAGTGATATTGTCCTAGCATTTTCGTGACATTTTTTAAATATTTGGGAGATGTACCGAAAGTTGTTGACCGGTATTGCCCATGAAACTAAGTTTGCATATAATATGACGAAGACCAAATGTTGGACCAAATCGGTTGAACAGTTAGAGAGTTATCGTGCTCTCCGACCGCCACATATGGTGACATAGGGGATTTTTACACCTTTCGGGCTGTTTTCCCAAGAAATATGGACATTGCTCTGAAAAAACGTTTACCGTCGTAATTGAGGTAGCGAATGCAAATCGCTTCAACAAAAATCAAAGTGATTCGAGAGCAGGTCTTAAAGTGAATTTATCCGAAATTTTATGTGAGAGGTACCAGAAGGAGTAGACAAATATAGTCCATATTCGAACGTGATCTATATCTGATAGATATATTAGGATGTGCAAAGTATAGATAACATCGGCCACTTCCTTCAAGAGTTATCGTGCGCAACATTTTTCCGAACATTTTTGAAGTTTTGTGGGGGAGGTACCTGAAGGAGTGGTCCGATATAGCCCATCTTCAAATTTAAACTATGTTTTGGTAAAATATTACGAAGGGCAAATTTTGGACCGAAACGGCAAGTCCGTTCGAGAGTTATTTTCTCTATTTTCTCAGGAAGTATGGCCTTGTCCATGATGAAAATTGTACCGTCGTATGGGAGGCAGTGAATATAAGTTGCTACAACAAAAATCCAAGCGATTCGAGAGCAGACCCTAAACTGAACTTTTCCGAAATTTTGTGTGGGAGGTACCCGAAGGAGTGGACCGATTGAGTCCATATTGAAACCATATCTAAGTCTGGTACACATTTTACGACGTGCAAGTATGGACCAAATCGGTTACTCCCTTCAAGAGTTATCGTGCGCACAAATTTTCCGAACATTTTCGAAGTTTTGTGGGAGAGGTACTGGAAGGAGTGGACCGATATAACCCATCTTCGAACTTAAACTAAGTTTGGACAAAATATTACGAAAGCCAAATTTTAGACCAAATCGGTTATCCGTTCGAGAGTTATCGTGCGCTCCAACCAGCCACACAAACAGACAGACGGACATGGCTAAATGAACTCCAAATTGTCTGAAACATATTTCGTCCAAACATAATTGGGGTCTAAACCATTATTTCGATGAGCCACATTTTGCCCGTATGAAATTGTAAATACCCTCGTTATCATAAATGCTGAGGGTATAAAAAGCGTTTAAAATAGAGGCGTGAAGAAGGTGCCCCACCTCCTACGAAATTCATAATATATACATAACAATGGCAAACATTGAGCTTTTGCTGCAAATTTGATGGAAATCGGTTCAGTAGTATTGGAGATATAGCACATTAAAAAAAAGAGGGGTGGTCGGGTCTTTAGACCAAATGAAGTACCTAAATTGTAGATTAATCCGTAAATGTTTAATAACGCTATATTTGCAAAAATGCCGCCCCTTCTGGAATTCAATAAAATATGTAGCCTGTTTTCGGGGGCCATCCCCCCTGTACATTCTCTGACAATTTCAGGAAAATCGGTTCTGTAGTTTAGCAGAACAATTTTTTTCCCACTAATAAATTAAAGTTGTTTTAATGAAATATTAAAACAACGACTATGGTATTAAGCCTGACTCTTTTGAAAAGCAAAATAGAAGTCGTCACCAAAAATAAAAAACGCCAACCCTCCTAGAAAAAAAAAATAAATTGAAAAAAGTGGGCGTGGAAAAACATTCTTTCCATAAAAACCTAAGTTGGGTTATGACGGCATTTGATTTTTATTCATAGAAACATTGCTTTTTTTTAAATATGGCAAAGCGAAGTACCAAGTCACCTTCGAAATTCAAGGAAATATGCATCCTAATTTCGCCGGAGGCCATCCCTGTATATTCCCTGAAATTTTCAGGAAAATCGGTCCAGTATTTTTATAGATGTAACATATTTTAAAAAGTGGGCGTGGTCAAGGCTTTGGTTCCTAAAAATGTAGGTAAGGTCGGTGAGACAACCTTATTTGTCTCGCAAATTAATTTCCAATCCGATACATTCGTAATTATTGTAAATATAGAATTTTTAAAGGGTATAGGGGAAGTGCCCGGCCCCTCCCAAATTCAACAAAGTTTGTAGCCCTTTTTGACCGGGGGCTATCGCTGTACGTTCCCTGACAATTTCATAAAAATCGGTTGAGTAGTTTTTGTAGAAAAGATAAAAATTGAAAATTGAAAAAATGGACGTAAAAGTTGGCGTGGTCAAATTTTCTTTGCATAAAAACCTATGTTGGGTTACGGCGAACATTTCACAGAAAGAATTATCCAAATCGGTCCAGCCGTTCTCAACTGATGCCATTACCAATGAACGACATTTGATTTTCTATATATATAAAAGAGTAGTGAGGTGAGTGACTGACTGACTGCCTGACTGACTGATTGACTGACTGATTCATCAGCGCCCAGACGAAACCGCTGAAGCTAGAAAGTTGACATTTTGGGTGTAGGTTGCTGTTGGTGTGTAGGGGTGAGATAAGGCTGGGTTTTTGGAAATTCGACCTAGAAGTGTACGAAAAGTACTAAAAGGTACTAAATATGGTACCCTTTGTATTAGGCAAACGGTAAGAGCTAGAATTCTGAAATTTGGAATGAGGGCAACTGATGGAGAGCTAGAAAGATGTACCAAAGGGTTTTTGGAAATTCAAACTATAAGTGTACGAAAAGTACAAAAGGGTACTAAATTTAGTACAATTGAGATTTTGGTGAACAGATAAAGCAGGAATCCTGAAATTTGGAATGATGGTCACTGATGAAGAGTAACGATGAAAGGTTTTTGGAAATTCGAACTATAAGGGTACGAAAAGTACTAAATGGTACTAAATTTAGTACAATTTGGATTTAGGTGAACGGATAGAGCTGGAATCCTGAAATTTGAAATGGGAGTTACTAATGGAGAGTAACAAAGAAAGGTTTTTGGAAATTCTACCTATTAGTGTACGAAAAGTACTAAATGGTACCCAATTTAGTACTATTTGGCATTAGGTGAACGGATAGAGCTGGAATCTTGAAATTTGGAATGAGGGTCACTGATGAAGAGTAACGATGAACGGTTTTTGGAAATTCGAACTAAAAGGGTACGAATAGTACTAAATGATACTAAATTTAGTACAATTTGGATTTCGGTAAACGGATAGAGATGGAATCCTGAAATTTGAAATGAGAGTTGCTGATGAAGAATAACGATGAAAGGTTTTTGGAAATTCGAACTATAAGGGTACGAAAAGTACTAAATGGTACTAAATTTAGTACAATTTGGATTTGGGTGAACGGATAGAGCTGGAATACTGAAATTTAGAATGAAGGTCACTGATGAAAAGTAACAATGAAAGGTGTTTGGAAAGACGACCTATTAGTGTACGAAAAGTTCTAAATGGTACTAAAATTAGTACACTTTGGATTTGGGTGAACGGATTGAGCTGGAATCCTAAAATTTGGAATGAGGGTCACTGGTGGAGAGTAACAATAAAAAATTTTTGGAAATTCGAACTGTAAGTGCACGAAAAGAACTACTAAGTACAATTTGGATTTGGGTGAACGGATAGAGCTGGAATACTGAAATTTGGAATGAAGGTCACTGATGAAAAGCAACAATGAAAGGTTTTTGGAAAGTCAACCTATTAGTGTGCCAAAAGTACTAAATGGTACTAAATTTAGTAAAATTTGGATTTGGGTGAACGGATTGAGCTGGAATCCTGAAATTTGGAATGAGGGGTCACTGATGGAGATTAACAAAAGTACTAAATGGTACTAAATTTAGTACAATTTTGATTCGGGTGAACGGATAGAGCTGGAATCCTGACATTTGGAATGAGGGTTACTGATGGAGAGTAACGAAGAAAAGTTTTTGGAAATTCGAACTGTAAGTGCACGAAAAGTATTACATTTAGTAAAATTTGGATTTGGGTGAACGGATTGAGCTGGAATCCTGAAATTTGGAATGAGGGGTCACTGATGGAGATTAACAAAAGTACTAAATGGTACTAAATTTAGTACAATTTGGATTTGGGTGAACGGATAGAGCAGGAATCTTGGAATTTTGAATTAGGGTCACTGATGGAGAGTAACAAAGACAGGTTTTTGGAAATTCGAACTAAAAGTGTACGAAAAGTACTTAATATAGTACAATTTGGATTTGAATTAACGAATAGTGCTGAAATTTGGAACAAGGATCACTGATAAAGAGTAAGAAAGGTGTACCAAAGGTCGAAAAGTCCTAAATGGTAGTGAGTTTAGTATGATTTGGATTTGGGTGAAGATAGAGCTGGAATCGTGAAACTTGGAATTAAGATTAATGTTAGAATGTATTTATACAAAAAGTACTAAATAGTAATATAATTGCTTTCAGCGGAACATATAAACCTGGAAAGGTGAATTGCGGTCGGGATATATGTTGAGTATAAAGAGGTAAGCTTTGAAACGTTTAATTATGTGTACGAAAAGTTTAGTAACATGTTGGTACCAAAACCATTTTGGTATTGTGTAAACGGTTAAAGTGAGAAAAACCAACTACGAGTATAGGTGAACGAAAAGTACTAAATGGTACTAAATATGGTGTTGGGTGTAGGAACAAAGCTTGGATTATATAATTTGGACAAAAAATACGAAATGGAAAAATATTTGTTGTGAAGATCACTCTGAACTTTGAGATAAAGTTCGGAGTTCGATTGGAAATGTGCATAAAATCTTCAAAATACTCTAAGTCTTCAAAATACATCTTCTAATAAAAGTGGATTGAAGTAGACATTTTTTTAATTAAGCTTTTTTATCCTCTGAGTATTCAAGGTCCAAATGTAAAGAAAATTGGACAGTAAAGATTTAATCTATTTAAAAAAACACTACGTCGTGGGGTACCGTTATATGGGGATATATTCCGAAAATTTTGCGAACCTATTCGGGTTCTTGGCGAAACCGCGGAAGCTAGAACCTTGAATTGTGAATGTGCGTTATTGTTGTTGTGAAGGGGTGAGATAAAGTTTAGTGTTTGGATATTCGTATTGGGAGGGAATGCTGTGTAAGTCAAGGAGTAAAACCAGAAGTCAAGTCTGACATTTGCAATATGAGTCGCTGTTGGTGTATGTCTGTGATATGAGGTCGTAGTTTTGGAAATCCGAAATAAAAAATATGGTAGCTGTGCGATACGGCAGATATGTGTTTTTGGAATTAATGGAATTAAATCGATTAAATGTTGGTATTAAAAATAGGTCTTAGTACAACAGAATCTCAAGCATTCACCATTCCCGTATTAAATATTGTTTAAATATATTTTGTTCCCTTTCCGCATACAAAGTAGCGGGCATTTGCTAGTTATTTATAAAGATATAGCAGTTTTAAAATAATAGGGTATAGGGGAAGTACCCCGCCCCCTACGAAATTCAACAAAATTTGTAGCCCATTTTAAACGGGGGCCATCCCTGTACATTCCCTGACAATTTCAGAAAAATCGGTTCAGTAGTTTTTGTAGAAAATACAAAAATTGCATGAAAACCTAAGTCGGGTTATGGCGAACAGTTCACAAAAAGAATTATTAAAATCGGTCCAGCTGTTCTCAACTGATGCCATTACCAACGAACGACATTTGATTTTTATTTATAAAGATAAGCCAATAACAATTTTTCGATTTTCTGAAATTTTCAACGGGGCACAGTGCGAAATATGGGAAGTTTAGTGAAACTCTAAGGAATTTTGAAGTACATAAAATTAATTAAATTTTTATTGAATTCGTTAGCTAAGTACTCCACTGCAAATGATCCACAGTGAGTTTGGCGATTTACTCCGGAATGGAATGCTTTGATTAAGCAATTGGATCGGTTGGGTGAATATCTGTTCTGAAAGCAGCTTACCGTTGTCCAATTTTATTTGCTACACTTATTCGGGTGCGTACCTTTGCTGCAACAAGGTGGTCGCCTGAGACTGTGTTTGCTCTTCGGATATATCGTATATCCATCGCCATTTTTATCGGGCGACAGCCAGAATCCCTTATAAATGGTAAATCTGGTACTGCTAACTACCATGTTTTTGTCGCTGCGAAGTCTATCTCATTCAATTGCCAGATGTTTCACTGTGGAGATGGAATTTCACGACTTTTGGGTATATGTATGGACATTTGCAATATAACCAAAAAATTGCTCTAAAATTACTTACAAAGTCACAGGATTGTTATACCCTACACCACTATGTGGAGAGGGTATTATAAGTTTGTTTTGGTAAAAATTCATGTAACACCGCGAAATATTCGTCGGGTCATGTGGTATACCAATCTTCATATCTCGACGATATAAAGCGATTTTGGGATGTGTGTCCATCCGACCGTCCGTCTGTCCATTATAAATTGTAATAAAACTCCAGGCCGCAATTATGGACCGATCGTCACGAAATTTAGCATGGAGAGTTCAGACCAGAATATATCTCTATTTTTGTTGGAGATGATCGTGAAATATTTAGCGGTGAAATGGACCAAAAACATAATTTTGATCCAATTTTGTTGCGGCTCTATTAGTCCGATCAACTCGAAATTTTAAATATGGTAAGAGTATTTAACACAGAAGTAGCTTGAGATGCGGATCAGATAATATTTAGAGGATTAAATGGACCACAACATTTGAGAAAATGTTTAATATACAGCTTATATCTTTGTTTCTGAAAGACACATTCTTCCCTCGTGAGTTATATTTGGAAGACGATCTCTTGACCTTTACACTGATGTCGATTACCTTGATGTACGTGATCAGATAACAGAGCTACAGCCTAATATATCCAGTTTTTATACCCTCCACCATAGTATGGAGGGTATATTAAGTTTGTTTTTCCGTTTGTAACGCATTGAAATAATCATTTGCGACCCTATAAAGTATATGTTCTTGATCAGCGTAAAATTCTGAGTCGATCTGTGCACGTCCGTCCGTCCGTCTGAGGTAATCACTCTAGCATCCACAAAAATTGAGATAGGACGCCGAAATTTTGGGAACATGCGTCTTTTGTTTGCAGGCAGGTCAAGTTCGATGATGGGCTATATCGGTCCACGTTTTGGTATAGCCCCCATATAAAGTTACCTCCCGATTTGAGGTATTTTGAAGTTTTTAGACACATTTTCAAACCGAATTAGTTATAATTTGACGTTTAGGGTTCCTAGTTATCAACAAACTTATATTCCAAAGGATATGAGCATAGGTCCATGTTTTGGTATAGCCACCATATAACGGTACCTCCCGATTTTCGGTATTTTTAGAATTTTAGCTACAATTTTCACCCGAACTAGCTGTAAATTGACATTTGAGGTTCTCAGTGGTCATCAAACTTCTCCACCGAACATCGCCAACATAAGTCCATGGTTTGGTATAGCCCCCATATAACGGTACCTCCCGATTTTCGGTATTTTGAGAATTTTAGCTACAATTTTCACCCGAACTAGCTGTAAATTGACATTTGATGTTCTCAGTGGTCATCAAACTTCTCCACCGAACATCGCCAATATAGGTCCATGGTTTGGTATAGCCCCCATATAACGGTACCTCCCGATTTTCGGTATTTTAAGAATTTTAGCTACAATTTTCACCCGAACTAGCTGTAAATTGACATTTGAGGTTCTCAGTGATCATCAAACTTCTCCACCGAACATAGCCAACATAGGTCCATGGTTTGGTATAGCCCCCATATAACGGTACCTCCCGATTTTCGGTATTTTGAGAATTTTAGCTGCAATTTTCACCCGAACTAGCTGTAAATTGACATTTAAGGTTCTCAGTGGTCATAAAATTCCTCCACCAAACATCGTGACCATAGGTCCATGTTTTGGTATAGCCCCCATATAACGGTATTTCCCGATTTTCGAATTTGACATTTGAATTTTCAGTGATCACGAAATTTCTTCACTAAAATTCGTCAACATAGGTCCATCTTTTCGTATAGCTCCTATATAACGGTACATCCTGATTTTCGGCATTTTGAGGGTCTACATTGTTTGATGGAACTACCCTCAATTTAATTTGACTTTTGAGGTTCTCTACAGTTACAAAACTTTTCCACCAAAAATTATAAAGATATAGTCCCGTAGGTGGTACCTTTCACCTGACTGAACACATTTTTTAGATTAGATTTGATAATTAAGACAATTTGTGTATCTAAAATTGTGAAAGGACAATAATTATTCCATTTTGATTAAGACTATTTTATGGTGGTGAACTTAACGACTTTTTACTTGTTTATAGCTGAAATACTCAGGAAATATCGCCAACATTAATAAGGGGTATCTTGCCACCGTTGACAATTCGATGGGAATCGAACCCGGACATTCAGCGTGTAAGGCGGTTGCACATAGCTAATTCCTAGAGGTTGTGGTGTAGGGTATCACATGGTCGGCCCCGTCCGACTATAGCCTTTGCTTACTTGTTTTTAATATTCATATGTATTTATTGCCCCACACGCAATAGTATTGTCATGGTAATTTGTATGCAAAGAAGTTATAACCCTAATATACAAAACTGCGTTTTCATTCACCTTTGTCTGAACGTGTGGACAAATAAAAAACTTAATTATTTTGAATATGATAAATGTATGCAAATGAATAAATTTGTTAGTTGTTTTTAAAATTAATCGATTGCCATTGATTACAAGGTAAATCTTAATGATAATGAACTTTTCAATGATAATTTTCAACAGGTAAGAAAGTACTGCCATCGGAATGGTTCGACCATGTGAAACGCTGCAACAATACTCATTGGCAACTGCTTTTCAAAATTATCTTTATTAAACAAGTAAATACAGCATTCAGCCAATCCAAACTTTTTCTACCCTCCACTGCTTATTCGTAGATGAAACAGTATAGGTAATCTGATGAATATCACTTTATTTTGAACAATGTTTAATATCAAAGAGATCTATATGCTTTCAATCTAATTATTAAAGTTACTAGCAAAGTTCCCGCTACTTCGTGTGCGGAAAGGACTTAAAAAAAAAAACAATATTTAATACGAAAGTGGTGAACACTGAAAATTTTGTTGTACTAATATCAATTTTAATTAATATTTATTTGTATTTGGTGTTGTAATGGTACGAATACTTTAGTTTGATTTTCAAAAAAAAAAAATCAATCTCACACATCAACAGCGAGCCAAATTTTTTGAGGCATTTAAAAAATGTATCTTTGTATCCTTAGAAGGTAAAATATTCTTGCACACCTGCTTATAACCTTAAAAAATTACCTTCTTATTTCAACCATATATACAAGCCACGATCCTCATTTCCATCTCTATCAGTTCTCCCTAATATTTCAAAATTTCTGCTAAAGCCTATACACAACAACAAATTGTACCAAATTCTGTACCATTTAGTACTTCTCGTAGTAGGCATTTCTAAAGCCATCTCTATATCATAACCCCACATACTAATAGTGACTCTAAGAACAAATGTCAGAATTCCAGCTCTGTTCCTACATCCGATACCAAATTAAGACCTATTTAGTACTTTTCGTAAATTTGTGGTAGATATTTATTAATAGACGTACATATATTAACGTTACACACCATTACTCAACCTAAGTCCAAAAAAACACACCCAATAAAAACCATTTAGTAATTTTCGTATACTTACCGTACCATATTTCGACAACCAAATATCTCAAACCTACCTTAGTGCAAAATAATAATCTTAATTCAAAATCTCAGGATTCCAGCTGTATCCGTTCTCCAACACCATATAGTACCAAACTTAGTACCATTTAGTTCTCTTCGTATACATAAGTACAAATTTTAAAAACTAACTCAGCCGTATACTAGAACAGTAATCCTAATTTCAGATTTTAGGATTCAAGGGCTATCCCTTCACCCAAATTGAAATTGTATCAAATTTAGTACTTTTCGAAAACATAAGTACGAATTTCCAAAACTAAATTCTATACTTCCACAATAATCCCATTCCAAATTTCAGGATTTCAACTCTATCGCTCTATCTCATTCCAAATTTCAGGATTTCAACTCTATCGCTCAAATTTAGGACCATTTGGTACTTCGAATCCATAAGTACGATTTTCCAAAACTCCCCCAATCCTACACTCCAACAGTAATCTTTATTCCAAATTTCATTATTTCAGCGCTATCCGTTTGCTAAAATTAAAATTGTACCAAATTTGCAACTATTTAGTACTTTTCGTACTCATAAGTACAAATTTCCAAAACGAACTCAATCACACACTTCAACAGTAATCTCATTTCCAAATTTCATGATTTCAGCTCTATCCGTTCGCCCAAAGTATTTTTCTTACCCAAAATTACGAATTTTCAAAAGTACCTCAATCCTAAACTTCAACAGTAATCTCAATTCCAAATTTCTAGATTCCAGCTTTATCCGTTCGCTTAAGTCCAAATTGTACCCAATTTAGTACTTTCCATATCCATAAGTACGAATTCCCAAAACTACCTGGATCCTACACTTCGACAGTAATCTTAATTCCATATCTCAGGATTGCTGGAATATATGTTCCTCAAAATCTAAATCGCACCAAATTTTGTACCATTTAGCACTCTATATAATCATAAGTACGAATTTCCAAAACTATCTGAATCCTAAAATCCACCAGTAATCTAAATTCCCAATTTCAGTGTTCCTGCTCTATCCGTTCATCCAAATCTAAATTGTACCAAGTTAAGTACCGTTTTGTACTTTCCGTACCCATATGTACGAATACAGAAAACTACCTCAATCCTACACTCCAACAGTAAGTAACCTTATTTTCAAATTTCAGGATTCCAGCTCTATTCGTTCGCTTAAGTCCAACCTGTACCAAATTTAGTAGTTTTCGTACCCATAAGTAGTAATTTCCAAAACTAACTCAATCACACACTTCAACAGTAATCTCAGTTCCAAATTTCAGGATTCCAGCTCTTTCCGTTCACCCAAATCCCCATTGTAACAAATTTGATACCATTTAGTACTTGTCGTACCTCCATATCTCAATCCTATTTTCGTATACAAGAGTACACATTTTCAAAACTGCCTCTTTGCATCAACCCTACGTCTCAACATTGATTCTCATTCCAAATTTCAAGCTTTAGCTATATACGTTCACATAATACTATATGGTACTAAATTTAGTACATTTTAGTACCTTTGGTACACTTCGAGTTTTAAAAACCGTTCGGAAGTCTGTCCTATATTCCATCAGTGGCACTCATTCCAAATTTCCGAATTCTAGCTCTACCGGTTCGCCAAATACAAACAGTACCATATTTAGTACCTTTTAGGACTTTTCGTACCCTTCTAGTTTGAATTTCCAAAAACCCAGCCCTATTTGACACATTCGGACAAAGAGTGATCCTCACCCAAAATTTTAAAATTCTAGCTTTAGCCGTTTATCCTGTGCGTTGATTACACTGTGCAACAAAATGGAGGTGAAAGTCTGGGGCACGGAAAATTCCTCTTGGGGAAGAAAGGCCTTGGTGAGTACATTAAGAACCCCGAAGGACAGATCCGAATCGAATGAGGATTATTTTCGTAGAGCACTTCGACCTCCTAACTCACATCCTTCAGTGTCCTTTTCGTCCTTTATTTACAGAGCCGCTATAAAAGTACCATAAGATGACATTTTTCAGCTCAGAAAATTTTAGGCACGGCTCTCATTGACAACTAATTGATTTTGTCGCGTTTTTATAGTCATTTTTGACATTTACCCCTGTTTGCTCAGAAAAAAACTGTGTTTTGTGTTTTTGTATGTTCTGTAACGAATATACAAAAAACAAAATATAATCTTTTTCTGAACAAAAACAGCTTAAACGCACAAAACAACCACGAAAACGCGACAAAATCGATTAATTGTCAATGAGAGCCGTACCTAAAATTTTCTGAGCGACATTTTTGCAGAACATTTCGAAGCTAAAAAACGTCATCTTGTGATACTTTTATAGCGGCTCGTAAAATAAAGGACATTGAAGGAAGGAGGTCGAAGTGCTCTACGAAAATAATTCTCATTCGATTTGACTGCAGTCATGTCAACTCATATGTAAGCTAAAACAACAGTGAACAACTATATACGCTAATTTCTGATGCCTTACAGGGTCTCTAGCAAAAACTTCATCACGCCATAACTCAGAAGTTCCACTCACGGTGGATCTGTACTTTGGGATTCTTAATATACTCACCAAGGGCTTTCATCTCCAAAAACTATTATCTCTGCCCCAGAATTTGTGTTCACGGTGTTATCTGTCAGTCAGTGAGTCAGTCATCGTTACTGAACTCTTTTACAATATCAGAGAAGACTTCAGTGAGATATACCGTCGTGGACATATGTACATATGCCCATGTTTAATATAGCCCCCATATAACGTTACCCCAGGATTTTCGGTATTTTGGGGCTACAAAACTTACCCCCAAAAATTTGTCAGTATACGTCGAGATTTTTATATAGCAGCGATTGTTACTTGGTATTTCGGATTTCCAATAGGTAGAAAACCTCCACGAAGAAAATGAAGAATATAAGTTAGTATTTTGGTATATTCCGAATATGAAGGTATCTCCAGATTTTACGTAGTGAATAGGTAGAAAACATGGATGACACATTGGTATTAAACCTTGTTTAAATAAAAGTGATATTCTTCAGTTAGCATATTCCACTTCTCCTAGGAATGAGCTTAGCCATGGCGGAAGAGATTAGCAATAGGTTCATTGGCACTCACGTCATTGTCCAATACGATTCTTCCTGGTCCCCATATATAACCTCTTTAAACTATTGTACTATAATAGTTATCTGCAGAGCGCCTTAAAAATCAGCCTTAAATTTTATTTTTTTTTAACCAATTCATCCGCAATTTATAGTTCGATCATTTTTTGGTCCCCGCCATCCGATAAATATAATTCGATCATTACAAAAAATAAAGGATTTTATGTTGGCCATAAACTAATCTGCAGTCAAAATTTCAAGACGATTTGTCAATTATAGTGACCTGTAGCATAATTACAAAAAACAAGGGTGGTGTCCGCTCGATTTTATTTTTGCTATTTTTCTCGGTTCTTAAGGAGAAAAATGCTTACAAAAATAACTAATTTTGGAGAAAAAATTTATTTTGAAAATAAGAGAAAATGGTTATAATATAAGCGAGTTTCTGAAACAAAGGACTATTATTAACCCCTTAACTTAAGTTGTAAGATTTAGTAAATTTCCTAAGCTTCGTTTTCCTTCTTATAACAATTCCTCTAAATTTCAAGGGTTGCCAAACATGTTGGTTATAATATTGGGCAACATGAAAATATTGAATATAGCTGTATGGATTACCTTAAAGTTTTAGTTACTTTCCATGCATATGCACGAATCGCCCTTAGCACCAAATTGAAGCCAAGGGTCTGTAGATTTCAAAACTTTTTAGACTTTTTGCGGACATTTGCGGTTTGGGCAGTTATGACCAAAAGTTTAATTCCGTTTTTAGGTGCTAAAAATATATTTTTTGGGATATTTTAAAGTTTTTTATTTTTTTTAAATGCATGTTCAATATAATGTTTTTTGAGCTACTAGCGATTTTTATTATCATGGGGGTATTCACTTTAATAATTTTTTTGGACACCTTAATGTTGGACCATGGCAAAACTTAGAGATTTTGCCCGCACTGAAAACTAAAAATACATACGAGGGCTGTTCGGAAACTTCTTAGCCTAGCACAAAAAGCGCGGTATAAACAGAAACAAGTTAAGTGTTTTGGAAACTTCCATCTCTGTTATGAACACATGTTAAATTTTCGATCTTGCAACTCCTTCATATAGAAACAGGTGTTCAAAAAAGACGCATCCGCAATTTTTTTACAATGGAAAAATTAGAAATGCGTGCTGTCATTAAATTACATAAAAAAGGTTTATCGGGACAAGAAATTCGTAATGATATGGTGAATGTGTTAGGTGAAAGTGCTCCTTCATATGCAACAGTAAACAATTGGGTTGCTGAATTTAAAAATGGTCGTACAAGCATTGAAGAAACAGAAACAATAACAGAAATTGCAGCCAAAGTGCATGATATGGTATTAAATGATCGACGAATAAATTGCTAATATCATGGGCATCTCAAATGATCGAGTCCATTTAATTTTGCATGAAGAACTACAGATGAAAAAGCTTTCTGCAAGATGGGTGCCGCATTTGTTAACAGTCGATCAAAAACGCATAAGAATGAACATTTCTCAAGCTTGTTTGAATCGTTTTAAGCGAAATAAAATGGATTTTAAGCGTCGTTTCATAACTGCTGATGAGACATGGATCCACCACTATACTCCAGAGACAAAAGAACAAACCAAACAATGGACTGAAGCTAAGGTTATGGCAACGGTTTTTTGGGACTTCAAAGGTATTTTATTGATTGACTATCTGCAAAAGGGTAAAACAATAAATTCACTGTACTATTGCAGCCTTTTGGATCAATTAAATTGACAAATTCGACGTCCTGGCTTACAACACAAAAAAATAATTTTTCATCAAGACAACGCACCAGCGCACAAGAGTGTTTTAACAATGGTTAAAATCAACGAATTAAAGTACGAGTTGCTTGACCACCCACCTTATTCTCCTGATTTAGCTCCCAGTGACTTTTACTTGTTCCCAAATCTAAAAAAATCCTTGCTGGCAAGCGTTTTACCTCAAATGAAGATGCAATTACAGTTGTAGACCACTATTTTGAAGACCTTGAGGAAAACTATTTTAATCAAGGGATAGAATTGCTAGAAAAGCGTTGGACTAAGTGTGTTGAAGTTTCAGGAGATTATATTGAAAAATAAAAATATTTTTGAAAAACTAACTATTCTCTTTCATTGATAGGCTAATAAGTTTCCGATCCGCCCTCGTATTACATATAGTTCAGCGGAAAATTGTGATTATATTTTATAAAGTACCGATAAATGGATGGCTGTGGACAAAAGTGGACCGATATCACATTTCTTTATAAGGTGGTGTTCAGAATCCTGAGGTTAAAATGTACTGAAATATGTCAAGATATAATTCATATAGACCAATACTGTCAATTTTTCGCGCGGAGGTTTTCTATGCATTAAGAACTCCTGGTACCGGATTATTCCAATTCTGGATAATTTGTTATATGGGAACCACGCGAAAACGTGGACCTAGTACTGCAATATTATTGTTAGAATGTTTTTAGGTCTCTAGGACCCATTGATAAAAATTTTAGTTCGATATATTATCTAGTATGGGTCCTCTCCAACAAACCGACAATGTTGTCGAGGTCCTAGCGTTCTAGGCCACTGTCATTCCACCATATCAAACTTCCGAAATGGAAGACACTACAATTCATGAAGGAAACCCCCCTTCGACTTGTACATGTGTATGTATTGAGAAATGACACTGGGTTGACATATCAAGTCTTCAAAAATACTTCATATCTGCAAATTGGCAAAAAAGTTTGTATAAGTAGAAGTTATCAAGTTTAGCATTTGTCCTTTAGCCATTCCCATCTCATATGCCTGATGAGCTGAATTAAACCACCAACGAAGTGATTGCAGCATATTGGTTGGGTGTTTGGGACTTAGCTAAAATTCACTTTTTCAATACAAAACTCCTTAGGTTATGTTAGCTCGATTAATTCAATTAATTAAAAACTTACATAAATAATGACCTTCGTTCTAATAAGACAAAAATAAATAAAAGTATTTTTGTCACACTATCACTTGCAAGTGCCACCACTGTGTGGTGTAGAGTATAATGAATAATTTCATTCAAGGCAATGTGAGTGATATTTTTAATTTGTCTGCATGTATAATCATGTATGTAAATATACAAATAAATTAATACATGTATCACACAAATTTTGTGGATTAATTAATCGTTTCTCAAATTTACAAAAATGTGTGCATTTATTATGGAAATTATTACATAATGAAAAGAATTACATACACATATGCATACAAAATAATTAAATGTGACACTAGACCTGAAGATCTAAAGCACATATCTTTTCCATAAAAAAGGCCAAGATATATTTATGCCAACTGAAACAGCACTTTGTAGTCGTCTATTGTCTTACATTCCATTATTTTTCTTTGCATCTCGTCTTTGATATTTTCTACTTCTTTTTTTGGGCAGTAGTTTCAAAATATTCTCGCCTACATCGAACTTGGATTTATCAATCGTCGACCATTATTTTTTAACTCTCTTGAATATGTCTGCTTGAAGTCCCAATATGCTTCCAAACGTGCAGTCAACACGTCTCAATAAGACTTCTAAAACGTAGTGTCGACACGATAGGTATAGAAGCTCACGACCTAATACATGATCCAGGAAATTGCATGCTCCATTGGTTCTCGCAGTATTTAAAGCTGATGTATCGAAGTACATAGTCACGACCGACCTGGTGAGAATCCATTCCTCTAGACATTCGTACACAGCGAGAGCTACTGTAAGTTCAGTAACGGTCATGGGTTATTCATTAGCCCTATATATGATACCAAAACTGCAACCTGTTCCTTCTGCTTTGTCTTAAGAATACCTGTTGGAAGATTTGAATTCCAGTGCACACAGACAGCCTTGTTTAGGGGTATCTTAAACTACTAACAGTCAATTCCTAGAAAAAGAGCTTCTAATTACAAGTGAGACTTAGTTGTTGTTGAAGAGATAATAAATAGGCACCCCATTTCTGAAAAAAAATTGCAACTTGGCCGCAGAACAGCAACTACCAGGAGTTGCAAAAGACGGTAAACAAATTAAAACTTGTGAACGACATGGCAGAGCGAGGAGTATGAAGAAGACTTAATACTAAATTTCAGCAATTTCGGTAAAACAATGTGAGGCACCATTCTATGGTGGCTATTTCAAAACGTCGATCTATACCGACAGATTTCCGACGAAAAGTTTTTAGGCTCAAAGAAGAATATTACGGTAAGAGAATGTGGCTAAAACTAAAAAAATACCGAAAATCAAGAAGTAAGCTTCTATGGGGATATAGGAAGACGTGTAGCAGTACTGATAGTACTCTTCTGGAATATTTTATAACTCTTGGAAGACGAAATAACGAATTTCAGCCATTTCGGTTGGATATTGACGTCACAATCTTCAGTATTACGAAAATCCGGGCATACCGTTCTATGGAGGCTATATCGAAACGTGGACCTACACCGACGAATTTTTGTCAGATATGGGGCAATATGAAAGCGTGGACCTGTACATACATATTTCTGGCGAACAGTTTTAAATCACATTGAAGACTAAATACCAAATTTCAGCCATTTTGGTGGAATATTGAAGACACAACCTTCAAAATACGAAAAATCGGGAGGTACCTTTCCATGGGGGCTATATGAAGGCGTGGACCTATACCAACAAATTTAAAGGGGAAGTTTTAGTACCCTCAACGAAGTCTAAATACCAAATTTCAGCCATTTCGGTGGAATATTGAGGACACAACGTTCAAAATACCGAAAATCGGGAGATACCGTTCTATGGGGGCCATATGAAGGCATGGACCGATACCGACAAAGTTCTGGGGGAAAGTTTTATACCAACAACGTAGACTAAGTACCAAATTTCAGCCATTTCGGTGTGATAATGAAGCTAAAACCTTCAAAATACCGAAAATCGGGAGGTACTGTTCTATGGGGGCTATAAGAAGGTGTGAACCGATACCGACAAAATTCTGGGGGAAAGTTTTGTACCCCTAAAGATGACTACGTACCAAATTTCAGCCATTTTGGTAGGATAATGAAGCTAAAACCTCCAAAATACCGAAAATCGGGAGGTACCGTTATATGGGGGCTATATGAAGGTGTGGACCGATACCGACAAAATTCTGGGGGAAAGTTTTGTACCCCTAAAGAAGACTACGTACAGCCATTTCGGTGGAATATTGAGGACACAACGTACAAAATACCGAAAATCGGGAGGTACCGTTCTATGGGGGCTATATGAAGGCATGGACCGATACCGACAAAGTTCTGGGGGAAAGTTTTATACCAACAACGTAGACTAAGTACCAAATTTCAGCCTTTTTGGTAGGATAATGAAGCTAAAACCTTAAAAATACCGAAAATCGGGAGGTACCGTTCTATGGGGGCTATATGAAGGTGTGGACCGATACCGACAAAATTCTGGGGGAAAACTTTATACCCCTAAAGAATACTACGTACCAAATTTCAGCCATTTCGGTGTGATAATGAAGCTATATCAAAACGTGGACCGATATATCCCATTTTCAATACCAACCATCCTGCAAGTAATAAAAACTTCTATACCAAATTTTGACTCTCTATCTTTAAAATTGCGAGCTGATTTCAACAGACAGACGGACGACATAGAATTTTATGCTGATCAATAATATATATACTTTATAGGGTCTCCAACGAATATTTCGATGTGTTACAAACGGAATGACAAATTTAATTATACGCTCCATATGGTGGAGGGTATAAAAACGAGCAACAAACACAATACGTTCTCCAAGTAGTCAGCCGATGCCGTCAGCTGTATCCAGATAGCCCCAAAACCACATTAAAAATGGGAAAGACTTTTTATACCATACATCATAGTATGGAGGGTATATTAAGTTTTTTTTTCGTTTGTAACGCATTGTAATAACTTACAAGTAATAACTTGCGACCCTTTAAAGTAATCACTCTGTCGTCTTTTGTAATCATTCTGTCGTCCACAATAATTGAGCTAGATTTTTGCACCAGAGTGACTTTTTGCCATAGGCAGGTCAAGTTCGAAAATGGGCTATATTAGCCAACGTTTTGGTATAGTCCCCATGTAACGGTACCTCCCAATTTTCAGAATTTTGATGATTTTAGCTACAATTTTCAACCAAACATGCTGTAATTTGACATTTGAGGTTCTAAGTGGTCACAGCACTTCTCCACCAAAAATTATCAACATGGGTCCATGTTTTGGTATAGGCCCCAAATAAAGTTACCTCCAAATTTTCGATATTTTGAACATTTTATCTAAAATGTTTAACTAAACTAGCTGTAATTTGACATTTATGGTTCTTCTCCATAAAAATTGGCAACATATTCCATGTTTTGTCATAGCCCAAATATAACGAAACCTCCCGATTTTCAGTATTTTGAAGATTTTAGATACAGATTTTAACCGAACTAGCTGTAATTTGACATTCCCAGCGGCACCTCCCGCTTTAAGGATTTTAACTACAATTTGTAACCAAACTAGCTGTATTTGAAAAATACCAAGCAGTGGCGCAGTTCGGCTTTAACCTGACAAAGCCCAGAGCTCATATTGGTCCCACTTTCATCTCAAGTGGACACTAACCTCCCCGTTCCACAAACGTATACGTTAAAGAGAGTCTCTTAAAAACACATTTGAAATTTGAATGAAAATTGTACTTTTGAAAAGAAAGAAAAGGAAAATGCTGTGATGAATATTTCAATTTCCTTCTAAGACATCCACTAATGCAGGGCATTTGAAGCACCATATGCGAGCTACTTATACCCTTAGAACTCGTACTACTAACAAGGGTACTTAAATAACACAAAAGTCTTAGTGTAATATAAAATATCTAACGAAATACTTTTTTTGCTAAAGAAGTAATTCGTTAGATACAGCATTATTTTTATACCCTCCACCATAGGATGGGGGTATATTAAGTTTGTCACTACGTTTGTAACTACTCGAAATAATCATTGTAGACCCCACAAACTCTATATATTCTTGATGAGCGTGCAATTTTACATCGATATAGACATGTCTGTCCGTCTGTGGAAACCACTCTAGCGTCCGAACGGATCGACGTATGTGGATGAAATTTTGGGAAAATCTATTATTTGTATGTAGGACTTTTGGTATTGAAAGCGGGCTATGTAGCTCCACGCTTTCGTATAGCCCCCATACAAAATGACGCGTGGCGCGTCGTCGTTTTAAGGAATTTTTAAGATATTTGTCCCATTTTGCCACCGAATTGGTTGTAATTTGGTATTTTGTGTAGCCAGAGGCCAAAAAACATTCCTACCAAAGTTGGTTTATATAGGTCCACGTTTTGGTATAGCCCCCATATAACGCCCCATATAAAGTACGCGTCATTATACCCTCAGCCTTTAGGCTAAGGAGGGTATATACACTTTGATACGATGAAAATGTGCCTCATCGAAATAATGGTTTTAGACCGCAAGTATGTTTGGACGAAATGTGTTTCAGACAATTTTGAGTCGATCTAGCCATGTCCGTTTGTCTGTCTGTCTGTCCTGCTGGCTGGAGCGCACGATAACTCTCGAACGGATGAACCGATTCGGTTCAAATTTTGGCTTTCGTAATATCTTGCCCAAACTTAGTTTAAGTTCGAAAATGAGCTACATCGGTCCACTCCTTTCGGTACCTCCCCCACAAAAGTTCGAAAATGTTCGGAAAGTTTGTGCGCACTATAACTCTTGAAGGGAGTGACCGATTTGGTCCATACTTTGTATAGCGTAAACTTTCTAACAGAGTAATATGAGGTTCCAATATAGTCACAATAGGTCCACTCCTTCGGGTACCTCCCACACAAAATTTCGGAAAAGTTCAGTTTAGGGCCATCTCCCTAATCGCTTTGATTTTTGCTTTAGCAACTTGTATTCACTGCCCTCCATACGACGGTACAAGTTTCATCAGGGGCAAGTCCATACTTCCTGAGAAAACAGCCTGAAAGTTGCAAAAAAACCCCTATGACACCGTGTGAGGCGGTTGGAGCGCAAGATAACTCTCGAACGGATCTGCCGATTGGGTCCAAAATTTGGTCATAGTGATATTTTGTCCAAACAAAGTTTAAGTTTGAAGATAAGCCATATCGGTCCACTCCTTCAGGTATCTCCCCCACAAAAGTTCAAAAATGTTCGGAAAAATTGTTCGTACGGTAACTCTTGAAGGGAGTGGCCGAATTGGTCTATACTTTACACATCCTAATATATCTTCCAGATATAGATCAGGTTGAAATATGGACTATATTTGTCCACTCCATCCGGTACCTCCCACACAAAATTTCGGATAAGTTCACTTTAAGACCTGATATCGATTCACTTTGAGTTTTGGTGAAGCAACTTACATTCACTGCCTCAATAACGACAGTAAAAGTTATTTCAGGGGCAAGTCCATACTTCTTGAGCAAACAGCCCGAAGAGTGTAAATTCCTTTTAGTATCTCTTCCGCAAAACTTTTGATCTTTAATCCTAATCAACATTTTTGTCTGTTCAAACGGCCAACATTTTTAAAACTCCCAAAATACGTATGTATTTATATACACAGGCTGAGGGTATATCTCTGTCGGCAAAGCCTACTGATACTTTTTTTCTTGTTTTAAGATATTTTGAATGTATTCGTCCCATTTGACAACAGAATCGGTTGTAACTTTGTATTTTGTGTTTGCAGAGGCTAAGAAACATTTCTGCCGTAAAATGTTTATATAGGTCTACGTTTTGATATAGCCCCCATTGGACGATATCTCCCGATTTTCGGTATTTTGAAGGTTTTGTCCTCATTTTCACACCGAGATGGCTGAAATTTGGTATTTAGTCTTCGTTGAGGGTACTAAAACTTCCCCCAGAAATTTGTAGGTATAGGTCCACGCCATCATATAGCCCCAATAGAACGGTAACTTCCGATTTTCGGTATTTTGAAGGTTGTGGCCACATTAATCCACCGGAATGGCTGAAATTTGTGGTGGAGGGTATAAAAAGTTCGGCCTGACCGAACTTAACGCTTTTCCCACTTGTTTTTTTTTTTTTTTGCTGTCGAAAAGTTTAATTTTGGCACCGCCATAAACTCATTAAACAACATCAGTTGTGAAATAAGAGGTCAACGATGAATATTTCGCGGTGTCACATGAATTTTGCGGCAAAACAAACCCTTTCCACATTGTGGTGTAGAGTATAAAAATAACTAAGTCAAGAGAGCTTGAAGGGCATCAGGATTATGATACTCCTTTCAGCGCTTTCGCCTTAAGATTGATGAAAGTCACTAAGTTTATTTATATTAAGAATTCTTTAACTATTATTTCGCTTTGATTTGGTTTTCCTTCTTATTATAAAAAAAAAAAACAATTTTATTGCATTGGCAAAAACGCAATTTGTTGAAAGCGGAAACGAGAAACGACTGCTACCGGAAACGTAACAGTTTTGCGTTATTTTCAACAAAACGAAGCAATAATAAAACAACTGAACATCCTGATTTAGTAACAAAATGAACATTCTTTTTAATTCTTCATGTTATTTGGTTATTAAGGAAAAAGGTAAGCCGGCTTTATTGATCATATTCCTCTTCAGTTTGGGGAAAGACCGGGGTATTGGTGCATAAATTTTTAAGTAATATATTTATTTAAAAATATTTTAAGCGTTATTCTGTTTTATACCCTTGTGCAGACTTATTTTCTAATTTTTTTATCTCCATTTTTGTATTGCTGTCCCTTACGATTCATCAAGACAGTAGCTAGGTGAATATACAAAAATGTAAATATGTATACTACATTTTTGCAAAACCTTCAATTTGAAATAATTAAATTTTAATAATTTAATATTGATTGTTTATTTAACATGTGATGGATGACATCTTGTAACACATTAGTACATCAACATCATTATTTATGTGAGAAAATTCAACCCTGGTAAAGAAAATTGTATACCAATTTAATTAGTCGCAACAAAAATCGCCAACATAGGTCCATGTTTTGGTACAGAACCCATATAACGGTACCTCCTGATTTTCGGTATTTTGAGGTTTTTAGCTACAAGTTTTAACCGAACTACCTGTAATTTGACAGTTGAAGTTCCCAGTGGTCACAAAATATCTCCTGTAAAAATTGTCAACATAGGTTTACGTTTTGGTTTAGCCCACATATAACGGTACCTCCTGATTTTCGGTATTTTGAGGATTTTATTCACAATTTTTAACCGAACTAGCTGTGATTTGAAATTTGAGGTTCTCTGTGGTCATAAAACTTGGCACCAAAAATCGAACTAGCTGTAATTTGCCATTTGAATCTTCTGTGGTCACGAAACTTCTTCACCAAAAATCGTCGACATCGGTCCATGTTTTGGTATAGCTCCCAAATAACAGTACCTCCCGATTTTCGGTATTTTGAGGGTCTTAGCTACGGAAATATCCGTAATTTGACTTTTGAGGTTCCCTGAAGTTATAAAATTTGTCCACCCAACATTGTAAAGATATAGCCCCATAGGTAGTACCTTCCACCTGGCTGAACACATTTTTTAGATTAGATAATTTAGGCATTTGGGGTATCCATGCTCGAGAAATGTTGCCACTCGAGTTCGGTAATCTAGCTCCTAGTTCCTTGTACTAGTTCCAAAACGTATGAGTAACATCATGAAATATAACTTGTGATAGTAAGTATACGCAGTTTGTTCAAAGAAAAAATGTGAGCCATTGGAATTGCAAAGTAAACTATATAGTTCTTTGGGACAACTCTAGTTTCCATCTAAAATTATGAAAGGAAACTAATCATTCCATTTTAATTAATAGCCTGTTTATGTATTTCGAAATGAAAATGTGTGCGCATATATACCAAGCTTTCGATTTGGAAATATACTTTCCTTTGCTTTTGCTTCAAAACAAAAAACAAATTTAAAAATGCACTCTAGTTTGGTAGTGTTTTTTTACTTATTCCTTTTTTTCGACATACATAAATAAACAGGCTGTAAGACTATTTTATGGTGGAGGGTATAAAAAGTTAACTTGTTAGTCAATATTACATTGAAAACATTTGAAGTTGTAAGGCGTTGTCCTCTTAGTTAATACCGTTGATAACCATTGATGGATTACCCCGCGGACATATCTTACCCCAACTATGGTTGGACGCATAAATACCCTATTGTCGTCCATTTTCCCATTATTACCTATTGTTTTTACTACAAAAACAAATTTAAATTACTCCTTTGACACGGATGCCATCTGTAGCTAAGGAACAATATAATTTGCATAAACAAATAATTTAATTAAAACACAGACTTAAAAATCTATTTGCATTATTAAGCAGATACGTTTAAGTCTTCTTTTTTGTCGGTATTTGTGTGTGTGCGTTAAAAAAATAATTTATTATGTGATGTTTTAAATCCTAGAAACATGCTTAAATTATTGTTTGCAACAATAAAGGTTGTATTTATTTGCATAAATTAATTGCATGGACAGAGAAGACACGAAGGACAATTTATAGCACTTATTGTGTTGTTTTTCTCCAGAAGTGAAAATTGAAACGACCAACCCGTTTTTCCGGACGGACTAAAAAATATGGGATATTCGATGGTTAAGTTAATGGACTCAAGTATGCAAATTACATTTTACAATTAACTAAGAAATATACATAAAGTCCTATAACAACTTTTTGAGGTAGTTTAAATTTGGAAACCAATTTTTACGCCTTTCAAGATGTGTTTATATCATCACGAAGTGTCTCAAATTTGGGTTATAAAATAATGTATGTATGTAAATAAAATGCACATAATTTTTGTGCACATTCATTATACCCTATACCACAATGTGGAAAAGGGTATTATAAGTTTGTTTTGGTAAAAATTCATGTAACACCGCGAAATATTCGTCGGAGACCCCCAATGTGGTATACCAATCTTCATATCTCAACGAGATAAAGCGATTTTGAGATGTGTGTCCGTCCGTCCGTCCGTCCGTCCGTCTGTCCATTATAAATTGTAAACACGCTCCAGGCCGCAATTATGGACCGATCGTCACGAAATTTTGTATGGAGGTCGGGTTCAGATCAGAATAGATCCCTATTCTTATTGGTGATGATCGTGAAATATTTAGCGGGTGAAATGGACCAAAAACATAATATTTATCCAATTTTCTAGCTGCTCTGTAGGTCGCAATAATAGTCCGATCAACGCGTAATTTTAAATAAGGTAAGAGTATATCCCAAAGGAGAAGCTTGCAATTTGTGATGGCGATCGGATAATATTTAGACGGTTAAATGGACCAAAACTTTTGTGTGAAAATTGTGAAAAATTTTAATATACAGCTTATATCTCAATTCCTGGAAGTGACATTCCGGACAAGTGAGATATACTTGAACGTGGAACGCTTGACCTTTCAATTGATGCCAATTATGTTGGTGTGCATGATCAGATAACAGAGTTACAGCCTAATATATTCCGTTGTTTGTTTGTATTGTAATAATAAACTCGCTAGAAGTCGCAATTATACATCAATAGTCACGAAATTTTGCACCGGGTAAGAGTATAGGTCGAAAAAGATGCCTACAATTTTGAATGATGATCTGATATTCGTTAGCGGGTGAAATGGACCATTACTTTTGTATGAATATAAAATTTTTATTTTTGGTCGATATTTTAATTCCTTGAGGACATATATATTTCGCAAAGTAGCCCACATATGGAAAAAAACTACTGACCTTTCCTCTGATGTAAATTGCAATAAAGTGTTTGCTAGATAACGGACCTACTGCCTAATATATAGTGGATTTTGTGTAGAGAACCACATTTTTATCCCATGCTACATATTGTCTCTCCAAAAGTTTATGTAACACCACGAAATATTCGTCCAATTTTGTAGCGGCTCTGTAGGTCAAAATAATAACACGCAAAATTTTAAACAAAGTTTGAATTTATGATGAAGAAAAAGCGTACAAACCAACGTGGAGATCATATAATACTTAGCGGGTTAAATGGACTGAAACTTTTGTAGCGGTTAAACAACGGAAGTAGTAGTACTACATAAGTGCCCAGCTAACAATTTTTTCCGATTTTTTTCCAAATTCGGAACGAAACTCTGCACAAGTATGCGATTCTGATGTCGAATTCGTTCAGAAATCGGAACAAAATTGTGTGAAGGTGCCCACGAATTCGGAAAGTTTTATCGGAAAAAAATCGGAAGGAATATTAGAGTTTCTTTCCGAATTCTGAACGAATTCGCAAAAAAACTCGAATGAAAAAAAGGGACATTTTAAGGGAATTTTCGATTATCTGCACAATTTCGGAAAAAACTCGGAAGGAACATTCGAAAATCGGAAAAAATTCGGAAGATTATCGGATGTGTGATCCGATATTCGGAAAAAAATCGGAAAATGATCGGATGTTTGATCTGATATTCGGTAAAAAATCGGAAGATTATCGGGTGTTTGATCCGATATTCGGAAAAAAACGGAAGATTATTGGATGTTTGATCCGATATTCGGAAAAAAATCGGAAGATTATCGGATGTTTGATCCGATATTCGGAAAAAAATCGGAAGATTATCGGATATTTTATCCGATATATGGAAAAAAATCTGAATATTTTCGTAAGGTTTTATCCGAAAATCGGAAAAAATTCCGGTGATTTATATTTCGGAAAATGTTCGGATGTTTAATGCGAAATTTTTTATTCTTTATTTCATCATCTTCACAAGTTGGGTTTAATAGTATTCATTGCTGCTGCCCGCTTATATTGTGTGTTTGCAAAATTATAAAACACAACTTTTCCTAATAAAGTTTCCATGTGTCATCACGATGTTGTCCTTTATTTGGCGTATCTAAAATAGAATTAACAATATTTGTTATTATAAACAGCTTTTTACAAAATGTGTATGCAAACTTCCAATTTTAATTTGTTTTAAAACGCACAATAATTTGTTCCGCTACGTCTTACTCACTTAACTGCTGCGAAATAACTAAAAAACAAGGTACAGCATGCAAACAATGCAAAGAAATTTCCCTTGCCGCTGGCGTTGTTTGTATACAATCAACTCTCAACCAGAGTTCGGGATTTTTGCTTGCGAGAAAAATACACAGATCAAAAATTCTTTCAAATTATATGCAGAGTACTCGGAAACTAATCGGAAAGAAAACAAATCAAAATTTTTCTTCCGAGATTGTGCAGAGCACTCGGAAAATAATCGGAATGAAAGGTTACGAAATCTCGGAAAGAAATCTGATATCAGAGCCATCGGCAAAAATTGTTGGCTGGGTGGGTTTCAATACATTTTAGTTTGTGTGAACTAAATTTTCCTTTCCTGCTACAAAAATGTCTTTGTCATTCTAGATAACTTTTTGGTTTTGGTCATAAGTATTATACATCACATCTCTGATATTTGATAATTAAATTTTCACAATCATTGAAAAGAAGTTCCGTGGAGAGTGATTGTCCAGGGATAGTGGTATAGGGTATCCCATGGTCGGCTCCGTCCGACTATAGATTTTTCTTACTTGTTTTTCAATTAACTATTTGCAGTATGTATGTATGTATGTATGTATGTATGATGTATGTATGTAAGAAAAGCATGACAATTTACAAACTAAAACAAAATTTTATCACCTTTGATCTACTATGTAAAATCAATATGCTTCTTCATAGATTGATATTAAAAAATATTTTAATAAAATGCAAAAGCTATCAAATATTTTAATTTCTTATAGAATAGAAAATTTCTTTGACTGTTCAAAACGGAGAATGGAGAGAAGTAGAGAATGTAAACATATGTATGTACAGTTATGTTAACAGTGGTTGTACAAACATTATGTTTGGTCTGTTCCTTTACTTTTAAAAATGGTAAATGTGGCAAAAGTAGTGATTCATCAAGTAAAGGAGCACTTTTCGAGTAAAAATTAGTAAAACTTGAGGTTTCTTGCACGTAACGGAATAGAGTAGTTGAGTATAGAAAATAAAAGGAAGGGAACTAGATATATGATAAAATAAAATAAATTATTTTATGTTTTTAAAAAACCGGACGTGCGAACTGCACGTCTTACTTTATTGAGTAATAAATGGACACAAAACTTTTAACTTAATTTAATCATAATCCAAACCTAATTTTGCTGTATTCCCTCTACACGTGTAGTTTATTCAGCATTTCCCATAATGAAATCCAATACTCCTCGTTGGCATATTAAATGAACTTATGCGAATACGTTTGTCCAGACGTTCACATGCAAACTAAGCAGATCATGTTGCGATATGGTGTGATGTTTGGACAGTGGTTTGAAGAAATATATTTGATGTTAACTCCTCCCCCTTTAAATTTCATACGTCTCGTATGAACATTGGTTTGCACGAAAGTTTTCTTCAGAAAAACGGGATGTTATTTAGACTTGTAAATCTTTTATTCCTTTTTGAAGGTGTTGGCTTGTCTTCGATATCGATTTGCACCTCATCATTTTCTGTATTTCTTGCATCATTTCTATTTCTATATTGACGTATCAGGATTAACAAAATTAATATTACGAGTGTCAAACCAAGAGCCACGTTTATCCAAATGTTTATGTGTTTGTCAATCTTTAGAGATTCAATGGTGTTGATGTTATCGCTTGTGAGTGTTTTCATCATTTCCAATGATAAGGTCTCTTCCTGAGAGTGGGATTCGTCAATTTGCAGCAGCGCTGGCAAGGGTTTTGATTTTGCAATCTGTGTAGTTAGAAATGATCTTCCGTCAATGTTGAGGCTTGTATTCGAGTGATGAATGAGGAAGGTGCCGTTTAGGGAAATGGGGGAGTCATCGGCCATGATTTCTCCATTAAACTGATTAAGGAACAGCAATCTGTCTTCTATTTCTTCAACCGAGGGTATATTTTCGTTGTTTGTTACCGTGCATGATGATGGTTTACTAGTTATTAATTTGGGAATACAGCTCGATTCTGTTATGTTAATTATATCATTAAAGTTACAAATATTTATATTGTCAAAATGATTACAATTAGCTTTAAGGCCGTATATTTGTTTGTTACAAATTAAAATGTTTCTGAAATTTATTTTATAAATATTGTTTTGAAATTTTACAGGTTTATGATGTTTTTTCTACAATTTTTCTCATCTGTAGTAGGTATGCTTATGATATAGAGAAGTGTTTCTTGATTGGAAGCAATTTTAATATTGGCAAATTTCAGAATTTCATCAATGTTGGAAAATGGTATTTCGGATTTTTCGAATATTTCTTCAAATATTTTTATTTCCACATTGGAAAACACAACTGAATTCACTCTGTTGGCTTTTGCCCATTGGATGGCAAATTCTATATTTGCTAGTTCTTCTTGAATTATTTCCAATTTATATTTGAATTCAATTACCTTATCCAACGTTTGTTCCTCTTTAATTTCTTTAATTATCCTATTTGTTTCATTTGTAATTGTATTTAGTTTTTCTATTGTTAATTGATTTATAATGGCTTGATTATTATTATTCTGTAACATGTTATTTATTTTTTGTGATATTATATCTAAATCATGGTGGTCTGGTGTTCCAGCCAACCATTTCCAAGCACTGCCTAGCAAATCTATAGATCGCTTAGGTCTAAGTTTTGGTTTTAAGCGGGATAGGCAGGATTTTATTCGGGATGTATAGTGGAGTAGGTAAGGAAGGATGGGATGGTGAATGCCAATGTTTTTTCCAATTAGTGTTTCCATATTTATAGCAACATCTTCATAATTTTTCAAATCAAACACGTGTACTAGCTTAGATGTACCAGACTGGATTTTTGCTAAGCCAGCATCAATTGTAACCAATTTGGTGTTGGAATAATCCAGAATTTGAATATTTCCGGCACAATTGCCTAGAATCAATATAAACCTGTAACGAAAATGCTTTTAATTTCTAATATGTTTCTTATGGACGACTCTTCCACTTTGTGTCACTATTGTGGAAGTTCTATCTTCTTTTACCATTTCTTCTTTATATTTTTGGGTCAATTTGGTTCCCAATCTTTTATTGATTTTGACAAAAACAGTTTGACCAGGAATATAAGTTTTAGGTTCAGATTTTTTCTTATTATGAAATTTTAAATCATTTTTCTGCTTCTTTCGTAGTCTTTCTATATTTGTCTCACGTGTCCGTTCATAAGCCCCAGGTGAAAAATCGACTGTCCTTCCAAAGAACAAATCTACTGGTTTTTTACCCACCGTCGAGTGAACAGAATGATTATATTCATTCACTGCTCTTTCTATCAATTCATCAAAATTCCTGCATATTTCCTCTTCCTTAAGGCATCTCATAATTTCCGCAAGCGTAGAATGGAAACGTTCAATCTGTCCATTGGCTTCGCTTCTGTAGGGTGGTGTTGTGAATACATTTATGCCTAACTCATCTTTCATCATGAAGAGTATAGAAGCAGAATTTAAGGATTTTTCATTGTCCATAACAATCGTTTTAGGAACACCAAAAAAGAATATAAGTTCCCTTAATGGTCTCCTAATGTCTTCAATTGATTTTCCATTTAGTATTTTCGCTTGTGCGTATTTAGAAAATTTGTCCAAGGATGTCAAGATTATTTTTTTATCTGTAGAAAACAAGTCAATGTGCACTACTTCTCCGGGATATGAAGGAATTGGAGTTTCGCTTAACCTGGGTTCATTAGGGTGTCTATCGTACTTGCTTTTCTTGCATATGGAACATAGTTTTACTATTCTTTTGATTTTGGACAACATACTAGGAAAATAAAATCTTTCTAATATATGAGCCTTGTTTTCTACTGCATTTCTATTGGCTCGCTTATGAGTCTCGATTATAATATCCTCTTCTTCATCCTCAGATGTAATGTCCTCAACAAATTTTTGGGTATAGCGTACCTTATAATTAACGAAATGATGTGGATATAATTCCTGTATTTTTCCCATTACCGATTCTGGAGCTTTGATGCCATTTATAACCGAAGGATTGAGATATCTTTTTAGAAAATTGATTAAATTTGTGCTATTAAATTCTGGCTCTACAATGGTGTGTCTATGAAATCCTGGGAATATTATTTTAAACTGATAAGATGAATTTTCTCCAATAATTAAGAAGATCTGATTTTTAAAGACATTAATAGGGACTTCTACACTAGGTATTAAATTTTCAGAGGAACTTTCGTCGCTGTGGACAGTACCTGTTAGAGTATTTATGCCAGATGTCGGGGGTCTTGATAAGGCATCTGCAACTATGTTAGTGCTGCCTGGTTTATACCTTATTTCGTGATTGTATTCTTCAAGTATGGCTTTCCACCTTTTCATTTTCATATTACTATTTTTGTTGCTAAGTGCATACGTAAGGGGCTGATGATCAGTGAAGATGACCACTTTTGATTTGCCATATAGGTAGTTTCTAAGATTATCTAATGCCCAGACTATTGCTAACATTTCTCTCTCATTAGTGGCATACGACTCTTCTTCTCCTGAGAGAGCTCTTGAGATAAATGTTATTGGTCGACCTTCCTGACTTAGCACAGCACCAATTGCCATATTTGATGCATCTGTTGTTAAGTGAAATTCTTTTTCGAAATTTGGATAGGATAATAATACTTCTTCAGATATTAAAGAATTTTTTATTAGGTCAATGGCTTTCTTTTCCTGCTCCTTCAAATATATTTTGATTTTACTAGATTCATTTCTAGAAACCCTTCCATTACTTCCTCTTAACAAGTTTGTTAAAGGTTTTGCCATTTCAGCGAATCCTTTTATAAACCGTCTGTAATAATTAAAAAGTCCCAAGAGTGAGCGAAGCTCCTTCAGGGTATTAGGATAAGGGAAATTTATGATAGCTTCTACTTTTTTGGGATTTGTCTTGACTCCGTCAACAGGTACTACAAAACCTAAGAATTCTAGTTCTTGTTTGAAGAACTCACACTTATCGAGCTGAACTTTCATGTTCGCTTTCTCTATAGTATGAATGATTATGTTTAGAGATGGTATTTACCGGGTATTTACCCGGTAAATACCCACACGGTGGGTAAATACCGGGTAAATACCCATTTGTGGGTATTTATTTGGGTATTTACTATATTGAATGGCAAATACAACATTTTACACCCTATTCCTTGGTTTAGGTTTTAAATTCGTTTCAAAATGGATAGTTTTACTATACTTTAAACTAGTGGGTAAATACTTGGGTAAATACCCGAGTATTTACCCAAGTGTTGGGTAAAAACTCATTAACTGCCGAACCACTTGACGTAGGCTGACAAAATTTGGCTTACATCTTTCTTATGTCAATAGAACTTCTGGTACTGAACATGGGGTCTCTGGGTCCATGTTTTGATATAGCCCCAATATAGACGTACCTCCCGATTTAAGGTATTTTTCATCTATTAGCAACATTTTACAACCAAATTGGCTGTAATTTGGCACAGTGAGTCATCAAGGAGAATAATATATCCTTGCACATATTTGTCAACGTAGGTCCACTTTTTCCTGTAGCTTCCATATAAGGGTACCCCGATTTCGAGTATTTACCCAAAAGTGGGTAAAAACTGGTTAACTGTCGAACCCCTTGGCGTAGGCTGACAAAACTTAGCATAAATCTTTCTTATGTCAAAAGAACTTCTGGTACCGAACATGGGGTCTCTGGGTCCATGTTTTGATATAGCCCCCATATAGCCGTACCTCCCGATTTAAGGTATTTTTCATATATTATCCAAATTTTACAACTAACTTGGCTGTAATTTGGCACAGTGAGTTCTCAATGTGTAGAAAATATCCTTGCAAAAATTTTTCAATATAGGTCCACGTTTTCTAATAGCCCCCATATAAGGGTACCCCGATTTCGAGTATTTACCCAAATTTTGGGTAAAAACTCTTTAACTGCCGAACCACTTGGCGTAGGCTGACAAAACTTAGCATAAATCTTTCTACTGTCAAAAGAACTTCTGGTACCGAACATGGGGTCTCTGGGTCCATGTTTTGATATAGCCCCCATATAGCCGTACCTCCCGATTTAAGGTTTTTCATCTATTAGCCACATTTTACAACCAAATTGGCTGTAATTTGGCTCAGTGAGTCCTCAAGGAGCATAATATGTCCTTGCACATATTTGTCAACGTAGGTCCACTTTTTCCTGTAGCTTCCATATAAGGGTACCCCGATTTCGAGTATTAACCCAAAAGTGGGTAAAAACTGGTTAACTGTCGAACCCCTTGACGTTGGCTGACAAAATTTGGCTCAAAACTTTCTTATATCAATAGTAATAAAGGGTATTGAAAATGGAGTCCCTGGGTCCATGTTTTGATATAGGCCCCATATAGCCGTACCTCCCGATTTAAGGTTTTTTTTCATCTATTAGCCACATTTTACAACCAAATTGGCTGTAATTTGGCACGGTGAGTCGTCAAGGAGCATAATATATCCTTGCACATATTTGTCAACGTAGGTCCACTTTTTCCTGTAGCTTCCATATAAGGGTACCCCGATTTCGAGTATTTACCCAAAAGTGGGTAAAAACTGGTTAACTGTCGAACCCCTTGACGTTGGCTGACAAAATTTGGCTCAAAACTTTCTTATATCAATAGTAATAAAGGTATTGAAAATGGAGTCCCTGGGTCCATGTTTTGATATAGCCCCCATATAGCCGTACCTCCCGATTTAAGGTATTTTTAACTATTAGCCACATTTAACAATCATACTGACTGTAATTTGGTACAGTAAGTTCCCAATATGTATAAAATATCCTTGCAAAAATTGTCGACGTAGGTCCACGTTTTCTTGTAGCCCCAATATGTGTTTCTGAAATCGGAAGGCTATATGAAAAACTGGACCCAGGGACTCCATTTTCAATACCCTTATATGACGGCTGCAAGAAAGCGTGGACCTACGTTGACAAATGTTTGCAAGGATATTTTATACTCATTGAGGACTCACTGTGCCAAATTACAGCCAATTTGGTTGTAAAATGTGGCTAATAGATGAAAAAAAATTAAATCGGGAGCTACGGCTATATGGGGGCTATATCAAAACATGGACCCAGAGACCCCATGTTCAGTACCAGAAGTTCTTTTGACATAAGAAAGATTTACGCCAAGTTTTGTCAGCCTACGTCAAGTAGTTCGGCAGTTAAAGAGTTTTTACCCAAAATTTGGGTAAATACTCGAAATCGGGGTACCTTATATGGGGACTATTAGAAAACGTCGACCTATGTTGACAAGTTTTTGCAAGGGTATTTTTTACATATTGAGAACTCACTATGCCAAATTTCAGCCAATATGATTGTACAATGAGGCTAATAGGTAAAAAATACCTTAAATCGGGAGGTACGGATATTTGGGGGCTATATCAAAACATGGACCCAGAGACCCCATGTTGAGTACCAAAAGTTCTTTTGACATAAGTAAGATTTATGCCAAGTTTTGTCAGCCTACGTCAAGTAGTTCGGCAGTTAAAGAGTTTTTACCCAACATTTGGGTAAATACTCGAAATCGGGGTACCTTATATGGGGACTATTAGAAAACGTGGACCTATGTTGACAAGTTTTTGCAAGGGTATTTTGTACATATTCAGAACTCACTATGCCAAATTTCAGCCACTATGATTGTACAATGAAGCAAATAGACAAAAAATACCTTAAATCGGGAGGTACGATTATATGGGGGCTATATCAAAACATGGACCCAGAGACCCCATTTTCAATGCTAGATATTCTCTTGATATAAGTTAGATTTGAGCCAAATTTTGTCAGCCTACGTCAAGTGGTACGGCAGTTAATGAGTTTTTACCCAACACTTGGGTAAATACTCGGGTATTTACCCAAGTATTTACCCACTTGTTTAAAGTATTGTAAAACTATCCATTTTGAATCGATTTCATAGCTTAAACCCAGAAATAGGGTCTAAGATGTTGTATTAGCGATTCAATATAGTAAATACCCAAATAAATACCCACAAATGGGTTTTTACCCGGTATTTACCCAATTTACCCAATTTACCGGGTATTTACCCATTGGGTATTTACCCATTGGGTATTTACCCACTGTCCATCCCTAATTATGTTAAGATGTTTAATATGATCTTCTTCGGTTTTGCTGAAAATTATGATATCGTCTATGTAAATATAGCATATTTTCCCTATAAAGTCACGTAGAATATCGTCTAATGTTCTTTGGAATATTGCTGGTCCGTTTTTTAGACAGAATGGGAGTCTTGTGAATTCATATTTTCCGTTACATATGGAAAATGCAATTTTTTCTCGATCCTCTTCTTTAAGTGGAATTTGGTGGAACCCACTTTTTAGGTCTATTACCGAAAACAATTTATTTCCTACAAGATTAGACAAAACTTCTGTAATCTCGGGAATAGGATATTTGTCTGAAATTGTGATAGCGTTCAACTTTCTATAGTCTATTACTACCCTATATTTTCTTTGACCAGACGCATCTTCTTTCTTCGGCACCACCCATATGGGAGAATTATATGGGGATCGAGATGGTTGTATTATTTCATCCCTAAGTAACTTTTTTATTTCCTCATCAACGACTCCTCGTAAGGAAAGTGGGTAAGGATAATTTCTAGTGTACAATGGCATATCTGAAGTCGTTCTTATTTCAGCAACCACTTTTGTAGTATAAGTTAATTTTTTCATCAGAATCTGTAAATAAGTTGGGATGCTTTTTTATAACTTCCCCTAAGTTTATTGATTGATCCTTAGTTAGGTATCCCGTTCTTAATTCTATGTTGTTGACGTCTTGGAAGAAATGTTGAGATGTAGCTATTTTTCCAATGTGTTTTACCCAAAAATAGTTCTCAGAAGTGTAAATAACGGCTGATAATTCTCTCTAGTATCACTACCTAGTATTGCATCAAATGTTTTTAATCCTGGCAAAAGAAAAAATTTTATCGGCTCTATTTTTGGTCCGAAAATATCTAGAAATGTATGATGGGTTATTTTTATATTTTCACTGACTGAATTTGCTGTAAAATGTCCTTGATTACTTATAGGATTCTCTACTAACTCGGATTTAATGTAATTTTTATTGCTTCCTGTGTCCAAAAGAATTTTCAACATTTTGCCGTTCCTCGTTCTAATTTTGAAATATGGCAACGAGGAACCCCTTATGCAAAAAAATTAAAATCCGCATTAAAATCTTCATTTGAGTATTCATCCAGGATATTATCTGGTACTCCGATTCCATATTGAGTGCTAGCAATATCCTCAGCGAATTCATTTTCAATAGCTTGAGCATAATTTCCAAGCTCTAATTCATAATTTTCATTGCCCTCTGGGACGCAAGAGTCCCTTCTTTCATCTATGTGTTCGGTCCTTTCTTCTCCTGTATTAATATGAAAATTTCTTTGAACCTTTGCTGGAATTTGGAATGATCCTGCTGCAGGTCTTTTGTTCGCAGGATTTAAAGGAGGCCTATTGGCGTAGTTTAGTTGTCTTGTTTGCATTGAATGATCTATGTCCATAGGTTCAGATCGTTGAAAAGTCTGTTGACTTTTTGGAAAATTGTTTTGGTACCCTATATTCGGTGAAGAATAATTTCTAGGTTGGTATGTGTTTTGAGCATAAAAATTATTTTGATATCCTGGATTTGGTGAAAAATTGTTTTGGTACCCTGGGTTTGGTGAAAAATTATTTTGGTATCCTGGATTTGGTGAGGGATAATTTCGAGGTTGATATGGCTTTTGACCATTAAAGGACTGTTGCATTGGTCTTGGAGGAGGTCGTGGAGGTAGTGGTGGTCCTACCTATATTAGCTAACTGTGGATAAAAATTTGCAAAAGGTCCTGCGTTATTTTTTCTTACATTTTCCGTTCTTTGAGTATGTCCATATGTCTGATTCATACGGTAGTTCATATTATCCAGTTTAAGACATATGTGTAGCGCTTGAGACAATGAGGACGGTTCTCTAACGCTTAGAAGTCTTGGAAGATCCCCTCTTAGGCCCCTTATAAATGTATCAAGGGCCTTATCTCGATAGGCGTTAGTCATTGCCAGCATACTACTATCGTCTAATTCTAGACAAGCAATCTTGTCCAAAATCAATGATAGATGCTGGTATACGGCTTGATAGTATTCCGTTATGGACTTTTGACCCTGTGTCATTGTAGATAGTTGGTATTCTAGGGTTCCTATGTCCCTCTTATCAGTATAATGCATCATAAGGCATTTTCTAATTCGAGGCCAATCTAAAGGGGTTCTGTAGGAATCAAGTGCCGTATCTGCTTCTCCTACTATTTTTGTTCTAATTGTATGCAAAATAGCATAATATTTACTTGTTCCCTTTAAATCTTTGAAAAGGTCTAATACCCTTTCAACGGATTTTTTCCAAGACCCAAACTCACCAGGTTTCCCTGAAAATTCTCTAATAGTTTTAACAATATCAGGGATTTTTTCAAGTTCCTCATATTTTACAACACCTATTGGGTGATCGCAATCCTCATCTAAACTTGAGTCTTATTTGAAAAATTCTGAAACTATAGCCTTGATTTCATCCCTCTGAGAGGAAGAAAATTTTGAAGTTGTACTCATGGCACTAAGTTTTTTTGTTAATTCATCAATTGATGTTTCTGTCATTATTTTTTTTGAATTTTAGGAAAAAGGATTTTTAAGGATATTAAACAATTTCTTACCAAAAATAGCCTGCAATCATTTTTTGCTTGGAAATAGTTTTTTTTTTCGGTTTCTTAATTTCTACTTTTTAACGATTTTTGTATTATTATTCACTATAATATAAATTTTTATTTTGTTAGTTAATATTTTAAAATTTGCCTTTCAATATTCTTTTTCAAATTTATCTTTTTTCTATTTTTTTAACAATTTCTGTATTCTTATTCGCTATGATATAAATTTTATTTCGTTAATTTATATTTTTTAAACTTGCTTTTCAATATTCTTTTCAAATTTATCTTTTTTCTACTTTTTTAACAATTTCTGTATTCTTATTCACTATGATATAAATTTTATTTCGTTAATTTATATTTTTTTAAACTTGCCTTTCAATATTCTTTTCAAATTTATCTTTTTCTTCTACTTCGTTAACAATTTTTGTATTCTTATTCACTTTAATATAATTTTATTTCCTTAGCTTATATTTTTAAAATTTGCTTTTCAATATCCTTTTTCAAATTATCTTTATTTTCCTCTTCTTAATTAATTGTTTAATTTCTACTTTTTAATTTGTTATTCTTATTTATTTACTTTTCATTGTATTTTTCATTTCATTGTTTATAGTTTTTCACATTTTTAATTTCTTAATTCTATTTCTATTTTTCATTCTTTTTCTTAATTTTTAATTATTTTTCACATTCACTTTTGACTTTAGTTTTTTTCACATTTGTTCAATTTCTTGTTTGTTCTCTTAATGTTCTAATGTTTTTTACTTAAGCTACACCGCGGCCGCTGTCTTTTTACAGACTCCCGTTTCCGAATTTAATGGTACTAGGGCGCACCATTTCCGCGATCTATAAATTCAATTTTTTACGAGTTTTTCACTTTTATTTTTTTTTTTTACGAATGGACCCCGGTCCTTGCTGCCACTACAGTGCAGACTACAAGGATACGCGCGAAGGGGTCCCTGCTCGGGCGCCAGATAAAATAAAATAAATTATTTTATGTTTCTAAAAAACCGGACGTGCGAACTGCACGTCTTACTTTATTGAGTAATAAATGGACACAAAACTTTTAACTTAATTTAATCATAATCCAAACCTAATTTTGCTGTATTCCCTCTACACGTGTAGTTTATTCAGCATTTCCCATAATGAAATCCAATACTCCTCGTTGGCATATTAAATGAACTTATGCGAATACGTTTGTCCAGACGTTCACATGCAAACTAAGCAGATCATGTTGCGATATGGAGTGATGTTTGGACAGTGGTTTGAAGAAATATATTTGATGTTAACTTATATAAACCAGGAACGAAACGATCAAATTAGAGCGAGGCCGACTTTATGATGATGATATGTAGAATATTGAACGATTTCAGTCACACATTCCAAGGTAGCCAAGAGATACTACAGCGACGAGCTGTACTATGCAGTAATAGACCCCAGCAAAGGATCTGGAAGACTACATAAAGACCATTTATTGTAGATCGAGATGTTGATCAACGACAAGCTACTGGAAAAAATCCTGAAAGGGCGTGTTTCAATAAAAAATCGACTGCTGTGGGCCAAGGGGGGACCTCCTATTGTACCACTTGGACACCCACACAAACTCTGCAGCACCCGGGGAGGTAGTCAGCAGCATAGCAACTCCATGGGAAGGTGGCAGACTAAAGCTGGTGACCAAAGCGTCGGGGCACGGCTGCAAGCTCGATACGGAGCGCATTCTCGAAGTCCTTGGTGTCCAAATTAAGACCTTGGAAGTGATGAGGTGGGAGGTCTTCCACAGGGAGGAGAATGAAGACGGCACTCTCCTTGTGGTGGGGATCGACGACCTCTCACTTGCCGGGCTCGCCAAGACTAAGGGAAAGGCGTATTTCGTCTCGATCTCAGTGTACTTCAAGATTGGAAAGACAAGAGTGGGCGACGAAGAGAATGTCAAAACTACCACCCAGGAGGTCAAACCTCCTAAAGATACCCAGGAGGGAGGAGCAGAAGAGGAAATCAGCGCCTCCCAGGAAGCCAACTTACTAGAGGACCAATAATTGAGGTCATTCAGGTCAACCTCCATCGGAGCGAGACGGCAACACTAGCCCTGATGGAAAAAAATAACGAAAGGTAATATACATATTGGTTTAATCCAAGAACCTTGGACCATAAAAAACAAGGTTTCTGGACTGAACCATATAAATGATCAACTTTTTTACGCAAATACGGGATCCCACCCGAGGACCTGTATTATATGCCAAAAAACTTATGCTTTCTTTTTTCTCCAGAGTTGTCATCGTCGGATGTCACAGTATTGAAGCAGGGGAATGGAAATATATACCTGGCATCACTAGCGAGGCAACCGCAAAACCCGATAACCTTCCGAAACAAATCCAAAACAAATTGGACTAAGTTCGAAAAAGGAGTAAAAGAAAGGGCAAGCAGATGAGGAATGCCTAAGTAAGGAGGACAAAGAAGGAAATATCCTAAAGTTAACTGAGGCACTAGTAAAGTCATTCGAGGAAAGTTGTTCCCTTCGAGAGAGGAAATCCGCCTACGAAAAAACCTGGATGGCAGGGGAAATTCGGAATAAAGGCAAGGAGGTCTGCACACTTTATAATAGGACAAAACGTTAAAAAACAGCTGTATTCTGGGACAACTATCAGACAAAATTTAAGGAATACATCAAAACTACAAGGAACGCCAAACGTAACTCCTGGAAGCTATTCTGCGAACAGGTGGATAGCGTTAACGACGTTTCGAAAATCAAGAAGTTTATGTCCAAAACCGATGGAAATGGGAAAAGGACGGAAACAACAGAAGAAACTCTAGGCCTTCCGATGAAAACGCACTTTCCGTCGAATACCGCGGCCAGCACCGAGGCATCGACTGAGTCGGGTTACTCATCAGGAGATGCACCAAAAATTGACAGCTTGATGGTCAAATAAGCCATCACGAGCTTTTCACCATTCAAAGCAACGGGACCAGACCAGATCTTCCCGGCCCTATTACAGCGGGAAGTGGACCTTATTGCATCCAAACTGTTCGGGATCTTCAACGCTTGTCTAAAATTTGCTTACACACCGCTAGCCTGGCAAGAGGCAATGGTAGTTTTTATACCCTATACCACAATGTGGAAAAGGGTATTATAAGTTTGTTTTGGTAAAAATTCATGTAACACCGCGAAATATTCGTCGGAGACCCCCAATGTGGTATACCAATCTTCATACCTCGACGAGATAAAGCGATTTTAAGATGTGTGTCTGTCCGTCCGTCCGTCCGTCTGTCCATTATAAATTGTAAACACGCTCCAGGCCGCAATTATGGACCGATCGTCACGAAATTTTGTATGGAGGTCGGGCTCAGATCAGAATAGATCCCTATTCTCATTCGTGATGATCGTGAAATATTTAGCGGGTGAAATGGACAAAAAACATAATATTTATCCAATTTTCTAGCTGCTCTGTAGGTCTCAATAATAGTCCGATCAACGCTTAATTTTAAATAAGGTAAGAGTATATCACAAAGGAGAAGTTTGCAATTTGAGATGGCGATCGGATAATATTTAGAGGGTTAAATGGACCAAAACTTTTGTGTGAAAATTGTGAAAATTTGTAATATACAGCTTATATTTTAATTCCTGGAAGTGACATTCCGGATAAGTGAGATATACTTGAAAGTGGAACGCTTGACCTTTCAATTGATGCCAATTATGTTGGTGTGCATGAGCAGATAACAGAGTTACAGCCTAATATATTCCGTTATTTGTTTGTAGTGTAATAATAAACTCGCTAGAGGTCGCAATTATACATCAATAGTCAAGAAATTTTGCACCGGGTAAGAGTATAGGTCGAAAAAGATGCCTACAATTTTGAATGATGATCTGATATTCTTTAGCGGGTGAAATGGACCATTACTTTTGTATGAAAAATATAAAAATTTTATTTTTGGTCGATATTTTAATTCCTTGGGGACATATATATTTGGCAAAGTAGCCTACATATGGGAAAAAACTACTGACCTTTCCTCTGATATAAATTGCAATAAAGTGTTTGCTAGATAACGGGCCTACTGCCTAATATATAATAGGTTCTGTGTAGAGAACCACATTTTTATCCCATGCTACATATTGTCTCTCCAAAAGTTTATGTAACACCACGAAATATTCGTCCTAGACCCCTTATTTGGTATGCCAAAATTCATATCTCGACGAGATAAAGCGATGTGTATTCGTCCATTCAAATTTGTAAACAAGTTTAAGGCCGCAATTACGGACCGATTGTAACGAATTTAAGGAGGTTGGGTTCGGGCCAGAATAGAAATGATTAGTTTTTGGTGATGATCGTGAAATGTTCAGGGAATGAAATGGACCAAAAACAAAATTTTAACCAATTTTGTAGCGACTCTGTAGGTCAAAATAATAACCCGCAAAATTTTAAACAATGTTTGAGTTTATGATGAAGAAGAAGCGTACAAACCAACGTGAAGATCAGATAATACTTAGCGGGTTAAATGGACTGTGTGAAATTGGTAAAAATTTCAATAACGTAGCGGTTAAACAACGGAAGTAGTAGTACTACATAAGTGGGTTTCATTACATTTTAGTTTGTGTGAACTAAATTTGCCTTTCCTGCTACAAAAATGTCTTTGTCATGCTAGATAACTTTTTGGTTTTGGTCATAAGTATTATACATTGCATCTCTGATATTTGTTATTTAAATTTTCACAATCATTGAAAAGAAGTTCCGTGGAGAGCGATTGTCCAGGAATAGTGGTATAGGGTATCGCATGGTCGGCTCCGTCCGACTATAGACTTTTCTTACTTGTTATCCCTACACCTGGCAAGGCAAGCTACGCAATACCAAAATCTTATCGCCCGATAAGTTTAACTTTATTCTTACTCAAGACAATGGAACGGACGGTCGACACCATGATAAAGAGTAGAATCCTTAACGGTATGGTAAAATTCAAACAACACGCATACGTGAAAGGCTGATCAGTGGAAACCGCGTTGCACTAGGTAGTACACCATATAGAGAGAACCTTTGAAATGAAGATGTATACACTTGCTGTATGCATTGATATCGAAGGCGCTTTTAACAACGTCAGCACCGAAACGCTGATCCACTCTTTAGACGAGTTTCAGGTGGACAGGGCCCTAAGGAACTGGATCAACCATATGCTAAGGAACAGATGCATAAGCTGCGGGCTCTATGACGTCAACATAAGAGACAAAGTCGGGCAAGGAACGCCACAGGGAGGGATACTATCACCTCTTTTGTGGGTTACTACCATAAACAGTCTCTTAAGGAAGAAGGATTTGCCCCAATCTGCTACGCAGACGACGTTATTATACTTTTAAGGGGAAAGAATCCGAATATACTTTGCAGAAGAGCAGAAACGGCTCTCAAAATTGTATACCACTGGGCCAGGCCAAGAGGTCTGAACGTTAACCAGGAAAAAACGGAAATATGTCTATTTACGAGGAAAACGAAAGTGGGTAACTTCGAGGAACCAGTTTTCCTAACTAGGACAATAAATATATCCCACACAGTTAAAAACCTAGGAGTAATTCTGGATAAGAAACTAAAGACCATATTCATGAAAAGGCCGACAATGCACAAAGATGTTGGTCAACATGTAGAAGGGCAATATGCTCAAAATGGGGTTTCAATCCTAGGATGACACACTGGCTATACAGAGGCGTAATTAAACCAATCCAAATGCAATGTGAAGATATTGCAAAAAGTCCAATGAACATGTTGCCTAAGCATTAGCGGGGCAATGAGGACGACACCGACTAGGGCTCTAGAAAAAAATTTGTTTATACACCTAATAGAAATTCAGGTAAGGTATGAGGCAGCCACAAAGCTAAAGTCGATGAGTGAGTGGATCAGTAGAGACCACCAAACATACCACCAAAACATACTATAGGCCACAACGGGTGAATCTATAAACCAAAAGTATCAGAACGCATACCTGAAAGTTGTGAAGCTTTGTGTGAAGTTTCAATACCAGACAGAGACATCTGGATCGATGCAACTCTAGCACATATTCCCGCTGGAAGCTGCGGGTTTACAGATGGGGCTGTGCTAGAGGGGAGAACCGGACTGGGTCTATATATAATGGAACCGGAAACGAAAATCTCCCTCCGACTGCTGGATCATAATACGATTCTTCAAGCGGAAGTCCGAGCGATAACAGAGTGTCTGAACTCGTTTGACACTCACACAAAGCCTACCACTGCGAACATCCTTACAGTGAAATCTAGAACTGTCTTGGAATGCATACAGTCTATTAACAACTAATCCCAACATGGTACGGTAAACCTTATATGGGTACCAGGGCATATTGGAATTAGGGGTAATGAAATAGCAAACTCCTTAGCAAAACAGGCAAGGGATCAACCTACAGTCAGCTTAGATAACGCCAAGCCCTTAAAAGGCGACGCGGATAGAGCTAAAGGCATGGGCAAAAGATGCACATATGTATATCCCTCTGGAATAGAGAAGACAAGGGAAAAACACAAAAATCCTATGGGGAAACCCAGACGAGGACAAAACAAAGGGACTAAGTAAAAAGACATTAGTAGACTGAAGGGTATCCTTACAGGACACCTTGGTATACAAGCGCACATGTACAAAATGGGTTGTGCAGGAAACAGTGAATGCAGGGCATGTTGAGAGGATGACGAAACGTTGGAACACTACCTCTGTCATTGCCAGGCCTTCACAAACCAGAGAAAACAGCTAATAGGGAGCGACTATCGAGCTCAAAACATTAAGAGACTATGCCAATCTGACAGAAATCTTAGACTAACGTCAATAGAATTATAAGGAATTTTAACTAATTCATACACTAAATTTACAACCTCATCCTGACCGCAAATTAGAGCGCACAACAGGCCTACTTTATGGCTTAAGTGTACATATGTCCACACGGACATGTGGTGATCCTGCATCACCCTTCTTTTCAACCTAACCTAACCATATCCAAATCTGAACGTATTATTTAGAACATTTATTTCTAGACCGAATTTAGTCACACATTCCAAATTTCATCGAAATCGGACATATATAGCGTGTTTGGTGCAGCTAATACGTGAAATCGGCCGATAATATATATGGGAGCTATATCCAAATCTTGACAGATTACGATATTATTTGGCACAATTATTTCTAGATCAAATTTAGTCACATATTTCGTCGAAATCGGACCTATATAGCGTGGTTGGTGCAGGAAATACGTGAAATCGGCCGAAAATATATTTGGGAGCTATGTCTAAATCTGGACCGATGTCGATATAATTTGACACATTTTCTTCTAGACCAAATTCGGTCACATATTCCAAATTTCATCGCAAAAAAGTGAAATCGGCAGAAAATATATATGGAAGCTATATCCAAATCTAAACCGATTTTCACCAAAAGCAATAGCGTTCTTCCTATGGCGAAACAAATTATATCCCCCAATTTCAAAGGCTATATTCGGGACGGGGCGGACTATGTGATATCCTACAACCCCTGTGCAAAAGCTTTTCACTGGTAAACATTCCATGTTCACCCACCCTGGCTTTTATACCGAATGACTTAAGGCCTCGACACATAAGAAGCATGGCATTCTTGCTGAACTCATATCTGATAAAAGACTAAAGACCAAGTTCGATCTAATAAAAATATTTCAGAATCACATTTGAATTAGGTCGAACTTGGACTTTAGTCATTTACCAGATATGACTTAAGCAACAATGCCACGCTTCTTATGTGTCGAGGCCTTTAGGACTAACTGCACCAAAATAATTAATTACAAAGTAGATTGTCAACAGAGATCAATGTCGACTACCAAAGCTCAGATGGTCTAGTTTCACTATCAAGCACTACCCTTGGAATATGTTCAACATAAGCTGAGATATCCACATTTTTCTATATCTCATGTATTTGGCCAATTGAAATCAATTTAAAGCTCAGAATGTCTTGATTATTATAGGCCACTTTTGTTGAAATACCCCCAAAAACACATCGGTATATTCTCATTACAATTCAAATGGTATAACAACCTACTTTACATCATTGTAAAGGCGAACTTTTCTTCTTCCACTGATAGGCTTTGCATTCAGAGACGGAGATATTTCCATAAGAACATCACGTTTAATTTTTCTCCACATTACTTTTCTGCCCATTCCGACCCTTGCATATTATCTAACAACAACCAAACAATAGTCGTCAGCCCCTCTGCAGCCCCCAAATGACGACCCGATCAAAATTGCGACCTGTAGTGTGATTTCAAAAAAATGGAAAAATGGAATGTATTACCGACTGTTTCGATATCTCCGTTATTTGGTTACCTACGTCAACCTACTTTGCATCGCTGTAAATATGTGATTTTCTACTTTCACAGTCAGGCTTTGGTTTTGGAAAGTCCCCAACCAAAGAAGTGATGTTCGTCATTATAATTAAAATCGCAAAAATGAAAAGTTGGGTTTAATTTGCAACTCTTATAATATCTTCGTTGTTTTACCTTCTAGGCCATGCTTCTTGCCCTTGCTGTAAAAGTGATATTTTCTACTTTCATTGACAGGCTTTGCTGTTGGAATACACCTTCTAGAAGCAGACATATTCACTTTGGAATAAAACGCTGACCTTTTCTCCAAATAAGTTTTTTGTCCATTTTGAAGCTTGAATATTATCCGACCATCACCACAATCAATATGCTTCTTCTCACCCGGAACCCCCATCAACCCAAAAAATATCGTGACGATCCGATCAAAATTGCGGCCTGCAGCGTGATTACAAAGTTTAGATGGACAGACGGATGTACACATAGCCAGATCGGTTGAGCTCGTCGAGACATGAATTTTAATATTATTTCGATGTGTTACAAATATGTTGGCCAAAACCAACTTATAATACCCTCGCCACATAGTGGTGTAGGGTATGATCAGTACACTCAACTTCACCAATTGCGGCATGACAATACTTATTTTTTCGACAAGAAATCCACCCTGTACAAAAATAAAGTCGAAAAACTTAATGAAATAGTGAATCATCAAAGTAATGGAATTGGTGCAGTCACAACCACCTGTAGCGACGAACGAGACGATCTGGAAACAGTTAATCAGTAAAAAGCGTTAAGTTCGCCCGAGCCGAACTTTTTATACTCTCCACCATATAATAGTTTGTAGTTTTCTTGCCAGTCCACACATTTAGTTGTAACCACGGATACCCAAATGTCTTAATATGATCAGAAAATGTAGCAAAATTGTCTTTAATATAGCGGACTTTATATCTCAAACGTCAAACTACATATTATACCATTTTTAGTGGAGATGTTTTGTGACCATTTGGAGCTTCAAATATAACATTAAAGGTAGTTCGGTGCAAAATTGTAGCTAAAATCCTCAAAACACCCAAAATCGGTATCGTTATATAGGGGATATACCAAAACATGGACCTAGGCTGGCGATTTTTGGTGGAGATATTTTGCGACCGCTGGGTACATCAAACGTCAAATTACAGGCAGATTGGTCAAAAAATGTGGCTGAAATCTTCAAAATACCGAAAATCGGGAGTTACCGTTATATGAGGGCTATACCAAAACGTGGTCTGATATATAGAGTGAACGTTTCCATTTTAATGCCTTCTTAAGACTTTTCCTTTTCTACACACAAATCAAACACTTGTTGTAGTTTAAATGTTTATTTCCAGACTAACTTACTTCTGCTCGTCTAGCAGTGATTTATATGTGAAAATCACAGACGCAGAATAATTCAGGTAGAAGTAAAAAATGCGTATTCTGGTTTATATAGTATGTCTGGCTGTTTATTGTAAGCAGCGTTCGAATATTATTACCTACTGACGAATTGGAAACTTTTGGATGTTCAACCTGGCGTTTTGTACCTAAGGATCGCCATATTCGTCCCTGATTGCGAGGAAATCGCTTAGAGTTCAAAAAACCGTATGCCTGTGAATTGTAAAAGGCAGTTTCGTCCTGCCACAATCTAAACGAAGCAGGTAAGAATAAAGATTATTCAGTGCAATATTGTTAAGCCTCTTATAATAAGCGGGCGGAATTACCAGAAAATGACACGTTCTTGGCAAATGATTTAATTCCCTCCAGCTATCAGTTGATGTAAGTTAAATACAGACCAAACCCACGACTTTTTAAGCTATTTTTTAGTATTAAAAAGCACATAAAAACAATTAACGGACCGAAAATTCTACCATAATGTTTGATTTGGTAGGCAAATGTTACTAACTATTGATATCTCGTCCCCAATTTTTGTCCAAAAAACATTGTTTTTGCTAAGTTCTTAACACTTAAGTAAATTATTGTGGACATGTATTGATTTCAAAATTGTATCGTCACTTGAAATGTCCAAAGACGTAACTAAAAAAAATCACAAGTCTTTTCGGAATAGGATTAAAAAAATGTTGTAGCAGTGAAAACTTGACCTTTCTTATATTTTCGTAGGTTTTACTATTTTTGAGATATAGAAGTTCAAACTGGGACACTGCACTAACAGTATCTCCTCCTTATAAGACAGTGTCATTGACGGTGCGCCTTAACTAACTTTATTTTACCGCTTACTTCATTTAACCGCTTATATCTAGGAAATTTTTGCGGATTTTGAAAAAGCAATATTAATAGATGAGAAAAATCCAAAATCCAGAAAAAAATTGCTGGAGAGATTTTTAAATAAATCGCGGTCAACGTTCAAATTTTAGGGTTTTTAAGGTTTTCACGATTTTGCTTGGAAACGGCAAGTTCTATCCCTATCCATATCCCTCCGGCGATTTTTTTGTGATTTTTCTCATCTATGAACATTGTAGTTTCAGAATCCGTAAAAACTTCCCTGGTATAAGCACCTTTCATTTAAATTTAATTAAGGCGCACCGTGTATTATCACACTCCGTTTTATTTCAATAGCACATTTAAATTTGTTATTTGTTAGTTTTTTTTTTTGTTGACATTCGTCGAATATTCTGGAATATTTTAATAAATTTAGTTTTGTACTCTTATGAAGTATCTTTCAACAAAAAGTGTTACTTCGACAAAGTTCCGTTATATACTTTTTTAAATTTCTTTCAATAAAACCCAATTTTTTATGGTTTAAAAAATACTACGAAAAAATTAACAGTTTTGGAGATATTATGCGAAAAAATATATTATGGGATTTTTATACCCTCAGCATTTATGCTAACGAGGGTATATACACTTTCATACGGGCAAAATGTGCCTCATCGAAATAATGGTTTTAGACCCCAAGTATGTTTGGACGAAATGTGTTTCAGACAATTTGGAGTCGATTGAGCAATGTCCGTCCGTCTGTCTGTCTGTCTGGCTGGAGCGCACGATAACTCTCGAACGGATGAACCGATTCGGTTCAAATTTTGGCTTTCGTAATATTTTGCCCAAACTTAGTTTAAGTTCGAAGATGAACTATATCGGTCCACTCCTTCCGGTACCTCCCCCACAAAAGTTCGAAAATGTTCGGAAAATTTGTGCGCACGATAACTCTTGAAGGGAGTAACCGATTTGGTCCATACTTTGCCCATCGTGGAGCGTGTACCAGACTTAGATCAGGTTTTAATATGTACTCAATCGGTCCACTCCGTCGGGTACCTCCCACACAAAAATTTGGAAAAGTTCAGTTTAGGACCATCTCTCGAATCGCTTTTATTTTTGCTTTAGCAACTTGTCTTCACTGCCCTCCATACGACGGTATAAGTTTCATCAGGGGCAAGTCCTTCCTGAAAAAATAGCCTGAAAGTTGCAAAAAAACCCTATGACACCGTGTGAGGAGGTTGGAGGGCAAAATAACTCTCCAACAGGTCTGCCGATTCGGTCCAAAGATTGGCCTTAGTAATATTTTGTCCAAACATAGTTTAAGTTCGAAGATAAGCCATATCGGTCCACTCCTTCATGTACCTCCCCCACAAAAGTTCAAAAATGTTCGGAAAAATTGTGCGTACGATAACTCTTGAAGAGAGTGGCCGAATTGGTCCATACTTTACACATCCTAATATATCTACCAGATATAGATCAGGTTCAAATATGGACTATATTTGTCCACCCCATCCGGTACCTCCCACACAAAATTTCGGATACATGTTCACTTTAAGACCTGCTTTCGAATCACTTTGATTTTTGTTGACGCAACTTACATTCGCTGCCTCAATTGCGATGGTAAAAGTTGTTTCAGGGGCAAGTCCATACTTCTTGAGCAAAGATCCCTGAAATTATAAAAAACCCCTATGGTACCATATGTAGTGGCTGGAGATTTTTAGTATCTCCTCCGCAAAACTTTTGATCTTTAATCCCAATCAACATTTTTGTCAGTTCAAACGCCCAAAATTTTTAAAACTCCCTAAATACATGCGTTTTTTGGGAAAAAATTGTTTCAATATACACAGGCTGAGGGTATATCTCTGTCGGCAAAGCCGACTGATACTTTTTACTTGTTAGATATATGTTTTCTCCATGCTCTATACTAGTTTGCTGCAGAGGTTAACCCACTCAAGGCCGAGGTTTTTTTGCGAGAAAACCTAAAATTTTATATGAAAATGATATATAAAATATATACTTTTTGAGCATATTTTAGCAAGCAATTTTTTTCTCTAGAACGTATAGTTTCCTTGCAAATGGGTCATTTTTTAAAAGTGCCGAAAATTTGGAAGGGTATTACACACAGGTTATTCTTGCAATTTATACATACACTTATGATTAAATTTATATGGTATATTTAGATTTTTCATTAAAATATAAATTCAAAATTAAATTGCCAAATGCGTTGGAATGGTGAAATGGGAAATGAAGCTTTATAAGCGTAGAACGACAGACAACAGATAATATTATAAAAAATGCGAAATAAAAAACTTTACAAAATTGTGCGAAAATATCCGATTTTTATGTAAATTTTTTTTAACCATTTTTGTGGCGTTGCAACTTTTGCCTTAAGTAGATTAAGAGAAAATTCGAATTGGTTGCAGTGATATATCATCGATTTTCTCTAACCAATGTTTAAAAGCCAGCGTCAAAAAACCTTAGCACTAGCTGTACACTTCAACTGCTACACAATATTGACACACACGGCTAAATAAGCAACCGAACGCATATTTATTTTTGTACATTTTTGCTTATTTCGTTTTTTACGTCTAATCTTTTTTTCGCTAAGCATAATCGACAACCACGTTACATATTTAGCAGTCGGCTGACCATTCGTCGCAGGGAATTAGCAACCGAGGGTGTATATAGTGATTAGGGTTGCAAATGCAGTAATAAAAAAGATGTCATTTAATGTAAAATGCCCCCATCATATGGTAGAACCTAAAGAATACTAATTATTATTGTTTAAAAATAAAAGAAATATATTTTGAACGGCTTCACCAAAAATTCACATGTCCTTTGAACGAAAAAGTGGAATTAATTATATCGTGATTTTTAATGCATTACACAATTGTTTGCTGAAAACATCGCTAATGCTAGGTTTACATTTACGAAATCCGCTCGATTTCAACTGTCAATTCCATTGCTTAAACGTCAAATGAAATCCAATGGATTTCAGATGCGATTTCATTTGACGTATACACAAAGCAATTGACAGTTGAAATCCACTCGATTCGTAAATGTAAACTTACCGTAAGCCGTTGAAACTTTGTTGCTTATTCTCTAATATCGACACCTCCAAATAATAGTATGCTAAGTCTAAAAAGTGAGTTTTGCAGGAGAAGCTCTCAAAGTTTGGAAATTTTTTTGAACTTCAGTACTATGCTAAGTCAATATTTGTTTATAACTTCTGTTCGGATTGACCGATCATTACCAAAATTAGACAGAATTTAAGTTAAAGGACGTTCGACACCTCTAGATAATAGTTTGCTAATTCTGAAAAGCGAGTTTTGCAGGACAAGCTCTAAAAGTTTGGAAATTTCTTTGACCTTCAGTACTATGCTAAGTAAATATTTGTTTATAACTTCTGTTCGGATTGTCTGATCATTACCAAAATTTGACAGAATTTAAGTTAAAGGACGTTAAATATAAAAATGTAAAAAACTTGAAAACATGCTAAGTCGACTTAGCATACTATTGTTTGGAGGCGTCGATATGTGTTGATCATATCGACACCTCCAAATATCAGTTTGCTAATTCTGACAAGCGAGTTTTGCAGGACACGCTCTAAAAGTTTGGAAATTTCTTTGACCTTCAGTACTATGCTAAATAAATATTTGTTTATAACTTCTGTTCGAATTGTCCGATCATTACCAAAATTTGACAGAATTTAAGTTAAAGGACGTTAAATATAAAAATGTAAAGAACTTGAAAACATGCTAAGTCGACTTAGCATACTATTGTTTGGAGGCGTCGATATGTGCTTTAAAATATGAGTATGCGTGTCCGATGCTTTTTTATTATAGCAACAATATCAAATAGCATGAGCATCGCTAGCAATATTTTTGTAAAATTTGTTGCTACATGTTTTTCATTGTTGCTAAACATATTTCGAAGAAATTTTAGCATTCAAAGCGGCAAATATTCGGTGCTTTTGCTAATATGGCGTTAGCCATAGACAAATTAAAGAATAGACAGAGAAATTGTAGTGTGCTTGTTTTCTGTAGGGGTCCCTCTTACAACCAATATGCTGTGTGTTCACTCAATTGCATTTTGTTTTTGGGAAAAATGCAAGATTTTTTGTATTTTTTTATATGAGGGTGTAGATCCGGCCAAATACTACCCACATATTGTCTTTTACCATCAAAAATATTTTAAAAATGTATAGTTCTTGTCATTTTAAAAATTGAGTATCTCGTAAACCGACTCAATTCTCATTGAGTGAGAGGATTTCTTTGTCTATTCTTTTATTTGCCCATGGCGTTAACATTTTAAACCCTGTCTCTAACAAGTCAACATTTAGCCATGGCAACACAAAACCCAACTACGGTTTAGTCGTTTGACTCTGTACATTCATATAATCTTCGATAGAAAAATTAAATTTGCGTATTTTCCAGACAAAAGATATTATTTCACCGGCCAATTATTATCATCCAAACTCATTGGCATCTTCCTTGACCCCGTGGAAAATTTGTCATAATTTTAACTATAATTGCGACCTTTACCATGGCTATAATTACACTACAATCAATAAAAACTATGGCTATAACTCTGTTATCTGATCACGTACATCAACTTTATTTTCCAAATATAAGTGGGCGTCTTCAAAAAATATATATGTGAGGTTTTCTAAGTGAAATCGGAGACGTGAAAGAAAGTGGTTTTTGAATTTCCTTATTCTTTGCTGTGGTGATGCTGCAAAACGTTTTAGTAAATTTTCAGATTTTTTGACTTACGGTTCCAGTGATATCGCACCTTGAAAAAGCCGGCAAAGAAGTACTCATAACTTCTTAAACATTGGTCCAAATAGAATTTTTTTACATTTTTTATATTTGCTTGGATGCAACTTGAAGTGGTGGAATTCGAATAGTTACTATATTTTCCTAATTTTTTAAAATTTTCCAATACAATTTTTTCTTTACACCAGTGTGAAACCTTTGTTATTTTAGCAAAAAAAAAAAATAATAATAAAAATTAAATTTTTCAACATTTGTTTTGTTGTTTCATTTAGGAATTTACCTTAAGCATCCTAAAACAATAATTAAGAACAATCATTGATAAAAATAGATTTCTAATAAATCGCGAAAATTTCACCCAAGCCTACTGTGCATTTTTTATATTTTTTATTAGATAGCTGATAAAAAAAAAACAAAAAATACAATAAAGTGTTTGTTTTCTTTTTGGACTAATATTATAGAAGTTGTGAGTATTTCTTTGGCTATAGTTTTTACAGAATTCAAAATTTTCATTATCTCTGTAAACGTTATTCAAAAATCTGAAAACATTCTGAAATGTTTTGTTGATGAGCAACATCAACACAGCAAACAATAAAAGACATCAAAGACCACTTAATGATAGAATAACCAATGTTTTTTGTTATTCCGTTTTTTTTTTTTCATTGCAAAATATTATATTCAATCTATATTAATTTGGAAGAAAATACAGGATCAAAAGTTGAAAATGCAAATCCATTCGTAAAAATATTACTTGAGAGTCCGTTTTAGGACCGTATAATGTAATTAATTATATTGACTGATGTGTATAACAGTATGATGTATTTATGTATGTACATATATAAATTGAAGAAAAAAATAAAAAAAAAAAAAAACAAGTAAAAAAGTATCAGTCAGCTTTGCTGACAGCCTGTGTATATTGAAACAATTTTTTTAGGGGTATTTAAAATTTTTGGATGTATGAACCGACAAAAATTTTGATTAGGATAAAAGATCAAAAGTTTTGCGGAGGAGATACTTAAAGGAATGAATCCACATTGATCATTATGGAAGTGGATCTCCAGCCATTACAAATGGTACCATAGGGGGTTTTTACACCCTTCGGGCTGTTTGCTCAAGAAGTATGGAATTGCACCTGAAAAAAAATTTACCATCGTAAGTGAGGCAGCGAATGCAAGTTGCTTCAACAAAAATCAAAGTGATTCGATTGCAGGTCTTAAAGTAAACTTATCCGAAATTTTGTGTGGGAGGTACCGGATGGAGTGGACAAATATAGTCCATATTTGAACCTGATCTATATCTCGTAGATATATTAGGATGTGTAAAGTATGGACCAATTCGGTCACTCCCTTCAAGAGTTACCGTACGAACAATATTTCCGAAAATTTGTGAACTTTTGTGGGGTAGGTGCCTGAAGAAGTGGACCGATATGGCTTATCTTCGAACTTAAACTATATTTGGACAAAATATTACTAAGGCCACATTTTGGACCGAATCGGCAGATCCGTTGGAGAGTTATCTTGCGCTCCAAGCACCTCGCACGGTGTCATAGGGTTTTTTTGCAACTTTCAGGCTATTTTCTCAGGAAGTTTGGACTTGCCCCTGATGAAACTTGTACCGTCGTATGGGGGACAGTGAATACAAGTTGCTAGAACAAAAATCAAAGCGATTCGAGAGCAGGTCCTCAACTGAACTTATCCCAAATTTTGTGTGGGAGGTACCCGACGGAGTGGACCGATTGAGTCCATATTGGAAACTCATCTAAGTCAGGTAGGCATTTCACGATTTACAAAGTATGGACCAAATCGGTTACTCCCTTCAAGAGTTATCGTACGTACAAATTTTCCGAACATTTTCGAACTTTTGTGGGGGAGGTACCGGAAGGAGTGGATCGATATAACCCATCTTCGAACTTAAACTAAGTTTGGACAAAATATTACAAATTTTGGATCGAATCGATTGATCCGTTCGAGAGTTATCGTGCGCTCCAGCCAGCCAGGCAGACAGACGGACATTGCTCAATCTACTCCAAATTGTCTGAAACACATTTCGTCAGAACATACTTGGGGTCTAAAACCATTATTTCGATGAGGCACATTTTGCCCGTATGAAAGTGTATATACCCTCGTTAGCATAAATACTGAGGGTATAAAAAAACAAAAACATAAAAAAAAACACTTTATGGTACACATATGCTGATCGGTATATTCGTTTTCGACCTCCTCCTGACCGATCTTTATTTCTATGGTACTTTATATGGGGACCAAAGGCGAATTTTCAGGAAATTGCTCTACACGCCACGATTGTGTCCCAGTCGATACAAAAAAATTGTGAAAATCATTATTAGCTTTTTATAGAGCCCATATTATCTATAATTGGTCAAATATGCATATTGCAGCAATATCCAATTCTGGCCCGATTGCAAAAAAAAAGTAATTTGTCCTAGACAGATATTTAGGTGTACCTATCATCACATTTTGAGGGGATACAATTAATACGTTTGCCCAATTTAAAATATAGAATGTAACTCATGAATTTTCCAATAATGACAATGTACAAAATTCTATTTACACATGTATGATCGGAAGGCAGCAAAATATCCCAATCGCGAAAGAGAAATTTTAGGGTAGTGGTCAGTCCCGAACGACTATAGCCGTTGTCTACTTGTTTAAAATGCCTTTACACATTTTGTAATCTATGAGCATTGTAACAATAAAAATGTGGTCTGTAATTTATTAAATTTTATTTTTTTTTTACTTTCATATCTCCTTTAACTTGAAACATAATTAAAATGAAAAGATATTAAATTATTCTTTTGTTGGAAAATCAGATTTTAATTTCTTTGAAATTAATTTACATAATTTATTTGATAATTTGAGAAATTAGACACAGGTGCTGTACTGTAGCACCAGGATGAAAATATTAAAAAATATAAATCTGTTTATTTAATCTTAAGCTCATCATGGTTATGAATCAGCTTACATCTAATATTTAAAATCATTCATAATAATTTCCTTATTAATGAGAGTATTTTTCTTACTTAATTGAAGAGGATAATTATAAACAACCCAAACGGACTGTTATTCAAGACTATAGCAGGAAATCGTCAATTAATATTTTCTCTTTAGTCTAATAATTTCGAAAATTCCATCAGCATAAGCCTTTAAAAGCATTACTAAAAGTAAAACTAATGCAAACCTCAAAGGGTAACAAACATACTCGTATTTGGTCATTTGCTATAGAATTCCATTTAAACTCAAGCAATGTGACTACATTGCATGCCTCTTTTATATTACTACACTCACTAACTCACTCACTGGACTTGGTTAAAAATTGTAAATGCATTTGTAGCCATTGGATAAACTTCAACTCAATTTCAACAGACAGCTGTAATGCCTTGGGAAAATGTATGGAAATTCTTTGCATACATCTAAATATTACTTGACTTGAAATGTTCGTTCAGTGCTCATCGTTGCTTGTGGGAAGTTCTGTAGTGCACAACTATGTATGTACGTATGTAGTTGTTATGCGATTGTATGCTTATATGGAATTTAGATAGTATATTCGCAGCACAATTCATATGTAAATACCCTTAAGCATTTAGCTTGCGGAGATGTAAATATTATTATATTTTTCCTATATCTACAGCTTGAAGTTTTATAAACTTTTTTATGGCATTTTTTAAAAATATGCAATATAGAATTACGCCACTACTTGATATTTTTTGTTAGTGATATTTGGCACAATATAAAAGACATGTTTTTTTGGACATTGTTAAAGCAGATTTCATGACTTTAAATATCAGATGCCAGTAGTTGCAGCATAATAATAGATTTTACCATCGTAGTTATGAAATTCCTCGGGTTCGCGTTCATTTAACTTTTTGCTGGGGAAATCATTACTTATTATACCCTCAGCATTTATGCTAACGAGGGTACATACACTTTCATACGGGCAAAATGTGTCTCATCGAAATAATGGTTTCAGACCCCAAGTATGTTTGGACGAAATCGGTTTCAGACAATTTAGAGTTGATTTAGCCCCTGTCTGTCTGGCTGGAGCGCACGATAATTCTCGAACGGAGTAACCGATTCGGTCCAAAATTTGGCTTTCGTAATATTAAATAAGTTCGAAGATGGATTATATCGGTCCACTCTTCCGGTATCTCCCACACAAAAGTTACAAAATGTTCGATAACTGTTGAAGGAAGTAACCGATGTGGACCATACTTTGCACATTGTAAAATTTCTACCAAACTTAGATGAGCTTCCAATATGTTCTCAATTGGTCGTCTCCTTCGGATAGCTGCCACAAAAAATTTCGGAAATGTTCAGTTTAAGACTTGATCTCAGATCGCTTTGATTTTTGTTGTAGCAACTTGTCCCGCCCACATACGGGGGTATAAGTTCTGTCTTGGGCAAGTCCATACTTCCTGAAAAAATAGTCTTAAATAGTCTTAAAGGAGCGCAAGATAACTCTGGAACGGGGCTGCCGATTCGGTCCCAAATATGGCCTTCGTTACATTTTGTCCAAACTTAGTTTAAGTTCGAAGATAAGCCCTATCTGTACCTCCCCCAGAGAAGTTCAAATATGTTCGGAAAAATTGTGCGCACGATAACTCTTTAAGGGAGTGACCGATTTTGTCCATACTTTTCACACCCTAATATATCTACCAGGTATATATCAGGTTTGAATATGGATCATATTTGTCGACTCCTTCGGGTACCTCCCACACAAAATTTCGGATAAGTTCACGTGAAGACCTGCTCTCACTTTGTTTTCTTCTGAAGAAACGCTTTCTCTGCTGCAATTGCGATGGTAAAGGTTTTTTCAGGGGCAAGTCCACACTTCTTGAGAAAACTGCCCGAAAGGTGTAAAAACCCCTACGGCACCATATGTAGTCACTGGAGAGCACTATAATTCTCGAACTGATCAACAGATTTGGCCCAAATTTGGACTTCGTGGCAACAACTTCGGGTACATCCCCTCAATATTTAAAAAATTTCACTAAAATGATATGCACGATATCTTTTGAATGGGGCAACCAATTTGTTCCAAACTGTGGATCTCATAATATTTTGTCCAAATTTAGTTTAACTTCCAAAATGACCGATATCGATGTTCTCCTTATGGTACCTCCCCCACAAAAGTTCAACTTTTGAAAAGACTAGTGGGCGCGATATATATCAAAAAGATATGACTCAAAAATAAGATCGACTTCCATAATGGACTATGTCGCTCCATTACTTTAATTACCTCTTCCGCAACACTTTTGAACTTTAATCCTAATCCACATTTTTGTCCGGAAGTTCAAATGTCCAAAAAGGGTCACAAAATTCTGAAAAGACCCTAAATACATTCGATCTGTTTGTAGATGATAGTTTCAATTCACATAGGATGAGGATAAATCTCTGTCGGCAAAGCCGACTGTTACTATTTTACTTGTTTTTCAATACATTTCGTGGTGGAGGGTATAAAATGTTCGGCCCGGCCGCACTTAACAACTTATATACCTCCCGATTTGAAATACATGTTTTGAAGGTTTTACACTGCAATTTGATATTTCGGATTCATAGTGTAGAAAACATCGGTTGCTCATTAATATATTCCACTCCTCCTACGAATAAGCCTTGATATGGCGGAGGAGCTTAGTACTTTCATAAGCGAAATAAAACTAATTATTCCATATTAGGTCAACTTAACGGTGTTTGCAACTGTTCCTGTCTTTTGTGCTATGTCGTTTAGCTTGGAAAACTGACAAGTAGATAATGCCTAACAGTTCTGATATTTTGTCGAAAATAAGCTGACTGGAGTAATTAAGTAAAGAATGATAAGGCTGTTCTATTCACTAGAACAAGTAAATTCATTTTCAGTGAATAATTACTTAATTGTTAGGAATTTTGCAAAAACAATTATTTTTTGGAAAAATATTGAGATAATCTTCCGAAAGCTATTTTATCTAGAGCTGTCAAAATATATATGCATTTTTCTTTGGGCTTGCTATGTCTTCCTAAAAAATCCATGTTAGATTTTTATTGCCTGAGAGAAAGTTTTGTTATTTTGTTAAGTACTACTATCACATTTGAATTTACATAAACTGTCATTTGCATAAAGTGACATTATTTTCTGGGAAGTCCAACCGTTTATTATAGGAGAATTTATACTGTTGCACCTACAAAATCTTTTTTACCTGCTTCGTTCAGATTATAAAATCATTACTGACGAAACTGCCTTTTACAATTCATGGGCGTACCATATAAACCAAAATACGCTTTACTGTTTTTACCTGTAATCTTCTGTGTCTTTGGTTTTCATATATAAATCACTCCTAGAAGAGCAGAAGTCAGTTAGTCTTGAAATAAACATTTAAACTACAACAAGCACTTGGCTTTTGTGTAACCAAAGAAAACAACATTAGACAACGTCTCATCAAGGCATCAAAATGGAAACATTCACTCATTTTAATTCGAAGATCAGTACCAAAGCATTGGATGGTGACTATCGACAAGAAAACCTTTGGAATTTCACTACATTGCAAAAAGATAAACCCGTCTATTTTGATTTAAGTGGTTATAACTCCATGGAGAGTGACGATGAAATGGACGATGGTTTAAATATTTGTGATGAAATCGATTTAAATAAAACATACTCAACGAAAACAATGTCTAGGAATCAAATTACTTTGATTACATCTGCTTTGGAGGACAGCGAAGTGTAAATTTATTTTTAGTTGTAAATAATCTTTAAATATAAGATTTAGAATAAATTTGTAAATATATATGTCAGAAACTGACTGATGTACAATTTTAAAAATTGACTAATAAATTAAATATATTTTAAAAGTGTTCCATGTTTTTACGCATTAACTAGGATTTGTTGTTTGATATTTCAGCTAAATTCAGAATATGGTTTTAAGCTGTTTTGTAATTATTAAAGCTTCAATGACTCTGTTCGTCCTCACAACATTATCATGATAGCATACTTTTTGTTACGTATATACAAAGACATAAATACAATAAGATAAGACATTTTTTTGCTATCATTCTTCAGTGAATGGCTTTTGAATTTAACATAATGTTATATCACGATATGGTGATATAACATTTTTTTCTTTTATACATTTTTACGTATTTAACCGAATTTACCGATCCAATTGACATAGAATTATTCTTGAATATATCCTTGAATTAATAAATTTCGTTTATGATACCATTACATGAAATGTTTCTCCTTGGTTGCGATTTTGAATTAACTGCAACCTGTTAAGGGTAATGTTTCTATACAAAGTTTCGTAAACATTTTTTTGTTGCATGCGTTTTGTCTAGTCTTAGTTGTATTTATGTCTTTGGATATACTCGACAATGATATTGTTGACGTAATTATACCCTACACCACTATGTGGTTTTGGCCAAAAAGTTTGTAACGCATCGAAATACTTACATATGTAAACCAAAATTAATGTCCCGACGAACTGAGTCGATCTGGCTATGAGTGTCCGTCCGTCTGTCCATCTAAACTTTGTAATCACCCTACAGGTCGCAATTTTGATCGGATCGTCGCCAAATTTTGAGTGTTGATGAATTCCCAGAGGGGAAGAAGCCACAGCTTTGGTTGGGGACCTTCCTTATTCAAAACTATTTTCGTTTTTCAGAAAGTATTTGAATATTTGTATTTGTTCTTAAATTGCGAACATATTTTTATAAAAAATCGCGCGATTTTTATCAAAAATATTTTAGCCTTTTATCTCCTTATCTTGTGAAAATATTTTTGAATACTTTTACAAAAACTTTTTATTTTCTTAAATTGTGAAAATATTTTTGTAAAACATCGCGAATATTTTTACAAAAACTTTTTATCTTCTTAAATTGTGAACATAGTTTTGGAAAAAATCGCGCGTTTTTTTTAATATTTGTGCCTGCGGCGCTTTTCTTTTTCCAGAAAGTATTTGAATATTTTTTACAAAAACTTTTTATTTTCTTAAATTGTGAAAATATTTTTGTAACAAATCGCGCGATTTTTTCAAAAATATTTTCGCCTGCGTCGCTTTTCGTTTTTCAGAAAGTGTTTGAATATTTTTACAAAAACTTTTTATTTTCTTAAATTGTGAAAATATTTTTGTAAAAAATCGCGCGATTTTTTCAAAAATATTTTCGCCTGCGGCTCTTTTCGTTTTTCAGAATGTATTTGAATATTTTATACAAAAACTTTTTATCTTCTTAAACTGTGTAAATATTTTTGTAAAAAATCGCGCAATATTTTCAAACATATTTTCGCCTGCGGCGCTTTTCGTTTTCAGAAAGTATTTGAATATTTTTGCTAAAAATGTTTATTTTCTTAAGTTATGAAAATATTTTTGTAAAAAATCGCGCGATTTTTTTTAAAAATATATTCGCCTGCGGCCCTTTTCGTTTTTCAGAAAGTATTTAAACATTAAAAAAAAAAATTATCTTCTTAAATTGTAAAAATATTTTTGTAAAAACTCGCGCGATTTTTTAAAAATATTTTCGACAGCGGCGCTTATCTTTTTTCAGAAAGTATCTGCGAATTTTAACAAAAACTTTTTATTTTCCTGCAGGCAGCATTTTTCGTTTAGGTTTGAAGACAAATTTTGAATATAGTTCGATTTGAGATGGCTACAACTTATTTAGTACTTAATTTTCTTAAAAATTTTAAATCAATTATAAATTATTTTATGAAATGAAAAATGCATATGAACTTAAAGTTATTTTTTAATTTTTTCTTATACATTTAAAATACAAATTGTATTTAAATAAAAATCACTTAAATTTTAAAAACGGACATAACTCCCATTGATACTTATGTCCGCTAAGGACCCCCCTCCCAAAAAAATTGGGAGTTATGTCATGGCACCGGATTTTGATCGGATCCTCACGAAATTTTGGGGGTTGATGGGGGTCTCACAGAGAAAGAAGCCTATTGATGGTAGGCGTACATCCCACTTTCCATTTTTATACCCTACACCACTATGTGGAAAGGGTATTATAATGAGGTGGCTAATGAGGGTCCCAGAAAGGAATGAGCATATTGATTTTGGTGATAGTCAAATAATAATCCCTATTAACAAATGTTTACCAGTGAAATTGTATGCACAGGGGTAGTGGTGTAGGGTATCACATAGTCGGCTCCGTCTCGACTATAGCCTTTGTTCACTTGTTAATTACTGGTTAGTGAGACACAGATGTTATTTATATCCTCAGCCGTTTGGCTAATGAAATATGATAAAAATGTGCCTAATCAAAATAATGTTTAAGACCTCAACTTTGATACGTCGCCGTAATATTTTGCCCAAACTTAGACCAAGTCCAAAGATGGGCCACGTCGGTCCACTCCTACCGGTACCTCCATCACAAAAGTTCAACTTCTTTCACTAAAATGGTGAGCACGATAACCCTCGAACTGATCAACCGATTTAGTCGAAAATTTGTTTCTAGTAATATTTCTTTCAGACATAAGACAGAAGAGCACATTCGGTACGTCCCTCAGAAAGGTTTTAAAATTTTCGCTTAAGGGCTGTTCGAGGATAATTTTGTTATTTTCTTCAAAGGTAGTTCATACCATCCACCATTTATTATGTGAACTAAAATGGAATAATTTGTTTTCTTTCCTGTCCACAATTTTATGGCGGTTATATTAAAGTGTGGATCTATGTTCACAATTTTTGTTGGAGAAGTTTTGTGATCACTGGCAACATCATATGTCAAATTAAGATACCTAAAATCGGGAGGTACCGTTACGCAAATAAAATTTTGCAAAACTTCTACTGTCATCCAGGAAAATGCTTTATATTTATACCAATGGTAGGCAACATATTTTACTATTGCTTCCCAGTTGTTCAATAAATAGCAATTGTCTACTTTGACATAGGCATGGAACTAGTTACTCATTGATCCTAGTTACTTTACACCCAAAAATGGCACACAAAATAGCCTATAGCCTGCTTTTGTCACTGGAAATGGTCATCCCTGCCTATCTTGTCAATTCACTAGTTACAGGTAATGCGGCGTGTAATATATTGACTATTTTACAGACTACCGATGGATAGTGTAATCGACAATGTTTCTCTCTTGTAATCTCTTTTCAACAATATTTCTTTTTTTAACAAAATAGAAAAAAATGTTCTGTAATTTTGTTTATTCATAAATAAGAAAATTATTGATACGTTTGTTGTGAAAAAATTTAAGAAGCAAAAAGAACGTGTTCATAGAAAGGATCATTAATTTAAGAAGAATATTTATAATATATATGTGGTAAGTATTGATACATATCTTGACACAATTCATTATCGCTGCATTTCATTAAAATTCTATACATTATATTCTAGGAAGGACCCACGAGAAAAACATTCCGAAGACCAAATAAACATAAGTCGATGTATCAAGTAGTCATACACTACTTCCAGTATCAAGGATCAAGATCTATATGTATACAAGATTATATTGTCCTTTGTAAGATATTTGCACTCCATGTAATAAAATAAATGACTTCAAGTTACTAGTATTTTTGGCTATCATTTCTGAGTACCGAATTGACTGGTTACTGGTAATGCAGTGAAGAGACAATTGGGTTTCCCAAGACTATCGATTTGACTGGTTACTGGTAATGCAATAAAGAGACAATTGCCTTCACACGACTATCGAATCGGGTGGTTACTGGTAATGCAGTGAGGAGACAATAGACCCCTTCCTATGACATCCCCATGTTAAATTCACCAGTCTATAACATTGCGAGTAGATTGGGTGGTAACTAGGGGTGTTTACCAGTAGCCAGCAAAATTGCTAGTTATTCCCTAGTTACCCGAACAACTGGGTTACTTTCGGGGTGTCATTGTGTGGGTGCCATGTTTTTTCAATTAGTTGAATTGTGTGTGTGAGAAATTTTTACACACACAATTACGGAGCCCCACTGCCTACCATTGATTTATATCAGATTTAGGTTAAAGAGGGTATATACACCTTGATAAGAGCGAAAATGTGTCTCATCGAAATAATTGTTTTAGACCTGAAGTATGTTTGGACGAAATCTGATTTAGACAATTTTGAGTCGATTTAGCCACATCCGTCCGTCCGTCTGTCTGGCTGGTGCGAAAGATAACTCTCGAAAGGATAAACCGACTGGAACCATGTTTTGTACATCACACTATGGTCTCAAATCAAAATTTTCTGGCCTAAACTATTTCAAAGTCCATTTTGTGTTGCAATTGACTATTATTTATAATACATGGTAAAAACAGTAATTATTATGTGTTTTGCACATCGTATTTCTCCTTCCAGATATAGATCGGCTTTGAATATGGACTATATCGGTCCAGTCCATCGGGTATCTCCCACACAAAATTCAGAAATAGTGAAGATTAAGAGCTACTATCGGATGGTTTTGATTTTTTTAAAAACGTTGACGTTGACGCCCAGCGACAAAAATCAAACAATTCATGTCATCGTTTTAAAAATTAAAAATTCAAATCGCTTCAAAACATTCCAAATTTTTCGAAACTCAACTCATTTTTTTCCATTTTTAGCGGTTCTTAAAGAGAAAAAGCTTCACAAACATGACTAATTTTGAAGAAAAAATGTATTTACAACTGAGAAAAAATAATTATATTCTAAGCGAATTTATGAAACAAAGGGCTATTATTAACGCCTTACCTTAAGTTGAATCATTTAGTAAATTGTCTAAGCTTCATTTTTCTAGTTATGAAAATTCCTCTAAATTGCTAGGGTTGCCAAATATTTTGGTTATAATATTGGTCAAAATTAATATATTTAATATAAATGTATGGATTTCCTTAAAGTTTTAGTTACTTTCCACAAATTCGCACAAATGGCCACTAGTACCAAATTATAGCCTAGCGCCTGTAGATTTTAAAACTGTATAGACTTTTTGCGGAAATTTGCGGTTTTGGCAGTTATGACCAAAAGTTAAACTCTCTTTTTTAGTTGCAGAATTTATATTTTTTTGGAATATTTTTAAGGTATTTTATTATCCTTTCTTGCATTTAGTTTCAATTAATGTTTTTGTGCTATTAGCGATTTCTATGGTCATGGTAACTTAGAGCTGTGATGAAAACTCGCGAAAGAAAAATATTTGGGGGAATTCACTTTAACAAATAACTTATTTTATTTTTGGGACACCCTAATGTTGGACCACGCTAAAAAGTGGAGATTTTCCCCGCACTAAGAACCAAAATCCATTATTACAAGTAATTCTGCAGACAAATGTGGTTAAATCTTATAAAGTACCAAGAAAAAGATGGTAACCCTATATGGAGGCTGTGGTCAAAAGTGGACCGATATGACATATCTTTATGAGGTGGTGTTCTGAAGTCTGAGTTCATTATAAGAACATATTCGCTTAGAATATTTGGTTGACATCTGCCTAAATAAACCGATATAGAAAGCATATAGGGAGTATACCAAATAATGGACCAGTACAGACAATTTTTCGCAGGGAGGTTTACTATGCATTAAAAACTCTTGCTACCGGATTACAGTAAATTCCGTTGAAAAATATGTTGCTAACAGTAAAATACTTCAATTCAGAATGATTCATTACATGGCAACCACGCGAAATTTTGGACCTAGGATCCCTATATTTTACTTAGAGTGTTTTTAGGCCACTATAACCCATTGATAATAATTTAAGTTCGATATATTAGTTAGAAGTATTTTTGTCACACCTTCCCATGTAAGTGCCTCCACTGTGCAGTGGTCCCATTTGTGTGGAAAAGAGTGCCAAAAATAGTACTAATCGAGCTAACGCCTCCAAATTTTAAACGTAGGTTTATATCAAGCCAAAAGGATAGAAATCCATTTTTAGTGGATGTAGGTCCATATTTGGGTATAGCTCCCATAGAAAGGTACCGCCCGATTTTTGGAATTTTGACGATTTTGGCCAACCGATTTGGATGTTATTTTACATTTTGAGTTTTGAGTGAATAAACTACCTCCTTGTCCATATAAATGTAACCTCAGATTTTCGGTATTTTGACAATTTTAGGGAAATTGTCTATCTGATTTGGCTGTATTTTGGCATTTTAAGTTCTGAGTGAATCAAATATTTCCATGCAAAAAATGGTCAATATCGGTCTACATTTAGTTATAGCTCCCATATAAACGTACCTCCTGATTTCCGGAATTTTGACGGTTTTACAAGAGTGGTATAAGGAGAATAACTTAGAGGGTGGCAGATGGGGACAGATGGTTTTTTTAATCGTAAACAAGAGATTTTCCCCTGTATTTAAAAAAAATCGAGACTCACAAATGCTCACAACATTAGTAAAACTCAACATATATAAATAGTATTTATGTATATTAAAACAAGTAAGAGAGGGCTATAGTCGGACGGGCCGACCATGTGATACCCTACCAGAGTTGCCGACAGTTTTTGATCGGAAATCGTCAAATCGTCATTAAAATTTGGAAAATCGTCAAAATCGTCAACATAGTCCAAAACTCGGTTTGGTTACCGTTTAATGCGATTTTCGCTGATATTTTAGTGAATGAGACTGGCAACATAAGATATACAACCCACATCAATAAATCTAACCCAATATCACTTAAATACACTATAAAAACAGCACTCAGTAGATGATAGTTTCCTATGGTTATCGAGTTTGCAGTAATGCAGCATGGTGAAGCTGGGTACACATTGTCATTTTGAATTACAGTTTAGCTCAAAAATCGCTTTCTTGACAGTGTGACCGCCCATGTTTGTCGGTACACGTACATTTTGGTTGTTGGGCAGTCGGAAATCGATAAAAATTGTCATTCAAAACTGGCTGACAGTTTAAAGGGGGCATAAATAAAATAAAGCTGGACTCATATTGTTTACAACAAAATAGATACAACTAATATCTTATCTCGAAAACTTTTCAAGGAAGATTTTCATCCATTAACAAAACTATACGAAAATTTTCAGTTGATGTAATTTGAATGTGGGGCAAAAACTATGAAAATACCTGTATCCAGATATGTGCCTAAAAATATCCACTCCGTCTGGAAATTGCTATAAAACATTAAAAAAAGCTCAAAAATCGAGTTTGGAACATTGTTTTCCTTAAAATCTTTCGGAAATTTTGGTCAAAGTGTAGTTATCGTCTTTTATTTAATGCATTTCTGGCTTAAGTGAAAAATCGTCATTTTGGACCATAAAATCGTCAAATCGTCATTTTTCAATTTTGGGCCAAAAAATCGTCAAAATGACGATAAATCGTCAAATTCGGCAACACTGTACCCTACCCTACTACATATATGTATTAACTCATCTCGTATTAAAACCGTTTTAAAATTTGATTTTGCCTGGCTGTGGAATCGTTTTGAAAGAAGGTGGCAAATCGAATCATGCTGCAATGTATGTATAAAAATCCAATTGGACAATTAAAACGTTAGGGCACCATGTAATATGCAACAATGCAACAACTGGGAATGGGAAAATGTGGTTCTCTACACATAACCCAATATATATTAAGCAGTAGGTCCGTTATATAGCAGACACTTTATAGCAATTTTCATCAGGGGGAAGATCAGTAGTTCTATTTTCATATGTAGTCTACTTTGCCAGTATATGCCCTCCAGGAAAAAAAATATAGACCAAAAATATTTTTTTTTGTATTTTTCATACAAATGTAATGGTCCATTTCACCCCCTAAAAATATCAGATCATCATCTAAAGACGTAGGCCTCTTCTTCGACCTAAACTCCCACCTCAAATTTCGTCATTATTGAACTATAATTGCGACTTCTAGCGTGTTTATCATTACACTACAAACAAATAACAGGGTATATTAGGCTGTAATTCTGTTATCTTATCGTGTACACCAACACAATTGACATCAATAGAAAGGTCAAGCGTTCCTCTTCCAAGTATAGCTTACTTGCCCGGAATATCTCTTCCAGGAATAAAGATATAGGCTGTGTACTAAAATTCTTCACAATTTTCACACAAAAGTTTTGGTCCATTTATCGCTCTAAATAATATCTGATCGCCATCTCAAATTGCAAGCTACTTTTTTGTCATATACTCTTACCTTATTTAAAATTTCGAAGCGATCTGAATATTATTGCGACCTACAGAGAATATACAACATCGGATACAAATTATGTTTTTGGTCCATTTCACCCGCTAAATATTTCACGATCATCACCAATTAAAATGGCGATCCATTCTGATGTGAAACCGACCTCCATACCAAATTTCGTGACGATCGGTCCAAAATTGCGGCCTGGAGTTTCATTACAATTTATAATGGACAGACGGACACACATCTCAAAATAGCTTTATCTCGTCGAGATATGAAGATTGATATATCACATTGGGGGTCTCCGACGAATATTTCGCGGTGTTACATGAATTTTTACCAAAACAAACTTATAATACCCTTTCCACATTGTGTGTGGTGTAGGTTATAAATAGCAGAAAATGTAATTTATAAAGAATTTATTTTTAATGAAGTTAGGAAACGAATTAATATTTTTTTTTTTTTTTTTTTTTTTTTTTTTTTTGTAAAAACATTGTCCATGCCATCACCTATAAGTTTCATTCTGAAATTTGTCCGTTTAATTTATTTTTCGTTTTTAAGGCCTCACTTACAAATCACAACTTCTTCGACTTAACTTGCCGTATAACCGCTATATAGTGCTGGATGTTAAAAATTTGATATGTTTAGAGAATATTTATTTCAATCGAAATCAAATTTGTCGACATCAAATTTTCGATTTTTGTCCACGGGCGGAAACACTGTGCTATGGTAAAATTTTCGGAGGAGCACATACTTGCTGAGATAATGGCTTAAAAGCTCCAGGAAACCCTGACGGAACCAAATAAAATGACAAATCCGCAAAGTAACTCTCGCAGGGTATTTATTATTGTTCCAAATTTTGAACGTCTTATTATTTCATACCGTTAGGTATCAGTTTGGATCGGATCCGTCCACACAAAATTTGAGAATAGTTCAGTTTGGAGATTCGTCTCAAAATTGTTTTTGCTGGATTTTGTTTTCAATGTCCCCATTGCGACGGCACAATTTTTTCCGCTTTAAGTCCATACTTCCTAAGATAACGGCCCAAACGATCCAAAAAACTGTCGACACATACTAAAATGACTAGTGTGCAACATAACTCTTAATATTTTTCAAAAATCTCCCCCAAACTTAGCTTAACGTATTTTATTATTTCAAATTCCTTTTAAATCAGAAGTTTGCTTTCTAAAATTGTTGGTATATGTCAATGATTTGGTATAGTTCCTCTTTACTGTACCTAGAGATGTTACGTATTTTGAAGCAAACTCGTGATTCAAAATCAATTTATTTTATATATCGTTTTATTTTCATAATTTTATTTTAATCATTATATCATTTCATTTATATCAGATGAAACAATCAATATATCCATGGTTGAAATCTCGTATTTTACCGAACGCCGTACAAGCTTCGCGGGAATACCAAATTCAAACAAGGCTTGGTGTACCATTGAACGTACAGAGCGTCTTATATTCGACAAAAAGATAGTAGTGCCGATTCATTAATAGCTCCAAGTCGCATTAATATAACCTTATTATTTTGTTTGCCACAATAATTTTATTTAAATATTGGAAACGATTTTATGGTTCGGAGACTTATTCTACTGCAAGTTGCTAAATGTTCATGTTCCTCCTACCAGATGACGTAACGTGTGGGCTACATATTGTTACGGATTGTAGAGCTCTATATGCCACATTGTATTGATTTTTGTCACTGAAGCATAATCTGAAATGTGGTAAGCTGTCAGAGTTTCCCACTGATAACATTACTACCATCTACACTGGGTATGCAAAAGTTTTTCCCTGAGTCATAAAAATTCGCAAAAACACTTTCCACATTTCCACACAATCTTTCCACATTCTGGTATAGAGTATAAAAATAAAAAATCAGTTCTTCGACATGTCATAATAAATTCATTATTGGACAACAAATTGAAGACATCTTGTCAAAATTCGTTAATTTTGTCTGAACAAAATATTAGTTGTTGTGGTCGGTACTAATATTTGTTGTTAATGTACACAAAATTGCAACTGGGGACAATTCAATCAGTTAGCAGGCAAGTGTCATTATTTTCTGGAAAAATTCCGCCTTTTATTATAAGAGGTTTATATGATTGCACCTAAAAATCCTTATTTTTACCTACTTCGTTCAGATTACGACAGGATCACTGACGAAACTGTCTTCTGGAAATTTATGAGGGTTCTATATATCAAAAACACGCAGTCTTACTTCTACCTGTATTCTTCTGTGCCTTTGGTTTTCGTATATAAATCACTGATAGATGGGCATAAGTACGTTAGTCTTGAAATAAACATTAAAACTACAACAATTATTTGGTTTGTGTGTAAGCAAAGCAAATTGTTAATAAAATTACACCGTGTCATCAAGGCATCAACATGGAAACATTCACTCATTATGTTCCTAATATCAGTACCAAAGCATTGAATGCTAGATATCGCCAAGAAAACCTTTTAAATTTCTCTACATCGCAAAAGGCTGAACACGTCGATTTTGATTTAAGTGGTTATCACTCTATGGAGATTGACGATGAAATAAACGATGGTGATATCGATTTAAATAAAACATACACAACAAAAACAATGTCTAAAAATCAAATTGCTTTGATTACAAGTGCTTTGGAGGCCAGCGATGTGTAAATTTATTTTTAGAAGGAAATAATTTTAAGACGTAATATTAAGAAGAAAGTTGTAAATATATGATACTGTCAGAAACTGACTGATGTACAAATTAAAAATTGACTTGTAAATAAATACAAAAAATTAAATTTTAAAATCATCTATATTTTTACTTATTTGCTTGGATGGCATTAGTTTGTTCACGTAGCTAAATAAAGAATACGATAGTCTTTATTTTGTAATAACAGCATAATATTTTTAAAGTTTATATTTGCTTGATAATGTCATTGTTGATGTACGACTTTTTAACATGGTGATTAATACTGCACTGATGTCATTGTTAATGTAGATTTGACTCATACTCAATACAATATGATCTTATGGTAGATTTGTCTCCGATTTTATACTTTTTTTCAACTTCGGATCAAAATGTGTATATTGACAGAAGGCTCATTATACAATCAAGGAATAAAGTCTACATACACCCTATAAATGTTGAGTTTAAAGGGTAAGGAAACATTTTTATGCTAATCCAAGTACATAGTTCTTTTTAATATCCACAATAAATAAAATTAAATACAACAAAAGTCTATTGCATAATATAAATAACGGTAAATTCTACAAACAAGGACAACTTTCAGTCCCACTTATTTTGGGAGGTTTTATAACGTACTAAGCTGAAAGAAATCTACAAAGGTCAGCTTTAACGAGCTATCAGCGAAATGTGACCCTAAATAACAATAATTATCCAGCAAAATCTGTTTCTACTTAGCCTGAAAGATATCATAGACAGCCAGAGACATACGCTAAAACTTTAAAATACAATTTTTTTTTGCTTTTTCCGTAAATTTGTTGGCAGTATCCATATTGCCTTGGGGTGTATGTACACTTTTTTCAGTAACATTTTTCAATGTTTCTAGGATTTACCGTTATTTGTATTATGCAATAGATTTTTTTGTTGTATTTAAGTTTATTTATTAGAGATATTAAATAGAACTATTTATTTGGATTTTCATAAAAATGTTTCCTTAACCTTAAAACTCGACATTTATAGGGTGTATGTAGACTTTATTTTTTGACTGTACCTTAACATTTATAAAGAAGGTATGTATATACAATTTAATATGACCAAAGAAGTGCTTCATCGAAATAGCTGTTTTAGACCCCAGGTATGTTTGGACGAAATTTGTTTCAGACAATTTGGAGTCGACTTAGCCATGTCTGTACGTCAGTATGTCTGGCTGGCTGGTGCGCATGATAACTCTCGAAAGGATCAACCAATTCGAACCAAATTTTGCACTCCGTAGTATTTTGCCCAAACTTAGTTTAAGGGGTTATACCTAATTGTCAATTTCAAAAAATCGAAAAAAATATTGGCTTATTTTGAAGTACAGGTCATGGCACAATTATCAGGTAGTGGCATCGTAAAATTTTGAATATGTTATGTCAAAACTTTCTTTATGTTGTTGGGGAAATTACAAAAAAAAATATATAAAGGGATTTGACTTCCTGACTACCTGGTAGTTCTGCCATGGTTACTACCTGTACCTGTAGAGTGTGCGGCAAAAAATTTCAAGTCGATTGGAGCAATATTGGCTGCGATATGACCTTTCAAAGTGGAGAACCCGTAGTGGTTTGTGTGTTTAGGCGTACTTTATGGTTTATTATACCACTTCTTTTTGCACAATTTTAATGTACCTCACAATGGCTACCTGTTGGGAATTCCCTGAAATGAATTTACTTGAAACCTATGAATGAGACTCGAAGAAATACACTGGCCTATTAAATTCTAATCCATATGGCGAGGTAGAAGTAATAAAGAAGGAATGTATCGGACAAGTTCCAAAGGGTAGGGGGTCCCGCCTTCGAAGTTTTGTAAAAAGTAACAAAAAGCTTGGAGGCAAAGAAATGTTGACAGAAAAATTTATTGACAAGCTCACTGTCTAATATGAACTTGAAATTCGACGCCATTCGAATTCATTTCACGATATGAATGCACACGAATATGCTAAAAAATCGAAGGCAACGACAAATTTCCATTTTACAAGCTGTATCGTCGGCGGAAGAGCTCCTGTATGGACCAGGAATAGATGACTCCTTGTATTTTTACCAAAAATACATTTTTATTGATGTATGTATATCGAAATAAAAACTTAAAATGCGTTTTTCTCGAAATGCCATTTTAAAGTCGGTGCCTACGATAGTTCGAAAACGGATAGACCGATCTTCCTATATTTTGGTGAGTCTCTAAGCGATACAGATGTCATTTTAAATTTTTTGGGCGATTTTTGAGGTACCCGAAGAAGTGGACTAATATACTCCATATTCGAATCCGATCTATATCTAGAAGGAATAATACGATGTGCAAATTTTGGACCGAATCGGTTGATCCATTCGAGAGTTATCGTGCGCACCAGCCAGATAGGCAGACAGACGGATGGACGGACATGGCTAAATCGACTCCAAATTGTCTGAAAAGAATTTCGTCCAAACATACTTGGGGTCTAAAACCGTTATTTCGATGAGACACATTTTTGGTTGTATCAAAGTGTTTATCGTCACCTGAAATGCCCAAAGACGTAACCCTCAAAGGGTTATGTTGAGCGTTACGTCTTTGGGCATTTCAGGTGACGATATACCCTTTCTAGCCTAAAGGCTCATAACACTGTGCAACAAAATGGAGGTGAAAGTGTGGGGAACGGAAAATTCCTCTTGGGGAAGAAAGGCCTTGGTGAGTATATTAAGAACCACGAAGGACAGATCCGCCGTGAGTCGAATTTCCGCGTTATGGCGTGATGAAATTTCTGCTGAAGACCCAGTAAAGCATCTGAAATTAGTATGATATCTTAGTTCACTGTTGGTTTAGCTTATTTTTGAGATGACATGTCTTCAGTCAAATCGAATGAGGATTATTTTCGTAGAGAATTTCGAGCAAACATGGGTAAATTTTAAAAATGACTATGAAAACGCGACAAAATCGATAAGTTGTCAATGAGAGCCGTACCTAAAATTTTCTGAGCGACATTTTTGCATAACATTTCGAAGCTGAAAAACGTCATCTTGTGGTACATTTATAGCGGCTCTTAAAATAAGGGACAAAAAAGGACATATAAGGAAGCGAGTTAGAAGGTCGAAGTGTTCTACGAAAATAATCCTCGATGTCATCTCAAAAATAACCTAAACCAACACAGAACTAAGATATAACGCTAATTTCAGATGCCTTATAGGGTCTTCAGAAGGAATTTCATCACGCCATAACGCGGAAGTTCGACTTACGGCGGATCTGTCCTTTGGGGTTTTTAATGTATTCATTTGGGCTTTCATCTCCAAAAGGAGTTATCTCTTCCTCAAAATTTGTGTTCACAGTGTAGTAGGTATAAACAAAAGTCACCTGCCTATTTTGATGGCATTGATATAGGTGATTAATCCTTAGAAGAAGTATCTGCTACCTATCCAAAAGTATACAAATATTCTGCCAATGTTAGATTGTCAGTAAAAATAGTATAGTAATGCTATGGGCGCGTAATGATTACATTTAACGCGGAATATTAAATTTGGTAACTAAAATGTTGAAGTAATTAATGAATTGTACTTTGGCATAGCCATAAGTTCAAAATCTGTTATGCAATTATGATAAAAAATCTAACCAACAGCTGCTACATTGGTCAAGTAAGCAGTTTTCTAACAAAGCCACTTTTCTACGGACAGACTTTACATTCCACATAGTGGTGATATTACCCATACTAAAAGTATGGTTACGAATATTCTAAACTGAATATTTATTTTTTCACACAAGCATACATAAATTGTTTGTGATATCGCATATTTTTCCCCTTCAAAAATATATCGTTTTATTAAATGGTATAAACATTTTTGGTACGTACATTTTTCAATTCCGGATTATTTGTTGATTGTTTTTATTTCTGAAGCGTGAAATACGTATTTGACGATAGGCAAATATTTGTTGTGCTATTGGGCGCATATCAATATTTGTATGCTGAACAATTTGTATAACAATATTTACAATTCTTTGTCATCATCGACATCAATATTTAGATATTCCCACGAACGTTTTTACATATGTATGTAAGTGCATGTGTCTATACATATGTGCATACGTATATACATATGTACGTATTTATAAGTATCACTGAATCATTGAAGTGTCATGACATGTGAAGAGTATAGCCATATATTTATGTACGTATGTGTGTATGTAAATACTTCCGTCTGTTTCACACAAATAATAGAATTTATGATTTTTGTTTTTTTTTTTTCATTTTGCCAGTCATCCATCATAAAGTGTGTATGTATGTGTTTTTCTATTTGCAAAATTGTTGTAAACGTGGTAACATCCTGAAACACCATTTATTTTGGGCGTGATGTATGTCATAAACGTTTCAATATCAATATATGATTTTGAATATATGTATGTATGCATACACATTAGGGCTATAACCAAAAAAATACCACCACATAGCCGTGTAGAGCATGGAAAACTATTATGAAATACGGCGTCAATTTTTCTCTGTCGCGAAAAAAGTTTCCGCACCAAATGCATTGAAGTTCAGTAATGCACTTTTTAATTTTAGCTGTTATGACAACATATTTGCTTTTAATTAAAATTTTTATTTTTTTGTAATCTAATTTAAAATCATTATGAAAGCGTTCTGGACCAATTTGTTCTCAAATCGCGCCATTTCGGAGCATTTTAGGAATTTTTGACACTATTGCAATTTTTGCTTTTTCTTTATAAACTCGTGAATTTTATGTTTATATTTTTTGTACCTACCGGACAAAAGAATATGTGGTCATTTGCAACGAAGTCGCGAAAGTTACAGGCTGTTTTTGTTGACTTTGCGTAATAGTTTTCCATGCTCTACACGGCTATGTGGTGGTATTTTTGATAATTGCAAAAAAGTGCAAAATGTTATAGCCCTAATACACATAAGTACTGAAACATACAAATATGTTTTTAGGAAATATTTATACTAACGAGTGTATATACACATTCATACGGACAAAATATGCTTCATCGAAATAATGGCTTTAGACCCCAAGCATGTTTGGACGAAATCCATTTCAGACAATTTGGAGTCGATTTAGCAATGTCCATCCACCCGTCTGTCTGGCTGGCTGTTGAGCACGAAAACTCTCGAACGGATGAACCGATTTGGTCCAAAATTTAGCCTTCGCAATATTTTGTCCCTACTTAATTTAATTTCGAAGATGGGCCATATCGGTCCACTCCTTCAGGCACCTCCCCCATAAAAGATAGGAAATGTTCGGTGCGAATTATAACTTTTAAAGATGGTAACCGATTTAGTCCATACTTTACACATCGTGAAATCACTACCAGGCATAGATGAGGTTCCAATATGGAATCTATTGGTCCACTCCTTCGGGTACCTCCAACAAAAAATTTCGGAAAAGTTCAGTTTGGGACCTGCTCTCGAATCGCTTTGATCTTTGTTGTAACAACTTGCATTTGGTCACCCCCATACGACGGTATAAGTTTCATCAGGCGCAAGTCTATACTTCCTGAGAAAATAGCTTGAAAGGTAAAAAAAACCTATGACACCGTGTATAGTGGATGGAGCCCAGGATAACTCTCGAACGGATCCTAATATATCTACCATATATCGATCAACTTCGAATATGTACTTCGTTTGTCCACTCCTTCGGGTACCTCCCACACAAAATTTCGGATAAGTTCACTTTTAGACCTGCTCTGGAATCATTTTAATTTTTGTTGAAGCAACTTGCATTCGACGGTAAAATATTATGTTTTCCGTGGCGATGACCCACTGAAATGACTAGTGGGCGCAATATCTATCGAAAAAGTATGCCGGCCAAAATAAGATCCACTTGCATAATGGACTATGTCGGTCCATTCCTTAAAGTCCAAAAAGGGTCACAAAATACTGAAAAGACCTAAATACATTCGATCTTTCCGTATATGAAAGTTTCAATTCACATAGGCTGAGGGTAAATCTCTGTCGGCAATAATAATAATTTATATAATATTTGTAATAATAATAATTTATACTGAAACTTTTTTGTGTGAGGGTTTCTACCCACCGTGAATACTGTTCTCTGGAGGCTATATGAACCCACAATTTTCTGGTGGAAAGTTTCATACCGCCAACTTAGACTACGCACAAAATTTCAGTTATTTTGTTGGGATGTTGAGGCAACAACTTCCAAAATACCGTAAATCGGGAGGTACCGTTCTATGGGGGCTATATAAAGGCGTGGGCCTTTACCGAACAATTTCAAGCGGAGAGTTTAAGGACCCCAACGAAGACTAAATGCCAAATTTCACACGTTGAGGGCACAATATTCATAATACCGAAAATCAAAGGTAGCGTTCTCTGGGAACTATATGAATACGTGGATATACACCGGGAAATTTCAGGTGGAAAATTGTATACCCCCAACGAGGACTAACGAGGAATATTGAGATCACAACCTAAAAATAACGAAAATCTGCAGGTACCTTTCTATGCGGGCTATATGAAGGCGTGGGCCTATACCGACCAATTTCAAGTGGAAAGTTTAATGCCCCCAAATTTCAGAAATTCAGACAACAATCTTCAAAATACCGAAAATCAAAGGTAGCGTTCTATGGCTACTATATGAAGACGTGGATATACCGGCAAATTTCAGGTGGAATGTTTTATACACCCAACGAAGATCAAATGAGGGTTTTATTGAGACCGAAGTGTACAAAATTCCGAAAATCGGGAGGTACCTTCCATAGTTCTGTCGGCTAAGAATTAAAATTAACAGAACCCATACTATGTACAGCTTTTTTTATAATACTTGGAATAAATTATGGTTTCGCTCTAATTCAAAATGCATCATTATAACAAACCTATACAAGATGTTTTTTGGCTGTAATTAAAAAATGAAAATTTTTGATTCTTCTTGTGGATTATTTTTATTTGGTCTTTTATTTTTTTTTACATCAAGTCGAGAATATGATGTCACCGCCGCCACAGTTTATTGTCATTTGAGTCCTTTTTATGACATTTTCCATCACTTTGGCCAAAAATTCCGGCGATAGGTCCTCACATTCTTGACGGATATTGTCTTTAAGAGCTGAAAGAGTCTGAGGCTTGTTGACATAAACCCGCAACTTCAAAAAGCCCCACAAAAAAAAGTCTGGAGCGGTCAAATCCAAAATCTGTGACGAAATTCACGTTGTGCAAAGTCACCGACCGATTATTGGTCAAATAAATAGTCACCAATATTCCGCGTTCTGGAGCAGTGTTGCGTAACATCGTTTATTAACGTGTATTTCGCATGTGTTTACTACACAAATGTCAAAACAGAACTGACATTAGGGGACAATCGCAAAATTGATAGCATTTTCTGATAGGAGGATTACTTTTGCGCCTCCTTGATACAATGCGACGGGCTTAGATTTTTGGGAAGAATGTCGAAGACGGATCATGAATATTTCCACAATTTGGTATGTGCGATTAGATGTTGTGCCTTTACAGAATATGTGATGACAATATTGTGGGGAGTTGAATATTTTAGACGAACTGCAATGAGACCGTCCAATATTTCATTTAAAACAGAGACTTTGGTTTTCACTCTCATTGTTCAAGTACACGAAGGTATCCGTCTAAGGGAAAGGATATGGTTAAAATCGCCTTCATTTTAGGATGGCATATCAAAGAATTACCTTCGAAATTATAGGTATACTTTTTTAAACCCATAATATTAAATTGAAATTTCACCGATAATTGTAATTTTATTCAATGATTATTGAAATAAACTTTGATTTTTTCTTGAATGTTCACTTTTTATGGAAGATGATTTCACTTAGATGTCAGATTTGGAAAAGGAAGTTTTCTAGCTAAATGTGTGGTAAGAAGCTTCAGTAGAATGCAATTGGTGAAACATATCTGTTTGCCGCGATCTATGAAAAACTAAATGTGGAATATGTTACCGAATATATGTAAACTTGCTGAATCGCTTATTGATCTGAATATACTCAAGTGTAGGCAACACGGTTAAAGAACCGGATTTGGAATTTAAGGATAAACACTATTGAAATAAATTTGAGTTTATTTCTCCTATTTATTTATTTATTTTTTTCTCCTTCTAATTATTTCTCCTCTTAAATTTCATCGATTAATATTGTTATTTCCACAAGTGATTTCAATATCGTAAAATTTGATACTCATGTTTTACTTTGTACAAGGCGAATATAATAACAAAGTACATAGGGACAAAAACAAACGTATACCATTTTTTATGCTTTATTGCTTTATTGATCGAGAATAATAATAAAGAAAGTAATTTTCAAAATAAAGAAATATTAATTTGTTCATAATGAATAAAATTGTCTTCAACCTAAAAAGGCAAGACATAAAATAAAGAAAAATATTTTTGCCGTAAGGAAATTACCCTCCGTTCAAACTTTCAGTATTGATTGGATGCTAATGCACAGGAGAAAACAAAAATATTCCCAAAAAGTAAAGGATTTTGCTAGATTTTGATCAAGTATGGAATTATGTAAAATTAACAGTCCAAAATTGAAACATATAATTTCATCCTAATATATATAAATTTGTAATCTATTTTTTTTAAGGAAATAGTGTACATAGATTTATGGTTTATTTTGAAACTCATAGTAAAATTTTGTGTAGAATTTTTCATCCTTTGACACTTTTCACCTATAACCAAGTTTTATATTACTTCCATTTATCAACTAGAAAAAAGAAGGAAAAAATTTTCATCAAAAAAATTGCGAAATATTTTCATGTTTTTTCAACGAAATTGATACTGATATTTTAATGCTTTAGAATGTAAATAGACATTTCACTTCTTTGGTGACCTATGGTGAAATTTGACGCAGAATATTTTTGTCTCTGACATCATCTCTCTAAAATTATGTTTTGTGGGACAATTTTGAATAAACTCAGATGAAGTCCGACTTTAACCCTAAAACGTGTTTTTCATTTTTAGAGATTCCTGGCGATCAGACAAGATATACAGATTTGGTGTATTCTGAGATCTATACGATACGATCACATTTTTAATGAGTTTTTGAAAGATTTTCGAAAAAAGGACAAAAAAGACCCCTTTGTTGAACCGCATGAGGGTTAAAATTTTTAACAAAAATATTTCCCACACTCTCCTTAGTAAAGTTGCGAAAGACACTATATGTCTGAAATGCAAGGATTCCAAGATATCTAAACTCGAATATTTCGAAAAATTTTAAAATGGGCGGAACTTGCCCCGCCTATTTAGGTAAACTTTAAAAACGCCGATACACGTGTTTCATATTTTTAGCTCTACTTTCATAATCTACTCTATTTTCCTTGTCATTTTTTTGGTTGTCGCACAGTGTATTTTGAGGGTATGTACGGACTCTGGGATTTGGATTTACTTCAAAATTTTTTTATTATTTGTTGATTTTCCACGAAAATAATAATAAATTTAATAACTATTTAAACATCTGCGAACAGATATGGAATGCTGTTAACAATTTATGCATAAACAACAACAATAAACAAGATATTTTTAAATATTTTTTATTTATATGAGAATAAAAACCGTTATAACTTTTGCGCGCATCGTCCAGCTTTGTGAACGCGAACAGATTTCAAACCAAAAGTTTTTTCTTAACCTCTAAGCCAAAAATTGTAGATGTGCTCGCAAACATTTTTTTTTAATTTTTTTCAAATGGAATTGCAAAGGATTTTTGGTTTTCTCCATATACATATGCAAAAGAGAAATATAGTTTTATCATGTTTGTGGCATAGTCATTGGAGAATTGAGTAATAACTTGCACCAAATCACCTTCAACAATTTTTAAAAACAATTCCAGGGTTTTTATGTAAAATTTCCTTATCACATGCTGAAATAATAGCATCGGTGTCTTCCAGATATTGCTTCGCTCTTTTCACTGACGTATCAAACCGTTAGTGAGAAGAGCAAAGTTACAATAACGCAAGTGCAATATCGTCATCGCTATCTGAAACAGTGGAATAAAGATTTCGAAAAAATCAGCTTTAACATTTAATAATGGAGGAGATACATTTTTAAAATTCCCTTCATCTACTCCAGGATCTTCATCTATAATGTAATTAGGAGGGCTTTTATTAAAGTTTCTGACCTAATAATGAAAACGCGATTATTTATCATCAAAAATAGTTCTGTTGTTTTCTAAAGTATTCTCCATCATGATTTGTACACTTTTGGCAGCACTAAAACCAATTGTTCAAGCACTTTTTCCACTGCGGATGAGACATCTTCAAAACATGGTTGAACGCTTCAACAGCATCTTCTGGCGACGAAAATCGTTGACCACACGGTTTTTTCTTGATGTGCGGGAATCAAATGAAGACATTGGGTTTCCAAGTCAGGGCTGTACGGCGGAAGACCCATCAATTCCGGTCAAAAATGCTTTGGTTTGAATCGATATGTAAGAGCTCAAATTGTCATGGTGCACAATGATTCGACTTTTCTTGTTCGTTTCCAAAGACATCAGAAGTTAAACAAATTATGTTGTATCACTCAGAATTTATCGTCATACGTTTTTTCAAGTCATATAGTCGCCATATGATCAGTTTAGCCGTAGAAACAGGTGACCATTTGTTTAGAAACGCTTCTTCAATGAACAACTTTAGTGCCGAACGTACTACATGTAGTACGCTAGGAAATATGTCAACTAAAATCACACATAATTAATTTTTTGACATATACTTTTGCTTCGTATTGATTTTTACAACTGTTAAAATTAGAAAAATATAGAAAACCAACAAAAATAAAATATGCATATGACATTTTTTTCGCGCCGATTGCGTGGCATCTTCACACTTTTCCAAATTTCACAAATTACAATTACTTTAGACAAAACTTATCAAAGTACGCTTTGTTCACCATTATGTTCTGTAGCGCCTCATCAAATTTATTAGAAAATTTAACGTAAGATAAGCTCAGAAACCTGCGAATAATAGGTGTACTACATGTAGTACACTAGGCATATCTGGGTTAAAATTTCCCGTAGATGGGACTATTATTGCGACCTACTGAACAGCTTCAAAATCGGGTAAAAAATTTGTTTTTGGTCCATTTCACCAGCTAAATATTTCACGATCATCACCAATTAAAATAGCGATCTATTCTGATGTGAAAGCGACCTCCATACCAAATTTCGTGACGATCGGTCAATAATTGCGGCATGGAGTTTGATTACAATTTATAATGGACATCGCTATATCGCTTTATCTCGTCGAGATATGAAAAATGGTATATAACATTGGGGGTCTGCGACGAATATTTCGCGGTGTTACATGAATTTTTAGCAAAACAAACTCATAATACCCTTCCCACATTGTGGAGTAGGGTATAAAAAGTATCATTCGGCTTTGCCGACAGAGATATACCCTCAGCCTGTTTGGACTTAAATACTTTTTTCCAAAAAAAAAAAAAAACGTATGTATTTAGGGATTTTCAAAACTTTAGGAGTATGAACCGACAAAAGTATGGATATGATTAAAGCTCTAAAATTTGCGGGGATATCGATAGATAGAGCTTTTTTATCACACTAGCCTACGAAAAACATAATATCGCTGTAAACAGCGCCCGAGTTTGAACATAAACTAAGTTTCAACAATATTTAGAGATCCAAAGTTTGGACCGCGCGTACCATTTTAGCGAGTATTTTCGAACGTTTGTGGGGGAGGTACCGGAAGGAGTGGACCTATAAGCACCACCTTCGAATTTCATATAATATTCGAAGCAATATTACAATATCCAAAGACGAACGCAGTATTCGGTTCGAGATCTCCAGCCACAACATATGTTGCCACAGAGGTTTTTTACAACTTTCGAGCTGTTTTCTCAAGAAGTATGGACTTGCCCCTGAAAAAACTTTTACAATCGTAATTGAGGCAGCGAATGCAAGTTGGTTCAAGAAAAACTAAAGTGACTCGAGAGCAGGTATTAAAGTGAATATATCCAAAATGTTGTGTGGGAGGTACCCGAAGGAATGGATAAATATAGTCCATATTCGAACCTGATCTATATCTGGTAGATATATTAGGATGTGTAAGGTATGGACCAAATCGGTCACTCCCATTAAGAGTTATCGTGCGCAAAATTTTTCCCATTATGTTTGAACTTTTGTGCGGGAAGGAGTTGACCGATATGGCTTATTTTCGAACTTAAACTAAGTTTGCACAAAATGTCACGAAGGCCACATTTTGGACCGAATCGGCAGATCCGTTCGAGAGTTATTTGCGCTCCAACCACTACATACGATGTCATAGGGATTTTTTGTACCTTTCAGGCTATTTTCTCAGGAAGTTTAGATTTGCCTCTGATGATACACCCTCGTATGGGGGCAGTGAATACAAGTTCTTACAACAAAAATCAAAGCGATTCGAGAGCAGGTTCTAAACTAAACTTTTCCGAAATTTGTGTGGGAGGTACCCGAAGGAGTGGACCGATTGAGTCCATATTGGAACATCATCTAAGCCTGGTAAAAATTTTACGATGTGCAAAGTATGGACCCAATCGGTTAATTCCTTCAAGAGTTATCGTGCGTACAAATTTTCCGAACATTTCCGAACTTTTTTGGGGGAGGTACCGGCAGGAGTGGACCGATATAACCCATCTTCGAACTTAAACTAAGTTTGAACAAAATATTACGAAAGCAAAATTTTGGACCGAATCGGTTGATCCGTTCGAGAGTTATCGTGCGCTCCCGCCAGACAGAAAGACGGATGTGGCTAAATCAACTCCAAATTGTCTGAAACACATTTCGTCCAAACATACTTGGGGTCTAAAACCATTATTTCGATGAGGCACACTTTGTCCGTATGAAAGTGTATATGGCAAAAACCAGAAATCCTTTGCAATTCCATTTAGAAAAAATGAAAAATTTTTTTGCGAGCACATCTACAATTTTTGGCATAGAGGTTAAGAAAAAAATCTGGTTTAAAATCTGTTCGCGTTCACAAAATTGGACTATGCGCGCAAAAGTTATAGCGGTTTTTTTCTCATATAAAGAAAAAATATTTAAAAATATCTCATTTGTTGTTATGAGAAAATGTATGCATAAATCGTTAACAGCATTCCATATCTATTCGTAGACTTTAAATAGTTATTAAATTTATTATTATTTTCGCAGAAAATCAACAAATAATAAAAAAATATTTAAAGAAAATCCAAATTATCCTGTCCCAGAGCCCGTACAAACCCTCAAATATTATACCAAATTTATAGAGATTGGGTACATAAATTGCATATTATAGCAACAACAAAAGAGAAAAACTTATTGTTGGAAAATATTGTTGCAAATATATTTTTTGGTTTTATTCGAAAATTTAGAAGAAAATATTTGGGAGTTCTCCAACTATTTCGCTAAAATCCCATACAATAATTAATGTGTACTGCTGAAACTTCATCAAGAAATATGGTTTACCATCGTGAAAGCTTATTTGCTTACTGTGATAACTTATAAGGATAGGAAATTAGCCAAAAACTTTAATGTGGGCAAAAATCGCGCAATTTGCATACGATTTTGATGCGCATCCGGTTTCAGTAGCAGCCATCAAAAATACGTCTATATACACACATTTCAAATAGATTCTTCAAGAACCGCGGATGTGCCTCCACATTCCATTTTTGGTAAAAAACCGATATTACTCGCGAATCTCTGTAATTTATGACACGCGTTTTCGCACATATTATAATCGCGTATAAAGGATTCCGTTTACGTAAAAATTTTTAAAGAAAATCGCGGTTTAATACGCCGATTTTTGAAAATACATTCTTGCCAATTTTTGTATTTCCAAGGTATCTATATCCGCGGTTTTAGTGGATGGATTCGATCGCGGAAGGTCTCATCAGATCCGTCGCGTAAAAAGACTAAATTCACGAGGGATACAAAGGAAATTGAATGGCATTTGTAAATTTTAAACGCAAAAAATAGGTTTTTTTCAAAAAATTCAAGCATCAAATATTGGCCTTTAGACCCCAATTACTAGGATGCTGTAAGGAGCACACTCGTGAGATATACATTAAACGTGAGATATACATTAAAATCACCAGTTCTATAATCCTATTATGAGTTTTGAATATTATCTTGTTGCGCGTCCAAATTATTAAAAAAATTCAAAAAACCCCGAAATTCCGGCTTCAAAATGTCAGCATCAATTTTAGGTGGATGCAGTGGATATATCGAAAAATGATACACTAGTTTCATATTGCCCATGAAGTATTCTTTGAGTCTTTCTTTGGGCATATGTCTATAAAATGTAAGGTTAAGCCAGAAATCGGAAGGGAGCATAAAAAAACATGTTGGCTTCAACCCATTTTTACCTATTTTTCTACATTGATGCCAACACAGCTTCCATGTAAATTAATTTTAATGGTCGACCTTATGGGATTCTTCCTAAAACATTTCATTTTAAGGAATTACAGTCATACTATACACGCAGAGAAAAAAATATGTTTGATCCAACAATATTCCAAGAGCAAAATATGTATTGTTAACATATTGTTGGATTCCTCATGTAGTATTGTAAATCCAAAAATAGTTTGTGTCAACTGAACAATATTTCTCTCTTTTCTTCGAAAATTTGTCTCTCTTCTCTCGCTATTCGATGCCGTGTTGAAAAAACAATTTTGGTGAGTTGTGGTGTGTTTGTATGACATGCTGCCTTTACCTTTGTTTTTGTGTGTATGTACTTGTGAGACTCTTGTTTTTATTTGTTTCTGTTTTGTTTCATTCTTCTTACCTTTTCATGTTTGTTATGGTGTTTAATTATTCCTTATGTTGTAGTGGGTTCTTGTGGCTTTTTGTTTGTCTTTGTTGTCAGCCAATGCAGCAAACTATGTATTGTGTTCATCAATGATTGCAATATTATACGCGACATTTATATCCAAGTTATGCGAAAAGTGTATATGAGAAGTATATGCACTCAAATCAAAAATTTCTGGGCTGGTTTTCTGTATTGACAATACTTTTTGTAAACAAAATTAGATTATGATAGTTCCTACAATCGGTATTGTTAACGATTTTGACAATATTGCGGAAATTCGAAAGTTGTTTTTGTTTTCTATGTTTGGAACAAATGATGGTATTTTTGGATTTGGATTACAATGTTTGAACAAAACAAATACATTTTTGGAACCAAAACATATATTTTTGTTCCAACAAAAGCGAAAAATATTTTTTCTCTGCGTGTATAGAATATGTTTATAGTTCGCGAATTCTGTAAGGCTGAAACTCGGATTCATCGATTCGTTTCAAACAATTTGGAGTTGATTTAGCCTTGATTTAGGCTGGCTGGTGCGCACGATAAATCTCGAACAATTCAATCGATTCGAACCAAATTTTGGGTATCGTAATATTTTGTCCGAACTTAGGTTAGGTTCAAAGATGGGCCATATCGGTCCCCTCCTTCGGGTACCTCCTCCACAAAAGTTCAAAATATTTCTGTAAACTGGTGTGAACGATAACTCTCGAAGGGAGCAATTGATTTGGTTCCAACTTTGAACCTTTTGTTATTTCTTCCAGGAATATATCGGGTTCGAATATAGACTATATCGGTCCACTCCTTCGGGTACCTCCCGCACAAAATTCGCATAAAGTGAAGTTTAAGGGCTCCCAACGGATCGTTTTGAAATTATCTTCTGGCGCATGTCCATACTTCTTGAAATATTGGCCTAAATGATCCAAGAAACACAGACAGCACCAACCAAAATGACAAATCCTGAAGATAATTCTTGCAGGGAGTTTCTGATTGGTGCAGACTTTTCACATCGTATTATTTTATCCAGTCATGTATCGGGTTGGAATATGGACTATATCGGTTGCGTTCTTCCGGTACCTCCGACACAAAATTTTGGAAAATTGCAGTATTAGGGCTCGTCTCGGATCTATTTAAATTGTTTACAGAAGGTCCCTATTGCAACGGTACAATTTTTTCCGTAGTAAGTCCATATTTCCTGCGATAATCACTCAATGGATCCAAAACAAACTTTTTCAAAAATTGTTTCCAAACATAGTTTAACTTAAGTAAGTATTTTGAGTTTTATGTGAAGTTTACTTACCAAAAATTGTTGGTATATGTCAATGATTTGGAAGACACACATTACGGTACCTATAGATTGCACGTATTTTGAAGCAAACTCGTGACAGAAACACAATATATTTGGTCAGAAGCTGAGGGTATATCTCTCTGTCATCAAAGCTGACCGATACTTTATTACTTGTTAATTTGAACACATTTTAAGGTTGTTTAATCAAATTTCTTATACGAATCTGCACCTAATAATTTCCAATTTGATAGTACGAGTATATAACCTGATTAATATCACTTAAATTACCCTTTTAGGTAGAGACACAATACATTTGTATGTACGTACATACACGCAAAAAAAAAACAAATATGTTTGGGTGCAAACATATATATGTTTGGGTGCAAAGATATTTATGTTTGGGTGCAAAGATATATATGTTTGGGTGCAAACATTTTATATGTTTGGGTGCAAAAAAATACAAACCCAAAAGGCACAAAAAAAAAAACAAACACATGCACCAGTGGGCGCTTACTGAGAGCAAGGGAGCGTAAAATTCAATGTAAAACAGGAGGAGGCATTGTGACTCACAAGAGAGCCAATGTGCTCTAAGTGAGCGTAAATTTGTTATCGCTCACAGCCTGTGTAGATGCTAACACGTTGTGAACAACAACAAATTTACGCTCATTGAGAGCACAAGAGAGACCCAAAAATGTTCTCTGCCTCACTCTGATGTAAAACACATTTGAAATGTGTGCTCACTTGCTCTCAGTAAGAACTCACTGGCTATCTCTATAGTATACACACAAATGTTGAGGTTGTTTATTAAAAGGCAAAAGAACAACAAACACATAGGTACATACAAAATTCCAAAGAAATACATAACACACTTTAATAAAAGAAAAACTGATTGAAATAATTTGTCACACTTTTAAAATGAAAAATATATAGACACGTAGTTGAACGCTTCTCCTTAGTTGTGAAATAAAACAAATTTAACTCAAAGTTGACATCATCAGTGGGGAATCGGCATCTGCAATCAAATGATTATGTAATAAATAAATATGGATATACCATATTTCAAATATACATATGTATGTAATTACCAATATTAAATGCGATTTCTTCCTTGTCCAATAAAATAATTCCATTCAACTTTTTGATTCAATTATAAAATGTATGGGGCATTTAATTTACTAAAAACACAATTTCTTTAAGAAAACACAAAACACTGATTTATTCACTCACTTTACCGTCTTGACTCTACAAAGGCATCTAAAACACTGAAGAAAGAAAAAAAATATAATTCATATCATTTCTTCTTTTCTTTTTCTCCAGCTAAGTTGGTTAACAACAACAAAACAAGAAACACACGAGTTTGACGCATACATGCCACCAAAGCCCCCCTTCTTCGCTTCTACGTCTTCTACAATACACACAACTCTTCATTATAAAACAACATTCCACAGCCGCGAGAGCACTATTATTACTCTCGTTGACAAACATCCTCTCTCCACCCATAAAAAAATGTTCTAACATAAAAAATATGTTTTACCCAAACATATCAAATTGAGATATGTTACAAAATGTTGCAAACATATATTTGTTTGCAACCGGTCCCAAACATATGTTTGTTTGGATCCAAACATATTTCTAACATAAATTTTTCTGCGTGTAGTACATACATATTAGATTCATATTCATTTTATTTACCACAGCCTGTGTATTTAAATGGATTTCGGCTGAGCCACAAAAGCTCTCCGGATATGTGGTTAACGGGTACATTTTTGGTGATTTTGTTGGGTGTTTCTATAGCTGCCAACCGTCGTCCATTTATCTAATTATAGACATTTTATACATATGTATGTATGTTAGCTGTGGTATGGTAAACCATTTTTGTGGCATCTTTAATAAGATACAGTACACTAATTACAAATTAAATTTCAATATTGCTACAAATCGTTTAAATTATTAGATAAAGCCACAATTATTGAAATAAAATTAAAATAACTTTTGTCAAAATGGCTAATTTGTTAATTTTTATTTTATTTATTACAACAGGCTATTGTTATTACGATTTCTAAAATGTTGAGAGTTCATGATAAAATGAAAAAATTCATGACATGTCTTGAGTTATTTCAAACACATATATACTTAACAAAACATAAATTACCGTGAATAACAACTGCAGTAAAAATGTCGTTAAGTGACCAAAATTTCATGGAATTACATTCAGTGTCGATAAGAATTGCCAATAACAGGTATATACTCGTAGTTATTTGTTTTGTTTTCGAAAACAATTACAATCCATCTCAATTTTACAACAAGAAAAAACATTGTTTGTTCGAGCATACATATATTTTGTCTAGATATGTTATCGTATTTTATATGAAATGAATGAAACACGAACACACTCACATACATGCTTACATTATATTCAACAAAGGATTAAAGGCTTTAGCGATAAAATATCACCAAAGCAATAACGTTTATTTCAATAAACAGTCAATTGTTTACTTTAGACATTCAGATAACCTTCAATAGAAAATTAACGTATTGTCTGGGCCATAAAATATTTATTAAGTCGTTATATTGAAGGAATAAAGATTTCGAAATTGATCAATGTTATTGCAATTATATAAATGTAATATTGTTATAAATCTAATTCACCAAAAGGAAAACAAAAAGCTTCTAATTTTTTTAAGGCAAGTAAATAATTCCAAATTACAATGAGGTTTTCTTGCAGCTCCCAAGGTTGACATTATCAGTCTGCATTTTAAGAAAAGTTTATTTACATCTTGAGCGATGTAGGGGATGATATGTATATACAAAGATTCAGCCCTGGTCAGCTTAAGCATGACATAGTTAAGATTTCCATTAGATGATCTAATGTTAAAAAGTATGTAAGAACGGCGTTGTATACGGCGCGGCCGAACTTTTTCTTCCCTCCACCATATGTTGTATTGAAGTAAAATTGAATATAATAAATTCCTCCATCACGTCAAGGCTTATTTTTAGGAGAAGTGAATTATGCTAGGTGAACAGTATAACTTTCTTTAAAACAAGGTTTAATACGAATAAGACATCGATGTTTTCTACACATTCAAAATCCGATATCAGTCATTCTATATCGACGATGTTTGCACAAACTTTCAAATCCATAAAATCGCTACACAGAGGGGAAAAACACATTGCGAAATCGATCACGTATGTTTAGCACAAACGTGTATGACTTTTTTACAACCTCGTATCACTGTATAATATAGCCCCCATATATCGGTACCTCCCGATTTTCGGTACTTTGAGAATTTTAGCCACAATTTGTAACCGAACTATCTGCAATTTGACATTTGAGGTTCTCAGTGGTCATGAAACATCTCCATTAAACATCGTCAACATAGGTCCATGTTTTGGTATAGCCCTCATATAACGGTACCTCCCGATTTTCGGTGTTTTGAGCATTTTAGTTACAATTTTTAACCGAACTAGCTGTACTTTGCCATTTGAGGTTCTCAGTGGTCATGAAACATCCCCACCAAACATCGTCAACATAGGTCCATGTTTTGGTATAGCCCTCATATAACGGTACCTCCCAATTTTCGGTATTTTGAGAATTTTAGCTACAGTTTTTAACCGAAATAGCTGTAATTTGACATTTGAAGTTCTCAGTGGTCATAAAACATCTCCAACGAAACATCGTCAACATAGGTCCATGTTTTGGTATAGCCCCCCATATAACGGTATCTCCCGATTTTCGGTATTTTGAGAATTTTAGATGCATTTTTTAACCGAACTAGCTAATTCATGATGGCTTACAGGGTCTCTTGCAAAAACTTCATCACGCCAAAAGGAATTATCTCTGCCCCAACATTTGTGTTCACAGTGTAATTTAAGCAATAGTGGGAGGCAGTAGGAGTCTATCCATTGTCGAAAAGTTGTTCCACCTTAAATTGTGAAAGGACCCTAATTATTCCATTTTAATTAAGACTATTTTGTGGTGGAGGGTATAAAAAGTTCGGCCCGGCCGAACTTAACGACTTTTTACTTGTTATTTTTCAAAACTTTTGAAAATTTTTTGAAGTCTCTGTAAGCAGATATTTAAGTGAAAACAAGTTATAGGGACCACACGACATAACCGAAATGACATAACCGTTTGTTTCTCACTATTTCATCATAGTATTATAACATATATATCACTTTATCTTCTGTATATATAAATTGATTGTTTGTACGTTTGTTTGTGCCTTATAGACTCGAAAACCCCTGAACAGATTTTACTGACATTTTTAGGGTACATTGCTTCATGGCCTGGAATGAAAATAGGCTATATCATTTTTTGAAAATCCGCGTCCATCTGGAGATATAGCATCAAAACGGGAGGTACCTCCAAAAAATTTATATTTTGTATGCAAATATCTTTAGAACTATTACAGATACAATCTCCAAATTTTGTATGTGTGACGGAATTTGATGTAGAAATAAATTTACCAAATTATATTCAAATCGGTTCAGATTTGGATATAGCTTATACATATATTTTCATCCGATTTCCTTATTTTATGCACCAACCACGCTATTAATGTCCAATTTCAATAAAATTTTGAATGTGTGACGGAACTTGGTCCAAAAAATATATGTACCAAATTATATCGAAATCGGTTGAGATTTGGATATAGCTCTCATATATATTTTCGGCCGATTTCCCGTATTTGATGCACAAAACACGCTATATATGTCCAAATTCGCTGAAATTTAAAATGTGTTACAGAACATGGTCTAGAAATATACGTGCCAAATTATATCGAAATCGGTTCATATTTGGATATAGCACCCATATATATTTTCGGCCGATGTTCTGTGTTTGATGCATCAAACACTCTATATATGTCCAATTTCAATGAAATTTGGAATGTGAGACGGGATTTGTTCTAAAAGGAAATGTGCCAAATTATATCGGGATCGGTTCATATAGGAATATTGCTCTCATATAAATTTTAGGTAGATTTCATGTTTTTAATACGTATGTCCAATTTCAACGAAATTTTTTAGGAACTCAGAAGTCAGTAGAAGTCATCATTATATACAGAAGTACATATAGTTGGGGAGGAATAGACCAAGTCTACAGCTATTAAATATCATATATTTGAAAGACTTCTTAAGAATAATTTTTATTATGATATATCTAAATCATTATTTAAGTAAAAATTATAAATAAAAGTGTGAGTTATCCTAAGAGTAATTTAAGATATCACAATATGTTAATATGTATATGACCTGGAAAAAAAACGCCACCTGTACATATAAAAGAAATTAAAACTATCCTCAAACTTAAGGTTTTCAAACCTGGTTCTATTCTTAATTTAAATCAGTCAGGTAGATCTAAATCCAATCTGTAGAAATAAAGTGTAAGATTATAAGGCTTTAGGAGGAGTGTTACCCACTGAAGCATACAAAAATACCATAGTAGCTCCATGACAGCCATGAATGGGCTCTCCTATATTTATACGTTAATACAGCCCTAGAAATAATTATATGGTACAAATATAAATATGTCCAAATTTTTCGTAAAAATGTACATAACCGGGATTTTTATAATTTATGTTTTTAGTGTATTAGGTGCTTATTATAACCTATAACTGTTCACCTTGTGGCATTTATACATATACCGTTATTTTAATAACAATATTGTTTTAAAGACTATTCTTGAGAAATATTTATATGGTACAATGTAAAATATGTATGTTCTTATATTAATACAAAAAGATTAAGTACAGATATTGACATGAATTTAATTTTGGATTATGCGCAACGCAGTTGCATGAACTTTAAGTACAATCAGAATGTTTTGTATATCATTCCGTCTCTTAATATGACCCTGGAAACCAGATGACAATTGCATATTGGCATATAGGCCGAAATTTTGTTATACTGCAAAGTTTAACCAAGGTTTTTGTACATTTTTACAAACATTTCAATTGAAACTAAATAACAGAAATAAATATGTTCAATATCAATCGTTTAATACATCCAAATTAGTCGTTTATAACCTGCCTGGCGGCTACAATTTGGGTCAGGACCAAATAAGTGACCTACAAAACGTTACGTAATCAAACAATATGCAGATTGTTCAACTTTAAATGATAGATAACTAACAGACGATTTGAAAAAATGTAAAAATTGGAAGTTTTCGTACTGTTCGAAAGGCCAAATTTAACACCAAACTTGTCCTTTATTGTGCCGAAGCATAATAAAACACATGTACCTGTTAGACAGATACATATGCACAATATAACGGTGTAATATCATTTAAAGTGACATAAATCGAGAAATTTAGATGATATATACCCGTTTCGAGAACGTACAATAGGGTACTATATCGAACAACTGAGTAAGCAACTGTACTGTTTTGCTCATTGATGTTTTCAGGTAATTCTTCTATTATTTTAGTATTTAACATTACTATAACTTGCCATTTTTAATTTTTATTTTATCATTTGTTTATTTTCTACAATTAAAAATTGTAAAAAGAGTGCACCGTTTGATTACATAAGTTTTTGTTAGTCACTAATATGATCCAGACCCAAATTGTAGTCGTAAGGCAGTTTACAAACACCTTGTGGGGGATGAGTTTCATCATTTATATTGAAAGTAGTTGCTTCTATTGGACAGATCTGATTTAAAATTGTAAGAAAAGTAAAAAATCATGATATAGTTTTTTTAGATTGCATGATTTCTGTCCATAAATCAGTTTTCACGATTTTATTGTTTCCCAGGGCCGCAGGCAGTGACAGACCCCAATAAGGACCATTCCAATTATTCCTAAATTGCATGTTTCTTTATTGTACTTAATCCTTAATACATTTTATGTCAATAATTTTGTTCAGGTCCTTTGTAGTGAAGTTATAACTTTAAAATTTTTCCCTGTACCATATAATTATTTCCAAAGAAAAATTAATTTGAATAATATTACGGATATGTATATAAGACACACAAGGTCGGCAGTCATAGGTATGAACAAGCACACTAACCACTACTATCGTAAATAAATAACATCTAGATAATAGTCCTTAACTATAAGTTTAAAGATAATCATGGCTGTACCATATAATTATTTCTAGGGCTGTATATAAAAAAGTTAATATAATTATAGCATTCCACTATATTTTATCTTTGTCGGGGTAGCGAAGCGCACCGGGTTTAGCTAGTATTATGTATAACTTTAGTTCATATATCAATCATCTACAAGATTGGTCTTTAAAATTTTTTTCCTAGAAGGAACCATTCTTGTGATATAGCTGTTCTAAAAAACATATCATTTTTATGAATTTATAAGAGAAATATGCACATATTCAGACGAACCGGAACTAAAGAGTTTCGGCCAGTGGCTGCCAGCCCAGCATCAAACCTATGCTTCTACGTAGGTTTCATGCTGCTACAACAACAACGAAAACTCTCGGATTTTTTTTTAAGTTTTGTCCGTAGGTAGGGTTTGTTGGCCTGATTACGGAAACGTATACTTTTCATGAGCGATGGATCCGGTTTGCCGGTTACTCCATCGTTTTCAAGTCGGAAAATGCCCCGAGAATTTAAAATGTGGACCAAGTTACGAGTATTAAATTTTGGATATTTTTCCCACAAAAATTATGGTCCATTTCACCCGCTAAATATACCCGCTCATTATCCAAAAATATTGGCATTTTCGTTGACCAAAACTCTTACCGCGTGCAAAACTGTGTCAGTATTGAAAGATATCTGCGACCCCTAGCGTGATTATGGTGACACTACACACAATTAAAACTGAAAAACTAGAATCCTTGTATATTCTAGGCTGCAACTCTGTTATCTGCTCACGTACATCAACGTTATTGACATCAATGGAAAAGTCAAAGGTTCCTTTTCTAAATATAACTAACGTTGGCTGAATAAAGCAGAATAAAAATATAAAATACATATTGAAAAGTGTTACCAATTTTCACACACAAGTTTTGGTCCGCGCCGATCGGACTATAATTGCGACCTACAGAGCCGCTACAAAAATGTGTATTATTGGTCAATTTCACCTGTTCTGGTCCAGATTCTACCTCCATTCAAATTTTCGTAACGATTGGTCTATGATTGTGGCCTGTCGTTTGATTACAATTTTTTGTGGACGGACGGACGGACAATTTCACTCAGAAATCCCCATATCGCTCATTTACTCAAAGAGTGACACATTTCAAAAAAAGCAAGTTTCGAGAAAAACGCGTTTTAAATTGTCGATTGAAATTTGACTTTCCAACTTAATAAGAGTATTACACAACAAGTAAAAAAGTATCAGTCGGCTTTGCCGACAGAGATATACCCTCAGCCCGTTCAGGAGATATCGTGTATGGCATTTTAGAGACATTTTCTTAAATATTGGGGGGGAAGTACCGGAAGTTGTGGTCCGGTATTGCCTATCTCCGAACTGAAACTAAGTTTGGACAAAATATGCCGAAGGAAAAATTTTGGACCAAATCGGTTGATCTGTTCGTACTCTTCAGCCACTACATATGGTGCCATAGGGGTTTTTACACCTTTCGGGATGTTTTCACAAGAAGTATGCCCCTGAAAAAATTTTTACCGCCGTAATGGAGCAAGCAAATTCAAATTGCTTCAACCAAAATCGAAGTGATTCATGAGCAGGTCTTAAAGTGAACCTATCCGAAGTTTTGTGTGGGATGCACCCGAAGAAGTGCACAAATATAGTCCATATTCGAACTTGATCTATGTCTGATAGATATATTAGAATGTGTAAAGTATCGCCCAAATCGGTCACTCCCTTCAAAAATTATCGTGCGCACAATGTTTCCGAATATTTTTGAACTTTTGTGGGGGAGGTACCGGAAGGTAAACTAAGCTTGGACAACATATCGACGCCTCCAAACAATAGTATGCTAAGTCGACTTAGCATGTTTTCAAGTTCTTTACATTTTTATATTTAACGTCCTTTAACTTAAATTCTGTAAAATTTTGGTAATGATCGGACAATCCGAACAGAAGTTATAAACAAATATTTACTTAGCATAGTACTGAAGTTCAAAAAAATTTCCAAACTTTGAGAGCTTCTCCTGCAAACCTCACTTTTTAGACTTAGCATACTATTATTTGGAGACGTCGATATAACAAAGGCCAAATTATGGACCTAATCGGCAGATCCGTTCGAGAGTTATATAGCGCTCCAACCATTAGACACGGTGTCATAGGGGTTTTTTGCAACTTTCAGGCTATTTTCTCAGGAAGTATAAAATTGCCCCTGATGAAACTTGTACAGTCGTATGAAGGCCAGTGAGTACAAGTTGTTGTGGGTTAGGTACCTGAAGGAGTAGACCGGTATGGGCCATCTTCGAACTGGAACTAAGTTTGGGCAAAATATTACGAAAGACAAATTTTGAACCAAATCGGTATATCCGTTCGAGAGTTATCGTGCGCACCAGCCAGCCAGACAGACAGACGGACGGACATTGCTAAATGGACTCAAAATTGTCTGAAACACATTTTGTCCAAACATACTCGGGGTCTAAAACCATTATTTCGATGAGGCACATTTTGCCCGTATGAAAGTGTATATACCCTCGTTAGCATAAACGCTGAGGGTATAAAAACTAAAATAACTAGTTGAACCATATTTTGCAGAGAATTAGCCAGATATCAGTGCTAAATTTCTGTGCAAGATCAAGCATGACTGAAGTGTTTTAGTGCTTCATAAATGCAAAAAAACTTTTTTGATGATTTATGCCAAACTCCTAGAGGATAAGCTGTATTTCGTTGAGTTTTAGAGATATCTACTTGAAAATTTGACACAACATAAAGTAAAAGTCGTAGACAAAATAGAAACTGCTAACTCCAAAACCCCTCTTTTTGAGTTATGCCACTCTTTGAGTAAATGAGCGATATACTTTTTGGAGTCGAAAATAATTATTTTGATGAATTATATTAATAATATAATAATAGTTGTTCCACAAACATCACATACGGGACAAGGGAGGCTTCTCTCATATCAATGAGTGCACCCCGATTTATATTAGCTCAATGATATGGGACCTACTGTTTATTGCCGAGTCCGAACGTAGTGTCTTAAGACACCACTTTGTAGAGAAGTTTTACATGGCTGAAATACTCAGGAAATGTCGCCAACAATATTGATAGGTATTTTGCCACCGTTGAAAATTTTGATGTTGACTGGCCGGGGAATCGAACTCACGTGCATGGCGGGTGTGCATACCATTGCAGACATTTTGATGAATTACATACAGAAACAAGTAAACACGTCTTAATTTCGTCCGGGTCGAACTTTTTATACCCTCCACCATAAAATAATCTGAAGTAAAACGGAATAATTATTTTCTTTCCTATCCACAATTTTAGGAACAGATATTCCGTGACCACTTATACCTAAATAAGGTAAAAAAATCATAAAAAATGTATTCAGTCGGTCGGGAGCCTTATATGGGGCTAAATAAAAGTATGGACCTATGTTTTTGGTGGAGAAGTTTTGTGTCCGCTAAGAAACTTTAATGTCGAATTGCAGATACTTGGATCAAAAATTGTAGCTAAAATCCAAAAAAACGAAAATCGGGAGATACCATTAAAAGGGGGCTCTACCAACACATGTGTCTATGTGGACAGTTTTTCGAATTACAGATAGTTGGGTCAAAAATGGGGAGGCACCGTTATATGGACCTACGTTGACAATTTAAAAAGGGGGTGGCTATACAAAAACATGGACCTTTGCTGACAGTTTTTGGTGGAGATGTTGTGTGACCACTGGGAAGCTTAAATGTCCACTTACAAATAGTTCGTTCGAAATTTGTAGCTAAAATCTTAAAAATACCGAAACGTGGACCTATATTGAAAGTTTTTGGTTGAGATGTTTTGTGACCACTGGGAACCTCCAACGGCAAATTACAGGTAGCTTCAATCCTCAAAATACCGAAAATCGGGAGGTAACGTTAAATGAGGCTATTCCAAGACGTAGACCTCTGTTCACAGTTTTTGAAGGTATTATTTTGTTATCACTAGGAACCTCAACTGTCAAATTACAGGTAGTTCCGTGAAGAAATTTTAGCTAAAATCTTCAAAATACCAATAATGTGGAGGTACCGTTATAATAGGCTATACCAAAACATGGACCTATGTTGACAGTTTTAGGTGGAGATATTTTGTGATTACTAGGAACCTCAACTGACCACTGGGGACCCCAAAAGTGAAATTACAGGTAGTTCGGTGAACATTTTTAGCTGAAATCCTCAAAATATCAAAAATGGAGAGATACCGTTATATGGGGGCTACCCCAAAACGTTGACCTATGTTGACAGTTTTAGGTGGAGATGTTTTGTGATTACTAGGAACCTCAACTGTATTACAGGTAGTTTGGTCAAAAATTGTAGCTAAAATCTTTATAATACCGAAAATCGGGAGGTACCGTTATATGGAGGCTATACCAAAACATGGACCTATGTTGACGGTGTTTATATATAATTGTTCCACAAACATCCCAGATGGGACAAGGGAGACTTCTCTCATATCAATGAGTGCACGCCGATTCATATTGGCTCAATGATATGGGACCTACTTTTTATTGCTGAGTCCGAACGGCGTGTCTTAAGACACCACTTGTGGAGAAGTTTTTCAAGGCTGAAATACTCAGGAAACTGAGGGGGAATTTTGCCACCGTTGAAAATTTGATGTTGCTTGGCCTGGGATTCGAACCGCAGACCTTCTAAGTGCAAGGCGGACGTGCTAACCATTGCACCACGGTGGCCCCATGTTGACGGTGTTTAGTGGAGATATTTTGTGACCACTGGGAACCCCAAACGTGAAATTACAGGTAGTTTGGTCAAAAAATGTAGCTAAAATCCCCAAAATACCAAAAATCGGGAGGTACCGTTATATGGAGGCTATACCAAAATGTGGTCCGATATAGCCCATCTTCGAACTTGACCTGCCTATGGAAAAAAGACATTCGGGTGCAAAAATATAGCGCTCTAGCTCAATTATTTCGAACGCTAGAGTGATTACAACAGACGGACATAGCTAGGTCGTCTTAGAATACTGATCAAGAATATATATACTTTATATGGTCGCATATGATTAGTTCGATGTGTTACAAACAGAAAAACAAACTTAATATACCCTCCATACTATGGTGGATGTAATAATAGTTGTTCCACAAACATCTCATACGGGACAAGGGAGACTTCTCTCATATCAATGAGTGCACCCCGATTCATATCAGCTCAATGATATGGGACCTCTTTTTAAAGTTTTTTTTTATGCACTATTTATGTGAAAACGGTTAAAAATATATACGGCTATATCCAAATCTAAATCGATTTTCATCATTTCTGAAAAAAATACTTTCTCTCCCTTTTGCGTTTATATATACATTCAGCATTGCATTGCATTCGCCATTCTCTTCCTTTGAAAGTGTAATTAAATGCTATTTATTCATTAGCACACACATGATTGGTTATGTATTGTGTTAATTATGTTCAAGTGGTGGCCAAAATTTCCCTGTTTTAAAAGAAACGTGTAAACATTGTCCCCTGCAGAATTACGTAATTGTCAAGACCACAATCAAGTAACCTGCCATTTAACGTTCTGATACGCAAATGATTGGTAAACACTGTATGCATCCTCTTTACATTTTACTGATAAATCTGATTTCCTTCCCGCTTAAATGTTCTTGAGTTAATATTTGACTTTGTTTTTGTCCAGAAAGAACAAGCGTTGCAAAAATTAAATGATTTTATGTCAACAGGAAGAAGGGTGTGAATATTTTATGCATATCTGTCGACATGCTGCTCTTCGGAATTTACAATACTGTGATGCAGATTACATTTTACATGACATTTTTTTGGGAGGAAATAAATCAATGAAAATATTGAATTTTAATCACAGAGTATTTCCTGGTAACAACATTACAATGTTAATGTGTAATTGTATAATGGTTGTATGCGGACGAACATCCGTAAAAGTCAAATGAACGAATTTGGTAAAAAGAAAATTTATTTACTGATATGTCTGTTACAGTGTATGGAATTTTCTGCAGTAAAAATGAGTGCAGGGCGATCTTAATAATCTCAATGATTTGGGAACTTACGTTAATGAACCACAATGTGGAAAGGGTTTATGTTCGTCTAGAACGGTCATCAAATCAATTTATAATACACCAAATTAATCATGTTGTGGTAGATAAAATGAAATTACTATCCATATACGGAGATGACATCGATAAGCAACTATCACAATACGTGCTTAAAACAAACCGCAATGCAATGTATTGCTTCCTTCCATGCAAATACTTGAAAAATCAGTGCCAATACTTAGGACATGAGAAACGTGCGAGAGCCAGTAAAAAACTATCAATCGGCTTGGCCGACAGAGCTAAACATCCAGAGAAGTAACACACAATAGTTCTAACGTCTAGATAATACGATGTACAACGTTTGGATTAAATCCGTTTCTCATTTCGAAGTTTATCGTACATACTACCCAGTATAGTTGATGCCGCAAGGGTTTTTTGAACCTTTTGGGCTATTATCTCAAGAAGTAAGGACTTGCCCCTGATAAAAAATGTACCCATTACGAGGACAGCGAATACAAGTTGTTACAACAAAAACCAAAAAGATTCGAAGTCCAAATTTTGGACCGTTCGAGAGTTATCGAGCGCTCCAGCTACTATAATTGGTACCATAGGGGTATTTTAAAACTTTCGAACTAATTTCTCAGGAAGTATGGACTTTTCCCTGAAAAAAAACATGTACTGTCGTAATGGAGGCAGCGAATACAAGTTGTTACAAAAAGAAGAAAAACCATTTGAGAGCAGGCCTTAAACTGCACTCTTCACATATTTTGTGTGGGAAGTACTCAAAGGAGTATACCTATATAGTCCATATATATAACGGACCTGATCTATGTCCATAGAGATATTACGATACGAAAAGTATGGACCAAATCGGTTACTCCCTTCAAGAATTATCGTGAGCACAATTTTTCCGAACATTTTCAAACTTTTGTGGGGGAGGTACCTGAAGGAGTGGACCGATATGGCTCATCTTCGAACTTAAACTAAGTTTGGATAAAATATTACTAACGCCACTTTTTGGAACATATCGGTTCATCTGTTCGAAAGTTATCGTGCGCACCAGCCTGCCAGACGAACAGATATGGCTAAATCGTTTCCAAATGGAAAAAATTAGGAAGTAGGCGTTTCAAAAAAAACTTTGTCGTTTTTTCGGCCGCCCTAATGAACATACCATCGCTATATGCCTGAAAATAGTTTCCCTTTGCAGGGCAATAACCATCTCCTGACCGGAGGAGTCAGCACGGTGAACGAAGACGCTCGAACGAGGATAAGAAGAGATTGTCACAGCTCGCCAAACATCACCATTGCGGCACGGTGTGATAAATGACGTGTCTTTGCAACCTGTTATTTCCCTTGGCTCAAATCATCTTCCGGTCATCGTCTCCGTAAACAGACCACCCACAGGGGTTTGAAGTCACTTTTCTGAACCATGAACTAATTGGCAAGGGTTCAAAGAATTTTACAATCACCGCTTCGCTGATCGCTGCTGCTGCACCTCGCTAGATACCGGTCGAATTCCCGAAATCTGACCAAATTTTCCAGCAGAAGCGACGAGACTAGCATATGAGCGTGATGAGTTTCGTCCTACGAACCCTGATGACCCAAGAGTCAAAGAACATGCTCTTGAAGTCAACAGGCTAGTAGGCGAACATAAGCGCAAAAAGTGTCTAGACCACCTGAAGCAATACAACATTGGTACATGATTAAGTAAATTGTGGGCAACCGTTAAATCACTCTCGAATAGCGGAAATAAGGATGATAAAACGGCTCTTACTTTCAACGGCGTGTGATTAACAGATCCGAAGGGGTGGGCGTGTTATTTTAACCTATAGAGCACCCCGAAAGTGATAGGGCGCGTAGAGGAGTGTGTTACGCCGTATAAGAACACTCCCAGCCGAGGATCTACCACCACAATATACGATGAGCGATTTTGCAGACGTCGTCCGAACCACGAAATTCAATGGTAATGTGTAGGGAACTGTATGGACCCAGGGTTCAGAATTTAACAAGAGTTCCCAATCTGTCGTTAGCCACAGATATTGTAGCAGAAGCCAGGAAAGTTGGCAGTGTTGTCTCGCTACAGAAGCCAGGATGCCAACAGATGTGAATAGTACAGGCCAATATTCCTCGTGTCGCCAGTAGCGATGATTCTAGAGGTACTACGTCTGCATGGTCTCCTAACATACACAGCACCACAATAGCATTACTCGCCATATTCACACATGTCAGCCGAGGACTGAAACAGAACAGGTCGTGCGACCGAATAGTTATGTTGGCTTTTGGCCTATCGAAAGCTTTTAATATCATCAACCAAGCCAAGCTGTTCGAGGATATAGAGAAGACATCCAAGCTGGTCGAGGATATAGAGAAGACATCCCTCTAGCCGTGTTTGAAATGTTGGATAATCAAATACATTCGTTGGCCCCAGTCGTTTGCAGAAGTGGAGTTCCCCAAGACGGGATGATATATCCCGAACTTTAAATCCCTACGTTTCTGAAATGCCACACCCTCCAGATGGCATAGAGATCGTAACGTATGTAGATGATTGTACGATCTTGGCTTCGGCTACTATCGTCGATTACATACGTGATAGATTAAATTTCTATATTGCTGATTGTGTGCAATTCTTGACACAATCACCGACCCGGTCCGCGTTGCTGGCCCTTAAAACAGTTTTATGTTATGTTTATGTTTTAGTTTAACATACCGCCAAAGAACTAATGACTTAAGGGATGCATTTATTTCATCTGCTGGAGGACAATAACTGGAAGTGTTTGTCTGAAAACTAAACGCGGATTGCTTCTTAAATCGCCCAAGAATCGATCTAAAGCTTCTAGGGAATTTTTATGTGCAATCGTACGTACATTCGTTCCAAATGACAACTTCTATTTAATATGGCAGGTGTGCCCTTCATTCAAATGAATGTCCAGTGGCAACTTAAGGGTCCACTGTATCATCCTTCCACCTTATTATAATATATGTTAAATACCTGAGCTATCGATATGTAGTCTTCTAATTTAATACTTGCTTTCCAATAAGACCAAAGCTTTGTTATGCTGGTATTTCCATTAGTTTGCAACATATTGAAAAAAATAGGCGTGGTCGGGTCTTAAGAACACAAATAACACAACCATCATTGTCTATCGAATTAATTTTTAAACCCCGCTAGTTTATTTTCACCAGGGGACATCCCTGTACATCATCTGAAAAATACATGAAAATCGGTGCAGAAGTTTTGAAGATATAACATATTTAAATAATTCATGTCGGGCATTTAGGTCCCAAATAAGGACTTAAGGTGAGAGACACAACCACCATTGCAAATTCATTTTCAAACCAATATGTTCGCAAGATTAACAAATGAAGCGTTTTTAAAAAATAGGACCGCCCCCTTCTATATTCAACAAAATATATAGCCTATTTTCACCAGGGATCATCCCTGTACATTTTCTGAAATTTTCAGGAAAATCGGTTCAATAGTTTGGGGTCTTTGGGCCCTAAATAAGTACATTGGATCGGAGATTCAATCACCCTTGCCTCGCAAATTTATTTTCTAACCGATCGTATTTTTTTCGAAATTAGTGTTTTTTAAAAAGAAGGGGCTAGGGGAGGTACCCCATCCGAAATTCAACAAAATATATAACCTTTTTCACCAGGATGGTGAAAGTTCGGATGAAATAATTCAATCGTTCGTTTCAGTTTTGCTAAAATAGCTTTTATAAAAATTGGGCATAGCGGAGGTACCCCGCCCTTCCGAAATTCATGCAATGAATTTTTCAGGCAAATCGGTTCAGTATTTTTGAAGAAATAACGTATTTAAAAAAGTGGGCGTGCTTAAATAGCGTTTTAAAAAAAGTAGGGCATAGGTGAGGTACCCCGCCCCCTACGAAATTCAAAAAAATGTATAGTTTTTTTTTTCACCACGGGTGTTGCCAGTATATTTTCTGAAAATTTCAAGAAAATCGGTACAAACTAACGAACACACATTGTCTTTTATATATAAACTCTCGAATAGAGTACAGTCTAAGAGTAAAATTGAGTAACGTCAATTTGTGGGGTGGAAGTTCGGAGGGGGAAGTTCGGAATGGGGTCGTTCGGAGCAGGGTGGTTCGGAGCAGGATGGTTCGGAGGGTGGAAATTCGGAGTAGAGTAGTTCGGAAGGTTGAAGTTCGGAAGGTTGAAGTTCGGAGCGGGGTTGTTCGGAGGGTGAAACTTCGGAGAAGAGTGGTTTGGGGGGTGGAAGTTCGGAAGAATTAACTCAATCGTTCGTTTCAGTTTTGCTAAGATTTCGTGTTTAAAAAATGGGCCATGGCGGAGGTACCCCACCCCGCCCCTCCGAAATTCAACAAATATGTTTTCACCACGGATCCTCCCTGTACATTCTCTGGAAATTTCAGGAAAATCGGTTCGGTGATTTTGGATATACAACATATTTAAAAAGTGGGCTTGCTAAAGTCATTTTTATACCCTCCACCATATGGAGGGTATAATTAAATTTGTCATTCCGTTTGTAACACATCGAAATATTCGTCGGAGACCCTATAAAGAATATATATTATTGATCAGCATAAAATTCTATGTCGATTTGACCATGTCCGTCTGTCCGTCCGTCCGTCTGTCTGTCTGTTGAAATCAAGATACAGCTCGCAATTTTAAAGATAGAGAGTCGAAATTTGGTACAGAAGTTTTTATTACTTGCAGGATGGTTGGTATTGAAAATGGGATATATCGGTCCACGTTTTGATATAGCCCCCATAGAACGGTACCTCCCGATTTTCGGTATTTTTCAGGTTTTAGCTTCATTATCCTACCAAAATGGCTGAAATTTGGTACGTAGTCTTCTTTAGGGATATAAAACTTTCCCCCAGAATTTTGTCGGTATCGGTCCACACCTTCATATAGCCCCCATAGAACGGTACCTCCCTATTTTCGGTATTTTTAAGGTTTTAGCTTCATTATCCTACCAAAATGGCTGAAATTCGGTACGTAGTCTTCTTTAGGGGTATAAAACTTTCCCCCAGAATTTTGTTGGTATCGGTCCACACCTTCATATAGCCCCCATAGAACGGTACCTCCCGATTTTCGGTATTTTGAAGGTTTTAGCTTCATTATCCTACCAAAATGGCTGAAATTTGGTACGTAGTCTTCTTTAGGGGTATAAAACTTTCCCTTAGAATTTTGTTGGTATCGGTCCACACCTTCATATAGCCCCCATAGAACGGTACCTCCCGATTTTCGGTATTTTTAAGGTTTTAGCTTCATTATCCTACCAAAATGGCTGAAATTTGGTACGCAGTCTTCTTTAGGGGTATACAACTTTCCCCCAGAATTTTGTTGGTATCGGTCCACACCTTCATATAGCCCCCATAGAACGGTACCTCCCGATTTTCGGTATTTTGAAGGTTTTAGCTTCATTATCCTACCAAAATGGCTGGAATTTGGTACGTAGTCTTCTTTAGGGGTATAAAACTTTCCCTTAGAATTTTGTTGGTATCGGTCCACACCTTCATATAGCCCCCATAGAACGGTACCTCCCGATTTTCGGTATTTTGAAGGTTTTAGCTTCATTATCCTACCAAAATGGCTGAAATTTGGTACGCAGTCTTCTTTAGGGGTATACAACTTTCCCCCAGAATTTTGTTGGTATCGGTCCACACCTTCATATAGCCCCCATAGAACGGTACCTCCCGATTTTCGGTATTTTGAAGGTTTTAGCTTCATTATCCTACCAAAATGGCTGAAATTTGGTACGTAGTCTTCTTTAGGGGTATAAAACTTTCCCTTAGAATCTTGTTGGTATCGGTCCACACCTTCATATAGCCCCCATAGAACGGTACCTCCCGATTTTCGGTATTTTTAAGGTTTTAGCTTCATTATCCTATAAAAATGGCTGAAATTGGGTACGTAGTCTTCTTTAGGGGTATAAAACTTTCCCCCAGAATTTTGTTGGTATCGGTCCACACCTTCATATAGCTCCCATAGAACGGTACCTCCCGATTTTCGGTATTTTTAAGGTTTTAGCTTCATTATCCTACCAAAATGGCTGAAATTTGGTACGCAGTCTTCTTTAGGGGTATACAACTTTCCCCCAGAATTTTGTTGGTATCGGTCCACACCTTCATATAGCCCCCATAGAACGGTACCTCACGATTTTCGGTATTTTGAAGGTTTTAGCTTCATTATCCTACCAAAATGGCTGAAATTTGGTACGTAGTCTTTTTTAGGTGTATAAAACTTTCCCTTAGCTTTCCTAAAAATGGCTGAAATTTTGTACGTAGTCTTCTTTAGGGGTATAAAACTTTCCCCCAGAATTTTGTCGGTATTGGTCTACACCTTCATATAGTCCCCATAGAACGGTACCTCCCGATTTTCGGTATTTTGAATGTTTTAGCTTCATTATCACACCGAAATGGCTGAAATTTGGTATTTAGACTTCGTTGGGGGTACTCAAACTCCCCTTTGAATTTGTCGGTATAGGTCCACGCCTTCATATAGCCCCCATGGAAAGGTACCTTCCGATTTTTCATATTTTGAAGGTTGTGTCTTCAATATTCCACCAAAATGGCTGAAATTTGGTATTTAGTCTTCAATGTGATATAAAACTGTTCGTCAGAAATATGTCTGTACAGGTCCACGCATTCATATTGCCCCATTTCTGACTAACATTCGTCGGTATAGGTCCACGTTTCGATATAGCCCCCATAGAACGGTACCTCCCGATTTTCGTAATACTGAAGATTGTGACGAAAATATCCAACCGAAATGGCTGAAATTCGTTATTTCGTCTTCCAAGAGTTATAAAATATTCCAGAAGAGTATTAGAAGCGTACTTCTTGTTTTTCGGTATTTTTTAAGTTTTAGTCACATTCACAAGTCTTCTTTGAGCCTAAAAACTTTCCGTCAGAAATTTGTCGGTATAGAACGACGTTTTGAAATAGCCCATATAGAATGGTGCCTCACATTGTTTTACCGAAATTGCTGAAATTTAGTATTAAGTCTTCTTCGTACACGAAAGGAAACTAATTATTCCATTTTACTTCAATACAACATGTGGTGGAGGGTATAACAAGTTCGGCCCGGCCGAACTTAACACCGTTTTTACTTGTTTTAAAAAATATATGGCATGAGGGAGGTACCCCGCCCCCTCCGAAATTCAAAAAAAATATGTAGCCTATTTTCACCACGGGTGTTCCCTATACATTCTCTGAAATTTTCAAGAAAATCTGTTCAGCCGTTTTGGAGTTTATACGGAACATACAAACATACTAACATACACACATTGCCTTTTATATATAAGATATATCAAAATAATTCGATTTCAGGGGGAGGTACCTGAAGTAGTGGACCGATAGGGCTTATCTTCGAACTTAAACTAAGTTTAACTAAGTATTCCGAAAACCAATTTGGGACCGAATAGGTTGACCCATTCGAGAGTTATCGTGCGCTCTAGCCACTTCATATGGTGCCATAGTATTTTTTTTGCAATTTTTACCCTATTTTCTCAGGAAGTATGGAGTTGACCCGGATGAAACTTGTACCGTTTTATAGGGGGAGTGAATACAAGTGGTTACAACAAAAATCAAAGCGATTCGAGAGCAGGTCCTAAACTGAACTTTTCCGAATTTTTGTGTGGGAGGTACCCGAAGGATTAGACCGATTAAGTCCATATTAGAACCTCATCTAAGTCTGGTAGAAATTTCACGATGTGCCAAGCATGGACCAAATCGGTTACTCCTTTCAATAGTTATCGTGCGCACAAATTTTCCGAAGGAGTGGACCGATATAACCCATCTTAGAACTTAAACTTAGTTTGGACAAAATATTACGAAAGCCAAATTTTGTGCTCCAGTCAGCCAGACAGACAGCTAGGCGGACGTGGCTAATTCAACTCCAAATTGTCTGAAACGGATTTCATACAAACATACTTGTGGTCTTAATCCATTATTTTGATGAGGCACATTTGTCCCGTATGAAAGTGTATATATACCCTCGTTAGCACAAATGCTGAGGGTATTAATTGTTTTTACTTAAGCCAGAGACTTTTAATTTTTTTACGGTTTTTAGGTGAAAAATATAAAATGTTTATACCCTCCACCATAAGGTATATTAAGTTTGCCATTCCGTTTGTAACTACTTGAAATAATCATTGTAGACCCCACAAACTATATATCGACGCCTCCAAACAATAGTATGCTAAGTCGACTTAGCATGTTTTCAAGTTCTTTACATTTTTATATTTAACGTCCTTTAACTTAAATTCTGTCAAATTTTGGTAATAATCGGACAATCCGAACAGAAGTTATAAACAAATATTGACTTAGCATAGTACTGAAGGTCAAAGAAATTTCCAAACTTTGAGAGCTTCTCCTGCAAAACTCACTTTTTAGACTTAGCATACTATTATTTGGAGGTGTCGATATATTCTTGGTCAGCGTGCAATTCTACATCGATATAGCCATGTCCGTCCGTCTGTGTAAATCACTCTAGCGTCCGAACGGATTGACGTAGGTGTATGAAATTTTGGGAAAATCCATTATATGTACGTAGGACTTTTGGTATTGAAAGCGGGCTATGCAGGTCCACGCGTATAGCCCCCATACAAAATGACGCGTGACACGTCGTCGTTTTAATGAATTTTTAAGATATTTGTCCCATTTTACCACCGAATTGGTTGTAATTTGGTATTTTGTGTTTCCAGAGGCCAACAAATATTCCTACCAAAGTTGGTTTATATAGGTTTTGGTATGGCCCTCATATAACGCCCCACATAAAGTACGCGTCGTTTTAACATATTTTGAATGTATTAGTCCCAATTGACAACAGAATCGGTTGCACATTTGTATTTTGTGTTTCCATATGCTAAGAAACATTTCTACCATAATATGTTTATATAGGCCCACGTTTTGATATAACCCCCATAGGACGATATCTCCCGATTTTCGGTATTTTGAATGTTTTGGCCTCATTATCACACCGAGATGGCTGAAATTTGGTATTTAGTCTTCGTTACAACTTTCTCCCAGAAATTTGTAGGTATAGGTCCACGCCATCATATAGCCCCCATAGAACGGTACCTTCCGATTTTCGGTATTTTTAAGGTTGTGGCCACATTAATCCACCGATATAGCTGAAATTTGTGGTGGAGGGTATAAAAGGTTCGGCCCGACCGAACTTAATGCTTTACCTACTTGTTATAGTTAAAATTGAAATTTTGACATCGACAATTCATTAATTTTTAATTTCAATTCGCTTATGGACAAGATTAATAGGTTATTAATGATCCCACAAAACATATCCTGATCGGTTTACTCGATTTCGAGTTACCGTTGGCACCGCAAACTGCTTTAGTAAAAACACTGTCTCGTAAGCGGCCATTTGTCAGAACACTGTGCCATATTTTTCAACAACGAAAATTTCGAAAGTAGCTTAAGGTGTGATCTTTCAGATGAAAACAATATCTACTAAAACAGTTTGGTAGATTCCTTAAGTCCGGAAAATTCGGCGGCCTGTTGAATAATGGCTATGTTGGACCAAATATTGTTTCAAATTGTAGCTACTACGGTAACTTTAGGATCATTTTACTAGTACCTATTTTTTTTTTTTTTTTTTGAAACGTCATGCAAAATAACAAACGATGTGGGTCATTTGAAAGCGAAGGTTGGCGTTCAGTCGAACTTGTTTAGCACAACTATACATTTTAAACAAGTTTAAAGTTTAGCTTACTTTCAAGAATACATTTGAAATGAAATATCAAAAATAATACTATTTATTAAAACCGGTTAACCGACATAAATAACCGGTCTTTCGGTTAACCGAAAATTAGGTTTTTGGCGAAAACCGGTTTTGGTATTGTAACTCAAAACCGGATAACCGGTTTTGACTCCCTACCCAGAATTTTGTCAATAGAGGTCCAGTACAGTACCGCCCGATTTCATGATTTTAGCCGTATCATCGTACCGAAATTGATAAAATTCGTTTTAAAGGTGTTACACCAATCGGTGCACCTATGTCGACAATGATTCTACTTTCTACTGGGTATGTACATACCCTGTAGGAAATGTAAATAGTGAATCTATACAGACTTACTACTGACATTGCCAACAATACTACTGACACATTGTAGACAAGTCATGTAATTTCCTATAGACATTTTGTATGAACGCATCATTTGAAAGTCACTAGTGACATTGGAACCTGTCCCAGTAAAATTTGTAGAAAGGGATTCCATGCGATGACGTGATTTCATGGCATCTTTTGCATTGGTTCAAAAGAAGTCGTGAAGGATCCAATTTTTTCATCAGCATTTAAACCCATTCCATTGATTAAATAGAGGCGAATTTTGTGTTTTTATACCCTCCACCATAGTATGGAGGGTATATTAAGTTTGTTTTTCCGTTTGTAACGCATTGAAATACTCATTTGCGACCCTATAAAGTATATATATTCTTGATCAGGGTAAAATTCTGATCGATCTGTGCACGTCCGTCCGGTCGTCCCTCTGTGGTAATCACTCTAGCATCCAAAAAAATGGAGATAGAACGCTGAAATTTTGGGAAAATGCGTCTTTTGTTTGCAGGCAGGTCAAGTTCGATGATGGGCTATATCGGTCCACGTTTTGGTATAGCCCCCATATAACGGTACCCCCCGATTTACGGCATTTTGCCGTTTTTAGCTACATTTTCAGACCGATTTAGCTATAATTTGACATTTAGGGTTCTTAAGTGTCAATAAACTTATATAACACAAATTCTGGACATAGGTCCACGTTTTGGTATAGCCCCCATACAACGGTACCCCCCGATTTACGGTATTTTGACGTTTTTAGCTACATTTTCAGACCGATGTAGCTATAATTTGACATTTAGGGTTCTTAAGGGTCAATAAACCTATATAACAGAAGTTGTGGACATAGGTTCACGTTTTGGTATACCCCCCATATAACGGTACCCCCGATTTACGGTATTTTGACGTTTTTAGCTACATTTTCAGATCGATGAAGCTATAATTTGACATTTAGGGTTCTTAAGTGTCAATAAACTTATATAACAAAAGTTGTGGACATAGGTCCACGTTTTGGTATAGCCCCCATATATAACGGTACCCCCCGATTTACGGTACTTTGCCGTTTTTAGCTACATTTTCAGACCGCTTTAGCTATAATTTGACATTTGGGGTTCTTAAGTGTCAATAAACCTATATAACAGAAGTTGTGGACATAGGTTCACGTTTTGGTATACCCCCCATATAACGGTACCCCCGATTTACGGTATTTTGACGTTTTTAGCTACATTTTCAGATCGATGTAGCTATAATTTGACATTTAGGGTTCTTAAGTGTCAATAAACCTTTATAACAAAAGTTGTGGACATAGGTCCACGTTTTGGTATAGCCCCCATATAACGGTACCCCCGATTTACGGTATTTTGACGTTTTTAGCTACATTTTCAGACCGATTTATCTATAATGTGACATTTAGGGTTCTTAAGTGTAAATAAAGTTATATAACAAAAGTTGTGGACATAGGTCCACGTTTTGGTATAGCCCCTATATAACGGAACCCCCGATTTACGGTATTTTGACGTTTTTAGCTACATTTTCAGACCGATTTAGCTATAAATTGACATTCAGGGTTCTTAAGTGTCAATAAACTCATATAACAAAACTAGTGGACGTAGATCAATGTTTTGGAATAGCCTCTATATAACGTTACCACCCGATTTCAGGTATTTTGACGATTTACATATGTCGCATTTCTAGACCGAATTAGCTATAATTATTGATATTTAGGGTTCTTAGTGACCAAAAAAATTATATTCGAAAAAATTATGAACATAGGTACATGTTTTGGTATAGCTCCATATAACGGTATCTCCTGATTTTCGGATTTTGAGATTTTTACCTACAAGTTTTAACCGAATTAACTGTAATTTGAACATTTGACATTTGAAGTTCTTAGTGGTCACCACACCTCTCCGCCTAAATTGTCTGAAATTTTGGGAAAATGCGTCTTTGGTTTGCAGGCAGGTCAAGTTCGATGATGGGCTATATCGGTCCACGTTTTGGTATCGCCCCCATATTACGGTATCCCCGATTTACGGTATTTTGCCGTTTTTAGCTACATTTTCAGATCGATGTAGCTATAATTTGACATTTAGGGTTCTTAAGTGTCAATAAACTTATATAACAAAAGTTGTGGACATAGGTCCACGTTTTGGTATAGCCCCCATATAACGGTACCCCCCGATTTACGGTATTTTGACGTTTTTAGCTACATTTTCAGACCGATTTAGCTATAATTTGACATTTGGGGTTCTTAAGTGTCAATAAACCTATATAACAGAAGTTGTGGACATAGGTTCACGTTTTGGTATACCCCCCATATAACGGTACCCCCGATTTACGGTATTTTGACGTTTTTAGCTACATTTTCAGATCGATGTAGCTATAATTTGACATTTAGGGTTCTTAAGTGTCAATAAACTTATATAACAAAAGTTGTGGACATAGGTCCACGTTTTGGTATAGCCCCCATATAACGGTACCCCCGATTTACGGTATTTTGACGTTTTTAGCTACATTTTCAGACCGATTTATCTATAATGTGACATTTAGGGTTCTTAAGTGTCAATAAAGTTATATAACAAAAGTTGTGGACATAGGTCCACGTTTTGGTATAGCCCCTATATAACGGAACCCCCGATTTACCGTATTTTGACGTTTTTAGCTACATTTTCAGACCGATTTAGCTATAAATTGACATTCAGGGTTCTTAAGTGTCAATAAACTCATATAACAAAACTAGTGGACGTAGATCAATGTTTTGGAATAGCCTCTATATAACGTTACCACCCGATTTCAGGTATTTTGACGATTTACATATGTCGCATTTCTAGACCGAATTAGCTATAATTATTGATATTTAGGGTTCTTAGTGACCAAAAAAATTATATTCGAAAAAATTATGAACATAGGTACATGTTTTGGTATAGCTCCATATAACGGTATCTCCTGATTTTCGGATTTTGAGATTTTTACCTACAAGTTTTAACCGAATTAACTGTAATTTGAACATTTGACATTTGAAGTTCTTAGTGGTCACCACACCTCTCCGCCTAAATTGTCTGAAATTTTGGGAAAATGCGTCTTTGGTTTGCAGGCAGGTCAAGTTCGATGATGGGCTATATCGGTCCACGTTTTGGTATCGCCCCCATATTACGGTATCCCCGATTTACGGTATTTTGCCGTTTTTAGCTACATTTTCAGATCGATGTAGCTATAATTTGACATTTAGGGTTCTTAAGTGTCAATAAACTTATATAACAAAAGTTGTGGACATAGGTCCACGTTTTGGTATAGCCCCCATATAACGGTACCCCCCGATTTACGGTATTTTGACGTTTTTAGCTACATTTTCAGACCGATTTAGCTATAATTTGACATTTGGGGTTCTTAAGTGTCAATAAACCTATATAACAGAAGTTGTGGACATAGGTTCACGTTTTGGTATACCCCCCATATAACGGTACCCCCGATTTACGGTATTTTGACGTTTTTAGCTACATTTTCAGATCGATGTAGCTATAATTTGACATTTAGGGTTCTTAAGTGTCAATAAACTTATATAACAAAAGTTGTGGACATAGGTCCACGTTTTGGTATAGCCCCCATATAACGGTACCCCCGATTTACGGTATTTTGACGTTTTTAGCTACATTTTCAGACCGATTTATCTATAATGTGACATTTAGGGTTCTTAAGTGTCAATAAAGTTATATAACAAAAGTTGTGGACATAGGTCCACGTTTTGGTATAGCCCCTATATAACGGAACCCCCGATTTACCGTATTTTGACGTTTTTAGCTACATTTTCAGACCGATTTAGCTATAAATTGACATTCAGGGTTCTTAAGTGTCAATAAACTCATATAACAAAACTAGTGGACGTAGATCAATGTTTTGGAATAGCCTCTATATAACGTTACCACCCGATTTCAGGTATTTTGACGATTTACATATGTCGCATTTCTAGACCGAATTAGCTATAATTATTGATATTTAGGGTTCTTAGTGACCAAAAAAATTATATTCGAAAAAATTATGAACATAGGTACATGTTTTGGTATAGCTCCATATAACGGTATCTCCTGATTTTCGGATTTTGAGATTTTTACCTACAAGTTTTAACCGAATTAACTGTAATTTGAACATTTGACATTTGAAGTTCTTAGTGGTCACCACACCTCTCCGCCTAAATTGTCTGAAATTTTGGGAAAATGCGTCTTTGGTTTGCAGGCAGGTCAAGTTCGATGATGGGCTATATCGGTCCACGTTTTGGTATCGATATTAGGGTTATGATATTTAGGGTTCTTAGTGACCAAAAAACTAATATTCGAAATAATTGTGAACGTAGGTCCGAGTTTTGGCAATTTTAGCTACAATTTTTAATCGAACTAACTGTAATTTGATATTTGAAGGTTGTAGTGGTCACCACACATCTGCATCAACAATTTTCAACATAGCCCCAATATAACGATACTTCCCGATTTTCGGTGCTTTGAGGATTTTACTTAAAATGTTTAACAACGTAGGTTCATGTTTTGGTATAGCCCCAAAACAAACCTCCCGATTTTCCGTACCTTAGCTTTATTTTTTGGACGAACTTTCTGTAATTTGAAATTTAAAAGCCAACAAAAATTCTGCAACAAAAAGTGTACATTTAAGTTCATATTTTCGTATAGCCCACATACCTCCAAACTAGCTGTTAATGACATTTGAAGTTCCCACGTTATGTACCGATTTTCGGTATTTTGAGGATTCTAGCTAAAATTTTTAACCGAATTAGGAGTAATTTGACATTAAAGGCTCCCATCAAAAACTGTCAACATAGGTCCATGTTTTATTATAACCCCTATATAACGGTACCTCCCAATTTCTCGCCCACCAAAAATTGTCAACATACATACAAAGGGCCTCCCGAATGAAGCATTTTATGTACATTATCTGACTTTTTAACGTACCCACTTAAAGTTGGGGACAGGAATGAAAACTAATTATTCCATTTTAGTTCAGAATATTTTATGGTGGAGGGTATGAAAAGTTCGGCCCGGCCGAACTTAACGCTTTTTTACTTGTTATTTATACACATTTTTCTAAATATATAAGATTAATTATTTACAATATTGTGGGAGAATCAAAATCACAGTCAAGGTTGTTAAAACTCTTGTCGTAATGATAATGTCATTGCAAAGGGTTGGTGAGCATTGGCGTAAATGACATGCTTTGGATCCAAAAATGAATAGCATATTTTCGATATCGAGTTTCTGACAACTTCAAGCCTATTGTAAATAATTAATTTTATATATTTAGAAAAATGTGTATAAATAAAAACACTAAATTCAACTCTATTGAATCTATGGAATGGGTTCAAAAGCTGATAAAAAGATCGGATCTTTCACGAGTTCCTTTGCATGGGTTCAAATGCTGATGAGAAGATCGGATCTTTCACGACTTCCTTTGCATTGGTTGAAATGCTAATGAAAAAATCTGATCTTTCACGACTTCGTTTGAACCAATGCAAAAGATGCCATGAAATCACGTCATCGCATGGAACCCCTTCCTTCAAATTTTGCTGGGTACATACATATTTTCAGATGGTGTTTGTTTGAAAACACAATTATTTCCCATAGTTTCCCAACATACAATTTTGTGTTGTTTTATGAAATAACAAAAAAATATTTATAAACATATTCATCTTCTACACAGATAAACCTACAATAATTGTGAATATTAAATACATATTTTCCATAGGATATCGTTGAGATAATTTTAAATTAGTACACATGCATTTTAAAACTTGTTATAATCTACACGACTATGAGGGGAGGGTATTATATGTTGGTTTTGGCCAAAAAGTTTGTAACGCATCGATCGTAGACCCATACATATCTATATCAAAATGAATGTCTCGAAGAGCTGATCACACTACAGGTCGCAAGTTTAATCCGATCTTCACAAAATTTTGGGTGTTGATGAAGATCTCGGAGGGGAAGAAGCCTATTAATTTTGGTGATGGTCGGATAATATTCAGGGGTCGGAATGGACATAAAACTTATTTGGAGAAAAAGTCAACATTTTATTTCAAAGCGAATATCTCCGCTTCTATAAGGGGTATATCAAAAGCAAAACCTGCTAATGAAAGTAGAAAATATCACTTTTACAACGATATAAAGTGGGTTGTCATAGATCGTAAAACAACAGAGATATCGCAAGATAATGCATCCCTTTTTCCATTTTTTGTGCAATCACACAACAGGTGGCAATTTTGATCGGATTCTCACGACATTTTGGGGGTTGATGGCGTACATCCCACTTTTTCATTTTTTATTTAAGTTGTACTGCGTTTCAGCAAAATTGACCTGTATTAAGGAAGACATTCAGAGCAAAGACGATAAGCTATCCCAATTTTAATATTTCGAATTTTACTAGTCAAAAGCTTATGCACAGGAGTAGTGGTGTAGGGTATCACATAGTCGGCCCCGACCCGACTATATCCTTGGCTCATTTGTTTGTAATATTACCTCAACTAATTTTGTTATGTTGGGTTGGCTTTTGCCATAGAATGAACCAAGGTATATTTATATAAGGTAGATGCATGATTACAACAACTAAAACATTTACAAAAACAACACTATTGTTATTGAAAATTAAATGTCAATGAAAATATTGAATATATTGTCGTTCTAAAAATGTTCTCCTGATAAACAAAAATACATTTTGAAAATTCTCTAAAATAGAACAACTTTCAATTAAAATGTAAATATAAAGCATTCAGAACTGTCGTAGGTCATTTTCATTACACGTTTAGGATGAAAAGAAGTATTTTATGGTAGCAAATTTCGAGCCATTACACATAAAGAAACGATGGAAAAACTATATTGAACAATTATTCACTGACGACCAACGGTCAAGATATGATAACAACATAAATACATCTTTAACGGGAAACCCAATTACCAAATCCGAAGTAGAATATGCAATTCAATCACTAAAAGATAGGAAATCAACCGGACCCGACGAAATTCCTTCTGAAGTCTTACAATTAATAGATGGTGATAACATCTCACTCATTGTAAGACTTTTCAATCATGTGTATGATACTGGCCAATATCCAAACGAATGGCTGAAATCAACTTTTATTGCGATACCAAAGAAATCTAATGCAAAAAAGTGTTGTGACTACAGGCTTATTAGCCTTATGTGCCACATATTAAAAATTTTTTTGAGAATAATCCACAAACGAATTTACACGAAATGCGAAAGTGCTATGGGAGAGTCCCAGTTCGGCTTCAAGGAGGGTATGGGCACCAGAGAAGCCATATTATCCATCCAAGTACTGGTACAGAAATGCCGCGAAGTTCAAAAAGATGTTTATATATGTTTCATTGATTATGAAAAGGCATTCGATAACGTCCAACACGACAAATTGATAAATATACTAAGGGAAATTGGAATACAAGAAAAAGAAATTAGATGCATACGCAATTTATATTGGAACCAAACTGCAAGAATTGAAATAAATGGTGATCTGACTGACGAAATTCCCATATCAAAAGGAGTCAGGCAAGGATGCATACTATCGCCGCTTCTTTTTAATATATACTCCCAAAAGATATTTAATGAGTCAATTGAAGGAGAACGAATTGGAATAAGAGTTCAGGGTAAAATTATAAATAATATACGCTATGCTGATGATTCCACAATTATTGCTAGCAGTATATCTGGGCTGCAACAACTCTTAGACAAACTCACGTACGTAAGCGAATCATATGGCCTCAAAATAAATATAAAGAAGACAAAATATATGATTGTAAGTCGAAAATATGTCAGTTGTGAAACGTCACTAAATATCAAAAACGAAAACATCGAACGCGTAAAATCTTTTACATACCTCGGCGTTTTAATTAACGACCAATGGAACACATCAAACGAAATTAAGCGTCGAGTGGAGATGGCCAGAAATGCCTTTTTTAAATACAAAAAAACACTTACAAACCATGAAATTGGTCTCAAAACGAAGGCAAGATTTGTCAAATGCTACATTTGGTCTATACTACTATATGCAGTAGAAACCTGGACCCTAAAAAGTGCAGATGAGAAAAAAATTGAAGCATTTGAAATGTGGGTATACCGAAGAATACTGAAGATACCCTATACATCGCATATTACGAATCAAGAAATTCTAAGACGAATGAACCTCGATAGGCAACTTTTACGCACCGCAAAATCAAGGAAAATCGCATACCTGGGGCACCTGATGAGGAACCATAAATATAAATTTATACAAGCCATTATTAAATGTAATATAGAAGGACACAGAACAAGAGGCAGAAGAGAGACGTACTGGTTAAGGAACATCCAAGAATGGACAGGATACTGGGATGAAACGAATCTAATATATGCTGCGAAGAATCGAGAGCTGTCAATAATTTCATAACATAAAACATTAAAATATATTAATTTGTAATACATATAGTATTGTATGATCGCTTATATCCGAATAACGGATCCGCAAATAAAGAAGAGAAGAAGAAATTTCGAAGTTTTAAATTTCATGAGTAGACACTATTACATTTTGAAAACCAAAGTTTCAATAAAAGGAAAAATACCACTGATTGTCACTTCTACCTTTTATAAATGTACCATGGAATGAATTTGTGTTTTGAAAATTTTCAAAACAAAAACGAATGTTCTCTTTTTGAATTGTGTGAGCAAATTGACGCACACTGACAGTAGAAGGGCATCCTTGAACACCCCTGGTATATAGTTCAATTCAATTTGTATAACATTATTTGCAATATTTGCCCCGCTCAAATAATACACAGACAGAGAGAAAAAACCAATTGTTTGGTTTACCAATTGAAATCATTGAACTGTATGAAATTCGTGAAAACAATAACAACAAATTCAAATATAATTTCAACGAAATGATATAACCAACATGATGAATGGATGGATGGTTAGATGGTTGCAGAAAAGTCAATTGCAAAAATGTATGTATGTGCATACGAGTATGTGGTTTGAACATTTCGTCAGAGTTATATGCAAATTTGAAGAATACATATACCATACATACAAATCTGGCTAAATAAGCATCCTTATTTCGAAAGGAGGAGGAAATACATAATAAAAGGCTTTTGATAACATCTTTCTGTGGTTAAGTTTGTTATTCGGCAGACAGAAAAAGGGCAACAGAATCAATAACTCGATGACATTTTTTCATTGTTTTTTTCATCTTGCTTAAATTTCTATACTTTTACTGGATGACAATTTTCTTAAGAAGAAATTGTTAAGCATTATTTAAGATGAATTTAAAATAAGAATGTAGATTTCGTAGACATGTATATCTCTCGAGAATGTTTTTCTGGAATAGGGGGATGATATAGGAGAACGTATGCTAAGCGACGAATTTGATACGCTTTAAGTGGAAGTGGAAGTGGAAGTCATCCCCACTTGTAAATTTCAGAAAGTTGATTATTTTTGCTTTGTTTTGAAGTATTAGTAGAATAGAAAGGCCGGTCAAGGCGATAGTAGAGCTGGCAAAAATCGATAGCACTATCGATTCTTTTTTTAAATCGATACAGATAGGTAGTTTTGTCTATAGATATTATCGGACTAAAAACACATAACCTAAAATGTATTCAAATGATCAGAAATTACGCGGTTTTTGGGCAGTACACAGAAAAAATAATTACTGCATTTCAGTAATAGTGTTCATAAAGTCTTGCCAAGGTTCAAATTTCTGAATTTAAGGAACGCTTTTCATAATGCAAAAAAAATAGAAATGTTGATCTAATAAAATAAAAAAAGCATACAATTGACAGCTCCAATCAGTATTTATAATATTTTAAAATTTGGAAGTTGCCTGTGTGCAACATTGGGCCACTGTGGTATTAAAGTTGTTACATTAGTGGAAGTCGAAAATTCTGGTTAGTGGTATTCAATGAAGAGGGTCAATGAGACATTCGAGCTTGGGAAAAATGTTATATTTTTATTATTATTTGAATACTGGACTTAAATTAAAAGGAGATTGACACATTTTTTGGTTAATATACATATTACGTATTATGAATTTTCAAGATATCAGGAGAATATCTGTTCAAATACCGATGATGTTAATTTTATATATTGGATGAAGGTCAATACTATCAGGTTTAAACTATGCATACAACATATAAAATAGTTTTCAAACGCTTCTACTCTGAAAAACATCAATATGAGCATTTCAAATTATATGAACACCACCATATACGTCAAAATTAGCTAGTTCGTGAACTATATATGATAAATATAGACCAATTTTCCATTCCATTCCCATCAATTTTCCTCTAGAATTAAACAATTTTTTTATGCTTTTCCACATCGTGAATAATAAAAAATATAACGATAATACAAAGACTTAAGAAATAATCTTTGTTAATTTTTATAACCACAATGGCCCAATGTTGCCCACAAGCAAAATTTGTTAACTCCCTAACCACGAGAAATCTTTAAGAATTTTTTTTTCGCCGATTACATATTTTTGCGACTACTAATCATAATAAATATGAAAAATATTTTTATCTCTACGGAAAAAAATTCGGTGTTCAAAGGGTTAAAGAAATTGACAAATTGTAGATGCGAACTTTTCGACACCAAACGCACTGTATTTGTTTGGTTTGTTAGTTAAATAACAACAATTGTTGCGACCAACAGTGGTAGTTGAGGTATGTGGTTACGGTGTGCATGTGTGTGTTGTGGTTTGTTAAAACATTGTCAATGCGTTGGTGAGACGACGAGACGATTCAAAAGGAAAAGAGAACAATGTTGAGAGCATTTAACAAAGAAGAGAGGAAATATGAGAGCGAAGTAGGGAAAAATATGAAAGTGATTTTACATCTCATGAAAATCTTATGTACCTGTACAGTATGAAAAACTACATCACGAACGAAAATATGTAAAAATTCTTGAAATATTTTTTTCTGTGTACTTTTATCATCTAAAACTTCTATACAACTGGTGTATTTTTATGCATAGTTTTTATTTTTAAGGATATAAAATTTGTAGCTTATGTACAAACATATATTGATATCCCTTGTCCATGGGACATGAGCCTCTTATGACTCGCGATAGAACTTCAGAATTCAAATGTACTCGTCTCATTATTTAGCGATTTCTATGAACACCACCATATAATTAAATTTGTCATTCCGTTTGTAACACTTCGAAATATTCATCGGATAACCTATAAAGTATATATACATATATTCTTGATCAGGGTAAAATTCTAAGTCGATATAACCATGTGCGTCTGTCCGTCCGTCTGTTGAAATCAAGATAAAGCTCGTAATTTTTAAGATAGAGCTTTGTAATTTGGTATAGAAGTTTATGGGCTATATCGGTCCACGTTTTGGTAAAGCCCCCATAGAACGGTACCACCAGATTTTCGGTATTTTGAAGGCTTTAGCCTCATTATCACACCGAAATGGCTGCAATTTGGTACTTAGTGTTCGTCGGTGGTATAAAACTTTCCAGCTGAAATTTGTCGGTGTAGGTCCACGCCTTCATATAGCCCCTTCTAGAGCGGTACCTTCCGATTTTCGTATTTTGAAGGTTGTGGCCACAATAATTCACCAAAATTACTGAAATTTTGTACTTGGCCCTGAAATTTTGTACTTGGCCCTTGAAATTTGTCGGTATAGGTCCATGCTTTTATATAGCCCCCATAGAACGTACCTCCCGATTTTCGGTGTCTTGAAAGTTGTGGCCTCAATATTCCTCAGAAAAAGCTGAAATTCGGTATTTGGTCTTCGTTGGGGTATAAGACTTTTCTCCAGAAACTTGTCGGTACATGTCCACTCCTTAGTATAGCCCCTTAGAACGGTACCTCCCATTTTCCTGTATTTTTAAAGTTGTGACCTCAATGATCCTCAATGATGGATGAAATTAGGTATTTTGGGGTATTAACGGTTCCATATGAAATTTGTCGGTATAGGGCCACGCCCTAGTATAGCCCTCATAGAACTGCACCTCCCTATTTCCGGTATTTTGAAGGTTGTGGCCTCAATATTCCACCGAAGTGGCTGAAATTTGGTATTTGGTCTTCATTAGGGGTATTAATGGTTCCATATGAAATTTGTCGGTATAGGTAAACGCCTTCATATAGCCCCATAGAACTGTACCTCCCGATTTTCTGTATTTTTAGGGTTTAAGCCTCATTATCACACCGAAATGACTGACATTAGGTACATAGTCTTCATTGGAGGTACTCAATTTTCTCCCCAAATGTTTAAACGTTCCATATGAAATTTGTAGGTAGAGGTTTACTCCTTCATATATATCACCCATAGAGCAGTACCTCCCGATTTTCGGTATTTTGAAGGTTGTGGCCACAGCAACCCACCGAAATGCTTTTTTTTATTGAGATAGGAGCCTTTCCGACTGAAATTCGTCGGTATAGGCCCACGTTTCGATATAACCCCCATAGAACAGTACCTCCTGATTTTCGTAATTCTGAAGGTTGTGACGTCAATATCCCACCGAAGGACTAAAATTTGTTATTTAGTCTTCTATGTGGTTATAAAATATTCCAGAAGAGAATTATCAGTATAGGTCCGCGGGTTCCTATATCCCCCATAGAAGCGTACCTCTTGATTTGCGGTATTTTGAAAGTCTTGCCGAAATATCTGAAATTTGGTATTTAGTCTTCTTTGAGTCCAAAATCTTTCCGTATCTCCTGAATTTCGGTACTTTGAAGGTTAGCCACATTGTTGTACCGAAATTGCTGAAATTTGTTTTATAAACGAAAGAAAACTAATTGTCTGAGTTTACTTCAATACAACTCGTGCTGGAGGGTATAACAAGTTCGCCCAGGTCGATTTTCAAACTGATTAACTTCAGCTGGGGTGAGCGTAATATACATGCAAAAGCAAAAAACGTAACAGAAAAACAGGTAGAGACATTTATGACTTTAAAGGTTGTAAAATGAACATACATAAGCCTGTATGTTAAAATGACGTGTTTAAGTTAATTTTTATGATCCCAAAGTAATTTTCCAATAAGGACCCTCATACAGGTAAGCTTGCTTAAAACCATTTATTATTAATTGAAATTACCTTTTCCAAACTATCCTATGTATGAAGTGGCAGTATTAGACAAAATCTGGGAAATTCAATTTTACTAACCCAAAATGCAAACGGATCAACTGTATGTGTTCGTTTCCATATAATAAATTTATCGCATCTACAGCGCAATTATTCTCACCACATTATTTTCCAAACGTAAACGTTTTGAAAGAAATTTCAAAACGATCCGAGGGTATCTCTTGAACTTCACTTTATTCGAATTTTGTGCGGGAGGTGGACCGTCCATATTTGAACCAGTGTTCGAAAATAAACACTATGGTATCGTACCGTACCGTTCTGTACCGTACCAAGGTGGATACGTACGCTACGATAATGTACCGTACCGGTACACAAGCACTAAAAAATATTTTAGTGATACTGTACCGAAGCACAACGAAAATCTTACTGTACCGACTGCGGTACACAACGACTTTTAGTGTACCGACTGCGGTACGCTACGATTTTTTAGTGAACCGACTGCGATTATCGTAGTGTACCAGTGGTCGGTTCACTAAAACATAACGTATAGGTAATGTACCGTACATGTGTATTTTGTAAATTGTGATGAAAAATTATATGTTTGATGTTTTTGAGAATAAGGCAAGAATAGTAACAAAAATTCAAGATTATATAAATTAAAAGCACGAATGTGGTAAATTCGGTCGGTATACGAATTTTGAGAATATTAGTATGAACTATGAAAATAGCTAAAATTTCCAACCAATACATATTTTAATTAATTCTATAAGAATTTTTAAGTGAACCACCCTTTATTATGGCTTTAGGTTTAAAACCCATATTATTAATGAATGTATTTATATTTACTCGCTTTGAGAAAATTTTATTATGGACTCATTAGAGTCCTTGTAGTCAATGTACATATTAAAACACTGTTTTTATACCCTCAGCCTTTAGGCTAAGGAGGGTATATACACTTTGATACGATGGTTTTAGACCCCAAGTATGTTTGGACGAAATGTGTTTCAGACAATTTGGAGTCGATTGAGCAATGTCCGTCCGTCTGTCTGTCTGTCCTGCTGGCTGGAGCGCACGATAACTCTCGAACGGATGAACCGATTCGGTTCAAATTTTGGCTTTCGTAATATTTTGCCCAAACTTAGTTCAAGTTCGAAGATGAGCTACATCGGTCCACTCCTTCCGGTACCTCCCCCACAAAAGTTCGAAAATGTTCGGAAAGTTTGTGCGCACGATAACTCTTGAAGGGAGTGACCGATTTGATCCATACTTTGTATAGCGTAAACTTTCTACCAGAGTTATATGAGGTTTCAATAGGCCCACTCCTTCGGGTACCTCCCACACAAAATTTCGGAAAAGTTCAGTTTAGGGCCATATCTCGAATCGCTTTGATTTTTGTTTTAGCAACTAGTATTCACTGCCCCCCACACGGCGGTACAAGTTTTATCTGGGGCAAGTCCATACTTCCTGAGAAATAGCCTGAAAGATGCAAAAAGCCCCTATGACACCGTGTGTAGTGGTTGGAGCGCGAGATAACTATCGAAAGCATCTGCCGATTGGGTCCAAAAACTTGGCCTTCGTAATATTTTGTCCAAACATAGTTTAAACTCCAAGATAAGCCATATCGGTGCACTGCTTCAGGTACCTCCCCACAAAACTTAGAACTGTTCGGAAAAGGTGTGCCCACGATAACTCTTTAAGGGAGTGACCGATGTAATCCATACTTTGCACATCCTAATATATCTACCAGATATAGACCAGGTTCGAATATGGACTATATTTGTCTACTCCTACTGGTACCAGTCACACAAAATTTCAGTTAAGTTCACATTAAGACCTGTTATAGAATCAGTTTGATTTTTGTTGAAGCGATTTGCATTCGCTACCTTCATTACGACGATAAAAGTTTTTCAGGGGCAGGTACCATATTTCTTGGGAAAACAGCCCGAAAGATGTAAAAACCCCTATGTCACCGTATGTGGCGGTCGGAAAGCACGATAACTCTTGAACTGTTCAACCGATTTGGTGCAACATGTGGTCTTCGTCATATTTTATCCAAACTTAGTTTCATGGGGCAATATTGGCCCCCAACTTCCGGTACTTCTCCCCAATATTTAAAAAATGTCACTAAAATGTTAGGAGGATATCACTTGAATGGAGCACCCAATTTGGTCCGAACTTTGGATCTCCTAATATTTTGTCAAAATTTAGTTTAACTTCTAAAATGGCCCCACAAAAGTTCAATATTTGTGTTAATTCCTAATCCACATTTTTGTCGGCAAATTCAAATGTTGAAAAAGGGCCACAAAATTCTGAAGAGACGCTAAATACATTCTATCTGTCCGTAGATGAAAGTCTCAATTCACATTGGCTGAGGGTATACTTCTGTCGGCAAAGCCGACTGACACTTTTTTACTTGTTTAAATATTATTTCCTAGTTCCCTAGTTAAATAATTAGACAGTTTTTACAAGTAAAAAGGGGTGATAATGCATGTGTCATAAAACCATTTCTATGAATGGAACCGAATAACGTTAATATGTTGGTGTCATAAGGACCTTTATTTGCGGCAAAAGTCAATTCATAAAAAGGTTATGTTTGTTGTCCAATCCACATGAACAAACAAAATAGCCACAGTCGGATCACTAAAGATTGAGTCTCCAGCTAATATATTTTAAATTTTTAATATGTTTATTCTGTAGAAGTTTTAATGTTGATATGTTTGAATTAATTAAAATAAAATTTTATAAAACATAAAATCCGTTTGTAATAGGTAACGAAACAAAATGGTAAGAATATGAGAATAATGACTCAAAAACTCAAACTTTAGTGAGCTTCTTCGTAGTGGTAATTCCTGCTGGTAGAATACGTTTACGTTTCACAGTGGAAAAAAAGTACCGATTCAGCACGCCAAAAATAAAAGTCGATGTTATATTGTATGTTTGTCCATAATTTGGATAAGAACAGCTCTAGATTGACAATTGTACTTCATTTATTATTATATTTAGTAAATTTGTATTTTTACCCATATAACGGTACCTGCCGATTTTCGGTATTTCAAAGATTTCTACCACATTATCCCACAGAAGTGGTTTAGATTTGGTATTTAGAGTCCGTTGGGGTTATACATTATTTGTTGAAGTTTGTTGAAGCTAAAACTTTACAAATTTGGTAAGAACTATATGTACTAAAAATAAAATAAAAAATCTATGCGCCATCCTGCGACACTCCCTACTAAATAGCTTTAACAAAGTACACAATTTGAAAGAAAAGCGGATGTCACGTTTCTAGTCATTTTCTCAATATTTATTAACGATTAAAATGTAATTAATTTATACAATATTGAATTTTATTTATTATACTTGCCTTCTTTGCCAAAAAAAAACATATAACAATTCATATTTCCTTATAAATAAAAACACATGTGTGGAACATTACCGGTACGTTATCTTTTTAGTGAACCGACCAGTGGTACACTACGATATTTTAGAGTACCGACTGCGGTACGCTACGATTTTTTAGTGTACCGACTGCGGTTCACTACGATTTTCGTTGTGCTCCGGTACGGTACGCTAAAGTATTTTTTAGTGGTTGTGCTCCGGTACGGTACACTAAAATATTTTTTAGTAATACCGTACCTGGAGCGGTACGTTATTTTAGTGTACTGTTTCTTTTCGAACACTGATTTGAACTCGAACTATATGTGGAAGAAATAATACGATGTGCAAAGTTTGGACCAAATCGATTGCTCCCTTCGAGAGTTATCAGAACAATTTGAACTTTCGTGGGGGAGGTACCCGAAGGAGTTAACCGATGTGGCCCATCTTCGAACTTAAAATAAGTTTTAACAAAATATTACGATATCCAAAATTTGGTTCGAATTGGTTTTCCGTTTGAGACTTATACTGCGCACCAGCCAGACAGACGGACGGACATGTCTAAATCGACTCCAAATTGTGTGAAAAGAATTTCGTCCAAATATACTTGGGGTCTCAAACCGTTATTTTCGATGACACACATTAGCATAAAGGCTGAGGTTATAAAAATGGACAAATGGAAAAAAAATATTTTTTGTCGAGTGACAAGGTCTACGCTATCCCACGGTTATTAAAAAATACTGCTTGAATTTTAATCTAAAGAATACACCAGCGAATTTTTTAGATGGTTGTGGTCTTAACCTGTATCAGGATCTACGAATGTTTTCAACGTACTTCCCCGTTTTTAATGGAGTACTTTATCTGCAGAAATTTATTGCCATGAATATGTATATGTTTGAGGTATAGGTTCTTGTATATATGTATATATCAAGCTTTTTGTAGAAAATTAACTTATGTTGAAACTGAGGTATGGGGTATTGTAACTCGCGATCAGTTTTACTATACCATAACTTTTGACTGCATTTCGGCAAAATAAACTGTTTTAGCCCGATTCACCGAGGGGTTTCTTAAAATAATAATTTGAGCGGAAGCTGTGGTCGTACTAATGTAAAAAAAATCGGAAAAAATCGTTGAAATAAATGAGTTTCATTATGTTATTTTCCAATTAGTGGTTTTACAACACAATGTAGACCTTAATGCTCAAAGGAGAAGTTAAAGAGCACACTTCAGAGTTGAAGTTTCTAATGTATGATTTTTTAATATATCCACTGTATCTACCTCAAACGGATGCTGACATTTTGAAACCTGAAAAATGGGGTTTTTTGAATTTTTGCTCTAATCGGGACGCGCAGCTGGATTTCTCTAAAAGTCTATTGTTATGTTGTAGTACTCGCGATTTGACATTTTTTAATGTATAACATGAGGGTGTAGCCCTCACAGGATCACAGTAATCTGCACCTAAACACGAAATTTTTGTGCGTAAATTTTTCTCAAAAACCTATTTTTTTGGTTTAAAATTTACAAACATCATTCGATTTCCGTGGAAACCCGCGTAAATTTAGTTTTTTTACGTTCTGAATCTAACAAGCCACGACGCGTAAAAATCCACCCACTACATCGGTGGATATGATACCCCTCAAATTTCGAAAATTTGCAAAAAATTATTTTGAAAATATCGCATATTAAAACGCGTTTTGGATGTGTCAGTTCAACTTAAATAAATAGATCGATACGCGTGTTTAAACTGCGCGAAAACAGATATTTAAAAACTATCGCTAATCCAGAGATATAATAGATTTTTTCTAAAAATTAAGTGCGATGCTACATCCACGGTTCTTGATGGATCGCATTGAAACGGCATAGAAGGATGTATTTTTTAATGGTGATTATTGAAATCGGATGCGCATAAAATGTAAATGAACTTCGCGGAAATTATGACCATTTTACTGTATTTTGCACCCTTAAATGCAGCAGATGCTACATCGTGGCCGCCAAATAGAATTTGACAAACTGTACATCAAATAAAAGGGATTAATTAGCTGTGTTGGAAAATCGGATGCGCATCATGTCATTTTCATAATTACACGGTTTATATGCGTCTCAAATGTTGTAATATTCAATATAACATTATTTTAACGTTATGCCACAATTGGAATTCCTTGTGATTTAATATAAGGTTCTAATAATATTATCCAATAGGAAAACTATAAGCGAAAAATTTGTTACAACGGAATATCGTCATTATTGCGTGAAATTTTGACGAAAATGCCGAAGAACTCAAACATTTTTTCTCCAACTTTTCCCATAAAACCATAAAAAAATAAAATTAGAATAATATGATTTTAATTTTTTCATAATATTTTCTTCGTATTTTTGCAAATAACATGAATACTATAGCTCCAACCTTCACAACTTAGGTTTCATTTTATTCCTCAAAATGTCTGGATGCTGTTATTATTTTTTTTTATATATTTTTCGTAACTATGAGCGCTATTGTTTCAAAAATATGTTTGTAAATACGTTAAATTATTTAACAAATTTGATTTTTCGCGAATCCATTGAGACTTTGCGATCATTTTTTGCATCATCGCAAAGGGTACGAATTCAGTTAACGATAATAGGATATAACAGCTAACTATATTAAGACGCGATTTTTTTAAAATTTTTTCTAATTATCATAATTAAAACGGTCATATCTTTTGCGCGCAACGATCAAAGTTAGTAACGAAAACAGATTTGGAATGCTGATTTTTTTCTTAATCTATGTACCAAAAATCATTTATGTAGTATCAAAATTTTTTTTTTTTGATTTTTTTGAAATGGAAAAGACAATTTTAGACATTTTTCCTGATATGTATATGTTTTTTTTATTTTAAAAATGTTTTATTTGTCAGTAACTGACCATTTTATTTACATATATTTACTTACTTTAATAATTTTTAAAATTACTGTATTCTATTTTTTAATTTTAATATTTTTATAATTACTTAATTTTATAATTCAGCTTCCTCTATAGCAGACGTTATTATTGCCATTTGTTTCTTAGACATAGTTTTCGTGGTATAGGTTTTGTTTAAATCAATTTCGTCAGAAGCATCTAGAACATCTTCGTCACTCTCGCATTCCATGGCTTGACAGGCACTTAAATCAAAATCAACTGTGTAATTTTTTAAAGGCAAATGATTTTGCATGGAGAAAAGTGTCTCTTGATTTTCTTGATGATAGACATTATCAAATGTTTTGCTACCAATATGTGGAATATATTCAATAGTGGATTCAAAATTGTTGACAGACTTAAAAATTGTGTAGTTTTCCATTTCTTTATATTGGTTTTGAGTTATTACTTGAAATCAAGAACTTGTTGTATGTTTAATATTTAGTTTCCAACTGACTGACTTCAGCTGGGGTGAGCGTGATTTATATGCAAAAGAAAAAAACACGTAGCAGGAAACAGGTAGAGACATTTATGGTTTAAAAGGTTTTAAAATGCACATAGAAATAAGGCTTCTGGGTTAAAATGACATGTTTAAGGTAATTTTTATGATCCCGCAGAAATGTTTCAACAAGGATCCTTATGCAGGTAAGTTTATAACCATTTATTATTTTACTATCCCATATATGACGTGGGAGTATTAGACAAAATCTGGGAAATCCAATTTTACTAACCCAAAATGAAAACGGATCAACTTTATGTCTTCGTTTCCATAGAATAAATGTATGGTATTTACATCGTAATTATCCTCTCCGCATTACATTTCCAACATAAACGTTGTAACTTTATAATTTTAACAATATCGATGTATAACTGGCACAGTTGGTATATTCGATTTGTGTTTATGTCTTTCAAAGAATGGTTCCTTATACCTATTGAAACAGGTAGATGTCCATCTGGTTTACGCAGAAAGCCATTGACTCGTTAACAAGGGTTACCATCCGTGTTTGCAGAGTGTGTATGTTGTCTAACGAAAAGTAGTTACCTAACTTTATAAATGGAATAATTCGAATTAAAATGATTCGAATTGCAAATGGAATTCACTCAATTACAAATTAAATGTTACGAATTCTCGAATTACAACTAGAATGAATCCAAATACATCTGACAAATGTGTATTTATAATTCGAATTATTCCATTTTTGGTACAAATTTGACCACCTTCGCCAACCTACCTTGTTTCAATGTAAACGTTATATTTTCTTCTTCCATTGGCTTTTGAATATCCCTACTAAACGGAGAACATACACGTCAGAATAAAACATTGTATTACTCCCCACATAAGTTATTGCCCATACTGAACCTTGAATATTATCCGACCAACATCAAAATCAATAGGATAGGATCATCCCTCTAAATTTCGCAACGATCCGATCAAAATAAATGGACAGACGGACACAAATAGCCAGATCGATTCAGCTCGACGAAACATCCTTTTTGGTATATCCCAGCTAAATGTTCGATGCCAAAGATGCCATTCAATTATGGGTGCAAGTGATTGGAATTTTATATGAGCGTGAACCCCAAAAGATGCTATTCATTTTTGGATCCAAAGCATTTACACCAAAGCTTTGACATGTCACTTTCATCAATGCTTTGGCATGTCATTTCCACCAATGCTTTGACATGGTTATATTATAACCCAGCAAAATTTGAAGGAATGGGTTCCATGCGATGACGTGATTTCATGGCATCTTTTGCATTGTTTCAAACGAAGTCGTGAAAGATCCGATCTTTTCATTAGCATTTAAACCAATGCAAAGGAAGTCGTGAAAGATCCGATCTTTTCATCATCATTTGAACCCATGCAAAGGATGTCATGAAAGATCCTATCTTTTCATTAGCATTTGAACCCATTCCATCGATCCAATAGAGATGAATTTTGTGTTTTTAGTTATACACATTTTTCTAAATATATAAGTTTAAATATTTACAACTAGCAAAATGCCCGCTACTTTGTATGCGGAAAAGAAACAATATACAAATAAGCAATATTTATATGGTGAACACTGAAAATTTTGATGTACTAATACCTATTTGAATTGATATTTAATTTTATTTAAGTACTGTTCGTACACCTTTTGTTCGAATTTCAAAAATTTCATTATTTTTACAATTTTATCAAAATTTTTTATCCCATTTTCCAATTTTGGAATTTGTGATCTCAAATTGTAGAAAACCCTTATTCAAAAGATGTTACCCTATATTACATTTAATATTTGAGACATTTTATTTTAGGCCTTTTTTAAAACCCTTCTTGTAAATCATAAGCCACATAGATCTACCTTTTTAAATGAACTTACTATAACGTTCAGAATAGAAAAAAAAAAATTACAATTTTGTTGAAACGATACGTTTGAATTTTTGATTTCAGTATATTATTTAGAAACCAATTTCTAAAACTCAGGACCTTTGCTAAAAAATTTCAGGTTTAGCTCTACTTGTTCACCCAATGCCAATGGTACTACATGTAGAAACCTTTCATACATTTAAAGGCGGATTTTAATAATCATTCTGATCCAATCTCAACAGTGATTCTCATAACAAATTTCATTTATGGATTTACTTAATACCAGTGCTTCAATATTTAGTATTATTTAATACTTCTAGTACACTTATTGTACGACCACCGAATTCTAACAACGAACCTGGCAAATCAATAATATATCAGAATTTCACTTCTATTCCTTAGCCCAATACCAAATTTATTGCAATTTTGTACTTTTCACACACTAATTATTTAATTCTAGCTTCAACCAACGTCAAATAAATGGTATACATTTGGTATTTTTCAATAAATCAGCCAGTCCTCAGCCTAATTTTAGAATTTGTATGCATTTCAACAAATCCTTATCTAAACACCAACACAAATCCTCATACAACTATCCGAAATTCCACCTATATCCCTTCATGCAACACCAAATAATATGTATTAGTTTCAAAAATTACTTCCTTATATCCAAAACTATATCCCAACCGCGATTTAGTATTTTTCATATACAAAAGTTCGAATTTCCAAAACTTCCTCTCTATCTCCTCTCTAAACGCAAACTGCTATTCTAATACCGAATATCACAATTTCAGCTCTACTTCTTTACACATTAACAATTTCAACCAAATTCTGTGCCACAACCACATACATATCTCAACCCTACACACCAACATCGGCTATAATACCAAATTTCCGAATTCCATCTCCATTCATAATATCATTAATACTTTTCGTATGAAAGCACGAATTTCAATAACTATCTCCAATAGTAGTAATTCCGAATTTTCGGATTCCACCTCTATCCGTTCACCCAAATCTAAAATGTACCAAATTTAGTACCATTTAGTACTTTTCGTAACAATAAGTACGAACTTCCAAAACTATCTCAGTCCTAGACTGCAATAGTAATCTAAATTCCAGATTTCAGGATTCCAGCCCTCCCCGTTCACCCAAATCTAAATTATACCATATTTAGTACTTTTCGCACACATAGGTATGAATTTCCAAAACCACCTCAAACTAACACTCCAACAGTAATAATAAAAATTTAATACCATTTATTTCTTTCCGTACTCATAAGTACGAATATCCAAAACCACCTCAAACCTACACTTCAACAGCAATCTTAATTTCAAATATCAGGATTCCAGCTTAGTACTTTTCGTACCCATAAGTACGAAATTCCAAAACTTCCTCAATCCTTCAATCTAACAATAAACTTAACTCAAAATTTCAGAATTCCAGCTGTAACTTGTACAAAATATAGTACCATTTAGTACTCTCCGTACCCATAAAAATATCCAAAACTACCTCAATCCTGCACTCCATAAGTAATCTTAATTATAAATTTCAGGATTCAAGCTCTATCTGTTCACCCAAACCCAATTGTACCAAATTTAGTACCATTTAGTACTTTCCGTACCCATAACTATGAATTTCCATAATTACCTCAATCCTATACTCCATAAATAATCTTAATTCCAAATTTCAGGTTTCCATGTCTATCTGCTCACCCAAATCCAAATTATACCAAACTTAGTACCGTAACCATAAGTACGAATTTCGAAAACTACTCCATATCGCAATCCTATACTGCGTCAGTAATCTTAATGCCAAATTTCAGGTTTCTAGCTCTATCCGTTCACCCAAATCCAAATTTAGTACCATTTAGTACTTTTCGTAAACATAAGTACTAAAACTAACCCATATATCAATTGTACACTTCAACAGTTATCATAATTCAAACCATTTCCTTTTATAAACACTACTTCCCAACCGTCATTTCCATACCAAATTCCAAGTTTCTATCTAAATCCGTTCAAAATATACAATTGGTACTAAATTTAGTAATTTTCGTACACTTAGAGGTCGAACTTCCCAAAACCCTTTGGTACATCTTTCTAGCTCTCCATCAGTTACCCTCATTCCAAATTTCAGGATTCTAGCTCGTCCCGTTTGCCTAATACAAAGGGTACCATATTTAGTACCTTTTAGTACTTTTCGTACCCTTCTAGGACGAATTTCCAAAAACCCAGCCTTATCTCACCCCTACACACCGACAGCAACCCACAGTCAAAATTTCAGCTTCCTAGCATCAGCGGTTTCGTCTGGGCGATGATATACATGTCACTCACTCACTCACTCACTTATCACTAAGCTCTTTTATATATATAGATAGGCTTGATGTTGTCGGAGATTTAAAATCACAACCAACGTTGTTAAAATTCTCGTCGTAATGATAATGTCATTGCAAAGGGTTGGTGAAAATGACATGCCAAAGCATTGGTGGAAATGACATGCCAAAACATTGGTGAAAATGACATGTCAAAGCATTGGTTTAAATGACATGCCTTGGATACAAAAATGAATAGCATCTTTTGGTCCACGCTCATATACATAAAATTCATCGATGAAGATGCTAAAAAATGACATGCCAGATCACTTTCACCCATGATTGAATGGCATGTTTGGCATCGAAAATTTTGCTGGGAAGTGAGTTTCTGAAATAAAGGGCAGTTATTCACGCCTTACCTTAAGTTGAATGATTTAGAGTATCTACAAAGCTTCGTTTTCCTACTTGTAACAATTCCTTTAATTTGCAAGGGCTACCAAATTATTTAGTTACAATATTGGTCAATATGAACATATTTAATATATGTAGATGTATACATTTCCTTCAAGTTTTAGTTACTTTGTAAGCATATGAAAGAGTCGCCACTAGTACCAAAATAAAGCAAAGGGCCCGTATATTTCAAAACTGTTTAGACTTTTTGACCGATCTTTTCATTAGCATTTAAACCCATGCAAAGGAAGTCGTGAAAGATCCGATCTTTTCATCAGTATTTGAATCATTTGTACAGATCACTAGAAACAAACAAGTCGATTTGTACATCCCTGCATGTAGCGACATCAAAACAAAAGAGTATACATTTCCAAAATTTTTGTTATAAAATTACAAATTAAATGTAGGTTCACGAACTAGAAATTCTTAAAGTAGTGCTGTTGGAGTCTATGTCGAAATCTGAACTGGTGATAAGAAGATAATAGAAAAGCTTTTGTAAATGAAACAAAATCAGTGGCTGAGAGTGGACGAAGTAAACTCTGTTGCGGTGCAGCGGCGGTGATAAAATTGAAATTTTGGGTGTAAACTTTATGCTGATAAATTATTTCTAGTTACTTCATGAATTAGTTTGAATTAATAAAGAGTTTGGTTTGTCATGAAAATCATATTTCAATACAGAATTTTCCATTTTCCAAACAAGACATGAAAATGTCATGCCAAAGGGTAGGTGAAAATTACATGTCAAAGCATCGGTCAAAATGACATGCTTAGGTTCCGACAATGAATGTCATATTAAGATCCGAAAATGAATGTCATCTTATGGTGGTCACGCTCATATAAAATTCATGAGTGAAAATGCTAAAAAGATGACATGCCAGATCACTTGCACCCATGATTCAATAGCATCCTTGGCATCGAAGATTTTGCTTGGGTACTAAATTTGGTACAATTTGAATTTGGGCGAACCGATAAAGTTGGAATTCTGACATTTAGAATTACTTTTACTGTTGGAGCGTAGGTTTGAGATATGGAGGTAGTTTTCGAAATTCGTACATATGGGTACGAAAGGTACTAAATAGTACCAAATAAGGTAATATTTGGATTTAGGGGACACGGATGGAGCTGTAATCCTGAAATTTAGAATTAGGATTACTGTCGGAGTTTAGGATGGAGGTATTTTGGAAATTCGTACTTTTGGGTACGAATAGTACAAAATGGTACCAAATTTGGTACAATATGAATTTAAGTGATCGGATAGAGCTGGAATTGTGAAATTTAGAATTAAGATTATTATAGGAGTGTGGGATTGGGATACTTTTGGAAATTCGTATTTATGGCAACGAAGTACTAAATTCGTACTTGTGGGTACAAAAAGTACTGAGTGGTACCAAATCTTGTACAATTTGGACTTGAGTGATCGTATAGAGCAGGAATAGTGAAATTTGAAATTATGATTACTATTGGAGTGTGGGATTGGGATACTTTTGGAAATTCGTACTTATGGCAACGAAAAGTACTAAATGGTACCAAATTTGGTACAATTTGGATTTGGGTGATCAGATACATTTGGAATCCTGAAATTCGAAATTAAGATTACTTTTGGAGTGCTGGATAGAGGTAGGTTTGGAAATTCGGACCTATGGGAACAAAAAGTACTAAATGGTACTAAATTTGGTACAATTTGGATTACGATAATCTGATGCAGCTGTAATTCTGAAATTTGGAATTAAGATTACTGTTGGCGTGTAGGATTGAGGTAGTTGTGGATATTCGTACTCTTGGGTACGAATAGTACTAAATAGTACCAAATTTGGTACAATTTGGATTTGGGTGAACGGATATAGCTGGAATCCCGAGATTTGGAATAAGGAGTACTGTTGGAGTGCAGGATTGATAAAGTTTTGGAAAATTTTAGTTATGGGTAGGAAAAGTACTAAATGGTACTAAATTTGGTACAATTTGGATTTCAGTGATAGGATACATTTGGAATCCTGAAATTCGGAATTACGATTTCTGTTGGAGTGTTGATAGAGGTAGGTTTAGAAATTCGTACTTTGGATACGAATAGTACTAAATGGTACCAAATTTGGATTTGAGTGATCTGATGCGGCTGCAATCTTAAATTTGGAATTAAAATACCTGTTGAAGTGTAGGATTGAGGTAGTTTTGAAAATATTTGGTTATGTGTGCGAAAAGTACTAAATGGTACCAAATTTGGATTTGAGCGAACGGCGAGAGCTGCAATCTTGAAATTTGGAATTGAGATTACTGTTGGAGTTTGTTTTGGAAATTCGTACTTATGTTTACAAAAAGTGCAATTAGGATTTTATAGTCTTAGGGGTACGATGATGGTTCAATGCATGATACAATTTTGTATTGGACTAACGAATAGACCTGGATTCGTGAGATTTAGAATTAAGATTACTGTTGTTATTTGGTAATAACGTCGGATTTAGGAACTATGTACCATAAATATGCGAATTGTACTACATGGCACAAGATTTGGTACAATTTGTTATTGTGTAAAGGGAATTTTGAAATATTAGGAGGGGGTTCGTATTTATATGTAGAGTACTAAATAATACTATAAATGGTTTTACGGGAACAGATAGAGCTGGAAATGAGGATCGCGGTTGGTGGGTTAAGCCACTTGGCGCTGAGCACCCCAATTAAAATATCTCAACAATTATGGCTGGCTCTTGATGTGTAGGCGTGAGGAAAATCGGACTTATGTGGTACAAATAGTACTTACATGAAAATAAATATCAAATAAAATAGGTATTAGTACAAAAATTTGTCTATGTTCACCGTTCTATATTATATATTTTTATTTTATTTTGTATATCCTTTCCGCATACGAAGGAGCGGGTACTTTGCTAGTTTCTTTATAAGTTGGTTTTCTGAATTCTGAGTTTATTATTAAAACCCAGTAGGTTTAAATATTTGGTTAACATCTGTCGAAATATATCGAGATATAAATCATATGGGAGTATACCAAACCATGGATCAATACTGATCATTTTTCGCGGGGAGGTTTACCATGCAATAAGAACTCCTGGTACCGTCTTACAGCACATTCGATTGAACAATGTGTTCATAACAGTAAAATACTTCAATGCAGGATGATTCGTTGTATGGGAACCACGCGAAAATTTGGACCTAGGACTGCAATATTTTTGTTACAGTGTTTTTAAGTCACTTACCCATTGATACAAATTTCACTTTGATATATTATCTAGAATTATTTTTGTTTTAGTCACACCTTCCCATATACATAAGTGCCACCACTGTGTAGGGTATAATGAAAGAAATCAATAATAATTATCCTTAAAGTTCAGTTAGTTCCTACTTATGGGGCACAGTAGGCTCAGGGGATATGTACCTCCATTCTGAGGAAATAGTGTAAGAGTTTTAGAATTTGAAAAATGTGACCTATTTCCTTCCTTAAAGTTAGGCACAAACGAGTGCCACCTCCTGCAACATACAAAGATACCATATCTCTCCTATATAATCTAAAGTACACCATCGATTTCTTAGATGTTTGACGTCTAAACCTGTATTAGGATTCACGATTTTTTTCAACGTACTTCCACGTCTTTTAATGGGGTACTTTATCTGTCGAAATTTATTGTCATGAAGTAGTGGTGGATTGTATCACATGGTCGGCACGGTGCGTCTATAGTATTTTTCTACTTCTTTTGAATATATTTGAGGTATAGGTTCTTATTCTTCTAGTTAAGACAGTATAATTAATAACGCATATTTATGTTTTTTTTTTTCATTTTAAAAATGTTTTATTTGTCAGTAACTGACCATTTTATTTACATATATTTACTTACTTTAATAATTTTTAAAATTGTATTCTATTTCTTAATTCTAATATTTTTTATAATTACTTAATTTTATATTATCCAGTTTCCTCTATAGCAGATGTAATTAATGCCATTTGTTTCTTAGACATAGTTTTCGTGGTATATGTTTTGTTTAAATCAATTTCGTCAGAAGTATCTAGAACATCATCATCACTCTCGCATTCCATGGAGTGACAGGCACTTAAATCAAAATCAACTGTGTAATTTTTTAAAGGCAAATGATTTTGCATGGAGAAAAGGGTGTCTTGATTTTCTTGATGATAGACATTACCAAATGTTTTGCTACCGATATGTTGTATATATTCAGTAGTACATTCAAAATTGTTGACAGACTTAAACATTGTGTAGTTTTCCATTTCTTTATATTGGTTTTGAGTTATTACATGAAATCAAGAACTTGTTGTATGTTTAATATTTAGTTTCCAACTGACTGACTTCAACTGGGGTAAGCGTGATTTATATGCAAAAGCAAAAAAACGTAGCAGGAAACAGGTAGAGACATTTATGATTTAAAATGTTTTAAAATTGACATATAAATCAGCCTTTAGGTTAAAAGATAAGTTTTATGATCCCGTAGGATTTTTTTAATAATGAACCTTATGCAGGTAATTTTATAACCACTTATTATTAATTTGAAATTACCTTTTCCAAACTATCCTATGTATGACGTGGGAGTATTAGACAAAATCTGGGAAATCCAATTTAACTAACCCAAAATACAAACGGATCAACTTTATGTCTTCGTTTCCATGGAATAAATGTATGGTATTTACATCGTAATTACCTTTCCAACATAAACGTTGTAACTTTATAATTTTAACAATATCGATGTATAACTGGCACAGTTGGTATATTCAATTTGTGCTTATATTGTTCAAAGAATGGTCCCTTATATCTATTGAAACAGGTACATGTCCATCTGGTTTGCGCAGAATGTCATTGCCTCGTTAACAAGGGTTACCATCTTTGTTTGATGAGTGTGTATGTTGTCTAACGAAAAGTAGTTTTCCTAACTTTAACCAAAATAGCATTTTTCTTCATATTTCAGCATTTATAGCAATTGTTTAAATCATGTTGGTATCGAAACGGTAAGAATGGGATATAGTTGGATGGGGTCAACATGTGATTCCCTACCACTACACCTCGGCTCTAGCTCTGCGCTGAATTTCATTTCCATGCTACATACATATACGTTGTTGTATATGATAAAATACCAGAGATCCAAGTAGAATGCAAGCAAGTACACACCATCTCTAACAAAATAGGCGGGCGGGGTCTCCTTGAATCAAAATCAGCTTGGGAGCTTTTAAACGCATTAAAGTTTATGGTAGACGTAGACATAAGAGTATTTGCAATAGGACGCCAATATTCAATATTGGATGTTTGATTCATTATATACAGGAGAGCCTTCAAATTTAGCTGCCCTGAAAGAAAATAGGCGTGTAGACATAAAAGGAACTGTAACCTTATAGGTTTTATATTTTAATATTGCTCATCTAAATCATTATTGGAGCAAAGGTACAAAAAAGTTGATGTAAGCACTTCGAAAATATTAACTCCATAGGATAAAAATTAAGGAGAAAAATAATAATTATCCTTAAAGTTCAGTTCATTCCTATTTAGGGGGCATAGTAGGCTCAGAGCAGATGTACCTCTAATCTGAGGAAATAGTGTAAGAGTTTAAAAATTTGGAAAATGTGCCCATTTTCGTTCCTTAAGATTAGGCTCTACATCCAAATATATCATATGTTAAGATACATACATCATATTTACGAGGGGCACTAGAAAACCTTCTGGCCTAGGCAACAGTGTCGCCAGGTATCATTTAACATTTTTTTGGAAAGTTGGACAGTTTTTAGCCACGATAGAACAATATAAGGTAACAGAAATACCCAGCTGATTGAACTGGGCTCTTATGTTAGTGTCAAATTCCGTACGACATTTTACATATTTATTTATATTATTTTCGTTATATATTCGGGATATATAGTTTTTGAGGAAAAAAAATAATTCAGAAAAAACTATTTCCCATAAAGACTTCTTCATATTAATGACATGTAACCTCCTCCAAGTATTAACGACGTACCGAACACTAAAACACCGCTTATGGAGGCGGGACAACATTCGTTAATATGTGCGGTATTTTGTTAAGTTTGAAAAAAAAACTAAAGCCCTAATAAACATGTGCTTTTTTTGATTTCAGAAACAAAATATTCAAACACCTTATTATTTTTCAAACATTTTAGGAAGAATTCTACCTTCTGCCAGAAATTATCCATTTAGTGCAATAATATGGGAACATTCAAATTGAAAATGTTAGCAATTTTCATTCATGTTTTTTAAAATATTCAATCAAAAGTGAAAAATATTAGTTTTTAAATTCCAATAATTTACACTAACAATTCAAACAAGAACAAATTTCTGTGTGGTTGTTGTTGAGTTGTATTTGTTGTAGTATTTACTTTACCTTGTTTGTTCTACCATGGCGTTTAGCCTAAGTCCATATTTATATTAGGCAATTTTCCTTGCGGCAATTGACAGTTTGTGGATGGGAGAAGGTATTGAGAGGCAAGGGGTTACCATATGCCTCACTTCTCTCTCCAACAAACTGACAATTGCCGCAAGGAAAATTGCCTAATACAAATATGGACTTAGGCTAAACGCCATGGTAGAACAAACAAGGTAAAGTAAATACTACAACAAATACAACTCAACAACAACCACACACACACACTGTTGCCTAGGCCAGAAGGTTTTCTAGTGCCCCTCGTAAATATGATGTATGTATCTTAACATATGATATATTCGGATGTAGAGCCTAATCTTAAGGAACGAAAATGGGCACATTTTCCAAATTTTTAAACTCTTACACTATTTCCTCAGATTAGAGGTACATCTGCTCTGAGCCTACTATGCCCCCTAAATAGGAATGAACTGAACTTTAAGGATAATTATTATTTTTCTCCTTAATTGTTATCCTATGGAGTTAATATTTTCGAAGTGCTTACATCAACTTTTTTGTACCTTTGCTCCAATAATGATTTAGATGAGCAATATTAAAATATAAAACCTATAAGGTTACAGTTCCTTTTATGTCTACACGCCTATTTTCTTTCAGGGCAGCTAAATTTGAAGGCTCTCCTGTATATAATGAATCAAACATCCAATATTGAATATTGGCGTCCTATTGCAAATACTCTTATGTCTACGTCTACCATAAACTTTAATGCGTTTAAAAGCTCCCAAGCTGATTTTGATTCAAGGAGACCCCGCCCGCCTATTTTGTTAGAGATGGTGTGTACTTGCTTGCATTCTACTTGGATCTCTGGTATTTTATCATATACAACAACGTATATGTATGTAGCATGGAAATGAAATTCAGCGCAGAGCTAGAGCCGAGGTGTAGTGGTAGGGAATCACATGTTGACCCCATCCAACTATATCCCATTCTTACCGTTTCGATACCAACATGATTTAAACAATTGCTATAAATGCTGAAATATGAAGAAAAATGCTATTTTGGTTAAAGTTAGGAAAACTACTTTTCGTTAGACAACATACACACTCATCAAACAAAGATGGTAACCCTTGTTAACGAGGCAATGACATTCTGCGCAAACCAGATGGACATGTACCTGTTTCAATAGATATAAGGGACCATTCTTTGAACAATATAAGCACAAATTGAATATACCAACTGTGCCAGTTATACATCGATATTGTTAAAATTATAAAGTTACAACGTTTATGTTGGAAAGGTAATTACGATGTAAATACCATACATTTATTCCATGGAAACGAAGACATAAAGTTGATCCGTTTGTATTTTGGGTTAGTTAAATTGGATTTCCCAGATTTTGTCTAATACTCCCACGTCATACATAGGATAGTTTGGAAAAGGTAATTTCAAATTAATAATAAGTGGTTATAAAATTACCTGCATAAGGTTCATTATTAAAAAAATCCTACGGGATCATAAAACTTATCTTTTAACCTAAAGGCTGATTTATATGTCAATTTTAAAACATTTTAAATCATAAATGTCTCTACCTGTTTCCTGCTACGTTTTTTTGCTTTTGCATATAAATCACGCTTACCCCAGTTGAAGTCAGTCAGTTGGAAACTAAATATTAAACATACAACAAGTTCTTGATTTCATGTAATAACTCAAAACCAATATAAAGAAATGGAAAACTACACAATGTTTAAGTCTGTCAACAATTTTGAATGTACTACTGAATATATACAACATATCGGTAGCAAAACATTTGGTAATGTCTATCATCAAGAAAATCAAGACACCCTTTTCTCCATGCAAAATCATTTGCCTTTAAAAAATTACACAGTTGATTTTGATTTAAGTGCCTGTCACTCCATGGAATGCGAGAGTGATGATGATGTTCTAGATACTTCTGACGAAATTGATTTAAACAAAACATATACCACGAAAACTATGTCTAAGAAACAAATGGCATTAATTACATCTGCTATAGAGGAAACTGGATAATATAAAATTAAGTAATTATAAAAAATATTAGAATTAAGAAATAGAATACAATTTTAAAAATTATTAAAGTAAGTAAATATATGTAAATAAAATGGTCAGTTACTGACAAATAAAACATTTTTAAAATGAAAAAAAAAAACATAAATATGCGTTATTAATTATACTGTCTTAACTAGAAGAATAAGAACCTATACCTCAAATATATTCAAAAGAAGTAGAAAAATACTATAGACGCACCGTGCCGACCATGTGATACAATCCACCACTACTTCATGACAATAAATTTCGACAGATAAAGTACCCCATTAAAAGACGTGGAAGTACGTTGAAAAAAATCGTGAATCCTAATACAGGTTTAGACGTCAAACATCTAAGAAATCGATGGTGTACTTTAGATTATATAGGAGAGATATGGTATCTTTGTATGTTGCAGGAGGTGGCACTCGTTTGTGCCTAACTTTAAGGAAGGAAATAGGTCACATTTTTCAAATTCTAAAACTCTTACACTATTTCCTCAGAATGGAGGTACATATCCCCTGAGCCTACTGTGCCCCATAAGTAGGAACTAACTGAACTTTAAGGATAATTATTATTGATTTCTTTCATTATACCCTACACAGTGGTGGCACTTATGTATATGGGAAGGTGTGACTAAAACAAAAATAATTCTAGATAATATATCAAAGTGAAATTTGTATCAATGGGTAAGTGACTTAAAAACACTGTAACAAAAATATTGCAGTCCTAGGTCCAAATTTTCGCGTGGTTCCCATACAACGAATCATCCTGCATTGAAGTATTTTACTGTTATGAACACATTGTTCAATCGAATGTGCTGTAAGACGGTACCAGGAGTTCTTATTGCATGGTAAACCTCCCCGCGAAAAATGATCAGTATTGATCCATGGTTTGGTATACTCCCATATGATTTATATCTCGATATATTTCGACAGATGTTAACCAAATATTTAAACCTACTGGGTTTTAATAATAAACTCAGAATTCAGAAAACCAACTTATAAAGAAACTAGCAAAGTACCCGCTCCTTCGTATGCGGAAAGGATATACAAAATAAAATAAAAATATATAATATAGAACGGTGAACATAGACAAATTTTTGTACTAATACCTATTTTATTTGATATTTATTTTCATGTAAGTACTATTTGTACCACATAAGTCCGATTTTCCTCACGCCTACACATCAAGAGCCAGCCATAATTGTTGAGATATTTTAATTGGGGTGCTCAGCGCCAAGTGGCTTAACCCACCAACCGCGATCCTCATTTCCAGCTCTATCTGTTCCCGTAAAACCATTTATAGTATTATTTAGTACTCTACATATAAATACGAACCCCCTCCTAATATTTCAAAATTCCCTTTACACAATAACAAATTGTACCAAATCTTGTGCCATGTAGTACAATTCGCATATTTATGGTACATATTTCCTAAATCCGACGTTATTACCAAATAACAACAGTAATCTTAATTCTAAATCTCACGAATCCAGGTCTATTCGTTAGTCCAATACAAAATTGTATCATGCATTGAACCATCATCGTACCCCTAAGACTATAAAATCCTAATTGCACTTTTTGTAAACATAAGTACGAATTTCCAAAACAAACTCCAACAGTAATCTCAATTCCAAATTTCAAGATTGCAGCTCTCGCCGTTCGCTCAAATCCAAATTTGGTACCATTTAGTACTTTTCGCACACATAACCAAATATTTCCAAAACTACCTCAATCCTACACTTCAACAGGTATTTTAATTCCAAATTTAAGATTGCAGCCGCATCAGATCACTCAAATCCAAATTTGGTACCATTTAGTACTATTCGTATCCAAAGTACGAATTTCTAAACCTACCTCTATCAACACTCCAACAGAAATCGTAATTCCGAATTTCAGGATTCCAAATGTATCCTATCACTGAAATCCAAATTGTACCAAATTTAGTACCATTTAGTACTTTTCCTACCCATAACTAAAATTTTCCAAAACTTTATCAATCCTGCACTCCAACAGTACTCCTTATTCCAAATCTCGGGATTCCAGCTATATCCGTTCACCCAAATCCAAATTGTACCAAATTTGGTACTATTTAGTACTATTCGTACCCAAGAGTACGAATATCCACAACTACCTCAATCCTACACGCCAACAGTAATCTTAATTCCAAATTTCAGAATTACAGCTGCATCAGATTATCGTAATCCAAATTGTACCAAATTTAGTACCATTTAGTACTTTTTGTTCCCATAGGTCCGAATTTCCAAACCTACCTCTATCCAGCACTCCAAAAGTAATCTTAATTTCGAATTTCAGGATTCCAAATGTATCTGATCACCCAAATCCAAATTGTACCAAATTTGGTACCATTTAGTACTTTTCGCTGCCATAAGTACGAATTTCCAAAAGTATCCCAATCCCACACTCCAATAGTAATCATAATTTCAAATTTCACTATTCCTGCTCTATACGATCACTCAAGTCCAAATTGTACAAGATTTGGTACCACTCAGTACTTTTTGTACCCACAAGTACGAATTTAGTACTTCGTTGCCATAAATACGAATTTCCAAAAGTATCCCAATCCCACACTCCTATAATAATCTTAATTCTAAATTTCACAATTCCAGCTCTATCCGATCACTTAAATTCATATTGTACCAAATTTGGTACCATTTTGTACTATTCGTACCCAAAAGTACGAATTTCCAAAATACCTCCATCCTAAACTCCGACAGTAATCCTAATTCTAAATTTCAGGATTACAGCTCCATCCGTGTCCCCTAAATCCAAATATTACCTTATTTGGTACTATTTAGTACCTTTCGTACCCATATGTACGAATTTCGAAAACTACCTCCATATCTCAAACCTACGCTCCAACAGTAAAAGTAATTCTAAATGTCAGAATTCCAACTTTATCGGTTCGCCCAAATTCAAATTGTACCAAATTTAGTACCCCAGCAAAATCTTCGATGCCAAGGATGCTATTGAATCATGGGTGCAAGTGATCTGGCATGTCATCTTTTTAGCATTTTCACTCATGAATTTTATATGAGCGTGACCACCATAAGATGACATTCATTTTCGGATCTTAAGATGACATTCATTGTCGGAACCTAAGCATGTCATTTTGACTAAGCGTACTCAAAACAGTTTGACATACGACCATGTTTTGTGTTGTTTACAGTGACTTGAAAAAATCACTTTGCAAAAAAATGGAATTTACTTGTGAACATTTTCGTCCTATAATTTTTCACAAATTTCTCAACTTTTATATCACTATGAAAAACGGGTTTAATGAATTCAATCGTGACCGACACTCGAAAAAATTAAGATCGTAAGGGACGACCAAAATTGACCGTTGCGACAGAATTTTTTTTAAATTGAACGGATAATGCATGATCGCCATGTTATATACCATGAGATAGAGGCATCCTTGGGCGTTTCTTCCACCAACTAAGATTTGATATTGCATGAACACCTGACCGCAAAAATGCATTTTTCTCGCTAGATCCAGCAAAATTGGTCAATCGCTCAAAAAGAGGCTCTAGTGGATTTGTGCAAAGAAATTGTGAACAAAAACAATCGCGATGCTTCAAATGACATTTATAAGATCATCACAGATGGCGAATCTTGGATCTATGCTTAGGAGCCCGAAACAAAACAGGAATCGACCGTTTGCGTCTTCAAAGCGAGACAAATCCAACAAAAGTTGTTCATGAAAGAAAACCTTCAAAGCAAATGGTCACCTGTTTTTGTTTTCGGCAAAACTGACCGTGTGGCGAATTTACGGCTTGAGAAATGTAGGACAGTTAATTCTGAATGTTACACTACAATTTTTTGCCTGAAGTTCCCTGAGGAATTCGAGAAATGAAGAAGAGAAAACGATTTGTTCTGCATTATGACAATGCGAGATCTCAGACATCAATTCAAATCAACGCATGTTTGACCGGACAAATCGTGGAATTGGTGGGCCATGCGCTGTACAGCCCTGAATGGGGATTCAATGACTTCATTTCAGCACGTCAAGGAAAAAAGGCGTGGTCAACGATGTTCGTCGCCAGAAGATGCTGTAAAAGCGTTCAAAAACCATGTTTTGGAGGTGTCTCAATCAAGTCCCAGAAAGCAACCCAACACATGGTCGCATGTCAAACTGTCCTGAGTACCAGAAAAAATTTCAAAAGACGCTTGGCGCCTCGCATGCATTAAAATCCAAAATAACTCGTAAGTTTAAATAGTAATATAATTAAATTTAATTCATGTATATTTATTTCATATACTTATACGAGATTGTGCAGCGCACAGGATTCAGCCAGTTTGCTAAAAAAGACCATGACTATATTTACAAAATATCTACGTTCGATGATTTTTAAAAAATGTTACCATTACTTCGACGATCAACAGCTAATTATGTTTCCTTATTATGTACAATCTTTTCCCATACCACAGAATTCGAATAGACTCAGGTTTCTCACGATTTTATTACTAGTTAACTCCGACTATAAACGAACTCCTTATGATAAATCATTGACACATATACTCATTCTTGGGGTATTCTAAAGTCGCATGTCCTTACTGTATATTCCCAATGTGAAGAATGGAACCGATAATATTGTCCTCTATGACGAAATTCTAATATCATAGAGTAAAAAAGTGGACTCAAGTTGAACTCTTTGGCATAGTAACAAAAAATTATTTTTGTAACTAATGGACAATATTAAGGGAAACCTGGACAACTCGAAAAAAATAAACTTTTATCATGTAAGGTGGTTTACGATTTACCATAGTTCTTAAAAATACCGCTTGGACTTTAATCTTAGTACACACCACAGAAATTAGTATATGATTGACGTCTTAACATGTATCAGGACCTAATGGAGAAACTTTTTTACAAAATAAAATTTTATCTGCCGAAAGCTACTGCCATGAAGTAGTGGTGGAGTGTATCACATGGTCGGCCCAACACGGCTATAATTTTTCCTACTTCTTTTGAATATATTTGAGCTATACGTTCTTCCGAATGTACATAAGATATTATATTAAACAACACATATAAATTTTTCATTTCAAAAATGTTTTATTTGTCAGTATCTGACCATTTTACATACATATATTTACATAAATCATGTTTAAAATTACTGTATTCTATTATATTATTCTAATATTTTTATAACTACTTAATTTTATAATTCTGTTTCTTCAATAGCAGATGTAATTAATGCCATTTGTTTCTTAGACATAGTTTTCGTGGTATAGGTTTTGTTTAAATCAATTTCGTCAGAAGCATCTAGAACATCTTCGTCACTCTCGCATTCCATGGATTGACAGGAAGTTAAATCGAAATCAGTTGCGTAATTTTTTAAAGACAAATGGTTTTGCATGGATGAAAGTGTCACTTGATTTCCATGATGATAGGCGTTATTAAATATTTTGTTACCAATATTTGGAATATATTCAGTAGAGGAGTCAATGTTGTTGGCAGACTTAAGCAATGTGCAGTTTTCCATTTCTTTATATTGGTTTTGAGTTATTACTTGAAATCAAGAACTTGTTGTATGTTTAATATTTAGTTTCGAACTGACTGACTTCAGCTGGGTTGAGCGTGATTTATATGCAAAAGCAAACAAACGTAATAGGAAACAGGTAGAGTACATTTATGATTTAAAGTGTTTTAAAATGAACATATAAATAAGCCTTTAGGTTAAAATGACATTTTTAAGGTAATTTTTATGATCCCGTAGGAATTTTTCAATGAGGAACCTTATGCAGGTAATTTTATAAGCATTTATTGTTAATTTGAAATTACCTGTTACAACCTATCCTATGTATGACGTGGGAGTAATAGACAAAATCTGGGAAATCTAATTTTACTAACCCAAAATGCAAACGGATCTGCTTTATGCCTTCGTTTCCCTAGAATAAATGTATGGTATTTACATCGTATTTATCCTCTCCACATTACCTTTCCAACATAAACGTTGTAATTTTATAATTTTAACAATATCGATGCATAGCTGGCACAGTTGGTGTATTCGATTGGTGTTTATATCTTTCAAAAAATGGTTTCTTATATCTATTGAAACAGGTACATGTCCATCTGTTTTGCGCAGAAAGCCATTGCCTCGTTAACAAGGGTTACCATCATTGTTTGATGAGTGTCTATGTTTTCTAACGAAAAGTAGTTTACCTAACTTTCACTAAAACAACATTTTTCTTCATATTTCTGCATTTATAACAATTGCTTAAATCATGGTGGTATCGAAACGGTAAGAATGGGATATAGTTGGATGGGGTCAACATGTGATTCCCTACCACTACACCTCGGCTCTAGCTCTGCGCTGAATTTCATTTCCATGCTACATACATACATATACGTTGTTGTATATGATAAAATACCAGAGATCCAAGAAGAATGCAAGCAAGTACACACCATCTATAACAAAATAGGCGGGCGGGGTCTCCTTGAATCAAAATCAGCTTGGGAGCTTTTAAAAGACAGGAGAGTATTTGCAATAGGACGCCGATATTCAATATTGGAAGTTTGATTCATTATATACAGGAGATCCTTCAAAGTTAGCTGCCCGAAAAGCAAATAGGCGTGTAGACATAGAAGGAGCAGTAACCTTATAGGTTTCATATTTTAATATTGCTCATCTAAATTATTATTGGAGCAAAGGTACAAAAAAGTTGATGTAAGTACTTGGAAAATATTAACTCCATAGGATAAACATGAAAGAGATAAATAATAATTATCCTTAAAGTTCAGTTCTTTCATATTTATGGGGCTTAGTAGGCTCAAAGCAGATGTACATCTAATCTGAGGAAATAGTGTAAAGGTAGAAACACAATGAAATACGCCGCTTTTTTGAATTAATTTGAATTAGGTAGTACTTGACCTTTAAGCTTTTACATGAAACTGAGCTTGAAAAAGCGGCGTATATCATTGTGTTTCTACTTTAAGAGTTTAAACATTTGGAAAATATACCCATTTTCGTTCCTTAAGTTTAGGCACAACTTCCAAATATATCATATGCTAAGATACATACATCATATTTACGAGGGGCACTAGAAAACCTTCTGGCCTAGGCAACAGTGTCACCAGGTATCACTTGAATTTTTTTTTTTTTTGGAAAGTTGGACAGTTTTTAGCTACGGTAGAACAATATAAGGTAACCGAAATTCCTAGCTGATTGAACTGGGCTCTTATGTTAGTGTCAAATTCCGTACGACATTTTATATATTTATTTATATTATTTTCGTTATATACATATTCGGGATATATATTTTTTGAGGAATAAATATAATTCAGAAAAAACTATTTCCCATAAAAACTTTTTCATATTAATGACATGTAACCTCCTCCAAGTATTAACGACGTGCCGCACACTAAAACACCGCTTATGGAGGCGGGACAACATTCGTTAATATGTGTGGTATTTTGTTAAGTTTGAACTAAAGCCCTAATAAACATGTGCTTTATTGATTTCAGAAACAAAAGATTCAAACACCTTATCCTTTTTCAAACATTTTAGCAAGAATTCTACCTTCTGCCAGAAATTATCCATTTAGTGCAATAATATGGGAACATTCAAATATTCAAATTGAAAATGTTACGAATTTTCATTCATGTTTTTTAAAATATTCTATCAAAAGTGAAAAATATTAGTTTTTAAATTCCAATAATTTATAGATATTTCCTTGGTTTGTTTACATATTACATACATACCGATGACACTAACATTACAAACAAAAACAAATTTCTGTGTGTTTGTTGTTGAGTTGTATTTGTTGAAGTATTTAGCCTAAGTCCATATTTATATTAGGCAATTTTCCTTGCGGCAATTGTCAGTTTGTTGGAGAGAGAAGTGAGGCATATGGTAACCCTTTGCCTCTCAATGCCCTCTCCCATCCACAAAATGACAATTGCCGCAAGGAAAATTGCCTAATGTAAATATGGGATAAGCGTACTCAAAACAGTTTGACATACGACCATGTGTTGTGTCGTTTACAGTGACTTGAAAAAATCGCTTTGCAAAAAAATAGAATTTACTTGAGAACATTTTCATCCTAGAATTTTTCATGACTTTCTCAACTTTTATATCACTATGAAAAACTGGTTTAATGAATTCAATCGTGACGATGACGGGACGACCAAAATTGACCGTTGCGACAGGTTTTTTTTCAAAATTGAACGGATAATGCATGATCGCCATGTTATATACCATGAGATAGAGGCATTCATGGGCATTTCTTCCACTAACTAAGATTTGATATTGCAAGAACACCTGACCACAAAAATGGATTTTTCTCGCTAGATCCAGCAAAATTGGTCAATCGCTCAAAAAAGGCTCTTGTGGATTTTTGCAAAGAAATTGTAAACAAAAACAATCGCGATGCTTCAAATGACATTTATAAGATCGTCAGAGATGGCGAATCTTGGATCTATGCTTAGGAGCCGGAAACAAAACAGGAATCGACCGTTTGCGTCTTCGAAAGCGAGCCAAAATCTAACAAAAGTTGTTCATGGAAGAAGACCTTCAAAGCAAATGGTCGCCTGTTTTTTAGGCAAAACTGACCGTGTGGCGACTATACGGCTTGAGAAATGTAGGACGGTTAATTCGAGAAACGAAGAAGAGACGACGAATTTTCTGCATCATGACAATGCGAGCTCTCAGACATCAATTCAAACCAACGCACACTGGTCGAAACCAATGATCTAGTGGCGCGAGAGTCCAAAAATCAAACTATAATATTGTGAAATATTTTCCATTTTATCGATTACAGACATTTTGTACCGTAAAGGGGGGCTACATCAAAATATAAATCCACATTAAAAATGTTTTGTAAGAAAATTTGGCACGCAGTTTTAACACGGAATGCAAAATATCAGCCAAGTCGGGTGAAAAATGTGGTCACGATATTCAAAATACCTTATATCGGGAGGTACGGTTACATGGGGACAATATCAAAACGAGCACCTATGTCCATAATTTTTGGCGGAAATGTTTTGTGACCACTAGGAACCATAAGTACAAAATTACAACTAATTTACAACGAAAATGTTGCTTAAATCCTCCAATTAGGAAAATCGGAAGGTACCGTTATATGGGAGCTATACCAAAATATAAGCCAATATTGTTCATATTTGGCACATGATTACCCACAGACACAGGCTGTGGTTTCGACCACCGTGCAACGCCTGTTTGACCGGACAAATCGTGGAATTGGTACAACCCTGAATGGGGATTCAATGACTTCATTTCAGCACGTCAAGAAAAAAAGGTGTGGTCAACGATTTTCGTCGCCAGAAGAGGCTGTACAAGCGTTCAAAAACCATGTCTCAATCAAGTCCCTGAAAACAATCCATTACATGGTCGCATGTCAAACTGTCCTGAGCACTCTTGGTCTAAAAACTGTCAAATTTTCAGGAAAAAATGACAAAAGACGCCTGGCGACACTGCGTGTTACCTAGGCCAGAAGGTTTTTTAGTGTCCCTCGTATGCATTAAAAACCAAAATAACTCTTGAGTTTAAATAGTAATATAATTAAATTTAATTTATGTATATTTATTTTATATACATACTTATTCGGGATTGTGCAGCGCACAGGATTCAGCCAGTTTCCTATAAAATACCATGAATCTATTCACAAAATATCTACGTTCGATGATTTTTAAAAAAAAACTTTACCATTACTACGACAATCTACAGATAATTATGTTGAATGTGTGTATTTTAAAAAAATGCATTTATTTTTGTTTCCTTATTATTTACAATTTTGGCCCATACCACAGAAATTGAATAGACTCAGGGTTTTCAAGATTTTACCACTAGTTAGCTCCGACTATAAACGAAGTCCTTATGATAAATCATTGACACCGGTACTCCTTCCAAGTGTATTCTGAAGTCTCATGCTTTTATTGTATATCCCCGAAATTCTAATATCATAGAGTAAAAAGTGGACTCAGGCTGAACTCTTTGGCATAATAGAAGAATCCGTTTTTTCCTGAGGGATAAGTAGCAAAGAAATATTTTTGTAACTATCGGACAATATTAAGGGAAACCTGGACAAATCGGAAACATAAACTTTTATCATGTGATGTGGTTTACGATTTGCCATAGTTATTAAAAATACCGCTTGGACTTTACTCCTAGTATACACCCCAGGAATTAGCAGATGGTTGACGTCTTAACCTGTATCAGGATCTAAGAATATTTTCAACGTACTTTCACGTATTTTAATGGAGAAAATTTTTTACAAAATAAAGTTTTATCTGCCGAAAGTTACTTATTATACTTATCTTTTCCTACTTCTTTCGAATATATTTGAGGTATAGGTTCTTCCAAAGGTCCATAATATATTATATTAAATAAACCATATATAATTTTTCATTTCAAAAATGTTTTATTTGTCAGTAACTGACCATTTTACTTACACATATTTACATAAATCATGTTTAAAATTACCGTATTCTATTATTTTATTCTAATATTTTTATAACTACTTAATTTTATAATTCTATTTCTTCTATGGCAGATGTAATTAATGTCATTTGTTTCTTAGACATCGTTTTCGTGGAATAGGTTTTGTTTAAATCAATTTCGTCAGAAGCATCTAGAACATCTTCGTCACTTCCGTATTCCACGGATTGACAGGCGGTTAAATCGAAATCAATTGCGTAATTTTTTAAAGGCAAATAATTTGGCATGGATGAAAGTGTCATTTGATTTCCATGATGATAGGCGTTATCAAATATTTTGTTACCAATATGGGGAATATATTCAGTAGTGGATTCAAAGTTGTTGGCAGACTTAAACAATGTGCACTTTTCCATTTCTTTATAGTGGTTTTGAGTAAAGACTTGTAGTTAAGAACTTGTTGTATGTTAAAAATTTATTTTCAAACTGACTGACTTCAGTTGGGGTGAGCGTGACTTATATGCAAAAGCAAAAAGTGTAGCAGGAAAACAGGTAGAGACATTTATGATTTTAAAGGTTGTAAAATGAACGTACATGAGCCCTCAGGTTAAAATGGCATGTTTAAGTTAATTTTATGACCCCTAGGAATTTTCCAATAAGGATCCTTATGCAGGTAAGTTTACTTAAAAACAGTAATTATTAATTTTAAATTTCAATATTACCTTTTCCAAACTGTATGATGTATTAGACAAAATCTGGGAAATCTAATTCTACTAACCCAAAATGCAAACGATTCAACTTTATTTCTTCGTTTCCATAGAATAAAAATGTATGGCAATTACGTGTAATTATTCTCACCACATTACCTTCCTAAGGTAAACGCTGTAACTCTATAATTTTTTACAATATCGATGTATATCTGGTACAGTTGGTATATTCGCTTCCACATAGCCGTGTAGACATTAAAAAATAAGAAGAAATGCATTGCCACATTTTTACTACCGTTAAAAAATTTGCAGCGCCGCTTGCATGTAAGCTTTCTATTGCAGTTATTTCTTTGAAATACGTAAAATACTTATGAAAAGTCTCAACCGATTCGCAATAAATCGCACTTCTTACAAAATGTTACGTATTTACAAACATATTTTTTAAAATAATAGCGCTTTTACTTACACGGTGCCACCGTGGTGCAATAGTATGCACACCCGCCTTGCACGCTGAAGGTCGCGGGTTCGATTCCCCGGCCAGTCAACATCAACACTTTTCAACGGTGGCAAAATACCCCTCAGTAATGTTGGCGACATTTTCTGAGTATTTCAGCCTTGTACACCTTCTCTACAAGTGGTGTCTTAGACACGCCGTTCGGCGATAAACAGTAGGTCCCATATCATTGAGCTAATATGAATCGGGGTGCACTCATTGATATGAGAGAAGTCTCCCCTGTCCCGCCTGGGATGTTTGTGGAACAGTTATTACTTACAAAAAATATATTAAAACATTACATTAAAATTATTAAGTCGTGCAGCTTGGAGCTATAATATTCATGTTATTTGAAAATATACAATTCCTTTTATTTCATTACACCTTGTGAAATTCCATTTGGCGACCACGATGTAGCCTCAGTTGCATGTTAGGGTGCAAAAAAAAACAGTAAAATGCCCATAATTTCCACGAATTACATTTGCATTTTATGAGCATCCTATTTCAATGATCACCATTAAAAAATACATTATTCTATGCTATTTCAGTGCTATCCATCAAAAACTGTGGATGCAGCATCGCTCTCAGTTTTAAAAAAATCTATTATATCTCCAGGTTCGCGAACGTTTTTAAATACCTGTTTCGCACATTTTAAGCAGCCGTTTCATTCTAGTTATCTAAATAGGAATGACACATCCAAAACGCGTCTTAATATTTTCAATAATATTTTTTACAGATCCTCCGATCTAGTGGATGAATTTAGACGCGCAATGGCTCGTTATATTCAGAACGTAAAAAAATAAATTTACGCGAGTTTCCACTGAAATCGAATGGTATTTGTAAATTTTGAATAAAAAAAAGAAATTTTAGGTTTACCGCTAATAAGAAATTTGCAATTTAACACGATGAACAGATAATATTAGCGGGTTAAATGGACCAAAACATTTGTGTAGAAATTGGTGAAATTTTTAGTGTGTTGTCTATATCTTTGTTCCTGAAAATATGTTAAAACCACGTAAATTATATTTGAAGATGATCTCTCGATGCCAATTATGTCGCGTTTTAATTGTTTGTAGTGTAACCATAATCACAAATTTTTGCACGAGGTAAGAGTTTTGTTCAAGGATAGTGCCAATAACTTTGATAATGATCGGTTAGTATTTTGTGTGTGAAATTGAAATTGAACTCTGTGGGGCATATTCGGACAATTTACGAAAACGAAACATGAAAACCAACTCTTGACCTCTCACTTGATGTAAATTATATCAATGTAGCAGTTAAATAAGTGGGTTGTTCCTTTACCGTTTTGGTTTGTTTGCAAAGAACAAGATTTACCTTCCACACTACAAAATGTCGTAATCATGATAGAAAAGTTTTGAAATCAAGATAGAGGAATTCCATTTTTTTTAATTGATGCAAATCAAGATAGAGGAATTCCATTTTTTTAAATTGATGCAAACTAGAATGCGGAATGGGTTTTTGAATTGTATATCCCAGCAAAATGTTCGATGCCAAAGATGCCATTCAATTATGAGTGCAAGTGATCTGGCATGTCATCTTTTTAGCATCTTCATCGATGAATTTTATATGAGAGTGGGCCCTAAAAGATGATATTCATTTTTGGATCCCAAGCATGTCATTTACACCAACGCTTTGACATGTCATTTTCACTAATGCTTTGGCATGCCATTTTCACCAACCCTTTGCAATGACAGTATCATTAGGACGAGAGTTTTAACAACGTTGTTTGTGGTTTCGAGTCTCCGACAACATCAAGCCTATTGTAAATAGTTAATCTTATATATTTAGAAAAATGTGTATAAATAAAAACACAAAATTCAACTCGATGAAATGGGTTCAAATGCTGATGAAAAGATCGGATCTTTCATATATACTAGGCTGTACCTCTGTTATCTGGCCACGTTCCTCAACATAGTTAGCATCAATGGAAAGGTCAAGCGTTCCTCTTCTGAATATAACATACGTGGGTTTAACATAGTTTCCAGGAATAAAGATATAGTCATTTCACAAACAACTTTACCAATTTTCACACAAAAGTTCTGGTCCATTTAACCCGCTAAATATTATGTGATCATCACGTTAAATTGCAAGCTACTTCTCTGTCGTAAACCCAAACCTTACATAAAATTTCGCGCCGATCACACTAACATTGCGACCTACAGAGCCGTTACAAAATTGGATAAACATTTTGGTTTTGGTTCATTTCAATCTCTAAATATTTCACGATCATAGCCAAAAACTATAGGCGTATATTCAGGTCTGAACCCGACCTCCATACAAAATTTCGTGAAGATTGGTCCAATTTTTAATGGACGGACGGACAAACACACATCTCAAAATAGCTTTATCTCGTCGAGATATGAATTGTGGTATACCACATGGGGGTCTACGACGAATAGTTCGCAGTGTTACATGATTTTTTCGAAAAACAAACTTATAATACCCTTTCCACATTGTGGTGTAGGGTATAATAACTTCGGTGGAGAATATCAACAAACAAAAAAACAAAGGAACTGATGATATCCTGTGGCGAGGATCGAAACTATAGTATTCCTTGCCTTACCCCTTGGCGAATAATGCCATATTTTCTCCACTAATAAATTCGTTGTTTTAAAATATTAAAACAAAAACAATGGAATTAAGCCAGACTATTAAAACAAATTGCAACAGCTACCCCAATAAAAACGCCGACCAATATTTCGATGTGTTACATAAAGAATGACAAAATTAATTACACCCCCGTTATGGTGGAGGGTATAATTTTAGTATATCTTACTCAATACAAGTGTGAGAAATTTCAACACTGGTAAAAGTAAATATTATAACAATAGGGTTCGATAAAGAACGTGTATATGTTTTTATTTAAAAATGCTTAATTTGTCAGTAAATTATCATTTTATTTACAAATATTTACATACTTTAACTATATTTAATATTTTTGTATTCTATCATTTAATTCTAAAAATATTTTTACAGTATTTAATTTTATAAATCAGTTTCCTCCAAGGCAGATGTAATCAATGCCATTTGTTTCATAGACATAGTTTTCGTGGTATAGGTTTTGTTTAAATCAATTTCGTCAGAAGCATCTAGATTCTAGAACATCTTCATCACTCTCGCATTCCATGGATTGACAGGCGCTTAAATCGAAATCAATTGTGCAATTTTTTAAAGGCAAATGATTTTGCATGGATGAGAGTGTCATTTGATTTCCTTCATGATAGGCGTTATCAAATATTTTGTTACCAATATGTGAAAAATATTCAGTAGAGGATTCAAAGTTGTTTGCAGACTTAACAAATTCGTAGTTTTCCACAGCTTTATAATATTTTTGGTTATTACTCGTAAGATAAAACTTGTTGTGTGTTTAATATTTATTTTCAAACTGATTGACTTCAGCTTGGGTGAACTTGACTTATATACAAAAGCAAAAAAAGAATCTGAAGCACAGGTAGAGGGTATGCATTATTACTGTAAAATATACATACGTAAGCATTTAAAAATTACATGCGTAAATCAATTTTTATGATCCTGTAGAAAATTTCCAATGAGAATCGTTATTCAGGAAAGTTTCCTTAACTCTGTCTGTGTTAATTGGAAGGTCAATTTAAATTTTCTTGTCACTCATGGGATTTAATAACATTATTACCTATTTCAAACTATCCTTATCATGGCATGTTTATATTAGAAAAAATCTGGGAAACAGAAACGGATCAATTTTAAGTCTTCGTTTCCATAGAATACATTTATGGCATTACCTCACCAACGAAATCGTTGTAACTCTTTATTTTTAACCATATTTATGAAAGAACAATTTTATTATGCTGCCTTCGGGCAGCAACGTCACTTAACAGTGGAGAAGATTTCTCATGTTTTGCAAATACTTTCGTTGGGATTATATTAGGTTGCCAAGGAAAAACTTCTCATTTTCACTTTTGAAAAATAACTTCGGTGGAGAATATCCACAAACAATAAAACAAAGGAAGTGATGGATTCTATGGCGAAGATCGAAACTATAGTCTTCCCTGCCTTACCTCTTAGCGAACAATGCCAAAATGTCTCTACTAAAAATTAGTTATATTAAAATATTAAAACAACAACAATGAGCTTAAGCCAGACTATTTTGCAAAAAAAGCAAAATTGCAACAGCTATCCCAATAAAAACGACGACGAATATTTGGATGTGTTACAAACGGAATGACAAATTTAATTATACCCCCCATATTAGCGTGGAGGGTATAAATATAGCATACTAGGAAAGTGCCCGCTACTTCGTATGCTGGAGGGATATAAAAAAACCAAATAAAAAATGTTTAATATGGAAATGGGGAATATTGAAAATTTTGTTGTACCAATACCATTTTAATCAATATTTATTTTTATTTCAGTACTGTTCGTACCACTTTAGTTCGATTTTCAAAAAAAAAAAAATCATAGGTACACTTACACATCAACAGCGAGCCCATTTTTGAGTTATTTTAATTAAGGACTTTCTGTCCTCAGAAGGTAAAACATTATTGTAAAAAATAGGTAAAAAAAAACTTTTTAAGTTAAACGGTTTTATGTTAAACATACATTGCAATGTTTAAGATAAATGTACTAAAAACAAAAAAAATAATAAAATAGATACAGTCGTGGGAATTATAAACATATAGCATAGACTAGACTAAAATAAAACCGTGGGGCACGTCAATTGTCTACAATCGTTGATTAAAATGTTTGTTTTGTAATGTTACACCATAATTAGGCAGTTGTTCAACCGACAACGATGGACGTGTGATAAGTAGGGCTAGAATGTGGAAACAAGCTAGCAAGCTCGATTATAAGCGAGTTTTAGGGTTCATATTGGTGAGCGAGTAGTACTTTGTCAATTAAAGACAAACTGCGAGCAGTGAAACGATTCCTCGCCAGCCAGCAGTGTGAATGTCCAACGATAAACAAGTTGAAACATCTCTTTTATTTATTTACATGGAGTGCACAACTATTGGAATTTCCATGAGCAAGAAAATAGTAAGTAATTTCCTCACCGTCTGCGGGCCAACTGCCTAACGACGAATTAAACGATTCTTCTATCGCACATTAAGTCGATAATTTGTAGACAATTGACGTGCCCCACGGTTTTATTTTAGTCTAGTCTATGCATATGTTTATAATTCCCACGACTGTATCTATTTTATTATTTTTTTTTTTTGTTTTTAGTACATTTATCTTAAACATTGCAATGTATGTTTAACATAAAACCGTTTAACTTAAAAAGTTTTTTTACCTATTTTTACATTCTTGTTTTTAGTTTTTATTTCGCATTCTGTTTAATTCATTTAGTGCTTCATTATTGCAAGGTTTCTTGCCCGTTAGTTTATTGCAGTCCCACTCCTCCGTACGTAGTCCCTGCAAAGATCTTACTCTACTAAGAGCTACGTAGGCTTGACCTTCTTCAAACAGTTTCGCACCTAAGTATACGACTGCGTGATCCACAGTGCTGCCCTGCATTTTATTATGTATTGTAGAATCCCATGATAGTATTAAAGGCAACACACATCTGTGTGTATCGCTCCTGTTGTTTTGTTAACCTGGCTTCATATTCTTCAGGTGTTTCTGACGCTATCATATGTGTGTATCGCTCACGTTGCTTTGTTAACCTGGCTTCATATTCTTCAGGCGTTTCTGACGCCGTCATTTGTGTATATCGCTGACGTTGCTTTTTTAACCTGGCCTCATATTGCTCAGGTGTTTTTGACGCTAATTGTTCCCACCGTTTCTGTAATCGACTATTTCTATCACCTTCACTTTCTTTAGCTCGTTTTGCTTTATACTTTTCTTTCGCTTTTTGAAGCCTTCGTTTACGTTGTGTTGCAGCTTCTGTTTTATTTGTGTTTGTATTTTTTATATTTTTTTTACTATTTTGTTCCCACGAGTAATGGACATTTAAACGGTCGACCCCCCAGAGGTCCAATAAAGGGGCAAGGCTATGTACAACAAGATGCGCCTGAGTCTTGAGGGGAATACGCTAACGACATATCATTTTATCCACCCTAATGCCATACAGTTCTCGGCGCGTTTTAACCTTTCACCTTAACTTTGGTGGTGTACCGCTAACGACATATCATTTTTAGCCACACAGTCCTCAACACGATAAAAAATCTTGACGTGGGTGGTGGATTCAGGCTGGATTAATCAGATACCTAAATTACAGATTCAATTTCTAAATTTAAATCTTAATTATACGTCATTTAGTGGTTGCGCCCATCTTAAATATTGAGGTTGTATAGTGCACTGTATTCTTCTTTTCAAGCCCTTTTATTTGATACCCATATTGGTGGGATTGATAAAAAAATTGTTATCAGCCATTTTGTAGCGGCCGCCATCTTGGATTTCAATTTTTTATAGTATATTGTATTCTGCTTGTTGAGCCCTTTCATTTGATACCCATATTGATGGGATTGATAAAACCTACGTTATCCGCCATTTTGTAGCGGCCGCCATCTTGCATTTCAATTTTTTACAGTATATTGTATTCTGTTTGTTGAGCCCTTTCATTTGATACCCATATTGATGGGATTGATAAAACCTACGTTATCCGCCATTTTGTAGCGGCCGCCATCTTGGATTTAAATTTTTTATAGTATATTGTATTCTGCATGTTGAGCCCTTTCATTTGATACCCGCCATCTTGAATGTATAATGATAATGAATAAACATAATTGTATTGTCACCAAAATCCAAAGTGTATACAAAATTTCAGATTAATCGGTTGACAGGAAGATGGTGAAATTTGAATTACTAAATTTGACCCAAGAATAAAGAATAAATAAAAAAACAAACGAGGTGAGCTAAATAAAACCATTTAAAAACACAGTTTATGCTGCAAACAAAATAAAAACAAGTAAGCAAAGGATATAGTCGGACAGGGCCGACCATACGATACCCTACACCACTACCCTGCGAGTTAGCTTTCAGCAAATCAAAGTTTCTTTTGGACAAATAAGCTCATTGTAAGAAATACATTTTTGAAGTCTGCAACCTTATCACATTAAGTTTAAATAACAATATAATAATTGTTCCACAAACATCACAGAAGGGACAGGGCGTGCACCACGATTCATATTACAGCAATAATATGGGGCCTACTGTTTATCGCCGAGTCCGAAAGGCTTGTCTTAAAACACCACCTGTAGAGAAGTTGTACATGGTTGAAATTTTGATGGTTGTGGCCTCAATATCAAACTGAAATGGCTGACATTTTGTATTCAGTCTTCGTTGGAGGTAAAAAACTTTCCACCTGAAATTTGTCGTTATATGTCCACGTCTTCATATAGCTTCCATAACCAGAACCTACCGATTTTCTGTACTTTTAAGGTTATGGTCTCAATATCCCACCGAATTGGCTAAAATTTGGTATTAAGTCTTCATTGGGGGTATTAAACTTTCCATCTGAAATTTGTCGGTATAGGTCTAGGCGTTCATATAGCTCCCATACTACGAAAGCTCCCCATTTTCGACATTTTGAAGATTGTGGCTCTGGTTACAGATTTCTCTATTTTATTGACTTGTTTGAAGTGAATTTCAAACAAAAAATGTACACATAAACATTTTAGAAGATATTATTGAAATATATGTAGCATACGAAAATATGTGAAATACATACATATGCATAATTTATACATTTCGCATATTTTTGCATATGTGATATACATATTTCGATTGGAATTTAATTAGAAGCCAAAAATATGCAAATTTTACAAAAATAGGTGTTGCATAAAATTCCGCTGTCTACATATCATTGAGCTGATATTAATCGGGGTGCTCTCATTGATATGAGAGAAGGCTCCCTTGTCCCTACTGGGATGTTTGTGGAACAATTATATACAGTACATTTTAAAAAATATTCTTAAATTTGAAAATTTGCGTTGTTTAGCAATTTCTGCTACATCTTTAAATTTTCAACAATTGGACAGGTAATATGATAGGGTTCCACGCAATTTGTAAGAACTGGGAATTTGTCTGTCATGACACAGAAAATTTGTAGCATGGCAGGAAGATGTGGTTCTCTTCACAAAACTCATTATATCTTAGCTAGTAGGTCCGTTACCAAGCACACATATTATTGCAATTTTCATCAGAGGAAAGATCGGTAGTTAATTTTTCATATATAGGCGACTTTGCCGGTATATGGCCTCCAGGGATTCAAATATGGATCAAAAATAAAATGTCTTTATTTAGCAAACAAAAGTAATGGTCCATTGCACCCGCTAAATAATATCAGATCATCATCAAAAATTGTAGGCATCTTCTTCGACCTAAACCCCTACCTCGTTCAAAATTTCGGAACTATTGATATATAATTGCGACCTCTAGTATGCTTTTGATTACATTACAAGCAAAACACACGATATATTAGGTTGTAACTCTGTTATCTGACCACATAAATCAACATAATTGGCATTAATTGAAAGGGCAATTGTTGTCCTTCCAAAAACTATTTATGTGGGCGGAATGTGTGGTCAAGGAATAAAAATATTACCGGTATATTAAAAATTTTCACAATTTTCACACAAAAGTTGTGGTCCATTTAACCCTCTAAACATCATCCGATCACCATCTCAAATAGCAAGCTTCTTCTTTGTCATATAATCTTACATTATTTAAAATTTCGAGGCGATCGGACTATAATTGCGACATACAGAGCCGCTACAAAATCGGATAAAAATTTTGTTTTTGGTCCATTTCACCCGCTTAATATTTCTCGATCATCACCAATAAGAATAGGGATCTATTCTGATCTGAACCCGACCTCCATACAAAATTTCGTGACGATCGGTCCATAATTGCGGCCTGGAGCGTGTTTACAATTTATAATGGACAGACGGACGGACGGACGGACGGACAGACACACATCTCAAAATCGCTTTATCTCGTCGAGATATGAAGATTGGTATACCACATTGGGGGTCTCCGACGAATATTTCGCGGTGTTACATGAATTTTTACCAAAACAAACTTATAATACCCTTTTCCACATTGTGGTATAGGGTATAAAAATTGTTCCAATCCAACGCTAGGCAATATTGTTCCGATCGACTTAAAAATTTGACTACCTATCCTATGATATTTATACATTCTACTTTTTTCTGAAATTTATACACATTTTGAACATTGTTGTGCAAATATATGAGATATAGTGAGTATTCTACCCAGCACGAAGGCAGATAGATGTTTTCGGGAACTGAAAAATGAGCACACGATGAGATTTCGTGCATGAAAATATTCTACAAAAATGTTGCTAGGAAAATTTTATGTAGGGTCGGTCCAATAGGACAAGAAATCGATATTGCCATGTGTTCACTTCTTTATCACTTTTACCCGATCCTTTCTCATGAAAACTATGATTATATATTTCATTGAATTTCGTATGTGATTGTGTAGAAAACTCGGATACACATGAACTATATCTGTTCCTGGCAGACAGATCCGCTTATTTGAATGTCTACATCTAAAGCCCTCATCGAGTATATAGAATGATGACATGCCATCTAAAAATGATGAAACAATGTCTCCAAACTGAGATATAAAGCTATTTTCTCAATGATGGATGGGGGTCAATGAAAAAAATCATTATGTCATAAGTCAGAAATTTCAGCTATGGAATCCATTGGGGTTCTCAATTGGGGCTTTCATTCCGAAAAGGAATTTTTCCACCCCTAGATCTTGAATTCCATTTTGTACCACAGGGTATTCAGTCAGATTTCCATAGAGACCACACTGTCTTTAATAGAAGACAAGGATGACTTCTCATAAAACACTGGATGAGACTTCTGACGAAAGAGGTTACAGGTCCAATCTTAATTCGATTGTCATAGAGCATTACTTTTGTTTGCAAAAATGTAAAGAATCAATTGGATCAACAAAATAGGGATGAATAGATTACACTTCACAGGATAATAAATATCCTCTGAATCGTCCCTTAACTTAGTATAATATACCATTTGCATATATGTTTTCTTATACATTTCTTTTAAAATAAAAAATTATTTTTGAAAAGATGTTCTTGTTCCAAATTTTATGTTATACTTCTATAACGTGGAAATATTTTTTCCCCGGAGTCGGAGTCGAGTTATTTTTTTCGACTCAGACTCCGACTCCAGCAAAATTGCTCGACTCCGACTCCGAAACCCTGGTATAGACTATATCCTTGCTCCTGAAAAATATGTTAAAACCACGTAAATTAAGTTTTAATTGTTTGTAGTGTAACCATAATCACAAATTTTTGCACGAGGTAAGAGTTTTGTTCAAGGTTACCCAGCAAAATTTGAAGGAAAGGGTTCTTTGCGATGACGTGATTTCGTGGCATCTTTTGCATTGGTTCAAAGGAAGTCGTGAAAGATCCGATCTTTTCATTAGGATTTGAACCAATGCAAAGGATGTCGTGAAAGATCCGACCTTTTCTTCAACATTTGAACCCATGCAAAGGAAGTCGTGAATGATCCGACCTTTTCTTCAACATTTGAACCCATGCAAAGGAAGTCGTGAATGATCCGATCTTTTCTTCAACATTTGAACCCATGCAAAGGAAGTCGTGAAAGATCCGACCTTTTCTTCAACATTTGAACCCATTCACTCGAAATCACAACCAACGTTGTTAAAACTCTCGTCCTACTGATGCTGTCATTGCAAAGAGTTGGTGAAAATGACATCCCAAAGCATTGATGGAAATGACGTGCCAAAGCATAGGTAGAAATGACATGTCAAAGCAATGGTGTAAATGACATGCTTTGGATCCAAAAATGAATAGCATCTTTGGGGGTCCACGCTCATATAAAATTCATCGATGAAAATGCTAAAAAGATGACATGCCAGATCACTTTCACCCATGATTGAATAGCATCATTGGCATCGACCATTTAAGATTGCTTTTACTTCTCATAATTCTTCTTTTGAGTATATTTCAGGTATAGGGTTCAATAAAGGACGTGTATATGCAGGATTTAAAACGCTAACGTCATATTAGCAAAAGCACCGAATATTTGCAGCTTTGCCTGCTAAAATTTCTTCGAAATATGTTTAGCAACAATGAACAACGCAACATGTAGCAACAAATTTCACAAAAATATTGCTAGAGATGCTGATGCTATTTGATATTGTTGCTATAATAAAAAAACATCGGGCACGCATACTCATATTTTGCAGCACACATGATCAACACATATCAGAAAAGAGAATAAGCAACAAAGTTTCAACGGCTTAGACAGGGTTTCAGCAAACAATTGTTTTTGAGATCAAGGTTATCAGTGTAATGCATGAAAAATCAAGATATAACTAATTCCACTTTTTCGTTCAAAGGACATGTGAATTTTTGATGAAGCCTTTCAAAATATATTTTTTATTAATTTTCTCGTTTAGAGTTAAGCTTGATGATTGGAAATTATTTGCAAGTGAAAAAGGAAAGCCAAGGACTCGAACCCACATAGTCACCAAATTACGTTACCTGGTTTCACTGGTGGTGAAGCAGATCTTCGAACATATCGACTATGTAGTGGCTTCTCTGTCCTAGAACTTTTCGTTTTTCAAATGTATTTTTATTTTTTAACAATAATAATTAGTATTCTTTAGGTTCTACCATATGATGGAGGCATTTTGACATTTAATGAAATCTTTTTTTATTACTGCTTTGGCAACCCTAATCACTAAAAACACGGTTGCAAATTCGCTGCAACGAATGGTCAGCCGACTGCTAAATATGTAGCGTGGTTGTCGATTATGCCTAACGAAAAAAATATTAGGCGTAAAAAACGAAATAAGCAAAAATGTACAAAAATAAATATGCGTTCGGTTGCTTATTTAGCCGTGTGTGTCAATATTGTGTAGCAGTTGAAGTGTACAGCTAATGCTAATATTTTTAGATGCTGGCTTTTAAACCCTGTGTATATGTTTTCATTTAAAAAATGCTTTATTTTTCAGTAACTGACAATTTTATTTACAAATATTTACATACTTTAACTATATTTAATTAATTGTTGTATTCTATCATTTAATTCTAAAATATTTTTACAGTATTTATTTTTATAAATCAGTTTCCTCCAAGGCAGATGTAATCGATGCCATTTGTTTCTTAGACATAGTTTTCGTGGTATAGGTTTTGTTTAAATCAATTTCGTCAGAAGCATATAGAACATCTTCATCACTTTCGCATTCCATGGATTGACAGGCGGTTAAATCGAAATCAATTGTGCAATTTTTTAAAGGCAAATGATTTTGCATGGATGAGAGTGTCATTTGATTTCCATGATGATAGGCGTTATCAAATATTTTGTCACCAATACGTGAAAAATATTCAGTAGAGGATTCAAAGTTGTTTGCAGACTTAAAAAATTCATAGTTTTCCATAGCTTTATAATATTTTTGGTTATTACTCGTTAGATAAAACTTGTTGTGTGTTAAATATTTATTTTCAAACTGATTGACTTCAGCTGGGGTGAACTTGACTTATATACAAAAGCAAAAAAAGTGTCTGAAACACAGGTAGAGAGTATGCATTATCATTGTAAAATATACGTACGTAAGCACTTAAGTCAAAATTACATGCGTAAATCAATTTTTATGATCCTGTAGAAATTTTCCAATGAGGATCGTTATTCAGGTAAGTTTCCTCAACTCTGTCTGTGTTAATTGGAAGGTCTATTTAAATTTTCTTGTCACTCATGGGATTTAATAACATTATTACCTATTTCAAACTATCCTTATTATGGCATGTGAATATTAGAGAAAATCTGGGAAACCGAAACGGATCAGTTTTATGTCTTCGTTTCCATAGAATACATTTATGGCATTACCTCATTTATATTCATCTATATTTTTAACAATATTTATGCAAGAATTGTACAGTTGGTACATTCGATTGTCATTCATATATCTTATGAATAAATGGGTCTTATATCCGTTGAAACAGCTTCGACAAATAAAACATTAAACAATTAAGAAAGGAATATAGTAGTAGATACCCTACCGCACATGCATAATTGCAATACTGTACGTATATATAGAAGTTCAAAATGACGAAATTGTCTAGCCACATGTAATGTGATCGATGATGTTAACATACCCAGTTAACGAAAAAATTTTCTCATAAAGGTTGATTTAATTGATTTCTATTTTCCTTCTTTTCGATAAAAACTCCTATTTTATATGGTAATACGAGAGGAACTAAAAAAATCTGGCCTAGGCAACGCCCTTTGACATTTTTTTTAAAGTTTCACATTTTTTGGTTAGACGTACTCAGGACAGTTCGAGCATGCGTTGTGTTGTTTACAGTGGCTTGATTAAGACATCCCAAAACATGGTTTTCAAACGCTTCTACAGCATCTCCTAGCCATTGCTGTTATTTTTGGGCTCATACGCATAGTTCCATGATTCGTCACCAAAATCCATCATAGAAACGTCTTCTGAAACAGCGCGATCGTATTTTTGGAAATTTCCTGCACGGATCAACAAGGGATGCAACGTGAAAACCGCCGCCAAGTCTTTATGCAATATCAAGTATTGGTTGGACGTCTCTATCTGATGGTAAATAACTATCTTACATTATCCGTTCTCGCACGGATTAATTTTTTTCTGGCACAACGGCCGTTTATGCACAACCCTCATGACCTTAGATTTTTAGCGAGTATCGGCCCCGATTGAATTCATTAAACCAGTCTCCAAAGTTGTGAAAAATGGTCGGACGAAAATGTTTAGAAGTAAATTCCATTATTTTTGCAAAGTTATTTTTCAAAGTCACTGTAAACAACTCAACATGTGGTCGTACGTCAAACAGTATTGAGAAAGAGTATGCTAAAATATGTCAAACTTTTTAATGGAAATGGCACCTGGCAACTCTGCGTATTGCCCAGGCCAGAAACTTTTTTAGTTTCCCTCGTACTCAAAACAGTTTTACAATCGTTGAAGTTGAGGTTAACCATTTAATAAATCACGAACCGTAAATATATTTTATACATGTGCCGTGACATAATTCCCAACGGACATAACTCTCAAAACGATTTTGGGAGGTGTCTCAATCAAGCCACTGTAAACAACACAACACATGATCGAACTGTCCTGAGTACGTCTAGCCAAAAAAATGTGAAACTTTCAAAAAAAATGTCAAATGGCGTTGCCTAGGCCAGAATTTTTTTAGTTCCCCTCGTATTACCATATAAAATAGGATTTTTTATCGAAAATAAGGAAAATAGAAATCAATTAAATCAACCTTTATGAGAAAATTTTTTCGTTAACTGGGTATGTTAACATCATCGATCACATTACATGTGGCTAGACAATTTTCGACATTTGGAACTTCTATATATACAGTATCGGCCAAAACTAAAGCACCCCCTCAGTATTTTTTTTGAAATAATTGTTTTTTTGTGAGAACTAAATAATAAATTTATTTTTTATTTTTCTTTTTATTTATTTATAGCTTTATAATTGAAAAATACAAAAATAAGGAGATCAGAATTTAATAAACAAAAGTTTAAATTCAAAAAACATTTTAGGTCGCAAATATAAGCGGACAAAACTAAAGCCACCCCCATTTGAGGTACAGCAAAAACTATTGAAATCAATATTTCGTTGCTTATCCTCTATTCTGGATGACACAATCACATCTTTTAGGCATAAAGGATACTAAATTATTAATTATTGCAGGCGAAATAATCGGTTTTCGGAAAATTTAGCTTAAATCCTCAAAATACTGAAAATCGGAAGTTACCGTTATTCGACTGAATAAGCCGGCGTCTATCGTTCTTCTGCAATTCGTTCTTTTGCTAATTTTTAAACTTAAGGGATTTAGTATTTGACCAGAGAATGCTGTAGCATCATTTTTGGATGAATATGAACAATATCGGCTAATGTTTTGGTATAGCCCCCTTATAGCGGTACCTTCCGATCTTCGGTATTTCGGATATTTAAGCCACATTTTCATACTAAATTAGCTGTAATTTGGTACTTAGGGTTCTTAGTGGTCACAAAACATATCCACCAAAAACCATGGACCTGGGTCCACGTTTGGGTATAGCCTCCATATAACGGTACCTTCCGATTTTCAGTATTTTGAGGATTTAAGCTAAATTTTCCGAAAATCAATTATTTCGCCTGCAGTAATTAATAATTTAGTATCTTCTATACCAAAAAGATGTGATTGTGTCATTCAGAATAGAGGATACGCAACGAAATATTGATTTCAATAGTTTTTGTTGCACCTAAAATTGGGGGGTGCTTTAGTTTTGTCCGCTTATATTTGCGACCTAAAATATTTTTTTGAATTTTAACTTTTGTTTATTAAATTCTGAATTCCTTATTTTTGTATTTTTCAATTATAAAGATATAAATAAATAAAAAGAAAAATAAAAAATAAATTTATAATTTAGTTTTCATAAAAAATTATCATTTCAAAAAAATTTAATGAGGGGGTGCTTTAGTTTTGGCCGATACTGTATGTACATACAGTATTGCAATTATTCATGTGCGGTAGGGTATCTACTACTATATTCCTTTCTTAATTGTTTAATGTTTTATTTGTCGAAACTGTTTCAACGGATATAAGACCCAATTATTCATAAGATATATGAATGACAATCGAATGTACCAACTGTACAATTCTTTCATAAATATTGTTAAAATTACACTGTGCAACACGAAAATTATTAACCATATTCTGACACCGCAGCGTGATAGAATACTAAAAAAGAGAGGACACGTGTCATCGGTTTGATAGCTGTATAACAAAACTTGAGAAAACAATTTAAAAGAAATTTGACCATGGCGATTTTGACCTTGCAGATGAAGTTTAATGGATTATATGAGTTTAAAATTTGTGTTCTTTAAGCCAAGAGCTACAACCTTGCCTCTGAAATAAATTCAAATTTCCTAACGGTTTGGAAGATATAGTCCTGACTAAATGACCCTTTTTACATCAAAGCCTCAAACCTTTGGAGGCCTATAACCGCGAAAGTTGATGAGATAGGCAAAAACGGCGAGACACGTGTCTTCTCGTTTTTTGTGTTCTATCACACATTGGAGTCAGAATATGGTTAATAAAACATGACTCAAAAAATTACACACAGTGTTATAGACTTACAACGATTTCGTTGGTGAGGTTATGCCATAAATGTATTCTATGGAAACGAAGACATAAAACTGATCCGTTTCGGTTTCCCAGATTTTCTCTAATATTCACATGCCATAATTAGGATCGTTTGAAATAGGTAATAATGTTATTAAATCCCATGAGTGACAAGAAAATTTAAATTTACCTTCCAATTAACACAGACAGAGTTAAGGAAACTTACCTGAATAACGATCCTCATTGGAAAATTTCTACAGGATCATAAAAATTAATTTACGCATGTAATTTTCACTTAAGTGCTTACGTACGTATATTTTACAATGAGAGTATGCATTACTCTCTACCTGTGTTTTTCGGATACTTTTTTTGCTTTTGTATATAAGTCAAGTTCACCCCAGCTGAAGTCAATCAGTTTGAAAATAAATATTAAACACACAACAAGTTTTATCTTACGAGTAATAATCAAAAATATTATAAAGCTATGGAAAACTACGAATTTTTTAAGTCTGCAAACAACTTTGAATCCTCTACTGAATATTTTTCACGTATTGGTAACAAAATATTTGATAACGCCTATCATCATGGAAATCAAATGACACTCTCATCCATGCAAAATCATTTGCCTTTAAAATATTACACAATTGATTTCGATTTAACCGCCTGTCAATCCATGGAATGCGAAAATGATGAAGATGTTCTAGATGCTTCTGACGAAATTGATTTAAACAAAACCTATACCACGAAAACTATGTCTATGAAACAAATGGCATTGATTACATCTGCCTTGGAGGAAACTGATTTATAATATTAAATTGTAAAAATATTTTTAGAATTAAATGATAGAATACAAAAATATTATATATAGTTAATGTAATTATTTGTAAATAAAGTATATAGTCAGTTACTGACAAATAAAGCACTTTTAAAATAAACAAGTAAAAAAGCGTTAAGTTCGGCCGGGCCGAACTTTTCATACCCTCCACCATAAAATATTCTGAACTAAAATGGAATAATTAGTTTTCATTCTTGTCCCCAACTTTAAGTGGGTACGTTAAAATGTCAGATAATGTACATAAAATGCTTCATTCGGGAGGCCCTATTTTATGGTGCCTATATCTAACTATGTATGTTGACTCCTAATTCGGTTAAAAATTGTAGCTAGAATCCTCAAAATACCGAAAATCGGCACATAACGTGGGAACTTCAAATGCCATTAACAGCTAGTTCGGAGGTATGTGGGCTATACGAAAATATGAACTTAAACGAACAATTTTTGTTGGCTTTTAAATTTCAAATTACAGAAAGTTTGTCCAAAAATAAAGCTAAGGTACGGAAAATCGGGAGGTTTGTTTTGGGGCTATACCAAAACATAGACCTACGTGGTTAAACATTTTAAGTAAAATCCTCAAAGTACCGAAAATCGGGAAGTATCGTTATATTGGGGCTATGTCGAAAATTGTTGATGCAGATGTGTGGTGACCACTACAACCTTCAAATGTCAAATTACAGTTAGTTCGGTCAAAACTCGTAGCTAAAATTGCCAATTACTGAAAATTGGGAGGTACCGTTATATGGGAGCTATATCCGAACATGGGCCTATGTTGACAATTTTTTATGGAGAGGTTTTGTGACCACTAAGAACTTCAAATGTCAAATTACTGCTAGTTCGGTTTAATATTGTAGCTAAAATCATCAAATAGCTGAAAATCGGGAGGTACTTATATGGGAGCTTTATCAATACATCGACCTTTCTTGACAATTTTTGGTGGAGAGGTGTGGTGACCACTAAGAATTTCAAATGTCAAATGTTCAAATTACAGATAATTCGGTTAAAACTTGTAGGTAAATTGTAAATTGTACTGAATTTGGTACAACTTTAATTTGGGTGAACGGATAGAGCTTGAAACCTTAAATTTGGAATTAAGATTACTGTTGAAGGGTAGGATTGAAATACATATGGGGGTAGTTTTGGAAATTCGTACTTATGTGGAGAAGAGTACTAAATGGTACTAAATTTGGTACAATTTGGATTTGGGTGAACGGATAGACCTGAAAACCTGAAATTTTCAATTAAGGTTACTGCTGGAGTGTATGATTGGGGAAGTTTTGGAAATTTGTACTTGTGGATACGAAAATTACTAAATTTGGTACAATATGGATATGGTAAACGAATAAAGCTGGAATACTGAAATTTGGAATTATAATTACGGTAGGACTGTACGATTGTATTAGTCTTGGAAATTTGGTACAAAATATTTTTGAAAAAAATCCCGCGATTTTTTACAAAAATATTTTCACAATGTAAAAAATAAAAAGTTTTTAAAAATATTTAAATACATTCTAAAAAAAACACGTTGCAGTCGAAAATATTTTTGAAAAAAAAAATCGCGCTGTTTTCAAATATTTTCACAATATAAAAAGTAAATCGTTTTTGTTAAAATATTCAAATACTTTCTGAAAAGCGAAATGCGCCGCAGACGAAAACATTTTTGAAAAAAAAAAATTGGGCAATTTACTTAAGAAATATTTTCACAATTTAAAACTTCTCCGAACTGCTACTTACATAATTTCGGGCATGATTTCGTTTTTAAATCATGCCTTCTCAAATGTGTAAGTCCGCTTAATTCTAACTTCTACTCTAAAATTAAAAAAAAGGCGTTGGGAGTTATGTCCGCTTTGCTTCACGGACATAACTCCCAACGAATTTTGGGAGTTATTTCCGCAAAGCGCAGCGGACATAGCGCCCAAAATCATTTTGGGAGTTATTTCCGCAAAGCGCAGCGGACATAGCGCCCAAAATCATTTTGGGAGTTATGTCCGTTGGAGTTTTGTTCGGGCACCTTTTATACAATACTAGCTGACCCGGTCCGCGTTGCTGGCCCGTTGTTTGGGTTCTCCGTGTAAACTTTAATTATCTATCCAGTATTGCTATGGTAATTACAGTCTTGACCCTGAATGGTCGTCGCGGAAAAAAATTCCAAAATGTATTATTTCAATTAATTAGAACTGTCGTAAGCTGTTTTTATACGGCTAAGAGTAGTGACCGGTGGTGGTCCCCCACAACGTTTTTAAGAAAATCTGAAATCTTTGATATTTTTGAACGTATTGTTTACAGATTGTTTTCCCTGAATGATCGCGGTCATCACAAAGTGTTCAAAAATGTAGTATTTCAATTAATATACATAATTTTAGTAAGCGTGACACAAAAATGATATAAACACTAGCTTGAACAAGTGGTATAGCGAGGTCGTGAGCTAATTTATTACGGCTAAGTGTAGTGACCGGAGGTTCTCCTTCAAAAAAATGTTTTTTTTTTTTTTAATCTGAAGTCCATGATATTTTTGAACGTATTGTTTACAGATTGCTTGCAATACTACTGTAATTACTGTCTTGACCCTGAATGGTCTTCGCGGAAGTGAAATATCGCGAAAAGTGAAATATCGCGGTCATCACAAAATTTGCAAACATTTATTATTTCAGATAATATACATAATTTTGTAAGCGTGCCTAAAAAACGCTATAAACGCTGAACACTGAACAATAAGTGGGACAGCGCGATCAACTCCATATTTTGGAATACAGCAAAATCCGGATAACTTGAGATGTCACAAGATAGAAATTCCAGAAAGATCCATTGGAAATCAGACAAAGTTATTGATGTACAATACAATATCATCATTGGAATCAGAATAACGCTAAATAAATATTATAATTACTGATAAAATCTCAAAATGTGGGAAGTGAAACTTCATGAGCATTGATTTCAGTCCTTGGAATAGCTAGGTAAAGATAATTTTTTTAAATACAGCAAAATCTCGATAATAACAACTACAATTTATAGAAGTATTTTTTTTATGAATTATATAAATGTTGCCATACATATCCCGAAGGAACATACATTTCGCTGAGGGGTATTTTACCACTATTGCATATAGAGCGCGAAGAAAAAAGGCGTTACGTTCGATCGGGCTGAATGATGTTAAATCCACCAAAAATAGCGAAAATCAGGCGCCACCGTTCTATGGGAGCTATATCAAAACGAGGACGTATACTGAAATTTCTCTGCAAGACTGTTTACGACACCCAACAGTGGTTATATCTCTGAACTATTGAAAATCAGGAGGTACTGTTTTATGGGAGCTAAAACGTGAACCTATAACTGTTACATACCGAGCGCAAATAAAAAGGCGTGTCTTTCGGTCGATCCGAATATTTATGTTCTCCTCTTTAAAATATATTAAAACCAGATTTCAGCCATTTCGGTGTGATAATGATGTTAAATCCTCAAAAATAGCGAAAATCAGCCGGTACCGATCTATGGGAGCTATATCAAAACGTGGACCTATACTAACAATTCTCTGCAGTAATAATTACGACCCCAACCGAGACCAACAATCCAATATATAGCAATGTTAATTGACGTGCACCGACCATTACATGGAATTTATGTCAAAACATTGATTTATATTAGAAGTTTCTAGAGGGATGCCTAATTATGGGTGTATCAATACTGTATAGATAACTAAAGTTTACACGGAGAACCCAAACAACGGGCCAGCAACGCGGACCGGGTCAGCTAGTTTTTGAATAATTTGGGATGACCGCGATATTTAACTTCCGCGACTACCATTCAAAAAAATATATAGCCTATTTTCACCACCGGTGTTCTCAGTACATTATCTGAAATTTTCAAGAAAATCTATTCAGCCGTTTTTGAGTCTATTCGGAACATACAAACATACACACATTGCCTTTTATATATTAGATTAATATGGTAACATGGGGCGGCTTCGCCACTGGGGAGCCTACACCAGCGCCGATTATCTCGAAAACTACAAGTGCTAGAAAAAAACCGTTAAAGGGAAAATTGTGAGTTTAACGAAAATCTTTCATCTCCCAAAAGTTTGCATTTGTGTCATAGTAATGATAACGTACGTACGCGGTTGTGTGTTTTCAGGGCATTGAGAATAATATTTATGGTAGTTATATTTGGTCATATCTTTTTTAACTTTCGTGGTGTCAAAAACAGGGTTTCTAAGTCGCAGTCTGGAGTCGGAGTCTAGCAAATTTTGCTGGAGTTGGAGTCATGAAAAAAAGCTCGACTCCCACTCCGGGCAAAATTCTTTTTTTTTCTAATTTTATCAAATCGATATTTCTGAAGAGCTGTCCAACTAACAGCGAAACCGGTCACACAATTTGGTGGCTTTGTGGGTTCGAGTCCTTGGTTTTCCCTTTTCACTTGCAACAGATTTCGATCATCAAGCTTAAATCTAAACGAGAAAATTAATAAAAAATCATTAAAAATGATCTTCGCCCTAACAGGCGAAATTTAAAAAAAAAGAATTTTTATTTTATTTTTTATTTGGTAGAGAGATTTTCATTAATAAATTTTGGAAACCTTTATTCATTTTATAAGAATACTATGAGAAAACATGTAAGCAAAGGCTTTATTATAACTTTTGCAAACATAAGAACCAAATTTGAGGTATTATTAAAGTGGTCCATTTTGACTATGTGTCCTTTATAAGATTTCGTTATATATCTTCCTACATAGCATTGACATTATGTGGATAATATATTGGGATCAAAGTGTTGTCCTTACAGATCTAATTTAGAAATATAAAGCATTTGAAATATACTTTTTAATATAATTTAAATTTAAAATATTTCGTGGAAAGTTCGTGTCCAAGGGTAGTTGTGTAGGATATCACATGCTCATCCCCTTCCTACTATTGCTCTCACATGTTTTGACTTATTTTCTTTTTTTATAGAAGTCTTGCAAGTCTTCTGCTAGAAATCCACTGATCTTCTCATCTTAAAGATCTTGTGGTCTTCTAAGAGAATTCCTACTGATCACCAACATGTTTTCTACATAAGTTCTAAGATCTTCTATGAGGAAACATACTGGACTTCAATGAAGAGATTAGAATAATTTCTATGAAATGGAATATTTTGATAAAATTTTTCATTCCACTCCTTCGGGTATAATTCCAAAAATGTTCAAAATGTGTGGGCTTACGTTAAGTACTACAAACGTTTGGATTGGATCTAGTTTAAGACCTCGTCTTGAATTGCTTGTCCATGTAGTACTTATGATCCGGATTATACTTACACACATTTACAAGTTATGTCATTTGCATTAACAGCCTACCATCTATCTGTGAAATCAATATAGAGCTTTAAGGTAGGTTATTCAAATTTAACACAGAATTTTTATCCAACAGAATTTTAAAATGATAATCTGAGCCATGGGCGTAGCCAGGCATAGCTAGGGAGAGGCAGCTGCCCCCTCTAGATCCTACAAAACAGTTCATGTGTATGTAAATTGGCCACAACCTTCAAAATATCGGAAATCGTGAGGTACTGTTCTATGGGAGCTATACGAAGACCATCGTAACCATATATACATTTGCATATGACTCCGCTATCTAGTGTTCACAGAGAACCTCTAATAGCAAATTACAGTTAGTTCGGTTAAAAAATTTAGCTAAAATTCTCAAAATACCGTAAATCGGGAGGTTCCGTTGTATGGGGCTATACCAAAACATGGACCTACTTAAATTTTTATTTTTTTTTTTTGTTTTTTCAAAATAGTCTGGCTTAATCCCATTGTTGTTGTTTTAATATTTTAAAACAACTATTTTATTAGTGGAAAAGATTTGGCATTGTTCGACAAGGGGTAAGGCAGGGAATACTATAGTTTCGATCCACGCCACTGGATCTCATCAGTTCCCTTGTTTCTTGTTTGTGGATATTCTCCACCGAAGTTATTTTTCAATAACTTCTTCAACAAGAAACTTTTTATACCCAAACATCAATCGTCAGCTCGAAGTATAAAGGTAAGCAAAGAAAAAAGTTCAATGAGAAGTTTTTCCTTGGCAACCTCATACAACTCCGACGAAAGTGTCTGCGAAAACAATTCAAACCTCTTCCACTTGTATGTGTCGTCGAATTTTGACGAATGCACACACCAAAATTTGGTTGGTCTGCTTTACAGCAAAAACAACACACGTCGTGCCAGTGTCTTCAATTTGAAGCATTGTGGCGTTTTTTTTATTGGGATAGCGTTTGCAGCTATTTTGGTTAAAAATTTTAGCTTAAATCCTCAAAATACCTAAAATCGGGGAGTACGGTTATATGGGGGCTATATTATTTATTATTTATTTATTATTATTGTCTACACAACAAGATAACAATCTTATAATGACCATAGACCATTTCCAACTTGATCTGCCTATGGAAAAAAGACTTTCTGGTGCAAAAATATTGCGTCCTTACTCAATTATTGCGGACTCTAGAGTTATTACAATAGACGGACAGACGTACATGGCTATATCGACTCACAGTTTTATACTGATCAAATGTAATATATATGGGAATTTCCGATTGAAATCGGAAACTTTTTGAAAATGATTTTTTGATTTCCTTTATTTTTTCTGTGGTGATGCTGCTCATCAGCAAAACATTTTAGTATTTTTTCAGATTTTTTTTTTTTGACTGACGGTTCCGGAGATATCGCTCCTTGCAAAAGTCGAATTCTGTAAAAACTATGTGCAAAGAAATACTCATAACTGCTTTAATATTGATTCAATTTGAAAAAAAAAATCTTTTTTTTGATATTTTGTTGTTTTATCAGCTATTTAATAAAAAATATAAAACAATTGTGCGCTATGGGCTTGTATGCAATTTTCGCGATTTAATACATGTTTAAAATCAATTTTTAAAAATGATTGTATACTTCGATTTTCTTGATTTTTTTTTTTTTTGTATTTAACTACAATTACAACAATTTTAAGTCCTATTTGGTAGTTGGATTCGAATGTGTACTATTTTTTCTTAATTTTTTTAAATTTGTCAATACAATTTTTCCTTTATACCAGTGTGAAACATTTGTTACAAAATTATATTTATTAATATTTTGTTGTTGTTTTATTTACGAGTGTACCTTGAACGTCTTAAAAACTGCGTGATTTTTTGATTTTGATAGTGGATTAGCAATTATTGTACCAGAAGATAAACAATAAACTAAACAAATTGATGATCAAATAAATTATATGACTGGACTTCCGAGCCGAATAATATACCAAATATTAAAGTTATATATTTTGACAAAATGTAATTTTGTTTTTTTTGGTAAAATAACAAATGTTTCACACTGGTATGAAGGAAAAATTGTATTGACAAATTTTAAAAAAATAAGAAACAAGTATGCCGACGATAATGTGGATAACGATTAAAGTTTTGCGGAGGGGCTACTTAAAGGAATAGACGACATAGGAAATGGATCTGATTTTGAGAGTCACATCTTTTTGATATATATTGGACACACTAGTCATTTCAGTGGGTCATCTTATATCTTTTGGACCAGTATGCATGAACTTGTCCACGGAAAACATAATATGACTGTAAACAGCAGGACCACAATGAACAGCATCGGCATTCATTTCCAAAGTATCTTCGAAGATACCCTAAACTGCATATCGACACGAATGTTTAACTTTTGTGGGGGAGGTACCCTATGGGGAAGAAGAAGTTCTCGTGCACTCTACATATAGGGGTTTTTACACTTTTCGGGCTGTTTCCTCAAGAAGTACGGACTTGCCCCTGAAAAAAACATTTATCGTCGTAATTGAGGTAGCGAATGCAAGTTGCTTCAACAGAAACCAAAGTGTCTCGAGAGCAGGTCTTAAAGTGAACCTATCCGAAATTTTGTGTGGGAGGTACACGAGGGAGTGGACAAATATAGTCCATATTTAAATCTGATCTATATCTGGCAGATGTATTAAGATGTGTAAAGTATGGACCAAATCGTTCACTCACTTCAAGAGTTATGGTGCGCACAATTTTTCCGAATATTTTTGAACTTTTGTGGGGGAGGTACCTAAAGGAATGGACCGATTTGTATTATCTTCAAACGGAAACTATGTTTGGACAAAATATTACGAAAGCCAAATTTTGGACTGAATCGGCAGATCCGTTCGAGAGTTATTTGCGTTCAAACCATTACATACGGTGTCATAAGTTTTTTTCGCGGGCTTTCAGGCTATTTTCTCAGGAAGTATGGACTTCCTCCAGATGAAACTTGCACCGTCGTATAGGGGGCGGTGAATACAAGGCCCTAAACCGAACTTTTCCGAAATTTTGTGTGGGAGGTACCCGAAGGAGTGAACCAATCGAGTCCATATTGGAACCTTATCTAACCCTGTTAGAAAATTTACGATATACAAAGTATGGACCAAATCGGTTACTCCCTTCAAGAGTTATCGTGCGCACAAATTTTACGAACATTTTCGAACTTTTGAGGGGGAGGTACCTGAAGGAGTGGAACGATATCGCCCATCTTCGAACTTAAACTAAGTTTGGACCGAATCGGTTTATCCATTCGAGAGTTACCGTGCGCTCCAGCCAGCAAGACAGACAGACAGATGGACGGACATGGCTAGATCGACTCCAAATTGTCTGAAACACATTTCGTCCAAACATAGTATTATTTCGATGAGGCACATTTTCATCGTATCAAAGTGTATATACCCTCTTTAGCCTAAAGGCTGAGGGTTTAAAAATAGTAATCATTCGAATTCCACTAACAAGTACGACTTAATATTTTTGTAATTAATCGTAGATTAATACAAAAAAATCAAGAAAATCAAAGAGTACAATCATTTTTAAAAATTGCTTTTAAACATTAAATAGCGAATATGGCGATTGTGGAAAATTGTTTCCTATTTTTTTATTAAATAGCTGATACAACAAAAAAACATACAAAATTGGACCAATATAAAAAAGTTATGAGTATTTCTTTGAATTTACATAATTCCACTTTTTCAAGGCGTGATATCTGTGGAAACGTTAGCCAAAAAATGTTGAATATATACTGAAATGTTTTGCTGATGATGATCACCACAGCAAAAAATTAAGGATATCAAAAACCTCATTTTGAAAGAGTGTCCGATTTCACTCATAAATCCCTATATACTTTATAGGGTCGCAAATTATTACTTCAGTGCGTTACAAACGGAAAACCAAATTTAATATACCCCCCAACTATGGTGGAGGGTATAAAAAATAGCTTATAGATCAACAGCGATTGAGTTCGCTAGGTCAAATCATAAGAATATATGATGATACCACGTTACTAGGAAGGCCTCTAGAAATTAACATCATAGTAGGAAGATCAATGTTAGGATGAAGTCACAGACAATGTGAAAAATAGGAGTGATGCGATATCTGTTAAAAGGACACAGCTATTTAAGTAAAGTAATTTATAATATTATTCTCCTTATTTCTTGATTCAGCAGTATTTTGACGAGATCTCTTGCCATATGTTGACTGTTTACTTATAAGAATATTTTAGCAAAAGAAAATACATACTTCTTTATTCCCAAAAAGAACCTACAGAAGTAGATTTATTTGCGGCTACGACACTGATTGTTTGGTAATGGGATTTTTCCTGGGAGGGTAAGCACAATATACACTGCCGCTCACTTGAATAGAACCCCCCTGCAACATTTTTTTCAACCTCCATTTTTTTCCGAATTATACAAGATATAAAGTTTTTAAGTTTTATTATATTTTGCTTCCTGTGTTTGGAGTAAACTTAGTCATTCATTTGCATTCAAATCCAATTAATATAAGAATTATACAAGTAAAACAAAAGAAAGTCAAAAATTGAAGTAAAAAATTTTGCTCATTTGAATAGAATCCCCTTTAAAGCTTCGGAATACAGAAAGATTGTATTAGAATATCGATAGATATTCACTCTATATTGAAAACGAAGTACTTTCACTAATATTCAGTAAAAGTATATCCCTCCTGATTAAGGATACACCCGTATATCCTGCTTTGGCTAGGATTCTTTGAATAATCAGGTGTAATGCCCAACAAAGCTTGCTTTTTTCATTCAACAAGTTATTTTTTGGAAGCGTGCTGCCTCCTTTAGTCGTATATTTTACGCATAAGTCATTCCCATACATTTTAGAGAATATTTACCACTGTAGAATATGGCGACCCCACAAGGATACCCGCATTTCTTTTCAAAATGTTAAGTTTTGATGACTCGAAGTGTACAAAAGTTTATAAAACCGTGATGAAATTGACACTCGGGATATCCGAAAATGCTTCTCACTGTTGGAAATGCCTGTTTTAGAACTCCTTTGTAAATTGTCGTGCGCATTTAGGGTAAAAGAAATTGACGCCCAAGTCCTCCATTATTAGTAAGGACTATCCTCATTAAGTAAACAATTGAATAACTATATATCTATTTTTTTTTCGCGTCAATTGAATGGAAGACCATCTTCTAAATTGTTTGTGTAGCGATGAATGTGCCTTTATGGTGCTGGAAGGCATTACTAATTATCAAGGACTTGGGCGTCAATTTAGTTCACCCTAAATGCGCACGACAACCTATAAAGGAGTTCTGAAACAGACATATCCAGTAGTGAATAACATTTTTGGATATCCCGAGTGGAAATTTCATCACGATTTTATAAACTTTTGTGCACTTCGAGTCATCAAAACTTTACATTTTGAAAAGAAATGCGGGTATCCTTGTGGGGCCGCCATATTCTACAGTGGTAAATATTCTCTAAAATGTATGGGAATGACTTATGCGTAAAATATACGACTAAAGGAGGCAGCACGCTTCCAAAAATTAACTTGTTGAATGAAAAAAGCAAGCTTTGTTGGACATTACACCTGATTATTTAAAGAATCCTTGCCAAAGCAGGATATACGGGTGTATCCTTAATCAGGAGGGATATACTTTTACTGAATATTAGTGAAAGTACTTCGTTTTCAATATAGAGTGAATTTGCATCGATATTCTAATACAATCTTTCTGTATTCCCAAGTTTTAAAGGGGGGTTCTATTCAAATGAACCAAAATTTTTACTTAACTTTTTGGCTTTATTTTGATTTCCTTGCATAATTCTTATACAAATTGGGTTTGAATGCAAATGAATTACTAAGTTTACTCCAAACACATAAAGCAAAATATAGTAAAACTTAAAAACTTCATATCTTGTATAATTCGGAAAAAATGGAGGTTGAACAAAAATTTGCAGGGGGGTTCTATTCAAGTGAGCGGCAGTGTACTATGAGTCACAATTTAGGGTTATCTTTCGATGTTATCTTTTAAAACGCAGAATCTACCTGAGTTATTGACAGCTGCAATAAATACTGTAGTTTAAAGAAAAAACGTTGCATGTGGAAAATACACGCGGTCAAAATATATTCAAATAAGCCTTTTATGATTTTCAGGGATTTGGTCTTCTACTACCTGTGCAAACAAAAAATTTTGTCTATAAGCCATAGATGTTTTCATATATAAGGGCGTCTTGTTTAAAGTTAAGTTAGTCAGTTTTGAATTAAACATTCAACTTACAACACTTATATTCTTCTAACTAAATATAACTACAGTATCTTACAATATGGAAAATTACACAATGTTAGCTGAAAGCATCAAATTTAAATCCCCAACCACTGACATTTTGGAAAATATCGGAACTATTAATTTTGAGAGCGAATTTCAGCAAAGTAATCTTGCGAATTACTCTTCGTCGCAAAGTAGTTTGCAATCAACAGGTGAACCCCCAGTCCATTTTGATTTAAGTGGTTATCAGTCCATTGAAAGTGACGACGAAGATGAGTTCTACGATGTTTTGGATACATCCGATGAAATTGATTTAAACAAAACCTATACAACAAAAACAATGTCTAAGAAACAACTTAATTTAATATCAACAGCCTTAGAAGAAACAGAGCTGTAAGATAAAGAGTTTTAAAATTAATTTGAAAACTAAGTAATTTTTGAAATTATTGTGTTATTAACTGTTTGTAAATAAATTGTCAGATACTGATTGATGTAACACTTTAAATATTATTATTAGAAATAAATACAAATTTAAATTAATCTATTATTGCATGACTTTCGTTAAGTAAACTGAGTAGAAATATTGGGTTCCAGGCACCTATGTAGTCATAACATATATCTCTCGACACCATTTCCGGGGTCCAATGGACAATAATAAATGTTTTCGAATAAAATATACAAAACATTGCGCAATAACCAGAGCATTAGGGTCGTTTTTTATTGGGATAGCTGTTGCAAGGGGTAAGAGAGGAAAGACTATAGTTTTGAATCTAGACACGGATTCTCATCAGTTCCCTTCTTTTTATACCCTCCACCATAATATGGAGGGTATAATTAAACGTGTGATTTCGTTTGTAATATATCGAAATATTCCTCGGAGACCCTATAAAGTATATACATTCTTGATCAGGGTAAAATTGTCATAGAAATAATCATATCCGTGTGTCCGTCCGTTGTCTATTGAAATCAAGATTTTTAGGATAGAGCTTTGTTATTATTGTTATTAATTTCTATTGCTCCCAGGATGTTTGTTATTGCAAATGGGCTATAACGGTCCACGGTTTGATATAGCCCCCATGGAACGGTACCATACCCATTTTCGCTATTTTGAAGGTTTAAGCCTCATTATCACACTGATATGGCTGAAATTTGGTACTAAGTCTTCGTGGGTGTATACAAATTTGCCAAAGAAGTTCGTCGGTGTAGTTCGACGCCTTCATATAGGCCCCATAGAACCGTACCTTCCGATTTTCGGTATTTTGAAGTTTGTGGCCACAATAATCCACCGAAATGGCAGAAATTTGGTATTTGGTCTTCCTTTGGGATATTAAACTTTCCATATAAAATTTTTCGGTATACTTTCACGCCTTCATATAGCCCCATAGAACGTACCTCCCGATTTTCGGTGTTTTATATGCCAGTAAATATATTCAAAATATCGCGAAACTAATACGTATAGCAAAATATTATAGTGGATTTTGAAGGAGGAGGTAATAGTTTAATTTTCATCAAAAAAATAGTGTTTTAGCGTGTTGTGGAATTCTAGTTAGCTGCATATTTTCTTAGTGTATTTTGTAATGCCAATTCGATCATATACTTAAATTTGACCTAAGGTTTTAGTCAAGATGCCCACCAGTGCCCACCTCGGGAATAATTTTCCAAAGTAGTTGATGGGATCAAGGTTATTCAGTATTAAAATCAGCTGCCATCTAGTGCCAGACTATAAATTGTGGGTCGCTGAATAAAGCTGCCCTCGAATAGGGTTTCTATGGAAATGTTAGCGTATAACTCTGTTATCTGACCACGTACATTAACATAATTGGTATCAGTGGCAAGATGAAGAAATCTTCTTCCAAATTTGTCTTACGTTGGCGGTACGTGCCTTCCAGGAAGAACGATATATGATCTATATTAAAAATTTTATCAATTTTCAGACAAAAATGTTGATTTTTTTAAATCCGCTAAATTGGCTGGATTTATGTTGTTTTGGAGATTCTTTTGTTTCCCCAAGCCTATTTTTGCATCATAAGATAATCGGGACCTTTGTTCATGTCATTTTGTATTATCAGCATAAAACAATTTCTACCGTATACCCCCTCAAGAGGGGAAAGGGGGAGAATGTTACGCTCGTGGTTTCTTAAAACACTCTTCGCAGCAGCACAAAGCTGTAACCGGCGCATTGGCTTGGTTTTTACACTTTAAATATTTTTGGCCACTTTCTCCATACAAGTGGATCCACTGTGCATAGGCACCTTAGAACGTTACCATCAGATTTCCGATATTTTGAAGGTTTTAGCCTCATTATCACACCGATATGGCTGAAATTTGGTACGGTTTTTATACCCTCAGCCTTTAGGCTAAAGAGGGTATTTACACTTTGATACGACCAAAAATGTGCCTCTTCGAAATAATGGTTTTAGACCCCAAGTATGTTTGTACGATATCCGTTTCAGACAATTTTGAGTTGATCTAGCAATGTCCGTCCGTCTGTCTGTCTGGCAGGCTGGTGCGCACGATAACTCTCGAACGGGTCAATCGATTCAGTTCAATTTTTGGGTATCGAAATATTTTGTCCAGATTCGATTTAAGTTCGAAGATGGGCCATATAGGTCCACTCCTTCAGGTACCTCCCCCACAAATGTTCAAAAATTATCGCAAAATTTGTGCGCACGATAACTCTTGTATGGAATGACCGATTTGGTCTATACTTTGCGCATCGTGTAACTTCTACCAAACTTATATGAGGTTCCAATATGGACTCATTCGGTCCACTCCTTCAGTTCCTTCAGTTCAGTTTAGGACCTGGTCTCGAATCGCTTTGATTTTTGTTTACGCAAGTTGTATTCGCTGTCCTCTATACGACGCTGTAACTTTTATTAGGGGCAAGTCCATACTTCCTGAGAAAATAGCCTGAAAGTTACAAAAAACCCTATGACACCGTGTGTAGTGGTTGGAGCGCAAGATAACTCTCGAACGGATCTGCCGATTCGGTCCAAAATTTGGCTTTCGTAATATTTTGTCGAAACTTAGTTCAGGTCCAAAGATGGATTATATCGGTCCACTCCTTCCGGTACCTCCCCCACAAAAGTTCGAAAATTTTCGAAAAATTTGTTCGTACGATAATTCTTGAAGGGAGTAACCGATTTGGTCCATACTTTGCACATTATGAAATTTCTACCAGACTTAGATCAGGTTCCAATATGGACTCAATCGGTAAACTCCTTCGAGTACCTCCCACACAAAATTTCGGAAAAGTTCAGTTTAGGACCTGCTCTCGAATCGCCTTGGTTTTTGTTGTCACATCTTGTATTCACTGTCCCCCATACGAAGGTACACGTTTCCTCAGTGGCAAGTCCATACTTCCTGAAAAAATAGCCTGAAAGTTGAAAAACAAACCCTATGACACCATGTTTATGGGTAGAAGCGCCAGATAATTCCGGAACGGAAATGCCGATTCCAGCCAAAATTTGGTCTTTTGGTTTGTTTCCAAACTTACTTTAAGTTTGTAGATAAGCCACATCGGTCCACTCCTGCAGGTACCTACCCCACAAAAGTTCGAAAATATTCGGAAAAATTGTGCGCACCATAACTCTTGATGGGAGTGACCGATTTGGTCCACATTGTCATAATATCTACCGGATATAGATCAGGTTCGAATATGGACTATATTTGTCCACTCCATCCCGTACCTCCCACACAAAATTTTGGATAAGTTCACTTTAAGACCTGCTATTGAATCACTTTGATTTTTGTTGAAGCAACTTACATACATTCGCTGCCTCAATTACGATGGCAAAAGTTGTTTTAGGGGCAAGTCCATACTTCTTGAGAAAACAGCCCGAAGGGTGTAAAAACCCCCTACGGCACCCTCATGGTCTATGTCGGTCCATTCCTTTAAGTACCTTTTCTGCAAAATTTTTGAACTTTAATCCTAGTCAACATTTTTGTCGGTTCATACGACCAAAATTTTTAAACCCCCTAAATACATAAGTTTTTTGTGAAAAAAGTGTTTCAATTTGCACAGGCTGAGGGTATATCTCTGTCGGCAAAGCCGACTGATACTTTTTTACTTGTTTCATATAGAGATCAAGGAAAAAATTCTGGTTTCAAATCTGTTCGCGTTCACAAAATGTGCGCAGAAGTTATAGCGGTTTTTTCTTATATAAAGAAAAAACTTAAAAAATGTCTTATTTGTTGTTATGAGAAAATGTATGCATAAATCGTTAACAGCATTCCATATATATTTGTAGATGTTTAAATATATAATAAGTTTATTTCTATTGTCGCGGAAAATCAACAACTAATAAAAAAAATTGAAATAAATCCAAATTATCCTGTCCAGAATCCATACAAACCTCTAAAAAATATCTTAAAAATATCTACAGAATCTAGACAATGCACAGAAAAATTTGAAACCATATTTATAGAAATTGCGTGCATAAATTGCAACAACAAAAAGGGAAAAATTATTGTTAAAATATTGTTGCAAATATACATATATTTTGGTTTGATTAGAAAAATTGGACAACAAAACTTGGGAGTTCTCAAAAAATATTAAAATTAAAAAGTCAGTTATTCATGAATTACTGAAAATCTGTTGATGTGCGGTCAAACTGTGCCGTCAGTTGTATCACACCATGCAAAAAACCTTTAAGTGACTAAAGGTCGGGCAATTCACTCACGATTTTGTGCGCATCCGATTGCGGTAGGACCTATCAAAAATACGTCAATATACACCAATTTCAAATAGATATATCGAAAAATCACGCACTAGTAACATGTTGCCCACGGAGTATTCTTTCATTCATTCTTTGGGCATGATCCATGCAAGGTTAACCTAGAACATAAAAAAAATTGTTGGTTTTAACCCATTTTATCTATTTTTCTACATTGATGCCAACACAGCTTCCAGGTAAATTATTTTTAATGGTCGGTATTATGAGACCCCTCCTACTACATTTCAGTTTAAAGAAATTCAGTCATATTGTGTAGAATATGTCAACAGTTCCCGAATTCTGAAAGGTTGGAACTCGGATTTATCGATTGTGAAACTTTTTTGGTTTTTACCATAAACCCTTGTTTATTTATTCACTTTACCGACTAGAGCGACAAACACTGAAAGATAGTCAAGAAGAAACTGCCAAACTAAATCAAACTGCCTTTCTCGCTATAACGACCAAAACAGAACAAAAATAATAACCCCTTATATATTTTCTTTTTCTCTTCGCTTTGGTTGTGAGTTACAGAAAACAAAACACTAGCGTTTGGCCGCATACACACCGCCAAAGCAAAAACAGATTTTTCACCCTCTCTTCGTCGCTTCTGCGTCTCCTATTGCACCATACACGCAGAGAAAAAAATATGGTTGATCCAACAATATTCCAAGAGCAAAATATGTATTGTTAACATATTGTTGGATTCCTCATGTAGTATTGTAAATCCAAAAATAGTTTGTGTCAACTGAACAATATTTCTCTCTTTTCTTCGAAAATTTGTTTCTCTTCTCTCGCTATTCGATGCCGTGTTGAAAAAACAATTTTGGTGAGTTGTGGTGTGTTTGTATGACATGCTGCCTTTACCTTTGTTTTTGTGTGTATGTACTTGTGAGACTCTTGTTTTTATTTGTTTCTGTTTTGTTTCATTCTTCTTTCCTTTTCATGTTTGTTATGGTGTTTAATTATTCCTTATGTTGTGGTGGGTTCTTGTGGCTTTTTGTTTGTCTTTGTTGTCAGCCAATGCAGCAAACCATGTATTGTATTCATCAATGATTGCAATATTATACGCGACATTTATATCCAAGTTATGCGAAAAGTGTATATGAGAAGTATATGCACTCAAATCAAAAATTTCTGGGCTGGTTTTCTGTATTGACAATACTTTTTGTAAACAAAATTGGATTATGATAGTTCCTACAATCGGTATTGTTAACGATTTTAACAATATTGCGGAAATTCGAAAGTTGTTTTTGTTTTCTATGTTTGGAACAAAAGATGGTATTTTTGGATTTGGATTACAATGTTTGAACAAAACAAATACATTTTTGGAACCAAAACATATATTTTTGTTCCAACAAAAGCGAAAAATATTTTTTCTGTGCGTGTACCAACAGCTCTTTATTATAATACAAGCGAGAGCCCTGTTTTTACGCTCTTTAACAAAAATCCTCTCTCCACCCATAAAAAATATGTTCTAACATAAAAAATATGTTGGTACCCAAACAAATAAAATTGAGATATGTTGCAAACATATATTTGTTTGGACCCTAACAAATTATGTTTCGATCCAAACATATATTTGTTTGCAACCAGTCCCAAACAAATGTTTGTTTGGATCCAAACATATTTCTAACAGATATTTTTGTGCGTGTATGTACTTCGTATGCTAGTATGAGTAAAAAAAAATCCATTTCGTAATATCTGAAATATGGCGATGTGAATATACAAATACGTTCAACATATCTACTCTATTAAAAATAAGTCAAAGTGTTTTATTGTAGGTCAATAATAATTATTATCCAGATTATATTCTGACCTTACTGCTTGCCCTGTGGACTATAAAATAATTTCATATATAACATGGAAATTCATCAAATCAAACTATTCTAATATTCCGAAAAAAGAAATTATACATTTCTAAATTATTTACAAATCATTAGCTTAGACACGTTTATATTATCCTGATTACATAAAAGTTATCAGTAGTAGTTGTCTAAGGATATCTATTGCAACCCTGAACAATCTTTATTCTGCCATTAGCATAAAATTATTTTCAACAACTAAGCAACTAAATTCCCTCTCAGTAGCTTTCAACTTTTTCCGTTTCTTTAAACTTATTTCAATAATTTTTTTCTTTAGCTAAGTTTCATGGAAACCACCATGAAATCTTAAGATGTGACCATGACCACCAACAACGCTTTCATCGCCACCCATACTTCGTCAAGATGCAAAATTTAACCAGAATGCCTTAGTAAACAGTTATTCTTAGCTAAATTATGGCAGTCAGAAAGTCTTCATTATTATATTGCTGTTGTAGTAGCCACAGCAGAAATAAAGATAACTGTAAAGAGGAAGGATGTGGGAAACTTTAAGATTATGTTGATATGGTGGTGGTGGCGACGGGTTTGGTGTATCTTTCAGATTTGTCGTTTACTTTAAGACAAAAGACAACCAAGTCACAGCGACTTACATAATTTGCCTGAAATTTTGAATTGGTAGCATCATTGACTTTGAGTGCAGTCTTATCAGAGCACATACACACAAGCGTTAACATGTGTTAAATATATTCATCGTTGTATACATTTGTCTATAGTTAAATTGTTCGTAGATAATATACTTTGTAATGGAGCTGTTTTTGATAGTGGGATATTTCACAAAGCAATTTTGTTGTCATGTTTTAAAATGTCTCCGATCACAAATGCTAGAAATATTTAATAGTTAACCCACTTAAAGCCACTGTTCTTTTAAACGCCACAAAAAATCGTTGCAAAAATTTACCTAAAACTCGGGCATTTTTGCATATTTTTGTCAGGTTTTTTGCATTTTATTATAATGCTGTCAGCTACCTCCCATTCCCATTCCATTCCACACCCATAAAGTTTTATTTGGCCTATGAATTTCCGAGCATTTAGCCTAAAACGCAAGCAACTTAAAAAAGTCGATTTGTTGTGTTTTGTACTATTCGACTTTTGATGAAAAATTTAAATATGCCATATACATATAATCATTAATGTTGCATTCACACAAATTCAGGGATTTTTTAGGAATATAGTAAGATTATTTTCTCAATCAAAAACCAAGGGATTATCAAGTAAGAATACAAAATTTCCGGCATTTTTAAAAGAAGATCCGATTGCAGGAAATCTATTCGTTTTAGAGAAAATAGTTATTAAAAAATGCTTAGAAATTCACAAAAATATCATTTTCATATAAAACGTTAAGTTTTCTCGCACAAATTATCGGCGCTAAGTGGGTTAACCTTCTATGTGAACGTACATTATGCTTATATCGACTTTACACTGATCAAGAATATATATAGTTTTTAGGGTCTCCAATAAATATTTCGATGTGTTACTAATTTAATTGTATGTGGTGGAGGGTATAATTATTTAAAAAAGTTTTATTTGTTTTTATGAAAAATTTTTTGCATAAATCGCAAGCAGCATTCCATACATATTCGTAGATGCTTAAATATATAATAAAATTATTTTTATTTGACGTTTGACAGTTTTTAGCCTAATCGTACTCAGGACAGTTTGACATACGAACATGTGTTGGGTTGTCTACAGTGCACTGTGGTTTAGCTTGTATGGGAGAGAGCGACAAAAATATTTCAAATCAAGATATCGATCTGAAATTTTTACCGTAAACTCGTAGTGACTAGAAGATAAATTTCCCCAAAAATCGTCATGATTGGTCCACTTTTAGTTATAGACCCCCATAACGGTACTTCCATTTTTTTTATTAATTTCAAGATTTTGTCTATATTTTCAAAGTGAAATCTCTGTAATTTGGCATTTTGCGTTCTTTGGTAGTGTTAAACGTCTTGCGAAAGTCCATGGTCGATAGAGGTCCACGTTTTGGTATATCCCCTATATAGAGTCTATATTATAGACGTACCTCCCGTTTTTATAATATCACGATTTTGGCCATATTTTCCAACTGAATTTGCTGCAATTTAACATTTCGCCGTACGATGCTGGTATTGGTGTCATATTAAAGAGGAGAGTATAGGCTTTATATAATAATTATAAATTATTGCATTCCAGGATAAAAAGGACATCAAAAATATCCTTGAACAATTAAGTCAAAGGTGAGCATTTTGGCAGGCGCATATCTTCTAAACCGCGAAGAATTTTAATTTGTTCATGGAGTCAAAGTTGTAGCTCTTGTCATAAAGAATATAAATTCTGGACACATGAAATCCACCAAACCTCATCTTGATCATCTTCTATAACTTTTTCAAGGGGTTTGACCTTGGCGATTTTGACCTTGAAAATGAGGTTTGGTGGATTTCATTTGTCCAGAATTGATGTTCTTTATGACAAGAGCTACAACTTTGCCTCCACTTGCCTATACTCTCCTCTTTAATATGACACCAATACCAGCAACGTACTACTATTACAAGTATTTATTTTTGAAAAGTGTTGACCTTTGAAATTTGTTTGACCTCTAAAAGGTCAAAACGATGAGAAAACGAAAAATTAAAAATACCATTATACTCCATTTTGCCTATACTTTCAAACGTATATAGTCCGGTTCAAGTGTAACAAAATTTTTTGAAAATTGTCGTACGGGGTAGCTAGTATCAACAATATTGGACACAGAATATTCTTACTAGGTGCGTTAATATATGGACCAAGGGCGTACCAGATTATATTAGATATAAACAATGTCCTATAGATCTCAAAGAGGGAATATATTGAAACTAAGATGTTTTATAAGATTTTTTAGTCGCGAGGATGACTTGGGATCCATTACAATAAATATCAGCTTTAGGATATTTCGATTGAGAGAGTTCCCCGATCGACTAAAAATGTACCAGGATATATAAACAGTAAACAAAACCACATATGTGGTCCTGCTTGCCAATTTAACCATTCTACGTTGTTTAGTTTTCTGTGTGGAGCTTAAATCTACGGCAGGACTTCCGCGTTGTTACTTTCAACGGCAGATAAATCTTGAAGTGGCATGTATCTTTCAGAAGTAATGGTGTCTTTGCAGAGATAGTGTATACAATCTAACAACTTAGAGAAATCATATCCCGCAACATCCACTTGAAGGTGCCCTATAATTTCTTCGAATGAACATCATATTTCAAAAACATACAAAAGTAAAAACAGACATTCATACTGTTATCTTAAAAACATATTTTTTTATAAAATAAGATCGAAACAAAATGCAAAACAATAACACCGATGGCTTGAAAACACCCAAGAACCCTATACTAAACATTCATTAAAATCCGAGTATACTCAATATAAAGAAAACAGAATACCGCTCGGCAACTTTCGGCAGACGAGATATTTTTATACCCTCCACCATAGTATGGAGGGTATATTAAGTTTGTTTTTCCGTTTGTAACGCATTGAAATACTCATTTGCGACCCTATAAAGTATATATATTCTTGATCAGGGTAAAGTCGATCTGAGCACGTCCGTCCGTCCGTCCGTCCATCCGTCCGTCTGTGGTAATCACTCTAGCATCCACAAAAATGGAGATAGGACGCTGAAATTTTGGGAAAATGCGTCTTTTGTTTGCAGGCAGGTCAAGTTCGATGATGGGCTATATCGGTCCACGTTTTGGTATAGCCCCCATATAACGGTACCCCCCGATTTACGGTATTTTGACGTTTTTAGCTATATTTTTAGAGCGATTTAGCTATAATTTGACATTTAGGGTTCTTAAGTGTTAATAAACTTATATATTAGAAGTTGTGGACATAGGTCCACGTTTTGGTATAGCCCCCATATAACGGTACCCCCGATTTGCGGTATTTTGACGTTTTTAGCTACATTTTAAGGCTGATGTAGCTATAATTTGACATTTAGGGTTCTTAAGTGTCAATAAATTTATATAACAAAAGTTGTGGACATATGTCCACGTTTTGGTATAGCCCCCATATAACGTTACCCCCCGATTTACGGTATTTTGACGGTTTTAGCTACATTTTCAGACCGATTTGGCTATAATTTGACATTTAGGGTTCTTAAGTGTTAGTAAACATATATAACAAAACTTGTGGACATAGGTCCACGTTTTGGTATAGCCCCCATATAACGGTACCCCCGATTTGCGATATTTTGACGTTTTTAGCTACGTTATCAGACCGATGTAGCTATAATTTGACATTTAGGGTTCCTAAGTGTTAATAAACTTATATATTAGAAGTTGTGGACATAGGTCCACGTTTTGGTATAGCCCCCATATAACGGTACCCCCCGATTTGCGGAATTTTGACGTTTTTAGCTACATTTTAAGTCCGATGTAGCTATAATTTGACATTTAGGGTTCTTAAATGTCACTAAACTCATATAACAAGTGTACATAGGTCCATGTTTTGGAATAGCCCCCATATAACGTTACCGCCCGATTTCAGGTATTTTGAGAATTTTACCAACAAGTTTTAACCGAATTATCTGTAATTTGAACATTTGACATTTGAAATTCTTAGTGGTCACCACACCTCTCCACCAAAAATTGTCAAGAAAGCCCCCTTATAACGGTACCTCTCGATTTTCAGTAATTTGATGATTTTAGCTACAATATTAAACCAACTAGCAGTAATTTGACATTTGAAGTTCTTTGTGGTCACAACACCTCTCCATCAAAAATTGTCAACATAGGTCCATGTTCGGACATAGCTCCCATGTAACGGTACCTCCCAATTTTCAGTAATTTGGCAATTTTAGCTACAATTTTTAACAGAACTAACTGTAATTTGACATTTGAAGGTTGTAGTGGTCACCACACATCTGCATCAACAATTTTCAACATAGCCCCAATATAACGATACTTCCCGATTTTCGGTACTTTGAGGATTTTACTTAAAATGTTTAACCGAACGTAGGTCCAAATTTTGGTATAGCCCCAAAACAAACCTCCCGATTTTCCGTACCTTAGCTTTTTTTGGACGAACTTTCTGTAATTTGAAATTTAAGAGCCAACAAAAATTCTGCAACAAAACTTGTTCATTTAAGTTCATATTTTCGTATAGCCCACATATAGGGGTACCTCCGAACTAGCTGTTAATGAAATTTAAAAGTTACAACTTTATGTACCGATTTTCGGTATTTTGAGGATTCTAGCCACAATTTTTAACCGAATTAGGAGTTATTTGACATTATAGGCTCCCATCAAAAACTGTCAACATAGGCCCATGTTTTATTATAACCCCTATATAACAGTACCTCCCAATTTCTAGGCCACCAAAAATTGTCAACAGTTAGATATAGGCACCATAAAAAAGGGCCTCCCGAATGAAGCATTTTATGTACATTATCTGACATTTTAACGTACTCACTAAAAGTTGTGGATAGGAATGAATATTTTATGGTGGAGGGTATGAAAAGTTCGGCCCGGCCGAACTTAATGCTTTTTACTTGTTTTTTTTTTTCTAATTCTGGACACTTCTACGAACACTTAAATAAAAATAACGTGAGGATCCGCGAGGATCCGAGGCACTAAAAGTCTATTTCTTTTTACAATATTAAATAAAAACACTGACAAAAATACATTTCAAAAGAGATCAATTTTACTACAAAATAAAGATACAACTTTATGATCTTATCAATTAAAAATAATAACAATACCATTAAATTCAACTTCCATTTCTTACTATTGTAATTTTACACATTACTTTTTTGTGATATCACTTGTAACTTGTCACTACGTTAAAGGAAATTTCAATGTCTCAATTTCTTCAAATAGAAATGCTCACTTCTGTGGCTCTGCTTTAGCAAGTACCGTTAGAAGTTGCAAATAGAAAGCCGGAATATTAAAATTTGATATGTCTACGATAGATTTGAATAGTAAAAATCATAATTTGTAGACTTCGATTTTTGTATTTTTGTCGCGGGCTGGGACCACAGTGCAGTGGCTTGATTGAGACATCACCCAAACATGGTTTTTGAACTCATTTACAGCATCTTCTGGAACGAAAATCTTTGACCACGCCTTTTTTCTTGATGTAGTGGAATCGAATGAAATTATTGGATTCCCAGTCAGGACTACACGGCGCATGACGCATCCATGTTTTTGCGGTCAAACAGGCGCTGGTTTTAATCGATGTGCGAGAGCTCCCATTGTCATGATGCAAAATGATTCGTCTTCTCTTGTTCGTTTCTCGAATTCCTTAGGAAACTTCAGGCAAATAAATTGTAGTGTAACACTCAGAATTGACCATCCTAAATTTTAAAGCCGTTTAGTCGCCACACGCTCAGTTTTGCCGAGGAAACAGGCGACCGTTTGCTTTGAACGTCTTCTTCCATGAACAACTTTTGTTGGATTTGGCTTGCTTTCGAAGACCCAAACGGTCGATTCCTGTTTTGTTTCGGGCTCCTAAGCATAGATCCAAGATTTGTCTGTGACGATTTTATAAATGCCGTTTAAAGCACCACGATTGGTTTTATTCACAATTTCTTTCCACCAATCCACAAGAGAATTTTTTGGGTGATTAACCAATTTTGTTGGATCTAGCGAGAAAAATAAATTTTTGCGGCCAGGTGTTCATGGAATATCAAATGTTAGTCGGTGGAAGAAATGCCAAAGGTGCAACTATCTCACGGTACATAACATGGCGATCTTGTATTATCTTGGCGAGTGTCGGCCACGATTGAATTAATTAAACCTGTTTCTCTTAGTGCTTTAGGATGGTCCATTATCGACATACAAAGATGTAATTTGATCGATGAACTCTTGCCGTGATTATCCGCGTCGAAAGTTGTGAAAATTATCGGACGAAAAGGTTCACAAGTAAATTCCATTTACTTTGCAAAGTGATTTTTTCAAGTCACTGTAGAGAACACAATACATGGTCGTATGTCAAAATGTCCCAAGTACGCTTGGGGTAAAAACTGTCAAACTTTCAAAAAAAATGTCAAATGACGCCTGGCGACACTGCATATGCCAGAATGTTTTCTAGTTTCTGTGCAAGATCAAGTATAATTTGAAGTGTTTTAGTGCCTCATAAATTCAAAAAACATTTTTGTTTAATTATCCCAAGGTCGTAGTAAATGAGCTGAAACTCGTTGAATTTTAGAGATATCAACATACAAATTTGACACAAGATAAAACAAAAGTCGTAGAATAAATAGGAATAATTAAATCAGAATCATAAAATCGGAAGAAAGTCATTAAATAGAAGTAATGCTGTGGGATTTCCCTTGGTCGGTTGGTCGGTCCCGTCCAACTATAGCCATTTTTATACCCTCAGCGTTTATGCTAGCGAGGGTATATACATCTTCATACGGGCAAAATGTACCTCATCGAAATAATGGTTTTAGACCCGAGTATGTTTGCACGAAATCCGTTTCAGACAATTTGACGTTGATTTGAACGGATCTACCGATTCGGTTCCAAATCTGGCTTTCGTAATATTTTGTCCAAACTTAGAGGTCCACTCCTTCCGGTACCTCCACCTCAAAAGTTCGAAAATATTCGGAACATTTGTGTGCACGATAACTCTTGAAGGGAGTAACCGACCTGGCCCATACTTTGCACATCGCGAAATTTCTACCAGACTTAGATAAAGTTCCAATATGGACTAAATTGGTCCACTTCTTCGGGTACCTCCCACACAAAAGTTCGACGGTACACCGCCCCCACATACGACGGTACAAGTTTCATCTGGGGCAAGTCCATACTTCCTGAGCAAATAGCCTGAAAATTGCAAAAAAACCCCTATGACACCGAGTTTAGTGTTAAACTCGATTCAAAATTTGGCCTTCGTAATATTTTGTCCCAAATTAGTATAAGTTCGATGATAAGCCATATCAGTCCACACCTTCAGGTACCTCCCCCACAAAAGTTCAAAAATGTTCGGAAAAATTGTCCGTACGATAACTCTTGAAGAGAGTGACCGATTTGGTCCATACTTTACACATCCTAATACATCCTCCATATGCATTCAGGTTTGAATATGGACTATATTTGTCCACCCATTCGGGTACCTCCCACACAAAATTTTGGATAAATTCATTTTAAGACCTGCTCTCGAATCAGTTTGATTTCTGTTTAAGCAACTTGCATTCGCTGCCTCAATTAAGACCGTAAATTCTTTTTCAGGGGCAAGTCCATACTTCTTGAGAAAACAGGACAAAAGTTGTCCAAACTTAGTTTCAGTTCGTAGATTGGCAACAACTTCCTGTACTATTCTCCAATATTTAAAAAATGTCACTAAAATGGTATGCACAATATCCCTTGAACGGGGCAACCAAATTTATCCAAACGTTGAATCTCCTAATATTTTGTCCAAATTTAGTTTAACTTCTAAAATGGCCGATATCGATCTTCTCTTTATGTTACCTCCCCCACAAACGTTCAACAATTGTGTCGATCTGTCCGTAGATGAAATTTTCAATTCACATAGGCTGAGGGTATATCTCTGTCGGCAAAGCCTACTGATACTTGTTTATCTGTTTATTACATCATACTTATTAAGTTATATATAGACATAGGATTTTTGCATTTTTTATTTCTTATCCGATTGGACTCAAATCTTGGATCTAGGCGTTTTAAGGATAAATTTATCGATATTTGAGGTCATATCAAAATGTGCAAAAAATAAAAATCCTCAAAAATCGTCAAGGTGTTCTACATTAAGAATGTTGACCATTTTAGCAGATTATTATGTTATTCAGACCCCTTACGACTGTGTGGTGTAGGGAATAAAAATATGTTTGTATGTATTTTGTAGTACATTTTTATACCCTCAGCATTTATGCTAACGAGGGTATATACACATTCATGCGGGCAAAATGTGCCTCATTGAAATAATGTTTCTAGACCCCAAGTATGTTTGGACCAAATGTGTTTCAGACAATTTAGAGTCGATTGAGCAATGTCCGTCCGTCTGTCTGTCTGGCTGGCTGGAGCGCACGATAACTCTCGAACAAATGAACCGATTCGGTTCAAATTTTGGCTTTCGTAATATTATGCCCAAATTTAGTTTAAGTTCGAAGATGGGCTATATCGGTCCACTCCTTCCGGTACCTCCCCCACAAAAGTTCGAAAATGTTCGAAAAATTTGTTCATACGGTAACACTTGAAGGGAGTGGCCGAATTGGTCCATACTTTACACATCCTAATATATCTAATAGATATAGATCAAGTTCAAATATGAACTATATTTGTCCACTCCATCCGGTACCTCCCACACAAAATTTCGGATAAGTTCACTTTAAGACCTGCTATCGAATCACTTTGATTTTTGTTGAAGCAACTTGCATTTGCTGCCTCAATTACGATCGTAAACGTTTTTTCAGGGGCAAGTCCATACTGCTTGAGTAAATATCCCGAAGGGTGTAAAAGCCCCCTATGGCACCATATGTAGTGGCTGGAAATCCACTTCCATAATGGTCAATGTAGATGCATTCCTTTTAGTATCTCCTCCGCAAAACTTTTGATCTCTAATCCTAATGAACATTTTTGTCGGTTCAAATTCCCAATATTTTTAAAGACCCCTAAATACATACGTTTTTTAGGAAAAATTGTTTCAATATATACAGGCTGAGGGTACATCTCTGTCGGCAAAGCCGACTGATACTTTTTTACTTGTTATACCTTACACCACTATGTGGAAAGGTTTGTTTTGCAAAAAAAAAAAAAAACATGTAACACAGCGAAATATTCGTCGGAGACCCCCAATGTGATATACTAATCTGCATATCTCGGCGAGATAAAGCGATTTTGAGTAATCAAACTCCAGGCCGCAATTATGGACCGATCGTCATGAAATTTTGCATGGAGGTCGGGTTCAGACCAGAATAGACACCTATTCTTATTGGTGATGGTCGTGAAATATTAAGCGGGTGAAATGGAACTAAAACATAATTTTTATCAGATTTTGTAGCTGCTCTGTTGGTCGCAATAATAGCCCGATCGCCACGAAAATACGAACAAGGTAACAGTATATGACAAAGAAGATGCTTGCAATTTCAGATGGTGATCGGATGATGTATAGAGGGTTAAATTGACAACAATTTTTGTGTGAAAATTGTGAAAATTTTTAATATACCGGTTATATCTTATTTTCATTCCGCCCACGTAAGAAATATTTGGAAGGCCAACTTTTGCCCTTTTTATTGATTCCAATTATGTTGATTTACGCAGTCAGATAACAGACACGGTGCTCTTGAAACAATTTTAAATGGAAGGTGCTTACACCTTGGAAATTTTTGCGGATTCTGAAACCACAATGTTCATAGATGAGAAAAATCAAAAAACAAAAAAAAATCGCCGGAGCGCTTTTTAAGTAAATCGCGATTTAAGTTGACATTTTTTGGGGTTGTTTAGATTTTCACGATTTAACTAGAAACCGCAAGCCCCATCAAAATGGCACTAAAGAAAATTTTGTAGCTATGAAAATTCTCTACAAGATTGACCATTATGGTATTCTCGTCGGTTTTACTGTTTTTGAGATATAGAAGTTCAAATTGGGACAATTCAAATTCAATTCAATTCTGTATCGCCCCCTTATAAAAAACATGTCATGACTGCAAATTCCCAACATAAACTTATATATCTAAAAAAATGGTACAACTTAGGATAAGTTTCTTAAGCCAGTCTTGTAGAGAATTTTCACAGCTTTCAGATTTTCTCAGGTCCCATATCGATAAGACTTGCCGTATTCAAGCAAAATCGCGAAACCCTAACAAAAAAACCTAAAAATGTAAACTGAGCTTCTTTATCTCAAAAATGGTACAGGCTGGGAACAAATGGTAAACGTCAGTCCTCTAGAGAATTTCACAGCTACAACATTTTCTTTAGTTCCATTTCGATTGGACTTGCGGTTTTCAAGCAAAATCGTGAAAACCTAAAAATCTCCTAAAAATGTGAATTTTAACCGCGATTTATTTAAAAATCCCTACAGCGATTTTTTTTGTTTTTGAATTTTTCTCATCTATGAACATTGCTGTTTCAGAATTCACAAAAACTTCCCCTGTGTAAGCGGTTTTCATCAAAAGTTAGTTAAGGCGCACCCTTCATGATATTGTTTTATAAGGGGGCAATACAGTCAGTGCATTGTCCCAAGTTGAACTTCTATATCTCTAAAATGGTAAAAACTACGAAAATACCGTAAAGGTCGATCTTGTAGAGAATTTTCATAGCTACAACATTCTCATTAGTCCCATTTTGATAGGACTTGTGGTTTCTAAGCAAAATCGTGAAAACCTAAACAACCTCTAAAATGTCAACTAAAATCGCGATTTATTTAAAAAGCGCTCCGGCGGTTTTTTTTTTGTTTTTTGATTTTTCTCATCTATAAAAATTTTAGTTTCAGAATCCGCAAAAACTTCCGAGGTGTAAGCACCTTCCATTTAAAATTGTTTCAAGAGCACCGTGCAGAGTTACAGCCTAATATATCCAGTTTTTTTGCTTGTAGTGTAATCATAAGCACACTAGAGGTCGCAATTATAGCCCGGTAGTCACGAAATTTTGCATGAGTTAAGGGTTTAGGTCGAAGAAGATGTCTAAAATTTTGGATGATGATCTGATATTATTTACATTTGTATGAAAAAATAAGTAAGAACGGCGTTAAGTTCGGCCGGGCCGAACTTGTTATACCCTCCACCACAAGTTGTATTGAAGTAAAATGGAATAATTAGTTTCCTTTCGTGTATGAAGAAGACCTAATACTAAATTTCAGCAATTTCGGTAAAACAATGTGAGGCACCATTCTATGGGGGCTTTTTTAAAACGTCGATCTATACCGACAAATTTCTGACGGAAAGTTTTTAGGCTCAAAGAAGACTAAATACCAAATTTCCTATATTTCGGTAAGAGAATGTGACTAAAACTTAAAATATACCGAAAATCAAGAAGTACGCTTCTATGGGGATATAGGAAAACGTGGACCTATTCTGATAATACTCTTCTGGAATATTTTATAAATCTTGGAAGACGAAGTAACGAATTTCAGCCATTTCGGTTGGATATTGACGTCACAATCTTCAGTATTACGAAAATCGGGAGGTACCGTTCTATGGGGGCTATATCGTAACGTGGACCAATACCGAAGAATTTTAGTCAGAAATGGGGCAATATGAAAGCGTGGACATGTACAGACATATTTCTGGCGAACAGTTTTATATAACATTGAAGACTAAATACCAAATTACAGCCATTTTGGTGGAATATTGAAGACACAACCTTAAAAATACGAAAAATCGGGAGGTACTTTTCCATGACGGCTATATGAAGGCGTTGATCTAGACGGACAAACTTAAAGTGGAAGTTTGAGTATCCTTAACGAAGTCCAAATACCATTTCGGTGGAATATTGAGGCCACAACGTTTAAAATACTGAAAATCGGGAGGTACCGTTCTATGGGGGCTATATGAAGGCATGGACCGATACCGACAAAGTTCTGGGGAAAAGTTGTATACCACCAACGTAGACTAAGTACCAAATTTCAGCCATTTCGGTGTGATAATTAAGTTAAAACCTTCAAAATACGGAAAATCGGGAGCTACCGTTCTATGGGGGCTATATGAAGGTGTGGACCGATACCGACAAAAATCTGGGGGAAGTTTTATACCCCTAAAGAAGACTATTTACCAAATTTCAGCCATTTTGGTAGGATAATGAAGCTAAAACCTTAAAAATACCGAAAATCGGGAGGTAGCGTTTTATGGGGGCTATATCAAACCGTGGACCGATATATCCCATTTTAAATACCAACCATCCTGCAAGTACTAAAAAGTTCTGTACCAAATATTGCGAGCTGTATCTTGAATTTCAACAGACAGACGGACGGACGGACAGACGGACAGGGTTTAATCGACACAGAATTTTATGCTGATCAATAATATATATACTTTATAGGGTGTCCGACGAATGTTTCGATGTGTTACAAACGGAATGACAAATTTAATTATACCCTCCATATGGTGGAGGGTATAAAAAACATTTTATTTTTGGTCCATATTTGAATTCCTGGAGGGCATAATCCGGCAAAGTCGCTTATATGTGGAAAAATAACTTCTGACCTTTCCTCTGATGCAATAATATGCGTGCTTGATAACGGGCCTACTGTCTAATATATAATGAGTTTTGTGAAGATCCACATCTTTCTCGCATGGTACAAATTGTCTCTATCATGACAGAGAAATTTCCAGTTTTTGCAAATTGCGTGGAGCCCTAGCGTATTACTTGTCCAATTGTCCAAAATTTAAAGATGTAGCAAACATCCCAGTAGGAACAAGGGCTCCTTCTCTCATACCAATGAATGCACCCCGATTAATATTAGCTCAATGATATGTAGACACGGAATGTTATGCAACCCCTATTTTTGTCAAATTTTGGGACTGGGCATATTTTTGGCTTCTGATTATATTCCAATCGAAATATATCACATATGCAAATATATGCAAAATGTATAAATTATACATATGCAAATATTAATTTTGTACATGCAAAATTTATTTATTTTACATATTTTCGTATACTATAAATATTTCAATAATATTTTCTAAAATATTTATGTGTAAATTTTTTCTGTTTAAATTTCTCTTCAGACAACCTTCAAAATGTCGAAAATGGGGAGCTATCTGAAGGCCTAGACTATTCCCATAAATTTCAGGTGGAAAGTTTAATAATCAACCATTTCAGTGGGATAGTGAGGCAACAAAACAAAACACAACTTGTAAAGAAGTTTTTCATGACTGAGATACTCAGTAAATGTCGCCAACATTACTGAAAGGTATTTTGCCACCGTTGAAAATTTGATACCATTCCACCACGCTGGCACCCTATTAGAAATGTCTTAACATGGAAATTTTACATATTATGATTTTTAAAGAATATACATACGTCCTATACATTTAATATGATCAATACCAAAAAATACCGTGGTACAATTGTATGCACACCCGCCTTGCACGCTGAAGGTCGGGGGTTCGATTCCCGGCCAGCCAACATCAAATTTCCAACGATGGCAAATACCCCTCAGTACAGTTTGCGATATTTTCTGAGTATTCCAGGCATGTTAAACTTTTCTACAGGTGGTGTCTTAAGACACGCCTTTCGGACTCGGCGATAAACTTTGGGCCCCATATCAGTGATGTAATATGAATCGTGGTGCACTCCCTGTCCCTTCTGGGATGTTTATGAAACAATTATTATATTGTTATTTAAACTTGCTGTGATATGGTGGCAGACTCCACAAAGTTATTTCTTACAATAACTTTATTTGTCCAAAAGGAATTTTGATTTGCTGAAGCTAATTCTCAGGGTAGTGGTGTGTCGTATTGCATTGTCGGCCCTGTCCGACTATAGCCTTTGATTACTTGTTTTTATACCCTCCACCATAGTATGGAGGGTATATTAAGTTTGTTTTTCCGTTTGTAACGCATTGAAATACTCATTTGCGACCCTACAAAGTATATATATTCTTGATCAGGGTAAAATTCTGAGTCGATCTTTGCACGTCCGTCCGTCCGTCCGTCTGTGGTAATCACTCTAGCATCCACAAAAACGGAGATAGGACGCTGAAATTTTGGGAAAATGCGTCTTTTGTTTGCAGGCAGGTCAAGTTCGATGATGGGCTATATCGGTCCACGTTTTGGTATAGCCCCCATATAACGGTACCCCCCGATTTACGGCATTTTGACGTTTTTAGCTACATTTTCAGACCGATTTAGCTATAATTTGACATTTAGGGTTCTTAAGTGTCAATAAACTTATGTAACAAAAGTTGTGGACATAGGTCCACGTTTTGGTATAGCCCCCATATAACGGTACCCCCGATTTACGGTATTTTGACGTTTTTAGCTACATTTTCAGAACGATTTAGCTCTAATTTGACATTCAGGGTTATTAAGTGTCAATAAACTTATATAACAAAAGTTGTGGACATAGGTCCACGTTTTGGTATAGCCCCCATATAACGGTATCCCCGATTTACGGTATTTTGACGTTTTTAGCTACATTTTCAGACCGATGTAGCTATAATTTGACATTTAGGGTTCTTAAGTGTCAATAAACTTATGTAACAAAAGTTGTGGACATAGGTGAACGTTTTGGTATAGCCCCCATATAACGGTACCCCCCGATTTACGGTATTTTGACGTTTTTAGCTACATTTTCAGAACGATTTAGCTCTAATTTGACATTTAGGGTTATTAAGTGTCAATAAACTTATATAACAAAAGTTGTGGACATAGGTCCACGTTTTGGTATAGCCCCCATATAACGGTACCCCCGATTTACGGTATTTTGACGTTTTTAGCTACATTTTCAGACCGATTTAGCTATAATTTGACATTTAGGGTTCTTAAGTGTCAATAAACTTATGTAACAAAAGTTGTGGACATAGGTGAACGTTTTGGTATAGCCCCCATATAACGGTACCCCCGATTTACGGTATTTTGACGTTTTTAGCTACATTTTCAGAACGATTTAGCTATAAATTGACATTTAGGGTTCTTAAGTGTCAATAAACTTATGTAACAAAAGTTGTGGACATAGGTCCACGTTTTGGTATAGCCCCCATATAACGGTACCCCCGATTTACGGTATTTGACGTTTTTAGCTACATTTTCAGACCGATGTAGCTATAATTTGACATTTAGGGTTCTTAAGTGTCAATAAACTTATGTAACAAAAGTTGTGGACATAGGTGAACGTTTTGGTATAGCCCCCATATAACGGTACCCCCGATTTACGGTATTTTGACGTTTTTAGCTACATTTTCAGAACGATTTAGCTATAAACTGACATTTAGGGTTCTTAAGTGTCAATAAACTTATATAACAAAACTAGTGGACATAGATCAATGTTTTGGAATAGCCCCCATATAACGTTACCGCCCGATTTCAGGTATTTTGACGATTTAAGTCGCATTTCTAGAACAAATTAGCTATAATTTGATATTTAGGGTTCTTAGTGACCAAAAAACTTATATTCGAAAAAATTATGAACATAGGTACATGTTTTGGTATAGCCCCATATAACGGTACCTCCTGATTTTCGGTATTTTGAGATTCTACCTACAAGTTTTAACCGAAATAGCTGTAATTTGAACATTTGACATTTGAAGTTCTTAGTGGTCACCACACCTCTCCACCAAAATTGTCTGAAATTTTGGGAAAATTCGTCTTTTGTTTGCAGGCAGGTTAAGTTCGATGATGGGCTATATCGGTCCACGTTTTGGTATAGCCCCCATATAACGGTACCCCAGATTTATGGCATTTTGACGTTTTTAGTTACATTTACAGACCGATTTAGCTATAAATTGACATTTAAGGTTCTTAAATGTCAATAAACTTATATAACTAGTGGACATAGGTCCATGTTTTGGAATAGCCCCCATATAACGTTACCGCCCGATTTCAGGTATTTTGAGGTTTAAATTCACATTTCTAGACCGAATTAGCTATAATTTGATATTTAGGGTTCTTAGTGACCAAAAAACTTATATTCGAAATAATTATGAACGTAGGTCCATGTTTTGGTATAGCCCCATATAACGGTACCTGGGTATAACGGATTTCGGTATCCCCATATAACGGATTTTCGGTATTTTGAGAATTTTACCTACAAGTTTTAACCGAATTATCTGTAATAGAATATTTGAAATTCTTAGTGGTCACCACACCTCTCCACCAAAAATTGTCAAGGAAGGTCGATGTATTGATAAAGCTCCCATATAAAAGTACCTCCCGATTTTCAGTAATTTGATGATTTTAACTACAATATTAAACCGAACTAGCAGTGATTTGTCATTTGAAGTTCTTAGTGGTCACAACACCTCTCCATAAAAAATTATCAACATAGGTCCATGTTCGGATATAGCTCCCATATAACGGTACCTCCCAATTTTCAGTAATTGGCAATTTTAGCTAAAATTTTTAACCGAACTAACTGTAATTTGACATTTGAAGGTTGTAGTGGTCACCACATATCTGCATCAACAATTTTCAACATAGCCCCAATATAACGATACTTCCCCATTTTCGGTACTTTGAGGATTTTACTTAAAATGTTTAACCGAACGTAGGTCCATGTTTTGGTATAGCCCCAAAACAAACCTCCCGATTTTCCGTACCTTAGCTTTATTTTTTGGACGAACTTTCTGTAATTTGAAATTTAAAAGCCAACAAAAATTGTTCATTTAAGTTCATATTTTCGTATAGCCCACATACCTCCGAACTAGCTGCTAATGACATTTGAAGTTCCCACGTTATGTACCGATTTTCGGTATTTTGAGGATTCTAGCTAAAATTTTTAACCGAATTAGGAGTTATTTGACATTAAAGGCTCCCATCAAAAACTGTCAACATAGGTCCACGTTTTATTATAACTCCTATATAACGGTACCTCCCAATTTCTAGCCCACCAAAAATTGTCAACATACATAGTTAGATACAGGCACCATAAAAAAGGGCGTACCGAATGAAACATTTTATGTACATTATCTGACATTTTAACGTATCCACTTAAAGTTGGGGACAGGAATGAAAACTAATTAATCCATTTTAGTTCAGAATATTTTATGGTGGAGGGTATGAAAAGTTCGGCCCGGCCGAACTTAACACTTTTTTACTTGTTATTAATCAACTATGTAAAAATATATTATTTGTTAAATTGTCAAATATTTTATGTAAAATTCAATATTTCAATATTTTCTTTGTCTTAATTTGATGCATTAGGCTGGTTTTAACTCAAAGAGAAATAATCGATGTCGGATCGTTGAATGGCCAAAAATCTTAATTTAAAACACTTTGAAGATTTTTGACTATTTTTCAACTTTAGTTGACAATTCAACGTTTATGACGATTTTCGGCCAAAAACTGTTTGCATATTTTGTGCATATGCAAAATATGAAAGAAAAATACAAAACATACCCTGTTATTAAATTCAGTTTTTTTATTACAATTCGTATCTTTATTATTAAAAATATGCAAAATCCAATGTCTAGTTATATATCTTCGAAAACACTCACAATCATCCATAATTCAAATCCATTAAGATTAGACCATAATGACAGAACATGGTGTGCTTGCTAATGCATTTTCTTTGTGTAATGTTTCATGAGAATTCCAAAATAGGAAACCAAAATGGACACATCTTCCATTTACACCTTGCCACATAAATAAATCTCTTTCGTCGGTATAGTCAATCATTCATTTTCCTTTGCATACGTTTTTTTTCATTTGTCAGTTTTCGTGGAAGTAGCACAAAGTAATAAGAGTAATTAAAAAGATGCTAAAATTTACATCGTTCACAGTTGAGTTCCATTTCTTAGAAAATTCTATGCATAGTTCGATGCATGTATTACTAGACTGGTTTTATCTCAAAGGGAAAAATCGATGTCGAATTTTTATATGCGGCACCCTCCTAAAATTTTTAGTTTTATTGTCCAATCGATGAAAACAGTTTACCTGTTCTTTGTAGTGGCTAAACAAGTAGTCCTACAAAAAATTTTGAAAATCGGGTCAGATTTTAATATTAGCTTTATAATGGGCCCATGGAAACTTTGAGACCCCAGTGGCACGTGTTAACATATTCCGATTAAGCTCAAACTTTGGCAATCTTAATTTTTAACAAAACTAAACATTTTAGGATAAAAAAATCCGACATGGATTGTTTAAACCACTCTTGTGTATTATAACTTATTCGATATCTATCGAATTCAATTAAATCTGGCATTTCGCTTGAAATGCAGGGGAGAGACAATAGGGAAACATTTGAAAGGAACTAAGTGGATTTTGTTTGATGATTTGTAATCATATTCACAGTTGCATGGAGTAGAAAGAAATTGGTAGGATTGAAAATAAATTTGCTAATGTCGCCATTAAAATTGATGAAATTGATTCCTAGTCACTAAAGTGAAAACTATGGAAAATGGGATGGGAAAATGTCGCGATATGCTTATTGTTATGTATACCGGATAGAATTTACCTGTTTCTTTAACCTTATACCTGTATTCACGTTGATGTTCAATTAGGATATAATGTCCTTATGTCTTCTGATATTATGCCTTGGGTATTCCTTGTGAAATTAAGTGAAACATTTTCAGGAAATTAAAGCATCTGTCATTTAATCTGTTTAAAGTTTAGTTACTACTACCTGAATTGCATATTAATATATTGTAGGAAAAGTATAGTTAGTACTTACCTACTGGAAGCCACCATGGTGTAGTTAAGCATGTCTGTCTTGAACTCAGAATGTCTGCGTTTAAATCCCTGATCAGAACAATAAAAATTTAAGCGGTGTTATATTCCCTATATATTATGCCGCCTTACATTTCCTGAGTATTTTAGCCATGAAAAACTTCTCTACTAGTGGTGCAGCACAGTGTCACGACCGTGAAATGGTCAAAATCAAGTACTTCAGAATACAAATTTATTGATGAGAATATAAAGTACACATTTCAATTTGATGGAATTTTATTTATGGTATTGATTTGTTAAGTATTTTTGTCCATGTGAAGATTCAAATCCGATAATTGTTGGAAATGTGTATTTTTGTCATTATTGTACCTAAATTAATAACTTGTATTATGCTCCAAAATGTCAATATTTAAAGTAATTTGACGATCTAAAACAAATTTTTAAGATTGCTTTGGGTGTAATAAACATAGATTTAATTTTGTCTGTGGTACTTACTAAAAGTGTATATCGATATTATTTGCTGCTTGAGTTGTGAAAAGTGAGTACTTCAAACGTATAAAGATTGCAGCTGCAGAGGTTTGCAGACGAACTGTCATTTCTCTTTTTCAGCGACCACCTCACTCTGAGGATACCCCCTTGTTTAACAAAGCGTTTTGCAGTGTTGGCTATAGCGCGAAAACGAATGAACCGATCATCATACATTTTTGTGGGCTTGTTAAGTACCTAATAGTCTTGCTTTAAATTGACAGAATTTTAAAATATCTAGTTTTAAAAAAATGGTTAACAGCGAAAGTATAAATTCGATTTTTTACAAAAAAAAAATGAGAGTTTTTGACCACTAATCGGTCAAAAAATGTTTTTTAAGGAAATTTCTCATATTTAAAGACAATAGTTTGATATATTCAATATGGACACAAACAATATGAAGATTAGACACCAAATTTCAGTTATTTCAGGTGGATATTGAGGCTAAAACACTCAAAATACAGAAAATGAGGAGGCACGGTTCTATGGCGGCTATAGGAAGACGGGGGCCAATACCGACAGATTTCTGGTGGAAGGTTATAAGCCCCCACGGAAGACTTAATACCAATTTTCAGCCATTTCGGTGTGGTAATCAAGCTAAAACCTCCAAAATACCGAAAATCGGGAGGTACCGTCCTATGGGAGCCATATGAAGGCGTGGAGCTATGCAGAAAAATTTCAAGGTGAAAGTATTATGCCCCCAACGAAGACTAAATACCAAATTTCAGCAATTTCGGTGTAATAATGAGGCTAAAATCTTTAAAATACCGATAATCGGGAGGTACCGTTGTACAATCCTCTGTTGGAATGGTTGATACCTCTGCCGAGACTAACCAGCAAATTTTAATACTTTCGGTTGGTCATTGTGTCTAAAACTTTCAAAATCCCGAAAATCGGGAGGTACGGTTCTATGGGGGCTATATCAAAACGTGGACCGACCGTCCCAAATTTTTGTCCTGAAGATTGTAAGTCAATAATAGGTACGTGTACCAAAATTGATGCACCTACGACAACTCCTTCTATTTTTGACCACAGTTAATATGAACTCGCGACAGTGTGTGCCGTAAGACTCGCCGTTCGGACTAGGCGATAAAAAGTTGATCCAATATCATTAGGCTAATAAGAATCGGCGTGCACTCATTGATATGCGAGAATCCTCCCTCGTCCCTTCGGGATGTTGTGGGAACATATGTATGTATGTACTTACATACTTAAATAAGAAAAGATTTCCATTCCTCTCATTTTGTCGCTTAACTTCTCCAATTTGGAATACCGTGTATTTTTTCGATCTCTCCTTTACCTGTTTATTCCATCGAAGCCTTGACTTTCCAATTCTACACGCCATTCGGAGCGAATTTAACGTTGTATCTCTATACGTGTAAATAAAACCGATACAGCTCGTGGTTCACATGACGTCGGTATTCACCGTCAACGCATATTGGCCCGTAGTTGTTTCGAAGAATTTTTCTCTTAAACACATTTAACATTGCCTACATTGCCTTATCTGCGTAAAGAAGTACCCAGACTTTCGGAACCGTACATTAGCATGACTAGCATCAGCGTTTTGTAAAATGCTTTTTATACCCTACACCACTATGTGGAATGGGTATTATAAGTTTGTTTTGGTAAAAATTCATGTAACACCGCGAAATATTCGTCGGAGACCCCTAATGTGGTATACTAATCTTCGTATCTCGTCGAGATAAAGCGGGTTTGAAATGTGTCCGTCCGTCTGTCCATTATAAATTGTAATCAAAGTCCAGGCCGCAATTATGGACTGATCATCGAAATTTTGTATGGAGGACGGGTTCATATCAGAATAGATCCCTATTTTTATTGGTGGTGATCGTGAAATATTTAGCGGGTGAAATGGACCAAAAACATAATATTTATCCGGCTCTGTATGTCGCAATAATAGTCCGATAAACGCAAAATTTTAAATAAGGTAAGAGTATATGACAAAGAAGAATCTGGCAATTTGAGATGGCGATCAGATAATATTTAGAGGGTTAAATGGACCACAACTTTTGTGTGAAAATTGTGAAAATTTTTAATATACAGCTTATATTTTTATCCCTGGAAGAGACATTTCGGGTAAGTAGGCTATACTTGGAAGAGGAAATCTTGACCTTTCCATTGATGTCAATTGTGTTGGTGTACATGATAAGATAACAGAGTTACAGCCTAACATAATACCATTTTATTTGTTTGTAGTGTAATCAGAAGCACTCTAGAGGTCACAATTATAGCTCAATAATCGCGAAATTTTGCACGAGATAATAGTTTAGTTAGAAAACGATGCCTTTAATTTTGGATGATGATCTCATATTATCTAATGGGTTAAATGGACCATTACTTTTGTATGAAATAGTATATACAAATTTTAAATTTGGTCCATATTTTACTTCCTGGAGGGCAGATACCAGCAAAGTAGCCTACATATGGAAAAAAAAATTTCAACAATGTGTCTATTGGGTAACTAACGGCCCGTTAGTAGGCCCTACTGCTTAATATATAATAGGTTTTGTGTAGAATACAATATTTTCCTCCCATGCTACAATTTGTCTCTATCATGATAGAGAAATTCTCAGCATTATTAGAGCCCTAGAATATTAATTGTCCAATTAATTTTTTTATACATATGCATATTGCAGCATGTACATATATTCAAAATGCACTCGGTGTCGCTACCGTTAATGTTTTTTTTTGTTTTGAAATATTAATTTTGATGAAGGCACCCACCCCCTCCTGGCGTATAATTAAAGATGAATACTTTTGGGAGTTTGGGTGCCACGGTGGTGCAATGGAATGCACACCGCTTTGCATATTGAAGGTCGTGTGTTCGATTCCCCGGCCAGGCAAAATAAAAATTTCAACGGTGGAAAAATACTCCTCAGTAATGTTGGCGACATTTCTTGAGCATTTCAGCCATGTAAAACTTCTCTACAAGTGGTGTCTTAAGACACGCCGTTCGGGGTGCAGTCATTGATATGAGAGAAGTCTCCCTTATCCCGCATAAGATGTTTGTGGAAATCATTAATTTGTTTGCATCCAAGTTATTTGAATTTCTACTCATTATTAGTTGTTTTTTAACGGATAAAATATATTTTTGATATCACAATATATATCTGCAATGAACTATTTGCGAAATTGGAGCAGTGTCCATCTGTCGAAAATTTCACGGTCAGATATGGCAAATTGCATTGTGCTTGGGTATATTTGCAGCGGCTTATATATTTATTTATATTAGGAACCTGCTATTCAAAGAACATTTGTAGATGTGTCAGAAGGGGCTACCAATGTCAATTTTCCAATTTTGGAACTCTTATTAGAAATGTATAATGATATACATAATTGTTCCACAAACATCCCAGTAAGGACAAGGGAGGCTTCTCTCATATGAATGAGTGCACCCTGATTCATACTAGCTCAATGATAAGGGATCTACTGTTTATTGCCGAGTCCGAACGACGTGTCCTAAGACACCGCATGTAGAGACGTTTTTCATGGCTAAAATACTCAGAAAATGTCACCATCATTTCTGAGGGGTATTTTGCCACAGTTGAAAATTTCATGTGGCCTGGCCTAGGAACCGAACCCTGGCATTCAGCGACACAGGCGGGTGTGCATACCATTGCATCACGGTGATTCTCCACAAGATTTCTTTGGAATACATGTTAAGGCTGGACGTACTTCCGATTGACGATCTCTGAGTAATTTGAAAATTAACAAGTTGAAAAAGTATCAGTCGGATTGACCGACAGAGATATACCCTCAGCCTGTGTATATTGAAACATTTTTTTTTTTTTTCAAAAAACGTATGTATTTTATGGTTTTAAACATTTTTAACGTATGAACCTACAAATATGTTGATTAGATTAAAGAGCAGAAGTTTTGTGAGGGAATTACTTAAAGGAACGGATCGACATTGACTATTATGGAAGTCGATCTCCAGCCACTACATATGGTGCCATAGGGGGGTTTTACTCCCTTCGGGCTGTCTGCTTAAGAAGTGTGGTTTTGCCCCTGAAAAAAATTTTACCATCATAATTGAGGCAGCGAATGCAAGTTGCTTCAACAAAAATAAAAGTGATTCGATAGCAGGTCTTAAAGTGAACTTATCCGAAATTTTGTTTGGGAGGTACTAGATGAAGTGGACAAATATAGTCCATATTTGAACCTGATCTATATCTGGTAGACATATTAAGATGTGTAAAGTATGGACCAATTCGGCCACTCCCTTCAAAAGTTACCGTACGAACAATTTTTCCGAACATTTTTGAAATTTTGTGGGGGAGGTACCTGAAGGAGTGGACCGATATGGCTTATGTTCGAACTTAAACTATGTTTGGACAAAATATTACAAAGGCCAAATTTTAGACCCAATCAGCAGATCCGTTGGATAGTTATCTTGCGCTCCAACCACCTCACACGGTGTCATAGGGGTTTTGTGAAACTTTCAGGCTATTTTCTCAGGAAGTTTGGACTTGCCCCTGATAAAACTTGTACCATCGTGTGGGGGGCAGTGAATACAAGTTGCTAAAACAAAAATCAAAGCGATTCGAGAGCAGGTCCTAAACTGAACTTATCCGAAATTTTGTGAGGTAGGTGCTCGAAGGAGTAGACCTATTAAGTACATATTGGAACCTCATCTAAGTCTGGTACATATTTCACGATGGGCAAAGTATGAACCAAATCGGTTACCCCCTTCAAGAGTTATCGTGCGCACAAATTTTCCGAACATTTTCGAACTTTTGTGGGGGAGGTACCGGAAGGAGTGACCGATATAACCCATCTTCGAACTTAAACTAAGTTTGGGCAAAATATTACGAAAGCCAAAATTTGAACCGAATCGGTTCATCCGTTCGAGAGTTATCGTGCGCTCCAGCCAGCAGGACAGACAGACAGACAGACAGACAGACAGACGGACGGACATGGCTAGATCGACTCCAAATTGTCTGAAACACATTTCGTCCAAACATACTTGGGGTCTAAAACCATTATTTCGATGAGACACATTTTCATCGTATCAAAGTGTATATACCCTCCTTAGCCTAAAGGCTGAGGGTATAAAAAGGTCCTTAGGGACCTATTCACTAATCTAAGGGTTAATGCAAACTTTAATTTTTTTGAAGAAACATGTGTGTATATAGGGGAAAAAGTCTTACGTTTCCAGCAATGACGGTGTATGTATGTGCTATATTTCTGTTACTTTATCGTGTATATCAACTCATGTATGTGTTGCAGGAGATGAAAAGAGATAGAGACAATCGAACACCTATTATATCGCTTATGTCTAGAAGATTGCGTAACACGGGAACACAAGACACAATCTCTAACAGCCTTTTGCAAAACGGAGCCGACAAGTCTGCTCTTCCTCGACAAAGGCCTGGGATGACTCCAACGGGAAGGAAACATGGCAAATACCCACTCTACGTAAACCAACATACCTTAATAATTCTAACCTAACCTATATAATAGAAAATAAAGGTCGTGAGTGTCAATTGCCAATAAATATTGGACAAAAAATGTATGTATTAGGGTCTTGTAGAGCTGGCAAACTATCGATATTGGCTCCATTCGATTTTTTTCGATATTTCCGTTTCAAACTATCGATAAAATCGATACTATCGTAGATTTGTCACCCATATTTATTTGAAATCCAAAACGTGTTTTGTTTACATTTCGTATGTCATTGAAATACCGTTACAGAATCCAATTTTAAATCGTCGGCACGTTAAGTTTTCGTGCTCTCGAGGTGGACTTTGAAGAGATTTGTTCCAGCCCAATTTCACGAAATCATTTCGGAGAATAATATTATTTAACTTTCTATTGTGACCCGCTAGCAATGAAAATTCCAATTGTGGCAATTTAATTAGTCCAGAACTATTTATAAGCGATTCTAGTACACAATTGGCCCCTAAAAATGCGATGGGAACTAATTGACACCTTTATATCACCAAGTAAACGACTATTTACTCTTAAATTAAGTCGAACACTTTTTAACAACAGAAGAGAGGGATGGTAAATAAACTGGTATATGACTTGGAACTGGTGCAGTACCATCTACGGTTAATGCATAGAAAGTCAATTGATTACTTTCGCAGACATCCCCTTGTAAATGTTTACAGTTGATTGCACTGTGATGAGTCTAAATTGGAACTAGTTACTGTAACCCAGAGAATCGACGAGTTTCCGATACCGAACTAGTTCTAGCGGGTATTGACTCATCGGACGAGTGCGGAGAATAGTTAAAAAAATAGAAAAACAGTTTTAATACAAAACAAAAATTAATCATGGGAATTACATTCCTCGAAGTCATAAAGTCATTTGGCAGTATATTGCCAGAAATAGCCAAACCCGAAAGCATTATTCAATTCAGAGAGAAAGTGCGATAAAGTTCGTGCTTTGCGTAAAGCCATCTTCCGTCAAAATGTGTACAACTCGATGAACTTGTTGGTCACTGTTGCCGTTGTCATCTACTTCCAAGGTTTCCGAATTTGTGTACAACTCGATGAACTTGTTGGTCACCGTTGCCGTTGTCATCTACTTCCAAGGTTTCCGAATTGTATCAACCCGTTATCAAGTTGGTCTGCACCTCGAACATTCCTATCATGCTGCAGAAATGATGGCCGTTAAATTCCAAGCTAATTTCTTCATCATCCTCCTTGGTGTTTGGGCTGATGTTGATGGCCAGCTTCCACCCTTCCATCAGCGCCATTCTCCTTAAACTTCACTTCATGAAATCGTTTTATGCGTTTACACAAAAAGCTTGTAGAATCAATCGCATCTGTTAGTCCCAGTCCAAGCTAGAGTGAATTTCATTAAAATTTTTAATGAAATAGGTGTTCTTAGACCGAATTTCTCACTACAGTAATTTCATGATTTCACTTTACTATGCAACTCGATCTAGGGACGCATAATTTGATGAATTTTTTTATGAAATCACTCTAGTATGGACCACGACTTAACAATTTGCTTCAAAAATGGTGCCCACTGCTCCTATTTGGTGATGTCAAAATTTTCGATAGTATAGATGTAAAAAACTATTCATCGATATTGGCGTAAAAAATTAAGTATTGATAATATCGATATTTCCATCGATGGTTTGCCAGCTCTAGGGTCTTGTAATATGATGAAAATCGATGCTTAAGCTCCAAAAAATATTCTTATGAAAAAATCGATAGAAATAGTTTACAAAGTCAAGATTGTTTACTTAATTGGGTTCAATATTTTCAATATTACAACAAAAGTACAAAGAAGTCACATTTGATAGCTTTATAAACCCGAAACAGAAGAAATATGGTAAAGATAACTCAAATTTCTGCCTTTCCAATTCAATAATTTATATTTTTGTTGTAGTCTCGAAAATATTGAACCCAATTCAGTATACAATCTTGCCCAATATTTGTTGGCAATGGACACTCACAGCCTTTATTTTCAATTATAAGTTGTTTTTTTGTAAAACTTTTCTACATCTGACAAAGGATTGGTACAAATTCTTATTTTGGTTCTATCCTGGTGAACCATTAAAACATGCTAATTTTTTTACCTTTTTTCATAAAGCGAGAGAAAATATCGGCTACTATATTCTCTAGATGACCACAAAAAAATAATGTTCAATTCCTCTCCTATTGGTAGATATAAGGGTATTTGTAGGCAAAATTGCTTGGTACTATTTAGATGAACCGGAATGTATGTATGTATGACTTGACGCCTCAAATACGTATGTAGCAATCATATAAAATAAATTCCGTGGAAAGATAGTGCACAGAGGCAGTGGTGTAAGGTATCACATGGTCGGCCCCATCCGACTATAGCCCTATCATACTTGTTGAAAATAATTTTAGAGATAGAAATTTATTACCACTCTTGTGAATAACGTGTTGATTCTGATTGTAAATGAGACCACATCCTTCTCTTTGGAAGCAGTACTATACTATCGGTCGAACCTTGGGTTCTTTTGCAAAATTTAATACAATTACAGATTGTGGGGCTGTGTGCATGGAGTGGGAACAAACTTCGACTTTTCACAGATTTTCGGTACATACACACATGTATAAGTATGATTGTGCCGCTATGCACTCTAATATTACTACAACAAACAAATCATAATGAAAAGACAAACAGCTGACAACAGTTAATGACAACTTCTATAAAATTGTTATAAAAATATGGGTCACACTCAACAAATTGGTCGAAATATTAAAAGTGTTATAAATTCGTTTAAATGCCGAAAATGAGAATTCTATTATACTGGAAGGACAATATAACAAGGAGACGGCAATGCATACAACGCATGCGTTTACTTAAACTCAGTTAATAAAAACTGTTATACTACAAATGTCGATAATACGGTCAAATCCTTTATTTCAAATGTAAAACTACAAATGTTTTATGATATAAAATCCAGTATCATGAATTGACTAAAAACAGTAGTTCAGGCAACGCGGTTATTGTCGGACATTTTACATTTGCAGGAACCAGATACTATTTGAAATCATCGGACGTAATGTGTCATCGTATGACATTGATTATACGGTCTATATCCAAAGCGCAATAACGTGGCCAATTTATGTTGTGTAAATATGTAGAAAAAAGTCATGTGCAGGTGTGTGTGTGTGTTTGTAATTATTTAATATAACAAATATTAATAGTATGATGTAGGTAAAAATTGTAATATGAGTGTGTATGTGAGAGGTTATGTCAAGGATAATTACCCAACACCGTCCACATAAACCTACCTCACTATTAATGACATTACACTTCATATACCCTTCACTTATTACAATTAAACAAGTATGTATGTCGTTGAAATACGTTCTATTACATGGGGTGAACGAAGAAAACACTTTTGTTAGGTCGAGTTTAAATTACGATGGCACAAAAAACTGTTAAGCAATGCCGGCAGGAAATAAAAAAGTGGACAATAAAGGAGATCGGATATTAAATTGATAGAAATATTGTTGTATACAGGGAATTTTTACATCTAAAACGTTAGTAAAATTGTAAAGAAAATGGTGCAAAATAAGCGGATTGTTTTAAAGTTACTGTAAAGCTCCAAGAAAAAAATTGGGCATTGCTTTGCCGAGGATAAAAATTAATGTTATAAAAAATACTCCTCCACAAAAGTGCAAGTTCTTTGGAAAATTCTTGGCACTGTTGCATTGAATAATAAAATAAATAATTCTAGTTGGATGTTGTGTGTACTTTACATTAATACTGACATAATTTTCTTTACTAATCATGTTAATCTGTTGGTATTAAACTGACTGATCCGACGATATATTTTTTTTTATAATTTCCATTGATATATGCTGTTGTTGTCACAGCCTAGCAAAAATTTGGTAAGCACATGTCATTACTTCTTGCATTACCGGGTAATGAGTGCTCATTACACTTCGCATTATCAGGCAGTATATATATAACAGTTTACACATAACGAGTTACTTCCTTACTTACTACCTACTTACTAAGTAACGAGTATGGTGGCACAGAGCTAGTGTGTCCGACTACAAGTTCTAGAGTTGTGTGTTCAAAGCTCAGCGTCGGCATGGGTGTTTTTGTTGTTCGTGCGAGTGAGTTAGTGTGTAGTGTGTTTGGCTACAAATCAGAAGTTCGTCTGTTCAAAATTATCAGGTATCCGAATGAAAACGAAAAAACAAAAAATGTGTAGTGTTGAATTTGAATATAATTTCACCTCAATTTTTTCTAAAAATAGAATTATGCTTTTTAGCTTCTTTTCGACTGCCGGTATGTGGTTAAGTATGTACTTAAAAAACATATTTAAGGAAGTAGTTGTTACTGCCAAATTTTACTGAATAAAGTCATTACTTAGTAATGACTTTTTTTTTGCTGGGAGTGTTTATTATTATGTTTGTATGTTCGTTCTTCTGTTCAATCTGGCTCTGGGTCTATCTCGGGTTTAAGGAAAATAGCTGCTTCGATGGGATGTAGCCACAGATCCACTGGAGTTAGATAAGCAGGTTTGGCGGGGCAGTTGAAACGGTGCTTTGTGTCATGCGGGCCCATGCCGCATACTGGCCAGATGTCTTGCACGGCGTGATCGATTTCCGCCCAATAAGAATTTAGGCGACTGCAATATCCCGAGCGTAATTGAGACAAAACTATTATGGTTTGTCGTGCCAGCTGACGCTCCTCAGCTGCGATAGATGGGGGATGTACTCCGAGGACTTTATTCACACTATATTTGCTTATGGCTTAGCAACTGCATCCGTGTGAATGATATTTAAACCTGTTTGATATGAATGTAGATCTAGGGGTTCTCTCTTGTATCCTTGGACATCTCCCTCTACAGCGTGGATATCATTCCTGATGTACCTGAATGTGTCGGGCCTACCAACCAGATGGTGATTGGGATGGGTCTCACGTTAACACCCAAGCAAGTACTGCAACGAAAGCATCACATTGTGTTGCTCTACTGGATGAATCTTTGTCTCCTAATGTAGATGGTTCACTGAAGACTTGAGGAGACACCCTGTTGCTGTTCTCAGGGCGGCATTCGTATCACATAATCTCGGGGACCAAACTGGAGCTGCATAGCTTACCACAGACCGACTTATAGCGTTATTATAGTCAACAAGGTTTCTTTATCTGTACCCCAAGTGCTGCTGGCTAGGGACTTGAGGACCTTGTTCCTACTTTTCAGTTTGTCGAAGAAAGCTGTGGCGTGTGCGCACGATTTGAATGTAGTGTCGAATGTGACCCCTAAAATGGTCGGAATTCTGCTGCCGTCGACCACGACATTCAACTCTCTTCCAAACTGCGCCGTCCATGTGTTGAACAGAGTGGCTGCTGATTTTGTGGCGAAAATCTATATATTCCTCGAGTGGAAAAAGGTGGTAAGATATCATCAGGAAAGGTACCTGACGCCAGGATCGTGCAATCATCCGCATACGTTACGGTCTCGATGCCGTCTGGAGGGGTGGCATACAGGAGAGATAGAAGTAAACAGTTCCGGATCCTTGGGGAACTCCCTGTTTTACTTTAGGGGGTTTGGACTTGCTGTTCCTGAATTCCAAGTACGACTGGCGTCCACACATATAATTGAATATCTAACGTTTCCAGATTGGCCGTTCAATGCCCTCAAACAGTGTGGAGCGCAAGACTGTATCAACGACTTTTGATAAGTTAAGCGCCACAATCACTGTTCTATCACACGGTGGTCTCTGGTTTTGTCCTTGACAAATATATGTGGAGATGGCGTGCAGCGCCGGTGTCGTGGTGTTTTGCTTACGGAATCCATGATGATGATCGGCAACTTGATAGCTATTTCTGATACTTGGTATTGGTCTTACTTCGTGTATTCGACCAGCAGGGATATGGCGAGCGGCTGCAGCAGTGATGATGGCTCGGAACGCCTTTTCCGCTACCCGAACATCTGAAACTCGGCCAATCAGCTTTCATCATCATCATCATTGACGGAAGGGCGGACGATTATGACCTTCCAAAAGCGGGCTAATGCCAGGCTTGTAATCTGAGATACAGTTATTTCTTGGCGGGATGTATACGTTCAGCAACTTTATCTCGACAGCTCCACGCCTGACTGCTACCCCTATACATTCCATGTACGGGTCATTAGAGACAGGCTCAAGCGAGATAGGTCCGTATTGGATAGACTGGTGCAATAAGAAAGATTATCCGCCAACTCCACTTTCGGTGCGATCCTTCCTTAGCACGTTGTAACCATCACAACGTTGTAAGCTACAGTTGTTGTTGACCTTGGTTTCTTGCACCGCCGCGACCATGATATTCTGTCGACTCAAGAAATCTACTATTTCCTCGATCCTACCATTGCAATTAAATTGCAAAAAAGATGCATTTTCTGGGATTGGGACGACAACGGCTGGTGTTAAAGACTGCGTGTGCGGCTGTAATCATGGGCACTGCGGGGGAGTTTCATAATCTGACGACGAGGGAGTTTCGTAATCTGATAGGGACTGCATAGTCTCTGTCGTAGTGCCTCACTTGGACAAATCCAGAGCAACTCCTTAGATGCACCTACTCCTGACATCTATTGCATCTCACTGAAGGTTGAACACGGGTGAAGATGCGGATGTGACAAACTGAGCACAAATATATTGGTGCGGATGTGACAAACTGAGCACAAATATATTGGTCCTGGGTGTTCCTCCGTGGGTGCCACGGTGGTGCAATGGTATGCACGCCAGCCTTGCACGCAGAAGGTCGGGGGTTCGATTCCCCGGCCAAGTAACATCCAACATTTTTCAACGGTGGCAAAATACCCCTCAGTAATGTTGGCGACATTTCCTGAGTATTTCAGCCTTGAAAAACTTCTCCACAAGTGGTGTCTTAAGACACGCCGTTCGGCGATAAACAGTAGGTCCCATATCATTGAGCTAAATATGAATCGGGGTGCACTCATTGATATGAGAGAAGTCTCCCTTGTATGGGATGTTGTGGAACAATATGTTTGTGTTGGGTGTTCCTCAGTCCCGACACCGACCAAAAAAAATTCGGAGCAGGCATTCCGGGATATGCTGCTCCCAACGAAGAAAAACGAAACAAATACAAATATATGTACACTGAGGTGGCAGCCGCTGGCCGGAACGCTGATGTTGTGTGGTTCCGGGTCAATCCCGTACGAAAGAAACCGCTGCCGTGGGATTGTAGTTTGTCAAGTTTGCCCAAAATTTTGTCACATCCTTACAAATATTTGTAAGGGTGAATTATATTTATTTTCCCGTTCGCAATGGAATGAAATTATCAATATCGATGTGTATTCTTAATCAGGTTAAAAATCTGCAAATATTCTGAGCTAGAACGCAATATTTTGACATCCTACATATGGTATACAAATTTCAAATCTCGACAAGATAAATTATTTGAGAACCGTGCAGCTACGAAACTTCTCCAACAAAAATTGTCAACATAGGCCCACCTTTTAGTGTAGCCCTCTATAAACAGTAGCTTCCGATTTTACGTATTTTGAGCATTTTTGCAACACTTTTTGACAGAACTGCCGTAAAAAAACTTCTTCACTAAATATTGTCAACATAGGACAATATTTATGTATAACCCGCATACCTCCCGATTTTTTGCATTTTTAGTATTTGAGCTAAAATTTAACCAAGACAAGGCACTGGAAGTTCCTAGTGGTCCCAAAACTTCTTAACCACAAAGTTGAGGTCACAATATCCCCCGAATTGGCTGAAATTTGGGATTTAGTCTACGATTTTACGTATTTTGAGCATTTTTGCAACACTTTTTGACCGAACTGCCGTAAAAAAACTTCTTCACTAAATATTGTCAACATAGGACAATGTTTATGTACAACCCGCATACCTCCCGATTTTTGGCATTTTTAGTATTTGAGCTAAAATTTAACCAAGACAAGGCACTGGAAGTTCTTAGTGGTCCCAAAACTTCTTAACCACAAATTGTCTACATAAGTCCATATTTTGGTATGGCCCCATATAATGGTAGCTCCCTATTTTCAGTATTTTGGGAAATTATGCTACACTTTTTGACCGAACTACATGTGTTTTTACATTTGAGGTTCCCAGGAGTCAGAAATCTTCTACACCAAGAATTGTCAAAATATGTCCATGTTTCGGTGTAGCCCCAAATAACTGTACTTCCTGATTATCGGTATTTTGAGGAATTTAGCTGCAATTTTTATCCTCATATAAAGCTACCGTCCGATTGAAGACATTTTGAGATACATTTTCTTATCTAAGTTATGTTCGATATAAACCTGTCCGTCTGTTGAAATCAAGACACAACTCTCAATTTTTAATGCTCCTAGGATTGAAAATGGGATATACCGGTCCACGTTTTGATAAAGCCCCCATTGAACGGTACTTCCCGATTTTCGGTATTTTGAAGGTTTTAGCCTTATTATCCCACCGAAATTACTAAAATTTGATATTAAGTTTTGCATGGGTGTAAAAATATACCTGAAGAGAATTATCAGTATAGGTCCACGCCTTCATATAGCTGTCATTGAGTAGTACCAAAATTGATGAATTTAAGTATGTGGTCTTCCTTGGTGGTATAGAACTTTCCACCTACATTTTATCGGTATAAAATTCATGCCTTCATATAGAAAGTTGTGGTCACAATATCCCCCGAATTTGCTGAAATTTGAGATATAGTCTACATTGAGAGTACAAAACTTTCCACCTTAAATTTTCGGTATAGGTCAACATCTTCAAATAGCCCCCATGGAACGGTACCTCCCGCTTTTCCAGAATACTTATTCAGTTCTACCGGGCCGGACTTAGTACTTTTTACTTGTTTTCTTTATACAAGTCAATAGGTATGGCTAAATTGTGTATTTAAAGTATCGGCAGTTATTTGTCCCTACTACTTCATATAGAATTACGTACGTACAACACCTTATTCTTAGCATTTGCTGGTAGAGGCTGTTAATTGAACATCTTGTTAGAGTACCACCTACTATTTCAAATAAACAATCCACGTGTTCGTGTACATCATTCGTTTAAAAATGCAAACAAAGTTACTGCTGGAAACTACATACCCAGCAAACCAAACAGTCTGAGAGTTCAGTCCGACTTTTTTTAGAACCGTTTTTGACCCTACGGGCTTCGAAATTTGAATGTATTTGCCGTATTTCATACATAATTCGGTACACACTCTGAACTGATTTCGCATATATTCCAAATATGTAGCTGGAATATTCATGTCGAATGTTTTGATTCCCTACAGGACTACGTATTTTATTTGGTTTTGTCTCAAAAGTTTGTCTGTCCATCTGATACTGTTCGTCCCGGCACATTTCTTCGAACAAATTATTAAATTACTTAGCTGGCCCATTACAGAACATTTGTTCCAGCAGCCGAACTAAGACAGTATCTCCAATTCTCACTGTTTGCTGCTTCGCTTTCTGGATTACCGCGCTTTTCATCTCTTCATCCACTTGTTTCCTCCATCTAAGCTTGCGCCTGCCTACTCTGCGTGCACCGCCATGTGGCATGTATTTATACGCCTTTTTAGCGGGTTAGTCAACGCAATCGTTGCATCTCGATACGTTTATCTGTACTGATGTCGTTGTATAGAAGATACAGCTAGTGCTTCATACGACGTCGTTATTCTCCTTCAAAGCATATTGGTCCGTAGATCTTTTGAAGAATTTTTCTCTCAAAGACACCAAGCACTGCCTTACATCAGTATCAGTGTTTTGTAAAGCGTTATTTCTGTTTGACGAGATGTGGCTTTGTTTTTAAACTGCTTACTAAAGCCAAAGCAGCATCTGGTGGCCAATACAATTATTGTTTTTATTTCACAGCAGATGTTGTTTGTTGTGTTTATAGCAGTGCCGAAGTAGACGAAGTCTTTTACTACCTCAAAGTTATACAAACCAACTTCAACAGGTGGACCGAGCTCTATGGACGCATTTGCGAGTCGACATCATCAACTCGGTCTTCTCGCCGTTTACCGCCAGACCAACTTTAGCATATTCTCCTTCGACCTTCATAAAGGTATCGGTTACTTCTTTTACTGATCGTCCAATGATGTCTATATCAGCAGCATAAGCAAGTAACATGTGGCTTTTGGTGTAGATTGTGCCACTTCTTTTGACGTTTGCCTCTCGCGCAAGCTTTTCTAGCAGGATGTTGAAAAAATCGCACGAAAGGCTGTCTCCTTTCCTATAACCTCTTTTGCTACAACAATTTTCGTAGAGGTTCTTTCCAATTTTAATTGAGGATCTCATGTCAGTTAAAGTCATTTTACAAAGCCAGATGAGCTTTGCGGGGATACCAAATTCAGACATGGCTTGGAACACCTTTGAACATAGCGGGCTGTCGAAGGCTGCTTTATAATCGACAAAAAGGTAGTAGGTGTCGATCTGCAACTCTTGGGTCTTCAACAGGATTTGTAAAAGGGTAAATATCTGGTCAATGGTGGACTTTCCAGACCTAAAGCCGCATTGGTATGGTCCAATTATTTCGTGGACCGTAGGCTTTAGTCATTCGCACAATATCACTGATACTATCTTCTAGGCAATAGGGAGAAGACTTATGCCGTATAGTTAAAGCATACAGCCATATGGTTCCAACTAGCAGAGGTGTATTCCCCTTATCATCGTGTCGCCTCCGGTTTTTAATAGCTGGACTGGTAGATCATCGGCTCATGTTGCCTTATTATCCTTCAGCCGGTTTTTTGCAGTGTTTACATTATCTTGGCCGGGTGGTATACATTCAATACCATCTTCTGGGATTGGATCTGTGGTATCTTCGTCGTCTTCGCTGCTATTGGATACCAACAGTTTGGAAAATTGCTCATTCATATCCTTAGCACACTATATGTATCAGTTACCAAGTTACCTTGCTGGTATCTGCAGGAGGATGTACCTGTACTAAAAGCCATCGGTTTGATGTTTCACTCTTTTGTAGAATTTTCATTCTGGCTCCCGCTCCTCTCTTCTTTTCACCCCATATCTCTCTTGTGCGCTACGCGTTGCAACTGCCATACATATATGCCGCATTTTTTCTTTGGTAGCAGCACGACACTACTGGTCATATCATGAATTCCTTGATGGAGGTCTATGGCATCCAAATACTATACTTGTAGCTGTTTGGATGGAGTGGGCAATATTTTGCCATTGTGCTAATATCTTTTCGGGACGATAAGTGCTTTGATTAAGCAATTGGGTCGGTTAAGTGAAATATGATGTGCAGCTAACCGATGTCCAACTTCCGTGTTGTGTCTGTTCGTACTTTATTTACTACTTGGACTTCGGAACAATCGTACATCCAACAAGCTCGATGAATGTCATCCATCCATCAAAACTAGCCCTTATGAATATCGCAATGCTTAAATAAGGTACTGCCAACTACCTACGTACATCTGCCAACGCGTAAACATAACATTTTCTATAAAGAGTGCGAACATACCAGGTGCAGATTCGCAGATCGTGTTCCTTAAAACGTTTGCGGGGTTCCTAAACTTTAAAGGGGTTTGTTTTTCTTTTTTTTTTTTCGTTAGTCATAGTAGGCTGTTTTTTACAGTGTTTTATTTAACTTGCTTTGGTTCGTTTAGTTCAAATCTGGTAACTCATTTTTCACACAGTTGCAGTTGACCAATCGAACTGAAACTTTGCACACTTTTCAGATTTAGATGACAATACATGAATATGGAAACAAAACCAATATTGGTCCATTTTATAGTGTTTTAACGGTGTTTTATTTAAATTGCATTTCAAATCTGGTATCTTAGTTTTGACACAGTTGCAGTTGATCATTCGGACTAAATCTTTGCACACATTTCAGATTTGGATGACAATATATGAATATGAAATTAAAACAAAGATTGGTCCATTTCACAGTGTTTTAACGGTGTTTTAACTGGCATTTCAACTTTGGTAACTCATTTTCCACACAGTTGCAGTTGACCAATCGAACTGAAACTTTGCACACTTTTCAGATTTGGACGACCATAAATGACTATGAAATCAAAACCAATATTGGTCCATTTTTACCATTTTACAGTGTTTTTATGGTGTTTTATTTAAATTGCATTTCAAATCTGGTAACTCAATTTTGACACAGTTGCAGTTGACCAATCGGACTAAAACTTTGTACACTTTTCAGATTTGGATGACAATACATGAATATGAAATTAAAACAAAGATTGGACCATTTTACAGTGCTTTAACGGTGTTTTATTTAACTGGCATTTCAACTATGGTAACTCATTTTCCACACAGTTGCAGTTGACCAATCGAACTGAAACTTTGCACACTTTTCAGATTTGGATGACAATACATGAATATGGGCCCAATTTTTCCTACAGCCCCCATATAGCGATACCACCCGATTTCAGGTATTGTGAGGATTTTATCTTCATTTATTCCCGAATTAGCTGGCATTTGGGATTTCCAATGATACAAACATTTCCCCACCAAAAATTGTGAACATAGGTCCAGGTTTTGGTATATCCCCCTTATAGCGGTACCACCCGTATTCAAGTATTATTTGGATTTTGTCTTTGAGCCGGGATATCGGATATCAGATATTTGGTTTGCGGGGTAGTGTGTACATGACTGTGTTTGTATGGTTGCGCTTCCCAGCGAAAACTGAAACAATACCAAAAGAACAACAGAGTAACTATGTATGTCTCAAGCAACCAACTGGAAATAAACGTTTCAAATTGTCTGGAAACGCAGAAAATAAAATGAAAACAAAGAATGAAAAAAATACTACGGAAATAAAATGTATCACAAGATAAGTTTTTAAGTAAAGTTTTTTTTTTCTTTTTAATATTATCTTGTGTATTTAATGTAAGACATTTCTTTCAACATGCCAATCAATACAAACTTTTGATGGAATGTACTTGTTCTCCAACAAAAAGAAAAAAAAAAAACTTTCTAAAAATGCTTAAATTTTGCCTTTAAGGATAACATAGTTTCTGGCGTTATGCTTTCAATAGTTGATAGAATGCGAATCTTTGCTTTACTTATGTCTGTTTTAATATTAACAAGTAAAAAGTCGAACTTTTTATGCCCCCCACCATCAAATAGTATTAAAATGGAATAATTAGGGCCCTTTCAAAATTTTAGGTGGAACAACTTTTCGACAATGAATAGTCCCCTACTGCCTCCCACTATTGCTTAAATTACACTGGGAACACAAATGTTAGGGCAGAGATAATTCCGTTTGGAGATGAAAGCCCTTGGTATGTGTATATTAAAATCCCCGAAGGACAGATGCGCCGTAAGTCGAACTTCCGCGTTATGGCGTGATGAAGTTTTTGCAAAAGACCCTGTAAGCCATCATGAATTAGCATTATATCTTTGTTTGTTGTTTTTGTAGAGCACTTACACAACAGTGAACAAAGATATTACGCTAATTCCTGATGGCCCACAGGGTCTCTAACAAAAATTTCATCACGCCATAACGCGAAAGTTCGACTCACGGCGGATGTGTCCTTCGGGGTTCATAATGTACTCACCAAGGCCTTTCTTCCCCAAGAGGAATTTTCCGTGCCCCAGACTTTCACCCCCATTTTGTCGCACAGTGTTATCTAATATAATGTAAATGTGTTCAGCTAGATGAAAGGTACGGGGCTATATCAAAGAGTCAACCTATCTTTAATTTTTTGGCGGAAAAGTTTTATAGCTGCAGGGAACTTCAAGAGTCAAATTGAGGGTAGTTTCATAAAAACAATGTAGACCCTCAAAAATGGACCCATGTTGACGAATTTTAGTGAAGAAATTTCGTGACCACTGAAAATTCCCGAAAATCGGGAGGTACAGTTATATGGGGAGATATACCAAAACATGGACCTATATTGACGATTATTTTTGAATAGACAAAATTGTAGATAAAATTCTCAAAATACCGATCATTACAGCTAGTTCGGTTAAAAATTGCAGCTAAAATTCTCAAAATACCGAAAATCGGGAGATACAGTTATATGGGGCTATACCAAAACATGGACCTATGTTGACGATGTTTCGTTGGAGATGATTTATGACCACTGAGAACCTCAAATGTCAAATTACAGCTATTTCGGTTAAAAACTGTAGCTTAAATTCTCAAAATACCGAAAATCGGGAGGTACGGTTATAAGGGGGCCATACCAAAACATGGACCTATGTTGACGATGTTTAGTGGAGATGTTTCATGACCACTGAGAAACTCAAATGTCAAATTGCAGATAGTTCGGTTACAAATTGTGGCTAAAATGATCAAAATACCGAAAATCGGGAAGTACCGTTATATGGGGGCTATACCAAAACATGGACCTATGTTGACGATGTTTGGTGGAGATATTTCATGACCACTGGGAACCTCAAATGGAAAATTACAGCTAGTTCGGTTAAAAATTGTAGCTACAATTCTCAAAATACCGAAAATCGGGAGGTACCGATATATGAGGGCTATACCAAAACATGAACCTATGTTGACGATGTTTCGTGGAGATGTTTCGTGGCCACTGAGAACCTCAAATGGCAAATAGTTCGGGTAAAAATTGTGGCTAAAATTCTCAAAATACCGAAAATCTGGAGGTACCGTTATATGCGGACTATACCAAAACATGGACTTATGCCCATATCCTTTGGGATATAAGTTTCTTGATCACTGGGAACCCTAAGTGCCAAATTATAGCTAATTCGGTCTCCAAATGTGGCGAAGAACGTCAAAATACCTCAAAACCGGAGGTACTGTTATATGGGGGCTATACCAAAGAGAGGACCGATATAGCCCATCTTCGAAATTGACCTGCCTATGGAAAAAATACCCTCGGGTGCAAAACTTCAGCATTCTATCTCAATTATTGCGGACGCTAGAGTGATTACAACAGACGGACAGACGGACAGACAGACATGGCTAGATCGCCATAGAATTTTATACTGATCAAGAATATATATACTTTATAGGGAACGGAATGACAAATGGAATGACAAACTTAATATACCCTCCATACTATGGTGGAGGGTATTATAAAAAGGGTGTTGTTAGACTATACTTTTCGGTTCTCGCCATGTGTCCTCATGAGTCCCCTTAAGTCTTTTAGGATATGCCCTAATGTTATGTTCAATAGGGCTGCCCAAAAAATACTTTGTATAGAGCCAAAGGTGCATGTTCACGAAAATTCTCTTAAATCCGCATTTATGGTCCAATAGAGGAACATTTTTTTAACAGTTCATTGTTGTGGCTAAACACGAATCCTACAATAAATTGTGAAAATCGGATCAAATTTGGGTATAGCTTTATAAAAAATATTTCCAATTCGCATGTGCTCAAACCAATTTTTGAAACACTTTTTTCACTTCGATTGACACAAATCCAAAACAAATTTTGAACGCTTCAAAAGCATCTTCTGGCGAAGAAAATCGTTGACCACGCCTTTTTTCTTGATGTGCAGGTGTAAGAAGCAAAATTTTCACGTTTTGTCCGGTCAAAAAGGCGCTGGTTGAATCGATGTGTAAGAGCTCGCATTGTCATGGCGCATGACACACCAAACCAATACATTTTGCTCATAATTATTCAAACGACCACCTCTTGGATAGAGAGTTCACTGCTGCAGAAATAATGGAACAACTTATGAATGTTAAGTGCAATATAAAGCACCAGGTGTGGATCGAGTCCCGTATGAGTTTTTTATACATGCTACTGATACAGCTGTCCAAACTATGTGTAATGCGTTTAATATGATTTCAAATGGTTCTGACGATTTTGAAGTATTTCGTCGTGAAATAATCTGGAAAGGAGATGTAAAGGATGTGAGCAACTACAGGGGAATCATCAGTTTTTTGAAAAATATCTACGAATACACAAAATCTGCTGTTTGGTCGGGAGATGGCTTATCAAATTATTTTGATTATTATTAGACATGCGTATAAGGGGAAATAGCAAAAATTCCCACAAAGCTGAATTTTGATGGAGAGCTAGGGCTAGCCATTAGAAGCAACGTCCTTAAAGTCCCCATCGATCCCACGTGTGCAAAACAAGTTATTCGGGGTCAAAGGTCATTTTTGGAGGCATTATTCAGTTTTTTTAATTTTTCTCCAAAACGGTAAGACTTAGCAAAAGCCGGCTAAAGCAAAAGTTGTAGATTAAATAATTGTCTACAAGAGGAGTCTTTATGCTTCTTAAAAAAGACTTACCATTTTCGAGATATCGCGATCTAAAGGTCAAATAAAGAATTAGCCGCGTAAGTACATTATGTGGCGAACCAGTTATAGTAACGACACTATGTGTTGGATACTTCCGTAAGCTTTCAAACGATATCCACTTTGCAGTAATCGGTTCTGTAGAACCGGGTCTAACCCGGTTTTTAAATTTGGCCTTTCGGGTCGAATAGCCGGCGAACGGGATCCGCATCCGTTAACAATTATGCATTTCCGTAATCAGCGCAACAAACCCTACCTTCGGACAAAACTTGAAAAAAATCGGAGAGTTTTGGTTGGGGTCGCTCCCGTTGGGCTTTCGATTATACATGTGGGTTAAATGGGCTATTTTCGCATAAAAGGACTCTAACTTTGAATAACTCTACTAAACACGCTCCGATTTTGTTGGATTTTTTTAGAAGATAGCTATAATTTCGCTCTTCAAGAAACTATATATTTTTGGGGGACAGACCCGATTACTTCGCTTATATTAGCCGGTTCGTCTGAATATGTGCATATTTCCCTTATAAGTGCATAAAAATCATGTGTTTTTTAGAACAGCTATATCTCAAGAATGGTTCCTCCTAGGAAAAAATTTTAAATGTTAAACTTGTAGATAATTTTTCTGTCTATAATATTTACTTTAGTCACTTTTTGATTAGATCAACCGTTTTCAACAAATAAATCCGAAAACCTAAAAAACCCTTAAAATTCGACCTTTGACCCGGAATAATTTTTTTTTGCAAACATGTGATCGATGGGGACTTTTAGGACATTGCTTCTAATGGGAATTTTTGCTATTTCAATGTCTATTTTGACCGGACTATATGTACGTGGACGATATCGTTATCCCGGCAGAAAAACCAGCAGTCCTACAACAAATGATAAGTAAATTGGAATCAATTGTGCTCTGTGGGGCATGGAAGTAAACCACACAAAATCAGAGATCATTGTATTTAGGAATGGAGGAAATCTATCGGAAAGAGAGAAATGAACTTACCAAGGTGAAGAACTAAGAACTGTGAACGAATATAAATACTTGGGAATGGTATTAACACCAAAATTATCATTCACTAAACATCTACAATAAAAGGAGGGAGCCACGAAAATGTCCTCGATGTCGACGTGGAAAAATTTTATATCAAAACCTTCGGTCAATCTAAAAGCAAAATGGAAAATGTTTTTATCTGTATGTCGCTCAATACATAGCTACGGGGCACATATATGGGTTAACTCACATTTCGAAGAAGTGGAAAAACTTTACCGATTTTTCATCTCTTTGGAAACAGGATATGAACCTGGATATATTTACACATATTCCTTGCACATTCAATACCTGGCTAACATTTTATATAATCTCCCGCATATACTTAGTACTAAACTGGACAACAAGAACCTTGCGTGGTTCAAGGACTATAAGCAAAGGATCGCTGAAAGCAACATAGATAGCAGCAATATATTGATAAATAGATCCTTTTCGATGGATGCAGCACGAAAAGTGATTACTGAAAAGAAAATGAGATGTACTAACTCACACATACAAATGGCAGAGAGAAGTGAGAACCGTATTTACAGGGTTCTCGACGATAACATGTGTATCTTTTATTGTAATGATAACTATAATCAAGAACAAATATCATTGATACTGATAGCAAGAGGAATCTTACTTCAACTGAATTTTAAATCATTCAGAACGCCAGATCAGCAACGATGCTCATTGTGTAATTTAGAAGAGGTGGAATCAATATCGCATTTTATAGGCCGCTGTCCTCTTTTGCAAAATTTTCGCGTCAAATCTATATATATAAAAGAGCAGTGAGGTGAGGTATTCACTGACTGACTGACTGATTCATCACCGCCCAGACGAAACCGCTGAAGCTAGAAAGTTGAAATTTTGGGTGTAGGTTGCTGTTGGTGTGTATGGGTGAGATAAGGCTGGGTTTTTGGAAATTCGACCCAGAAGTGTACGAAAAGTACTAAAAGGTACTAAATATGGTACCCTTTGTATTAGGGAAACGATAAGAGCTAGAATTCTGAAATTTGGAATGAGGGTAACTGATGGAGATCTAGAAAGATGTACCAAAAGGTTTTTGGAAAATCGACCTCTAAGTGTACGAAAAGTACTAAAATTTACAAAATTTAGTACCAATTGTATATTTTGAACGGATATAGCTAGAATCATGGAATTTGGTATGGAAATCAAGGTTGGGAAGTGGTGTTGATGTAATTAAATGTTTTTGGAAAATCGTACTAATGTGTACGAAAAGTACTAAATGATACTAAATTTAGTACAAATTATATTTGGGTGAACGGATAGAACTGGAATCCTGAAATTTGGAATTAAGATTACTGTTGAAGTGTATGATTGAGACATGAGGGTGATTTTGGAAATTCGTACTTATGTGTACGAAAATTACTAAATGGTACTAAATTTAGTACAATTTGGATTTGTGTGAACGGATGGAGCTGGAATCCTGAAATTTGAAATTACGGTCAATTGTGGAGAGTAACGAAGAAAACTTTTTGGAAATTCGAAATATAAGTGCACGAATAGTACTAAATGGTACTAAATTTAGTACAATTTGGATTTGGGTGAATGGTTAGAGCTGGAATACAGACATTTGGAATGAGGGTCACTGATAAAGAGTAACAATGAAAGGTTTTTGGAAATTCCAACTATAAGGTTACGAAAAGTACTAAGTGGTACTAAATTTAGTACAATTTTGATTTGGGTGAACGGATTGAGCTGGAATACAGACATTTGGAATGGGGGTTACCGATGAAGAGTAACAATGAAAGGTTTTTGTAAATTCGAACTATAGGGGTAAAGGTACTAAATGGTACTAAATTTAGTACAATTTGGATTTGGGTGAACGGATAGAGCTGGAATCCTGAAATTTGTAATGAGGGTCACTGATGGAGAGTAACAAAGAAAGGTTTTTAGAAATTCGAACTATAAGTGCACGAAAAGTACTAAATGGTACTAAATTTAGTACAATTTGGGTTTGGGTGAACGGATAGAGCGGGAATACAAACATTTGTAATGAGGGTCACTGATGAAGAGTAACAATGAAAGGTTTTTGGAAATTCGAACTATAAGGATACGAAAAGTACTAAATGGTACTAAATTTTGTACAATTTGGATTTGGATGAACGGATAGAGCTGGAATCCTGAAATTTGAAATTAGGGTCAGTGGTGGAGAGTAACAAAGAAAGGTTTTTGTAAATTCGAACTATAAGTGCACGAAAAGTTCTAAATGGTACTAAATTTAGTACAATTTGGATTTGGGTGAACGGATTGAGCTTGAATCCTGAATTTTGTAATGAGGGTCACTGATGGAGAGTAACAAAGAAAGGTTTTTAGAAATTCGAGCTATAAGTGCACGAAAAGTACTAAATGGTACTAAATTTAGTACAATTTTGATTTGGGTGAACGGATTGAACTGGAATACAGATATTTGGAATGAGTGTCACTGATGAAGAGTAACAATGAAGGTTTTTGTAAACTCGAACTATAAGGGTACGAAAAGTACTAAATGGTACTAAATTTTGTACAATTTGGATTTGGATGAACGGATAGAGCTGGAATCCTGAAATTTGGAATGAGAATCACTGTTGAAGAGTAAAAATGATAGGTTTTTGGAACTCGAACTAAACTTATACGAAAAGTACTAAATAGTACTAAATACAGTACAATTTGGATTTGGATGAACGAATAGGGCCGGAATCCTGAAATTTGGAATGGGGGTCACTGATTAAGAGTAAGAAAGATGTACCCAAGGTCGAAAAGTCCTAAATGGTAGTGAGTTTAGTATGATTTGGATTTGAAGAGCTGGAATCCGGAAATTTGGAATTAAGATTACTTTTAGAATATAGAATTGAGATATGGAGGAAGCTTTGGAGAATGGTACTAATGTGAACGAAGCAGTACTAACTGGTACGGAATTCGCTGTATTTGCGTGAACAGATTACTGTTGGAGTGAGGATTGAGGTAGTTTTGGAAATTCATACTTATGGAAAAGTGCTAAATGGAACTACATTGGCTATAAATTGGGGTTAGGTGAACGGGTAGAGCTGAGATATGAAAGTACATTTTGGAAAATCGTGTACGAAAATTGCTAAATGGTACAAAATTTGGTACCTATTGGTATTTGCTATATGGTAGAGAATTTTGTACAATTTGTGACTTTGTAAAGGGTAGAACTGGAATTTTGAAATTCGGTACTAGATTAGCAATTGGTGTTTAGAGTGGAGGTAGGGAGGAGGTTTTGAAAATTCGTACTTATTTATACAAAAAGTACTAAATAGTACTATAATGGGTTTCAGGAGAACAGATAAAGCTGGAAAAGTGAATTGGGGTTAGGATATATGTTGAATATAAGGAAGTAATCTTTTAAAATACACTAAGTCGAGAGGTACCGTTATATGGGGATATACGAAAACGTGGATTTTTATTGTCATTTTGGATTTTTATGGCCATTTTAAATGCCATAAAACGGACCTATTCGGGTTCTGGGCGAAACCGCTGAAGCTAGAACCTTGCATTGTAAATGTGCGTGATTGTTGTTGTGAAGGCGTGAGATAAAGTTTAGTGTTTGGAAATTCGTACTGCAAGGGAATGCTGTGTTAGTGAAGGGTTAAAACCAGGAGTCAAATCTGAAATTTGCAATATGATACGTAGTTTTGGAAATTCGAAATGAAAAATATGGTAGTTGTGTAGGGATGCGATACTTCAGATATTTTTTTTAAATTCTGACTACAATCGAAAAAAATATTGGTAATAAAAATAGGTCTTAGTACAACAGAATCTCCAGTATTCACCATTCCCGTATTAAATATTGTTTATATATATTTTGTTCCCTTTCCGCATACGAAGTAGCGGGCATTTGCTAGTATTTCAATAAAACCATATTATCCAATACTGATATTGTTAGTATATTTAATGGTGGTGAAGCCTTTTGCTGACTTCAGTTATTCAAATTCTTAAAAGAAACACTGAACTACAGAAATATGTTAATCAACTAATTCAACTTTCAGTAAAATTATTGTTATTCCAAATTATCCACTCAACTTCCAGCAGACGGTTAAAATAACCATCTTTATTACCCAATATACAAACCATTGTAATTAATATACGTATTTTTTATATAATGACGTATTTTTTATCGTCGAATCCGAAAGGCGTTTCCTAAGTTGCCACTTGTAGAGAAGTTTTTCATGTCTGAAATACTCAGGAAATATCGGCAGCATTACAAAGGGGTATTATGCCACCGTTGAAAATTTGATGTGGCCAGGCCTGGGAATCATACCCGGACATTCAGCGTGCAAAGTGGTTACACGTAACTAATTCCTAGAGTTGTGGTGTAAGGTATCACATGGTCGGCCCCGTCCAACTATAGCCTTTGCTTACTTGTTTTTTCTTATTTGCTATAATGTATCCAAACAGCCGCACTTGACACTTACGTTGTATTTCGACGGGACCTATTCCAAAAAGTCTACTAATATCTTTCCACCAAGCAGCAACGTTGTAAAGAAACTAAAACAAATTAATCCTTGAATGGAAATTATTTTGCCAATGAATGTATTCAGTTAAAATGTTAATAAAACTTTCAAGTTACCTAAAATTAGAGTGTATTTTATCTACCTACATGTAAGCTTTTCATACTACATACATATGGATGTTCTCATACACATCTCGAAGAGACACGGACGACTTCTCTCATATCATTGAATTTTTCGATTCATATTAGCTTAATTATATGGAACCTGCTTTTTATATCGTGATCCGAACAGCGTACCTTAAGATCGCACTTTTAGAGAATTTTTACATGGCTGAAATAATCAGGAAAGTATGATATTTTGCCCGGCCTGGGAATCGAACCTGCAATAAAGAGTGAAATGCCAACGTGCTTACCATTGCAGCTTGGTGTCACCCTATACACAATTATTATTTGTGAATAAAGGTAGCTCCTTGGGTATGTGTTTTATGCGTAAGTATGTAGGCTTCTGGGTTTCCGCTAAAGGTAAGTAAGAGGAGAATGGTAAGTAAAACACTACTTCAACGAAATGACCCAACAATGGTGAGTGGACTGTATATTGCGTTGTTAGCTTTGTAGATTATTCCTCATATCAAAGGAGGAATAATTAGGGGAAAGGAGAGGAGAAATAAACCCAATTAGAAATTTTCTTAAAACGTTATAAAACGTACAACAAAGGGTTTTATTAAATAGTGAGGTTGAGAAGAGATGCTTACCATTGCGAGTCGATCGAAAAAGTAAATTCATTACAATGATGTTTGCACTTGGTAAACTATGATTTCAAATTAGACTTAGTGTCGTTAAGGAGAGAAGTTGAGAACAATATAGATTATGACTACTTAACGAAAGTAATTGTTAGATAAGTACAATTCATTTTACTTATTCTAATAAAATTTTTAGATAATTAAAGATAGCAATAATTCACAATAAGCAATTCAAATGATAGATAAATTCAAGTTAAATGCATTTAATCATAAATATAAAAATTTAAATTATATTCCTTTTTATATAATGCCAAATTCTGCGAATTTCTCCAATTTGTTAATATGTATGTACTTAAGCAGATAGACGGACAAGGCATTTAAAATAATTTTTGAAAAAAAAAAATCATAATTATAATCTTTGGTCGGAATTGGTCCTTAATTGAAAGCTGTTTTTTAGGAAAAACCATCAGATAAAAAAGCAAATTGTAACAATCTCATCTGTACCGCAAATATGGGGGCTACCGAAAATGTGGGTCGAGTACACTGTACTTCCGCCATATTTTTAACTCAATGTTGTTGTTAATTTTTATATTGAGACTCCGAACTTCTTTTTCTTCTTTATTTGACAAACCTTATTCAACGATAAATTATTACCAAAGCTTAAATGGAATCCAAATAAAATAGATTATTATCAACGGCAACTAGACTATAATATGTATTTTTTACAAGAACGGGTACAGCTTAGAGATTTCATTTCCGTGATCACAAAATCGTATCCTGCAAACACCTCTTTAAACACTCCGAAGTTCCAGAACAAATGGTATGATAAGGAATGTCTTAAAGCCAGAACCAAAACAATGAGAAAACTAAAAAAGTTCAGGACCTCAAAGCAACCATCAGATAGAAACTCTTATACAAGTCAAAAGAAACTCTACAAACAACTATGTGGCCAAAAACAAAAGTCTTATTACCGTAAAATAGAAGAAAAACTAGATTCAATTGCGGATAGCAAATCATGGTGGTCACTGGCAAAAGAAATAAGGCAGAAATCCGATTTTATGGGTTGTGATATTGCTGCAGAGTCTTTAAAGGAATACTTTGATGGATTACTTAACCCACCGACTCAAACTCTAGCCATTTTATACGCACAAAACGAAATTCAAATCGAATTGTTAGACGAAGATTTCACACTTACTGAGATAAAACAACAACTCAACTCTGTTAAAATAAACAAAGCTCCTGGAGAGGACAGGGTGCCGTATGAATTCTTCATAAATGCCACAGATGAATTTTTAGATCTTCTATGCAAATCATTTACAAATATCTTAAATGGACATGAGGACTTTGAGATGTTCCGCACTAGCATCATATTCCCTATACATAAAAAAGGGGATCGAAATGACCCTAGCAATTATAGAGGAATCTCGTTTATGAATTGTATTGCTAAACTAATGACTGGAATGATTAATAACAGAATCACAGAATGGGCAAACAGACATGCAATCCTCAATGAGTACCAAGCGGGCTTCCGAAAAGGATACTCAACAGCAGACAATGCATTTAACCTTATGTCTATCGTAAATCTGAAGTTCGAGGAAAACAAAAAAGTTTATGCCTTTTTTGTAGACTTCAAAGCGGCATTTGATAGGGTTCCCAGAAGCCTACTCATATACAAGCTATATAAAGCGGGGCTATCAAATAAAATCTTATCTTTTATTGAAAAGGCATATCTAAACACGAAATCGGCAGTTTGGACAGGCAAACAGCTTTCGACGTATTTTGAAACCAAATCAGGAGTTAAACAGGGGTGTTTACTTTCCCCTATATTATTCGCTTTGTACTTGAACGATATGCATGATGAGATTGGAGGTGGTCTAAATATAGACGAAATGAACATCCGTCTGCTAATGTATGCGGATGATATTGTAATTCTCGCAGACAACGTCCAAATATTGCAGAAAATGATTGACAAATTGGCTATATATTGCGAAAAATGGGGTATGGAAGTCAACCAAACAAAATCTGAAGTAATGATCTTTAGGAAAGGAGGGAGGATTGCGACAAACGAAAATTGGACCTACAATGGAGAAACACTTAGAGTGGTTAACGAGTATAAATATCTCGGAATTTTGCTTACGCCTAAATTATCCTTTAGGAAACACATTACTTTAAAAAACGATGCAGCCAAATGCTGCTTAAACGCTACATGGAGAAACTTCATAGGAAAAGCAAACATTTCTTTGAAAGCAAAATGGAAAATGCTTTTAGCAGTGTGTCGATCCATCCAAAGTTATGGTTCACAGGTATGGGGGAATCACTATTTTGAAGAAATCGAAAAACTATACAGATTCTTTATCAAACGCATTTTAACCTTACCAGAAAATACGCCTTCGTATGTCCTATCGTTGGAAACGGGATACGAACCCGGATACATATATACGTATACACAGCACCTCAAATATGTAGCTAAAGCACTATTTGAAATGAATAGTTTAAGGCTTCCCCACATCCTTGCAAGGAAGACAATGCAGCGGAATATCTCTTGGTATAAAGACTTCAAAGATCAGCTGATCTTATACAACATTGGTAGTCACAATATACACATAAATATGGAATGCTGGTATAGCGCAAGCCAAAGTTTAATCCAGATATTAAAATTGGAAAGTTATAATCAAAACCTACTGAAATCACAACAAAGTGAGCAGCGGGTGTACAAGGTACTAAACCCTGACGCTGGAAAATTGTATTGCAACCATAAATATAGTCAAAACCAAATTTCTTGTATAATGAAAACCAGGGCTGGGATGCTGCGCTTAAATGGCCAAAGAACCGAATCTAGAAATATATGCTCCATTTGTAATCTAGGAGAAATAGAATCTACACAACACTTTATAGGAAGGTGTCCAATATTTACAATCTTTAGGAAACGCTTTTTCCATAAAAACATCCTGTCTGAAGAAGAAGTTATATATATTTTAAATGGAGGTGGAAATAATGGATGGTTAAATCTTTATAATTATATAAATCAAGCTCTGAAATACAGGCAAACATTAATAAATGAATTTAATTACTAAACATTTTAAACTCAACTGACCGGCTGACGGTTTGAATGCAAACCATGCCGTTAAACTTTATTTTTGCAATTATACACATGTATTTTATGTACAATCCTACTAACATAATTATTGTATCACATATAAAAAAATAAAGAGATTGAATTGAAAAAAAAATATTCGGGTGTTATCTATCATACAATTATTGGCCTGTTCCCGTACTTTATAAAGTAGTAAAAGTTGTAAAAGTCGTAATTTTCATATAAATTTTGTGTACGGGAACGCAAAATGTGTAAAAGTGGTCAAAATTGTAAAAACTTTTTAGTTCTGGAACAGAGCTTATGTTTTTTTTTATTTAAACAATATTAAATTCAGTACTTATAATTAAAAAAAGAATAAATGTAATACATATTTAAGAAAAAATGAGTACATAGTAGTTCATTACATTAATGCCTCAGCGTCTTGAAGATATTATAGAGGCAACCAAGTTGGCATATATTTAACCTTGTACTTAAAGAAAATTATGATTATGAAGAATTATTGCAATAATAATTGAATATTAAATAAGAATTTAATCTAGTTCATCAAAAAGATATGATATTAAATGACTTTTGAACATTGATATTCTTGTTATAACTCTTAATTCATGCGGTAGCTTATTGAACTCAACACTACCTATATGTAAAATCTTTTGCTCGGTAAGCTCGAGTCTACACCTCGCCTTAAACGATTTAACAATTTTTGTTAACAATTTAATTATATTATATTTTATTCTATTATAGATAGGTTTCGATTATTGACAGCGATTTTTCTAAAAATATATTCGACTGCAGCGTTTTTCGTTTTTCAGAAAGTATTTGAATATTTTTACAAAAACTTTTTATCTTCTTACAATTCGACACCTCCAAATAATAGTGTGCTAAGTCTAAAAAGTGAGTTTTGCAGGAGAAGCTATCAAAGTTTGGAAATTTTTTTGAACTTCAGTACTATGCTAAATCCAATTTTTTTTTAACTTCTGTTCGGATTGACCGATCATTACCAAAATTAGAAAGAATTTAAGTTAAAGGACGTTCGACACCTCCAAATAATAGTTTGCTAATTCTAAAAAGCGAGTTTTGCATTATAAGCTCTTAAAGTTTGGAAATTTCTTTGACCTTCAGTACTATGCTAAGGAAATATTTGTTTATAACTTCTGTTCGGATTGTCCGATCATTACCAAAATTTGACAGAATTAAGTAAAAGGACGTTAAATATAACAAGTAAGAAAAGCGTTAAGTTCGGTCGGGCCGAACTTTTTACACCCTCCACCACAAATTTCAGCCATTTCGGTGGATTAATGTGGCCACAACCTTCAAAATACCGAAATTCGGAAGGTACCGTTCTATGGGGGCTATATGATGGCGTGGACATATACCTACAAATTTCTGGGGGAAAGTTTTATACGCCTAAAGAAGACTAAATAACAAATTTCAGCCATATCGGTGTGATAATGAGGCTAAAACGTTCAAAATATCGAAAATCGGGAGATATTGTATTATGGGGGCTATATCAACACGTAGACCTATATAAACATTTTATGGTAGAAATGTTTCTTAGCCTCTGGAAACACAAAATACAAAGTTACAGCCGATTCTTTGGTCAAATGAGTCTAATACATTCAAAATATATTCAAATGACGCGTACTTTATAAGGGGTCTTATGTGGGGACTATACCAAAACGTGGACCTATATAACCCAACTTTGGTAGGAATGTTTTCTGGCCTCTGAAGACACAAAATACCAAACTACAACCAATTCTGTGGTCAAATGGGACTAATACATTCAAAATATATTAAAATGACGCGTACTTTATATGGGGCCTTATATGGGGGCTATACCAAAACGTGGACCTATATAACCCAACTTTGGTAGGAATATTTTTTGGCCTCTGGAGACACAAAGTACCAAATTACAACCAATTCGGTGGTAAAATGGGCCAAATATCTTAAAAATTCCTTAAAGGAATACGCGTCACGCGTTAAGTTGTATGGGGGCTATACGAAAGCGTGGACCTACATAGCCCGCTTTCAATACCAAAAGTCCTACGTAAATATAATATATTTTCCCAAAATTCATCAACCTACGTCAATCCGTTCGGACGCTAGAGTGATTTCCACAGACGGACAGACGGACGGACATGGCTATATCGATGTAGAATTGCACGCTGATCAAGAATATATATACTTTGTGGGGTCTACAATGATTATTTCGAGTAGTTGCAATCGTAGTGACAAACTTAATATACCCCCATCCTATGGTGGAGGGTATAAAAATATAAAGAACTTGAAAACATGCTAAGTCGACTTAGCATACTATTGTTTAGAGGCGTCGAATTGTGAAAATATTTTTGTAAAATATTTCGTTTTTCAGAAAGTGTTTCAATATTTCTACAAAAACTTTTCATCTTTAAAAAAAATCGCGCGATTTTGTCAAAAATATTTTTCAGAAAGTATTTGAATATTTTTACAAAAATTACCTTCGTTAATTGTAAAAATATTTTTATAAAAAATCGCGGAATTTTTTTCAAAAATATTTTCGCCTGCGGGTGACGTAGGGGATGGAAGATACCAAGCAACGGTCTTGACCGGCTTTAACATGGCAAAGTCCAGGATTTATCTTGGTCCCTCTTTCATCTCAAGTGGACACTGACCTCGACGTGGTGTCACCTGGGGAACTGCCTTTAACACCCGTTAAAGGTAGTGAGCTAACACGTTAAAAACTTGGGTTTGGGCGTCGGGTTAATAACCCTCCCCTAGATAAAACATCCTACTATGAAAAAACGAAAGAAAAGAAAAACAAACCCCTCTAAAGTTGACAAACCCCGCAAACGTTTTAAGGACCATGATCTGCGAATCTGCACCTGGAATGTTCGCACTCTTTATAGAGAAGGTGCAGTCTTCGCATTGGCATTGGGAAAGGCGCATTGGGAAAGGCGTCACAACAACACCTAAAGGTGACGCACATGAGTTTGGTTGCGGATTCGTAGTTAGTCGGAGACTAAAACATCTGGTATACAGCTTCACCCCAGTGAATGAACGACTTGCTGCAATTCGAATAAAAGCTAAATTCATCAACATCAGCTTTATTTGCGCTCATGCTCCCACTGAAGAAAAGGACGAACAGACCAAAGATATATTTTACGAGCGCTTAGAAGAAACATATGACCGTTGCCCTGCCCATGACATTAAAATCATTCTAGGCGATTTTAATGCCAAAATTGGAAAGGAGAATAACTTTGGCCCAACAGTCGGGAAATTCAGTCTCCACAGTGAAACATCTGACAATGGTATGAGGCTGATAGACTTTGTAGCTGCAAAAAACATGGTAGTTAGTAGTACCAGATTTAATCATCTCGATATTCATAAGCCAGGTGCCCGGCTGTCTCCAGATCAAAGAACAAGTAATCAAATTGATCATGTTGTAATAGATGGAAGACATTCATCCAGGCGCAAACATTGATTCGGACCATTACCTTGTTGCAGAAAAGGTACGTACCCGTCTAAACGTTGCAAATAAGGCACGAACAGACTCAACGCGGAAGTTGGACATCGATAAGCTGCAAACACAACAGATAGCCACAGCATATTCCACTCAACTAGCCCAATTGCTTAACGCGATCACTCCTTGTCCCGATAACATAACAACACAATGGCAACATATTGCCCACTCCATGCAAACAGCCGCAAAATCCATACTTGGATTCCAGAGACCGAACAGATGGCTTTGGTACAGGCACATCCTCCTGTAGAGACCAGCAAGGTAATCTGGTAACAGATACAGATAGCGTGCTCAGGATATGGAAGGAACATTTCTCCAATCTGCTGGTATCCAATAGTAGCGAAGACGATGATACCACAGATCCAATCCCAGAAGGTGGTATAGAATGTATACCGCCCGGCCAAGATGAGGTAAAAACAGCAATCAACCGGCTGAAGAATAATAAAGCAGCAGGGACCGATGGCTTACCAGCAGAGCTGTTTAAAGCGGAGGCGACGCGCTGATAAGGTGTATGCATCAGCTATTTAGCACCATCTGGCGTACCCGACGATTGGAACCTGAGCATCCTATGTCCCGTCCACAAGAAATTAGATAAGACTGTATGCTCAAACTATAGGGACATAAGTATTCTCCCTATCGCCTACAAGATAGTGTCAGGGATATTGTGCGAACGACTAAAGCCCATGGTCAACGAAATAATTTGACCATACCAATGGGGCTTTAGACCTGACAAGTCCACCATTGACCAGATATTTACCCTGCGGCAAATCCTGGAGAAGACCCAAGAGATGCAGGTCGACACCTACCACCTTTTTGTCGATTATAAAGCAGCATTCGACAGTCCCCTCCGATCAAAGGTATTCCACGCAATGTCTGAATTTGGTATCCCCGCAAAGCTCATCCGGCTTTGTAAGATGACTTTAACTGATACTAGGTCCTCAGTTAAAATTGGAAAGAACCTCTCCGAAGAATTTTGTACCAAAAGAGGTTTCAGACAAGGAGATAGCCTTTCGTGTGACCTATTCAACATTTTGCTGGAAAAGGTAATACGAGATGCAAATGTCAAACGAAATGGCACAATTTACACCAATAGCCACATGTTACTTGCCTATGCTGATGACATAGACATCATGGGACGATCAGTAAAGGAAGTAACTGATACCTTTAGGAAGGTCGAAGCAGAATCTGCGAAAGTGGGTTTGGCGGTAAACGGCGAAAAGACCAAATTGATGGTGTCGACGCGCAAAGCGTCCGTAGAGCTCGGACCAACTGTGGAAGTTGGTACCTTTCACAACATCAGTTGTGAAATAAGAAGAAGAATTGTATTGGCCAACAGATGCTACTATGGTCTAAGTAAGCAATTTAAAAACAAAGCCACATCTCGTCAAACAAAAATAACACTATACAAAACGCTGATACTACCCGTGCTCCGAAGCATGAGTGTTTAAGAGGAAAATTCTTCGAAAGATCTACGGGACGATTTGCGTTGACGGTGAATATCGACGTCGTATGAACCACGAGCTATATAAGCTATACAAAGACATGAATATAGTTAAACGTATCGAGATGCAACGATTGCGTTGGCTAGGCCATATCATGAGAATGAGCGATGATGAACCAGCTGAAAAGGCGTATGAATACATGCCCCATGGAGGTGCACGCAGAATCGGCAGACCTAAGCTTCGATGGAGCAAACAAGTGGATGAAGATATGGAAAGGCGCGGTATTCCAAAAAGTCAAGCGAAAAACAGAGAGGAATGGAGATCTTTTCTTAGTTCGGTCTATGGAACGAATGTTCTGTAATGGGCCAACTAAGTAAGTAAATAAGTTACGTTTCCACTCTCACTGGAGCCAGTTTTACTCTGCAAATGTGAGTTTTTGGCCATCCCTGTTGTAGAGTAACACACCCATACTAAGTTCTTTTTTGACCACGGAAATTCGAAACATTTCAGAGGAAGGTGATCATAGTACTATTCTCCAAGCAGGTAAAATCTGATGTCCCAATATCATCCGGCGATGAAGCGCTTGGTATGGGAACTGACAATATTTCTCTATATATTTACAAATTTTTATTTCCAATTTGTTTTCTTCTTATGATTTAATAATATCTATCATAATTGAATGTCGAAATAAAAATGAAACTAGGTTATGTCAATAAATTAAATGTGTCAATCTTAATTATACGTATACTCGCATAATGTATGAATATGCACATACCTACATAGGTAGGTAAAAAGTACCTTAACCTTGTCACAAAATGTACATTCAAATGATATACAATCCTGAACGAATTTTTAACAGAATTTGACGAATGTCGTAAAATGATGCCAAAATGAATAAACCTTCAAAACCACTCATACACTTGCTGTGCACCCGGCAGTCATGCACTCCAAGACACTTATGAACATTTCTACGGATGTCTTCAGTATTACATTACAAACATTTCAGTTGAATTTTTTAGTGAAAAGAAAACTGGGCTATTGAATTTGCATGGAAAACATTCCAATGTTCTCGAGAATTTTAACTGAAGAATGCGAAAGAAAAGTAAGTCCCGTTTCAAGTTGTTGATGTTTTCGTACTTTTGACATTTGGCTATCTTGATCGAAGTGTTTAACATTGAACTTGTGCGAGAGTGTGAAAGCATTTTTTTGTATTATTATTATTATTATTTGTTTTTTTTTTTTTTTTTTTTTTTTGGATTTGGATAGTGTACTCTACTCTTATGATAATGGCAATTCAAATTGTATATCAAAATGACTTTTATAAAAAACTTTGTTTTCCGTTTGTAACTCATTGAAATTCTCATTTGCGATCCTATAAAGTATATATTGGGATTTCTAAGTGAAATCGGACACTTATTTAAAAGGTGGTTTCTGATTTCCACTATTTTTGCTGTGGTGATGCTGCAAAAAATTTCAGTATATTTTCAGTTTTGTTTACTCGCGGTTCCAGAGATATCACGCCTTGAAAAATTCGAATTCAGTAAAAGCAAATAAGAAAAGATCATGAGATACTCTACACCACTACCCTTGGGAACTAGCTTTCAACAAATATATATTTATCTTTGGAACAAATTCTCTTCTCTTATATCAATGAGTGCACCCCGATTCATATTAGTTCATACAGTTTATCGCCGAGTACCGATAAAATATAAGGACAATGACAAAACATTGCCGACTCCACACGAAAATTCTACCAAAGAGTGAAACGTCAAACTGATGGCTTTGGAACTGGCACATCCTCCTGTAGAGACGAGCATGGTAATGTGGTAACTGATGCAGATATTGCGCTAAAGATATGGAAAGAGCATTTTTTCAAACTGTAGGTATCCAATAGTAACGAGGTCGACGATGATACCACAGATACAATCCCAGGAGATGGTATTGAATGTATACCACCCGGCCAAGATGAGGGCCAGAAAGACAGCAATAAACCATCTAAAGAATAATAAGGCAGCAGGAGCGGATGGCCTACCAGCTGAGCTTTTTAAAACCGGAGGCGACACGCTGATAAAGTGTATGCATCAGCTAGTTACAATTGGAACCTGAGCATCCTGTGTCCCGTCCATAAGAAAGGAGATAAGACTTTAGGGGCATATGTCTTCTCCCTATCGCCTACATGATAATGTCAGGGATGTTGTGCGAACGACTAAAGCCCATGGTCAACGAAGTAATTGTACCATACCAATGCAGCTTTAGACATGGCAAGTCCACTATTGACCAGATGTTTACCCTGCGGCAAATCCTGGATAAGACCCAAGAGATGCAGATCGACACCTCCCACCTTTTTGCCTAGTATAAAGCAGCCTACGACAGTCCGCTACGTTCAAAGGTATTCCAAGCCATCTCTGAATTTGGTATCCCCGCAAAGCTCATTCGTCTTTGTAAAATTACTCTTACTGACACAAGATCTTCAGTTAAAATAGAAAAGAACCTCTACGAAGATTTTTGTACCAAAAGAGGTTTTAGGCAAGGAGACAGCCTTTCGTGTGATCTTTTCAACATCCTGCTAGAAAAGGTTATACGAGAGGCAAACGTCAAAAGAAGTGGCACAATCTACACCAATAGCCACATGTTACTTGCTTATACTGATGATATAGACACCATGGGACGATCAGTAAAAGACGTAACCTATACCTGCATGAAGGTCGAAGGAAAATCTGATAAAGTGGGTCTGGCGGTAAAAGGCGAGAAGACCAAGTTGATGGTGTCGACGAGAAATGCGTCCATTGAGCTCGGACCAGCTGTTGAAGTTGGTTCCTATAATTTTGAGGTAGTAAAAGACTTCGTATGCCTTGGCACCGCCGTAAACACAACAAACGACATCAGTTGTGAAATAAAAACACTGATACTATCCGTGCTGTTGTATGGTTCCGAAGCCTGGGTACTTGCGCAAGCAGACAAGGCAGTGCTTGGTGTGTTTGATAGAAAAATTCTTCGAAAAATCTACGGACCAATCTGCGTTAGCGGTGAATATCGACGTCGCATGAACCTCGAGCTGTATCAGCTATACAACGACATTAGTATATATAAACGTATCGAGATGCAGCGATTGCGTTGGCTAGGCCATATCATAAGAATGAGCGATGATGAACCCGCTAAAAAGGCGTATAAATACATGCCACATGGCGGTGCACGCAAAATTGGCAGGCCAAAGAATTGATGGCGCAAACAAGTGGATGAAGAGATGACAAGGCGCGGTATTCCAGAAAGCGAAGCACTAAACAGAGGGAATTGGAGATCTTTTCTTAGTTCGGTCAATGGAACAAATATTCGGTAATGGGCCAGCTAAGTAGGTAAGTAAGTATGTTGACAATGTAGTCCACACAGCATCACAGTAATTTACTGCCAAAGCCAACATTTAGTGCAATATATTTTGTAAAAACCCTATTTTTGGGTATAGTATTTACAATATTTTTTTGAGTATGCCGGTACCCCGCGATATTTTAGTTCGGGATCATATAAATCATAGATCGTGAAAATCTATCCACTAAAACGACGGAAACGGCTACTTCAAAAATTAAAAAATGCGAAAAAATTTTTTGAAAATATCGTGGATTAGGTTGCCTTTTCTGTGGATCGTTTCTTTTTCAGTTAATAAACCGACACACCACTCGCGTTTTTGCGAAAACAGAGTTTTAACAAGTTTAGGGGTATGGAAGCTGTATCCGATTCATCCCAAAAATTGGTAAACGGTTCTTGATAGATTTTATTAAAATTGATTGGTTAAAATTGGTTGCCTTTGCCTTCACCAAAATTAACACTTAACAAAAAAACTTTAAGGGTAGCCACCGTGGTGCAATGGCATGCACGCCCGCCTTGCACGCAGAACGTCAGGGGTTTGATTCCCCGGTCAGGCAACATCAAACATTTTTCAACCGTGGAAAAAAACACCCCACAGTAATGTTGGCGACATTTCTTGAGTATTTCAGCCTTGAAGAATTTCTCCACAAGTGGTGTCTTAAGATACGCCGTTCGGACTCGGCGATAAACTGTAGGTCCCATATCATTGAGCTAAATATGAATCGGGGTGCACTCATTGATATGAGAGAAGTCTCCCTTGTACCGTACGGGATGTTGTGGTACAATGTTTGGTAACGACATCGAGAACATTTTGAATATAAATAAATTCAGTTTAAGAGATTACTCGATTACATTTAAAAATGTGAAGATTTTGATAAAATAATTTTCTATATATAGTATTGTTAGAAGCACTATCGAGTGATGTCAAAACATTCTGCGATTCCCCATATGTGGGGGAAGGACATCCCGCTTTTCTAAAAATGGTCCATATTAGCCTAGCCAGCTAATTAGGGTCATAATTAGTAAAATCAACTTTAAGGTTAACTAATGCATAGTTTAGGAAAAGAATTGCTTGTATTAGTCAGTTTATAGTGTATTCGAATGATTTCATGCTTTACAACCACCGCAATTCCTTTAAGGGAACGAATAGAGATGGCATTTACCCGGTAAATACCCACACGGTGGGTAAATACCGATTTTTGGGTATTTACTTGGGTATTTACTATATTGAATAGCCAATACAACATCTTATACCCAGTTCTTGGGTAAAGGTTGTGAAATCGTTTCAAAATGGGTAAATACCCAATAGTATTAAAGGATTTGAAAATGGAGTACCTGGGTCCATGTTTTGATATAGCCCCCATATAGCGATTAAAGGTATTTTTCACTTATTAACCACATTTTACAACCAAGTTGACCGTAATTTGGTATAGCGAGTACTCAATGAGTATAAAATATCCTTGCAAAAATTTGTCAACGTAGGTCCACGTTTTCTAATAGCCCCATAAAAGGGTACCCCGATTTCGAATATTTACCCAAAGGTTGGGTAAAAACTCTTTAGCTGCCGAATCACTTGACGTAGGCCAAAAAATTTGGCTCAAATCTTTTTTATATCAATAGCACGATAGCTATTGAAAATGGAGTCCTTGGGTCCATGTTTTGATATAGCCTCCACATAGCCGTACCTCCCGGTTTAAGGTATTTTTCAACTATTAGCTACATTTTACAACCATATTGGCTGTAATTTTGCACAGTGAGTCCTCAAGAAGTATAATAAAGGGTGTTTTTTAAGCTAGATAGAACTTTAAATTGTAAAAAGTAACACAAAAAATTAAATTTTGATGAAACTTTTTTTATTTGTTTCAGTATACTCTGACAAATCATCATGAATAGACTCACGCTTGAACAACGCTACGAAATTATCCAAATTTACGTTGAAAATCAGTTGTCGATTCGCAAATGACAAATGGCAAATGACCCGTTGTTTTATTGCAAAATTGTGTTCAGCGATGAGGCGCATTTTTGGCTTAACGGGTTTGTTAATAAGCAAAATTGCCGCATATGGAGTGAGACCAATCCACAAGAGACCCTACAGACTCCATTATATTCAGAAAAATGCACCGTATGGTGAGGTTTTCACGCTGGTGGCATCATCGGACCTTATTTCTTCAAAAATGAGGCCGGAGCTCGCGTTACTTTCAATGGAGATCGTTACCGTACCATGATCAATGATTTTTTGTTTGAAAATATGGATGACATTGATCCGGAGGAGATGTGGTTTCAACAGGATGGCGCTACGTGCCATACGGCGAACGCAACCATTGACTTATTGAAATCAAAATTTGGCGATAAGTTTATTTCGAGAAGTGGACCTGTCAATTGGCCTCCAAGGTCGTGCGATTTGACACCTCTCGATTATTTCCTGTGGGACTACGTGAAGTCACTGGTTTATGCTGACAAACCAGCAACAATTGATGGCTTGGAGGCCAGCATTGTTCGTGTTATTCGTGACATACGACCAGCAGTGCTCGAAAAAGTGGCCAAAAATTGGACGTCCAGAATGCACTTCGTCAAGAACAGCCGCGGTGCCCATATGCCCGAAATCATTTTCAAATGTTAATGTCATGTATTGATCTTTCGAATAAAAAAAAATTGATTACAATTTAATTTTTTGTGTTATTTTTTACAATTTCAAGTTCTATCGGGCTTAAAAAACACCCTTTATATCCTTGCACAAATTTGTCAACGTAGGTCCACTGAAATGTTTTGCTGAGGACAAAAAAAATTTCAACATAGGTCCATATTTTGGTCTAACACCCATATAACAGTACCTCCCGATTTTAGGTATTTTGACGTTTTTAGCTGCGGTTCTTTGTGTTCTTTGTGGTCACAAATCTTGTCCACCGAAAATTTTCAACATAGGTTCGTGCTTTGATATATTTTAAGGATTTCAACTACAATTTTTAACCGAACTAACTGTTGTTCGCCATTTGAGGTTCCCAGTGGTCACCTAACGACTTCACAAAATATGTTCAACATAGGTCAATGTTTTGGTATAAACCCCATACTACGTTACCACCCGATTTTAAGTATTTAAGGGATATAACCACAATTTTTAATGAAATCGCGGTAATTTAATATTCGAGGTTTCCATTCCTATGACCAAGTTTCGATATATCTCCTAAAGTTTCGGTACATCTCCTATCTTTTGAGGACTTCAGCTTCATTTGGTGACCGAACTATCTACAAATTGATATTTGAGGTTCACAAAATTTCTCCACCAAAAATTATCAGCATAGGTCCACACTCTACATAGCCCCCATATAAAAGTGCCGTCCGAATGAAGACATTTTTTGATACATTTTCGTACCATTCACCATAATATCGAGAGTACAATTAAATTTGCCGCTGCAACAATTCGAAATATTCGTTGAAGACCCCATATAGTATAAATATTCCTGATCAGCATAAAATTCTAAGTCAATAAAACAACGCTTGTCTGTTGAAATCCAGATACAGCTCGCACTTTTTTTGGATAATGCTAAATAATTTGGTATAGAATTTTCTATTACTCCTAGAATGTTTAGTATTGAAAATGGGCTATATCTGTCCACGTTTTGATATAGCATCCGTAGAACAGCACTTCCCCTTTTTCGGGATTTTTAAGGTTGCGGCCTCAATTCCCTACCGAAATGTCTTAAATTTGGTATTTATTTTTCGTTGGTTTATACTACTATTTTCCACCTATTGAAAATGGGATATATTTATCAGTTCCCCATAAGAGGGTATCTCCCGATTTCCGGTATATTGAAGGTTGTGGCCTCAATATCCATCTGACATGGCTGAAATTCGGTGTGTATTTAGTGTTCGTTAAGGGTATACAATTTTCTACCAGAAATTTGCCATTATAGGTCAACGACCACATAGCCCGCACCGAACCGTGCCTCCCTATTTTCGGTATTTTGATTATTTCAGTTTCATTACAAAACCTAAATGGATACAATTTGCTTTTTAGTCTTCATTATGGATACAAAACATTCCAGAAGAGATTTATCAGTATAGGTCCAGGTTTTCATAGTGCCCCTATTCAACTTTCCACCTGAAATTTGTCAGTATAGCTGTACGTCTTAATATAGTACCCACAGATTTTCGCTATTTTTATTGTTGTTGGCTCAATATCCGACCGAAATGGATTATATTTGCTATTTAGTCATTGTTGGTAGTATAAAATGTTCAACTAGATATTTGACAGTGTAGGTCTACATCTTTATATAGCCGCCATAGAACGGTACCTCCCAATATTAGGTATTCGAAGGTTGCGGCCTCAATATCAATATCCCATCGAAATGGCTGAAGTTTGTTATTTATTCTTTGTTATTAAGTCTTCGAAATTTTTTACTTTAGGTCCACGCCTTCATGTAGCCCTCAGCCTCATAGGACGATCACTCCCGATTTTCGGTATTTTGAAGGCTATAACGGATCATCAAACCGAAACGACTGAAATATTTTATTTTGTCTTCAATAGGGATATACGAGATTTCAGAACAGAATTATCAGTATAAGTTCACGTCTTCATATAGCCTCCCATAGTATTTCCATATGTAACTTGGCATTTCCGCCTACAATTTTGGACAGAAAATCAATTATTCCATTTTAGTTCAAAATATTTTATTTTAGAACGAATTTAAATGTCCTAAAATTTAAAATATGCCTACTAACCAGGAAATGCTATTTAATTTCCAACAAAAATGCTTATTCTATGCCCAAATACAATCCTGTGCTAATCAAACTTCAGCTTCAAAAGCATTGGTGAACTTTTAATGGTATTTAAATGTTGCAAAAGTTGCTCACTAAAAAAAATAATATTCACAATTTGTTTACACATGATAACCCTAAGGGCCGTTATTTTCTGTGAATCTTGGCAAAGTTCATTCAGTCTCAGTGAATAAAGGCATGGCAAAAGAATTCATCATGGTTTCCATATGAACGAACGAACCATAACATCATTCCTTTGCGTTATGAATTGTTTCTTCGTTATTTTTCAGTGCATACTGTTGCAACTTTTCCATATAATATACCCACTACATACTACAGAGTTTCGAGTATGTTTGCAACAATGTTTGTTCATAAATGTACAAAAGTGCATATACAAAGAAGTAGCAGAAGAAGAAAAAAATTTAGAAATATAAAGTTTAGCATGGGTTGGTTTTACTCATACAATTACAAATCATGAGCCAAATATTTTACATATTTGTTCTATAAATTCAATTTTAGAATTTTCTCAAAAATTCTAAGCGCATCAAATTTAAAAAAAAAACTTGAAGAGAATTTATGAGTTATGGTAGACCAATGATTACACCATCTTAAAGTAAATAAGATTTTTAAGTCGTTTGTTTTATCCAATATTTAAGTGACCCGATTAAGGTTTACGAATAAGATACGAGTAGCCTCAACGCGAAAGTTGGACATTGGAAAGCTGCAATTACAACATACAGCTGCAGCAAATTCCACTCAATTAGCGCAATTGCTGGACTACCCTGTGGGTACTTCCCCGACGATGATAACAAAGAAGCAAAACCAGAACTTGGTATTGATTGTATACCGCCCAGCCCGAATGCCAAAGGCAATGACATCAACTAGAATGCTGAAGAATAAAAAGACCGCAGGAGCTAATGGTTTGTCAACCGAGTTTATCAAGACTGGAGCCCCTGATAAGGTGTATGCAAACATGGACATAAAGGAGAAACATGCATTTTGATAAGACCAAAAGGGCTTTAGACCACAAGTACGTTTGGACGAAATCCGTTCCAGTTCAATTATAGCCCCCATCGAATGGTACCTCTCGATTTTCATTATTTTGAAGGTTAAGTCACATTATACCATCGATGTGGCTGAAAAAGTCGGATCTACGTTGTGATAAAAATCCGCTTAGAACGGTACGCGGAGGAAAAAGGCCTCCCAACAAACATAGTTTGCAGCAAACATATATGTATTTGTTTCCAATCAGTCCTGTAACGTGACGTTATCACGTACATATATAACACAACAACACAATACTGGCTACCACTAAATACTCTGCATATAGGACAACAACACAATACCAGCTACCACCCAATACACTGCAGACATACTGCACAGCCATTCAATAGGCAGCAGTCGCTACATTACATCTGTTTAAATGTTCTGTTTAACATACAACCCAACGGAGAATTCAATTCCAGGGTAATTTCGCAGTTACAATTTTAACGCACCCTGCGAATAATTCTCATTCACTCTGTACTCCAGGCCACTAAAGTATTTCAGATTTACTTGAGAAGGGGGAGCTTACTACTGCAGGGAGTTTGCTGGAACAAAAGGTTGCTCTAAGTCCGCCAACTTACACCTGGTGTAACAGTGTTGGAAATTAGTTTTGGAAGCTACCACATTAAGTTGTGGTGGTTGATACATTTCACAGGTCCTTCGGGTCATCTGTTCCACAGGGCATTCGTGCCGGCTGTTCCACAGGGCCTTCGGGTCATCTGTTCCACAGGGCATTCGTGCCAGCTATCCCACAGGGCATTCGTGCCGGCTGTTCCACAGGGCCTTCGGGTCATCTGTTCCATAGGGCATTCGTGCCAGCTGATCCACAGGGCCTTCGGGTCAGCTGTTTCGTACTTAGCACACAGTAGCGTACAGTAGACACTAGATCGTAGCCTAGACTACCACCCGAACATCGACAGCCGAACACCTCGTGGTCCCGAACATTTGCAGCCGAACCCTGAATACATCGTGGGCCCGAACATCGACAGCCGAACTCCGAATACCCCGTGGTCCCGAACATTTGCAGCCGAACTCCGAATACATCGTGGTCCCGAACATCTGCAGCCGAACCCTGAATACATCGGGGTCCCGAACATCTGCAGCCGAACCCTGAATACATCGGGGTCCCGAACATATACAAACAGTCATTCCGATTAACTACGAGCATTGGTAACTTACCTGATTCCCGATCATATACGAACCGACAGTTTCCCGATTAATCACCAGCGAACCATAGCATCTAGCAGAGGGCACGCCACGAAGTCCCCAACCGCCAAAACTTTCGCAGTAACGCCGAAGCGGCCATAATCAACCCCAACGAAACCAACCCATATACCTTAAATATATTTATCGCATTTAATTCACTAGTAGATTGTAAACTAAATAAAGATCTGAATTAAACCCCCAGGAAAGGGAGAATACTAGTCTTCTCATTTCGTAAGGTTTATGAGGTCCTTATGGAGAACCTGGACGCGACTGAGCTTACCCCAGCCGACGACAAAACCTCGTTACAGTCCCAAACATAACATATGTTTGGGCCTTGCAAACAAATATATGTTTGGGTGCAAATGAATTATATGTTTGGCGGCAAACAAATTATATGCTTGGGTGCAAAAAAATATATGTTTGGGTGCTAACAAATAAAAACCCAAAAGCCACAAAAATAAACACAGGCTCTAGTGGGCGCTTACTGAGAGCAAAGGAGCGTAAATTTCACTGTAAAATGCATGTTTGCTCACTTGCTTTCAGTAAACGCTCACTGGCTATCTCTAACATATACACACATTTATAAATGGTGGTGGTTTATTGAAAGGCATAGAAATACCAAACACAAAAGCAACAACAGATACATAGGTACATAAAACATTACAAAGAAATACATAACAGACTTTAATAAAAGAAAACCTGAATGAACTAATTTATAAAAAGGAGCATAGGTCTACGGTGAAAATCAAGCCTCCCGATTTTGACTTTAAGTTTTTTTATCCACGTTTTTTAGACATTGTGGCATATAACAGCCAAGCCATTGAGATTTTCGATAGAACACAAGGACAATTGTAGCCAAGACAGTAATTAATAACTCTCTAATACATCGCAAAAGCATTGGAACGCTTCTTCAGGCAGTTTTGGCCTTGAGAAGGTGCAAACTTTTCGAAAAATGTCCATAAATGGCACTGTGCTACAAAAGTTGACCAGAAAAATATTCAAGCGTTCTGATTCAACATTATATAGTGTTGGGATCCATGGACAACGACAATGCCTTTAGTTCGTTTGTGTCACTTCGTTTTATTTTTTTATAACGGTAAAAGTAGTGAAAATCTGGGTTTCTTACATTTTTAAATTTAAACGAACATATCTTCTTTTTTTCACAACGGATTTTTATTGATCCTTCTTTCTTTATAGGGGTGAATAATATCTTTCGAACAAGTTATTATTATTTTTTTTTTAAATCGGTTAACAAATGGCTAAGTTATAGTGGTTTAAGTCTTAAAAACCCCACAAAAAAACTATAACTAAATTTATCATAATTTTCAAAAGTATAATGTGCTTTTTTTTTTTTTGTTCAATATTTATTTTGAAAATTGTGAGAAATTCAGTTATAGTTTTTTTGTGGGGGTTTTCAGACTTAAACCACTATAACTTAGCCATTTGTTAACCGATTTAAAAAAATAATAACTTGTTTGGCTGTTATATGCCAAAATGACTAAAAAACGTGGATAAAAAACTTAAAGTCAAAATCGGGAGGCTCGATTTTCACAGTAGACCTATGCTCTAGTGGACTTTTTTGCTCAGCTCAATCCCAGGAATCAGAAACGCGAAGGGCCCATTAAGATTTTTTCCTTCCATGCAAATCGCCCCGGCCTAAGGTACATATGGTAACATGGGGAGCCTTCGCCACGTTTTTGTTCAAAATGTTCTCATACCGACACCTTTAAAGTTTTTTCAAATATTATTTTGGTACAAATATTAGCATATCTTGACTATAAGTTTTGATATATAAGTGGTTATAATTTTGTTTTTAAAATATTATTTTTGTGAATTTACAAAATGTGCAAAAAGTGGCGAAGCCTCCCCACCCATGGGGCAGCTTCGCCATCGATATTGAACATTCTCCAACGGACTCTAAAACTGTAATTTCTATACTTCTTCCTTAAATATCAACATTATGCAAAAAAGGAACATGTTTTCTATTGAATAATCAAAAATTATTTTAAAATTCACAAAAAGTAACCGATTCTAGAGGTTAATTGAAGTAAGTGCCTTGTATTTAGGTACAAAAATCTTAATATAACTAAAACAACACACGTTTAGGATAATACTTGATTTTAACTTCATATTATAGTGTGGTATATCTATGGTATAAAGAATTTAAGTTAAACATGACAAATTTCTAACATTAACCTACCACGCCCCAATCATGGCGTAGGCGCCCCACTATGTCGCGAGTTCATATTAACTGTGGCCAAAAATAGAAGGAGTTGTCGTAGGTGCATCAATTTTGGTACACGTACCTATTATTGACTTACAATCTTCAGGACAAAAATTTGGGTTGGTCGGTCAACGTTTTGATATAGCCCCCATAGGACCGTACCTCCCGATTTTCGGTATTTTGAATGTTTAAGACACAATGACCAACCGAAAGTATTAAAATTTTGTGGTTAGTCTTCGGCAGAAGTATCAAATATTCCAACAGAGAATTGTGGGCTTAGGTCCACGTTTTGATATAGCTCCCATATAACGGTACCTCCCGATTATCGGTATTTTGAAGATTTTAGCCTCATTATTACACCAAAATTGCTGAAATTTGGTATTTAGTCTTCGCAGGGGGCATTATACCTTCACCATGAAATTTGTCTGCATAGGTCCACGCCTTCATATAGCCCCCATAGGACGGTACCTCCCGATTTTCGGTATTTTGGAGGTTTTAGCCTGATTATCACACCGAAATGGCTGAAAATTGGTATTAAGTCTCCGTTGGGGGACTTATAACCTTCCACCAGAAATATGTCGGTATAGGTCCTCGTCTTCCTATAGCCCCCATAGAACCGTGCCTCCTCATTTTCGGTGTTTTGAGTGTTGTGGCCTCACTATCCACCCGATATGACTGAAATTTGGTGTTTAGTCTTCATATTGTTTGTGAATCAAACTCTTGTATTTATATATGAGAAATTTCCTTTAAACAATTTTTTGACCGATTAGTGGTCAAAAAACGGTCAATTTTTTGTAAAAAACCGAATTAAGATTTTCGCTGTTCAAAATTTTTTTAAAAATTTATATTTTTAAAAATTCTCTCGTTTTAAAGCAAGACTATTAGGTACTTAATAAGCCCACAAAAATATATGATGATTGGTTCATTCGTTTTCGGGCTATAGCCAACACCGCAAAACGATTTGTTAAAAAAGGGGGTATCCTCTCAGTGAGGTGGTCGCTGAAAAAGAGAAGTGACACATTCGTCTGCAAACCTCTGCAGCTGGGACCTTTATATATTTGAAGTACTCACTTTTTACTACTCATACAGCAAAAAATATCGGTATACACTTTTATACAATTTTTTTCCCACTCCACTCAATTTAAAATTTGCTTCAGAAAATTAATAAACTTAGTAATACATGTTTGGGTAAATGTAAACACCATATGATTAATATATACATGCAAACAAAGGTGTAGCCAAGTTTATTACATCCCAAGAGAACTTAGGAACTATTTTTGCAGCGACCGTTACTTTTAAATTTTAAATATTAACGCATAATATAATTTATTAATTTTAGAAAAAAAACACACAAAAATACGTATTAACTAAAATTGTCGGATTTAAATCCTCATATAGCAAAAACTACTTCACGTATCAGTACCAAAATTCAGATTCTTCTTAATTAATATGTTTTCTATTACTCCCCATTAATAAATTTGTTCAACGAAGTATTTAGTTTTTACCATTTTTGGCCACGGTCGTGACACTGTGCGCCCCACCCCTTACATATTTCATAATATTAATATATTGACATTTGCAATTGCTTTTTTCATGCGAATTATTGGGATTTATATTCGTCAGTAGTTGTCTTCTAACGGTATAAAACGTGTTTTTGATATCACAAAAGGTAATGAAGGTATCACAAAAAATACCTACCATAATTATTTTTCCCAATACCCTGAAAACACAAAACCGCGTGCGTCCGCTATCATACCTATGACACAACTGCCTCCTTTTGGGAGATGATAGATCTTCATTAAACTCACAATTTTGCTTTTAACGGATTTTTTCTAGCACTTGTATTTAGAGAGAAAATCGGGGTTGGCGTAGCCGCCCCAGTGGCGAAGGCGACCCATGTTACCATACTCTCAGCAATTAGATGCAACACCACTGAATTTTCGTCTGAGCCCCCAAAAAGTATATTATTTATCAGCATTAAATTCTAAGCCGACTTAGCTAAACCCGTCCTTCAGTGGAAATCAATATAGAGGTGACAATCAAATATAAATGAATGATATTTTGTACCAACATTAGTAGAAGTCATATGTTTGGTTTTAAAAACGTGCTACATTGTTGGTCCACGTTTTTTTGTGTATCCACCATATAACGGTATAAGGTATTTTATTTACCTGTAATTTGACATTTAAGGTTCCAGAGCACAGTGGATCAACCGATTGCCAAAAATATGAAAATGAATGTCAAAATTTTGGTACAACATCTGGCAACTCTAACAGCTATGACATGGACCTTTTTAAAAATATATTAGTTTTTGTTTCATTAGAACGCGATCTTCTTAAGAATAGCTTCAAAAGTCGGAACATTTGACTAATATTTTTTGTTGTGAGTACAACCTATATTTTAAGTGCAAGTAAATATACTACAAATATCGCGAAACTAATAAGTATAGCAAAATATTATAGTGGATTTTGAAGGAGGAGTAATAGCTTTTTTGGGGGGTTGTGGAATTCTAGTTAGCTGCATATTTGCTTAGTGTAGTTTGTAATGCCAATTCGATCACAAACTCAAATTTGACCTAAGGGTTTAGTCATGATGCCCACCAGTGCCCACATCGGGAATAATTTTCCAAAGTAGGTCATGGGTTTAAGATTATTCAGTATTAATATCAGCTGCCATCTAGTGCCAGACTATAAATGGTGGGCCGCTGACTAAAGCTTCCCTAGAATAGGGTTTCTATGGATATATTAGCGTATAACTCTGTTATCTAACATAATTGGCCTCAGTGGCAAGATGAAGAAATCTTCTTCCAAATTTGTATTACGTTGGCGGCACGTGCCTTCCAGGAAGAACGCCATAAGATCTGTATTAAAAATTTTCCCAATTTTCAGACGAAAATGTTGATTTTTTAAATCCGCTAAATTGGTTGGATTTTATGTTGTTTTGTTTCCCCAAGCCTATTTTTGCATCATAAGATAATCGGGACCTTTGTTCATGTCATTTTGTATTAACAGCATAAAACAATTCTCACAGTATACCCCCTCCCGAGGGAAAGGGGGGAGAATGTTACGCTCGTGGTTTCTTAAAACACTCTTCGCAGCAGCTCAAAGCTGTATCCGGCGCATTGGCTTAATTTTTACACTCTAAATATTTTTGGCCACTTTCTTCATACAAGTGGATCCACTGTGGTCAGAAAACATTATCAAGATTTTTTTGTTTTTTGCCATAAGTCTACAGTAGTGTATAGACTCACCTAAAAGTGCCTGTCATTATAAACTTTTTTGAGGATTTTACCTAAATTTTTCAAGTGGTTAAAAATACTTATCCACAAAAATTGTTCGATGTAGGTCCACATTTTGGTATAGCCCGCATATAACGATTCTTCCCAATTTTATGTATTTTTAGGGATCTATCGATATTTGCATTCTCAGATGAAACATATGACCATTGTCCTGCGCATGACATTAAAATTATTCTAGACAATTTTAATGCCAAAATTTAGCGCATTTAGGATGGAAAAATCAGTACAATAGTACTTTTTTCAGTACCATTTTACTCTAAGAAGTACCGAAGTAACCCGCGGGCAATTCAGTATCATTTCACATACTCTGGTCCAGGGAAAGGCAGTATACTCAGCGATCCCACTGATTTGTCTTTGCATTTGCATTTCTCCCTCACGCACACTGCACGTGAACAAAAACATAATTTCGTTGTAGCTTTTTATACCCTCCACCATATTAAGTTTCTACCATAAAATTTTTACATAGGTCCACGTTTTTATATAGTCCCCATAGCACGATACCTCCCGATTTTCGATACTTTGAAGGTTTTAGCCTCATTATCACACCGAAATGGCTGAAATTTGGTATTGAGTCTTCGTTGGGGGTACAAAACTTTCCCCTAGAAAATTGTAGGTATAGGTCCACTCTAGTATAAATTTGAATTCTGTTATGTTATTTCAAAAGAAAAAAACTTATCCTGTAATAGTTACCATGTTATGGTCTCTTTTGTACTTATTTTACCGATCTTCTACTTTGCTTCTCTAACTTTGGATGCCATGTTTTGTGATATCATATTGAACTTGATCTTTCCATTGGAGTTTTGTTCTTCCCTCGGGTGGCGTAACGTCAAATGGCTCAGCCAACCCAATAATTGCAGCTCGATATGTTGGCGTTGGTCGGCTGGTGGAGCTGGTGGTTTATAGACCGGGTCTCTTTCATACTTCTTTTTAAATCCACAAAAAGAAACAGTTCACATTGTTCCATGATCCGAACTAAGAATATATTTCCAACGCACCGATCTTCTACTTTACTTTTCTAATTTTGGATGCCATATTTTGTGATATCACATTCCATTTGGCCTGTACATTGGAGTTTTGTTCTTCCCTCGGGTCGCATAAAGTCAAATGGCTCGTCTTCATATGCCGGTGGCATCTTTATCCATCCTGTTAACATGGCCCAACCAACCGAATAATTGCAGCTCGATATGTTTTACTATATCGGTGTTGGTCGGCTGGTGGAGCTCGTGGTTTATAGACCGGTTCTTTTTCATACTTCTTTTTAATATCAACAAAACGAAACAGGTTTCCAAACACAAAATATATTTTTCTTTTGTTTTATATCAATTTACATTGTATTTTTAATTAAAATATATAAATTTTGCCACTATCGATCACTTTATCGGACTTTTAATTTCATTTTAACATTTTCTTCTCGGGTACATGAGTATTTGATAATTTATTGTGCGGGTACTTATCAATTTATTTAAACTCATAACAATATTATGACAAAGATCGGATCTTTCACCACTTCAATTTCACCCATGAAAATTTGATGCAAAGGATCGGATATTTCACGACTCCTTTCGCACTCATGCAAAAGAACCAGTGAGATCATGATTTCACATGGAATCATAGAAGTGTTTTTTTTTTGATTTTGCTGGGAAATATTAAATTTCAATAGCTTTGGTATGACAATGTGGCTCAAACTTTGAAAATACTGAAAATCGGTAGGTACCGTGGTGTGGGGGCTATATCAAAATGTGGACCGATGTAATTCACTTTCAATACCAAACATCTTAGTAGTAATTAAAACTTCTGTACCATATTATCTTGATTATCTGTATCTTGATTTCAACAGACGATGAAAATTGATAAATTCTTTATAGGGCGGGACAAGTTCCGCCCATTTCTAGTTTTTGGAATACTTGCATTTATCTTGGAATACTTGCATTTTAGGTACATAGTGTCTTTACAGAGGAGGATGTAGTGAATATTTTTGTTAAAAATTTCGAACCTCACCAAAGGGGTCTTTTTGGTCCTCTTCGAAAATCTTTCAAAAACTCCTTTAAAATCATATCAAAACCAAATATTCTACAAAATTGTTCGCCATAAAATTTTATTATAGGTCTCACAATACACCAAATCTATAAATCTTATCTAATCGCAAGGAATCTCTAAAAATGAAAAACACGTTTTAGGGTTAAAGTCGGACTTCATCCGAATTTATTTAAAATTGTCCCACAAAGCATACTTTTAGAGAGATGACGTCAAAGACAAAAATATTCTTTGTCAAATTTCACTATGGACCAGCAAAAAAATGAAATGTCTATTTTTATTATATATGAAAATATCGGTTTAAATTTTGCTAAAAAAAACATGAAAATATTTCCCAATTTTTGATGACATTTTTTCCTACTTTTTTTCGAGTTGAAACATGAAAGTAATATAAAACTTGGTTCTATGCGAAAAGTGTCAAAAGAAGAAAAATTTTACACACCCTACAAATTTACATAAATAGCTGTATCATGAGTGACCATTACAAATCCAGTTAGGATACAGCTATTTATGTAAATTTCTAGGGTTAATTTCGTATGGATCTCTTTTTAAGCGTCATCGCAGATATTGTCATGGAACAACTGCTGGACTCATCACTGAAGAAAAAGCACACAAAATCGAAGATATTGACTAAGTATGTGGATGACATCTTTACGGTCATGAAAAGAGATGAAGTCATGAAAAATTTGGACATTCTGAACTCATTCAACTCACACATACAATTTACGATGGAGATAGAAAAAGACAACAAATTACCCCACCTAGATGCAATAGTGATTAGAAACGAAACTCAACTCAAATTTGACTGGTACCAAAAACCTACGGCCTCAGGGCGACTAATTTTACATCTAAACACCCAAGAAGAACTATTATAAACCCAGCATCTAACTTTATAAAAAGAGTATTAGACATAAGTGATACATACTTTCATAAGGAAAACCTTAATAGAATTAGAGATATTCTACATAAAAATGATTTTCCCCCTAAACTATAGAGAACCTTATAAGGAGCGCAATTAATCAAAACACAACTACAACACGAGATACCTGCGAGAAACTATACAAACCGATGACATACATACGGGGGTTTTCAGAAAGGTTAAAAGTTTCCAATATATATGACAACACAAAATATAAATTATCGTTCAAAACTACCAACACATTGAATAATGTGTTTAGTAAACTGAAAAATAAAGTAAAAGACGAGGACCAATCCAACTTAGTATATCGTAGAAATTGTGAGGGAGACAAGTCCAACATAATCCAGAAGATATATGTTGGTACAACTAAGACTCAATTAAGGGTGAGGAAATCCGCGCACAAGTCTGACCAAAAAGCTCACAATAGACCTCTGGAACAGAAGACGGCATTGGCGGCCAATTGTACATTGACGGGGCATACCCCTGACGTTAATAATGTTCAAATTCTGACTCAAGAGAATAACTACCAAAGAAGATTCACTCTTGAGATGTTACATATAATTAACACTCCGAGTAATATAAGACTTAACTACAAAACTGACACAGACAACTGCGCTCATATTTACAGACACATTGTTAACAAATACAAACCCGACAAATTTTAGTTGAAGTAAGTTTGCTGACGATAAGACAACAACAACTTTTTTTAAGTAAGTTTGTAATTTTGTATTCTCATTTCAAAAACTGCTGATATGTTTTTATACTTGTAGTTCCCTGATGATGATTGGAGATTCCAATCGAAATATTGGTAAATAAAACAAGTTATTAAAAATAACAACATCGATTTTTATTTGTGAAAAGCCTTATAGCCAAACAATACGTCAAGCAATTTTTAATTTTTTGAAGAAATATATGTATGTAGCCGAAATGGTCCATTTGACCATTACGAAATAATGAAAATAATATATAACGTGTCACAATCATACATACATATATTCCCAAAACATCCCCGAAGGAACAAGGGAAACTTCAAAATCATATCAATAAATTCCGCGGAAAAGTAGTACCTGGGGGTAGTGGTGTAGGGTATCACAATGTCGGCCTCTTCCGACTATAGCCCTGTGCTTACTTACTTACTTATTTGGCCCATTACAGAACATTTGTTCCATAGACCGAACTAAGAAAAGATATCCATTCCTCTCTCATCCACTTGTATGCTCCATCGAAGCTTAGGCCTGCCGATTCTGCGTGCACCGCTATGTGGCATGTATTCATACGCCTTTTTAGCGGGTTCATCATCGCTCATTCTTATGATATGGCCTAGCCAACGCAATCGTTGCATCTCGATACGTTTAACTATATTGTGTCTTTGTATAGCTTATATATGTAGCTAGTGGTTCATACGACGTCGATATTCACAGTCAACGCAAATCGGCCCGTAGATCTTTCGAAGAATTTTCCTCTCAAACACACCAAGCACTGCCTTATCTGCTTGCGCAAGTACCGATGCTTCGGAGCCATACATTAGCACGGGTAGTATCAGCGTTTTGTATAGTGTTATTTTTGTTTGACGAGATGTGGCTTTGTTTTTAAATTGCTTACTTAGACCATAGTAGCATCTGTTGGCCAATACAATTCTTCTTCTTATTTCACAACTGATGTTGTTTGTTGTGTTTATGGCAGTGCCGAGGTAGACGAAGTAGTTAACTACCTCAAAATTGTAGGTACCAACTTCCACAGTTGGTCCGAGCTCTATGGACGCATTGCGCATCGACGCCAGATCCACTTTAGCAGATTCTCCTTCGACCTTCCTAAAGGTATCAGTTACTTCCTTTACTGATCGTCCCATGATGTCTATGTCATCAGCATAAGCAAGTAACATGTGGCTATTGGTGTAAATTGTGCCATTTCTTTTGACATTTGCATCTCGTATGAGAAGACTTATGCCCCTATAGTTGGAGCATACAGTCTTATCTCCTCTCTTGTGGACGGGACATAAGATACTCAGGTTACAATCGTCGGGCACGCGTTCTTCCTGCCAGATGGTACTAACTAGCTGATGCATACACCTTATCAGCGCGTCGCCTCCGGTTTTAAACAGCTCGGCTGGTAAACCATCGGTTCCTGCTGCTTTATTATTCTTCGATTGATTGCTGTTTTTACCTCATCTTGGCCGGGCGGTATACATTCTATACCACCTTCTGGGATTGGATCTGTGGTATCATCGTCTTCGCTACTATTGGATACCAGCAGATTGGAGAAATGTTCCTTCCATATCCTGAGCACGATATCTGTATCTGTTACCAGATTACCTTGCTGATCTCTACAGGAGGATGTGCCTGTACCAAAGCCATCTGTTTCATGTTTCACTCGTTGGTAGAATTTTCGGACTTTTTCACACTCCCGCTTTTCCATTTCTCTCTTTTTCTTGCGGAAATGACGTTTCTCTTCTCTCCTTTTCTCCCGATATCTCTCTCGTGCGCTACGTGTTGTTACTGATTGTATAGTAGCTCTATATGCCGCATTTTTCTCTTCGGTAGCAGCACGACACTCCGGTCATACCATGAATTCTTTTGTGGAGGTCTCTGGAATCCAAGTATGGATTTTGCGGCTGTTTGCATGGAGTGGGCAATATTTTGCCATCGTGTTGTTATGTTATCGGGACAAGGAGTGCTCGCGTTAAGCAATTGGGCTAGTTGAGTGGAATATGCTGTGGCTATCTGTTGTGTTTGCAGCCTATCGATGTCCAAATTCCGCGTTTTGTCTGTTCGTGCTTTATTCGCAACGTTTAGACGGGTACGTACCTTCGCTGCAACAAGGTAGTGGTCCGAATCAATGTTTGCGCCTCGGCACGATCGTACATCCAACACGCTGGATGAATGTTTTCTTCTTCTATCACAACATGATCAATTTGATTACTTGTTCTTTGATCTGGAGACAGCCAGGTGCCCTTATGAATATCGAGATGATTAAATCTGGTACTACTAACTACCATGTTTTTTGCAGCTACAAAGTCTATCAGGCTCATACCATTGTCAGATGTTTCACTGTGGAGACTGAATTTCCCGACTGTAGGGCCAAAGATATTCTCCTTTCCAATTTTGGCATTAAAATCGCCTAGAATGATTTTAATGTCATGGGCAGGGCAACGGTCATATGTTTCTTCTAAGCGCTCGTAAAATATATCTTTGGTCTGTTCGTCCTTTTCTTCAGTGGGAGCATGAGCGCAAATGTTGAAGAATTTAGCTTTTATTCGAATTGCAGCAAGTCTTTCATTCACTGGGGTGAAGCTGGATACCAGATGTTTTAGTCTCCGATTAACTACGAATCCGCAACCAAACTCATGCTTTACGTCATGGCAGCTATAATACAGTGCGTCACATTTAGGTGTGGTTGTGACGCCTTTCCCAATCCATCGTATTTCCTGTATGGCAGTAATATCGGCCTTGTATTTTTCAAGTACGTCTGCCAATGCGAAGACTGCACCTTCTCTATAAAGAGTGCGAACATTCCAGGTGCAGATTCGCAGATCATGGTCCTTAAAACGTTTGCGGGGTTCGTCAACTTTAGAGGGGATTGTTTTTCCTTTCTTTCGAAAGAATAGCCCTGTGCTACCTGTTTTTTTTTTTTTTTGAGGTTTTAGTCCCATTTTCCTTTCGAATTAAGTTATTATTGTCTATTTCCAGGGTCCACATTTTCGAACCAAAATTGCTCTAACTTTGTATTGGGGGTTCTCAAATGATATATAAGATCTATTCGGAAATTGTAAATATAGATCCATGTTGTAGAAATTACAACGATGCCGCCGAGGTGCGGTCTTTTAAAGGGTTTTGCTATATTTCCCTACTAAAGTTGCGGCAAATTGGTTTTCGGATTCTCAACGAGCAGAAAACATCGACGTCTCATTAGTATTTAATCTTATTAAAAACACGATATTTACCTGTTAACATATTCTACTCCTCCTCTAGTATTTTGGTAAACTACCCAGCAAAAAAAGTCCTCCCAGAATCATGGGTTTTGTAAGGGATTTTTGGCGGCCGTAACTACTCGCAAACCCCCTTTCTTCCCCATTATTTTTACAAGGGCATGTCGCACTCAGTTTGTAGTTATTTTATGACCACTAGAATAACTAGTAATTCTGTGGCCACTAGAAATTGAAAAGTAAGTTGAAAAAAATTCTATTTATAGAACAGTTGATGTAGAATTTTTTTAAGTTCATCACACTTCTTACTTTTATTTTACTTTATTTTATTTCGCTCGCTGTGCGAGTTGAACTAGGGTGTCCAAAACCGAAACCGGTTAACCGGTTAACCGGTTTTGAGTTACAAAACCGAAACCGGTTTTCGCCAAAAACGTAATTTTCGGTTAACCGAAAAACCGGTTATTTGTGTCGGTTAACCGGTTTTAAAAAAGTAGTACTATTTTTAAAATTTCATTACAATTGTATTCTTGAAAGTAAACTAAACATAACTAACAAAAGGTACGGCTAAATTATAAATGTCAGATACCTAAACTTGAAAATATTTAGCGTAAAATGGCACAACTCCAATATAGTTCAATTGAACGATCTATGAAAAAACTGCGTATACGCAATATCACACGGTTGTTTGAATGACGTTATTCATACGTTTTTTAATTATTACAGTAAACTAAGAACTTGTCGAATTTAAGGTTGTAAAGGGTAACGACAACAAAGTACATATTGATTCCGGCACGATAATTTGAGGTTCTCAATGCAAGAAGGAGAATCCAGACTTAATAAAATGTAAATTTAATTCCTTTGGTACACAATCGTATATTTGTAAGGGCTTTTACTATTCTTAGAGCACAATTTCTGACTTATGTTTGCTGTCTCCACTTTAAGGTTGAATGTTAAATAACAAGGATATTATCAGATAATTATATAATAAAGAATTAATTATACTTAATTTACCCCTTGCCGCACATTTTTAATCAAATATTTATCAATTATGAGCAATTTTGTACCTATTTTACAAAACCGGTTTAAACCGGTTAACCGGTTTTGAACATTTTTGATAACCGAAAACTGGTTTTTGTAAAAACTGAAAATTTCGGTTTACCGAAAACCGTTCTGTTTGGAAAAACCGGTTTTTTTGGACACCCTAAGTTGAACACACGAACCCTCTGATTTCTAGCCAAAGACACTACACACTATGCCACGCACACGAACATTAAGGGTTGCTTAAGAACTTAAATGTGCAGTGCACATGTACTCCACGAACTGTTATTTTTTAATTAAAAAAAACTCGCGTGCCGACAGTGAGCGTTGAACACACAACCCTAGGATTTATAGTCGGACACACTCTCAATGTGCCACCGTCCTCATTACTTAGAGAGGAGCAAAGTAAGTAGGTTTGCATTGTAATTTTTTTAAGAAGTATCCCATTACTTTTCAGATTACTTGTAATGGGAAAAGAAGCTTGTTTACATTACTTTGTATTGGGTTTCGTAATGACTACCGGATCCAAATTTTTGCTGGGTATTGTTCCATTTAATTTAAATACAATTCTTGGTGGATGGTATATAAAGTTCGGCCTGGCCATGGACATTTTTATAGTTAAATAAAAATGATGCACCACTTTCGGTACTCTTTGTGTCAATTTTAATATTTTCGAAACAATTTAAATGAAATGTATAACATTCCATTCCATTAAACATTTGTAAAATATTTGTACTAATTTACTCGTCCCAAAAAAACTCCATTGTCCTCCTGATGATAACACTGTAAAATATATGCAAACATTTAAATATCCACTATCAATCTGTGTCTGTTACTGACATAATGTAATTAGCTTATCATTGTGTTTTTTTGTATTGTTTCAGAGTTTCGTCCGTTCGTTTTGTCTGTATATTTATGGGCTTGTCGTAGTATTTTTCGTTGTGTACTTTGGCTTTGTCCTTCTCCAGTAGCCTTTTTTTTGAAAGACAAACAATTACTTCCTTCCTGTAGAAAAAGAAACTTTAACTTACCGCCACTGTCTGTGCTGTGGCGGCATAATTAATATAATCAAACTCGAAGTGTGAGTGATAAATGTTCATTGTGAACTACTTGTCACAACTGGTCGGGGTAGTGTATAATAGAGTTGTTAACTGACCCACATATCAACGTTAAGTAAGTGGAATATAAAACCACTCGAAAGCTATTAATTTATAAGCCTATAGCGAAGGCTTTAAAAAGATGTAAGGATGAGATATTGTGGAAGGCGAGTTATCGTTCATTTTCATTTTTCAAATGACAATCCAAATTATGTATGTATGTGTATAAGTAATATAATTACAATTATGTAGTTTTATAAGTGATACCCTACACCTGAACACCAGCTATCTCCAGAATTTATTTATCATGATTTTGACATTTTGTTGGCGTACGATCATATATAAATTCCTTGAAGTACATGACAAAATGTCAGAGCTGTGTACATATGTACATTATGGTATGGCTATTTAACAACATCTAATGCCTGTATCATGATTCGATAAAAAAATTCGCAGAAAAAATCATTTTTAAATGTTAAATTATGAATATTTTGTTTTTTTTTTTTTTTTTTTTGATTGCTTGTGTTGGAGTATTCCCCCATTGGCTCAACTTCATTTATTACCCTCTATTACAGAGAGTAATGTTTTTCAAAACGAACTGACAGTGTTGCAAAATTTTACTGATCGCTACCAATATCATGATTTCATCCCGGCGAAGGGAATTATCAATTGGCTTTTCAGTTTTTGAAATGATGCCTTTTTAGTGAAAAACCGAACTCTTTAAGTGTCTAGTATTCTCATATGAATGAGAATCACACTCACTTTTCGGCTTTTCCATAGAAACACCAAAATCAAAATATTCTGCAACATGTCAGCACGTATCAGCTAAGAATTCATCGAATTCTGTGAGTTGAAAAGAAAATCATTTCCTGTGAGGTTGTTATTAGAATTTTGTTTTTATACCCTACACCACTATGTGGTAAGGGGTATTATGTGTTAGTGCATTTGTATGTAACATACAAAAGGAAGCGAGATAGACCCATAGTTCCTTCTAGGGATATACATAGAATCACTTTCTGAGTCGATTTATGCATGTCCGTCCGTCCGTCCGTTCGCAACATACAGGTCGCATTTGTTGACCGATTTCGCTGAAAATTGGGGAATACCATTTTTTAAGCCGTCGGAAGATCAAGTTCGAAGATGGGATATATCGGTCCACGTTTTGGTATAGCCCCCATATAACGGTACCCCCCGATTTACGGTATTTTGACGTTTTCAGCTACATTTTCAGACCGATTTAACTATAATTTGACATTTAGGGTTTCTAAGTATCAATAAACTTATATAACAAAAGTTGTGGACATAGGTCCACGTTTTGGTATAGCCCCCATATAACGTTACCCCCCAATTTACGGTATTTTGACGTTTTTAGCTACATTTTCAGACCGATTTAGCTATAACTTGACATTTAGGGTTCTTAAGTATCAATAAACTTATATAACAAAAGTTGTGGACATAGGTCCACGTTTTGGTATAGCCCCCATATAACGTTACCCCCCCAATTTACGGTATTTTGACTTTTTTAGCTACATTTTCAGTCCGATGTAGCTATAATTTAACATTTAGGGTTCCTAAGTGTCAATAAACTTATATAACTAAAGTTGTGGACATAGGTCCCCGTTTTGGTATAGCCCCCATATAACGGTACCCTCCGATTTGCGGTATTTTGACGTTTTTAGCTACATTTTGAGACCGATGTAGCTATAATTTGACATTTAGGGTTCTTAAATGTCAATAAAGTTATATAACAAAAGTTGTGGACATAGGTTCACGTTTCGGTATAGCCCCCATATAACGGTACCCCCCGATTTACGGTATTTTGACAGTTTTAGCTACATTTTCAGACCGATTTACCTATATTTTGACACTTAGGGTTCTTAAGTGTCAATAAACTTATATAACAAAAGTTGTGGACATAGGTCCCCGTTTTGGTATAGCCCCCATATAACGGTGCCCCCCTATTCACGGTGTTTTGATGTTTTTAGCTACATTTTCAGACCGATATAGCTATAATTTGACATTTAGGGTTCTTAGGTGTCAATAAACTTATATAACAAATGTGGTGGACATAGGTCCACGTTTTGGTATAGCCCCCATATAACGGTACCCTCCGATTTGCGGTATTTGACGTTTTTAGCTACATTTTGAGACCGATGTAGCTATAATTTGACATTTAGGGTTCTTAAATGTCAATAAAGTTATATAACAAAAGTTGTGGACATAGGTCCACGTTTCGGTATAGCACCCATATAACGGTACCCCACGATTTACGGTATTTTGACAGTTTTAGCTACATTTTCAGACCGATTTAGCTATATTTTGACACTTAGGGTTCTTAAGTGTCAATAAACTTATATAACAAAACTTGTGGACATAGGTCCACTTTTTGATATAGCCCCCATATAACGGTTCATTTAAGTTCATATTTTCGTATAGCCCAGATACCTCCGAACTACATGTTAATGACATTTGAAGTTCCCACGTTATGTACCGATTTTCGATATTTTGAAGATTCTATCTAAATTTTTTAACCGAATTAGGAGTTATTTGGCATTAAAGGCTCCCATCAAAAACTGTCAACATAGGCCCATGTTTTAATATAACCCCAATATAACAGTACCTCCCAATTTCTAGCCCACCAAAAATTGTCAACATACATAGTTAGATATAGGCACCATAAAAAAGGGCCTCCCGAATGAAGCATAAATGTACATAAACATTATCTGACATTTTAACGTAAACACTTAAAGTTGCGAACGGTCCTGACCGGTTTTTTTAACATGGCAAAGCCCAGGATTTATCTTGGTCCCTCTTTCATCCCAAGTGGACACTGACCTCCCCGTGGTGTCACCTGGGGAACTGCCTTTAACACCCGTTAAAGGTAGTGAGCTAACATGTGCCGCGCGTTCACCCATAAGAACGTTAAAAACTTGGGTTTGGGCGTCGGGTTAGTAACCCTCCCCTAGAAAAAACAGCCTACTATGAAAAAACGAAAGAAAAGAAAAACAAACCCCTCTAAAGTTGACGAACCCCGCAAACGTTTTAAGGACCATGATCTGCGAATCTGCACCTGGAATGTTCGCACTCTTTATAGAGAAGGTGCAGTCTTCGCATTGGCAGACGTACTTGAAAAGTACAAGACCGATATTACTGCCATACAGGAAATACGATGGATTGGGAAAGGCGTCACAACAACACCTAAAGGTGACGCACTGTATTATAGCTGCCATGACGTAAAGCATGAGTTTGGTTGTGGATTCGTAGTTAGTCGGAGACTAAAACATCTTGTATCCAGCTTCACTCCAGTGAATGAAAGACTTGCTGCAATTCGAATAAAAGCTAAATTCTTCAACATCAGCTTTATTTGCGCTCATGCTCCCACTGAAGAAAAGGACGAACAGACCAAAGATATATTTTACGAGTGCTTAGAAGAAACATATGACCGTTGCCCTGCCCATGACATTAAAATCATTCTAGGCGATTTTAATGCCAAAATTGGAAAGGAGAATATCTTTGGCCCAACAGTCGGGAAATTCAGTCTCCACAGTGAAACATCTGACAATGGTATGAGACTGATAGACTTTGCAGCTGCAAAAAACATGGTAGTTAGCAGTACCAGATTTAATCATCTCGATATTCATAAGGGCACCTGGCTGTCTCCAGATCAGAAAACAAGAAACCAAATTGATCATGTTGTGATAGATGGAAGACATTCATCGAGCGTGTTGGATGTACGATCGTTCCGAGGCGCAAACATTGATTCGGACCACTACCTTGTTGCAGCAAAGGTACGCACCCGCTTAAACGTAGCAAACAAAGTACGAGCAGACACAACACGAAAGTTAGACATCGGTAAGCTGCAATCACAACAGATAGCCACAGCATATTCCACTCAACTAGCCCAATTGCTTAATCAAAGCCCTCCTCATCCCGATAGCATATCAGCGCAATGGCAAAGCATTGCCCACTCCATGCAAACAGCCGCAAAATCCATACTTGGATACCAGAGACCTCCACCAAGGAATCCATGGTATGATGAGGAGTGTCGTGCTGCCACCGAAGAGAAAAATGCGGCATATAAGGCTACTTTACAATCCGTAGCAACGCGTAGCGCACGAGAGAGATACAGGGAGAAAAGGAGAGAGGAGAAACGTCTTTTCCGCAGGAAAAAGAGAGAGATGGAAAAGCGGGAGTGTGAAAAAATCGAGATGTACAGGAGCCAGAATGAAGTCCGAAAATTCTACCAAAGAGTCAAGCATCAAACTGATGGCTTTGGTACAGGCACATCCTCCTGTAGAGACCAGCAAGGTAATTTGGTAACTGATACAGATAGTATACTCAGGATATGGAAAGAACATTTTTCAAATCTGTTGGTATCCAATAGCAGCGAAGAAGACGAAGATACCACAGTCCCAATCCCAGAAGATGGTATTGAATGTATACTGCCCAGCCAAGATGAGGTAAAGACAGCAATAAATCGGCTGAAGAATAATAAGGCAGCAGGGGCCGATGGCTTACCAGCCGAGCTGTTCAAAACCGGAGGCGACACGCTGATAAGGTGTATTTATCAGCTAGTTAGCACCATCTGGCAGGAAGAACGAGTACCCGACGATTGGAACCTGAGTATCCTGTGCCCCGTCCACAAGAAGGGAGATAAGACTGTATGCTCTAACTATAGGGGCATAAGTCTACTCCCTATTGCCTACAAGATCGTGTCAGGGATATTGTGCGAACGACTAAAGCCAATGGTCAACGAGATTATTGGACCATACCAATGCGGCTTTAGACCTGGCAAGTCCACCATTGACCAGATATTTACCCTGCGGCAAATCCTGGAGAAGACCCAAGAGATGCAGATCGACACCTACCACCTTTTTGTCGATTATAAAGCAGCCTTCGACAGTCCGCTGCGCTCAAAGGTATTCCAAGCCATGTCTGAATTTGGTATTCCCGCAAAGCTCATCCGGCTTTGTAAAATGACTTTAACTGACACGAGGTCCTCAGTTAAAATAGGAAAGAACCTCTCCGAAGAGTTTGGTACCAAAAGAGGTTTCAGACAAGGAGACAGCCTTTCGTGTGACCTCTTCAACATCCTGCTAGAAAAGGTTATACGAGAGGCAAACGTCAAAAGAAGTGGCACAATCTACACCAATAGTCACATGTTACTTGCTTATGCTGATGATATAGACATCATGGGTCGATCAGTAAAAGAAGTAACTGATACCTTTATAAAGGTCGAAGGAGAATCTGCTAAAGTGGGTCTGGCGGTAAACGGTGAGAAGACCAAGTTGATGGTGTCGACGCGCAATGCGTCCATTGAGCTCGGACCGACTGTGGAAGTTGGTTCCTATAATATTGAGGTAGTAAAAGACTTCGTCTACCTCGGCACCTCCGTCAACACAACAAACGACATCAGTTGTGAAATAAAAAGAAGAATTGTATTGGCCAACAGATGCTACTTTGGATTAAGTAAGCAGTTTAAAAACAAAGCCACATCTCGTCAAACAAAAATAACGCTCTACAAAACACTGATACTACCCGTGCTGATGTATGGCTCCGAAGCCTGGGTACTTGCGCAAGCAGACATGGCAGTGCTTGGTGTGTTTGAGAGAAAAATTCTTCGAAAGATCTACGGACCAATCTGCGTTGACGGTGAATATCGACGTCGCATGAACCACGAGCTGTATCTGCTATACAACGACATGAATATTGTTAAACGTATCGAGATGCAGCGATTGCGTTGGCTAGGCCATATCATAAGAATGAGCGATGATGAACCCGCTAAAAAGGCGTATGAATACATGCCACATGGCGGTGCACGCAGAATTGGCAGGCCAAGGAATAGATGGCGCAAACAAGTGGATGTTGAGATGAAAAGGCGCGGTATTCCAGAGAGCAAAGCAACAAATAGAGAGGAATGGAGATCTCTTCTTAGTTCGGCCTATAGAACAAATGTTCTGTAATGGGCCAGCTAAGTAAGTAAGTAAGTACTTAAAGTTGCGGACAGGAATGAAAAGTAATTATTCCATTTTAGTTCAGAATATTTTATGGTGGAGGGTATGAAAAGTTCGGCCCGGCCGAACTTAATGCTTCTTTACTTGTTTTTTTATTTGAAAATTTTGCCTATTAGTTTTGCTGTATTTTGGCCTGTTCCCGTACTTTATAAAGTGGTAAAAGTCGTAAAAGTTGTAAAAGTCGTAAACGATTTTCATATAAATTGTGTGTACGGGAACGCAAAATGTGTAAAAGTGGTAAAAATTGTAAAAACTTTTTAGTTCTGGAACAGAGTTTTTGTTTTTTTTCTTCAATTACTAATTGAATTGTTTTTATTTCCAATCAAACAAACATTTCCTACAACAACAGGAGTTTGGTAGCAATTCGAACGAATTTGAATTTGAATCGTCTTAGAGAAACAGACCATTAGTTACTTTCCATCCGACCAACCTCCTCCGAACTTCGGAACAACCTCCTCAGGACCTCCGACCACCCTCTTTCGAACTTCGGAACAACCTCCTCTGGATCTTCGACCACCCTCCTCCGAACCTACGACCACCCTCCTCCGACCATAATCCTCCGACTATCATCTTCCGAACAACTCGCCCATCCATCCATATACAATCCACAAAAATATCAAAACCTGTTCGCTACTATACGCGCATCAACACACAAACGGCAAAAAATTTTTTCACTCGATTTTACTCACCGATTAAACTCGTACTCTATTTCGAGCATTTTCACTCCCACTCGTTTTTTCTTTCAAAACTCGTACTCTTCAAGTACTCGTACTCTCAAACACTTTTCACTCGCGAGTAAAAACGAGCAAGTCTGAAATATGCTTCGCGAGTGAAGAGTAAAACTGGAGTATACTCAATTTATTTTTTCTACTCGCGCGAGTACTCCCACTGAAACTCGCTCGAATTTCACTCTCGAGTAAAATTCGAGCAAGTATTTCGGAGCTCTGCTCGTTATGAAAAAATGTTCTACTGCCCTCTTTAAAAGGCGAACAAGTTTATTATCGAACAACATTTTGCAAATGTTTGTACAAATGTGTAAAAATTTTTGAGTTATCGAACAGGCCTACTGTCAAGCAAGCGATATTTGAGCTAAGCTCTCATTCAAGATAGAGCTGACAAACTATCAATATTCCCAACATTAGATATATCTCCGACATAAAAAGGGATATGAAGAAAGTATTTACGCAGCTTTTTAGTCCAGTCGTACATCAATTATAAAGACAAAGTATTTGTTAATATGTGCCTCATCGAAATAATTGTTTTAGACCCCAAGTATGTTTGGACGAAATGTGTTTCAGACAATTTGGAGTCGATTGAACAATGTCCGTCTGTCTGGCTGGATGGAGCGCACGATAACTCTCGAACGAATCAACCGGTTCGATCCAAAAGTTGGCTTTCGTAATATTTTGTACAAACTTAGTTTAAGTTCGAAGATGGGTTATATCGGTACACTCCTTCCGGTACCTCCCCCACAAAAGTTCGAAAATGTTCGGAAAATTTGTACGTACGATAACTCTTGAAGGAAGTAACCGATTTGGTCCATAATTTGCAACTCGTGAAATGTCTACCAGACTTAGATGAGGTTCCAATATGGACTCAATCGGTCCACTCCTTCGGATACCTCCCACACAAAATTTCGGATAAGTTCAGTTTAGGGCCAGCACTTTAAGACCTGCTATTGAATCGCTTTGATTTTTGTTTTAGCAACTTGTATTCACTCCCTCCCATACGACGGTACAAGTTTCATCAGGGGCAAGTCCATACTTCCTGAGAAAATAGCCTGAAAGTTGCAAAACCCCCTATGACACTGTGTGAGGTGGTTGGAGCACAAGATAACTCTCGAACGGATCTGCCGATTGGGTCCAAAATTTGGCCTTTGTAATATTTTGTCCAAACATAGTTTAAGTTCGAAGATAAGCTATATGGGTCCACTCCTTCAGGTACCTCCCCCACAAAATTTGAAAAATGTTCGGAAAAATTGTTCGTACGGTAACTTTTGAAGGGAGTGGCCGAATTGGTCCATACTTTACACATCCTAATATATCTACCACATATAGATCAGGTTCAGATATGGACTATATTTGTCCACTTCATCCAGTACCTCGCAAACAAAATTTCGGATGAGTTCACTTAAGGACCTGCTATCGAATCACTTTGATTTTTGTTGAAACAACTTGCATTCGCTGCCCCAATTACGATGGTAAACGTTTTTTCAGGGGCAAATCCGCACTTCTTGAGCAAACAGCCCGAATGGTGTAAAAAGGGTGTGGATGGAGATCTACTTAAACAATTGTCAATGTCGATCCATTCCTTTAAGTATTTCCTGCGCAAAACTTTTGCTCTTTAATCTTAATCAACATTTTGGTCTGTTCATACGCCCAATTTTTTTTTTTATTTCAATGTACACAGGCTGAGGGTATATCACTGTCGGCCAAGCCGATTTTACTTGTTTTTTTATTAAATTCTACGATCGATTTAGCGTAACATCGACACTTCTTTACAATCGATAGGGTCAATTCTATGATTAAATGGGACAGAAGCGTACATTTTTTTATGAAACCAAATGACAAAATAATTAACTCAGTATTACAAATGAAATATTTTTTTCGATTTAGCAGATATCGAAAATTAAAAGAACAACACTATCCAATACTTTGATGTGTGCATTATACCACGGATGTGTGTTTAAAAGAAGAAAAAACATATAAAATATTTAAAATAATTCGAAAATTAAAAGAAACATATTTTCTTGAAGATAGTTTATTACACGAATTTCAAAATTAGTTAAAGTTTTCAGTGTCCCGACTCTCAACTCGATCGAGAAAAATGTTAGGAAGCTTTTTTCCTATATACAGTCAAGTTTATACGCCATAAATAAAATGCCAATTGGCGGTAAAAATGTTTAAAAAACTATACATAAATGATATGCAAGAGCAATGTTTAGAATATCACAACAATATCAACGAAGGCATTACATTTATTAAAAGATTGTAATTTTAGAAATGCAACAAGTTTCTGTGCATGTTCCAGACCTTATATAGCCAAAGAGCCCCACATATCGCTTTTGGTCTAACACAAGAATAGTAAAACATAAGGCATCAGTGTATCAGTGAGGTTGTGGGGCTTATCTTTTAGATATGGTTTTTTGAAGTCAGTGCGAATCGAACTATGCGATTTTACAGTTTAGTGGATATGTTAATACCTGGCGAATGAAGTATTTATTGGTCAAGGTAAGCATTGTTCTTTTTGCCAAAACTCTGACTTCAAGCATAAAAGCTTAATATTTGCTGTCACTGCTATTGATTTATGATGTCAATAACATTGGTTCGTTAGAACGTAGACCAAACATAAACAATAATTCATCTATTGTGGTTGTAAAGCTGGAAAACTTCTCCAGATGATCTGTTCTTCCAAACATCTTTATAGGAGAAGTTTTTAGAGCAAGCGGCAACATATTTTATTCTACAGTTGTACAGAACAGGCTAAAAATATTCTAAATCGATTGCAAAATTAAACTGAAACCAGGAATATGCACAAGGATTAATTATATTAACAAATACTTTGTCTTTATAATACCAGTACGACTTTCGGTTGGTGCTAAAATTATTATTATTTTAGCTAATTGAATTTTTTAACAATGTAAACGAGGTTGAGTATTTTCTTATTTTGTGTTTTTAATTTGTCTACTAAATGGACTCAAAAGCTGCGTAAATACTTCGTTCATATCCCTTTTTGTGTCGGAGATATAAGTCAAATTTTCATTATGTGAACGACTTTCACTTGGATCCACTGTATATAGATATAATTTTATTTAATATGTTATATAAAAAATGTGCTTTGAGCGGGAATTTTTTTTTAACATCCACCATAATATGGAGGTTTGTAACACATCGAAATATTCATCGAAGACCCTATCAAGTACATATTATTTGATCAAGGTAAAAAAGGATATCAACAGCTCGCAATTTTTAAGATAGAGTTTTGTAATTTTGTAAGAAGTTAGGATGTTTGGTATTGCAACTGGGCTATGTCGGTTCACGTTTTGATATAGCCCCCATAGAACGGTACCTCCAGATTTTCGGTATAAAAATGACTAAAAATTGTTATTTAGTTTTCCCGGGGGTTTATAAAATATTCCAGAAGAGAATTATCAGTAAAGGTCCACGTCTTCCTATATCCCCCATAGAAGCTTACCTCTTGATTTTCGATTGATTCTATTTAAAGGTCATTCATTCGAACAACAGGAAATCATTTTTTGGGAATTTTTTCCATTTCATAGCATATTTTTACAAATATATAAAGAAAGGACATTCAAATCACTTAAATATTAAACAGTATTTTCGTTATCCTACCGGTACATTGTAATAATTTGACCAAAGGGAAATGTCAAGAGTCTGTTATCTGACCACACATATCAACATAATTAGAATCAATGAAAATGTCAAGTTCTCACAAATATACGACAACTTACTTACTTACTTACTGGGTATAAAAATAGGCAGTAAGATAGAAAATTAGCTGTCTGCGGGCAACCATTGTTATTAATCAAATAGAGGGCTGTGGTATGAGGAAATTGTTGACATAGAACCTTTATCTTAATCATAGCTTGCTTAAAAGCTATGTATATTTTTATGACAATTTTCACAATTAATGGAAATATGTTATTATGAGTCCTCAAATTATTTCTTTATTACAAAAAAATTAATTCGAATAGATTTCCGATATTTCGTCATTTTTCATAATTGTATAATAAACCAATCATAATATATTCGTAAGTGATTATTGTTAGTATAAACATACATCTTTCTTTCTTTTGTGTATTTTCAGATTCTCTTGGATTGAAGTCCATATTCTGAAGTTTTTTTTTAACCATCGAAAAAAACCTTGGATTACAAATAATTATACATATAACATAAATAAAATATAAATCTATTTAACAACAATGTGTACATTGCATTTCTTATTTATTTGCAAGGGTGTTTTATTCAAAGTTGGTATTTATAATGTATTTTTAACTAGGTATTGGTCCAAAAATATGAAAAACATTGAAATATTGGTTGCATAAAAAATAGTCGAGTCGATCGGTCAAAAATTGGCTGAGATATGAGTGTTCAAAGGTAAGAAGTTCATACTAGGAACTCGTTGTTTTGCGTGTACTTTTTATACCCTCAGCATTTATGCTAACGAGGGTATATACACTTTCATACGGGCAAAATGTGCCTCATCGAAATAACGGTTTGTTTGGAGGAAATGTGTTTCAGACAATTTGGAGTCGATTGAGCAATGTCCGTCTTTCTGGCTGGAACGCACGATAACTCTCGAACGGATAAACCGATTCGGTTCAAATTTTGGCTTTCGTAATATTTTGCCCAAACTTAGTTTAAGTTCGAAATGTTCAGACAATTTGTGCGCACGATAACTCTTGAAGGGAGTACCCAATTTGGTCCATACTTTGCCCATCGTGAAGTGTGTACCAGACTTAAATAAGGTTTCAATATGGACTCAATCGGTCCACTCCTTCGGGTACTTCCCACACAAAATTTCGGAAAAGTTCAGTTTAGGGCCATCTCTCGAGTCGCTTTGATTTTTGTTTTAGCAGCTTGTATTCACTCTCCTCCATACGACGGTACAAGTTTCATCAGGGGCAAGTCTATACTTCCTGAGAAAATAGGGAGTGGCCGAATTGGTGTATACTTTACACATCATAATATATCTACCAGATATAGATCAGGTTCAAATATGGACTACATTTGTCCACTCCATCCGGTACCTCCCACACAAAATTTCGGATAAGTGCACTTTAAGACCTGATATCGAATCACTTTGATTTTTGTTGAAGCAACTTGCATTCGCTGCATCAATAACGATGGTAAAAGTTTTTTAGGGGCAAGTCCATACTTCTTGAGCAAACAGCCCGAAGAGTGTAAAAAAACCCCTATGGCACCATATGTAGTGGCTGGAGATCCACTTCCTAACGGTAAATGTCGTTGCGTTCTTTTTACTATATCCACCGCAAAACTTTTGGTCTTTAATGAAATTTGATATTTAGTCTTCGCATAGGGTAAAAAACTTTCCAACTAAAACAGTTACTTTATTATTTATGGGTCTTGTATTAAATACTCATGTGAATTTCGTTACGTTATGGAGAGTATATTATTTTTGTTTTTCCGTTTGTAACGCATTTGCTACCATATAACGTATATATAATCTTGATCAGGATAAACTTCTGATTCGGTATAGCCATGCCCGTCTATTGTAATCACAGTAGCGTCCGCAATAATTGTGCCAGAACGCAATATTTTTGCGCCCGAGTGTCTTTTTTCTATAGACAGGTCAAGTTCGAAGATGGGCTATGTCGACCTACGTTTTGGTATAGCCTCTATATAACAGTACCTCCCGATTTTCGGTATTTTGAGGTTTTAGCAACATTTCTTGGCCAAACTAGCTGTAGTTTAGAGTTGAAGGTTAACAGAGGTCATAAAATATCTCCACCCAAAAATTGTTAACATAGGTCAACACTGTGATATAGCCCCCATATAAAGATGGCGCCCGATTGAAGACATTTTTGATACATTTTCTGACTTTATATAGTCATTTAGGTTGCCGTGGTTACAAAATATCTCTATTTAGAACAGAGGACAGGAAGGAAAATTAACTAATATGTATTTCATAGTGGAGGGTATAAAAGTTCGGCCCGGCCGAACTAAACACTTTTTTATACCCTCAGCATTTATGCTTTCATAGGGGCAAAGTGTGCCTCATCGAAATACTGGTTTTAGTCGAAACATGTTGCAGACAGTTTTGAGTCGATTTACCATGTCCGTCTGTCTGGCTGGCTGGTACCTCCCCCGCAAAAGTTAAAAATTTTTCGCTAAAATTGTGGTACTCTCGAAGGGGGTAACTGAATTGGTCATAGCTTTGGAAATCGTAATATTTATACGAGACATGGATCAAGTTCGAATATGAGCTATATCGGTCCACTCCTTCGGGTGCCTCCCACACAAAGATTCGGAAAAGTGCAGTGTAAGACCTCTCCTCGAATCCTTTTGATTGTTGTTGTAACAACTTGTATTCGATGCCCCCATTACGGACCTAAAAGCTGTAAAAACCCGCTATGGCACCATGTGTTGTGGATGGAGCTCGCGGTAACTTTCCAACGGATAAACTGATTCGATCAAAAATTTGGCAATCGTTATATTTTGCCCAAAGTTAAATCAATTTCAATAAATTTTTGGGTTTCTCCCCCACAGTAGTTCAAAACTTTTGGCTAAAATGGTGCGCACGATAACTCCCGATGGCAGTAACCGATTTAGTCCATACTTTGGACATCGTAAAATATTTACGAGACGTATATTAGGTTAGAATATGGACTATATATGTCAACTCCTTCGGATATATCCAACACCAAATTTCGGAAAAAGTGCAGGTTAAGACCTTGAATCGTGTTGATTTTTCTTGCAACAGGTTGCACTCAAGGCCCCTATTACGAGGTACAAGTTTTTTCAGTGGCAAGTCCACACTTCTTGAGAAAATGACACGAAAACTGTAAAAAACCCCTACGGCCCGCATGTGTAGTGGCTGGTGCACACGACAACTCCCGAACGAATAGTGCTTAGGTCCATACTTTTTATATCGTAATACTTCTTAGAATATTAAATGAAATTTGAAGATGCTGCTTATAGGTTCACTCCTGCCGATACCTCCCTCACAAAATATTCGCTAAAATGGTAAGCACAATATCTCATAAACGAAGCAACAGGAAACTTTGGATATTTATGTTCAAAAGTGGGCCCTATCGGTTTATTTCTTAGGGTACCACACACACAAATGATCAATATATTTGTTTAAGTGCGGTTAAGGGTCTGGACGAGAATCCAATGGACACTTTTACATAAGGTTCTCCTAGTAGCCGTGTTTACAGCGGTACGATGGTTTTCGTGGACAAGCCCATGATTCCTGATATAATGGTACTATCGAGTGGAAATAAGACACATATCCAAAATGGACTATGTCGGCTCATTCCCCCGCAAAACTTTTGAGATTTTTTTCCAAAATCCAAATCTGGAGACCCCATAAATACATACTCTTTTTTGGGGAAAAGGTGTTTCACCTCACACAGGCTGAGGGTATACCTCTGACTGTTTTCGTTAAAATCGAAACTTAAGTTTCACAGTTCACATTTTTTATACCCTCCTCCATAATATCAAGGGTATAATTACATTTGTCATTCTGTTTGTAACACATCAAAATATTCATGGAAGACTCTATAAAATATGTATATATGGTAACATGGGGCGCCTTCGCCACTGGGGAGGCTACGCCAGCGCCGATTTTCTCGCAAAATACAAGTGATAGAAAAAATCCGTTAAAGGCAAAAATGTGAGTTTAATGAAGCTCTATCATCTCCCTCTCCCAAGTTGGCAGTTGTGTCGTAGGTATGATAGCGGACGCACTCGGTTTTGTGTTTTCAGGGTATTGGGAAAAATAATTACGCTAGCTATTTTTTGTGATATCTTCTTTACCTTTTGTGATATCAAAACACACATTTTATACCGTTAGAAGACAACTACCGAAGAATATAAATCCAATGATTCGCATGAAAAAAGCAATTGCAAATGTCAATATAATAATATTATGAAATATGTAAGGGGTGGGACACCTACGCACTGTGGTCGAAATTGTATGGGAAGAGCGGCCAAAAATACTTCCTGAGCAGATAACAATACGAAAATTTCAGTTAAGGCTAGTTTAGCAACACAAATAAAAAGAAGCAAAAAAATTTAATATAGGTCCAAGGTTAGGTATAGCCCCCATAGAACGGTACCCCCTGATTTCAGGAATTTTGGGGGTCTTGACTACATCTTTCAGTGAAATTGGCTAAAATTTGGCTATCGATATTCCCTAGCGTTAGAAAACCTTCTAGCTAAAGTTTTTTGAACTGGGTCCACGTTTTGATAGGGTCCTCATGTAATTGTACCGCCCGATTTTCAGAATTTTAAGGGTTTCATATAAGTTATTAAATCGAAATGGCCGAAATGCCACTTATTCTTTCGTGGATGTAGACCACCCCCAAAAAATTGTCGATTAATGTAGGTCCACCCTTTAATTTTGTCCCCATAAATAGGTACCGCCCAATATTCGGTATTTTTAGGGTTCTAGCCGTAATAATCAATCAAAATGGCTGATTTTTTTTAATTTTACATTGAGGACCACATTTTAACGTATCCTTCATATAACTGAACCTCACACTGCCTCTTCTATATATTAACAAGTAAAAAAGCATTAAGTTCGGCCGAACTTTTCATACCCTCCACCATAAAATATTCATTCCTGTCCCCAACTTTAAGTGAGTACGTTAAAATGTCAGATAATGTACATAAAATGCTTCATTCGGGAGGCCCTTTTTTATGGTGCCTATATCTAACTGTTGGCAATTTTTGGTGGGCTAGAAATTGGGAGGTACTATTATATAGGGGGTATAATAAAACATGGGCCTATGTTGACAGTTTTTGATGGGAGCCTTTAATGTCAAATAACTCCTAATTCGGTTAAAAAATTTAGCTAGAATCCTCAAAATATCGAAAATCGATACATAACGTGGGAACTTCAAATGTCATTAACAGCTAGTTCGGAGGTATCTGGGCTATACGAAAATATGAACTTAAATGAACAATTTTTGTTGCAGAATTTTTGTTGACTTTTAAATTTCAAATTACAGAAAGTTCGTCCAAAAAATAAAGCTAAGGTACGGAAAATCGGGAGGTTTGTTTTGGGGCTATAGCAAAACATGGACCTACGTTCGGTTAAACATTTTAAGTAAAATCCTCAAAGTACCGAAAATCGGGAAGTATCGTTATATTGGGGCTATGTTGAAAATTGTTGATGCAGATGTGTGGTGACAACTACAACCTTCAAATGTCATATTACGGTTAGTTCTGTTAAAAATTGTAGCTAAAATTGCCAAATTACTGAAAATTGGGAGGTACCGTTACATGGGAGCTATATCCGAACATGGACCTATGTGACAATTTTTGATGGAGAGGTGTTGTGACCACTAAGAACTTCAAATGTCAAATTACTGCTTGTTCGGTTTAATATTGTAGCTAAAATCATCAAATTACTGAAAATCGGGAGGTAGCGTTATATGGGGGCTTTCTTGACAATTTTTGGTGGAGAGGTGTGGTGACCACTAAGAATTTCAAATGTCAAATGTTCAAATTACAGATAATTCTGTTAAAACTTGCTGGTAAAATTCTCAAAATACCTGAAATCGGGCGGTAACGTTATATGGGGGCTATTCCAAAACATGGACCTATGTCCACTAGTTATATAAGTTTATTGACATTTAGGAACCCTAAATGTCAAATTATAGCTATATCGGTCTGAAAATGTAGCTAAAAACGTCAAAATACCGTAAATCGGGGGCACCGTTATATGGGGCTATACCAAAACGTGGACCTATGTCCACAAGTTTTGTCACATAAGTTTATTGACATTTAAGAACTTCAAATGTCAAATTATAGCTTCATCGGTCTGAAAATGTAGTTAAAACGTCAAAATACCGTAAATCGGGGTGTACCGTTATATGGGGGCTATACCAAAACGTGGAAATATGTTCACAACTTTTGTTATATAAGTTTATTGACATTTAAGAACCCTAACTGTCAAATTATAGCTACATCGGTCTGAAAATGTAGCTAAAAACGTCAAAATACCGTAAATCGGGGGCTACCGTTATATGGGGGCTATACCAAAACGTGGACCTATGTCCACAAATTTTGTTATATAAGTTTACTGACACTTAAGAACCCTAAATGTCAAATTATAGCTACATCGGTTTGAAAATGTAGCTATAAACGTCAAAATACCGCAAATCGGGGGGTACCGTTATATGGGGGCTATACCAAAACGTGGACCTATGTCCACAAGTTTTGTTAAATAAGTTTAATGACACTTAAGAACCCTAAATGTCAAAATATAGCTAAGTCGGTCTAAAAAGGTAGCTAAAAACGTCAAAATACCGCAAATCGGGGGGTACCGTTATATAGGGGCTATACCAAAACGTGGACCTATGTCCACAACTTTTGTTATATAAGTTTATTAACATTTAAGAACTCTAAATGTCAAATTATAGCTAAGTCGGTCTGAAAATGTAGCTAAAAACGTCAAAATACCGCAAATCGGGGGCTACCGTTATATCGGGGCTATACCAAAACGTGGACCTATGTCCACAACTTCTAATATATAAGTTTGTTGACACTTAAGAACCCTAAATGCCAAATAATAGCAACATCGGTCTGATAATGTAGCTAAAAACGTCAAAATACCGTATATCAGGGGTACCGTTATATGGGGGCTATACCAAAACGTGGACCTATGTCCACAACTTTTGTTATATATGTTTATTGATACTTAAGAACCCTAAATGTCAAATTATAGCTAAATCGGTTTAAAAATGTAGCTAATACCGTCAAAATACCGCAAATCGGGGGGTACCGTTATATGGGGGCTATACCAAAACGTTGACCTATGTCCACAAGTTTTGTTAAATAAGTTTAATGACACTTAAGAACCCTAAGTGTCAAATTATAGCTAAATCGGTTTAAAAATGTAGCTAAAACCGTCAAAATACCGCAAATCGGGGGGTACCGTTATATGGGGGCTATACCAAAACGTGGACCTATGTCCACAAGTTTTGTTATATATATTTATTGACACTTAAGAACCCTAAATGTCAAATTATAGCCAAATCGGTCTGAAAATTTAGCTAAAAACGTCAAAATACTGTAAATCGGGGGGTACCGTTATATGGGGGCTATACCAAAACGTGGACCTATGTCCACAAGTTTTGTCACATGAGTTTATTGACACTTAAGAACTTCAAATGTCAAATTATAGCTTCATCGGTCTGAAAATGTAGCTAAAAACGTCAAAATACCGTAAATCGGGGGGTACCGTTATATGGGGGCTATACCAAAACGTGGACCGATATAGCCCATCATCGAACTTGACCTGCCTGCAAACAAAAGACGCATTTTCCCAAAATTTCAGCGTCCTATCTCCATTTTTGTGGAAGCTAGAGTGATTACCACAGACGGACGGACGGACGGACGGACGGACGTGCTCAGATCGACTTAGAATTTTACCCTGATCAAGAATATATATACTTTATAGGGTCGCAAATGAGTATTTCAATGCGTTACAAACGGAAAAACAAACTTAATATACCCTCCATACTATGGTGGAGGGTATAAAAAGCTGAAATGTATCACCTGCACATTTGAAAAAATGACAAAAACACCCTGAAATGTACCCTTAGTATTTTGGGAACCAGTTCCAAAGATGCGGAAAGATGCAGCTGAAAGTTTGAAAAATATAATCCTTAGACTACTACTGATCTTTTAAAAAAAATTTCGTTAGGGAGAAAGAGGGGGAACATGATTAAAACTTTACATGAAATTGAATTATATTGAAGAAATGACATTACAAAAGTCCTTTAGTCAACACACGTATTCAATAATGAATCCCAAAAATTAACAAACACAAAACTGCTTAAAAATTAAGTTAAAACATTGTTTTTCAATATTCGACTTAAGTTTGGTCAATATAGAGTTCATTTAGTTTGATATTGATATTTTACTTTCACCTAACTTTTGCTCTGAATTTACCTAGAAATCCAACCTGTTAAATTTTCTCTTTTTTTGGTGCCATTCTCAAAGAGTACAGTAAGAAGTAATCCATAACAAATTTATTTTAGAGAAATTTAACATGTTAGTAGTAGATATGAACACATTTGGTACCAAAAATTAGACTTTCATTTTCTAATTTTGGCCAATGGCAGCGACCACTGTGCTACGCCACGATAGGGGCGTGGTGGGTTATTGCTAGAAATTTGTCATGTTTAACTTAAATTCTTTATTCCATAGACATACCACACTACATATAATGTGAAGTTAAATCAAATATTATCCTAAACGTATCTTGTTTTAGTTATGTTATGATTTTTGTACCTAAATTCAAGGAACCTATAAATTAACCGCTAGAATCGGTTACTTTTTGTAAATTTTAATATCATTTTTGATTATCCAAAATAAAACATGTTCCTTTTTTGCATAAAGTTGATATTTAAGGACGAAATATGGTAAATTTCAGTTTTAGAGTCCGTTGGAGAATGTTCAATTTCGATGGCGAAGCTGCCACATGGGTGGGGAGGCTTCGCCACTTTTTCGACATTTTGTAAATTTTCAAAAATAATATTAAAAAACAAAATTATGACTATTTATATATCAAAACTTATTGTCAAGATACGCTAATATTTGTACCAAAAATAATATTTGAAAAAACTGTAATGGTGTCGGTATGAGAACATTTTGAACAAAAACGTGGCGAAGGCGCCCCATGTTACCATATATTCTTGATCAGTGTAAAATTCTAAGTCGATATAATGGTGTCCGTCTGTCCGTCCTTCCGTCTGTTGAAATCAAGATATAGCTTTACAAAAGTTTATATTACTCCTAGGATATTTGGCATTGTAAATGGGCTATATCGGTCCACGTTTTGATATAGCCCCCATAGAATGGTACCACCCGATTTTCGATATTTTGGAGGTTTTAGCCTCATTATGACACAGAATCGGTGTAAATTTGGCCTTCTTTGGGGAAATACAAGTTTCCCCCAGAAATTTGTTTCGATATAACCCCCATAGAATGGTACCTTCCGATTTTCGTTATTTTGAAGGTAGAGGCCGGAATATCCCACCGCAATAGCTGAGATTTGATAGGTACAAAACATTCCACCTGAAATTTAGTATTTAGTCTTCGTTGGGGGTATAAAACTTTGCACCTACATTTTTCAGTATAGGTTCACGCTTTCATATAGCCCCCATATGACGATTCCCTACGATTTTCGGTATTGGAAAGCTGTGGCACATTATACTACCGAAATGGCTGAAATTTGGTATTTAGTTTTTGTTGGGGGTACGAAACTTTCCACCTGAAATTTGTCGATATAAGTCTACATATTGATATAGCCACCATAGAACGGTACCTTCCAATTTTCGGTATGTTGAAGGTTGTGGCCTTACTATTCCACCGAAATGGCAGAAATGGCCTTCGTTGGGGTATACAATGTTTATCCAAAAATTTGTTTCGATATAACCCACAAAACAAAAAATAAAACTATCCCCTAGAAAGTTGCTGGTACAGGTCAACGACTTCATATAGCCCCCATAGAATTGTACCTACCGATGTTTGGTATTTTGAAGGTTGTGGCCACAACAACCCGCCGAAATGGCTGAAATTTGGTATTTAGTCTACGTTGGAGGTAGAAACCTTTCCGGCTGAAATTCGGTCCACTTTTCTATATAGGTCCTTATAACGGTACCTCCAGATTTTGGTAATTCTGAAGGTTGAGACATCAATATCCCACGGAAATGAATAACAAGTAAAAAAGTATCAGTCGGCTTTGCCGACAGAGATATACCCTCAGCCTGTGTGGATTGAAAATTTTTCAAAATTTTGGGCGTATAAACCGACAACAGTATGAATAGAATTAAAGCTCAAAAATTTGCAGGGATATCGATAGGCCGCTATAAACAGGGCCACTAGGAAAACCTTCGGTAAAATGTCCAAAGGATCCTCGAACCACACAAAAATGTTGGATTGGACAGATAGGGCCCAAATTTGAACATAAACTAAGTTTCGACAATATTTAGGGCTCCAAAGTTTGGACCAAATTGGTTGCTACTTCTATGAGAAATCGCGCGTATCATTTAGCGAATATTTTCGAACTTTTGTGAGGTAGGTACCGGAAGGAATGGACCTATAAGCAGCACCTTCGAATTTCATCTAATATTCGAAGAAATATTACAATATCCAAAGTGTGGACGAACGCAGTATTCGGTTCGAGCTCTCCATCCACTACATATGGTGCCATAGGGGTTTTTTGCAACTTTCGGGCTGTTTTATTGATTGAGTCCATATTGGAACCTGATCTATATCTGGTAAAAATTTGACTATATGCAAACTATGGACCAAATCGGTAACTTCCTTCAAGGGTTATAGTGCTCACAACTTTTCAGAATATTTCCGAACTTTTGGGGGGAGGTACCGGAGGGAGTGGACCGATATAATCCATCTTCGAACCTAAATTAAGTTTGGACAAAATATTATGAAAACCAAACTTTGGATCGAATCGGTTGATCCGTTCGAGAGTTATCGTGCGCTCCAGCCAGACTGACAGACGTACGGACATTGCTAAATCAACTCCAAATTGTCTGAAACACATTTCGTCCAAACATACTTTGGGTCTAAAACCATTATTTCGATGAGGCACATTTTGCCGTATGAAAGTGTATATAGCCTCATCACCTTAAATGCTGAGGGTATAAAAATTTTTATTTAGTCTTCCAGAGATTTATAAAATATTCCGGTATTTTGAAGGTTTTTGCCACATTATCTTACCGAAATATCGGAAATTTAGTATTTAGTCTTCTTTGAGTCTAAAAACTTTCCACCAGAAAATTATCGGTATAGATCGACGTTTCAATATAGCCCATTTTATTTCAATACAACTCGTGGTGGAGGGGATAACAAGTTCGGCCCGGCCGAACTTTACGCCGTTCTTACATGTTATTATACCCTCCACCATAGTATTGAGGCTATATTAAGCTTGTTTTTCCGTTTGAAACGCATTGAAATAATAACTTGCGACCCTATAAAGTATATATATTCGTGGTCACGATAAAATTCTGAGTCGATCTAGACTTATCCGTCTGTCTGTTCGTCTGTTGTAATCACTCTAGCGTCCGCAAAAATTGAGCTAGAGAGCTGGAATTTGCACCCGGTAATCTTTTTTCCATAGGCAGGTCAAGTTCGAAGATGGGCTATGTCGGTCCATGTTTACGTATAGCCCCATATAACGGTACCTCTCGAATCGGGAGTCCCAATTTTCTGTATTTTGAGGCTTTTATCTACAGTTTTTAACAGAACTAGCTGTAATCTCGCATTTAAGATTCTTAAAGGTCACAACACTACTCCACAAAAAACTGTCAACATAGGTCCATGTTTAGGTATAGCCCTCCATATAAAGGCACCTCCCGCTTTTCGGTATTTTGAGGGTTTTAGCTACAATGTTTAACCGAACTAGCTGTAATTTAACATTTAAGGTGCTTAGAACATAGGTCCATTTTTAGGTATAGCCCCCATGTAACGGTACCTTACGATTTTCGGTATTTTGAGGGTTTTATCTACATTTTTACTGTACTGCCCGTAACATGACATTTGAGACTCCCTGCAGCCACGACACTTCTCCGCCAAAAATTCTCGTCATAGGTTTTGAGGTATTTTGAGGGATTAAACTACATTGTTGGCTGATCTACACGTAATATGACATTTGATGTTCCCTGCAAACACGGAACTTCTCCAGCAAACATTGTCGACATAGGTCCATGTTTTGGTATAGCACCTATATAACAGTACCTCCCTGTTTTAAGGAATTTCAGTATTTTAACTACATTTGTTAACCGAACTACTTGTAATGTGACATTTGAGTTTCTCAGCTGTCAAAAAACGTCTCCAACAAAAATTGTCAACATTATTCAACGGTTTGTTATGGAGCTATAAAACGGTAGCACCAATTGCAGGTTTTTTTAGTTTTTATGTAGATTTTCTGTTAAAAATGATTAAAATTGGTTAAAAAGTTCTCTATTAAAAAATGTGAACATTGGCTCACGTTGTGCTAAGCCCCCATATTACGGTACCTCCCGATTTTCGGTATATTGAGGGTTGTAGCTACATTGTTTGACGGAACTAACCGTAATTTGGCATTCACCATAGTCACAAAACTTTCTCAATACAATTTTTCACTTTTTGGTATAGGCCCAATTTAAACATATCTCCTGATTTGCGGTATTTTGAGAATTTTTAAGTTCATTTCTTCACCGAACTTGCTTTATTGTGACATTTTAAGCATATATTGTGCACAAAGTTGTCAATATAGGTCTATGTGTTGGTACAGGAATCATTTAACGGTATCACCCGATTTTCTGTGTTTTCGGCGTTTTGACAACATTTTTTGACGGAACTTCCTGAAGTTTGAGGTTCTCTGTAGTCACGAAGCTTTCCAACACAAAAATGGTCGTAAACTTTTGCGCCCCAAACTGTGGACATGGAAAGAAGCAAATTGTTGCATTTTAGTAAAGAATATTTTATGGTGGAGGGCATGAAAAGTTCGGCCCGACCGAACATAATGATTTTTTTACTTTTGTCCTACACTTACATACAAATTGTGTCCATGAAATGTGATACATTTGAAATTTGCCCGAGACCCGTTTATTTTGGGTGCATGAGACAATTATTTAAATCATCAGAAGATGATTTCATTTACTCTCCTCATGTTACGGAAAGTGACAACAAATTACAAAATCTGACATAAAACATCTAAAGAGAAAATAATTTCAAAAGAAAGTTGCAAATCTGTGTCACGTAGCAAGGACATTCAGCATTGTAAATCATACAATTACTTGAGGTCATGTCACAATGAAATACATCCAACAATCATCATCAGGAAAACTACACCTCTTGTGCTGCAGCAGCTTGCACAACATTACTTATATTGTGCAACCACAGCCACATAAAAGCATCTCATTGAGTGGTAAAAGTCAATGGACTACCTTGTCTGTATGTAGGGAGTACCACTGAAAGTAAGAGCGATTGAAAGTCAAGCGGATTTTGTTTTCTGTATTTACTATTTGCTGAAGTCTGGATATAAATAAAGAAACGTATTTCAGTCACATATTCCTTAACATAAAAGAAAGAACAAACACAACATCATGTTTATATGATAAACGCAAACAACAACAAAAACGACAAATCCCTTGACATCTTTCCACTTTGTAGGCTTCATTTTCATGTTTCGTCCCTCTGCCTTGTCTTCACTTTACCCAAACGACATTACTCTGTAGAGCATTTGAAAACATTTTCTTAGGCAAAGTAATGTTTTTAATTCTATTCATGTTAACTTCACATGTGTCCAGAGGATATGGGATAATGAGGATTTTACATTCTACTTTATGTTTTTATTTTTCAAAATTCCTTCGAAACAGGCATTGTTCTGTAAAGGAAATATAAATTAATTACACATTTTAACTTTCCTGTAATTTTTTTACAAAGAATATGATTTTTTTTTTTTTTTTTTTTGAAATGTTTAATGGGGGCTATATGAAAGTGTGGACCTATACCGACAAATTCCATGTGGAACGTTTAATACCCCAAATTAACAACATTTCGGTGGAACATTGAGGCCACAACCTTCAAAATACCGGAAATAGAGATGTACCATGTGGAACGTTTAATACCCCAAATTAACACCTAATACCAAATTCCAGCCATTTCGGTGGAATATTGAGGCCACTACCTTGAAAAAACCGGAAATACTCGTAGAGAGCCACCGTTCTATAGATGCTATACCCCCAACGAAAACGAAATACCAAATTTCAGACATTTCTGAGGAATATTGAGGCCTCAACCTTCAGAACACCGAAAATCGGGAGGAACGTTCAATGGGGGCTATATAAAGGCGTAGATGTATACGGACGAATTTTAAATGGAACGTTGAATATCCCAAATGAAGACCAAATACCTAATTTCAGCCATTTCGGTGGATTGTTGTGGCCACAACCTTTAAAATACCGAAAATCGGGTGGTACCGTTCTATGGTGGCTATATCAAAACGTCGACCGATATAGCCCATTTGCAACACCAAATATCCTAGGAGTATTAAGAACTTCTATACCAAATTACAAAGCTCTATTTTAAAAATTGCGAGCTGTATCTTGATTTCAACAGACGGACGGACGACAGACGTGTTCAAGTCGATGTGTTACATACGGAATGACAAATTTAATTATGCCCTCCATATTATGGTGGGGGGTGTAAAAATGGGTAAAGCCCCATATAAAGGTATACTTAAATTTTCAGTAATTACCACGTTTTACCCATATTTTCCAACGAATTTCATCAAATTATGGTATAATTAGTTCTTAATAAATATAAACCATCTTTGCAATGTGTGTCCACGTTTTGGTATAGCCCTCATATATAGGTAACCATTTCGAGGGCACTGGCCATATTTTCCAATTGAGGAACTAAGCTACATTTGTTGACCGAACTATCGGTAATTTGACATTTGAGGTTCCCAGTGCTCAAAAAACCTCTCCACCAAAAATTGTCAACATAAGTCCAAACTTTGATATAACCCATGGTATAGCAAAGAAGGTGGAACAGGTTCGGAAAAATATGGAATTACAACCCTTCGGCTATGTCCGCTTTAAAAAATAATAAAAAATAATTAAACAAATAAAAAAGGCTTTGCCGACAGATATATACCCTCAGCCAATGTGAAGTGAAACTTTCACCTACGGACAGATCGAATGTATTTAAGGTCTCTTCAGAATTTTGTGGCCCTTTTCGGACATTTGAACTTGCCGACAAAAAAATGTGGATTTGAAATTAACTGCACTAAGACACAAATGTTGAACCTTTGTGTGGGAGGTACCCTTAGGGAGGACCGATATGGGCGATTTTAGAAGTTAAATAAAATTTTTCAAAATATTAGGAGATCCAAAGTTAGGACCAGAGTACGTAAAAATACTTTAAATAAAATTTCCAATCGTTTCGTTTCGTATTTTCCATAGGAACAATACAAAACTAAACATAACCCTCGTTGGCCGAGCTTGCTGTTTCGTTTCGTTTTGTTTACAATTGTGAGTACGAACAAAACGAAAAGCGAAAAGTACTCAACTCCACAAGAGCAGATAGAAAACGGAATAGTACTAAACACATGTGAATAAATCAAAAACGTTTGGTGGTTGATAAAATTCACTGTGGTATGCTGATGCTAACTTATAGGGTTGTCAAGCAATCACATGTGTGTGTCTGAGTGTGTCATTGACCATAACGCACGGCAAACGTTTCCCAAAAATACTTGTCGTTTCGGTGGTGAATGAAACAACTTGGCAAAGCATAGCCGAAGTTACATTTCACCAATCGTACGGTTTCCATCTTTTTACGTTGAAAAGTTTGTGTTTTTGTTTTGGTTGTGAGAATGAAACGATTCAGAGAAGCTGAAAAGTTTGTGGCGTTGTGTGATTGGTACGGGAATCGTTTTGTTTCTTTCCGTTCATTGGTTAGGACCAAATTAGTTGCCCCGTTCAAGAGATATCGTTCTACCTACATATTTTAAATATTGGGGAGAAGTACCGGAAGTTGTGGACCGGTATTGCCCCATGAAACTACGTTTGGATATAATATGACGAAGACCAAATATTGGACCAAATCCGTTGAACAGTTCGAGAGTTATCGTGCTCTCCGACAGCCACATATGGTGACATAGGGATTTTTTACACCTTTCGGGCCGTTTTCCTAAGAAATATGAACTTGCCCCTGAAAAAACGTTTACCGTCGTAATGGAGGTAGCTTCAACAAAAATCAAAGTGATTCGAGAGCAGGTCTTAAAGTGAACTTATCGGAAATTTGGTGTGAGAGGTACCAGAAGGAGTAGACAAATATAGTGCATATTCGAACCTGATCTATATCTGGTAGATATATTAGGATGTGCAAAGTATGAATTACATCGGTCACTCCCTTCAAGAGTTAAAGTGCGCACAATTTTTCCGAACATTTTTGAACTTTTGTGGGGGAGGTACCTGAACCGATATGGCTTATCTTCGAATTTAAAGCATGTTTGGACAAAATATTACGAAGGCCAAATTTTGGACCGAATCTGCAGATTCTTTCGAGAGTTATCTTGCGCTCCAACCACTACACACGGTGTCATGGGGGCTCTTTGCAAATTTGGGCTATTTTCTCAGAAAGTGAGGACTTGCCCCTGATGAAACTTGTTCTGTCGTATTGCGGGCAGTGAATACAGGTTGATGCAACAAAAATCAGAGCAATTCGAGAGCAGGTCCTAAACTGAACTTTTCCGGAATTTTGTGTGGAAGGTACCCGAAGGAGTGGACTGATTGAGTCCATATTGGAACCTCATCTAAGTTTGGTAGAAATATCACAATGTGCTAAGTAAGGACCAAGTCGGTAATTCTCTTCAAGAGTTATGGTGCACACAAATTTTCCAAACATTTTGTGGACATTTTTTGGACAAAATATTGCGATAGCCAACTTTTGGACTAAATCGGTTCATCCGTTTGAGAGTAATCGTGCGTACCAGCCAGCCAGACAGACGGACGGACATTGCTAAATCGACTCCAAATTGTCTGAAACACATTTCGTCCAAACATATTTGGGGTCTAAAACCATTATTTCGATGAGGCACATTTTGCCCGTATGAAAGTGTATATGGGCAAAACTGCCAATTATTTCATATTCCATTTCCAAAAAATTGAATTTTTTCTTTTCGCGCTACATTAAAGATTTTTGGTACATAGGTTAGGAAAAAATTCCCCAGTACAAATCCGCTCGCGAGCAAATTTTTGGTTGTTGCGGACAAATGTTATCGCGGTTTTACTTCTGCTTTATGAAAAAATTATTATAAAAACGCTGATTATTTTATTGAGCACAATTGGCACTAAAAAGTTATCACGAAGTAGTAGATTGCATAATATTTGTAAAATGTTACTCAGCATTCGCGGAATTTACAAAAAATGGACTAAATTTTAAATGAAATCCGAATTGTTTGAAAATATAGGTCCATTTACCCGTCAAAAATTAGAAAAAAGTAACAGTTTTAAAGAAAGACTTCACGGGGAATCAAATGAGACCAAACTTATAATCATCGGGATAGTAGTAAGGATATTATAGCCAAAATAAGCACATATTTGTGATACAAAAAACAAATTTTGGTTTGGAATAATAGTTTTCACATGCATTCTAGAGTTGAAAATATTGGAAAAATTCTATAGGAGTACTTCTTTTATTTTTCTTGAAACTCCCAAGAAAATGGGCGGATTTTGCTTTATCTACATTCACATAGAAGGTTTCCCATTGAGGAAAGTTATCGGGTTGTTGAAATAAGTCATTAGATTTCTTAAACGGAAATAGAGTTCAAATAAACCGCTTTAACTTATATGCTTTATTAAAATATGTGTAAATCGCGTAATTATCAAAATCGTTTTGTCCGCATGTGATTTTCATGTACAGCAAGACCCTATCTTTTAATTTGTATATATTTTTCGAAATACAATTTGGATGCTAAGATGTAGCATCGGCTGCATCTTAGCATTAAAAAACCTGTAAAACATCGCTAATTTGCGCAATGTTCATACAATTTCGTTCCGCATCCGGTTTCAGTGTCAACATTAAAATCTGCATCGATATATACATATTTCAAGGTAATCAGTCAAGAACCGTGGATGTAGCATCACACTCTATTTTTGGGATAAAATGAATGTAGTTCCCTTATCAGTGAAGTTTTTAAATCTCTGTTTCCGCAAAAAGGAAGATGCTGCACTAGTTTTTTCATAGTAGTGCAAGCGGCCGACAGAATACGCGATAAAATGCGCGATATTTTCAAAAACAATATTAGGTGATTTTCCTACCTTGGAATTTCTCCTATCTCGCGTTTTAGTAGATGGATTTTAACGAATAATGATTTATTAGATCCGCAACGTAAAAATCCAAAATTTGCAATCATGCACGATTAAATCGAATGCCAATTGTACAAATTAGACCCGAAATATATGATTTTTAGAAATTTGTTCGCACAAAATTTTCGTATTTGGATACAGATTTCTCTGAAGCTGTGCAGGCTACATTCACGACACATATATCAAATAAATCAGAATCAAAAGTTCTTCATTCCTATATATGATTTTTTGAAAAACCTGTTTGCGGAACGAAATTATAAGAAAATTTCAAAAAACACTTAAAATCTGGCTTCAAAATGTCAGCATCATTTAATGGTAGACGCAGATCAAATTTTGAGAAGTTATACACTAGTGAGATGATCCTTATTTAGTTGCCTTCTACTTTTACTTTAACGGGAAAATCGTGAAAAGTGTGGTTTAATCACAAATCGAGAGAAAACAAAAAAAGACACGATGGCTTCAACCCATTTTACCCATTTTTTAACATAAATATAGCCACAGCTTCCACGCAAATCAACTTTGAAGGCCAATATTTTTTGCCAAGTCTAAAAACATTTCATTTTATCCAAAAGCATGTAAATTGTACAATATACAACCACTATTCGCGAGTTATAAACGGGTAAACCTTGGCTTCAACGATGTTAAATTTTCAATAATATTGCCCATATACCCTCGTTAGCATAAATCCTGAGGGTATAAAAACGTGAAAAATTAATAAAGCATCCAGTTTTCTCTTCATACTGTGATATGAGTACTACCTAATTCCATTTCCACGGTAACTTTGTGTTTTAGGTTTTCACGATTTTGCTTGGAAACCGCCAGTCATATCGAAATGAGATTAATGAAAATGTTGTAGTGGTGAAAATTCTCTACAAGATTTACGTTTATGATATTTTCCTAGGTTTTACCATTTTTGAGATATAGAAGTTGAAATTTTGACTATGAACTGACTGTATCGCCTCTTTACAAAACAATGTCATGCATTGTACGCCTTAACTAACTTTAAATGAATACCGCTTACACCTAGGAAGTTTTTGAGGATTCTGAAAAAGCAATGCTTATAGAAACAGAACATCCAAAAAGGAGAAAAAAATCGCTGGAGGGATTTTTAAACAAATCGCTGTCAATTCACATTTTTGGTTTCTTTTACGTTTTCGCGATTTTGCTTGGAAACCGTAAGTGCTATCGAAATGGGATTAAAGAAAATGTAGTATATGTATGCGAAAATTCTCTAGAGGATTGGCCTTTGTGATTTGTTCCTAGGTTTTACCATTTTTGAGATATAGAAGTTCAGATCACAATTTTAGTTTTTTTTTTTGCTAGGTTTTAGAGATTTTGCGATAAGATGGCAAGTCTTATCGAAATGGGTCTGGAAAAAATCTTATAGCTGTGAAAATTCTCTACAATATTGGCTTTCGTAATTTTTTCCTAGGTTGTACCATTTTTGAGATATCTATCTATCTTATATATATATAAAAAAGGATGATGTTAGTTACTACGCTTATAACTCTAAAACGGCTAAACAGATTTTGACAATTCGCACCAATTCGGAATCGTCTCATGGCAGAAAAGGATAAAACCTTAAAAAACCGCGAAAATCTGCGAAAATTTTGCTAAAATATTTTTTGAAAAAGTCAAATTTTCTACACATTTTTATCGAGCGTTTGCGTTTGGAGTATACCGTGATAATTTTTTGGACAGATTTTGGCGAATATTTTACATGCACCAACAGCGAATGACATTTTTGTGCTTCTATTATGTCAATTATTGAAAGTTCTGGAGATATTTTTATTTACAATTTATTTGAATAAGTTAATTAAAAAACAATTTGCTTTCTGCTGTATCCAAACTATTCTTTATGCAAATTAACAGCGAAAATTAAAGGTGACTTTAGTCCAAAAGGATATTAGTGGTTTCAGTGGTGTAAACATAATTTAATCGATTTCAAAAAGTAAAGAAATTTCGCTGCTCATTGTTTTGTCGTGAAATAGTTTTTACCCGTACGGAATGAAAATTAGGCAGAAACTCATGTGTTTGTAAAATGAATATCTTGGCAGAACGCAGAGCGGGATGTCGTAAAAACGATATCGCAAAGCGTAATATTTAAAATTGGAATGAATGAAACCAAGAAACAGAAGGGGTTGGAATTCTATTCTTAGTGCGGCTTACGCGAAATGTTTTGTATCGGACCAATTAAGTAACCACGAAGATTTTTATTCACATAAATATTTAACTATAATTTACTTATGTCGTTAACTTTCCGGTTGCAATCACAATGCCGGGAGTCAGAACTTCAACGTTCAAATATACACCAAAGCTCTGGAAGAAATGCTCCAAATGGCGGTTTGAATGGAGCTTTATTACGTTTGCACAACTGACTACTTACTGCTCATATACCGTGCCCCACGGTTTTATTTTAGTCTAGTCTATGCATATGTTTATAATTCCCACGACTGTATCTATTTGATTATTTTTTGGTTTTTAGTACATTTATCTTAAACATTGCAATGTATGTTTAACATAAAACCGTTTAACTTAAAAAGTTTTTTACCTATTTTTATTTTCTAGTTTTTAGTTTTTATTTCGCATTCTGTTTAATTCATTTAGTGCTTCATTATTGCAAGGTTTCTTGCCCGTTAGTTTATTGCAGTTCATCTCTTCTATACGTAGTCCCTGCAAAGATCTTACTCTACTAAGAGCCACGTAGGCTTGACCTTCTTCAAACAGTTTCGCACCTAAGTATACGACTGCGTGATCCACAGTGCTGCCCTGCATTTTATGTATTGTAGAAGCCCATGATAATAGTAAAGGCAACACACATCTGTGTGTATCGCTCCCGTTGTTTTGTTAACCTGGCTTCATATTCTTCAGGCGTTTCTGACGCTATCATCTGTGTGTATCGCTCACGTTGCTTTGTTAACCCATATTCTTCAGGCGTTTCTGACGCCGTCATTTGTGTATATCGCTGACGTTGCTTTTTTAACCTGGCCTCATATTGCACAGGTGTTTTTGACGCTAATTGTTCCCGTCGTTTCTCTAATCGACTATTTCTATCACCTTCACTTTCTTTAGCTCGTTTTGCTTTATACTTTTCTTTCGCTTTTTGAAGCCTTCGTTTACGTTGTGTTGCAGTTTCTGTTTTATTTGCGTTTGTATTTTTTATATTTTTTTTACTATTTTGTTCCCACGAGTAATGGACATTTAAACGGTCAAACCCCCCAGAGGTCCAATAAAGGGGCAAGTCTATGTACAACAAGATGCGCCTGAGTCTTGAGTGGAAAACGCTAACGACATATCATTTTTATCCACCCTAATGCCATACAATTCTTGGCGCGTTTTAACCTTTCACCTTAACTTGGGTAGTGTACAGCTAACGACGTATCATTTTTAGCCACCCTAACGCCACACAGTCCTCAACACGATAAAAAATCTTGACTTGGGTGGTGGATTCAGGCTGGATTAATCAGATACCTAAATTACAGATTCAATTTCTAAATTTAAATCTTAATTATACGCCATTTAGTGGCTGCGCCCATCTTAAATATTGAGGTTGTATAGTGCACTGTATTATTCTTGTCAAGCCCTTTTATTTGATACCCATATTGGTGGGATTGATAAAAAATTGTTATTAGCCATTTGGTAGCGGCGGCCATCTTAAATTTCAATTTTGCATAGTAAATTGTATTCCACTTGTTGAGACCTTTCATTTGATACCCATGTTGATGGGATTGATAAAACCTAAGTTATCCGCCATTTTGTAGAGGCCGCCATCTTGGATTTAAATTTTTTATAGTTTATTGTATTCTGCTTGTTGAGCCCTTTCATTTGATACCCATATTGATGGGATTGATAAAACCTACGTTATCCGCCATTTTGTAGCGGCCGCCATCTTGGATTTCAATTTTGTACAGTATATTGTATTCTGATTGTTGAGCCCTTTCATTTGATACCCATATTGATGGGATTGATAAAACCCACGTTATCCGCCATTTTGTAGCGGCCGCAATCTTGGATTTCAATTTTTTATAGTATATTGTATTCTGCTTGTTGAGCCCTTTCATTTGATACCCATATTGATGGGATTGAAAAAACCTAAGTTATCCGCCATTTTGTAGAGGCCGACATCTTGGATTTTAATTTTATATAGTACATTGTATTCTACTGGTTGAGCACTTTCATTTGATACCCATATTGATGGGATTGATAAAACCTACGTTATCCGCCATTTTGTAACGGCGGCCATCTTGAATTTATAATGATAATGAATAAACATAATTGTATTGTCACCAAAATCCAAAGTGTATACAAAATTTCAGATTAATCGGTTGACAGGAAGAGGGTGAAATTTGAATTACTAAATTTGACCCAAGAATAAATAACACAAACGGGGTGAGCTAAATAAAACCATTTAAAAATCAAAGATGTTTAATGGAAAAGTCCAAGATAGCGACTACGATTATTGAAAAGATTCAATAATCGCTCATACCGCGTTGAAATTCAGTTAGTTATTATAGCATTGAAAGCGCTAAAAGTGTTCACAATTTTATCTCAACGAAAACGGATCCCATCTTCCGAACCTTTCTGAAAACCATCGATTGTGAAACGAACATGGCCGTGATGATATAACTTTGCTTCAACATTTTTATTTTACATCTGGAAATGCATTATTAATTCAAAAAATGTATCTTAACCTTAATTTACATTAGGCACCTTCCATAGCGGTAATTGTCAGTTTACAGGAGACAGTCGATAAAAACGGAAACACTTTACCTCTTAATACCCCTTCTCTCCGACAGACTGAAAATTCACGCAAGTAAAATTGCTCAATGTATAGATTCTAAATCGCCCTAAATTGTTCAAAGCAAAAAACTATTCGCAATTGGTCTCGGATACTCTGCAACGTGATAGCAATAATTGTATTATATGTCTGAACAAAAGTCATCAAGTTCAATACCTAACAGACTGCGAGACGAAGTTCGCCGGGTCCTCTAGTATAAGATAAATTAGGAAATTACAGTCATAACACTGTTTTATAATGAGGCGATACAGTCAGTGCATTGTCCCAATTTGAACTTCTATATCTCAAAAATGGTAAAACCTACGACAATATCATAAACGTCAATCTTGTAGAGAATTTTCACTGCTACAACATTTTTTCTAATCCCATTTCGATATGACATGTGGTTTCCAAGCAAAATCGAGAAAACCCCTAAAAATGTCAACTTGAATCGCGATTTATTTAAAAAGCGCTCCGGCAATTTTTTTCATCCTTCATCTTCCATTTAAAGTTGCTTCAAGAGCAACGAGAGAAGTCGGTCACCCTCTAAAAAAATTGTAATCAGATGTGAGCTCTCATTGTACAATAAGGAAGGTATAATCCTTTATGCACCATGATATAACCCCCACATAAAAGTACCGCCCGATTGAAGTAATTTTTATATATATTTCTGACTAATTTTGGCATTTCCAATTAAAATAGTAGACATGAAAGAAAATTAATTATTCTATTTTAGCTGGCAAAATGTTATGGCGGAGGGTATAAATAGTTCGGCATAGCCGAACTTAAAGTTTTTTTTTACTTCTTTGAACACAAACAAACCTTAACTGCATTGTCAACATGATGCTTACTTTAATTAATTTGATGTCATACAGTTGCACTTTACGTCATTTCTTCTCGTTCTCTCCTATCACCGTTGAGTCGATGCTAAAGAAGAAGGTAGGTAATAAAAAGGGGTGAACTCTTAAATAACAAATAATTATAAAACTAGTACTCTAATGGAAGATATAAAATGGATGCAATTCAAAGGGAAAATGTGTAATGCTTATATGCACTAATTGGAAGAGGGAAAAAAAAGAATTCGAAATCCAAGTTTAACGTTTGCTAGATACACATGATTGATGATAGTTCTTGAAAGAAAAATTGTTATTAAATGACGAAGATCTACTTAAAGTAGATATGTTATGAACGGTTTTCATTGATTTTCAATTATGAGTGGGTTTGCGATTTCCATGAGCTTTGGAAACAACCCTATACAAATTTTCAGTATACGTTCAATGCGCGGCTACGTTTTGGTGTAGACCACAAATAATTGTACCTCCCGATATAATGTATTTGAGACGTTACTCCACTGAATTGTTTGCAAATTCACTGTTTTTGTTGCCTAAGCTTTCCCATGAATAAAAATGTACAAAATACATACATATGTATCCGTTTAGTTATCGCCCCCATATAACGATATCACAGATTTTAAGCACTTTTACATACTAGTCATAAATATTAAATATATGTATATGTATGTGTTCTTCTTCAGATAAAATGCTAACGGAATTGTCTTGTTTAGGTTAATGTGAAAAATTACTAAATTCGTCCGGGCCGAACTTTTTATATAGAGGCTATAAGAAAACATGAACCTATGTTGAAAATTTTTGGTGGAGAAGTTTTGTCATCACTGCAAACGTCAAATGTCAATCTAGATAATAGTTCGTTCAACAAATGTAGCTAAACTCCCCAAAACATCTAAAATCTAGAGGTAGCGTAGTATGGGGGCTATAAAGAACATGAACTTATATTGTAAATGTTTTTGGGGGAGAAGTTTTGTGACTACTGTGAACCTCAAATGCAAAATTTCAAATAGTTGGGTTAACAAATGAAACTAAACTCTTCAAAACACCTTAAATCGGGAAATTCCGTTATATGGAGACTATACCAAACCATGGACCTATATGTCGACATTTTTGCTGGACAAGATTTGTAAATATTAGGAACCTCAGTTGTCAAATTGTAATTAGTTCGGTCCGAAAATGAGCCGTATTGTGACCACTAAGAACCTCAAATTACAGGTAATTCGGTCAAAAATTCTCAAAATAGGGCAAATCGGAAAGTACCGTTTTATGGAGCCTATACCAAACCTATGTTGACAATTTTTTCTGGAGAGGTTTCACGACTGCATTGAACTTCAAATTATTAGAACTTGCGGTTTCCAAGCAAAATCGCGAAAACCCAAAATAAACCTAAGAATGTGAATTTTGGCCTCATTTTTCATCTATGAACATTGCTGTTTCATTTGTTTTGATGATTTGTTTAGGAATTTAGGCGTACAGAAATAAAGCCCCAAGAAATAACGCCCCAAACGGGAATGAAAATGGACCCCATTTTTTGGGGTGTTTTTACAATTTGAAAAATTGCCCCAATACAAAAAGGCCCCAAACTAGAAAATTTGGCCCCAAAAAAATATTGCAATTATGCCCCAAAATTTCATTGGGGCCAAAATGCATTTTTGAAATTGGGGTGCATTTGCAAAATGCATTATCACCCCAAACAACGAAAATGCAATTAGGCCCCAAAGTATGCATTCACGCCCCAAAATATTTATTCACTTAAATTTGGGGTGTAAATGAAGCCCTAAATTTGGGGTGTAATTTCAAAAAATATTTTTAAAGATATTCATTCAATAGTTTGTAATATGTAACTAATTATGACTGTACTTTTTTATGCATGTTAAAGCATGTTAAAGCCACCTAGAAACAAGCTCTTATTTTCAAGTGTACTAGCAGGCGTCTATGAATGTGATAAAAATAAAAATTTTAAATAAAATTAAAGACGATTGCGTAGGAATCGCAAAATCTTTGGGAAGTGGATCGTCGGTATCAAGTACCGTTTGTAATGTTTTTCAGAAACATTGTGATAAGTGAGTATTTTTGTACCAATTTCTATATACATATATGTATGTATATATTTTTATAGTATCAGCAAGAATCACAAAGTATATATTTTAACAAAATACAAAGAAGTTTGCATCACATCGTTAGCAAAAAATTTGTGCCGGCTCCAAAAACTCCTCATCAAATAGTTGAAGCATTCATGCTCGAAAAGGTGTGGACAAATTTCGGTCTGACCAAAAACCAAACAAACCCGAGACAGACTTTAACTTCTCCATATCTCCAAATCAAGTCAAACAGAATTAGAAAGAAATGGAAAGTAGCTGAAGAAAAATATTTTAAAAAAATAATTTAAAAAATCAAACAGAATTAGAAAAAGTGGAGAGTAGCTGAAGAAAAATATAATTAAAAAATCGCGCGATTTTTTAAATATATTTTTCTTCAGCTACTCTCCATTTTTTTTTAATTCTACTTGAATTGATTTGGAGAGAAAAAATATATTTAAAAAATCGCGCGATTTTTTAAATATATTTTTCTTCAGCTACTCTCCTAATTCTGTATACTAAAAAAAAATCGCTCGATTTTTTTAATATATTTTTTCATTCCAAATCCATTCAAACAGATTTAGAAAAAAAGGGAGAGTAGCTGAAGAAAAATATATTTAAAAAAATCGCGCGATTTTTTAAATATATTTTTCTTAGCTACTCTCCCTTTTTAATAAATCTGTTTGATTTTTTAAATATATTTTTCTTCAGCTACTCTCCATTTCTTTCTAATTCTTTTTGACTTGATTTGGAGAGAAAAAATATATCTAAAAAATCGCGCGATTTTTTAAATATATTTTTTTTCTCTCCAAATCAAGTCAAACAGAATTAGAAAGAAATGGAGAGAAAAAATATATTAAAAAAATCGCGCGATTTTTTTAGTATATTTTTTCTCTCCACGTCAAGTCAAACAGAATTAGGAGAGTAGCTGAAGAAAAAAATATTTAAAAAATCGCGCAATTTTTTTTAAATATATTTTCCTTCCTTCCTCTGTAAAAAAGGAAAAATAAATGCCTTAGCATTTTTAAATAGGATGGTGTTTGAAGAAAACGCTATATGCACAAATATGCTCCCAATGGAAGATGAGGTATATAAATTAAACATTGTTAATAGGTGTATCTTTTTTACTTTCTTAAGTTGCTGAAACATTTTTTCAGCAGCTTTTCCTTTACACAACTGTCAAAATCTGCAACGTTAGTAATAATTATTACCAATTGTTATTACTTATCATATAATTTTTTGAATTCTATGAAATAAGTGTTTACTTTTGCTTATTATTACTAAAAATTATTGTTATTTTGAGTCCTTCAATTTTTTTCGTTTTTTTCTTAATAAAGTTTTCGAAATTGCACCCCATTTTTAGATCATATCTTAATAAAAACTTTAGAAAATTCACCCCAATTTCTTGTTTTTGTTAAACACTAAAATATATTTAGGCCCCAAAGATGTTGCAAAAAGGCCCTAATGAAAAATTCAATTAGGCCCCAATATTATTTAGACCCCAATTTGATTTTCAAATTTTCGATTTACTTGTTGTGAAGACAATTTGGCCCCAACAGTTAAATGAAAAAAGGTCCCAAAAAGACGAAATTAGACCCCAAAAGTTTTGTTGTTGTTTTTCATATACCTGTTTGGGGCCTATTTTCATTTTCAATTTGGGGTGTTATTTCCTGGGGCCTTATTTCTGTACGCCGGAATTTATATTGAATATCTTAAAAATTTCTTTATTTCTTAATTTTGAAAATGGTTTAGCAAATATTGCACCATCATTATTTAGTAATACTGAATAAAGTATTTTTGTGCCCGCGATAGTTTTAGCCATTCCATATCTCGAATTCAAATCTTCTTTCATATTTATATATTCTGAAGAAAATATCACTTTAATATTTGGTAGATTATTCGGCTCGGATGCCCATCCATATACTTCCCGCGCTATAGTTATATGACCACCAATTTAGTTAGTCAGTTAAGTTAAATCGAACAAGTAAGAAAGTATCAGTCAGCTGTGCTGTCGTAAATATACCCTCAGCCTATGACCAAAAAAAGAAACAAACAGTACAAAAATATATTAATTTTGTATCACGAGTTTGCTTCAAAATACGTGGAATCTGTAGGTATGGTAATGTCGGGCTATACCAAATTATTAATATTTACCAACAATTTTAGTGGGCAAACTTCTGATTTAGAGAGGACACGAAATTTTTGAAAATGTTGAGAGTTCCCAAATTTTCTGTGGGTACCCTAAGGACGGGACCGATATAGTCAATATTCCAACCGTATACACGAATGTATGAAGTAATACGATGTGCAAAGATTTAGCCAATCAGAAACACCCTGCGAGAGTTATCCTGTGGATTTTCCATTTTACTTGGGACCGTCCGGGTTTCATGGAGCTTTTAGACCAATAACTCAGGAAGTATGGACTTGGGCAAGAAAAAATTGTACCGTAGTAGAGGAACAACCGCAAGGACAACTGAAAAAAATCAAACCGACCCGAGAGGAGCTGAAAAAGTCCACAAAAAACCTATATCTGAATTTCTTATAGTTTTCAAAAATATAATGTTTTTTTTGCTATTTATTTTGAAAATTGTGAGAAATTCAGTTATAGGTTTTTTGTGTGGGATATAGACCACTATAACTTAGCCATTTGTTAACCGATTTAAAACAATAATACCTTATTCAAAAGATATTATTCACCCCTTTAAAAGGAAGAAGGATCTAAAGAAATCCGTTGTGGAAAAAATAAGATAGGCCCGTTTAAATTTGAAAATGTAAGAAAACCAGATTTTCACTACTTTTACCGTTACAAAAAAATAAAACGAAGTGACTCAAACGAATTAAAGGCATTTTCGTTCTCCATGGATCCCAACATGATGGAATTTTGCATCAGAACGCTTAAATATTTTTCTGGTCAATTTTTGTAGCACAGTGTCATTTATCGACATTTTCCGAAAAGTTTGCACCTTCTCAAGACCAAAATTGCCTGAAAAAGCGTTTCAATGGTTTTGTGATGCATTAGAGAGTTCTTAATTACTGTCTTGCCTACAATTTTTGTCTTTGTGTTGGCTCGAAAATCTCAATGGTTTGGCTGTTATATGCCAAGATGTCAAAAAAACGTAGATAAAAAACTTAAACTAAAAATCGGGAGGCTCGATTTTCATCGTAGACATATGGTCCAGTAGACTTTTTTGCTCAGTTCAATCCCAGGAATTATAAACGCCCCGACCTATTATGTATGTATATTCAAATCAGATTACAGCCATTTCGTTTGGATGATGTGGGTGAAATTTTAAAAATACCGAAAATCCGTTCTATGGTTGCTATATCAAAAAGTGGACCTGTACCGACAAATCTCTGTCGGAATATTTTATACCCCCAACAAACACTAAATCCCAAATTTCAGCTATTTCAGTTGGATTGTGATGACGAAAGTCAATGCGTTCGTTTTCGCTCACACATTATATTGTTATATCATTGAATTGTTATTATATAATTAATATCGAATGATTGAATTTCTTAAATAAATATGGATTACATTATGTAATTGTCTACCCCTGTCGTACGTTACGGTCACTGGCCGACAAAAACCAAGGTCACGAGGGAGTAATAGGTGGTACCTATCACCAGAAGGTAATTGGTTCCATAAGAACCAGAACACAAATTTAATTAAAGTATTTAAGGAGTAATAGGTATCACCAGATTTTCCTATAAAAGGACGGCAGGAATTTGAAGAGGGATCAGTCGTGAAGTGAACCAGTGACGGAAACAAGTGCGCGAACAAAGTACACCATGTGAGTTAGAGTGGTGTTTTCTCTTAGACTTGAGTATCCCCTCACGTCTTACCCTCTGTGGTGTCCGTAGCCCTTGGGTCCCCCACCTAGAACTTGCCCTCGCGCCTATCCTTCTGGGGCGTCCGTAGCCCTTGGGTCCCCCACCTAGAAGTCTGCCCTCGCGCCTAACCCTCTGTGGCGTCCGTAGCCCTTGGGTCTCCCACGTAGAACTCTGCCCTCGCGCCTAACCCTCTGTGGGGTCCGTAGCCCTTGGGTCCCCCATCTAGAACTCTGCCCTCGCGCCTAACCCTCTGTTGGGTCCGTAGCCCTTGGGTTCCCCACCTAGAAGTCTGCCTTCGCGCCTAAACCTCTGTGGCGTCCGTAGCCCTTGGGTCTCCCACATAGAACTCTGCCCTCGCGCCTAACCCTCTGTGGCATCCGTAGCCCATGGGTTTCCCACCTAGAAGTCTGCCCTCGCGCCTAACCCTTTGTGGCGTCCGTAGCCCTTGGGTCTCCCACGTAGAACTCTGCCCTCGCGCCTAACCCTCTGTGGAGTCCGTAGCCCTGGGGTTCCCACCTAGAAGTCCGCCCTCGCGTCTAACCCTCTGTGGCGTCCGTAGCCCTTGGGTCTCCCACCTGGAACTCTGCCTTCGCTCCTAACCCTCTGTGGCGTCCGTAGCCCTTGAGTTCCCCACCTAGAAGTCTGCCCTCGTGCCTAACCCTCTGTGGTGTCCGTAAGCCTTGGGTCGTCGACTTAGAATCGCTCCCCGTCGTCTAACCCTCTGAGGTGTACGTTACCCTTGGGTCCTCGGCTTAAAATCGCGTCCCGTGGCTAACGCTCTGAGGTGTCCGTAACCCTTGGGTCCTGGGCTCAGAATTGCGTCCCGCTCCTAAGAATTGTGTCTTGCGTATAACCCTCTGAGGTGTCCGTAACCCTTGGGTCCTCGGTTTAGTATTGCGGTTAGTGTTTAACCCTCTGTGGTATTCGTAACCCTTGGGTGCCCAATCTAGATCTCGGCCCCCACGCCTAACCGTATGAGTTGTTCGCAGCCCTACACGTTTAACCCCTCTTAGAAGCTGCCCCCGTTAAGTCCCTTAGGTTCAACCTCTTCCATTACCCTGACCGCTGCCACCATACATACAACCCAGTGGAGTACTTATCCAGGTCTCCGCTAACAACTGACGGTAAGGAGTACTGAACCAGGTCTCCTCCGGACTTCACGAGGAGTACTTGTCCAGGTCTCCGTGAGCAATCGGACGACGAGGAGAACTTAACCAAGCCTTCCCCGAACGTCGCTAGGAGTACTTATCCAGGTCGCCACGAGCATCCAGATCCCCTGCTTAGCCAGGCCTCCCTCGAATTTAACTAGGGATCCAACATCAGACCTTGAAGGAGGCAAACCAGCCGGGTCACCAGATTGGAACACCGCCGCTAGCCCAAGGAACGTGTCCGACATCGAGTAACCATTTAAGTTCCGATCACTGTCAGAAGCAAACTAGAAACAAACCCCGAATAAACTCAAACTTTTTGATTAAAGCACAAATAATCGTGTGTTGGTACTCTCTCAGTCACTATAAGTTAAATTTCTGTGACAGACTCTGGTCCCCCGCAAGCTACCCAAGCTATAGAGAGGGAACTTGTCGTTACAAGATAATGCGGCTAAAATCGTCAAAATTACATAAATCGGAATATTAAAGAAGACGCTATGAGTATTTCTTTGGATATAGTTTTGTTCAGAATTCGTCTTTTCCAAGGAGGCGATATCTCTGGTGCGATAAATCTGAAAATATACTAAAACGTATATCTGAAGATATACTAAAACGTGTGCTGATGAGTAGCATCACCACAGCAAAAAATAAAGGAAATCAAAAACCACTTTTTTAAAAAAGTGAACGATTTCACTCAGAAATACGTATATATCGTCTGCTCCGTCGGAAAAGGTCGTAAGTCCCTTTCAATAAATTTTTCTGGAGGAAGAAAAAACATTCCAGCGCTTTCTTTATTAAAGATTTTATTATGGTGGTAAAGGCAGTATTCTTCGTTTATTTATTCCGCTTCCATACCTGTAATTTGTTTGATAAAGTTCCGTCGCGTTCGGGAGATAATTAGATGTCTTTGGACTTAAGACCTTTTCCTTGTACAGTTTTGTATTTGTGTTGGGACTTACGACCTTTTCCTACAATTTACGGACGTTTTTAAAATAAAATATACTTTACAAAACAATGTGTAAAGGTATTATAAGTTTGTTCTGTCCAATATTCGTGTAACATCGCGAAGTATTCGTCGTAGACCCCCTCCCCCTGCCATTTTTTCATATCTTGACGGGATAAAGCGATCTAGCTATGTGTGTCCGTCCATCCATTAACAATTATAATAAAACTACAGGCCTCAATTTTGGAACGATCGTCACGAAATTTTGTGGAGAGGTCGGGTTCCGACTAGAAGTGACCCCATTAGATGTAGGTTATGATCGAAAGGTGTGAAATGGACCAAACACACATTTTTTACCCGACTTTGTAGCTGTCCTGTAGATCGCAGTAATATTCCGATCGGAACGAAATTTTAAAAATGAATTCGGTTTAAGGCAAAGAATAAGCTTGCAATTTAACATGGTGATGAGATAATTATTAGCCGGTTTAATGGACCAAAACTTTTGGGTGAAATCTTATATATAAAAGACAATATGTGTATGTTTGTATGTTCCGCATAGACTCAAAAACGGCTGAACCGATTTTTTGAAAATTTCAGAGAATATACAAGGAATAACCGGAGTGAAAATATACTCCATATTTTTTGAATTTGGAAGGGGGCAGGCCCTATTTTTTGAAAATTAATGTTGAATCTCCGACCCTAAGTACTTATTCCATGTAATTTTCAGATTATGCACAGGGATGTCCCTTGGTCGGAGGAGCGGGTTGAACCTGTGCCCTATTTTTTAAATGCGCTATACACATACATATATATAACTTACGAACGAATCCATTTCCCCAATCCTGGCTACATATTTTAGCAATAAGAACCGACCACCCACACTTTCTTAAATATGCTACAAATCAATGGAAATACAAGATGTTATGTATAACGAAGCTTTGGTCTTATTGGAAAGCAAGTGTTTAGATTAGAAGGCAACATATCGATAGTTATAGTTTCATCAGGTATGTAAGATACATTTTAAGAAGATGGACACAGTCGGCATGCCTCAAGTCATCAGTTATTTGACGGTAAGTTAAAATTGCATATCGACACCAACATTTCTGAAGATTTTTATTATTTATATTAAATTTGTCATTCAGTTTGTAACATATCGATATATTCAGCGGAGACCCTATAAATTATATATATTGTTGATCAGAGTAAAATTCCAAGTCGGTATAACCATGACCGTCTGTCCGTCTTTTGAAATTAAGATACAGCTCGCAATTTTAAAGATAGATCTTCGTGATTTGGTATAGAAGTTTCTATTACTTCTAGGATGTTTGGTATTGACGCCTTCATATAGCCCCCATAGAACGGTACCTCCCGATTTCCGGTATTTTGAAGGTGTGGCCTCAATATTCCTCAGAAATGGCTGAAATATGGTATTTGTTCTTCGTTTGGGGTTTTTTGTTTTTGTCTGCAAACCATGTAGAATCTTCAGCATGTAATGTCTTCCTGCGTTTAGGAAGTTTATCATCAGAGCTTTCAGAATCACCGTGAAAACCGCAGGGAACTAGACCCATGACACCATCGTCTAATTCCATTCCAAATTTATACTGCTCTTTGTTAGCAAAAACCATGATGTCTTCTTAGTTTAATAACATTTCAATCAATTATTATTTTAGAATCATTTAATAATATAAACATTGCACTTACCCGCCCGTTAGAAGGTATTACTTTATTCAATTCAGAATACAAACTAACCTCGTTATGTGAATAAATGTCCCTAGAGAAACCACAATTTACCAGTTAATAAAGTTAAGTAAAATATACGACAGTAAAACAGTAAAAATCTTGTTTTTTTACAATTTTTTCAATATATGAGGTATTTAAACACATACAGCATCCCAATTTGTATCAATGAAAAGACCAGAAGTCCATCTTTCATAATCAGTTCGCTTATAAGGGAAAATAGATTTCAAATGTAAATCTTCGTTGCTATATAGAAATTATCACATTTTTGTTCAAAAGTTTGGTCCAAAGGCTCCGCCAAATATCGTCCGATTATCATCCAAAGGTGTAGGCTAGTTCTTTACATTGTACCCCAACCATGGATGGATGACGTTGAACATTATATCTGAACTACATTAGCTGTAGTATTCTTTTAAAGTATACATTTTCCTGTGGACTTACGACCTTTTCGTACTCAAATTTGTACGTTTTGTGGACTTACGACCTTTTCCGACAAGGGCAAAACATGTAGAAAAACGCGACATACTACCATTTTCTTTGTATCACACGACGTGTTTTGACGTGTACTATCATCCTGTAACAAAAACGCGATTTCCAAAAAAAGTGGACTTACGACCTTTTCCGACGGAGCAGACGATATATACTTTATAGGGTAGCAAATGATTATTTCAATGCTTTACAAATGGAAAAACAAACTTAATATACGCTCTTTACTATGGTGGAAGGTAAAATAAATAAAATATTGTGACTGTATGGGAATCATTTAGTTTGTTTGCGTTCATTGAATAAGACAATTTGCTAAAAGATATGAATTGCGTGTTTTAATTATGGAAATATATTTTCTCCAATCTGAGGGTATTCAGTAGTAGCGGTAACTAAATTCGTTACCAGCTAGCATTGCGTGAATGTATGTTGCTAATACGATGCAATTTTGTATCAGAGATGTGAAAAAGAAATTCGTGCTATAGGTGTACGATAATTTTTAAATGGAATTCTGAATTAACTTCCTGGTAAATATTGCTTTATTGCACTTTTTACTTACAATTTTGCAATGAAATTTCAAGCATTTCTTACTAATTTTAAGTTCAAATATGTAATGCAGTACTTACTTACACTTACAATTGTTTTAGAGAATTTTAATTTTAACAATTTCTTTTGTTTTCTTTTATTTGTATAATCTTAACAAACTCTATACAAAGTTGTATATATGTGGTTTTATAATGTTAACAAAGAGTTTTGTGTAAGTAAATGGATTTCTGTTTGTTGTTGGTATTTATTTCATACAGTAAGCAGCAGCCATTCTATGCAACGTAGGGCAAAATAAACAGCTTGACTTTGTTGGTGGTACTTGTTTCACAATTTTCAATTGTTGTGCAAAGTTTTTCCATTATCATCACCATTTACTTCCTTTTGTCTGATGTGAAAGACAAAAGAATTTCAAACGATTTTGTTTGGTTTTGTTATACTTACATGCATTAAATTAAATAAATTTAATGTAAAATCGAGAATATTATTTGGAATGCCATAGGCAAGGATATTTTAAAGATTTGAGCTTCTTTTTTTCCAATTCTGTAAATAGAAATATTGTTTTTTGTTTTGTGAGGGTAGTAAACATGCATATCAAAAATTATCATTGTAGGTCCATATTCCTATCGAATCGGTTGTAAATTAACATTTAACACGGTGCTCTTGAATCAAATTTAAATGGAAGGTGCTTACACCTAGGAAGTTTTTGCGAATTCTGAAACTACAATGTTCATAGATGAAAAAAATCAAAAAACTAAAAAAATCGTCGGGGCGCTTTTTAAATAAATCGCGATTCAAGTTTACGTTTTTTAGGATTTTTTAGGTCTTCATGAGTTTGCTTGGAAACCGCACGTCCTTAAGAAATGATACAAAAGAAAATATTGTAGCTATGAAAATTCTCTACAGGATTGACTTTTATGATATCTTCGTAGTTTTTACCGTTATTGAGATATAGAAGTTCAGATTAGAACAATGGATTGACTGTATCGCCCTCTTATAAAACAATGTCACCACTGCAATTTCCCAACTTAAATTTATATATCTCAAAAACCGTACAACCTAGGAAAAAATTACAAAAGCCAATCTTATAGAGAATTTTCACAGCAACAATATGTTCTTTAGTCCCATTTCGAAATGATTTACAGTTTTCAAGCTAAATCCTGAAGACATAAGAAAAAATCTGAAAGTTTGATCTGAACCTCTATATCTCAAAAATGGTAAGACCTAGGAAAATATCAATCAGCTAATGTTTTACAGAATTTTCACTGCTACAACATTTTTTAGTACCATTTGAATAGGACTTGCGGTTTCCAAGCAAAATCGTGAAAACCGAAAAAAATCAATAACGGTAAAAACTACGAAGATATTATAAAAGTCAATCTTGTAGAGAATTTTCATAGCTACAACATTTTCTTTAGTCCCATTTCGATAGGACATGCGGTTTCCAAGCAAAATCGTGAAAATCTAAAAAAAAACTTAAAAATGTCAACTTGAATCGCGATTTATTTAAAAAGCGCTCCGGCGATTTTTTTAGATTTTTTGATTTTTTTTCATCTATGAACAGAATCCGCAAAAACTTCCCAGGTGGAAGCACCATCCATTTAAATTTGATTCAAGAGCACCGTGTTAAACTTTTAAATTAAATTAAAAATTTTTTTCAACATTCTGGATTTGGCTTCATGCAGGCTCTATCATTTGACATATGTATGTACATATTGTTTACCGCATGGTGGGGTGTATTAAGAAAATTATATTTAGCAGACTGTTTCCATAATTATTTTTTGTGTATTTCAAAGGCTCTTTGTAAATCGATTTGGCTTCGACATGTTAAAGTAATTAATTTTTTTTTTTAATGTTGACACGAATGTGGAGAAGAAAAACAAATAGACAATCTTTATAAATAACAAGTGAGCCAAGGCTATAGTCGAGTCGGGGCCGACTATGTGATACCCTACACCACTACCCCTGTTTATAAGCTTTTGACTAATAAAATCCAAATATTAAAATTGGGATAGCTTAGCGCCTTTGCTCTGAATGTCTTCATTAACACAGGTCAATTTTTTTGAAACGCATTTAAGTGTATCGACAGTACAACCCAAATAAAAAATGGAAAAGTGGGATGTATGCCAACCATCAATAGGCTTCTTTCTCTGTTAGACCCCCATCAACCCCCAAAATTTCGTGAGGATCCGATCAAAATTTCGTAGTGTGATTCCACAAAAATGGAAAAAGGGATGCATTACCGACTATTGCGATATCTCTGTTGTTTGACCACCTATGACAACCTACTTCACATCGTTGTAAAGGTGATATTTTCTACTTTCCTTGCCAGGTTTTGCTTTCGATATACCTCCTACAGAAGGGAGATATTAACTTTGAAATAAAACGTTGGTCTTTTTTCCAAATATTTTTTTTTCACATTCCGACCCCTGAATAATATCCGACCATTATCAAAAATCAAAAGGTTTTTTCCTCTGTGGGATGCCCAATAATACCCAAAATTTCGTGACGATCCAATTAAAATTGCGACCTGTAGCGTGATTTCCAAAAAAGTGGAAAAATGGGATGTATTACCGACTATTGCAATATCTCCGTTATTTGGATACCTACGCCAACCTGCTTTACATCACTGTAATGATGGGATTTTTTACTTTCATTGTCAGACTTTGCTTTTGGAAGGTCCCGAACCAAAGCTGTGATATTCGTCATTATTATTAAAATCGCCAAAATGAAAAGTTGGGTTCTATTAGCGGCTTTTGCGATATCTTCGTTGTTTGACCACATACGACAACCTAAGTAACATCGTTGCAAAGGTGATATTTTCTACTTTCATTTTGCTTTTGATATATCCCTTTTAGAAGCGGAGATATTCGCTTTGAAATAAAACGTTGTCTTTTTCTCCAAATAAGTTTTTTGCCCATTACGACCCCTAAATATTAATCGACCATCACCAAAATCAATAGGCTTCTTCATCTGTGTGACCCCCATTAACCCTCAAAATTTCGTGACTTCTAAAAGGGGTATATCAAAAGCAAAACCTGCTGATGAAAGTAGAAAATATCACCTTTGCAACGATGTTACGTAGGTTGTCGTAGGTGGTCAAACAACGAAGATATCGCAAAATCCGCTAATAGAACACAACTTTTCATTTTTGCGATTTTAATAATAATGACGAATATCACAGCTTTGGTTGGGGACCTTCCAAAAACAAAGTCTGACAATGAAAGTAAAAAATCCCATCATTACAGTGATGTAAAGCAGGTTGGCGTAGGTATCCACATAGTCGGTAATACATCTAATTTTTCCACTTTTTTGGAAATCACGGTACAGGTCGCAATTTTCATTGGATCGTCACGAAATTTTGGGTTTATTGGGGGTCCCACAGAGGAAAAAACCCTTTGATTTTTGATAATGGGCGGACATTATTCAGGGGTCGGAATGTGAAAAAAAAAATATTTGGAAAAAAGACCAACGTTTTATTTAAAAGTTAATATCTCCCTTCTGTAGGAGGTATGTCGAAAGCAAAACCTGGCAAGGAAAGTAGAAAATATCACCTTCACAACGATGTGAAGTAGGTTGTCATAGGTGGTCAAACAACAGAGATATCGCAATAGTCGGTAATGCATCCCTTTTTCCATTTTTGTGCAATCACACTACGAAATTTTGATCGGATCCTCACGAAATTTTGGGGGTTGATGGGGGTCTAACACAGAAAGAAGCCTATTGATGGTTTTCCATTTTTTATTTGGGTTGTACTGTCGATGCACTTAAATGCGTTTCGAAAAATTGACCTGTGTTAATGTAGACATTCAGAGCAAACGCTAAGCTATCCCAATTTTAATATTTTGAATTTTATTAGTCAAAAGCTTATGAACAAGGGTAGTGGTGTAGGGTATCACATAGTCGGCCCCGACCCGACTATAGCCTTGGCTCACTTGTTTTTATTTAAGTATTGTTCGTACCACTTTAGTTCAGTTGTTTCCGGCCTATCTCTTCCCTACACACCAACAGCGGGGCATATTTTTTGAAGCATTTTAATTAAGGGATGTCTGTCCTCAAAAGTTTAAACATTCTTGAGAACAATACACCCAAAACCAATTTTAGTATCATTTTGTACTTTTTCGTAGCTTTACATTAGGTATTTCTAAGACCATTTCCGGCCCCAGCGACCTTCATTACAAATTACACTGTGCGACAACAAAAAAAAATGACAAGGAAAATCGAGTAGATTATGAAAGTAGAGCTAAAAATATGAGACCCGTGTATCGGCATTTTTAAAGTTTACGTCGGAAAGTAACCAAAATAGGTGGGGCAAGTTCCGTCCATTTTTAATTTCTTCGAAATATTCGAATTAAGATATCTTGGAATCCTTGCATTTCAGATATATTGTGTCTTTGGCAGCTTTACTCAGGAGGATATGGGGAATATTTTTGATAGAAAAGTTAATCCTCATGCGGTTCATCAAAGGGGTCTTTTTTGTCCTTTTTTTGAAAATCTTTCAAAAACTCCTTAAAAATGTGATCGTATCAAATCCAAATATTCTACAAAATTGTTCGCCATAAAATTCTACTATAGGTCTCAGAATACACCAAATCTGTAACTCTTGTCTAATCGCCAGGAATCTCTAAAAATGAAAAACACGTTTTAGGGTTAAAGTCGGACTTCATCTGAGTTTATTCAAAATTGTCCCACAAAACATAACTTTAGAGAGATGATGTCAGAGACAAAAATGTTCTTCATCGAATTTCACTATGGGTTACCAAAGAAATGAAATGTCTATTTACATTTTATAACATGAAAATATCAGTATCAATGTTGCTGAAAAAACATGAAAATATTTCCCAATTTTTTTGATGAAAAATTTTTCCTTCTTTTTTCGAGTTGATACATGGAAGTAATATAAAACTTGGTTATAGGTGAAAAATGGCAAAGGATGAAAAATTCTATACAAAATTTCACTATGACTTTCAAAATAAACCATATATCTATGTATACTATTTCCTTAAAAAATTAGATTACGGATTTATATATATTAGGATGAAATTATATGTTTTAATTTTGGACTGTTAATTTTACATAATTCCATACTGGATCAAAATCTAGCAAAATCCTTTACTTTTTCGGAATATTGTTAAAGAAAGAAATGTTCCAAAAGAAATTTCATTGTGAGTCTTTGAATAATAGAAATCTGTAACCATAACGTATAACATTCTTAGCAGCCCTTGTTTTTGGTGTAGGGTTTAGGGCCGTATTTTACAATTTTTAATCAGATTGTCGTTGTGATTAAAAAATATAAATATCTTATTGATGGTTTTTCGTTATAAATTCATACAGAAGATGTTGTGTGTTCAATTTAAATAACTTTAATATATATTTGAAAAATATAGAAAACCCCAATCGGACCTGCCAAAATTGCGTATTTTTAATACTTTTAACTTAAATTACGTATTTAGGATAAGCCATTGGTTGCTTATATTGTTTGTGAAAACACATTAGAGGTCTACGGCTAGGGTACAGTGAAAATATAGGTATCATATGGGCTCTCACATGTACAATTTGGTGTGGTCTAAAAAACTACAATGATGGGACTCACTCCTCATTTGGGTGGCATTTACGGAATAAACCTTAGAAATTGACATAAACAGCTGTATCATGAATGACCATAACGAACCCAGTTAGGATATAGTCATTTATGTCAATTATGTAAAATTAACAGTCCAAAATTAAAACATATAATTTCATCCTAATATATATAAATTCGTAATCTAATTTTATAAGGAAATAGTATACATAGATATATGGTTTATTTTGAAACTCATAGTGAAATTTTGTATAGAATTTTTCATCCTTTGACACTTTTTACCTATATCCAAGTTTTATATTACTTCCATGTATCAACTCGAAAAAAGAAGGAAAAATTTTTCATCAAAAAAATTGGGAAATATTTTCATGTTTTTTCAGCAACATTGATACTGATATTTTCATGCTATAAAATGTAAATAGACATTTCATTTCTTTGGTAACCCATAGTGAAATTCGATGAAGAATATTTATACCCTCAGCCTTTAGGCTATGAAGGGTATATACACTTTCATACGGGCAAAATGTGCCTCATCGAAATAATGGTTTTAGACCCCAAGTATGTTTGGACGAAATGTGTTTCAGACAATTTGGAGTCGATTGAGCAATGTCCGTCCGTCTGTCTGTCTGTCTGTCTGTCTGGCTGGCTGGAGCGCACGATAACTCTCGAACGGATGAACCGATTCGGTTCAAATTTTGGCTTTCGTAATATTTTGCCCAAACTTAGTTTAAGTTCGAAGATGAGCTATATCGGTCCACTCCTTCCGGTACCTCCCCCACAAAAGTTCGAAAATGTTCGGAAAATTTGTGCGCACGATAACTCTTGAAGGGAGTAACCGATATGGTCCATACTTTGCCCATCGTGGAGCGTGTACCAGACTTAGATCAGGTTTTAATATGGACTCAATTGGTCCACTCCGTCGGGTACCTCCCACACAAAAATTTGGAAAAGTTCAGTTTAGGACCATCTCTCGAATCGCTTTGATTTTTGCTTTAACAACTTGTATTCACTGCCCTCCATACTACGGTATAAGTTTCATCAGGGGCAAGTCCATACTTCCTGAGAAAATAGCCTGAAAGTTGCAAAAAACCCCTATGACACCGTGTGAGGAGGTTGGAGGGCAAAATAACTCTCGAACAGGTCTGCCGATTCTGTCCAAAGTTTGGTCTTAGTAATATTTTGTCCAAACATAGTTTAAGTTCGAAGATAAGACATATCGGTCCACTCCTTCAGGTACCTCCCCCACAAAAGTTCAAAAATGTTCGGTAAAATTGTGCGTACGATAACTCTTGAAGAGAACTGGACCATACTTTACACATCTTAATATATCTACCAGATATAGATCAGGTTCAAATATGGACAATATTTGTCCACTCCATCCGGTACCTCCCACACAAAATTTCGGATACATGTTCACTTTAAGACCTGCTTTCGAATCACTTTGATTTTTGTTAAAGCAACTTGCATTCGCTGCCTCAATTGCGATGGTAAAAGTTGTTTCAGGGGCAAGTCCATACTTCTTAAGCAAACATCCCTGAAGTTGTAAAAAACCCCTATGGTACCATATGTAGTGGCTGGAGATCCATTCTTTTTAGTATCTCCTCCGCAAAACTTTTGATCTCTAATCCTAATTAACATTTTTGTCAGTTCAAACGCCCAAAATTCCCTAAATACATGCGTTTTTTTGGGAAAAAATTGTTTCAATATATACAGGCTGAGGGTATATCTCTGTCGGCCAAGCCGACTGATACTTTTTTACTTGTTTTGTCTCTGACATCATCTCTCTAAAGTTATGTTTTGTGGGACAATTTTGAATAAACTCAGATGAAGTCCGACTTTAACCCTAAAACGTGTTTTTCATTTTTAGAGATTCCTGGCGATTAGACAAGAGTTACAGATTTGGTGTATTCTGAGAGCTATAGCAAAATTTTATGGCGAACAATTTTGTAGAATATTTGGATTTGATACGATCACATTTTTAAGGAGTTTTTGAAAGATTTTCAAAAAAAAGACAAAAAAGACCCCTTTGATGAACCGCATGTGGGTTAACATTTTTATCAAAAATATTTCCCATACTCTCCTGAGTAAAGTTGCCAAAGACACTATATACATGAAATGCAAGGATTCCAATATATCTTAATTCGAATATTTCGAAGAAATTAAAAATGGGCGGAACTTGCCCCACCTATTTTGGATACTTTCCGACGTAAACTTTAAAAACGCCGATACACGTGTCTCATATTTTTAGCTCTACTTTTATAATCTATTCGATTTTTCCCATCATTTTGAAAAAAAAAATAATTTTGTTGCACAGTGTTATCGTTAATGCAATACCAAAATGGTACCAAATATACTACTTTGCGTACACCTGGGTATACCTTCAAAAAATTGCCGTCTTATATGAACCCAATATATACCAACCGCGATTATCATTTTCAACTTTATCAGAGCAATTTATAGTATTCTACATATAAATACATAAGTACGAATTTCCGAAACCTCTACCCAATATACCAAAATTCTTGCCAATACCTTTACACAATAACAAATTGCACAAAAGTCTAAAGCCATCCCCATATCTTAACATCACATAGCAACAATGACTCAATGAATAAATTGTAGAATTCCAGCTCTGTTCGTCCATCCTATAGCAAATTTAGACCAATTTAGTACTTTTCGTATATTTATGGTACGTATCTCTTAAACCACCTCCATATACCAACGTTACACACCAGCTCTGTCCCTACACCCAATAACAAATTATGTATCATTTAGTAATTTTCGTATACTTATGGTACGTTTTTCGACAAGCACATATCTCAACCCTACACTGACATTAATATCAAATAATAACAGTAATCTTATTTCCATATCTCAGTATTCTTTGTAAATCGTCCAATACCAAATTGTACCAAATTTAGTACCATGTAGTACTCCTCGTCGTAGGAATTTGAAGTTTCTCGATCAAAACTACCCAATTTTTAGTAGAATTTCAAGTTTATTTTGCACCATATCTTTGCTTTTCTTTAGTTTTTTATAAAACTAAGAAGAAACTGTCAATTTATGCAAACGTATTATAGACAATTAAAGTCCACAGCTTTCATAAGGTCTTATTTCCCCGTTATTAAAGTCAGAGTTCTACCAATTTTAGCGTTTTAAACTTGAAATATCTTTTATATATTCCAATTATAAAAAAATCGTAACAGTAGCATTCAATATTTGCATTTTTACTCAAGTTATTAAAGAATGTGCTATTCCGATGAAACACTTTAAACCGTACAAACTTTGGGCTTTGTGAAAGAAAAATAAACAAAAATTAGAACGGTACGTTATCGAAGCCAAACTTTTTGTTGAAAGATACTTCATAAGATAACAAACCAAGATATATAAACATTCCCGGGGTTATTCCACGGATATCGACAAAACTGAAGTAACAAAATGCAATTTGAAATGTGCTATAGACATGAAGAGAGTGATTTTGCTGAAAAAATGGAAAGAGTGTCTGAATTCAGTCTGGAAATAAATGTGCCAAATTTTATCGAAATCCGTTTAGATACATATTTTCGCCCATTTTGACATATTTGCTGCAACAAGCACGATATACGTCCGATTTTGATGAAATTTGGAACGTGTGACTCAATCCGCTCTAGAAATGAATGTGCCAAAGTATATCGAAATAGGTTCAGATTTGGATATAGCTCCCATAGTATTTTCGGCCGATTTCACGTAATTGCTGCACCAAACACGCTATATACGTCCGAAATTTGAAAGGTGTGACTGAATTCAGTCTGGAAATAAATGTGCCAAATTTTATCGAAATCGGTTCAGATTTGGATATAGCTCCCACATATGTTTTCGCTCGATTTCACGCACCAAACACCTTATATCTGTCCAATTTGGATAAAATTTGGTATGTGTATTAATGTACCATATTATATCGAAATCAGTTCTGATTTATATATATCTCCCGTATAAATTTTACATGTTCACAGTGGTGTAGGTTATCATATAGTCGGCCCCGCCCGACTTTGATCCTTTCTTTACTGGGTTTTAAATGTAATTGTTGAAACCATTTCCTATTCTATTCTATTTTATTTCAATATTTCGTTTTCGTTTTTTACTTTACTTTAATATTTGTTGTTTTGATACAAGATATTTGTGTATCAACATAAAAGAATTTATATTGATAAATTTACCCAATTGTAATAGGAAACAATTTCAATTATTGCATTTCGTAATAAAAAAAATCTAATCTAATAATGCCAGTGTTTTTATATCTTCCAGTAGATTTGCCTTGCTATTCGATCAAGTTCTGGTCTATGAAAATTGCATTCACATGCATAAACTAACTCAACAGTTTGCTTTGTTTTTGTTTGCTTCGAATGCACGTGGACTATATAAATCAAATTTATGACTATTGACAGGAAACTTTAATATCATTTAAACATCAATCTCTATTGATTAAAAAACACAAAAAAGCATGCGTCGATTTGCTCGTTTGATTTTAATTTGAAATTAATTTGACACGTATATCAGGCTAATGACTCGACAATAAATGTAAATCTATGAGACTTTTCAATTGTTTTATAATGGAATTGGAAGTGAGCAATATGTCGATTGACTTGAGCAATGAATTGATCTGAAAATAATACTTTTTATAATGGTTTAATCAAAAAATTATTCTAAGTTAAACGAGTCAAATACCTGTCAACATTACATATAACAACACATAAAAAATATTGAGTGAAATTACTACCGCTACCATATTATGAGGAATGTATTACATTTGTCATTCCGTTTGTAACCTTTCGAAATAATCATCAAATACTTACTTACATAGTTGGCTCTCTATAGATTATTTGTCCTATAAGCCGAACCAAGAAAAGATTTCCATTCCTGTATATTTGTTGCTTTATTTCCCCAATTTGTAATACCGCGTTTTCGATCTCCTCTTCAACTTCTTTACTCCATCGAAGCCCTGGCCTTCCAGTCCTGCGTGTACCGCAATGCGGGCCTTGCCAACGCAAGTGTTTTATCTCGCTGCGTTGAACTATATTGATGTCGTTGTATAGGCGATACAGCTCATGGTTCCTACGATGTCGATATTCACCGTCAATCCATATAATTTTTCCCTCAAACACACCAAGCACTGTCTTATCGGCTTGCGCAAGCCCCCAGGCTTTTGAACTATACATGAGCACTGGTAGTATCAGTGTTTTTAAAGTTTTATTTTTGTTTGACGAGTCAAAGTAAGATCTGCTGACCAATGCGAGGGCTGCACGATAACTTTCTGGCCTAACAATGAAAATACGAATATTTAACATCAAAAATAGTTTCATTGCTTTTTAAGTAGTCTCCGGCTTGATTTATACACTTTTTATGCGGGCAAACCAATTTTTGGAACACCTCCAAACATGGTTTTTGAACGCTTGAACAGCATCTTCTGGCGACGAAAATCGTTGACCACGCTTTTCTTCTTAATGTGCGGGAATCAAATGAAGTCATTGGGTGTCAAGTCAGGGCTGTACGGTAGATGGCCCAACAATTCCACGTTAAGTCGGATCAAAAAGGCGCTGGTTCGAATCGATGAGTGAGAGCTGGCATTGTTATGGTGTACAAAGATTCGCCTTCTCTTGTTCGTTTTTCGAATTTCTCAAGCAAACGAATTATAGTATACCACTCAGAATTAACCGTCCTACGTTTCTCAAGCCGTAGAGCCACATGGTCAGTTTAGCCATAGAAACAGGCGACCATTTGCTTCGAAGTGCTTTTTCCATTAACAACTTTCCCACGGTCGATTGCTGTCTTCGATTTACTGTCTTCGATTCACATGCCAGGAAAGGTCACGCAGGATCTAGTGGATGAACTAGGGAGCACAGATGTGATGCTAATGCCCACCAGTGACAGTGACAGCAGTGACACCAACGCCAGAGATGAGTACATTTTCAATTTTATTTTAAAAAATTACTCTTACGTTTCAAAACAGACTAAGGCGGGAAGTCATTGACATGACCAACATGGACGACTCCGATATAGAGATTTGGAAGGTATCGGAATAGTGCTCCTTCTCGGATCACAATATGATACTCATTCAGATCTCTATACTGGGATTAACACAAAGCCCCCATAAAAATCCCAGGAGAACGGATTGAGGTAAATTCGAATCTCTCCGCACAGTCGAGGAAGGCAAGAGAGCTGTGGATTCCCTAACTAAAATCCTCCGGATGAGCTATGAGGAGTCCTGTCCAATCACCTATCCGGGGAAGAAATCCCAACCGGTGTGGTGGACCAAACAATTAGCCAATCTGCGTAAATCAGCAAGGAAATCCTACAATAAAGCCAGTAATACGAAACTCAGTACGGACTGTGTACAGATTGGTAGCTTAACGGTTTACTGGATATCGGGAACCGATCGGTTTCGCTGATGGTTCGTGGATAATCGGGAGCCTGGTGTATAGATGATGGTTTGCAGATTTTCGGGATGACGCACTGTGGGCGAAATTCAAATCTAGCGGGGAAAAAGTCCGAAAACTGACCAAGACCAAAACGTGGACCTATGACCCCCATGATTAGAACTAATGTTATATACCCCTTGAAGACCCTTAATACCAAAATACAGCAAAATTCACAGTGAAATGTTTTCCACATACACAAAATGTGGTATTAATGACTGTTCGCAGGCAATCGGGATGGCGGTTTGTAAATGATCGGGAACCTGCTGTATTGACGAAGGTTCGCAGGTAAGCGGGATGACTGTCTGTATATAATTGGGAACCAGGTGGACTCGGCGAGCGGGTGTTGATATTCGGGAACACTATGGATTCGGCGTTCCGCTGCTGATGCTCGAAGAGCCGATGGATTTGGTGTCGGGCTGTTGGTATTCGGGGACACTGTAGATGGTGTTCCGGAATACGATGGGTACGGCGTTCGGGTGTTGACACGATGGATTCGTCTCTCGAGTTTAGTTTTAGTCTACGGTCTAGTTTCTACCACGTATATAGTGTAACTATAGTCAGAATAGAGGTCTGTTCTATACTGACAAATTTGTACACGGAAGATGTCAATAATGTTGGATAACGATCGGATAATATTATCGAGTGAAATTGACTATAGTGTTTGTGCGAAAATCATACAAACTTAATTGTTGGTCATTATTAGAGGTGGACAGTGGGTAAATTCCCTATGGGTAAATACCCGGTAAATTGGGTAAATACCGGGTAAACACCCATTTGTGGGTATTTATTTGGGTATTTACTATATTGAATCGCCAATACAACATCTTACACCCTATTTTTGGGTTTAGGTTGTTAAATCGTTTCAAAATGGATAGTTTTATATTACGTTAAACAAATGGGTAAATACTTGGGTAAATACCCGAGTATTTACCCAAATGTTGGGTAAAAACTCTTTAACTGTCGAACCACTTGATGTAGTCTGACGAAATTTTCAAATCTTATTTATATCGAGAGAACATCTGGTATTAAAAATGGGGTCTCTGGGTCCATGTTTTCATATAGCCCCCATATAACCGTACCTCCCGATTTAAGGTATTTTTCATCTATTAGACACATTTTACAACCAAATTGGCTGTAATTTGGCACAGTGAGTCCTCAATGATTATAAAATATATTTGTAAAATTTTGTCAGCGTAGGTCCACGTTTTCTTATAGCCCCCATATAAGGCTACCCCGACTTCGAGTATTTACCAAAATATTGGGTAAAAACTCTTTATCTGCCGAACCACTTGACGTAGGCTGACAAAATTTGGCTCTAATATATATTATATCCATAGTATTAAATGTATTGAAAATGTAGTTCCTGGATCCATGTTTTGGTATAGCCCCCATATAGCCGTACCTCCCGATTTAAGGTATTTTTTATATATTAGACACGTTTTACAAACAAATTGGCTGTAATTTGGCAAAGTGAGTCCTCAAGGAGTATACTCGGGTATTTACCCACTTGTTTAAAGTATTGTTAACTATCCATTTTGAAACGATTTCACAAATTAAACCGAGAAATAGGGTGTAAGATGTTGTATTGGCGATTCAATATAGTAAATACCCAAATAAATACCAACAAATGGGTATTTACCCACCGGGTAAACACCCCGTAAATACCATACTTGGGTAAATACCCGAGTATTTACCCAAATGTTGGGTAAAAACTCTTTAACTGTCGAACCACTTGACGTAGGCTAACAAAATTTGACTCAAATCTTTCTTATAGGAATATAACGCTAGGTATTGAAAATGAAGTCTCTTGGTCCATGTTTTGATATATCCCCGTATAGCCGTACCTCCCGATTTAAGGTATTTTTCACCTATTAGCCACATTTTACAACCAAATTGACTGTAATTTGGCGCAGAGTGTCCTCAATGAGTATAAAAAATCTTTGCAAAGATTTGTCAACGTAGGTCCACGTTTTCTTATAGCCTTCATATAAGTGTATCCCGATTTCGAGTATTTATCCAAAAGTTGGGTAAAAACTTTTTATCTGCCGAACCAATTGACCGAACCGATTGCAAAAATTGGGCTGAAATCTTTTTTTATCAACATAACTTTTGGAACAGAAAATGGGATCTTTCAGTCCACGTTTTGATATATCCCCCATATAACCGTACCTCCCGATTTCAGAAACTCATATTGGGGCTACAAGAAAACGTGGACCTACGTCGACAAGTTTTTGCAAGGATATTTTATACACATTGGGAAATCACTGTACCAAATTACAGCCAGTATGATTGTAACATGTGGCTAATTGGTAAAAATATCGAGAGGTACGGCTAACTTTGTCAGCCTACGTCAAGTGGTTCGACCGTTAAAGAGTTTTTACCCAACATTTGGGTAAATACTCGGGTATTTACCCACTTGTTAAAAGTATTATAAAACTCTCCATTTTGAAACGATTTCACAACCTTTAACCAGGAATAGAGTGTAAGAAATTGTATTGGCGACACAATATAATAAATACCCAAATAAATACCCACATATGGGTATTTACCCAATTTACCGGGCATTTACCCATTGGGCATTTACCCACTGTCCATCTCTACTCTACACAAAACCCATTATATGTATATTAGGCAGTAGGCCCGTTTTCTAGCAGACCCGTTATTGCAATTTGCATCGGGGGGAAAGGTCAGTAGTTCTTTTTCCATATGAAGGCTTCTTTGCCGGTATATGCCCTCCAGGAATATTTTTTTTATTTTTCATAGAAAATAAATGTTTAATTTCACCCACTAAATAATATCAGATCATCATCCAAAATTGTAGGCATCTTCTTTTACCTAAACTCTTACCTCGTGCAAAATTTCGTGACTACTGTGCTACAATTTCCATCTCTAGCGTGTTTATTATTACACTACAAAAAATAACTGAGTATATTAGGCTGTAACTCTGTTATCTTATCATGTACACCAACACAATTGACATCAATAGAAAGGTCAAGCGTTCCTCCTCCAAGTAAAGCTTACTTGCCCGGAATGTCTCTTCCAGAAATATATATTAAAAATTTTCACAATATTCACACAAAACTTGTGGTCCATATCACCCGCTAAATAGTCCACGGTCATCACCAATAAAAATAGGTATCTATTCTGGTCTGAACCCGACCTACATACAACATTTCGTGGCGATCGGTCCATAATTGCGGCCTGGAGTTTGATTACAATTTATAATGGACAGACGGAGGGACGGACACACATCTCAAAAACGCTTTATCTCGTCGAGATATAAAGATTGGTATACCACATTGGGGGTCTCCGACGAATATTTCGCGGTGTTACATGAATATTTACCAAAACAAACTTATAATACCCTTTCCGCATAGTGGTGTAGGGTATAATAATAATTACGTATCTTCGTTTCTAATATTATTCCATAGAGTGAAGCTATATTTCAACTTCACATCCGCCTTTTAAGCAGAATGTCATGGGTTGCATTCCCCGGCGAGGTAACATCAAACTTTCAGCAGTGGCAAAATACACCTCAGTAATGTTGGCGACATTTTCTGAGTATTTTTCAGCCACATAAAACTTCTCTAAAAGTGGTATCTTAGGACACGCCTTTCGGACTCGGCAATAAACTGTAGGTCCGAAGCTTAGTGTGATAAAGTGGCAGAATCGGCAAAGTTATATCTTAAAATAAGCTTATTTGTTCTATAAAGTAATTTTGATTTGCTGAAAGCTAATTCCCAGGGCAGTGATGTAGGGTATAACACATGGTCGGCCCCGTCCGTCTATAAACGTTGCTTACTTGTTATTGTTTTAAATTTAAAATGTTCAAATATTTGTCTGTTCTTGACTAAGTTCTCTTGTTTGTTTTGAAGGAAACACATAAATCGATTAAAGTCTCTGTCAAACTACAATGCCAACACCTAAATGGCAGTATTTATAAACCAAATCTACACAGTATTTTTGTTACAGAGCAATGCTCTCTCTCACATAATCACCATATATACAAATACAGGATATTAACACCTACAGCTGTATGTATAACCTTGATTTACAGCAGACAACAAAGGCAATTATGTGTTTAGAAAAGTGCCAGACAACTTGATGGAAAACAATTTACTTTATTAAGAAATTGACTAGATGATGATGATGATGACTACGCCAGCTATAAGATGAAAGTTTAATGTAATCATTTTTTTAGCATAAACTTGGTAGGATGCGTCACCGTACAAAGCAGTGTCTTATCATTTTTTTTTTTTTCGAAAAAAAAGAAAACAATCAGTAGCAAGGCAACAATAAACCGTTCAAGGTCATATTTGTGTTACTGTGTATATTTGTTCGATTGAGTAAATATTAATCAATGCTTCGAAAAAAAATCAATTACAGATATTAACATTTGCAATGTATAAAATTAAATATGAAATTATGAAGCTTCAATATTTAGAGGTTATATTAAAAATACATTATATTTGTGTTTCATTTCAGATAAAACAATCCTATGGCAGTTGTATGGAAATAATTTCAAATGAAAACATGAAAATTAAATTTAATGTAGTGGTGTCTCCATTAACAGTTCAAGGACAATAATTTGCAAATTCGCATTTCGATTTTATTGTTGTTTTACACAGTAAACGCAATTTAGGCACTGGAGAATGGGAAAAATGCAGATCTAGTGCGCAAACAATAAAAGGCTTTGCTTTAATGTATATTTATACATAATTATGATAAGGGGGGGGGGGGGGCACCTGACCAAAATTTTGAAAATTCATGTTAGCGAAAATTTCTTATTTAGCAATGATTTAAACCTTATTTTAGACGTGTATTACTGATGAAATAATTTTCATTACTATTTTTAATTAAAATGACGTATGACTTCTTGGCCAATTACCCCTCGTTTTCAGAACTTTGGTGTCAATATATCAGAGGTAATATATGTTCAAAACAATGTATATATTAATAATCTCATATATATTTTGGGTGTATCATTTATGAAATAACTCACAACTACGGTAAATGTTATGTAATTCAGTGATATCACTTCGGTAAGACCAAAAGATAGAGTATACAATCGGAAAACCTTGGAAATATCTTAACATTTAATTTTTTTGTTTACATGGAATGTTGAGGATCTTTCCTTTGTCTCCTACTTCACAAAAGTCCAAAATCGCGGCTTCAATTTTCCATTCCAATTTTATTGAGTAATTTATGGAAGGACTTCTTCTTCTTCACAAAGAATTTCTGAAGGCCGATAGTGGTTTTCTTGATAAAGAACTAGTGCTGAGTAATAATGAGGATGTCCATCATGAAATTCTAGCACCCAATCGCAGGTATGTAAATGACAAATTCTGTCGCCCAATCGTGCATCTGTTCATAAACTAATTTTGGAGTCCAATCGTTTGACTTCTCTTATAGAAATTCTGGTTTCCTATCGTGGTTCTTCTTATACATGAATCAAGATCAAGGAAAACTCTGGCAACCTGTCTTGAATTCTTTTAAAATGAAATTCTGGCGCCCAATCCAAGGTCTATACACGTATACATTCTTTTATACCCTCAGTCTTTACTCAAAATGTGTCCCATCGAAATAATGGTTTTAGGGCCAAAGTGTGTTTGGAAGTAATCTGTTTCAGAAAACTTGGAGTCGACTTAGCTATGTTCGTCCGTCTGGGTGGGTGCCTGGAGAACACGATAATTCGAACAGATCAACCGATTCGGTCTAAAATGTGGCCTTCGTGATATTTTGTCCAAATTTTGATCAACTTCGAAGATGGACCATATCGATCCACTCTTTCGGTAACCTTCCACAGAGTATTTCAAAAATCAAATAAATGCATTTTTAGAGTTCTCTGGATAATTAGTAAATATCAAAATTTCAGGGGCAAGTCCATACTTCCAGAGACAATGCCAACATGCGTAGTGGCTGATGCGCACAACTTTCGAAATGGATACTGCGTTGGTCCAAACTTTGTTTATCGCAATATTTCTGCGAGCCTTATATAAAGTTCGAAGATGGTGATTTTCGGTTTGCTCCTTCTGATATATATAATATATATAATTGTTCCACAAACATCCCTGAAGGGACGAGGAAAACTTCTCTCATATCAATGAGTGCACCCCGATTCATATTGGCTCAATGATATGCGACCTAAATTTTATTGCCGAGTCCGAACGACGTGTCTTAAGACACCACTTGTAGAGAAGTTTTTCATGGCATAAATACTCAGGAAATGTCGCCAACATTACTGAGGGGTATTTTGTCGCCTTTGAAAATTTGTTGTCGCCTGGCCTGGGAATCAAACCGCAGACCTTTAGCGAGCAAGGCGGGTGTGCATACCATTGCACCACGGTGTCACCCGCTCCTTTTGGTATTTTTCCCCCAAATTTCAAGAATTTCTGCTAAAGTGGTATGTGCGAATTTTCTTGAACGAAGCAACAGATTTGGCCTAAAATTTGGATTTAGTAATATTTTGTCCAAACTTAGTTTTAGCTCGAAAATTGACCATACTGGGTACATCCCTCACAGACCTTCGAACTGAATTGATTGGTGGGCGCAATATCCTTTAAAAGAATGACTCCCAAAATAAGATCTACTTCCGGTCCATTTCTTCAGACACCTCCTCCGCAGCACTTGTGATCAATGATAAAATCCGTCCGTTTGTTGTCAAGTTCATACGTCCGAAAATGGCTACACAATTCTGAAAATCTCCTAATACATAGCTTTGGGTTGAAGGATTTTGATTGTGTAGCCACTATTCGTTCTATCCATAGATAAAAGTTTCAGTTCACACAAGCTCAGGGTATATTCCTGTCCGCAAAGCCGACTGATACATGCTGAGATTTTGACGAAGAAGAATCTGTTTTCTTTTTTATTTCGTTTGTCGTCACAAAGTCCTTTGCCAAAGAAGGAAAAAGGAATATTTCTAGAAAAGTGCATCCATTGAAAGTACTTCCCAAAATACAATTCAAAGAGTAATCGACAGAAAAATCCTTTTTTGTACAATAGACATGAACTAATTTGTAGCAAGAGACCAGTTTCAAATAATCTCAACGGACACTGCGGTGGAACAGAAATTATATCATAAAAATGGTTGATATAGTTTTTTTTGCAAACTTCAAACATAATAAAGAATTTGTAATTATTATGATGTTCAAAATAGTTCATTATAAAAACGTGTTAGAGACTATATACAAAAGTTTAAAACCACAAAAATTAAGAGATTTTATTTTTTATTGTAGAATTGCTCTTATAAAAAATTTCAAAAACAAAACATCGCAAGAATGTTTTTTGTTTATAAGCCAAAGAATAGGAAGTAATATGCTGCAAACGTTCAATAAATAAACCCCCCCCCCCCCCCTTGCTACGTCGGTGGATTGATGTGTAAATGATATTAAAGTTTCCTGTCAATAGTCATAAATTTGGTTTATTTATTTAGTCAATGTGCATTCAAAGCAAATAAATTTACTCAACAGTTTGTGCAAGTGAATGCAATTTTCATAAACCAGAACTTGATCGAACGTCAGGGCAAATGTACTGTAAAATATAAAAACGCTGGCATTGTTGTATAGATTTTTTTATGAGGAAATGCAATAACTGATTTTTTTTTCCTATTACATTTGGGTAAAATTATCAATATTGATACACAGGCAGACCTTGTATCAAAAGAACAATAATTGAAGTAATGTAAACAAGTAACACGTAAAAAGTATAAGTCGGCTTTGCCGACAGAGATATACCCTCAGCCTAAGTGAATTGAAACTTTTGTGAGGGAGGTACCTGAAGGAGTGGACCGATTGAGTCCATATTGGAACCTCATCTAAGTCTGGTAGAAATTTCACGATTTGCAAAGTATGGACCAAATCGATTACTGTCTTCAAGAGTTATCGTGCGCTCAAATTTTCCGAACATTTTCAAACTTTTGTGGGGGAGATACCGGAAGTAGTGGGCCGATATTACGAAAGCCAAAGTTTGCACCGAATCGGTCGATCCGTTCGAGCGCTAGAGATGGTATTTACCCGCTTTCTTATAGCCCCCATATAAGGGTACCCCGATTTCGAGTATTTACCCAAATATTGGGTAAAAACACTTTATCTGCCGAACCACTTGACGTAGGATAACAAAATTTGGCTCAAATCTTTCTTATATCAATAGTATTAAAGGTATTGAAAATGGAGTCCCTGGGTCCATGTTTTGATATAACCCCCATATAGCCTAACCTCCCGATTTAAGGTATTTTTCTCCTATTAGCCACATTTTACAACCAAATTGGCTGTAATTTGGCACAAGGAGTCCTCAAGGAGTATAATATATCCTTGCACAAATTTGTCAAAATTTGGCTCAAATCTTTCTTATATCAATAGTATTAAAGGTATTGAAATTGGAGTCCCTGGGCCCATGTTTTGATATAGCCTCCATATAGCGGTACCTCCCGATTTAAGGTATTTTTACCTATTAGCCACATTTTACATTCATACTAACTATAATTTGGTACAGTGAGTTCGCAATATGTATAAAATATCCATGCAAAAAATTGTCGACTTAGGTCCACGTTTTCTTGTAGCCCCAATATGGGTTTCTGAAATCGGGAGGTACTGTTATTTGGGGCTATATCAAAACGTGGGCCCAAAGATCCCATTTTCAGTACAAGAAGTTATGTTGATAAAACAAATATTTCAGTCCAATTTTTACAACCTACGTCAATTGGTTCGGCAGATAAATAGTTTTTACCCAACTTTTGGGTAAATACTTGAAATCGGGATACATTTAAACGAGGGCTATAAGAAAACGTGGACCTTGATGTAAGTAAGATTTTGTCAGACTACGTCAAGTGGTTCGGCAGTTAAAGAGTATTTACCCAACATTTGGGTAAATACTCGGGTATTTACCCACATGTTTAAAGTATTGTAAAACTATTCATTTTGAAACGATTTCACAACCTAAACCCAGAAATAGGGTGTAAGATGTTGTATTGGTTATTCAATATAGTAAATACCCAAATAAATACCCACAAATGGGTATTTACCCAATCTACCGGGTATCCATTGGGTATTTACCCACTGTCTCTATCGTGCGTTCCAGCCAGACAGACAGACGGACGGACATGGCTAAATAACTTCAAATTGTCTGAAACGGATTTCGTCCAAACATACTTGGGGTCTAAAACTATTATTTCGATGAGGCACATTTTTCCCGTATGAAAGTGTGTATATTAGGGCTATAACCAAAAAAATACTACCACATAGCCGTGTAGAGCATGGAAAACTGTTATGATATACGGTGTCAATTTTTCTCTATCGCGAAAAAAGTTTCCGCACCAAATGCATGGAAGTTCAGAAATGCATTTTTTAATTTTATCTGTTATAACAACATATTTGCCTTTGATTAAAATTTTTATTTTTTTGTAATCTAATTTAAAATCATTATCATAGCGTTCTGGACCAATTTGTTCTCATATCGCGCCATTTCGGAGCATATTAGGAACTTTTGACACTATTGCAATTTTTGGTTTTTCTTTATAAACTCGTGAATTTTATGTTTATATTTTTTGTACCTATCGGACAAGAGAATTTGGGGTCATTTGCAACGAATTCGCGAAAGTTACAGGCTGTTTTTGTTGACCTTGCCTGTGAGAGTTGTATTTGTTTTCTACAAAAATACAACACCAGTACCATGTGGGGAATTTGGTCCTAATAATGAAAACGCGTTTCTAAGCTCGATTCGTTGAAAAAAGTTTCAGCACCGACCGCAATTACTAAAACCCTTTTGATATTTTTTCTACTTATAATTTTAAATTTGCTTTGTTTGAATAAATATTTATAGACAAAACTACATTTCTCACAGGCAAAGTCATTAAAAACGGTCTTTAACTTTCGCGAATTTGTTGTAAATGACATCATATTCTCTTGTCCGATAGGTACAAAAATATAAACATAAAATTCGCGAGTTTATAAAGAAAAACCAAAAATTGCAATAGTGTCAAAAAATCCTAATATGGTCCGAAATGGCACGATTTGAGAACAAATTGGTCCAGAACGCTTTGATAATGACTTTAAATTAGTTTACAAACAAAATAAAAATTTTAATGAAAAGCAAACATGTTGTTATAACAGATAAAATTAAAAAATGCATAACTGAACTTCAATGCATTTGGTGCGGAAACTTTTTTCGCGATAGAGAAAAAATTACACATTATTTCATAATAGTTTTTCATGCCCTACACGGCTATGTGGTGGTATTTTCGATATCTGCAAAAAAGTGCAAAAAGTTATATCCCTAGTGTATATCCTATAAAAGTTCAAACCCCGGTAACAAATCATAAATATACAAAAAATCACATTTTTTTGGAAATTTTTTTTTTTAAATTATTTTTTCAAATTATTAAAATTTTTTCCAAAATTGAAAAAATTCTCCTTGGGTTTTCATAAAATTTGTATTTGTACTCTTATAAAAACTCGTATGTTAAAAAATGTCCATTTGTGTCAAAAAGCTATAATTTACGAGTATATGGAAAAAGCACACATTTTTACCCATGTAATTTCAAAAAATTTAAAAAAGTGTTAAATTGACGAAACTGTTCTGGTACGGGCATCATTCTGTGAAAACGGAACATTGTTCCAAGCTGTTCCCTAAATGTTCTAGTCCACTAAACTTGGAATTTTACTAAAATTTAGTACCTGAGGAAAAATAAAATAGCTCACTTCGTGCAAACGCTACGGTAATTTATTAAAACGACTCTTAAGGACAATAATCCTACCTACTTAACAAAAAAAATTAGCACAATACATGTTATAGTTTCTGAGAAATAGCTGTTTCTTTCTCCAGAAATTTGTAAAAAAATACGTATTTTCCAAAATTGGGAAACATTTTTCGTTATAGGAGCACACCACGCCCACATCTTCAAATATGTTGATGTAATTTTTTGCTTTCCTTAGTTTCAATGTGTTTACTATCGAATCCCATATAGAAATTAACAATCGGTGACAAAAATGGGGGTTTTGGCCAGGAAAATCGATTTCTGAACCACTGTGCGTCGTATTAACCACGAGCTGGATCGGTTATACAACGACATCAGTATAGTTAAACGTATCGAGATACAACGATTGTGTTGGCTGGCCATGTCGTAAGAATGGGCGATGATGCATTTGCTAAAAAGGCCTATATGTACGGGCCGCTTGGAAGCGCACGCAGAACCGAAATTTTTATAGTTCATCGAGTAGGCAGAGGATACTTCTTCATTTTGCATTAAAGATTAAAAGTTGCTTTGAAAATGCATTACACAAGGGCGTATTCTTAAGTTAAGGTCACATTAGGCCACTGATGGGCAGAAATGCTCTGCCTCACACACAAAAGTGTAAAAAATACATGAGTCTCTCTCAATTTGCCCATCAGTGCATTAGGCAAATATTGGCTGTAGCGACCGGCAGTGTGCACTTACTGAGAGCATAAATGTCAATGCATCAATTTACATCAGAGATTAACACGGAGAGAGTATTACGGTATGTTCGTGTATGGTGAGCAAGGCTCCCAGATTGACGATTTATCGTTATTTTGACGATTTTGGTCAAAAATTGAAGAAACGATTTTTGCTCAAAAAATGGCAATATTTGGGTTCTTTGGCAACATCAAAAATGTTTTTGAAAGCAATTTTAAAACTTTATCTATGATAAGTCACATATATCCATAGAGAATTTCCTCATTTTGTGAAAAAATTGGATTCAGAATTTCTTGAACTAAGGTTTTTTGATTTTGATCACATTTGTGAAAATAGTGAAACGGATTTATTTCATTTATGGAATGCAATATTTGATTTGAAACATGTTGATGTTTAATAAGCTATTCCTATAAATACTAAATATGTATGGAAGATAATGTTATTAGCCTATTCCTCTGCAAATTGTCTGTGTGTTTTCAGCCAAGTAAATCTTAGTGAAAAGAAACGTCGAAATTCCCTCAATAAGGATTCAATGGAGGGGGTACTTTGTAACAAAAATTATTTGAAACTTAACAAAACCTATTGTTATTACACAATTAATTAAAACCGAATGATAAACTCAAATATTTATTTACAACTAGCAGACCCCGGTCCGCGTTGCTGGCCCGTCGTAATGAGTTTTAATGACAACTTTTTATCGACTTTATACTTGACAATTCAAAAATATGTATTTTCTACCTCACTTCTTCGGTCCATTGTCAAACCGAGAAGGATTTTAAATTTATCAACAGATTTTGTCTGTAACTTTTCTCTTACGGACTTTGTCGGATGTTTCGCCAATTTGTGTCTTTTAGGATTTATTATCGTCCATGTCACTGCCTTTATCCTAAAGCGATCTAGTTATAAAAATTAAAAAAAAAAATTGTTACATCGAATTCTCCCGCTTATTGAGACTTATATGTTCATGCCTGATGGACGGTTGAACCTCACCATTTAAGTACATTTGTAAATATATAGTTTTTCTTGATCGGGGGCGCAACCACCGTTGTCTCGAAAACTAATTTGCAACCTGATGCACTCATAAGTTTAGCAAATACAGGGATTATAAAATAATAGGCCCCGAAATTCGTCTACAAATATATAGCATTTTGGACCACGGGACATTCCTGAATATTTTCTGAAAATAAGTTTCATTAGTTTTGGAAAAATAATGTTTTGAAAAGAGTGGCCGTGGTCATCAGTTTTCAAGATATAACATATTAAAAAAAGTGGGCCTGGTCCGGTCACACAACTTCATTGCCTACCAAAATGTATGCTGAAACCGATATAATCATAAGTTTGGCTTATACATATAGCGTTTAACAGAAAGGCATGGGGAAGGTACCCCACATAACAACGGCAAACATTGAGCTTTTGCTGCAAATTTTATGGAAAACCCTTCAGTAGTATTGGAGTTATGACATACTAAAAAAACAGTTTTGGTCGGGCCTATAGGCCCAAAGAAGTACCTAGATTGTAGATTAATCCGTAAATTTTTATTCCGATACATACATAATTTTTGCAAATATAACGTTTTTTTTTAAATATCGCATAGGGGAGGTACCCCGCCCCCTCTGGAATTCAATAAAATATGTAACATGTTTTCGGGGGTGTGATAAACTTTTCTTTCCAAAAAAAACTAAGTTGGGTTATGACAGCATTTGATTTTTATTCATAAAGGTAAGGCGTTTTTTTAAATATGCCCTCTTCAAAATTCAAAAAAATATGCCTGTACATTCCCTGACATTTTCAGGAAAATCGGTTCAGTAGTTTTGTAGATGTAACATATTTTAAAAAGTGGGTATGGTCAAGTCTCTGGTTCCTAAAAACGTAGGTAAGGTCGGAGACACAACCACAATTGTCTCTCAAATTAACTTCCAAATAGAAACATCCGTAATTATTGTAAATATAACATTTTTAAAAAAGTAGGGTATAGGGGATGTTCCCCGCCCTTTCCGAAATTCAACTGAATTTGTAGCGTTTTTTAAGCGGGGACCATCTCTGTACATTCCCTGGCAATTTCAGGAAAATCGGTTCCGTAGTTTTTGTAGAAATGATAAAAATAGAAAATTGAAAAAAGTGGGCGTAAAAGTGGGCATGGTCAAATTTTCTTTGCATTAAAACCCAAGTCGAAGATCGGTCCAGCCGTTCTCAACTGATGCCATTACCAACGAACGATATTTGATTTTTATTTATAAAGATTTAAAAGTTTAGACAAATTGCGATTTTCTTGAAAATCCCCTGTAGATATAACCTAATTAGAAAGTGAGCGTGGTCGGATCTTAAGTCACAAAATAAGTACGTAAAGTTGGAGACACAATCGCCATTGACTCGCAAATAAATTCCCAAACCGATACATTCGTATTTGTTGCAAATATTGCATTTTTTACAAAAATAGGGCACAGGGCGGGTACCTACCGCCCGATCCGAAAGTCAAAAAATATGTAGCCTATTTTTATCGGGGACCAACCCTGTACATTCGCTGAAAGTTTCAGGAAAATCGATTCCGTAGTTTCGTAGATATAACATATTTAAAAAAGTGGGCGCTGTCGTGTCTTATTGCCCCAAATAAGTACGTAAGGTCGGAGACACAATCGCCATTGACTCGGAAATTAATTTTCAAGTCGATACATTTGTAATTGTTGCAAATATTGCATTTTTACAAAAATAGGGCATAGGGGAGGTACCCCGCCCGATCCGAAATTCAACCAAATTTGTAGCCTATTTCAACCGGGGGTCATCACTCTACGTTCCCTGAAAATTTCAGGAAAATCTATTGAGTAGTTCCGTAGATATAACATATTTATAAAAGTGAGCGGAAAAGTGGGCGTGGCCAATTTTTCATTGCATAAAAACCTTAACTGGACTATGACTAACATTTCCACAAAAAATTATCCAAATCGCTCTAGCCGTTTTCAACTGATTCAATTACCAACAAACGACAATTGAGTTTTATATATATACTAGCTGACCCGGTCCGCGTTGCTGGCCCGTTTTTTAGTTTTCCGTGTAAACATTAATAACTCATCTACATATTTATACATCTACACCTTTTCAGATTCAATTCGAATTATTTTAGTTGTAATTCAAGAACTCCATTTTTAATTCGTAACATTTTATTTGTAATTCGAAAATTGCATTTTTAATTCGAAACACTTCAATTGTAATTCGAATTATTCCATTTGTAATTCGAATTTATCTATATGTAATTTGAATTACTATATTTGTAATTCGAATTATTTCATTTGTAATTCGACTTATTTTACATGTAATTCGAACTGTTTTATTTGTAATCCGAATTATTCCATTTGTTTCTTTTTGTTCCTTTCCTTTTTATAAATGGAATAATTTTATAAATGGAATAATTCGAATTACAAATGGAACAATTTGAATTACAAATATAATAGTCGAATTACAAATGGAATAATCTGAATTACAAATAGAATGAAATGTTGCGATTTTCGAACCGAATTGACGTAACTATGCATTCCTCTTGAAACTTCATAAAATAAACATTTTAGCAAACCTCTCATGTAATTGTATCTCCAGATTTAAAATAGAAAATTCTTTTAATTATACCCTCCACCATAAGATGAAGGGTATAACTAACTTTTTGTTTCCCTTTCTAACACATCGAATTTTTTTTTATCAGAATAAAAATGAGCTAATATAGCGATGTTCTTTAGCTGAAATCAAGATACAGCCCGCAATATTTAACATTGAACTTTGTAATAAATTTCTCCTAGGATGTTTGGTATTGGAAATGGGTTATACCGGTCCACGTTTTGATATAAACCCCATGGAACTGTACCACCCGATTTTCGGTATTCGCCATTAAATGGAATTTAGTATTTCTTGGGGTATAAGCATTCCCATTCTGTGTCCAGTTTTTGATAAAGCACCCGATGTTGGGTATTTGCAAGATTTTACCAAATTATTAAACTGAAATGGCTTTAATTTGGTTTCTTGGGGGTCGTAAATACTTCTGCAGAGTATTGTCGCTACAGGCCCACTTTTTGATAAAGCTCCCATAGAACAATACCTCATGAATTTCTATAGTAAAGAGGTTTTGCCTAATTTTCCCACCGAAATGGTTGTTGTTGGTCTCCATCGGGGGTCGTAAACATACCTGCAGAGACTTGTTGGTATAAGTCAACGTTCTGATATAGGTACCATAGAACAGTTTGGAGGTCTCCCACCGTCATGGAAACAATTTGGTATTTAGTCCCTACTTTCTGCATTACCAGTAAGCTGAATAATGGGTTACTTCTTAAAATTTTTAAAAGGAAAAATTACATTGTGGTTAGGGGTTCGACTGTAGTCCTTGGCAATATTTGGTTTTCTCCGTCATAATTGTTTGTAAAGAAGACCTGCTCACATAGGGACTTAGCTGAACCGGTTCCGCGTTGCTGGCCTGTCGTTTTGGATTTCCATGTAAGCATTAGTAATCTATCAACAATTTATCTATCTAATATCGATATGTCGATGTTTTGGTATAACCCTCACACAATGGTATCTCCAGATGTAGAATAGAAAGTCACTTAAATTATAGCTTCTACCATACGATGTTTAAGGGTATAATTAACTTTGTGATTCTGTTTGCAACACATCGGAATATTCGTCGGAGAAGCTATAAAGTATGTATAAATTTGTGATCAACATAAAAAATAAGTCGATATAATGATATGCGTCTGTCTATCTGTTGAAATCAAGATACAGCTCGCTATATTTAACATATAACTCTTCAAATTGGTACAGAAGTTTCTATTTATTACTCGTAGCATGTTTGGTATTGAAAAGTTATAATATTAGTCCACATTTTGATATAGCCGCCATACCATTAATAGTGAATCTGATCCGAAAGAATAAAGTTTTCAAAAATTGGACGCAATCGCGATATTCTGATTCAAAAAACCCATTATTGACAGAGGCCACAATTACTATTGTTTTTACTAATACGTCTAATAATCTCTGAGTTTCGCTATTTGTTAAAACCTTTTATGTGAGAAGTCCCCCATCCCCTCCATTTTCTGTATTCTACCACCTTATGAACCTGCACACACGGAAGTCTAATTTAGAACATCATGTCAGTCTTAAATAATTTATATACATTTAGATACATCATAGCATAGTTTACCCGTCGTTTTAATGACCATTTCACATCTTTAGACTTTCCAGTCATTTAACCATCTTTGAAAATACGTTTTGCCTGATTTCTCAATCAGTTTGTTGGAATTTCGATCACGCAGCATTTTACATTATCGAGGTTGTACTGTATTCCAAAATGTGGGGTTCATCGCGCTTTCCCACTTATTGAAGCCAGTGTTTATAGCGTTTTTGTAGTCACGCTTACTAAAATTAAGGATATTATCTATAATAATACATTTTTGAAAAATTGGGCTGACCGCGATATTCCACTTTAGAGATGACCATTCAGGATCGAGGCAGTATATACCATAGTATTGCAAGTAATTTTTAAACAATACGTTCAAAAATATCCTTAATTTCACGTTTTCTTAAAAAATTTTGTGGGGGAAGTACCCTGGTCACTCCACTGACCAGTATGAAAAATAGCTAAAAACCTATTCTCAGACCTAAAAATTCCACATACAAAATTTCATCGAATTCAGTCCAGCCGTTTCGGAGGAGTTTAATTTCGAACATCATGGCAGACTCGAAGAATTTTATATATATATAGATTTACAATATGAATGAGTTAATTAAAGACGAAATGACTATTCAAATATTTATGTATAAAACAAGTAAGAACGGCGTTAAGTTCGGCCGGGCCGAACTTGTTATACCCTCCACCACAAGTTGTATTGAAGTAAAATGGAATAATTAGTTTCCTTTCGTGTATGAAGAAGTCTTAATACTAAATTTCAGCAAATTCGGTAAAACAATGTGAGGCACCATTCTATGGGGGCTATTTCAAAACGTCGATCTATACCGACAAATTTCTGACGGAAAGTTTTTAGGCTCAAAGAAGACTAAATACCAAATTTCTTATATTTCGGTAAGAGAATGTGGCGAAAACTAAAAAAATACCGAAAATCAAGAAGTAAGCTTCTATAGGGATATAGGAAGACGTGGACCTATACTGATAATACTCTTCTGGAATATTTTATAACTCTTGGAAGACGATATAACGAATTTCAGCCATTTCAGTATTACGAAAATCCGGAGGTACCGTTCTATGGGGGCTATATCGAAACGTGGACCTATACCGACGAATTTAAGTCAGAAATGGGGCAACATGAAAGCGTGGACCTGTACAGACATATTTCTGGCGAACAGGTTTATATCACATTGAAGACTAAATACCAAATTTCAGCCATTTTGGTGGAATATTGAAGACACAACCTTCAAAATACGAAAAATCGGGAGGTCCTTTTCCGTGGACCTATACCTATACAAATTTAAAGGGGAAGTTTGAGTACCCCCAACGAAGTCTAAATACCAAATTTCTGCCATTTCGGTGGAATATTGAGGCCACAACGTTCAAAATGCCGAAAATCGGGAGGTACCGTTCTATGGGGGCTATATGAAGGCATGGACCGATACCGACAAAGTTCTGGGGGAAGTTTTATACCACCAACGTAGACTAAGTACCAAATTTCAGCCATTTCAGTGTGATAATGAAGCAAAAACCTTCAAAATACCGAAAATCTGGAGGTACCGTTCTATGGGGGCTATATGAAGGTGTGGACCGATGCCGACAAAATTCTGGGGGAAACTTATGTACCCATAAAGAAGACTACGTACCAAATTTCAGCCATTTTGGTACGATAATGAAGCTAAAACCTTAAAAATACCGAAAATCGGTAGGTACCGTTCTATGGGGGCTGTATGAAGGTGTGGACCGATACCGACACAATTCTGGGGAAAAGTTTTATACCCCTAAAGAAGACTACGTACCAAATTTCAGCCATTTTGGTAGGATAATGAAGCTAAAACCTTAAAAATACCGAAAATCGGGAGGTACCGTTCTATGGGGGCTATATCAAAACGTGGACCGATATATCCCATTTTCAATACCAACCATCCTGCAAGTAATTAAAACTTCTGTACCAAATTTTGACTCTCTATCTTTTAAATTGCGAGCTGTATCTTGATTTCAACAGACAGACAGACGGACAGACGGGCATGGTCAAATCGACATAGAATTTTATGCTGATCAATAATGTATATACTTTATAGGGTCTCCGACGAATATTTCGATGTGTTACAAACGGAATGACAAATTTAATTATACCCTCCATATGGTGGAGGGTATAATAAATAACTTTCTTGATTAACTTTGAATACAAACGTGTTTAATAATTGAATACCTATTATATGTTCCTTTTAATAAAAAATATATTTAAATACATCTAAATGTGCGTATTTTAATTGTTGACGTTTTTTGACGATTTTATAAAATAGATTTGACGATTTTTATTTTAAAAATCGTCATTTTGACGATTTTCCATATAAATAATCTGGCAGCCATGATGGCGAGACTTAGTTTAAATTAAAGGTCTGTGCATATCTGATTTATACTCACTTGCTCTCAGTAAGCGCACATGACCGGTCGGTAGAGCAAATATTTGCCTAATGTAACCTTACCTTTAATATTATTTACATAAACCAAACCTTATACGCAGTGATGTAGGAATTTTTCTTTAAATGAATACTACTCACTTTAAATAACTAATTTTAATTAAATTCAATTAATTGGATTTAAGAATCAATTTAAACAACCACAATATAAAACATGTCATCTTGTCCTCTAGTTTTATCATTGCAAATTTTACATTTTATTTGCTAAATTTAATTTATTCCATTTCATCCGCAAGCAGTCATCCCAGTCAGTGTGAATAGAAACAGAAATTCAATTTCCATTTTCACAAATCTTCAGTTGCAATAAAATGTCAGAACACCAACAACGTTTTAGTTGTAGTACCTCGGCACTAACAGGAGAGCGTAAAAAAAGACAAAATTCAAAATGAAAAAATTCTACATTTTACAGCAGATGTCAATCAAATGATCAGCATCACCGGAAATGAATGCAATTTCAATGTTTAGTGTAACGCCATGATTTGATGGTATATTCGTTGCACACATATACAAATGTATGTCTGTGGTATGCAACACTTGTGTGCTACACTTACTATCTACTCTTAATGTTGATTACTGTCTGTCTATTTCCTAGTATATATGTTTGTTTGCGGAAATGTATGGTGATACATATACATATGTTAGTATAACATATATTTTTGCTCAGAATACGTTTAACTCTACATTGTATAAGAAGAATACGTTGTAGGGAATTTCGGTATAGGGTATTTTGTGTAAAATTCAACATAAATAAATTAGTGTTCCACAAACATCCCAGAAGGGACATGGGAGACTTCTCTCATATCAATGGGTGCACTCCGTCATATTAGCTCAATGATATGGGACCTACAGTTTATCGCCGAACAGCGCGACCTAAGACACCATTTGTAGAGAAGTTTTACATGGCTGACATTCACAGAAAATGTCACAAAAATTACTGAGGGATATAAATTAGAATTTTACGCCGGTCAAGAATATCTATGGCGAATAACAAAATTCCTTTACAATTCCATTTGAAAACAAGTAAGAAAAGGCTATAGTCGGACGGAGCCGACCATGGGATACCCTATACCACTATCCCTGGGCAATCGCTCTCCACGGAACTTCTTTTCAATGATTGTGAAAATTTATCAAATATCAGAGACGTAATGTATAATACTTATTACCAAAACCAAAAAGTTATCTAGCATGACAAAGTCATTTTGTAGCAAAGGAAAATTTAGTTCACACAAACTAAAATGTAATGAAACCCACTTATGTAGTACTACTACTTCCGTTGTTTAACCGCTACGTTATTGATATTTTTACCAATTTCACACAAAAGTTTCAGTCCATTTAACCTGCAAAGTATTATCTGATCTTCACGTTGGTTTGTACGCGTCTTCTTCATCGTAAACTCAAACTTTGTTTAAAATTTTGCGGGTTATTATATTGACCTACAGAGCCGCTACAAAATTGGTTAAAATTTTGTTTTTGGTCCATTTCATCCCCTGAACATTTCACGATCATCACCAACTAATCATTTCTATTTTGCCTCTAACCCAACCTCCTTAAAAATTCGTTACAATCCGTCCATAATTGCGGACTTAAGCTTGTTTACAATTTTTAATGGACGGACACACATCGCTAAATCGCTTCATCTCGTCGATATATGAATATCGGCATACCAAATAAGGGGTCAAGGACGAATATTTCGTGGTGTTACATAAACTTTTGGAGAGACAATATATAGCATGGGATAAAAATGTGGTTCTCTACACAGAACGCATTATATATTAGGCAGTAGGCCCGTTATCTAGCAAACACTTTATTGCAATTTACATCAGAGGAAAGGTCAGTAGTTTTTTTCCATATGTAGGCTACTTTGCGAAATATATATGTCCTCAAGGAATTAAAATATCTACCAAAAATAAAATTTTTATATTTTTCATACAAAAGTAATGGTCTATTTCACCCGCTAAAGAATATCAGATCATCATTCAAAATTGTAGGCATCTTTTTCGACCTATACTCTAACCCGTTGCAAAATTTCGTGATTATTGATGTATAATTGCGACTTCCAGCGAGTTTATTATTACACTACAAACAAATAACGGAATATATCAGGCTGTAACTCTGTTATCTGATCATGCACACCAGCATAATTGGCATCAATTGAAAGGTCAAGCGTTCCACTTTCAAGTATATCTCACTTAACCAGAATGTCACTTCCAGGAATTAAGATATAAGCTGTATATTAAAAATTTGCACAATTTTCACACAAAAGTTTTAGTCCATTTAACCCTCTAAATATTATCCGATCGCCATCTCAAATTGCAAGCTTCTCCTTTGGGATATACTCTTACCTTATTTAAAATTACGCGTTGATCGGACTATAATTGAGACCTACAGAGCCACTAGAAAATTGGATAAATATTATGTTTTTGGTCCATTTCACCCACTAAATATTTCACGATCATCACCAATAAGAATAGGGATCTATTCTGATCTGAACCCGACCTCCATACAAAATTTCATGACGATCGGTCCATAATTACGGCCTGGAGCGTGTTTACAATTTATAATGGACAGACGGACGGACGGACGGACGGACTGACGGACGGACACACATCTCAAAATCGCTTTATCTCGTCGAGATATGAAGATTGGTATACCACATTGGGGGTCTCCGACGAATATTTCCGGTGTTACATGAATTTTTACCAAAACAAACTTATAATACCCTTTTCCACATTGTGGTATAGGGTATAAAAATTAAAAAATTTTTTTACGAGCACATCTACGATTTTTGGTATAGAGGTAAAGGAAAAAAATACGGTTTCAAATCTGCTCGCGTTCACGAAATTGGCCAATGCGCGCAAAAGTTATAGCGGTTTTTATTCTCATATAAAGAAAAAATATTTAAATATATATTTTTTGTTGTTATGAGAAAATGTATGCATAAATCGTTAACAGCATTAAATATCTATTCGTAGATGTTTAAATAGTTATTAAATTTATTTATTTATAGTTATTAAATTTATTGTTGGAAAATATTGTTGCAAATATTTTTTTGGTTTGATTCTAAAAATTAGAAAAAAATATTTGGGAATTCTCCAAATATTTTGCTAAAATCCCATAGAATAATGAATGTATACTGTTAAAACTTCATCAAAAAATATGGTTTACCATCGCGAGAGTTTAACTGATTACTGTGATAACTTATAAGGGTAGGAAATTAAGAGTAATATTGAAATTACAATCATTCAATTAATAATAAAATTAAAAAGCCTGTTATTCGCCAATTAGTTAAAGTCGGTTGATGCGCATCCGATTTTGGATACAGTGAATCAATCTCTTTCAAAATTTATGCATATTTCGATGTTTTACTCAGGGGCCATTGTGTGCCGCCACTTGCATCATACACTGCAAAGAACCTTAAAGTTGGTAAAAGTCGTGCAATGTGCATACGATTTTGATGCGCATCCGGTTTCGTCAGCGCCTATCAAAAATACGTCAAAATGTACCAATTTTAATTAGATTCTTCAAGAACCGCGGATGTGCCCCCACATTCAATTTTTTGTGAAAAACCCATATTACTCGCGTATCTCTTTTCTTTTATGACACGCGTTTTCGCAAATATTATAATCGCCAGTAAAAGATTCCATTTATGTAAAAAATTTTAAAGAAAATCGCGGTTTAGTACGCGGATTTGTCAAAATATATTTTTGCTGATTTTTCGATTTTCAAGGTATCTATATCCGCGGTTTTAGTAGATGGATTCGATCGAGGAAGGCTTCATTAGAACCGTCGCGTAAAAAAACTAAATTCACGCAGGTTTCAAAGGAAATGGATAGAAATTGTAAATTTTACACGCAAAAAATAGGTTTTGTAAGGAAATTCACGCATCAAATTTTGGCCTTTATACTCCAATTACTAGGATGTTGTAAGGAGCACACTCATGAGATATGCATCAAACGACGTAAAATCACGAGTTCTATAATCGCGTTAAGAGTTTGGAATATTATCTTCTTGCGCGTCCGGATAATTAAAAAAATTCAAAAAACCCCGAAATTCCGGCTTCAAAATGTCAGCATCAATTTTAGGTCAATGCAGTGAACATATCGAAAAATCATACACTACAATCTTGTTGCCCTTGGAGTATTCTGTGATTCTTTCTTTGGGGATACGTCTATAAAATGTAAGGTTAAGCTAGAAATCGGAAGGGAGCATAAAAAATCGTGTTGGCTTCAACCCATTTTTACCTATTTTTCTACATTGATGCCAACACAGCTTCCACGAAAATTAATTTTAATGGTCGACATTATGGGATCCCTCCTAAAACACTTCATTTTAAAGAATTGTAGTCATACTTTATAGAATATGTTAACAGTTCGCGAATTCTGAAAGTGTGAAACTCGGATTCATCGATTGCAAAACATTTTTGTTATTTACCATATATACTTTATAGGGTCGCAAATGATTATTTCGATGAGTTACAAACGGAATGACAAACTCAATATACCCTCCATATTATGGTGGTGGGTACAAAAAAAGGTAATTAGTCTAAAGACGTTAACACATCAACCACTACTAAATAATTTTAGTTTGAAAGTTTGTGCTTGCAAACATCGAAAATATTTCTGATGATTCCATAAAATTTTTGTTAAATTCGTCCATAAATATTTTTTGATGGAATCTGATACATAAAGCTAAAATACGTTCAAAAATAACGATCCTGTATAAGAAATGCCATTTCGGAAAATGGGATAATATTGCAGATTTTGTTGTAATGACGGATAACGTTTTTTGCTTCTCCTGTAAGGTTTTGATTTTGTGGGTTACGTTTTCGGGCATTTAAGCTGACAATATTTCTTGGTTACATAGCACCTCCCGATTATATTATTACAATGGTATGGGAACTTCTTAATTTATGCCTGTTGTGGCCAGATTTCAAGTAACACCGCAAAATATTCATTGCAGATATCATTTTTATACCCTCCACCATAGTATGTAGGGTATATTAAGTTTGTTTTTCTGTTTGTAAGGCATTGCAATAATGATATAATGGATACAATTCCGAGTCGATATATCCATGTCCGTACGTTGTAATCACTCTAGCTCAACAAAAATTGAGCTAGAGTGCTATAGTCCCTATTTACATTGGGCGAGTTTACTTGCGGCAATTGTCATTTTGTAGGAGAGAGAGGTGAGGCATATGGTAACCCTTTGCCTCTCAGCACCCTCTCTCACCTACAAACTGACAATTGCCGCAAGTAAACTCGCCTAATGTAAATTGGGTTATATTTTTGCAGCCGAGTATATTTTTCCATAGGGCATGTCAAGCTCGAAAATGGGCTATATCGGATTTTAGTTACAATTTTCAACCGAACTTGCTGTAATTTTAGGTTCTTAGGGATCACAACACTTCTGCGCCAAAAGTTCTCAACATAGGTCAATGTTTAGGTATAGTCCCCACATAACGGTACCACCCAATTTTCGGTATTTTGAGGGCTTTAGCTAAATTGTCTGATTGAACTACCCGTAATTAGACATTTAAGGTTTTCTGCAGTCACGAAAATTCTTCACCAAAAATTATCAACATAACGGTACGGAGGTTCCCTGCAGTCACGAAACTTCTTCTCCAAAAATTGTCATCATAGGTCCATGTTTAGTTATAGACCCTACACGCAGACAAATATATATTAGAAATATGTTTGGATATATTAGAAATATGTTTGGATCAAAACAAATATTTGTTTGGGACTGGTTGCAAACAAATATATGTTTGTGTCCACACAAATATATGTTTGCAAGATTTTGTAACATATCTCAATTTTATTTGTTTGGGTACCAACATATTTTTCATGTTAAAAAATTTTTTTATGGGTGGACCGAGGATTTTTCTCAAGGAGAGTAACAGCAGGCTATCTTTAAGAAATGGTGTTTTTTTAGTAAATTAAAGGCCCAAAACATTTTATAATTGAATCAAAAAGTGAATGGAAATATTTTATTGGACAAGGAAGAAATCGCATTTAATATTGGTTATTACGTCAATACATTTTTCATATACATAGGTACACAGAACAAAATGGACAGCGATTTGATAAACAAATTCAAATATTCAATTAAATTTGGATTGATTTTTTTGCCGATAAATGAATTGTCATTTTTACAAACGTGTTTATCAAAAATTTCCCCAAACATTTTCAGTTTTTTGACGTGCTGTTATTTACGTAGTTATTTATTGAAAACATAATAACTTTTATTTCATCGTCTTTTAATCAGTTAGTTGCATTTTAGTTAGTTACAAAATACATATAAATTTCGATAAAGCTGTTTATCGGAAAGTTTTTTTTTCTGTGTATGTATATTTGAAATATGGATTTACCTTAGGCCGGGGCGATTTGAAAACCTTAATGAGCCCTTCGCGTTTCTGATTCCTGGGATTGAACTGAGCAAAAAAGTCCACTGGACCATATATCTACCGTGAAAATCGGGCCTCCCGATTTTGACTTTAAGTTTTTTATTGACGTTTTTTGGATATTTTGGCATATAACAGCCAAACCATTGACATTTTCGATAAAACACAAATACAAAAATTTTAGCCAAGGCAGTAATCAAGAACTCTCTAATACATCGCGAAAGCATTGGAACGCTCCTTCAGGCAGTTTTGGCCTTGAGAAGGTGCAAACTTTTCGAAAAATTTCGATAAATGACACTGTGCTACAAAAGTTGACCAGAAAAATATTCAAGGGTTCTGATGCCAAATTATAACGTGTTGGGATCCATTGACAACGACAATGCCTTTAGTTCGTTGGGGTCACTTCGTTTTATTTTTTTTTTATAATGGTAAAAGTAGTGAAAATCTGGGTTTCTTACATTTTCAAATTTAAACGGACATATCTTCTTTTTATCACAACGGATTTCTAGTGATCCTTCTTCCTTTTAAAGGGGTGAATAATATCTTTAAAATAGGTTATTATTTGTTTAAATCGGTTAATAAATGGCTAAGTTATAGTGGTTTAAGTCTGAAAACCCCCTTAAAAAAACTATAACTGAATTTCTCATAATTTTCAAAAATATAATGTTTTTTTGTTTTGTTCAATAATTATTTTCAAAATTATGAGAAATTCAGTTATAGTTTTTTTGAGGGGGTTTTCAGACTTAAACCACTATAACTTAGCCATTTGTTAACCAATTTAAACAAATAATAACTTGTTCTAATGATATTATTCCCCCCCTTAAAAGGAAGAAGGATCACTAGAAATCCGTTTTGCAAAATAGAAGATATGTCCGTTTAAATTTGAAAATGTAAGAAACCCAGATTTTCACTACTTTCGCCATTATAAAAAAATAAAACGAAGTGACCCCAACGAACTAAAGGCATTGTCGTTGTCCATGGATCCCAACACGATATAATTGTGCATCAGAAGACTTGAATATTTTTCTGGTCAACTTTTGTACCACAGTGTCATTTATCGATATTTTTCAAAAAGTTTGCACCTTCTCAAGGCCAAAACTGCCTGAAGGAGCGTTCCAATGCTTTCGCGATGTATTAGAGAGTTCTTAATTACTGTCTTGGCTACAATTTTTGTATCTGTGTTGGATCGAAAATCTCAATGGTTTGGCTGTTATATCCCAAAAATATAAAAAAAAACGTCAATAAAAAACTTAAAGTTAAAATCGGGAGGCTCGATTTTCACGGTAGATATATGGTCCAGTGGACTTTTTTGCTCAGTTCAATCACAGGAATCAGAAACGCGAAGGGCTCATTAAAGTTTTTTTCCTTCCACACAAATCGCCCCACCCTTATGTACCTACTTATTACATTATATCATTTGATTCCAGAAGCCGATTTCCTGCTGATGTTTTTAACTTTGAGCAAAATGTGTTTTATTTCACAACTAAGGAGAAGCGTTCAACGACGTTTCTATATATTTTTGAAAAGTGCCACTTTTTATCAATAATTTCATTCTGTTTTTCTTTTATTAAAGTCCGTTATGTATTTCTTTGGAATTTGTATGTCCCTCTGTGTCTGTTGTTGCTTTTGTGTTTGGTATTTCTATGTCTTTCAATAAACCACCACCATTTATAAATGTGTGTATATGTTAGAGATAGCCAGTGGGCGCTTACTGAGAGCAAGTGAGCATACATTTCTATGTGTTTTACATTGAAATTTACGCTCCCTTGCTCACAGTAAGCGCCCACTGGTGCATGTGTTTGTTTTTTTTTTGTGGCTTTTGGGTTTGTATTTATATTACATCTAAACAAATATTTGTTTGCTCCCAAACATAAATTTGTTTGCAGGACCCAAATATATGTTATGTTTGGTACTGATTGCAAACAAATATATGTTTGCTGCAAAATATGTTTGGGACATATGTTAGAGAGACCCTTTTTCCCCCTCCGTGTATGTAATGGTACCACCCGATTTTAGAGTTTTGGCTAATTTTTTTTTAGCTGAAATGCCCGTAATTTGACGTTTGATTTTTCCTGCAGTCACGAAACTTCTTCACTATTTATGGTTCCAACGGTAGGGAAAAAGTTATAATGTATTTCATAATATTTTTCCATGCTCTATACGGCTATATGGTGGTATTTTTGATATTGGCAAAAAATGCGCAAAAGTTATAACCCTAATATACATATTTTCATATATGGTTCTAACGCCTCTAGACCAGTCAAAATAGACATGCCTATAAGGGGGAAATAGCAAAAATTCCTACAATGCTGAATTTAATTGGAAAGCTATATTTTGCCAATAGAAGTAACGACCTAAAAATCCCCAATTCAGGGTCAAAGGCAGTGTTGCCGAATTTGCTGATTTATCGTCATTTTGACGATTTTTTGGCCCAAAATTGAAAAATGACGATTTGACGATTTTATGGTCCAAAATGACGATTTTTCACCTAAGCCAGAATTGCATGAAATAAAAGACGATAACTACATTTTGACCAAAGTTTCACAAATTTTTTTAAGGAAAGCAATGTTTCAAACTCGATTTTTGAGCTTTTTAATGTTTTATAGCAATTTCCAGACGGATTGGCTAAATTTAGGCACATATCTGGCATATCTAGGCACAGGTATTTCATAGTTTTTGCCCCACATTCAAATTACTGCTCTGTTCCAGAACCTGCAGGAAGCTACTAATTTTTACTACGATAACATTTTTTCCTTTATGTTATCGGAAAAAATAGTAAAAATTAGTAGATTCTTGCAGTTCTGGAACATTTTGTACATGAGCTGAAAATTTTCCTTTAGTTTTGGTAATAGATGAAAATCTTCCTTAAAAAGTTTTCGAGATAAAATATTACTTATATATATTTTGTTATAAAATATATGAGTCCAGCTTTATTAACTTCCTACAAATGCCCTCTTTAAGCTGTCAGCCAGTTTTGAATGAAAATTTTTATCGATTTTCGACTGCCCAACAACCAAAATGTACGTGTACGGACAAATATAGACAGTCACACTGTCAAGCAAGCGATATTTGAGCTAAGCTACCATTTAAAATGACAATGTGTACCCAGCTTTACCATACTGCATTGCTTCAAACTCGATAACCATAGGAAAACTATCATCTTCTGAAAGCTGTTTTTATAGCAGTATTTAAGTGATATTGGGTTAGATTTATTGCTGTGGATTGTATATCTTATGTTGTCAGTCTCATTCACAAAAATATCAGCGAAAAATCGCATTAAACGGTAACCAAACCGAGTTTTGGAGCATGTTGACGATTTTTTGACGATTTTTCAAATATTGTTGACGATTTGACGATTTTTTTGACGATTTCTGATCAAAAACTGTCGGCAACGCTGGTCAAAGGTCATTTTTGGTGGTCTTATTCAGCTTTTATTATTTTTGTCAAAAACATTAAGACCTATCAGAAAACGTCTAAAGTAAAAGTTGTAGGCATAATAATTGTCTATAAGAATGATAATTATGACTTTTCAATAGGAGTCACAATTCTTTAGATATGGTGATATATGTAAGTGTCAAATTACACATGTGAAGAAGTAAGCCACGTAAGAACATCATGAGGCGGACCGACCGATAACAACGCCATGTGTTAGGTATTTCCATAAGCTTTCAAACGATAGCCACTTTGCACCAGTAGAACAGGGTCAGTAGAACCGGGACCAAACCGGCTTTTAACCTAGCTTTCCGGGTCAAAAAAATTGTACATTTCCGTAATCTGAGAAACAAACCCTCCCTTTTGACAAATATTAAAAAAATCTGATAGTTTTCGTTCCCGTTGGGCTTTCGATTACACATGTGGTTTAAATGGGCTATTTTTGCATAAAATGGCTCTAACATGGAATAACTCTATTTAGGTATAGGACAGACCCGGTTATTTCAGCCGGTTCACCTGAATTTGTGCGTATTTCCCTTATAAGTTCATTTAGAATCCCTATATCTCAAGAATTGTTCCTTCTAGAAAAAAAATTATAAAGTCCAAACTTGTAGAGAATCTGTATACAATATTTGCTCAACTTCGACAAAAAAAAAATTCTGAGTAGACCCACCATTTTCAAGAAAACATCAGAAAACCTAAAAAATCCCTAAATTTTTACCTTTGGATGGATTGATGGGGACTTTTAGGATATTGCTTCTTATGGCAAACCCTATCTCTCCAACAAAATTCAGCTTCGTGGGAATTTTTGCTATTTCAATGTCTATTTTGACTGGAATATTCGGTATCTGGTTACAGTCACTTCCAAAAGTTCAAAAATATAAATAAAAATTTAAAAATTATTTGGTGCGTGAAGTTTTTTGTCGAATCACCTTGGATATAAAAAACTCTTCTCCTTAGTATATGGCGAATAACAAAATTCCTTTACAATTCCATTTGAAAAAAATTAAAAAAAAAATTTTCGAGCACATCTACGATTTTTGGTATAGAGGTAAAGGAAAAAAATCCGGTTTCAAATCTGCTCGCGTTCACGAAATTGGCCAATGCGCGCAAAAGTTATAGCGGTTTTTATTCTCATATAAAAAAAAATATTTAAAAATATATTTTTTGTTGTTATGAGAAAATGTATGCATAAATCGTTAACAGCATTCCATATCTATTCGTAGATGTTTAAATAGTTATTAAATATATTATTATTTTCGCGGAAAATCAACAAATAAAAAAAAAATTTTGAAGTACATAAATCCAAATTATCCTGTCCAAGAATCCGTACAAACCCTCAAAAAATAAATTAAAGAATATATGCGAAATCTAGACAATGCGTAGAAAAATATGGTACCAAATTTATAGAGATTGGGTACACAAAATGCATATTATAGCAACAACAAAGGAGAAAAACTTATTGTTGGAAAATATTGTTGCAAATATATTTTTGGTTTGATTCAAAGAATTTAAAAAAAATATTTGGGAGTTCTCCAACTATTTTGCTAAAATCCCATAGAATAATGAATGTATGCTGTTAAAACTTCATCAAAAAATATGGTTTACCATCGCGAGAGTTTAACTGATTACTGTCATAAATTATAAGGGTAGGAAATTAACAGTAATATTGAAATTACAATCATTCAATATTATTAAAATTAAATAGCCTGTTATTCGCGAATTAGTTAAAATCGGTTGATGCGCATCCGTTTTTGGATACAGCGAATCAATCACTTTCAAAATTTATGCATATTTCGATGTTTCACTCAGGGGCCATTGTGTGCCGCCAGTTGCATCATACACTGCAAAAAACCTTAAAGTTGGTAAAAGTTGCGCAATGTGCATACGATTTCATCAGCGCCTATCAAAAATACGTCAAAGTATACCAATTTTAATTAGATTCTTCAAGAACCGCGGATGTGCCTCCACATTCAATTTTTTGTGAAAGACCCATATTACTCGCGTATCTCTTTTCTTTTATGACACGCGTTTTCGCAAATATTATAATCGCCAGTGAAGGATTCCATTTATATAAAAAAATTTAAAGAAAATCGCGGTTTAGTACGCGGATTTGTCAAAGTATATTTTTGCTGATTTTCCGATTTTCAAGGTATCTATATCCGCGGTCTTAGTAGATGGATTCGATCGGGGAAGGCTTCATAAGAACCGTCGCGTAAAAAAACTTAATTCACACGGGTTTCAAAGGAAATGGAATGACAGTTGTAAATTTTACACACAAAAAATAGGTTTTGTAAGAAAATTCACGCATCAAATTTTGGCCTTTCGACTCCAATTACTAGGATGCTGTAAGGAGCACACTCATGAGATATGCATCAAACGACGTAAAATCACGAGTTCTATAATCGTGTTAAGAGTTTGGAGTATTATCTTCTTGCGCCTCCAGATTATTAAAAAAACTCAAAAAACTCCGAAATTCCGGCTTCAAAATTTCAGCATCAATTTTAGGTGGATGCAGTGGATATATCGAAAAATCATACACCACAATCTTGTTGCCCATGGAGTATTCTGTGATTCTTTCTTTGGGGATAGGTCTTTAAAATGTAAGGTTAAGCCAGAAATCGTATGGGAACATAAAAAAACTTGTTGGCTTCAACCCGTTTTTACTCATTTTTCTACATTGATGCCAACACAGCTTCCACGAAAATTAATTTTAATGGTCGACCATATGGGATCGCTCCTAAAACAGTTCATTTTAAAGAATTGTAGTCATACCTTATAGAATATGTTAACAGTTCGCGAATTCTGGTAGGGTGAAACTCGGATTCATCGATTGCAAAATATGTTTGTTATTTACCATATATCCTTACTAACTTTAAGCTGAGAGTATAGAAATACCACTACATATAATAAATTTTTAAAGTCTTATCGTCATCTTTAATAATAAGATTTTAATTCAATGCTGACATTTCAGCATTTTGTATTTAACAATGTTCTCTCAGCTTTCACAACATTACCAATTCCATCAGCAATTAATAAACTTCAAACAGCTAAGCCGTTATGAAATTTAAAATCAATGGTGCAAATTAATTTTTTCCACCTAATTAATTTTAGTGGATTACATAATAATTTCAATATACTCCGTTTGATGAGTCATATTAATTCAATTTGTCTGGTAAAAGTTAATTTCGCTTTTACAGAGCAATGTTCTGCAAATGATACTTCATATTGTGAGCGTTGGTATTAAGTATATAACTTTATTTTCATATAAGTTGATGATACTCAGAGAGAAAGTTATTTTGTAGCAAGTGGGTAGTCTTTCATGTAGGTTTGTTTTAGTTGCAAAGATAATGTGCAAGTACTTTGAACATACACATTTATGTATGATATAAGTGACACAATTTATTCCTATCACAAAAGTAATAAATTTAATAAATAAATATAAAAGATACATTATATTCACTTCGAGAACCTGCAAAGTAGTACTAGATATTACTATTTTGCAGATTCTTGTTCTAGAAAAGTATAGGAACTCCAAAATCTTGCAAAATGTGCACTTCTGTTAAAACAAAAATGTCGATAAATTACTCTGTCTTCCTCTATTTTCTACCAGATTAAAGTTTGCGTCATTTTTGCTGACATTTGTCGGATTGGCTGATACGTTGATTTTGAAATTTTTGCTAGAAGTTTTGCAACATTTTCCCGCACTTTTTTTTAAGAAAATGGAATTGGAAAGGAGATATAACTATTGTGTGAACCTGGCCAACATCCATCAGACTAAATATTTTAAAATTTTAAAAAGATACATAATGGATTGTGAGGACACGCAATGCGTCCACAGACGGACAAACGGTTGAGGTAGTTAACAACTTCGTTTACCTCGGCAACGCCATTGAGACAACAAACACATTATAGATATTATCTTTTCCAATTTTGGCATTTAAATCGCCTAGAATTATTTAAATGTTGTGAGCAGTACAACGGTAATATGCTTCTTCTAAGCTCTCGTAAAATATATGTTTGGTCTGTTCGTCCTTGTCTTCAGTGGTAGCAGGAGCCTAAATATAGCTGTTGTTGAAGAATTTTGCTTTTATCCGTATGGCAACAAGTATTTCATTCACTGGGGTGAAGCTAGAGACCAGATGTGCAGCCTAACTCATGCTTTGTATAACAAAGCGCTTCACTTTTACGTGTTGTTGCTGCGCCTCTCCCAATCCATCTTATTTCCTGTATGACAGTAATATCGGCCATTTATTATACCCTACACCGCAATGTGGACACCGCGAAATATTCGTCGTAGACCCCCCATATCCCTTGAGGAGATAAAACGATTTTGAGATTTGTGTCCATCCGTCCATTAAAAATTGTAATCAAACTCCAGGCCGCAATTAAGGATCAATCACCACGAAATTTTGCAATGGAGGTCGTGTTTCCCGCCAGAATAGACACCTATAGTTTTTGGTGGTGATGGTGAAATATTAAGGGGGTGAATTGGACCAAAACAAAATTTGTATAATTTTTTGCAGGGGCTCTGTAGGTCGCAATGATGATCTGATCGGCGCGAAATTTTATGTAAGGTTTTGGTCTGCGACAAGGAAGAAGCTTACTGTTAACCATTGTGATGATGAGATAATATTTAGCGGGTTAAATGGACCCAAAATTTTTATAGTGACTTGTACTTTGTTATTAGAAGAAGAGGAACTTGTATTTAGAAGACGAACTCTTGACCTTTCCATTGATGCCAAATATGTTGATATACGTAGTCAGATAACAGAGTTATAGCCTAGTATATACAGGTCCCAGAGCTTTTTTTGTGTGTAGTGTAATCATAATCAAGCTAGTGGTCACAATTATAGTTTAACATTGAAAAATTTCGGCAAGAAGTAATTGTTTTCGGCAAGGGTTTAACATAGAAAAATTTCGGCAAGTGGTAATTGTTTTCATGGAGTTATATGATGATAATGGTCGGATAGTACTAAGCGGGTTAAATTGAACATAATTTTTGTGGAAAAATATCCAAATTTAATAGCATTTTTATACCCTCCACCATAGGATGGGGGTATATTAAGTTTGTCACTACGTTTGTAACTACTCGAAATAATAATTGTAGACCCCACAAACTATATATATTCTTGATCAGCGTGCAATTCTACATCGATATAGCCATGTCCGTCCGTCTGTCTGTCTGTCCGTCTGTCCGTCTGTCCGTCTGTGGAAATCACTCTAGCGACCGAACGGAGTGACGTAGGTGGATGAAATTTTGGGAAAATCTATTATTTGTACGTAGGACTTTTGGTATTGAAAGTGGGCTATGTAGGTCCACGCTTTAGTATAGCTCCCATACAAAATGACGCGTGACGCGTCGTCGTTTTAAGGAATTTTTAAGATATTTGTCCCATTTTACCACCGAATTGGTTGTAATTTGGTATTTTGTGTCTCCAGAGGCCAAAAAACATTCCTACCAAAGTTGGTTTATATAGGTTCAGGTTTTCGTATAGCCCCCATATAACGCCCCATATAAAGTACGCGTCATTTTAATATATTTTGAATGTATTAGTCCCATTTGACAACAGAATCGGTTGCAACTTTGTATTTTGTGTTTCCAGAGGCTAAGAAACATTTCGACCATAAAATGTTTATATAGATCCACGTTTTGATATAGCCCCCATAGGACCATATCTCCCGATTTTCGGTATTTTGAAGGTTTTGGCCTCATTGTCACACCGAGATGGCTGACATTTGTTATTTAGTCTTCGTTGGGGATATAAAACTCCCCCCCCCCCAGAAATTTGTAGGTATAGGCCCGCGCCATCATATAGCCCCCATAGAACGGTAACTTCCGATTTTCGGTATTTTGAAGGTTGTGGCCACATTAGTCCACCGAAATGGCTGAAATTTTTGGTGGAGGGTATAAAAAGTTCGGCCCGACCGAACTTAACGCTTTTCCCACTTGTTTAAATTCAGTGTGGCATATTCCGAAAAATTACAACAACGAAACGTGAAAACCTACTCTTATGTTAACCCTGATTTAAATTATATACAAAAATGGTTACATGACGAAATTGCTGTCTAACATATAAGTGGGTTTCCTTTATCCTTGTAGTTTGTTTGTAAAAAACTACATTTACCTTCCATGTAGATTTGTGCACTATCTAGTTCAATGGACTCCGGCAGTTTGTATGGAAAAGACTGCGTATTTGTAATATAACACGGTGGTTGGTATGACGTTACTCATTCTTTTTTTAAACAAGGAGAATGAAATATGAACTAGATTGCACAACTCAACTTCCATGCTACAAAATATCGCAATCATGATAGACAAGTTTTGCGAGGTTAAAAAATAGTGTATACAACAAAAAACTAGTACCTAGGGGAAGAGGTGTAGATGTGTAATTGTTTTTCAATTATATCTAAAAAAAAAAAACAAAACAAAAACATTGTTCCACAACATCCCATACGGGACAAGGGAGACTTCTCTCATATCAATGAGTGCACCCCGATTCATATTTAGATCAATGGTATGTATGGGACCTACTGTTTATCGCCGAGTCCGAACGGCGTGTCTTAAGACACCAGGTATGAGGGGTATTTTGCCACCGTTGAAAATTGTTTGATGTTGCCTGGCCGGGGAATCGAACCCCCGACCTTCTGCGTGCAAGGCGGGCGTGCATATTATTGCACCACGGTGGCACCCAATTATATCTGCCAATGCGTAAACTGTACCTTCTCTATAGAGAGTGCGAACATTCCAGGTGCAAATTCGTGGATCATGGTCCTTAAAACGTCCTCTGTTTTTTCATAGTATGTAACCCATCTGATGGAGATATTAGGCCAACCCAAGTTTTTAACGTTGTTATGCGTGAAAGTTCAGCGCGTGTAATCTCATTACCTTTAACGTGTGTTAAAGGCAGCTCGCCAGGTGACACCACGGGGAGGTCAGTGTCCACTTGAGATGAAAGAGAGACCAAGATGAGTCCTGGGCATTTCCATGTTAAAGACGGTCAGGACGTTGTTTGGTATCTTTCCTCCCCTACGTCATCCTGTGTAGATGTGTGCAAGGGTATTATAAGTTTGTTTTTCGATAAATTCAGGTAACACCGCGAAATATTCGTCGTAGCCCCCCCACCCCCCCTGTGGTATACCAAAATTCATATAAACCAAAAGAAAAATAATTAAATATTGTACGCACGCTACAGGCCGCAATTATGGACCAATCTTCACGAAATTGTGTATGGAGGTCGGGTTAAGACCATAATGGACCCATATACATATTTTTGGTAATGATCGTGAAATATTTAGGGGGTGAAATGGACCAAAAGCAAAATTTGTATCTAATTTTATAGCGGCTCAGTAGTTCCCATTGTGATCGGTGCGAAATTTTATGTAAGGTTTGGAGGAGAAGGTTGCAATGGTGAGGTAAATGAACGAAGGGAACAACCGATTTGTTCCCAAATTAGCATATCATATTATTCAAAATTTTGAAATTTTCACAACTCCACCAACTGTCAAAATCTCACATTATTTTGTCTACTCAACAATACCGTAAAGTCACTCTTCGTGTATTCAAAGTCATTACTTGTGTATCAACAATGTTTTGTCTCTACTAACAAAACAAAATTTTGAGTTACTTCCCTCTCGTTGAACTGGTGCTATATTTTATATATGGTCTAATTTTGGTGTTTGCTTCTTTTTTGTTCCAAGGGCGTCAGCACAGCTGACTGGTGCTTTCTTACTTGTTCTTTGGTCAATTCGGTAAAAATCACCTATTGTTGTTGATGATCGTGAAATATTTAGCGGATAAAATGGACCAAAAACATAATTTTTATCCAATTTTTAGCGGTTCTGCAGGTCACAATAATAGTTCGATCGCCTTGAAATTATAAATAAGGTAAGAGTATATGACAAAGAAGAAGCTTGCAAATTGAGATGATGATCAGATAATATCTAGAGGGTTAAATTAACCACAACTTTTGTGTGAAAATTGTGAAAATTTTTAATATACATCTTAAGTCTTTATTTCTAGAAGACATATTTCGCCCACGTGAGCTTTAAATGGAAGACGATCTCTCGAACTTTCCATTGATGTCAATTATGTTGATGTACGAGGTCAGATAACAGGGCTACAGCTAATATATAATACAGTTATTTGTTTGTAATGTAATCATAAAGATGCTAGAGGTCGAGGGGCACTAAATAATATCTTGTGCCCTGTGTGCTGGGTTGTTTTCAGTGGCTTGATTGAGACACCTATAAAATATGGTTTTTGAACGCTTTTACAGCATCTTCTGGCGACGAAAATTGTTGACCACGCGTTTTTTTTCTTGATGTGCAGCAATCAAATGAAGTCATTGGATCTCCAGTCAGGGCTGTACGGCGCATGACCCATCAATTCCACGTTTTGTCCGGTCAAACAGTCGCTGATTGGAATCGATGTGTGAAAGCTCGCGTTTTTCGAATTCCTCAGGAGACTTCAGAAAAATAAATTGTAGTGTAAAACTCAGAATTAACCGTTTAACTTCGAAAGTCTCCTTTCACGAACAACTTTTGTTTGATTGAGCTCGCTTTCGAAGACCCAAACGGTCGATTCCTGTTTTGTTTCGGGCTCCTAAGGATAGATCCAAGATTCGTCGTATACGACGATCTGATAAATGTCGTTTGAAGAACCGCGATCGTTTTAAGAAACAATTTTTTGCACAAATCCACAAGAGCCTTTTTTGGGGCGATTGACCAATTTAGCTGGATCCATCGAGAAAAATCCATATTTGCGACCAGGTGTTCATGCAATATCAAATCTTAGAAATGCCTAAGGATGCCTCTATTCAGGGTATATAACAGGCGATCTTGCATTATCCGTTCACGCACGGCTTAATTTTTTTCTGGCCAACGACCGATTTAGGGCAACCCTCGTGACCTTCGTTTTTTTTGTGAGTGTCGGCCACGATTGAATTCGTAGCGATATAGGATGGCCCTTTATCGACATACACTCTTGCCGTGATTATCCACGTCGAAAGTTGTGAAAAATTATCGGACGAAAATGTTCACAAGTTAATTCAATTTTTTTGCAAAGTGATGTTTTCAAGTCACAACAAGTGGTCGTATGTCAAACTGTCCTAAGTACGCTTAGCCTAAAAACTGTCAAACTTTCCAAAAAAAGTCAAATGACGCCTGGCGGCACTGCGTGTTGCCGAGGCCAGAAGGTTATTTAGTGGCAAAGTAGCCTACATATGAAAAAAGAGCTACTGACGCTTCCCCTGATGTAAATTGTGATAATGTTTCTGCTAGATAACGGGCCTCCCAAATATATAGTGGGTTTTGTGTAGAGAACCACAGTTTCCTCCCATGCTACAAATTGTCTCTATCATGACTAGACGGCGGAATCCTATGCAAATGCATAAATGCTTAGGATGGTCGTAAAGAAAATCTGATTAGACAGAAACTCGTTTTATCACAAAATAAAACGAAAATAAAACGAGTGTGGTATTAAGTCTCTTTATACCTGAAATTTGTCCGCATGGGTCCACGTCTTCATATAGCCCCCATAGAACGGTACCTCTTTCCGATATTTTGAAGGTTGTGGCCTCAACATCACACTTAAATGGCTGACATTTTGTATAAATCCTTCGTTGGGAGTATAAAACTTTTCACCTGAAATTTGTCGGTATAGGTCCAAGTCTTCATATAGCCGCGGTACCTCCGGACTTCTGGTATTTTGAAGGTTGTGGCATCAATCTCCCTCCGAAATGGCTGAAATTTGGTATTAAGTCTTTCTTCCACCTGAAATTTTTAGGTATAGGTCAACGCCTTCATATAGCCCCTATAGAACGGTACCTCCAGATTTCTGGTATTTAGAAGGTTGTGGCCGCAATATCCCTCCGAAATGGGTGAAATTTGGTATTAAGTCTTCCTTGGCGGTATAAAACTTTCCACTTGAAATTTGTCGGTACATATAGCCTCCATAGTACGGTACCTCCCGATTTCCTGTATTTTGAAGGTTGTGTCCTCAATATTCCGCTAAATTGGCTGAAATTGGTATTAAGTCTTCCTTGGGGGTAAACAATTTTCCACCTAAAATTTGTCGGTGTAGGTTCAGGCTTTCATATAGCCCCCATAGAACTATACCACCCGATTTTCGGTATTTTGAAGGTTGAGGCTGTGGTTATACAATTCTCTATTTTATTGACTTGTCTCAAAAGAATTTTAAACAGAAAAATTGTACACATAAACATTTTTGTGCCCATTGTTTAAATATTTGTTGCATAATTTTGCAATTTTGTCATATGTTTCGGTTGCAATTTAATCAGAAGCCAAAAATATGCACAGTCCCAAAATTTTACATTAATCGGACCAAAAATAGGGGTTGCATAAAATTACGCTTTCTAATCATGACAGAGAAATTCCCAGTTCTGTCCAATTGGATTTTTATTAATATATTGCAGCATGGGGACGCATAGCCACTTTTTGCACAATGTACTCGGTGCCGCTATCGTTAAAGTTTTTTATCCTTTGTTTGGTTTATTTCGGCTTAAGGTCAATAAAAGAATTGGTATATTTTATTATTTTCTTTTTATTTTCCAATATTTCGGCTGCAATCTGCAGTCATCTTCAGGGAAATACTAAAAATAACACATATTAACAAATGGAAAATCGTACTAACACGAAAAATTCTTACTTTACTGAGAAAAGCAACAGGTTTCTTACACCGTCTATGCTAAACTAAGCTTTTGTCCGTTTATGTTTATGAACTAAGTTTCTATAAATGTGTGCACAATGGTCCGTATCAGTCTTAAAATTCATTCTTTTTTCGTTTGGAATATTTATTATATTTAACATTTCTAAGGTAAACCTTCTCTTGTAATTATTTTCTTGTGTCAATATTTTAACGTCTTTAAAATTTGGTTTATGCCCAGTCATAGTGCAATGTGCTGCAAGCGCCGTCTTCTGTTCAAGTGGTTTGTCCGTTCTCTGATCAGATTTGTGTCCTGATAGCCTAGTCTTAAGTTTAGTCTTTGTTGTACCAACATATACCTTTTGGCATATGTTGGCTCCGTCTCCATTACAACCTATCTTATATACTACATTGCACTTATCGTCATTGTTTATTTTGGATTTTGTTCTGCTAAATAGGCTATTGACGTTATTTTTAGATTTTAGAGCTAATTGGTAGGTATCCTTATTGTAGATGTTTGAATTGCAAAGTCTCTCCGAAAGTCCAGGTATATACGTGATTCGCTTATATAGTTTTTCCACTTTCTCTTCTTTAGTGGTCTTGTTAGCATGTTTAAATAACTCGTTAATAGTCTTCTTCGGGAAATCGTTCTTAATTAGAATATTTCGTATTCGTTCTTCCTTCTTCTTGTGGAATTGTTCGTCGCTTATGTTATAAACTCTCTTAATGAAGTTAATGGCGGTATTTATCTTTATTCGTCTGGGATGTTTAGAGTAAAAATTGATTAATCGTCCAGATGCTGTCGGCTTTTGGTACCAATCTAATATTAATTTCTTGTCTTGTCTGATTATTATGGCGTCCAAATAAGGCAATTTTCCATTTTCTTCAGTTTCGTGGGTAAATTGTGCATGCTTATCAAGCGAATTCAATACATTTAACGTGTTTTCAACTTCTGTTTTCTTCACAATACAAAACAAATCGTCCACGTATTTCGTTAGTAGTTTCGGTTTTATCGTCCATTTCTCCATTGCAGCGTCCAATAACTCCTCCATTACAATATCCGCAATAATCGGTGACGCTGGAGATCCCATAGGAAGTCCTTTTAGCTGTTGGTACACCTTGTCATCATACATAAAATATCTTGATTCTTTTATACAAAGAGTCAGTATTTCAATGAAGAGGTCCTTTGGTATATTTGTGTGTTCTTTAATTATGTTCCATTTGTCTGTGATTGTTTTTAAGGCTAAATTTGTAGGAATGCTAGGGAATAATGATATGACGTCAAATGATAGTAAAATTTCGTCCTCTTCAATCATCGTATCTTTAATTCTGCCTTTTAACTCCAGTGCATCTTTGATATTATAAATAGAATTCTTCGTCAAATGTTTTAAAATGTCTACCATATATTTTGAGAGTTCATATGTAGGGGAATTTATGGATGAGCAAATCGGTCTTAGAGGAGTTCCTTGCTTATGAATCTTAGGGAGGCCATAAATTCTTGGAACAACAGCTGTGTTAGTCATCATTTTGTTTTTATCGTATATGTTTATAATGTTCATCTTGAATAATTTGTCGGTTAATTTGTTATTTTTGGTTTGTAGGTTATATGTTGGATCCCGTTTTAATCTTCTATATATGCACATATCTTGTAATATATCCTTCATTTTAGTTTCGTAGTCAGTTTTATACATAGCAACAGTCTTTCCCCCTTTATCAGCATTTAATATTAAGACGTCATTATTTTGTTTTAAGAAGTGTTTAGTTTTTCCCACTGTGGCAATAATAATCTTGTCTCTTACACTTAATTTTGTTCGTTGTAAGTGGTCGTCAATAAGAGAAACAACTTTTACTCTCGCGTTCTCTTGGGTTTCCTTACAATTCAATGTTTGCACACACTCCTCGCTCTCCGCGATTACATGTAATAAAGGGAATGTTGATTTTGTTGTTGGTAATGCATGTTTTGGTCCCAATCAGCCAAGATCATCCATATACGTTAACGTGACTACAACAACAACACACGTTTTCTTTTTTCTCATCTGCCGTGGTTTAGCAAACGAAAGACACTCTCAGAGAGTCAAACTAGCATAATAATTTGAGCATCAATGGTCCCAATGAAAGGAGCCACTGAACATCGTTGGGTATGTCTATGTTAGTGTTATTCGTAAACCAATCGTTGTTATGAGTTATGTTGAGTTCTTTTAGTTGTTTTTGTAGTAGGCTTTGATATTTCTTGATGTGTCTCGTTTTGTTACAGTTGTTGTAGTTATCACTAAGAAGATTTTCGCTCTCCATGAATAGGTAAAAGTCTTTCTCGTCCATTGTTTTTTGAAGTGTTTCTTTTGCTTGAGATAATCTAGTTTTGTTTTTGTACAACTCTCTATGTTTATGTTGTATTAAAAGTTTGAGTATTCTTCTGTGGTAATTGTAGTTGAGTTTTTCTAATGGAGCTAACAAATTTGGCGGTATTTTCTCGTCTGTTTTGAATATGTTGTAGGTGTTTTTTGTTGTATTGTATATGAAATTTGGTATAATGCCTATGTTTCTGCATTTTATTAAAAATGTTGTCGAAGCTGTCAAGGATGCTGTTCGCCTATTAGATTTTGAATACTGTTTTGTTTTGTTGATCGTTTCCGTGTTATATTTCCTTCGAATTTCCTTGTATAAATGCATTTTGTGTATTATTTTGATCTTACTTTTGCGGTGTGCCTTCCGTGTTTTACTGTGTTGTTGTTATTGTTAACCTGTATTGTATTTATCCTTTGTTTGGTTATTTCGGCTTAAGGTCAATAAAAGAATTGGTATATTTTATTATTTTCTTTTTATTTTCCAATATTTCGGCTGCAATCTGCAGTCATCTTCAGGGAAATACTAAAAATAACACATATTAACAAATGGAAAATCGTACTAACACGAAAAATTCTTACTTTACTGAGAAAAGCAACAGGTTTCTTACACCGTCTATGCTAAACTAAGCTTTTGTCCGTTTATGTTTATGAACTAAGTTTCTATAAATGTGTGCATTATTGACACAGTGGGAAAAACTAAACACTTCTTAAAACAAAATAATGACATCTTAATATTAAATGCTGATAAAGGGGGAAAGACTGTTGATATGTATAAAACTGACTACGAAACTAAAATGAAGGATATATTACAAGATATGTGCATATATAGAAGATTAAAACGGGATCCAACATATAACCTACAAACCAAAAATAACAAATTAACCGACAAATTATTCAAGATGAACATTATAACCATATACGATAAAAACAAAAAGATGACTAACACAGCTGTTGCTCCAAGAATTTATGGCCTCCCTAAGATTCATAAGCAAGGAACTCCTCTAAGACCGATTTGCTCATCCATAAATTCCCCTACATATGAACTCTCAAAATATATGGTAGACATTTTAAAACATTTGACGAAGAATTCTATTTATAATATCAAAGATGCACTGGAGTTAAAAGGCAGAATTAAAGATACGATGATTGAAGAGGACGAAATTTTACTATCATTTGACGTCATATCATTATTCCCTAGCATTCCTACAAATTTAGCCTTAAAAACAATCACAGACAAATGGAACATAATTAAAGAACACACAAATATACCAAAGGACCTCTTCATTGAAATACTGACTCTTTGTATAAAAGAATCAAGATATTTTATGTATGATGACAAGGTGTACCAACAGCTAAAAGGACTTCCTATGGGATCTCCAGCGTCACCGATTATTGCGGATATTGTAATGGAGGAGTTATTGGACGCTGCAATGGAGAAATGGACGATAAAACCGAAACTACTAACGAAATACGTGGACGATTTGTTTTGTATTGTGAAGAAAACAGAAGTTGAAAACACGTTAAATGTATTGAATTCGCTTGATAAGCATGCACAATTTACCCACGAAACTGAAGAAAATGGAAAATTGCCTTATTTGGACGCCATAATAATCAGACAAGACAAGAAATTAATATTAGATTGGTACCAAAAGCCGACAGCATCTGGACGATTAATCAATTTTTACTCTAAACATCCCAGACGAATAAAGATAAATACCGCCATTAACTTCATTAAGAGAGTTTATAACATAAGCGACGAACAATTCCACAAAAAGAACGAAGAACGAATACGAAATATTCTAATTAAGAACGATTTCCCGAAGAAGACTATTAACGAGTTATTTAAACATGCTAACAAGACCACTAAAGAAGAGAAAGTGGAAAAACTATATAAGCCAATCACGTATATACCTGGACTTTCGGAGAGACTTTGCAATTCAAACATCTACAATAAGGATACCTACCAATTAGCTCTAAAATCTATAAATAACGTCAATAGCCTATTTAGCAGAACAAAATCCAAAATAAACAATGACGATAAGTGCAATGTAGTATATAAGATAGGTTGTAATGGAGACGGAGCCAACATATGCCAAAAGGTATATGTTGGTACAACAAAGACTAAACTTAAGACTAGGCTATCAGGACACAAATCTGATCAGAGAACGGACAAACCACTTGAACAGAAGACGGCGCTTGCAGCACATTGCACTATGACTGGGCATAAACCAAATTTTAAAGACGTTAAAATATTGACACAAGAAAATAATTACAAGAGAAGGTTTACCTTAGAAATGTTAAATATAATAAATATTCCAAACGAAAAAAGAATGAATTTTAAGACTGATACGGACCATTGTGCACACATTTATAGAAACTTAGTTCATAAACATAAACGGACAAAAGCTTAGTTTAGCATAGACGGTGTAAGAAACCTGTTGCTTTTCTCAGTAAAGTAAGAATTTTTCGTGTTAGTACGATTTTCCATTTGTTAATATGTGTTATTTTTAGTATTTCCCTGAAGATGACTGCAGATTGCAGCCGAAATATTGGAAAATAAAAAGAAAATAATAAAATATACCAATTCTTTTATTGACCTTAAGCCGAAATAAACCAAACAAAGGATAAATACAATACAGGTTAACAATAACAACAACACCGTTAAAGTTTTTTTTAATATTAATTTTGTGAAGGCGAAGGCACCTGACGTATAATTGAATATGAGTTTTTCCGACCAGACAGCATAAAGTTGTTAATGGTGGCAAAATACCCCCCAGTAATGTTGGCGACATTTCCTGAGTATTTCAACAATGAACAACTTCTTTACAAGCGGAGTCTTAGGACACGCCGTTCGGACGCGGCGATAAACATTAATATGAGAGAAGTCTCCCTTGTCCCCTCTGGATTGTTTGTGGAAGAATTATTGTATTATTATGTAAGCTTGATGTCATAAGGTGGTAGAATCAGAGTTCGAAAATAAACAGTACACTAACATAGTGTACCGCTCCGAGTACAGTATCACTAAAATATTTTTAGCGGGTAGTGTTCCGGAACGCAAACACTAAACAATATTTTAGTGATACTGTTCCGGAGCACAACAATAAACGTAGTGTTCCACATTTTGGTACACTAAAAACGTTTGGTACCGCAGTCGGAACACTAAAAATCGTAGTGTTTCGCAGTCCGAGCACTAAAAAATCGTAGTGTACCACATGTCGGAACACTAAAAAAATAAAGTAATGATAATGTTGTACCACACACGAGTTTATTATGATTTGCGAAAAAACGCCTGATTTGAAAAACGCCTGATTTAATTTTTGGACAATGGATCAATAAAAATCGTAGTGTTCGGCTGCGGATCAATAAAAATCGTAGTGTTCCGACGGCCGGATCATTAAAAATCGTAGTGTTTCGAAGGCTGGATCAAAACATCGTAGTGTTCCGACTGCCGGATAACTAAAAATCGTAGTGTACCACGTGCAAAACAATAACGTAATGTACCACACATGAGTTTACTATGATTTGTGAAGAAATTTTAATATTTTATGTTTTTTTTAACTACGTTTGTTTGTGCCTTATAGGCTCGAAAACCGCTGAACAGATCTTACTGAAATTTTTAGGGTATATGGCCAAGAATGAAAATAGGCTATATCATTTTTTATACCCTCCACCATAGGATGGGGGTATATTAAGTTTGTCACTACGTTTGTAACTACTCGAAATAATCATTGTAGACCCCACAAAGTATATATATTCTTGATCAGCGTGCAATTCTACATCGATATAGCCATGTCCGTCCGTCTGTGGAAATCACTCTAGCGTCCGAACGGATTGACGTAAGTTGATGAAACTTAAGGAAAATATTTTATATGTGCGTAGGACTTTTGGTATTGAAAGCGGGCTATGTAGGTCCACGCTTTCGTACAGCGCCCATACAAAATGACGCGTAACGCGTCGTCGTTTTAAGGAATTTTTAAGATATTTGTCCCATTTTACCAACGAATTGGTTGTAATTTGGTACTTTGTGTCTCCAGAGGCCAAAAAACATTCCTACCAAAGTTGGGTTATATATGTAGGTCCACGTTTTGGTATAGCCCCCATATAAGGCCCCATATAAAGTAAGCGTCATTTTAATATATTTTGAATGTATTAGACCCATTTGACCACAGAATTGGTTGTAATTTGGTATTTTGTGTCTCAAGAAGCCAAAAACCATTCCTACCAAAGTTGGGTTATATAGGTCCACGTTTTGGTATAGCCCCCATATAAGGAACCATATAAAGTACGCGTCATTTTAATATATTTTGAACGTATTAGACCCATTTGACCACGGAATTGGTTGTAATTTGGTACTTTTTGTCTTCAGAGGCCAGAGAACATTCCTACCAAAGTTGGGTTATATAGGTCCACGTTTTGGTATAGCCCCCACATAAGGCCCCTTATAAAGTCATTTTAATATATTTTGAATGTATCAGACCCATTTGATATTTTTGATATTTTGAAGGTTTTAGCCTCATTATCACACCGAGATGACTGAAATTTGATATTTAGTCTTCTTTAGGCTTATAAAACTTTCCCCCAGAAATTTGTAGGTATAGGTCCATCATATAGCCCCCATAGAACGGTTTTCCGAAATGGCTGAAATTTGTGGTGGAGGGTATAAAAAGTTCGACCGGCCGAACTTAACGCTTTTCTTACTTGTTGAAATTTCGCGTTGATCTGGAGATATAGCATCAAAACCGGAGGTACCTCCAAAAAATTTAGATTTTGTATGCAAATATCTTTAGAACTGTTACAGATACAATCTCCAAATTTTGTACGTGTGACGAAATTTGACATAGAAATAAATTTACCAAATTATATTCAAATCGGTTCAGATTTGGATATAGCTCCCACATACATATATTTTCGGCCGATTTCCTTATTTTATGTACCAAACATGCTATTTATATCCAATTTCAATGAAATTTGGAATGTGTGACGGAACTTGGTCAGGAAATAAACGTGCCAAATTATATCAAAATCGGTTTAGATTTGGATATAGCTTCCATACACATATATTTCCGGCCGCCTTCCTTATTTTATGCACCAAACACGCTATATATGTCCAACTTCGCTGAAATTTTGAATGTCTGACGGAATTTGCTCTAGAAATAAATGTGCCAAATTATATCGAGATTGGTTCAGATTTGGATATAGCTCGCATATACATATATTTTCGGCCGATTTCCTTATTTTGTGCACCAAACACGTTATATATGTCCAATTTCCCTGAAATTTAGAACGTGTGATGGATATTGCCCTAGAAATATATGTGGCAATTTATATCGGATATAGCTCCTATATATATTTTCTGCCGATTCCATGTATTTGAGGCACCTAACACGCTATTTATATCCAATTTCAATAAAATTTGGAGCGTGTGACTGAACTTGGTCTAGAAATACATGTGCCAAATTTCATCGAAATCGGTTCAGATTTGGATGTAGCTCCCATATATATTTTCGGCCGATTTTCCGCATTTGATGCACCAAACACGCAATATATGTCCAAATTCGCTGAAATTTGGAATGTGTTACACAACTTGCTCTAGAAATAAATGTGCCAAATTACATCGAAATCGGTACAGATTTGGATATAGCTCCAATATACATATATATTTTCCGCCGATTTTCCACATTTGATGCACAAAACACGCTATATATGTCCAATTTCGCTGAAATTTGGAATAAATGTGCTAAATTATATCGAGATCGGTTCAGATTTGAATTAGGGATACGCAAGTTGATTTTCGAGTAATCGATTCCTCGATTCTTTGATTTGAAGAATCTAAAAAACGTTCACATTTTCAAATAAGGAGTCATCTCGATCGAACGTTTCTTTTATCCAAGTGAGTTCTAAGTAAAGAGGAGTACACACCATCAGTCAAAACTGACAGTCAACGAACTTTTGCTACAATTTTCTGGCAAATAAAAACTTTTGTTTAGGTAATAATGTTTGATATACCATATGTAAAGTATTATTTAGAGATTAGGAAAGTAATTATTCAGATAGACTTTGACATTAACAAAATAGACCTTGATGGCTGTCAGTTTCGTTGGCCGGTGTGTACTATGCTTAAGAATCAAAGGATCGAAATATCGATTTTTGATTCCTACGTTAGAATCGAAAAATCGATTTTTGAGTTCTAAGTAAGAATCAAAAGATCGAAAGATCGATTCTTGAGTTCTAGCAAGAATCAAAAGGTAGAAAGACCGATTTTTGCTTGGTAATACATATCCCTAATTTGAATATAGCTCCCATATATATTTTAGCCGATTTTCTGTTTTTTATGCACCAAGCACGGTATACATGTCCAATTCCGCTGAAATTTGGAATGTGTTACAGAACTTGGTCTAGAAATAAATGTGCCAAATTATATCGAAATCGGTTCAGATTTGGATATTGCTCCTATATATATTTTCGGCCGATTTTCTGTATTTGATGCATCAAACAAGCTATATGTGTCCAATGTCTCTGAAATTTGGGATGTCTGACGGAATTTGTTCCAAAAACAACTGTACCAAATTATATCGAGAACGGTTCAGATTTGGACAAACTATAATGTCCAATTTCGCTGAAATTTTTAAAGCGTGACGGATGTCGTTCTAGAAATAAATGGGACAAATTGAATCGAAATCGGTTCAGATTTGAATATAGCTCCCATATATATTTTCGGCTGATTTTCTGTATTTTATGCACAAAACACGCTATGTATGTTCAATTTCAATGAAATTTGAAATGTGAGACGGGATTTGGTCTAAAAATAAATTTGACAAATTATATCGAGATCGGCTCATATAGGAATAATGTTCAATTTCAATGAAATTTTGAAGACTTAGCAGTCAGTAGAAGTCATCATTATTTACAGAAGTACTTATAGTTGGGAAGGAATTGACCAAGGCTACAGCTATTAAGTATCATATCTTTCAAAGACTTCTTAAGGTTTATGTTTTATTATGATATATCTAAATCATTAGGAATACTTATTGGCGGAAAGGCTTTCGGAGGAGTGTTACCTCCTGAAACATACAAAAATACCATAGTAGCTCCATAACATCCCAGAATAGGTATATAACGCCTTCATATCTCCTATATTTATTCCTTAAAATATTAAAAACGTTAATAAAATTATGGCATTCCATTATATTTTATCGTAGTCGGGGCAGCAAAGCGCACCGGGTTCAGCTAGTTAAGAAATAAATGTTAGTAGAAAATGTGAAAAACATCTGACTGGTTTTTGCACAATGGAGCACTAAAAATTGTACTGTGCGACTGCAGAGCACTAAAAATCGTATTCATCGTAATCGTATCAAATACGGAGCACTAAAAATTGTAGTGTTCCGACTGCCGCGGCAGTAGGAACACTACGATTTTTAGTGCTCCATTGTCCAAAAAACAATTCAGATGTTTTTCACATTTTCTTTTAATTTTTATTTATTAAAAAATATATAAAATATTTAATTTCCTCAGAAATCATAATAAATTCATGTATGGTACATCACCTTATAATTTCAAAACTAGGTACAAAACGATTTTTAGTGCTCCGGCAGTCGGAACACTAAAGTTTTAGTGCTCCGCATTCGGAGCACTACGATTATCGTTGTGTTCCGGTACAGTATCACTAAAATATTTTTTAGTGTGTGTTGCGGCGCGGTACACTATCGTAGTGTACATATCCACCTTGGTACGGTACAGAACGGTGCGGTACGATAACATAGTGTTTATTTTCGAACACTGGGTAGAATCCACAAAGTTATTTCTTACAATAAGTTTATTTGTTAAATAAAGGAATTTTGATGTGCTAGTAGCTAATTGCAGGGGTAGTGATGTAGGGTATCATAGGACGGCCCCGTCCGACTATAGCATTTGCGATATTGCGATTTTTGTCATCAATAGATACAGAATAGCACATCTAATGAGGATTTGTGGAGAAATCCGAAACCAACGTCGTCTTTGCCACTCCCGAAGACAAATCTACTTAATCACAATTCACCTTAAAAAGTTTTTATTTTTTAAATATGAAACAGCAAAACTAAGACTAAATTCAGATGCATAATACTAATTAAATTTACTGAAAAGTTCCAGCAGCACTGGAAGAGTGTTGGCCAATACAGTTTTCATCACAACGCCATAGACATCCTTCTTATCACCAAGTCCGAACAAAATGTGAAAGAAAAATTAAAATATTTTCTATACACAGGTAATGTAGCTGAGGGGTTAAACCACCTCCGAATTTGGTTGCAGCGTTCTGTTTACAATGCGGGCAAACTAACCTACCAATACATTTCAAAGACTTCCGTTTTGAGTAGTAGCTAAACGTATCATAGGTTTTCAATAGAAATATAATTAAACAATTCTGAGAAAATTTGTTTCGTTGTGGTTAGAAACATTTCTCTACTTCGTCCGGCATTTAAAACTAACAAAATAAAACAAATTAATTTCTCATTACAATTATTTCTTTGATATGCATTTCATAGACGATTTCTACGAAAAGTATTTAATTTGTTTGCTTTGTAACAACATCACATAAAATTGTTGTTCCTTTTTTCAATTTCTAATTTTATTAAAGAATCGTATGAAAAATGTACATATAATTATGTATATGGTAAAAACCAAATTTCATTTTCAATTCAATTTTAAGAAATTAAAAAAAGACAAGGATGAGATGGTCGTAGTAGGACGGGGCCGACCATGCGATACCCTACACAACTTGCCCTGGGTGTTATATTTTCAACGGCATATATTTTATACTATTGCGACACGTTATATGTTATTTTGAAATTTGTATTAAGAAAACAAGTGAGAAAAGGCTATAGTCGGTACGGGGCCGACTGTGTGATACCCTACAGCACATCCTCTGTGCATAATCTTTTCACTCGAAAACATTTCTTTTAGGGAGATACGAAAGTTTTCACCTATCTGGATTTTATACTAAATAACTTAATTCGAACTGAACCAACATAATTAATATTTAATTTCATATTTGACTACTATCGACATTACCAACATCAATATGCTTCTATCTCTGTGCGAAAATTTCATGATGATCCGATCAAAAAGGTATGTATTACCGACTATTGCGATATCTCTATTATTTGACCACCTACGCCAACCTACTTTGCATAATTTTAAAGATGGGATTTCCTACTTTCTTAGTCATGCTTTGCTTTTAGATGGTCACCAACCAAAGGTGTGATATCGGCATTATTATTAAAATCGCAAAAATGGAAAGTTGGGTTCTATTAGCGACTATTGCGATATCTTCGTTGTTTGACCACCTACGACAACCTACGTTACATCGTTGTAAAGGTGATATTTTCTACTTTCCTTACCAGGTTTTGCTTTTTATATACCCTTATAGACGCTGAGATATTTGCTTTGAAATAAAATGTTGACTTTTTCTCCAAATAAATTTTTTGCTCATTCCGACCCCTAAATATTATCCGACCATCACCAAAATCAATAGGCTTCTTCATCTGTGAGACCCCCCATTAACCCTTAAAATTTCGTGCGACCTGTAGCGTGATTTCAAAAAAAAATTAAAAAATGGGATGTATTACCGACTATTGCGATATCTCCGTTATTTGGTCACCTACGCCGACCTAGTTTGCATCGTTGTAAAGATGGGATCTTCTACTTTCATAGACAGGATTTGCTTTTGGAAAGTTCCCAACAAGAGCTGTGATATTCGTCGTTATAATTAAAATCGCAAAATTGAAAATTTGGGTTTTATTTGCGACTATTGTGATATCTTCGTTGTTTGATCACCTACGAGAAATTATCAAATATCAGAGACGTAATGTATAATTATACCCTCAGCATTTATGCTAACGAGGGTATATACACTTTCATACGGACAAGTATGTTTGGGCGAAATGTGTGTGTGTATGTGGTTTACTCTGAAGTCGAGAGAAAACAAAAAAAAGATAAGTTGGCATCAACCCATTTTTACGCATATTTATACCCTCAGCATTTATGCTAACGATGGTATATACACTTTCATACGGACAAAATGTGTCTCATCGAAATAATAGTTTTAGACCCCAAGTATGTGTTTCAGACAATTTGTAGTCGATTTAGCTATGTCCGTCCGTCTGTCTGCCTATCTGTCTGGCTGGTGCGCACGATAACTCTCGAACGAATGAGCTAATTTGGTCCAAAATTTGGCTATCGCAATATTTTGTCCATACTTAGTTTAAGTTCGAAGATAGGTTATATCGGTCCACTCCTTTCGGTACCTCCCCCACGAAAGTTCGAAAATGTTCGGAAAATTTGTGCGCACCATAACTCTTTAAGGCAGTAACCGATTTGGTCCATACTTTACCCATCGTAAAATGTGTGTCAGACTTAAATAAAGTTTCAATATGGACTTAATCGGTCCACTCCTTCAGTTTAGGGCCATCTCTCGAATCACTTTGCTTTTTGTTTTAGCAGCTGCCCTCAATACGACGGTACAAGTTTTATTAGGGGCAAGTCCATACTTCCTGAGAAAATAGCCTGAGAGTTGCAAAAAACCCCTATGACACCGTGTGAGGTGGTTGGAGCGCAAGATAACTCTCGAACGGATCTGGACCAAAATTTGGCCTTAGTAATATTTTGTTCAAACATAGTTTAAGTTTGAAGATAAACCATATCGGTCCACTCCTTCAGGTACCTCCCCCACAAAAGTTCAAAAATGTTCGTAAATTGTTCGTACGGTAACTCTTGAAGGGAGTGGCCGAATTGGTCTACACCTTGCAAATCCTAATATATCTACCAGGTATAGATCAGGTTTAAATATGGACTATATTTGTCCACTCTATCCGGTAACTCCCACACAAAATTTCGGATAAGACCTGATGTCGAATCACTTTGATTTTTGTTGAAGCAACTTGCATTCGCTGCCTCAATTACGATGGTAAAAGTTTTTTAGGGGCAAGTCTATACTTCTTTAGCAAACAGCCCGAAGAGTGTAAAAACCCCCTATGGCACCATATGTTGTGGCTGGAGATCCACTTACATAACGGTCAATGTCGATCCATTCCTTTTAGTATCACCTCCGCAAAACTTTTGATCTTTAAGCCTAATCAACATTTTTGTCGGTTCAAACGCCCAAATTTTTAAAACCCTCTTAATACATACGTTTTTTGAGGGTATATCTCTGTCGGCAAAGCCGACTGATACTTTTTTACATGTTATTAAAGCATGTTGCGATGCCAACTCTATCTCGAAAACTAATAAACCAATTGTTATATATTTTTGTGGCCGATTTCAAGAAAACACAGTTTATATACTGCATACAAAATAAAATAAATTGTTCCCATCCAACTCTCATACTGGAACAATATTGTTCCGATCGACTTAAAAATTTGACCACAGCATAGAATACTACTTATACTTTCAACTTTTTTTCCTGAAATTTATAAGTAGGGATCACCCCTTAAACTAAAATTCAGTGCTCACATTTTGAACTTTGGTGTGGAATGGATAATTTTAATGGAACATTTGAGATATATTGTGCGCACCACTCAGCATGTAGGCAGATGGATGTTTTCTGGAACTGAAAAATTAACAAACGATGAGATTTCTTTTGTAGGGTCGGTCCACTAGGACAAGGAATTGATATTGTCATGTGTTCATTGTCCTTTATTACTTTACCCGATCCTTCACATTAAAACTCTATGATTATGTATTTCATTGAATTCCGTATATGCAATCAATTGTGTAGAAAACTCGGATACACATGAACTATATTTGTTCCTGGCGGACAGATCCGATTATTTGAATGTCTACATCTAAAGCCCTCATTGAGTATATAATGAATCCTAGAAGAAAGATTCGCCGTTTGTCAGAATTCTGAGTTATAGCGGGATGAATCTGTCGTTAACCAACAACGAATTTATGATGCCTAATTCAGAAGCGTAAACATCTGAATTTGATATGTAGTTAATAGATTATGAGAAATTTACCGAAATACATAAACATACGGTTTTTTTGAGAAAGTAACGGGTAAAACTGATAAAGGACAATGAAAATGTGACAATATCGATTTCTTGGAGATGGGAAACCTATGTACATACAATTTACGGTTTAACATTTTTGTAGAAAATTTCATTTGTTTTACTTTTTGAGTTCAAGAACAAAAACAACATGGAAGGAAGTGAGCTGAAACTGAAAACATGTCATCTAAATATGATGAAACAATATATCCAATAAGAGATATAATGCTATTTTCTCAATGATTGATGGTGGTCAATCAAGAAAATCATTATGTCATGATTCAGAAATTTTATGGGATCCTTTGGGGTTCTCAATTAGGGCTTTCATTCCCAAAAGGAATTTTCCTCTCCCAGATCTTAACTTTTATTTTGTGTCACAGGGTATTCAGTAAGATTTCCCATAGAGACCACAATGTCTTTAATAGAAGACAAGGATGGCTTTTCATAAAAACAAGATGAGAATACCAATAGACCTTTGTGAGAAGACCAGTAAGATGAAAGAGGTTAAAGCCAACGCAATCGTTGCATCTCGATACGTTTAACTACATATATTCATGTCTTTGTATAGCTTATATAGCTCGTGGTTCATACGACGTCTTTCGAAGAATTTTCCTCTCAAACACACCAAGCACTGCCTTATCTGCTTGCGCAAGTACCCATGCTTCTGAGCCATACATTAGCACGGGTAGTATCAGCGTTTTGTATAGTGTTAGTTTTGTTTGACGAGATGTGGCTTTGTTTTTAAATTGCTTACATAGAACATAGTAGCATCTGTTGGCAAATTCAATTCTTCTTCTTATTTCACAACTGATGTTGTTTATTGTGTTTATGGCAGTGCCGAGGTAGACGAAGTCTTTAACTACCTCAAAATTGTAGGTACCAACTTCTACGGTTGGTCCGCGCTCTATGGACGCTTTGCACGTCGACACCATCAATTTGGTCTTTTCGCCGTTTACCGCCAGACCCACTTTCGCAGATTCTGCTTCGACCTTCCTAAAGGTATCAGTTACTTCCTTTACTGATCGTCCCATGATGTCTATGTCATCAGCATAGGCAAGTAACATGTGGCTATTGGTGTAAATTGTGCCATTTCTTTTGACATTTGCATCTCGTATTACCTTTTCCAGCAAAATGTTGAATAGGTCACACGAAAGGCTGTCTCCTTGTCTGAAACCTCTTTTGGTACAAAATTCTTCGGAGAGGTTCTTTCTAATTTTAACTGAGGACCTAGTATCAGTTAGAGTCATCTTACAAAGCCGGATGAGCTTTGCGGGAATACTAAATTCAGAAATTGCATGGAATACCTTTGATCGGAGGGGACTGTCGAATGCTGCTTTATAATCGACAAAAAGGTGAAATATGTCGATCTGCATCTCTTGGGTCTTCTCTAGGATTTGCCGCAGGGTAAATATCTGGTCAATGGTGGACTTGCCAGGTTTAAAGCCACATTGGTATGGTCCAATTATTTCGTTGACCATTGGCTTTAGTCGTTCGCACAATATCCCTGACACTATCTTATAGGCAATAGGGAGAAGGCTTATGCCCCTATAGTTGGAGCATACAGTCTTATCTCCTTTCTTGTGGACGGGACATAGGATGCTCAGGTTCCAATCTTCGGGTACGCGTTCTTCCTGCCAGATGGTGCTAACTAGCTGATTCATACGCCTTATCAGCGCGTCGCCTCCGGTTTTAAACTGCTCGGCTCCTGCTGCTTTGTTATTCTTCTTGGCCGGGCGGTATACATTCAATACCATCTTCTGGGATTGGATCTGTGGTATCATCGTCTTCGCTACTATTGGATACCAGCAGATTGGAGAAATGTTCCTTCCATATCCTGAGCACGCTATCTGTATCTGTTACCAGATTACCTTGCTGGTCTCTACAGGAGGATGTGCCTGTACCAAAGCCATCTGTTTGATGTTTCACTCTTTGGTAGAATTTTCGGACTTCATTCTGGCTCCTGTACATCTCGATTTTTTCACACTCCCGCTTTTCCATTTCTCTCTTTTTCTTGCGGAAAAGACGTTTCTCTTCTCTCCTTTTCTCCCGATATCTCTCTCGTGCGCTACGCGTTGCTACTGATTGTAAAGTAGCTCTATATGCCGCATTTTTCTCTTCGGTAGCAGCACGACACTCCTGGTCATACCATGAATTCCTTTGTGGAGGTCTCTGGAATCCAAGTATGGATTTTGCGGCTGTTTGCATGGAGTGGGCAATATGTTGCCATTGTGTTGTTATGTTATCGGGACAAGGAGTGCTCGCGTTAAGCAATTGGGCTAGTTGAGTGGAATATGCTGTGGCTATCTGTTGTGTTTGCAGCCTATCGATGTCCAACTTCCGCGTTGTGTCTGTTCGTGCTTTATTTGCAACGTTTAGACGGGTACGTACCTTTGCTGCAACAAGGTAGTGGTCCGAATCAATGTTTGCGCCTCGGAACGATCGTACATCCAACACGCTGGATGAATGTCTTTTATCTATTACAACATGATCAATTTGATTACTTGTTCTTTGATCTGGAGACAGCCAGGTGCCCTTATGAATATCGAGATGATTAAATCTGGTACTGCTAACTACCATGTTTTTTTGCAGCTGCAAAGTCTATCAGCCTCATACCATTGTCAGATGTTTCACTGTGGAGACTGAATTTCCCGACTGTTGGGCCAAAGATATTCTCCTTTACAATTTTAGCATTAAAATCGCCTAGAATGATTTTAATGTCATGGGCAGGGCAACGGTCATATGTTTCTTCTAAGCGCTCGTAAAATATATTTTTGGTCTGTTCGTCCTTTTCTTCAGTGGGAGCATGAGCGCAAATAAAGCTGATGTTGAAGAATTTAGCTTTTATTCGAATTGCAGCAAGTCTTTCATTCACTGGGGTGAAGCTGGATACCAGATGTTTTAGTCTCCGACTAACTACGAATCCGCAACCAAACTCATGCTTTACGTCATGGCAGCTATAATACAGTGCGTCACCTTTAGGTGTTGTTGTGACGCCTTTCCCAATCCATCGTATTTCCTGTATGGCAGTAATATCGGCCTTGTACTTTTCAAGTACGTCTGCCAATGCGAAGACTGCACCTTCTCTATAAAGATTGCGAACATTCCAGGTGCAGATTCGCAGATCATGGTCCTTAAAACGTTTGCGGGGTTCCTCAACTTTAGAGGGTTTTTCATATCTATATTTGTTTACCAAATGTCTATAGATCTGAGCGCAATTGTCGGTGTCCGTTTTTCTCATTTGTTGTCGCTATAGTTTGCAATTTATATACCCAATATCTATAAATTCGGTTTTGTACTTTTTCTATGCATTGTCTAGATTCTGAAGATATTTTTAATTCATTTTTAATTCAAATTACAAGAAACAACAAGAAGGTGACATTTGAAGGTGATGTATGTCGAATTTTGGTTGTAAAGGAAATACCATAGCGTCTGCAAGAGTTTTTAATGAGTTATATCGTTTGGAGAGCTCATCCACCAAAGTGTCTTCTAGTGCTTTAGTTGTAAAAAACGATTTTAACTTGTGGCATCGGAGAATGGGCCACATCTGCAATAAAAAGCTCCATGAAGTGAAAGATGCGAATATCGGAATGCAGTTCTCAAATAAAGAGGAAGGTCTGTGCGATTTGTGTTAAGGGTAAGCAAACACGCAGGCCAAATAATGAAGAAGGTACTAGAGCGACTGAATTGTTGGAACTCGTCCATTCGGATGTTGTGGGACCACTCAGCACAACGTCATTTTCCGGAAGTCGTTTTCTAGTTACTTTCGTCGACGACTTCTCTCGAAAAGTGGTTGTATATCCGTTGAAGAGAAAATCGGATGTTTTTTCCAAATTCGTGGAATTCAAATCTTTGGTTGAGAAGCAAACCGGAAGGAGAATTAAAATTCTTCGAACAGATAATGGAGGAGAATATGTGAACAAGCAGTTTTCAAATTTCTTTAAGGAACAAGGAATAGTTCATCAAAGGACTTGTGTATATTCTCCTGAACAGAACGGCGTTGCAGAGCGGATGAATCGAACCATTATGGAAAGAGTTCGATGTATGCTTCTAGATAGTGGTCTAGATCATCGTTTTTGGGCTGAAGCCGTAGCCACGTCCGCATTTTTAATTAATCGTGTTCCTTGCCGTGGGTCAGACAAATGCGCAGAAGAAATATGGACTGGAAGCAAACAAAATTTGAAATTTTTGAGAGTTTTTGGTTGCCCAGCGTTAGTTCATATTCCAAAAGAAAGGAGATCAAAACTAGATCCGAAATCGACCGAGTGTATCATGGTTGGATACAGCAGTGAAAGCAAGGATATCGTTAAAATACTATATTCAACATAACATGTCATGCCTTTAATTGTATAAGTTTTTTTTCCAAACTTGTATACATTTTTTCAGTCTCAATAAAAACTTTAAACACTATAGGAAGTTCGGTAGAAAATACCAATTTTTGAATTGTTAAGCATAAAGTCCATAAAAAGTTGTCATTAAAACTAATTATGATGGGCCAGCAACGCGGACCGGGTTTCTGCTAGTATCATATAAAATAATGCTGTCCAATACTGTTTTCACCTCAACGCCATAACATCCTTCTTATCGCCTAGTCCGTACAAGATGTCGAATAAAGTGCAAAACAATATTAAAGAAACGATTAAAATATTTTCTGTACACAGGTGATGTAGCCATAATAGGGGCTGAGGCGTTACACCACCTCTCAATATTTGATGTGATTTTGCCCGACCGTCAAAAGTATGGCGTTCCGTTTACAATGCGGGTAAACTAACCAACCAATTCATTACAAAGACTTCCTTTTTGAGTAGTAGCTAAACGGTGCAAAGTTATTCAATGAAAATATAATTAAAGAAATTCTGAGAAAATGTTTTTCTTTGTGGTTAGAAAAACTTTTCTATTTCGTCCGGCATTTAAATAAAACTTATTAAAGAAAATTAATTAATTTCTCATCGCAATTATTTCATTGATACGCAATTCATAGACGATTTCTACGAAAAATATTTAATTTGTTTGTTTTGTAACAACTTCACATGAAATTGCTGCTTCAGTTTTCAATTTTTCAAGCTATTAAACATATACATAAAATAAGTAAGAGAAGGCTATAGTCGGACGGGGCCGACCACGTAATACCCTACGCCACTTTCGCTGGCACCATGAAAATAAAAAATTACCAAAGGCATTATTACCTGCTTTCGGTGATTTTTACCGAACACGGTGGTCCTGAACTAACTTTGAATGAAAGGTGCTTACACATGGGAAGTTTTGCGGATTCTGAAACTACAATGTTCTTAGAAGAGAAAAATAAAAAAAAAACAAAAACAGCGGAGGGCTTTTTAAATAAATCGAATTCAAAATTCACATTTTTAGGCGTTTTTAGCTTTTCAGGACGAAACTTTGACCGGGAGGGTATAATTAAATTTGTCATTCCGTTTGTAACACATCAAAATATTCATCGGAGACCCTATAAAGTATATATATTGTTGATCAGGGAAAATTCTAAGTTGATATAACCATGCCCGTCTGTCCGTCCGTCTGTTGAAATCAAGATACAGCTCGCAATTTTTAAGATAGAGCTTTGTAATTTGTTATAGATGTTTCTATTACTTCTATGATGTTTGGTATTGCAAATGGGCTATATCGCCCATGTTTTGATGGAGCTACCACAGAACGTTACCACCTGATTTTTGGTATCAAGAAATAGATGAAATTTGGTATTTAGTCTTCGTTGGGAGTATACAATTTTCCCCCAGAAACTTGTCTGTACAGGTCCACGCCTTAGTATAGCCCTCATATAAAAGTACCTCCCTTTTTTTGGTATTTTGAAGGTTGTGGCCTCAATATTTTACTGAAATGGCATAAAGTTGGTATGGTCTTCATTTGGGTTATTACGCGTTCCATATGAAATTTGTCGGAATAGGTTCACGCTTTAGTTTAGCCCCCATAGAACGGTACCTCACAATTTCATGTATTTTGAAGGTCCACCGAAATGGGTATTTGGTCTTCATTTGGAGTATTAAACGTTCCATATGAAAATTTCGGTTTAAGGTTTTAGCCTCATTATCACAGCTGAAATTTGGTACTTGCTCTTCGTTGGGTGTATGAAACGTTCTCCCAGAAATGCGTCGCTATAGGTCCACACCTTTATATAGCCCCATAGAACGTTCCTCCCGATTTTCGGTGTTTTGAAAGTTGTGGTATTTTCACCGGTATTTTGAAGGTTGTGCCCTCAATATTCCACCGAATTGGCTGAAATTTGGTATTTGGTCTTCATTTGGGCTATTAAACGTTCCATATGAAATTTGTCGGTATAGGTTCCCGCCTTAGTTTAGCCCCCATACAACGGTTCCTCCCTATTTCCGGTATTTTGATATAGCCCCCATGCAACGGTACCGCCTGAATTTCGGTATTGTGAAGGTTAGCCACATTGTTTAACCGAAGTTGCTGAAATCTGGTATTTAGTCTTCTTCATAAAGGAAAGGAAACTAATGGTTCCATTTTACTTCAACACAACTCGTGGTGGAGGATATAACAAGTTCGGCTTAGCCGAACTTAACGACGTTCTTATTCGTTTTTTTTTTTATTTTTCACGTCTATGAACACTATAGTATCAGAATCAGCAAAAACTTTCCAGGTGTACGCAGCTAACATTTAAAGTTAGTTCAGGCGCAACGTACGAATCGATCATTAAAAAACAATATTTCGAGGTACATATAACATTATTTTTTAACAAAGGTATCACACAAATTTCAAAACCTCGTACAGCATTATAATTTGAATATTTTTTTATCATGATTGCGACATTTTGTAGTTTCTAAGGTATAGTTCTTTACTCACAAACCAAAACGATAAAGGAACCTACTCATGTACATGTTAGAGAGTAGTCGGTCTCATGCTTAAGTGTTCCATACGCCATTTTTCCTTTTTGAGATATAGGTGGCTTCCAGGGTTTTCGCGAATGCTCTTTCTGAATTTTTGGTCGGCCTTTCCTATCTGCTCTAGTTTCCGAGATATCCACCTTCCGGTCCGAAAGCTTAAGTTCATTTCAGATATGAAATTAATATTTTAAAAACTTACAAATTTAAAATTTATTCCAAAAATCAGAATTTTAATTTCTGATTTACAAGGTTTGAATTTATTGAAGCAAAGATGCTAAAATTTATTTGTCACTTTGTTCCATGTGATTTACAATATTTTGCATTTGTGTCATAAGTGTGGAACAACTCGGCAAAAATTATATTTTAAAGAAATTATTTATAACTAACAGATACTTTTGGCAAATATATTCTATATACTATTAACAATAAATTGAGCCAAAAATATAAATATTTTCTTCAGTCAGTTCCAAGCAGTTGTGACGCAAACATTAGAATACGATTATTTCAAAACGGGAAAATGGCGTATGGAACACTTAAGCATGACACCGACGAAATTATGACAATTTCACACGCTAAATACTATTCGATCGTTATCCAAAGTTATTGGCACTTTCCTTGACCAAACCTTTTACCTCGTGCATAAAGCTGTCAGTATTGAACATGATGAAATTATAAGGTGGCGTAAAACGGCCAGCTGATTGGTTTCAATCTGTCAAATATTTTGTTATTGTGAATAAATTGTATGAAAACGTAAACAAACGTTTTGACATATTGAAGAGTTTTCGGCCAAAATAGAGTTGCTGTTGTGCTACTTACGTGACCTGTTAAATAGATCTTGGTATTGAACTATAACATTTATAGTATAACTGCAACATCTAGCTTGATTATGTTTACACTTCCCACAAATTAAAGATATGGGATCTCTGTATATATTAGGCTGCAACTCTGTTATCTGACCATAAACATCACCATAATTGGCTTCAATGGATCGGTCAAGAGTTCCTCTTCTTAATATAACTTACGTGTGTGGAACATATTTTCCAGGAGTAAAGTTATAGTCATTATACTAAAAATGTTACCAATTTTCACGAGTTCTGGTCCATTTAACCCACTAAGTATTATATAATCATCACTTTAAATTACATGATACTTCTTTGTTATAAACCCAAACCTTACATGAAATTTCGCGACGATCAGACCCCCTTTCGACCTACCAAGCCATTTCACCAGCTAAATATTTCACGATCATCGCCAAACACAATAGGTTTCTGTTCTATTCCACACAAAATTTAGGATTGGTTCATAATTGCGGCCTGTAGCTTGATTACAATTTTTAACAGACGGGCGGACGGATACACATCTCAAAATCGTTTTACCTCGTCGAGATAAGCGTTTTGGTATACTACGCGAAAATTTCGCGGTTTTGCATGAATCTTCGAAAAACAACAAACTTATAGTAAGCTTTTCACATTGTGCTGTAGGGTATAAAGTTCGATTATGTTTGAGTAAAACGTTATCTAAGTGGTCGACCACGTTGGAAGAATACGTTTGAACACGAACGATTCATTGTAAAATTTGTTTTTACAAAATTAAATTATTATTCTTTATGTATAATTTTATTTAGTTTATATAAATAACACTGGTCAACAGGACTCACCATAACACTCATACTCATGATTTGTTTGTATCCGAAAATAACGAAAGTCTGGGTTAAACTCGTAAAAACCGATTTTGAGCTATATCTCAATAACAAGAGCTGATGGAGAAAACCCGGGACCAGATTTGAAAATAACTCGCCGATTTCATCTAGAAACAACTACAACTTCGTCTGAAACATTCAACTTTTTCAATTTTGTTGAGCAGTGTAATTAATGCATTAATTAATCATTAACAAAATAAAACTTGGTTACTAAGGCATTAAACAAATTGATTCAATTAGCACAAATATGCAATCAATGTATAGTGTCGGCTATATAATCGAAAACAAGTTTCCAATATATCGCAACAGTTCAAGAAAAGGGTAGTAACTCAAAATTGTTTACTTTTCAGTAGGGACAAAAATTGTATGGCGGATGACCCATCAATTCCACATTTTGTCCGGTCAAACAGGCGCTGGTTTGAATCGATGTGTGAGAGCCCACATTGTCTTGATGCAGAATGATTTGTCTTCTCTTCTTCGTTTTTTCGAATTTCTCAGGAGGCTTCAGGCAAACAAATTATAGTGTACCACTCAGAATTAACCGTCCTATATATCTAAAGCCGTATAGTCAATTTTTCTGAAGAAACAGGCAACCTTTTGCTTCTAAATTTTTCTTACATGAACAACTTCCGTTTGATTTGGCTCGCTTTCGAAGACCCGAACGGCCGATTCCTGCTATTGTTTAAGGCTTTTAAGCATAGATCCTTGATTCGTCGTTTGTGGCGATCTTATGAGCGTCGTTTGAAGCACCGCGATCGATTTTATGCACAATTTCTGTGAACCAATTCACAGGAGCCTTTTTTCGAGAGATTGTCCAATTTTACTGGATCTAACGAGAAAAATCTATTTTTGCGGCCAGGTGTTTATGCAATATCAAATGTTAGTTGGTGCAAGAAATGCCCAAAGATGCCTCTAAGTCACTGTATTTAACATGGCGATCTCGCATTATCCGTTTATGCACGGCATATTTTTTTCTGGCACAACGACGGATTTTTAGCGACCCTCACAACCTTCGTTTTTTGGCGAGTCCCGACCACGTTTGAATTCATTAAACCAGTTTTTCATAGTCCTATAGGATGGTCCTTCGACATACGCAGATTTAATTTGGTCGATACACTTTTGCGGTAATTATCCACGTCAAAAACTGTGAAAAATGCTTGGACGAAAATGTTCACAAGTAAATTCTATTTTTTTTGCAAAGTGATTTTTTCAAATCACTGTAAACAACACATATCATGGTCGTACGACAAACTGTCCTGAGTGAATGTAGGCTTAAAATTGTCAAACTTTCCAAAAAAATTAAATGGCAATACGCGGTGTTGCCTAGGACAGGTAGTTCTCATGCAGCCCCCGTATAGCACCCATATAACGATACCTCCCAATTTAAGGTATTTTGAGGATTACATTACAATTTGGCACTTCGTGAGGTCAAAAAATGTATGCACCAAAAATGGTGGTTATAGGTCCACGTTTTGGTATAGGCCCCTTATAACGGTACCTCCTGATTTAAAGTATTTTAGCTAAATTTTTGATCGAATTAGCTGAAATCTTACATTTGAGGTACTCAATGACAAAAAACTTCTCCACTAAAAATTTGCCAAGATAGGTCCACGTTTTGGTATAGCCCCCATATATCGGTACCTCCCGATTTAAGGTTTTTGGGGATTTCAATTAAAAATTTGCCAAGATAGGTCCACGTTTTGGTATAGCCCCCATATATCGGTACCTCCCGATTTAAGGTATTTTGGGGATTTCAGCTAAATTTTCTTCTTCTTCTTCTCCACAAAAAATCTTTAACATAGCTCCTTGTTTGGTATAGCCCTCATATAACCGTAACCCCGATTTTCGGTATTTTGAGGGTTTTAGCTAGAAGTTTTAACCGAACTATATGTAATTTGACACTTGAGGTTTTCAGAGGTGACGAAAGTTCTTCACCGAAAATTATCCACATTGATCTATTTCGGTATATTCCCATATAAAACTACCAAGAGATTGAAGAAATTTTTAGATACATTTTTTGACCAAATTTAGGCATTTGGGGTATCCGTGGACGAGAAATTTTTGCACCCAACAGGAAACTTATTATTCCATTTTAGTTCAGAATATTTTATGGTGGATGCTATAAAAAGTTCGGCCCGGCCGAACTTACTGTTTCTACTTGTTTTAAGATGTTTTTGCTTATAATGAAATTTGAAACCGCTCTAAGTTTTTGCGCCGAAAATCTTTTATGTAGCTTTAACATTTTTGTTTAATTATTTTTAAAATGGAGTATTACAAAATGTTGAATATACGTCAAATATTTTTCTTTTACATGATTCATTACTCTACAGAAATATTACAATATTGAATTTAAAACTGGTGTTCTTTACTCTTCACTTGTTTTTATTCACCTCTCGTTAGACGGATATTTTATTGTTTAGTCATTGCAGGTTGTAACCTCATTGAGCTAAGCTATAACACCGTTTGAGTTTAATAATATATTCAGTTTGTGCAATTATTAATGGTTTTCTCAAATCACAATTGCATAATAAATCCGGTTTTTTGCACTCTGCTTGCTTATGACCCATTTTAGACATATCACTAAACTCAATTAGATATGAATCCCACAATATTACACACATTAAATAAACTATTTATTTTGTTTTCGATTTATATTCATTGAAGTGGCATCATGTACACTAATACCTCGATTTGCGTTACTGTTTGGTTCCGGCGAACTTTAACGCAATGTTTGTGCAAAGAATTTTTTAATTGGTTCCAAAAAAATTGTTCAATTTCAATTGTGCCAAAGTCCATATTTATTTGGATAGATATCTTACATGCTAACAGAATGGCTTACTTACTGTACTATTTTAAAGAAATCCCGTAGCTACTTCGCTACCTACTCCATGTGTGTCGGGATTTGGCTCATTGGTCTAAGAGGTGGGTACAAAAAAATTGTTCTTGGATTTTTTTTGCGATTGTGGTTTTAAATAATCATATTCACGAATGCTACGTGAATGATATTGTTATTAGCATATACAAAACATACAAATTAGTCCACTTACGACAAACTTAATTAAAACAAGTAAAAAAAGTCTATAGTCGGACGGAGCCGACCATGGGATACCCTATACCACTATCCCTGTACAATCACTCTCCACGGAACTTCTTTTCAATGATTGTGAAAATTTAATTATCAAATATCACAGATGTAATGTATAATACTTATGGCCAAAACCAAAAAGTTATCTAGCATGACAAAGACATTTTTGTAGCAGGAAAGGAAAATTTAGTTCACACAAACTAAAATGTAATGAAACCCACTTATGTAGTACTACTACTTCCGTTGTTTAACCGCTGCGTTATTAAATTTTTTACCAATTTCACACAAAAGTTTCAGTCCATTTAACCCGCTCAGTATTCTCTGATCTTTACGTTGGTTTGTACGCTTCTTCTTCATTATAAACTCAAATTTTTTTAAAATTTTGCGGGTTATTATTTTGATCTACCGAGCCGCTACAAAATTTGTTAAAATTTTGTTTTTGGTCCATTTCATCCCCTGAACATTTCACGATCATCACCAAAAACTAACCATTTCTATTCTGGCCCGAACCCAACCTCCTTTAAAAATTCGTTACTATCGGTCCATAATTGCGGCCTTAAGCTTGTTTACAATTTTTAATGGAAGGACGCACATCGCTAAATCGCTTAATCTCGTCGAGATATGAATTTTGGCATACCAAATAATGGGTCTATGACGAATATTTCGTGGTGTTACACAAACTTTTGGAGAGACAATATGTGGCATGGGATAAAAATGTGGTTCTGTACACAGAACCCATTATATACATATTAGGCAGTAGGTCCGTTATCTAGCAAACACTTTATTGCAATTTACATCAGGAGAAAGGTCAGTAGTTTTTTCCATATGTAGGCTACTTTGCGAAATATATATATCCTCAAGGAATTAAAATATCGACCAATAATAACATTTTTATATTTTTCATACAAAAGTAATGGTCCATTTCACCCGCTAAAGAATATCAGATCATCATTCAAAATTGTAGGCATCTTTATCGACCTATACTCTTACCCGGTGCAAAATTTCGTGACTATTGATGTATAATTGCGACTTCTAGCGAGTTTATTATTACACTACAAACAAATAACGGAATATATTAGGCTGTAACTCTGTTATCTGATCATGCACACTAACATAATTGGCATCAATTGAAAGGTCAAGCGTTCCACTTTCAAGTATATCTAACTTGTTCGGAATGTCACTTCTAGGAATTAAGATATAAGCTGTATATTAAAAAATTTCACAATTTTCACACAAATGTTTTGGTACATTTAACCCTCTAAATATTATCCGATCGTCATCTCAAATTGCAAGCTTCTCCTTTGTGATATACTCTTACCTTATTTAAAATTACGCGTTGATCGGACTATTATTGAGACCTACAGAGCCGCTAGAAAATTGGATAAATATTATGTTTTTGGTCCATTTCACCCGCTAAACATTTCACGATCATCACCAATAAGAATAGAGATCTATTCTGATCTGAACCCGACCTCCATACAAAATTTCGTGACGATCGGTCCATAATTGCGGCCTGGAGCGTGTTTACAATTTATAATGGACAGACGGACGGACGGACACACATCTCAAAATCGCTTTATCTCGTCGAGATATGAAGATTGGTATACCACATTGGGGGTCTCCGACGAATATTTCGCGGTGTTACATGAATTTTTACCAAAACAAACTTATAATACCCTTTTCACATTGTGGTATAGGGTATAAATATTATAAATGCATTCCAATAAATTATTTTTTTTCTTAAACTATTGACACATTATGCGAATGATTAATATAATTTTATTTCTCTAAGATTTTTTTTGGTTGTATTAATTTTTCGGTAAAAAAAAATGTCAATATCTTCCATAGCTTCCTACACCAATATGTGGAAAGGGTATTATAAATTTGTTTTTTTTTCGAAAAATGCATGTAACACCGCGAAATATTTGTCGTAGACCCCCCTCTCGTGGTATACCAAAATTCATATCTCAACGAGATAATGCGATTTTGAGATGTTTGTCCGTCCATTACAAATTGTACGCACGCTACAGACCGCAATTTAGGACCAATCTTCACGATTGGAGGTCGGGTTCAAACCAGAATAGACCCCTATAGTTTTTAGCGATGATCATGAAATAATTAGGGGGCGAAATGGACCCAAAACAAAATTTTTATCCAATTTTGTAGCGGCTCTATAGGTCGCAATGGTAGTCAGACCGGGGCGAAATTTTATGTCAGGTTTGGGTTTACGACAGAGAAGTAGCTTGTAATTTAACGTGATGATCAAATAATATTTAGCAGGTTAAATTGACCAGAACTTTTGTGTGAAAATTGGTAAAGTTATTAGAGAAATCACTATATCATTATTCCTGGAAAATATATTAAACCCATATAAGTTTTATTTAGAAGAGGAACGGTTGACCTTTGCATTGTTGCTAAGTATGTTTATGTAATTGTGGGTAGTGTAACCTTAATCACGCTAGACGACGCAGTTATAGTTCAATGCTGAAAAATGTTTGCTCGAGGTAATATTTTAGGTCAAGGATAGTGCCAATAATTGTTGATAATGATTTAGCGTGTAAAAGTGACCATAACTTTTGTAGGAAAAATATCCAAATTTATTATTATTTATTAATTAATTACGAAAACAAAAAATGAAAACCAACTCTTGACCTCTCACTTGATGCAAATTATATCAATGTAGTAGTTAAATAAAGGAATTACAGTCTAACATCACGGTGCGCCTGAACCAAATTTATATGGAAGGTGCTTACACCTTGGAACTTTTTGCAGATTCGGAATCTACAATGTTCATGGATGAGAAAAATAACAAAAAACAAAAAAAATCGACGAAGGGATTTTTAAATAAATCGCGATCAATGTTCACATTATTAGGGTTTTTTTAGGTTTTCGCGTTTTTGCTTGGAAACCGCAAGTCCTATTGAAATTGGATTAGAGCAAATGTTGTGGCTGTGAAAATTCTACAAGATTAACCTTTATGATATTTTCGTAGGTTTTACCATTTTTGAGATATATAATAAAGTGCTGCAAGTGCCGTCTTAAATGAACTGACATTTTTCAAGACTAAGACATTATTGATTCATTCAAGTCATTCGCACAAACTAAGCCGAATGATTCAAATCACAGTTATGAATTAGTTCAAGTGAGTCATTGTGTGATGGCTTGTATAGGCTTGACCACATCGATCACAAGCTTGATTGACTGTAAGTGACAACGTGCCATTATGAAGCTTGTGGTCACTTGTACGAATATTGTGATCATTGTGGTCGCTTGTGCGTTTCATGTTGATCATTGTGGTCGCTTGAGCGAATGTTGTGATCATTTGTGTGTGTGTTCTACAATAGAAAGGTTGTGTTTGAGTAGTGAAAATATGGAAAATTTTGAAAATATAAAAGAAAAAATAACTAGTGGAGAATATACCACAGTTAAAAAAACTGGAAGAAGTGAAGTCTATAATATTTTTATGTATATTAAAAATGAAAACGGTGACATTTTGAAAGATATCGTGATTTGTAACTCGTGTAAAAACATATATAAAAACAATTTGCGATACACTTCGAATTTGCTGAGGCATCCTTGCTATAAAAAATATAAAAACGATAAAGAATCAAATAATATTAAAGTGCAACCAGATAATGAACTGAAGAAAATGTGTTTACAACTGGTCGTGCAATGGGTAGTTGGTAACTGTAGACCGTTCAACATTGTAAACGATGACGGCTTACACAATCTAGTAGAATTTATACTACAGACTGGTCATTCGTACGGTAAAAATATCGATTTTATGAAGTTATTACCGCATTCTACTACCGTTTCCCGTAATATTGCCATTTTGTACCAAACCCAACATGTTATATTAAAGGAGGAATTGGTATCAATAAAAGATAATGGATTTGCTATAACATGTGATTTGTGGAAGGACGATTTTTTGAAGAGAACTTATATTGGCGCCACGGCTCATTATATTAAGGATGGATCGCTGTCACATAAAGTTTTGGCTATGAGAGGAATGGATAATCTTAAAAATACTGGTAAATATTTTATTTAACATTTTTCTTTGTTTTTGTTGATATTTTTTAATTATGTCTTATTACTTATAATTAATTATATCAATTTAGGACATAACATCAGAATTAAAATGGAGAGCATTTTAAAAGACTTTGGATGCGAGCTGAACCATTTGGTGCGCGTCGTAACCGACAGAGGCTCAAACATGAAGACGGCTTTTTCAAATGAGCAGCACATTTTTTGCATAAACCACCTTATTAACAACGTCATTGAAAAAGCAATTGCTGATGTGGAGGAGGTCAAAACAATGTCATGTGAATGCGCAAAAGTGGTCAAATACTTTAAGAAAGCAGGTATAAACAGCAGCCTTCATTCAACTCTAAAAAGCTACACTCCAACACGATGGAATACCATTTACTTTCTGTTGGAATCAATTAAACAGAATTGGACAGATATAACACGAATGCTTGAGGAGAAGGACGAATACAGAAGAATATCTCACCTCAACTTGGGAACCATCAACGACATCGTTGAGATTCTTAAACCTTTTGAGGAGTCCTCACGACTATTGGAAGCTGAGAATTATCCCACATTGCATCATGTCATTCCTCAAATTCACAAATTGAAAAGTATATTGCAGACAAACAAGCTACTCGGAAATCACGCGGAAATTTAAAGAAAGGCTACTGCATTATCTAGAAACCTTGGTTGCCTCAAATATATTTGATGTGCATAGGGTGGCACTCTTCTTGTTTCCACCAGCGAACAAACTTCATCATTTTGAGCAGAACGATGTGGAACAAATTCACGAGGAATGTATAAAAATGGCAAAGCATTATGAAAATTCTTCAAGTGATAGTTCATCAAATGATGTAGAAGATACAAATATTGAAGAAGATGCATTTTCCTTTTTTGTTCAAAGTTCAGCATTGCTAGGACAACGTGAGGGATTGAGTAACGAAATAACCAGATACATTGCAAAAACCGTTTTGTATTATAAAGATTTCAATTTACTGAATTGGTGGGAGTTACATAAAAGTGAGTTCCCACTTCTTTATAAATTGAGTGTTTTTATATTTGCCACACCTGCAAGTTCTGCTGCGTCAGAAAGAATTTTCTCTAGAGCACGTTATTTATTATCCGATAGAAGGTCAGTACTTGGTAAAAACACATCAAACGTTAACAATATTATGTTTTTAAATAGCAATTTAAATTTAAAAAGTATTATTTCAAATACTCTAAATATTGATTACTAATTTTACTTTTTACATATTTCTTTATGTTATTATATATTTATTTTATTTATCTTATTTAATTTTTTTCTTTTTAATTTTTATAACTTAGTTATTCTTAGTTGTTTTAAATGTTTATGATTTTAATTACTTGAATAGTTTTTTGTTGGTCTAATTTTAATACAAACAAATATTTCAAATTTAATAATCTATCATTTTTTCTCTAGGTTTCAGGGTTATCAGGAAGGTTTTCTGCCGTTTATACAATAAAATATTTAAAAAAACCTAACCGTGTTTTATTTATATAAAATCAAATATTCTGGAATGCCGGTAATTTGTATTAAAAATTACAGACATTTTTGTGAAGATGTAAATGGATGTATGAGCTTACCACTAAGAGCAGAGATACATACAGTAAGCCACACATCCCATTACACGTGGGAAGTATGTAGGTAACATCATGTCATTCATTTATTGCAGTATTGGCGATGTTTATTTCGAACGCCATAATCATTTTGTTATGCCAAAATAGTTTTAACGTTTACTCGATTATCGAGTTTCTTTAAAATCATTGAGATTTTATGATGTAATGTTATGAGAGGACATTCCTAAGGTAATAAACCACCTGAAAGTAAAAATCCTAATTTTCCAAAAAAAGTCGTTTATTGTATCATAATGTCATAAAATGTATGGGAATTTCATTAAGGTTTTTCTTATTCATGTAACCTAATTCACACACGACATTTCATCACTCCAACAGGTAGAACATTTCGAATTGTTCAAACATTTGTCGCTTACACATATTTTATGACGCACCACTCAGCTGTTGTGTTGAGCGACTTTATCGTGGTGGTTGGTTTGGCTTGGGTGGTCTTGAAAATTTCGTTGTGTAGCTTGGATGGTCTTGAAAATTTCGTTGTGTGGCTTGATTGACTCGAATATTTTGTTGTGTGAGTTGATTGACTCGAACATTTCGTTGTGTGGCTTGATTGACTAGAACATTTCGTTGAGTCGGCATAGCTTGACTGGTCTTGAAAATTTAGTTGAGTTGATTTACTTGACTAGTTTGTAGCGTTGGCATACAACGACTTATCTTGTTTTTTGTTCCAAGGCTTGAATGGAGAAACAAGTGGCTTGTGCAGATGTTTAATATATAAGTTCATACTGGGTCAATGACAATAAAACAATATCATGTACGGTGCGCCCTAACTAAGTTTAAATGAAAACCGCTTTCATATTTTAAAGGTTTACAGGATGCATAGAAACCGCAAGAATTTTCACTGCTACAACATTTTCTTTAGTCCCAAGCAAAATACTGACCTAAAATATGACCTTTGACCTCGATTTATTTCAAAAACCTTTCGTCAATTTTTTTTTTTTATTTTTTTTTTTTAATTTTTCTCATCTATGGACATTGTAGATTCAGAATGTGCAAAAACTTCCCAGGTGTGACCATCTTCCACTTAAACTTAGTTAAGGCGAACCGCGCAGGACATTGTTTACATTACAGACAGTTCATTGTCCCAATTTCAACTTTTATATCTCAAACATTTTAAAACCTAGGAAAAAGTCATAAAGGTCAATCTTGTAGAGAATTTTCAAAGCTACAATCCCATTTCAATAGGACTTGCGGTTTCCAAGCAAAATCGTGAAAACCAAAAAAACCCTATAAATATGAACTTTGATCGCGATTAATTTAAAAAGCGCTCCGGCGACTTTTTATTTATTTTTTTTTTTAATTTTTCTCTTCCATGAACATGTTGTTTCAGAATCCACAAAAACTTCCTAAGTGTAAGCACCTTCCATTCAAAGTTGGTTCAGGCGCACCGTGACATATAAGTGTGTTTTCCTTTATAGTTTTTGTTCGTTTATAAAGAAGTACGTTTACCTTCCGTGCTACATAATTTCGCAACCATGATAGAAATTTATTAAAATCATGATAGAGGAATTCCAAGTTTTTTTTTTCTTTAATTGATGCAATATACGATGCTGTACGGGATTTTGAAGTTTTTATGTTACCTTTGGTTAGAAGTAATGTAATATTTCGAAATATTGATATCTTGCATTGATCGAATCGGATAGAATCACCAAAAGCTATACGGAAGAAAAAAGCCTCTCTAACATGTGTCCCAAACATATTTTGCAGCAAACATATATTTGTTTGCAATCAGTCCCAAACATAACATATATGTATTTGCGTCCTGCAAACAAATAAATAATTGGGTGCAAACACATTATATGTTTGGGTGCAAAAAATACAAACCCAAAAGCCACAAAATACAAAAAAAAAACAAACACATACACCAGTGGGCGCTTACTGAGAGCAAGGGAGCGTAAAACTCAATGTTAAACACATTGAAATGTATGCTCACTTGCTCTCAGTAAGCGCTCACTGGCTATCTCTAACACAGAGTGAGGCAGAGAACATTTTTGGGTCTCTCTTGTGCTCTCAATGAGCGTAAATTTGTTGTTGTTCACAACGTGTTAGCATCTACACAGGCTGTGAGCGATAACAAATTTACGCTCACTTAGAGCGCATGGGCTCTCTTGTGAGCAATGGTGGGCAAATTGCGAGTCACAATCAGGGATGCCAGATTTGCCGATTTATCGGCATTTTGCCGATTTTTGGTCCAAAAAAATAGAAATGCCGATTTGCCGATTTTTACCCCTAAAATGCCGATTTTTACTTAAGGCACATAAAAGAGTAGTTTGATTAATAATGATAAAAATTTTTAACAGATTATAAAAACAGTTTGAATTTCCTTGATTACCAAAACGTGTACTTGGGTATATACGCCAAGGAAATTGTTCAAAAAACGAAATTGACGAAAAGTGAGTTAGTGGAAATAATTAAAAACTGCACAAACTTTTACATTGAACTTTGTGATCAGATTTTGAAGCGGTTTGAAAACAAATTTATGTGCCCAGCTTCCATAGATCCAAGTTTTATAATAAAAGGCACAGAAGATTCATTTTTCGACATTATAAAGGAATACGAAAGCTTTATAAACATAAACGAAAAGACTTGGACTCAGAATTACACGCACTTTCAACTTTTGAATTTCCAAAATTTGTTTAAAGATAAAAAATTAGAGTTGCTAGAGTTTTGGAAAACAGTATGTGAATTAAGATGTGCAAATTCTGAACCATTATTTCCTATTTAGTCCAAATTTATTAAACATATTTTAGTCTTGCCACATTCTTCAGCAAATGTGGAAAGAGTTTTTAGCCAAGTGAATTTAAATAAAAACAAATGTCGAAATCGATTACTTAGGGAATCGATGGAAGGAATTCTCTTTACTAAAGACTACTTAAAATTAAATAAGTCCAACTGTTATGATGTTGTCATTAAAAATGATTTGTTTCGAAACTTTAATTCAAATATTTATTAAAGAAATTGAATTTAATTGCAAAGCAACATTTCAAAATTCCAATACAGAAACAATCACCTTATTAATTAACCTCTTATGACAATATTTGTATAAGTTTTGTTTAGCTTGACTGAATTGAAAATATATTGATCTCACGTACTTATAAATATATACTACATATGTATATGGTAAAACCATTTATATTCATACATATTTTGAATTGCTGACTTGTTTTATGAATTTTTAATTATTTATTGTACTTAAAATGTTATGTTTTTAACCTACGCTTTTTAAATAAAGCGATAATTTGAACTGAAATAAATGTTTTTTAACTTGCCGATTTTTTGCCGATTTTGAAAATTTTTTGCCGATTTTGGCACCCGAAAAGTGCCGATTTTCGACTAAACTTATCTGGCATCCCTGGTCACAATGCCTCCTCCTGCTCTAACATATACACACATTTATAAATGGTTTATTGAAACGCATGGACATAAGCAACAAAGACACATAGGTAAATAAAAAATTCCAATGAAATACATAACAGAATTAATAAAAGAAAAACGGAATGAAATAATTTATAAAAAGTTACACTTTTAAAAAGAAATAAATATCACCAATATTTTTGAAAATTTAACATAGCTGAAGCCAAGGTTTACCCTTATAGAACACGCGACTTGTGATTGTATATTATACAAATTAAATACTTTTGGATAAAATGAAATCTTTTTGAACGTGGCAAAAAATATTGGCCTTAAAAGTTAATTTGCGTAGAAGCTGTGGCTACATTTATGTTAAATAATGCTTAAAAATGTGTTGAAGCCAACGTGAATTTTTTTGTTTTCTCTCGATTCGTGATTAAACCACACTTTTCACGATTTTCCCGTCAAAGTAAAAGTAGAAGGCAGCTAAATAAGGATCATCTCTCTAATGTATTACTTTTCAAAATTTCGTCTGCTTCTACCATTAAATGATGCTGACATTTTGAAGCCAGATTTACAGTGTTTTTTGAAATTTTCTTCTAATTTCAGTCCGCAAACAGGTTTATCAAAAAATTATATATAGGATTGTAGATCTCGCGATTCTGAGTTATTTGATATATGCTTCGTAAATGTAGTCTACACAGCTTCATAGAAATCTGCATCTAAATACGGAAATTTTGTGCGAACATTTTTCTAAAAATCATATTTTTCGGGCCTAATTTTTACAATTGTCATTCGAATTCCTCGTACTTGATTGCACATTTTAGTTTTTTACGTTCCGGATCCAATAAATCATTCCTCGTGAAAATCCATCTACTAAAACGCCAGTTACGAGAAATTCCAAAGTAGAAAAATCACCTAAAAATGTTTTTGAAAATACCGCGTATTTTATCGCGTTTTCTGCGGTTGGTTTCCACTGCAATGAAACAACTAGTACAGCATCTTCGTTTTAGCGGAAACAGAGATTTGAAATCTTCAATGATAAAGGAGCTACCTTTATTTTATCCCAAAAAATAGTGTGGGATGCTACATCCACGGTTCTTGATTGATCGCCTTGAAATAGATATATATCGATGTAGATTTCATGGTGGATATTGAAATCGGATGCGGACAAAAATTGTATTCAATTTGCGCAAGTTAGCGATATTTTATAGGTTTTTTAGTGCTAAGATGCAGCCGATGCTACATCTTAGCCTCCAAATTAAATTTCGAAAAATATATACAAATTAAAAGATATGGTCTTGTTGTACACGAAAATCACATGCGGACAAAACGATTTTGATAATTACGCGATTTACACGTATTTTAAAATGCATATAATTTAAAATGGGTTATGTGACCTCTATTTTCATTTCAGAAGCCTTGAGATATATCCTCAGCAACCCAATTATCTTCCTCAATAGGAAAGCTTTTATATGAATGTCCATAAAGCAAAATCCGTATATTTTAGTGGGAGATTTAAGCAAAATTAAGGAAGTATTCCTATAGATTTTTCCAAAATTTTATACTACATAATGAATGTGAAAAATATTGTTTCAAACAAAAAATTATTTTTTTAACCAAAATATGTGTTTATTTTGGCTGTGACGTCGAAACTATAATACCAGTCTGTATGATTTTAGCCTCATTTGCTTCCATACGATTTTTTTCGTAATTTTACAGCGGTAAATGGAACTTTATTTTGAAAAAAGTTGACTTACATTCTATAATTTATCAATTTATTATACATTTCGCGTGTACTGAGTAACATTTAACAAATATTATGCAATCTACTAACTCAAGCCACTTCCAGATAACATTTTAGTAGCAATTGCTCGCGGTAAAATAATTAGCGTTTTTATAATCATTTTTTCTTTAAAACGAAAATAAAACCGCCATAACTTTTGTCCGCATCAACAAAAAACTGGCTCGCGAACGGATTCGTGCTGGGAATTTGTATGTATGTAACTATGTACCAAAAATCTTTGATGTAGCGCGAAAAAAAAAATAAAATTTTTTTTTTTTTGAATTGGAATATGAAATATTTGACAACATTTGTGATATATAGTAACATCGATGAACGCTTCTCCTTAGTTGTGAAATAAAACACATTTTCCTCAAACTTGAAATTATTCCAATAAATTTCAAATTATAAAATGTATTGGGCATTTATTTTACTAAAAAAAAACAATTTCTTTAATAAAACACAAAACACTGATTTATTCACTCACATTATGGTCTTTACTCAACGAGTGTATTTAGACAACTGAAAAAATAACAACATAATTATTTTGTTTCTTTTCCTCTTCGCTTGCTACGTTGGTTAACAAAAACAAAGCAAGAAACGCAAGTGTTTGGAGAAAGCTTCTGCGTCTTCTATCACACCATACACACTGCTCTTTGTTATAAAACAGCATTCCGCATCCTCGGGAGCCCTGTTGTTATTTTTTTTTTTGACAAAAATCCTCTCTCCACCCATAAAAAATATGTTCTAACATAAAAAATATGTTGGTACTCAAACAAATAAAATTGAGATATGTTACAAAATGTTGCAAACGTATATTTGTTTCGACACAAACAAATTATGTTTGGATCCAAACATATATTTGTTTGCAACCATTCCCTAACAAATATTTGTTTGGATCCAAACACATTTCTAACATATATTTTTCTGCGTGAATTCTAAATCCATTTGGTATTTTCCTTTCTTAATACAATTTTTTTAATTTTTTGAGGAATTATGTATGTATATGTATCCAAAATGGTCCATCTGTCCATTACGAAATAATGAACATAATATATAACGTGTCGCAATCATACATAAATACTTATTCCCACAAAATACCCAAGGGAACAAGGGAGACTTCACCATCATATAAATTCCCCGGAAAACTAGTGCCCAGGGGAAGTGGTGTAGGGTATTGCAGGGTCGGTTCCGTCCGACTATAGCCCTTTTTACTTGTTTTTTTGTTCATCTGAATTTTGTATAGTTTGTATAGCTTCTTGCTTTGGTTATAGTTTGTTTAGCTTCTTATATTTGAGTGGCATTTAAACTTCTTTTTCTGCGGTAATATTATTGTTCTGCTAATGCATGTTCCGAGGTAATGGAAAATAAATAATTGCTAATTATTTCATCGTGTGACGTTTAGAACTCCTGAATGTCCCCTTCATGAGATCAAAAGCCATCTATTATTTTTTATTCACGCAAATGGAAATAACGCAAATCGAGGTATTAGTGTACAACATGCACAGTAGATTTAGTAGATTTATTAAATACTTTCTGTATACAAAGCTAACCTGGTCTACCTTTAAAACAATTATTCGTGTAATTGTAGACTTGCTATAGAATTTCAAAGTATAAAAGTCGAAAATATAAATGTAGGTTAAGTTAAAACAGAGGTACACTTCACAATGAAAGGTTTCAATTCGTGCTGTTGTTTGTTACTCGCAATATCATGGGGAATATTTGTAACCAACATTTCTGCGTTTGAGTGGCGTAAGTCAAATTTTTTCATTACAAAACCAAGTTGTCCGTTTTTAAATTTCTTTTTTTCTTTTTAGCATTTTTGAAAGCCTGCATACCCGGAGATGAGTTATGTTTACGTAAAAGCGTTGTTTCCTTCTTCAAAACATATCCAAATGGAATACCAGAACTAAATATACCCCCTTTGGAACCACTTAATTTAGGAAAAATTAATGTGAAAAGTCAAGGCAGTGCAAATTTCAATTTAAATATGTACATGAATGATGTTAAATTCCATAATTACACGAACATTGAATGTCTCTCAGTTAAGGGTATCACAAATCCTGATGATGTCAGCAAACCGGCACGTTTAATACTTGTAGTGAGAAATCCTCAATTGACGATACGAACACATTGTCAATTGAAGGGCAAGCTGTTAATATTTACTGTTGAAGGCGAAGCTGATTTAGAAGTTCATATGGCTAATACAACAACTACTATCGATGTGGCCTTGGAACCCTATATCAAAGATAATCGTACATATTTGAAAGCAACATCTTTCTCAGCCAAACAAAAAACACCAAATATGAAAATTTTCTTTAAAAATTCAACACTACTCAATGGAGATCCAGTATTTGCAGACGTGTTTACAGACACCATAAATGAGAATTGGACTCTGATGCGTGATGAAATTCAGCCTTACTTTGAAAAAGCCCATGAAAAAGTTGCTTTAAACATGGTTAATATGATACTACCAACTATACCGACTGATCAATTTTTCAAGGATAAATAAAGAATGTTTGTAATGATCAAAAGTCGTGGCCTTGTTTTTGTATTACAATTGAAATATGTTTATGTTTATTTAATTTTATAATTTAATTAAATTGAATTGTTTTTGTTTTAAATAAAATTTATTATTTGAATTAACGGACAAATTATTCACCTAGTGGCTATGGGAGGCACTAACAACAGCAAAAGAAACATCGGTAACCCAAGCGGCAAATAACAGAACTACCAAACGTCATCACATTATCGGTTGTGTTGGTGGGCTGGCCTGCCGCCAACGGGTATAAAAGGAGGCCGCAACCAGACAATCGTCTGTTGACGGTTGGTGTGCTAAGTGGGAAAATAAATACTTGTGACGACCCTGGCCCACGCTGAACCTACCCCAGCTTCATAGTAGAAAATACGTCGTCACAATGGCGCCCGAGCAGGGACATTAAAAGAGAAAAAAAAAAACGAAGAAATAAAATAAAAAAAATCCGAAAACAATGGTGGAAAAAGAAAAATATCAAAGAGAAAAATATAACAGTATACATAAGTGATAAAAACAATAGTGAAAAAAAAAAATAACATTGTGTGAATCATAGTTGTGCAAAATTTTTTTTTTTTTTTTTTTTTTTTTTTTTTTTATTTCCTTGGCAACATTTATTTAACAATTATAAAACACATTCATATGTACATTTGAACATTGCATGTATAATTTTTTTGTTAAAAATATGCCGTTCCTACACGGAACATAGGGCGGAAAATTAAAACGATTAAAATGTTGCGATTATCCTGGGCATATGCTTTAAGACAAGAAGACCTTGTAGCATATCTTACGGAATTTAAATTGGATTCTACAAGCAAAGTGGAGGAGTTACGTAAACGTTGGGCAAAGTTTTTAAACGACCAGCACGACGAGCCAGTCTTGAGAAGATTATTAGAAATACAAGATAAAAACGAAAACGCCAACCCACCACCGAGTGTACAATGTGGAGTTAAACCACATAATGAACGTTATGCCTGAGCTACTAAGGGACAAAGCTCTGATCTGGATAAGGAACAATAATGGTCATTGGAGCTCATGGGAGGCATTTTATAATCTCGTAGTGAAATATCGCAAAGGCAAACACAACGTGGTAACAGATGCGCTCTCAAGACAACCTTTGCAAATGTTGGAATTAGTGACCGTTGAAAAGAAACAAAACGCATGCTCCTGGATAAACAAATTAAAAGAAGCTATTGAAGCGAATCCAAAAAAGTTCCCGGACTATACCATTGTCGCCGAACATGTATACCGTCATTTGCCCCGACAGATAAACGAAGAAGACTGTACTCCGTGGAAGCTGTGCGTACCAACTATCTCTCGAGAAAAAGTGCTCAGAGAAAATCACGACAGTGTAACAGGTGGTCATCTCGGCGTACGGAAGACGATCCATAAGGTCACAAATCGATATTTTTGGCCTGGTATGTTGCAAGACATAAAAAGATACGTAAGAAAATGTGAGTTGTGCCAAAGGTATAAAATAAGCCAGCAGAAATTGTAAAAAGGGACAAAGGAACAGAAAATTACAACGCTGCGAAGGACATCAATATCGGATAAATGTCGCAGCCAATGGCAACGTGATGCTCTTCCGTCGATCCTCTGCTTAGACCTTTCACATTTCCGACAATTCGCCCAGATGAAATGCCGCAGAAAGTGTTGAGGTAAAAAAGTGCCCGAAGTCTCTTCACGCTTCCGACCGTTTAGTATTAACGGTCCAGAGACAGCCAAATTGAAGAACAAAAAAAAAAATCAGGGGAAAAACGGGAGGTCATGTAATGATCAAAAGTCGTGGCCTTGTTTTTGTATTACAATTGAAATATGTTAATGTTTATTTAATTTTATAATTTAATTAAATTGAATTGTTTTTGTTTTAAATAAAATTTATTATTTGAATTAACGGACAAATTATTCACCTAGTGGCTATGGGAGGCACTAACAACAGCAAAACAAACATCGGTAACCCAAGCGGCAAATAACAGAACTACCAAACGTCATCACATAATCGGTTGTGTTGGTGTGCTGGCCTGCCGCCAACAGGTATAAAAGGAGGCCGCAACCAGACAATCGGGACATTAGGGTCTCCTTTTTTATTCATCTTTTTTTAGGAGGACAAATAATGTACCATTAGTTTACATTATTTATATGTATTAATGTAATTATAATTTAGTATTAATGATAGGCTGCAGCCACACTGCAGCACACACTCCTATAGAGTATTATATAGATAAACTTAGAAAAATAAGAACTTATGCTAAGTAGATATTTAAGTTATAGACTTAAGAATTATTGTTAGAAAATAAGTTATTAAACAACTTTGTCTAGAATTTTGATGAAAATATAAACATGAAACTTGACAATCGGGACAGTCGTCTGTTGACGGTTGGTGTGCTAAGTGGGAAAATAAATACTTGTGACGACCCTGGCCAACGCTGAACCTAACCCAGCTTCATAGTAGAAAATACGTCGTCACATGTTGTCGTTGGTTATTTCTTTTTTAAATACGACAAATAACACTGTGCAGCAGCACCCAAAAGGAAATTTTCGCCGTAGGTCAATTTTCTGAGATATCACGTGATGAATTTTTTGATTTTTTCCCTATAATACTTGGGAAAATAGCTTCATATCTCTACTTGGCGCTATTGTACCTTCGTTTTGAGAATACATATCTTTGGTCAAATCGATTGGCGAATCGTTTTGTAGAATATTTCATTCTTCTAACTCAATTCCTTTCATATCCGTTTCGTCCTTTATTGCCTGAACCGTAGAAGAAGTACCACAAGATGAGATTTTTCAACATCCAAATATTCTACAAAAATATTGCTCAGAAGATTTTAGGTACGGTTCACTTTGGCAACTAATCAATATTTTCACGTTTTTATTGTCCTTTTTGATGTTTACTCGGTCTTGGTTCAGAAAAAACTATGTTTAGTTTTCTGTATATTCGATATTGGTTATTTATTGGTATGTAAATTTGCCAATTGTTTATTGCTTAGGCCGCCATCAGACCATCTGCTTTTTCACATGTATGACATCAGCTGTTCTGTAGTATTAGTATACCCAAAGTCACAACATACATGTGAAAAAGCAGATGGTCTGATGGCCGCCTTATGTAGACATCTGGGGTGCTTTTGAAATATTTACCAAAAAAAGCTCCTGTAATGAAGAACACGTTAATAACATATTTTCATGGAGGACAGCTCCGGTTATCTCAATTTTTGAACCGGATATTGCGACATTAAAACCGATTTTAAATAACCGAATAAGTTTATATGCATACCATTACAAAGCTCATAAAGTTGTCAATCGCTGATTAAAACTTTGCTAGTTGCAGTGCTAGAACAAAAAACCCGTTTTATTGAACCGATTTTAAGGAAAAATATCGCTGGGGGCGAAACATTCCTCTTGGCGATGAAAGTCGATGAAGATAATATTTCGAAGCCGGAAGGACAGTTATACCGTAGGTCAAACTTCTGAGTTATAGCGAAATGAATTCTTTCTTGAAGAACTTTACATGCATGACAAAAAAGAACCTCCCTTGTCCCGTATGGGATGTTGTGGAACAATGTTTTTTTTATAACTCAGAAGTTTGACCTACGGCATAACTGTCCTTCCGGCTTCGAAATATTATCTTTATTGACTCTCATCGCCAACAGGAATGTTTCGCCCCCAGCCTTTCATCGTCATATTTGCGCGAAGCGATATTTTTCCTTAAAGTCGGTTCAATAAAACGGGTTTTTTGTTCTAGCACTGCAACTAGCAAAGTTTCATTCAGCGAATTAATTGCATTGATTGGCAACTCTATAAGCTTTGTAATGGTATGCATATAAACTTTTTCGGTTACTTAAAACCGGTTCAAAAATCGGTTTTAATGTCGCAAAATCCGGTTCAAAAATCTTTCTTCATTACAGGAGCTTTTTTGGTAAATATTTCAAAAGCACCCCAGATGTCTACATAAGCAATAACCAATTGGCAAATGTACATACCAATAAATAACCAATATTGAATATACAGAAAAACCAAACATAGTTTTTTTCTGAAGCAGAACCGAGTAAATATCAAAAAGGACAATAAAAACGTGAAAATATTGATTAGTTGCCAAAGAGAACCGTACATAAAATCTTCTGAGCAACATTTTTGTAGAATACTTGGATGTTGAAAAATTTCATCTTGTGGTACTTCTACTACGGTTCAAGCAATAAAGGACGAAAAGGATATAAAAGGAATTGAGTTAGAAGAATGAAATATTCTACAAAAAGATTCGCTAATCGATTTGACTGAAGACATGTATTCTCAAAACGAACGTACAATAACGTCAATAAGAGATATGAAGCTATTTTCCCAAGAATTATAGGGAAAAATCAAAAAAATCATCACGCGATATCTCAGAAACTTGACCTATGGCGAAAATATCCTTTTGGGTTCTTAATATACTTGCCAAGGGCTTTCGTCTCCAAAAGGAATTTTCCACCCCCCATTTTGTGTCACAGTGTAATTCAAAGTGGAAAAATGTTAGAATTTTAACGAATTTTAGGAGCAAATATCTTAAGTTTTGTACGACCAACGAAGACTAAATAACAAAGTTCAGCCATTTTGGTGGAATATTGAAGGCACAACCTTTAAAATACCGAAAATCGGGAGGTACGGTTCTAGAGGGGCAATATGAAGGCGTAAACCTGCACCTACAAATTTCAGTTCTGCACCCCCCAACGAAGACTAAATACCAAATTTCAGCAATTTCGGTGGAATATTGGGTCCACAACCTTCAAAATACCGAGGCTATATGTAAGCGTAGATTATACCGACAAATTTAGAGGGGGAAATTTGAATACCCCAAAGAAGACTAAATACAAAATTTCAGACATATTGAAGCCAGAACCTTTAAATACCGAAAATCATGAGGTACACTTCTAAGGGGCAATCTGAAGACGTGGACATACACTTACAAATTTCAGTTGGAAAGTTTTGTACCCCCCAACGGAGCCTAAATACCAAATTTCAGCCATTTCGGTAGAATATTGAGGCCACAACCTTCAAAATACCGAAGACTGGTATGGGCCGTTCTATGGGGGCTATATAAAGGAGTGGACCTATACCGACAAATTTCATATGAAAAGTTTTGTACCCCAAATGGAGACTAAGTGCCAAATTTTAGCCATTTTGGTGCACTATTGAGGCCACAAGCTTCAAAATACCGAAAATCAGGAGGTACGGTTCCATGGGGGCAATACGAAGGCGTAAACCTACACCTACAAATTTCAATTCTGCGACCCCAACGAAGACTAAATACCAAATTTTAACAATTTCGTTCGAATATTGGGTCCAAAATCTTGAAAATACCGATATTTGAGATGTACCGACACATTTAGAGGGGAAAGTTGAATACCCCCAATGAAGACTAAATACCAAATTTCAGACATATTGAAGGTACAACCTTCAAAATACCGAAAAACATGAAGTACACTTCTATGGGGCAATATGAAGGCGTGGACCTACACTTATAAATTTCAGGAGGACAGTTTGTACCCCACAACGAAGCCTAAATACCAAATTTTAGCCATTTTGGTGGAATATTGAGGTCACAACATACAAAATACCGAAAATCGAGAGGTACCGTTCTAAGGCGGCTATATGAAGGCATGGACCTATACCGACAAAGTTCATATCGAAAGTTTGGTGGGGAAGTTTCTGGACCATTGGGAACTCCAAGTGCCAAGTTACAGCCAATTCCGACTAAAAATGTAGATAAAAACATCAAAATACCTTATATCTGGTGGTACGGTTATATGGGGCCTATAGGAAAAAATAGGCCCATATTGGTTTTGATTTCGGTTTGCCGACAGAGATATACCCTCAGCCTATGTGAATTGAAACTGTCATCTACGGACAGTTCGAATACTGGGAGGGTTTTGAATTGTGTACACCTTTTGGGTCATTTGAACTTGCGATCTTTTGAACCACTATGCCAGGAAGCATGGACTTGTCTACGAAAAACATAATATAGCTGGAAACAGGACCATAAGGAGAAGCATCGTTATAATTTTCCAAAGGATCTGCAGTTAAACAAAAATGTTGTACTTTTGTAGGGGAGGTACCATAAGGAGAAGCATCGTTATAATTTTCCAAAGGATCTGCAGTTAAACAAAAATGTTGTACTTTTGTAGGGGAGGTACCATAAGGAGAAGACCGATGTGGACCATTTTAGAAATTAAACCACATTTGGACAAAATATAAGGAGATCCAAATTGGGAACAAATCGGTTGCTCTGTTCAACTCACACGCACATTCGTTTCATTTATTTATTTATTTTGTTTGGGGGGTGGCGAGTGGTTTCCGGAAGCTGTGGAACGATATTTCCCATCTTAAACTAAGTTTAAACAAAATATTACGAACGCCACATTTTAGACCAAACCGGCTATTCAGTTTAAGTGCTACAGTCCGCTCTAGCGCGCACTACACATGGAACATTTGGATTTTTCAAACTTTCGGACTATTTTCTCAGGAAATATGGACGTTCCCCCACCCCCCAAAAAAAAACTTGCACCATTGTGAATACAAGTTGTCACAGCAAAAATCAAAGCGATTAGCGAGGAGCTCTTAAACTGAACTTATCCGGAGTTTTGTATGGGAGTTACCCGAAGGAGTGGACGGATAGAGTCCATGTTAAAAAAATCGGTTACTCCTTTCAAGAGTTATCATGCGCACAATTTTTCCGAACATTTTTGAACTTTTGTGGGTCATGTACCCGAAGTAGTAGACCGATACGATCCAATTTCGAACTTACACTAAATTTGGACAAAATACTACGATAGAAAAACTTCAGACCAAATCCGTTGAGTTCGAGTGCAATAGTGCGCTCCAGCCAGTGCACATGGTGCCATAGGGACTTGCTATTTTTTCAGGAAGTATGGTCTTGCCCCTTAAAAAACTTATACCACCGTAAGGGGGCAGTGAATACAAATTGTCACAACAAAAATCAACGCGATTCGGGAGAGTGTGTTAAACTGAACTTATCGTAAATTTTGTGTGGGAGGTACCGGAAGGGGTGGGTCAATAGAGTCATCTATATCTGGTAGAAATTTCATGATGTTCAAAGTGTGGAACAAATTGTTTACTCCCTTCACGAGTTATCGTGCGCACAATTATTCCGAACATTTCTGAACTTTTGTAAGGAAGGTACAGGAAGGATTGGACCGATGTAACCCATCTTCGAACTTAAACTAAGTTTGGAAAATATATTATGAAACCCAAATTTTGGACCGTGTCGGTTGACCCTTTCGAGAGTTAACGTGCGCTCCACGCTGCCAGACAGACGGACGGACATTACTAAATCAACACCAAATCGTCTGAAACGGATTTCGTCATATACTTGAGGCCTAAAACCATTATTTCGATGAGACACATTTTACCCGTATGAAAGTTATGGTATATACACTTTTATTTCGTTAGCATAAATGCTGAGGATATAATGACCGGTGACAAAAGTTTGTATGTAGTTATATGGTCAATTTTCACTGTCAATGCTATATTCACACAAGTAGTGACCACTGTTTGTACAAACTTTTCACTTACTTTATAAAGTCAATGATATATTCACACACGTGTTGTCTAGTTTATTTTCCTTAAAAGTTTTTTTCAAAAATGTAATTTCCCATCGAAAACATTAATGCTTTAAATACAGTCCTACGATATGTATTTACTTATTCCATCCATTCCTGTCTTTTATTTCAGTCAATTTACAATTTGTTCAATCCATTTATTTTGTAAAATATGTCAATTAAACCAGCTGAAATTCGAAATATTTTTGAATTGTTAAATGTTGAAAATCCCCATTAACTGACACTTTGACAACAGATAAGCAGCTGTACATTGATATTTTAAGTATACAGGAATTCCAATTTTGTTTCTAATGAATTGCTGTCAATCAAGGTGTGTGAGAGAGACATAACATTACCTAAGTATTTTAAAATGCAAAAAACAGAACAAAAGCAACAATAATGTAATTGTTCAAAAAATATAATCATATTTACTATAGAACCCAACTTTTTTATCTTATTACCATAGGTTATAGCCATCGTGAGCGGATTTAAATATGGTAATATTCAATAGAGTTTTACAATCGTTGAAGTTGAGGTTTGCCATTTAATAAATCGCGAACTGTAAATATATTTTATACAAATTGAATATATTTCTCCTGATTGAGGTGTTTTAGCCACGATCTCATAATATGGACGATAACAAATATTTTACGTGGAAGCTGTGTTGGTGGTAATACAAAAAATGTGTAAAAATGTGTTGAAGTAAACAAGAAAGAAAAATGCTTCGTTGTATCAATAAACGGGTTTAATTGATTATTTTTCATTGATGCTATGAAATGTTACATTAATACAATGAAATGTTTAGTTCATGCTATGAAACCTAAAATCTAATGATTTTTGGTTTCATTGTATAACTGAAACGGATTTCATTGATGTAATGAAACTTTTAATTTCTTTAAATTTAAGAAAAAAAATGAGTATTGAAATCATGGTAAATAGTAAATAGGTGAAAATTGACGGAAAATTTGATATTTTCGGTTGGCTCCAAAAATTAATAAAATAATTTCATTAAATAAATGTAACGGATTCATTAAGTAAAGTTTCATTAAATAAATGAAACAGTATCATTAAATCAATGAAACAATTTCATTAAATTAACGAAAAAATTTCAATAAATAAATGGAACATTTTCATTAAATAAATGAAACATTTTAATTAAATAAATAAATTTTCATTAAATAAAACATTTTTGAAATCCCTAATACTATTTTGCGGAATGAAAATAATGTCTGCTAAAATGAAATCTTATCTATATTATTACCCTTATATTACACTGTGAACCGAAATTTTGGGGGGTGGAAAATTCCTATTGGAGATGAAAGCCCTTGTTGAGTATATACAGAACCCCGAAGGACAGATTCGCCGTGAGTCGAACTTTCGCGATATGGCGTGATGAATATTTTGCTGGAGACCCTAAAAGCCATCTGGAATCAGCATTATATCTTTGTTCGCTGTTGTTTAAGCTTATATTTGAGATGACATGTCTTCAGTCAAATCAAATGAGAATTTTTTTCGTAGAACATTTCGACCTTCTAACTCGCTTCGTCTTCAGTCAAATCAAATGAGAATTTTTTCGTAGAACATTTCGACATTCTAACTTGCTTCCTTCAATGTCCTTTTCGTCCTTTATTTCAAGAACCGTAATAAAAGTGGCACAAGATGACATTTTTCAGCTTCGGAATATTCTACAAAAATGTCGCTCGGAAGATTTTAGGTACGGTTCCCATAGACATAAAATCGATAAAATCTTGTTCAAGGGGTCGTTTTTCACTTTTACCCGAATCTTGCTCAGACAGCCCTATATCTATTTATTTCAATATATTATTGTTAACCTATTGATGACCTAGAATTCTCGGAGTCACTAAAAGAGTTGTATCTCGTTTTGCTAAGCACATTAATTTCATTATTTTTTGGATATCGGATATCCGAATTATGGAACCGGTTATTCTGATATTAAAACCGAATTTTTATCCGGTTTTTATGAACCGATTAACCGTATATGTATATCATTCGAAAGCTATTAAGATTGTCAATCAGATATCGAGCCCTTCCCGCGAAAAAGGTGTAAGCGACAAAAAGCTAATTTTACAGGAGACGGTTTTTATTGAATAACTTTTGATATAACCAAAATTGTTTATTCAAATTTGGTATAGATCTGTTATTACATCCTATTTACTGAAAAAATAAAAAATTTTGGAATATGTTCAATATAACGGTAGTTTGTGTCGCTTACATCTTTTTCGCTGTCACGCAATCAGGCTTTTACTTTGAGAATGTACACAAAAGGCAAAAATGGCGCTTACATCAAAATTTTTTTTGCTCTAATTTCGTAACGGTACATGGCTGAGTTCTAAAAATTTGGGAGATGGTGTGTTGGAATATTCTTCATAGATTTCCGTAAAAAACGAAAATCGAAAAAATGTCGCTTACATCATTTTCGCGGGAAGGGCTCGATATGATTAATATGCATTTGACATTTTAAGCGGCTTTGGCGCTGGAACCAAAAAACCGTATTTTTGAACCGTTTCTTAACGTTTGTGTGAATTTTCCACCCCCCAGGTCATGATCATAATTTTTTTCACGCACAGAAATGTATCCTCACAAAAGTTAAGAAACGGTTCAAAAATACGGTTTTTTGGTTCCAGCACCAAATCCGCTTAAAATGTCTAATGTATATTAATCATATCTGATTGACAATCTTCCCAGCAAACCAAATGTCTGATGTCCGACACGTCTGAACAATTTCGGCAGCAAAGTCGTTCAGATTTCGTTCCGATTTCTAAAGAATTTTTCGGATAGGAAATAATTCAGATTTTGTACCGATTTCGTTCAGATTTCGAAACTAATGTCGGAAAGAAATTTCCTCTCCGAATTTCCCAAGGATTTTCTTCAGATTTCGTTACGAAATCGGACCGAAATCGATCCGATGTCACTAAGACATTTCGTTCCGAAATTATGTCAACCACTTCATACAACTTTCGTTAAGATATCGTTACGATTTCGGATCAGATATCGGACGTATCGTCCGAATTTTTTTTCGATTTCGTTACGATGTCGGTACGATTGGTTTGCTGGGTTAATAGATATGATGATATACATATACGGTTGAAAAGTTTGTGGTTTTGTTTTGGTTGTGAAAATGAAACGATTCAGAGAAGCTAAAAAGTTTGTGGCGTTGTGTGATTGGTACGGGAATCGTTTTGTTTGTTTACGTTCATTGGTTACGCTGTTCGTGACGCTTCTGCTGGTTTTTGCAAATATTCATGCATACATACATATGTATGTATGTGATTCCATATGTATGCATGTGACAAATTTATAAATGTGTTCTTTTTATGATTGTGAAAAATGTAAAACATTTGTTCAATAAGGAAAAAATAATTAGAAGAAAATTGATAACACTGTGCAACAAAATGGAGCTCAAAGTCTGGGGTGGTGGAAAATTCCTATTGGAGATGAAAGCCCTTGTTAAGTATATACAGAACCCCGAAGGACAGATTCGCCGTGAGTCGAACTTTCGCGATATGGCGTGATGAATATTTTGCTGGAGACCCTAAAAAGATGAAAACTGTACGATTGCTGAAATATACTTTCGGCTATGCTTTGCCGAGTTGTTACATTCACCACCGAAAAAAAAAGAATTTTTGGCAAACATTTACTGTGCGAAATGATCAACGACACACTCAGACTAGAGGTGGACGCGTGTCGTGCCGTGAGTAGTGCGTGTTCGTGCCTTCTCGAAAATCGCCGTGTTTGTGCGTGTCGTGCCGGAATAAATTTTTTGCCGTGCGTGATAGTGTTCTTTTTTAACACGACACGACAAAACACGATATGCACTATGTGTCACGATCGTGCTAAATTTTTGGGCTTCCTTTAGAAGTCGTGCAAGAGACCATACTAAACACGAAAATCGAACAAGAATATAAAACCGACCAACACCAACTGTAGTGTTCCTAAAATTATTTGCTTCGTTTTTGTAGTCTGGTATTTTTTGCCGTTTTGTTATGGAGAGGACAAAGTATGAGTAAATCGCTCAACGCCACTGGATCTCATCAGTTCCCTTGTTTCTTGTTTGTGGATATTCTCCACCGAAGTTATTTTTCAATAACTTCTTCAGCAAGAAACTTTTTATACCCAAACATCAATCGTCAGCTCGAAGTATAAAGGTGAACAAAGAAAATACAGTATTTTTTGCATATGATGTGCAGCTATAAGCAATGTAGAAATAATAAAGTGGGAGACATTTCATGTTTGTTAGAGAAAACGTTACAATTTATTATCTTTCCTTGTGCTGTATTTGTTTTGCACACTTCTTATCAATACAAAATCAGAGTGGTTGAATTTTATCCTTGTTTTGAGTTCGCAAAAAATTTAAAAATTTTTCTTGTGCAGATATACAGTTTGACAAGTAATTGTTTTCAAACTGAGAAAACTAACACTTTTCATGCATTAATTACTAAAAAATTACAAATAGTTGTGATAAAAATGTCGGGGTTTTTGCAAAAATTAGTTGGTCGACTTATTTAAGACCCAATTGAACGAATAAATAAAAAATTAACCCGCTAAGTTCAACAATAATAACCAAAAGAATAATTAACATGTAATGCAAGGTGCCAAGAAAATGTTTTCAAAATGTAATTAAAGTTCCAAAACACCCCATGTTTTCAGTAAATGCTTAAAAATCATGACATTTTATGAATTTCATTCTTAACAAGGATTATTTGCTAACAAGTATCAGCAATATTAGGCATGGGATATCCCCACTAAGAAGGTTTACATATGGACCAAGGGGGTATCAGATCATATTGCATGTAAACAATGTCCTATAGGTCTCAAGCCGGGAATATCTAAAAACTAAGACGTTTTATGAGTATTTTGGTTTACCAAGATGGTATGACATCAATTACAATGAATATTACCTACAGCAGAACTCGATCAGGAGGGTTGCCAGATCGACAAAAAAAATGTACCAGGTCTTAATAACAGTAAACTGGACATCCCAGGCCCACAATTAGATCTTAAAAGTGGTTTATTTAACTGAAATTTAATTTATGGATAAGGATATTCCCTAAAACAAACCAAAATATAACCAAGAAGTACAAAAATCGGTTATAAATGCATATGGAAGATATTGCTAAATTATACTGAGCTTGCTATAGACATCCAATTTTATCTATTAACAGCCAGATTGAGGAATTCCCGTAAGTTTTTTGGCTTTGATGGTATACCATGGTAACACTGTAGCATTATTTCCCCATCACTTAGAAATTTTTGTCACAGTATTACTTCACAGTATACAAAATGTCTCCAGTTGGTCATAGTAAGCATTTGCGAAAATTGTAAGAAATCTGTACCCCACAAATTTCTAAGGAATATTAGTATCCAAATATGCTATTCTCGACTGTTTCATGAAATATTCTTATCTCTTAATAAATTTTGAGTTGAATGAACCACTTGTAGGCAGTGGTTGTGGGCCTAGTTGGTCCCTTTTACTGTTAATAAGACCTGGTACTATTTTAGTCGATCTGGCAACCCTCCTGATCGAGCTATTCTGTAGGCATTATTTATTGTAATTGATGGAAGTCCATCCTGGTGAACTAAAAATACTCATAAAATGTCTTAGATTTCAGATATTCCCGGTTTGAGACCTATAGGACATCGTTTACATGTAATATGATCTGGTACCCCTTTGGTCCATATGGTAACCCTCTTAGTGGGGATATTCCATGCCTAATATTGTTGATACCTGTTAGCAACTAATCCTTGTTAAGAATAAAATTCATAAAATGTCATGATTTTTAAGTATTTACCAAAAAAATGGGGTATTTTGGAACCTCAATTACATTTTGAAAACATTTTCTTGGCACCTTGCATTACATGTTAATTATTCTTTTGGTTATTATTGTTGAACTAAGCGGGTTAATTTTTTTATTTATCCATTCATTTTGGTCTTAAATAAGTCGACCAACTAATTTTTGGAAAAAAACCGACATTTTTATCGCAACTATTTGTCATTTTTTAGTAATTAATGCATGAAAAGTGTTCGTTTTCTCAGTTTGAAAACAATTACTTGTCAAACTGTATGTGAATTTTACAACCAAATTGAAGTAAAATCACCAACATTTTGATTCAGCTATGCCGAAATGCAGCTATTGAATGTGCACTAAAACATAATATCTTGAACGGAATCTAGAGAATAGTTGCCTATAAACAGATTTTTTGTCAGGTAACACCAAAATGCAGCTATGAATGATGCAGGTAACCAGAAATTACTGTACTTCAATGTGAAGTGTTTCTTTGGCAGCCTAACACAACTCCGACGAAAGTGTTTGCGAAACAAACCAAACCTTTTCCCACTGCTCTGTGTCGTTGAATTTCGACGAATGCACATAACAGAATGTCGTTGGTAGCTTGTCGCAGCCAACCATACAAACGGTGCCAGTGTTTCTCAAATCGAACATTGGTGGCGTCGTTTTTTACACATTGAAGTTTTTTCTTTGTTCACCTTTATACTTCGAGCTGACGATTGAAGTTTGGGTATAAAAAGTTTCTGGTTGAAGAAGTTATTGAAAAATAACTTCGGTGGAGAATATCCACCAACAAGAAACAAGGGAACCTTACCTTACTTTAGATCAAAAAAGATATGGTTTACATTTATTTATTTTGTACAACGTTGAACATATAAAGATCATTAGTCCATCTGAGTATAATTTGAACGGCGGTGCAATCCATGACATGCTCGGCTGGCATTCTGCATACCCGGTTCTAATCCCGGGCCAGGCAACATCAGGTTTAAAAAATGGTAAAATTAATGTTGACGACAATTTCTGAGTAATTCAGCTAAGTAAAGTAGGGATAGGTAATGGAAAGCAATAATCGATTATTCGACTATTCGATTTTGTTCTAAAACTAAAAATGCGATTTTTCGGTCTTGCGGTTATTTCAGTTGTCTTAAAACTCGACTTTCCACTTTTTCATAACCGCAGAAAATCGATTATAATCGACTATTCGTCGATTTTCGAATTTTCTTTTGAAACTGTGAGACCGCCAAGTCCACAATCTATGGGCAAACTCGAAAATCGATCGCAAAATAATCGATTATGCGATTTTCCCTCCAGACAAAAGTCGACTACGATTTTTAGATTTTTGACTGCAAAAAGTCGATTAATCGATTAACCGAAAGTCGACTTACCTATCCCTAAAGTAAAGTAGTAATAAAATATAAGTAAAAATATGAAAAATTACAATTATAATAAAACAATAAAAAAAATAAAAAATATCTGCTTTTTGTCAATGCCAATTTGATCGTTTTTAAAACTTCCAGTTGTGACGGAAGCGACAAGCCAGTTAGGGCCTGAAAAGTGGAACAGTTTCTTCAGTCATTTTTATCTTTTCGGATAAAAATGAGACTGCCGTAGCTGACACCGCAATCATTTTTTGTGACCTTTCCGTCAAGCAGGCGATAGAAAATGTTTGCAGGGATATAATCTGTCAAAATTTGTTAACAAGGCGAAAAAATAGATTCGATGTAACATTTTAGAAGTGCTGCAAATTAAATTAAACTTATTTAAGGAACAATTAATTTTTTGTTAATATTTAACATTTAAAATAGCTGTAGGTGGAGAAAAGTTTGTTGTAAAAAGTTTGTCATAAATATAGGAGCACAGTTTGGGAAACAACACTTCAAAGATCTAGTCATTTCCAGAAAAGTATTATGTACCACAATCATGTCTGAGGACAAGAAATTTCATTCACAACCGACATGTGGACCGATGATTATACTCAATGGAGTTTTATTTCTTTAAGTGCTCACTACATTAATGATAATTTTGAACTAAAGGTAGCACTTTTAGGAGTAAGAGAATTTTTGGACGAGAAGAAAACGGGAGAAAACATTCTTGCTAACATAACTACCATTCTTAAAGAATTTGATATTGAAGACATGTTGGGCAAATCTGTATTTGTAACCGATAATGGTGCCAACGTTGTTTCGGCATTTAAAAAATTTAAACGTAAATCTTGCGCTCGCCACAATTTGAACTTAGTTATGGATTATGTTATTGAAAAACATCCTCTCTCCGTATTGGGAAAACTGATAGACAGCTTAAAAAAGCTTGTAAGATATTTTAAATACTCGGAGTTAAACAAAAACTTGTCGAAAACGTTAAAACAAGATATAAGAACACGTTGGAATTCAACATATAGTATGCTCGAGAGCATATACCAAGTCCAGAATGAGATTAAGAGAATTTTGCTAGAAAAGAATGAGTTGGATCGTATATCTGACTTAAAGTTTTTATTGCTATAACCTGTATTGGGGTTTCTCAAAGTATTCAAAGAATGTTCCAAATAATTAAACTCGGAAAAATACCCTACTTAGTCCGGTCAAAATAGACATTGAAATAGCAAAAATTCCCACAAGGCTGAAATTTGGTGGAGAGTTAGAGTTTGCCATTAGAAGCAACGTCCTAAAAGTCCCCATCGATCCCATGTGTGCAAAAGAAATTATTCGGGGTCAAAGGTCAAATTTTAAGAGTTTTTTTGGTTTTCGAATTTATTTTTTGATAACGGTTGATCTAATCGAAAAGTCACTTAAGTAAATATTGTAGACAGAAAAATTATATACAAGTTTCGCCTTAATAATTTTTTCCTAGAAGGAACCATTCTTGAGATATAGCTGTTCTAAAAAACACATGATTTTTATGCACTTATAAGGGAAATATGCACATATTCAGACGAACCGGCTAAAATAAGCGAAGTAATCGGGTCTGTTGCCCAAAAAAATATATATTTTCTTGAAGAGCGAAATTATAGCTAACTTTTAAAAAAAATTCCAACAAAATCGGAGTCTGTTTAATAGAGTTATTGAAGGTTAGAGTCATTTTATGCAAAAATAGCCCATTTAACCCACATGTGTAATCGAAAGCCCAAAGGGAACGACCCCAACGAAAACTCTCCGATTTTTTTCAAGTTTTGTCCGTAGGTAAGGTTTGTTGCGCTGATTACGGAAATGTATAATTTCCAACGGCTGCGGATCCGGTTCGCCGGTTATTCGACCCGAAAGGCCAAATTTAAAAACCGGGTTAAACCCGGATCTACTGAACCGATTCCTACAAAGTGGACATCGTCTGAAAGCTTACGGAAGTATCTACCACATAGTGTCGTTACTTTAACCGGTTCGCCTCATAATGTACTTACGCGGCTAATTTTTTATTTGACCTTTAGATCGCGATATCTCGAAAATGGTAAATATTTTTTAAGTATCATAAAGACCACTCTTGTAGACAATTATTGAGTCAACAACTTTTACTTTAGCCGGCTTTTGCTAAGTCTTACCGTTTTTGAGAAAAATTACAAAAACTGAATAATGCCTCCAAAAATGACCTTTGACCCCGAATAACTTGTTTTGCACACATGGGATCGATGGGGACTTTTAGGACGTTGCTTATAATGGCTAACCCTAGCTTTCCACCAAAATTCAGCTTTGTGGGAATTTTTGCTATTTCCCCCTTATACGCATGTCTATTTTGACCGGACTATACTATGCACATTTTTGCCCTTTGATCTGAAAAACTAAACAATCATTGCTTAAACGCTTTCTACCAACAATGGCACTTATATGGACGTGTTTCTAGAGATTTTTTCCACATCTGGAAATATTCTCAACGTAAGACTTCCCAGCAAAAATTCGGATCCAGTAGTCATTACGTAACCCATTACAAAGTAATGTAAACAAGCTTCTTTTCCCATTACAAGTAATCTGAAAAGTAATGGGATACTTCTTAAAAAAATTACAAGGCAAACCTACTTACTTTGCTCCTCAATAAGTAATGAGGATGGTGGCACAGTGAGTGTGTGTCCGACTATAAATCCTAGGGTTGTGTGTTCAAAGCTCACTGTCGGCACGCGAGTTTTTTTTTTAATTAAAAAATAACAGTTCGTGGTGCACATGTGCACTGCACATTTAAGTTCTTAAGCAACCCTTAATGTTCGTGTGCGTGGCATAGTATGTAGTGTCTTTGTGTTCAACTCGCACAGCGAGCGAAATAAAATAAATTAAAATAAAAGTAAGAAGTGTGATGAAATTAAAAAAAAAATCTCTACATTAACTGTTCTAAAAATAGCATTTTTTTCAACTTACTTTTCAACTTCTAGTGGCCACAGAATAACCAGTTATTCTAGTGGTCATAAAATAACTACAAACTGAGTGCGACATGCCCTTGTAAAAATAATGGGGAAGAAAGGGGGTTTGCGAGTAGTTACGGCTGCCAAAAATCCCTTACAAAACCCATGATTTTGGGAGGACTATTTTTGCTGGGTTACTATACTTTTGAGTTCAAACTTGGGCAAAATAATGTTTTTAAATAAGAATATGTAAATATTAGTTTATAAGTAATTTTGCAATATGTATATTTTAGAAGTACATAGTAAATATCTCTTTTCTCAATATCTCTTTTTTTGTAAATTCGTGCGTGAGTGTGCGTGTTCGTGCCTTCTCGAAAAACGCCGTGTTTGTGCGTGAATGTGCATAAAATTTTTGGTCGGTGTTCGTGCCTAATTTTTTAAGCACGCGCCCATCTCTAACTCAGACACACACATTGGATTGCTTAACAACCCTCCTATCGCTCACATCAACATACTGAACATACTACGGTTGAGGTTGATGTTTTCAACCACCAAACGAATCATTCATTCATTGAATCGTTCATGTGTTTTGAACTTTTTCGTTTTCTATCTGTTGTTGTCGGGTTGAGAACTTTCGCTATTCGTTTTGTTCGCACTCACAAATGTAAACAAAACAAAACTAAACAGCGAGTTCGGTCAACGTGGGTTATGTTTCGTTTTGTATTGTTCCTATGGATCTTTACTGACAGCGATTGGCTTTGATAGACATACATATTCATTCATATTAGAATATGTTTGTGTCATTATTTTCTACTCGTATATCAAGACTTATTCCCTCTGTATGTTATTCTCCCTTGTTCTTTTTAATTTATATCATTGTGAACTACCCTTCCGTTTTTCATAACAAAAAGCGCTTGCCTAGTTCATCAACAGATTTTCAACAAGTGTGGATAAACCAAAAAAAAATATTTTGCGACTGGTGGTTTTAACATTAATAAGTGTGGAGTGTTTAATGTGAAAAGAAAATGTAAATATTTGGTAAACTATATCTTGTGGCTTTTATGCGTTTAGATTTTCTTTTAACTGGATTTTCATTTAAAACCAATAGAAAATATAAAGATGAGTGGGACGACGGGAAACTGTTGTCATCGGCCAATAAAGCAAGAGTTGGTGCCCTGCGGAAAAAGGTAAAGAAAGGTATGTTTATGTTTAGAAAAACAGATGAATTACTATTTTTTTATGCAATTTTACTTACAGATGACAACGACCAATAGGATCATTAACTTCGTTGTATTTATATTTTATTATATTCATTTTAATGGAGATAAAAAATAGAAAATCTAATGATCAGTGGAATGACTGCTTTAAGAAAGAAAATATTGTATCCCAACATCATGGACTTATACAGGGAACGAAGCGGCAAAAGTTGAAGGTGAAGGCGAGAACACAATGTATTTTTGTTACTTATTGTTTCCGCCTCGCTTCAAAGCGCAAAAGTGAAATTGTACTGTCTTCAATAGGACAGACCACAACGAAGCGAGGCTCCAGGTCACAAAGTTGAAAATTGTTGAACTTTTGAATTCTTCGCCTGGATTAATTTTTGACATTTGGTTTCTACATTCAATTTGATATAAACAAGTGTTCAATCTGAAAAATAGAATTTGGCTGTAATTTTTATGTTCGGTACCAATTATTTACGAACAATTCATATTAAAAAATTGAATTTTATTTTATATATTGAAATAATTATGTTTATAGCGCCCATAAATATTACGCTTCGATGTGTGATACCAAGAAATAAGCGGCCTAGTAAAGAAGTAAGCTAAGCAGGAAAATTAAGCTAAGAGCTGACTTGTCTGGGGAGTTAAAAATGAGACGTTGTATCCATGATTAAAACTAATTGCAAAAAAATGAGTTAAACCTATTTAGCATTGACTTAATATTTGTTCATCACGTGAGTATGAAAAGATTTCATAAAATAAATGAAATTTTACGTTACATCAATGAAATGTGTCATTGAATTTGAACCAACGTAAGTCTTCATTGCATTTATAAAAAAGTTTCTTTGCTTAATGAGGAAATTTCGTAGTATTAAAGAAAGTATTTCATTACTTACTTTACTTACTTACTTAGCTGGCCTTTTACAGAACATTTGTTCCATAAGCCGAACTAAGAAAAAATCTCCAATCCTCTCTGTTTGCTGCTGTATTTTCCCAATCTGGGATATGTAGCTTTGTGATATCTCGTTTCACTTGTTCGCTCCAACGAAGCTTTGGCCTTCCAGATCTGCGAGAACCTCCATGCGGCCCGTATTTATACGCCTTTTTAGCGGGTTCATCATCACTCATTCTTATAACATGGCCTAGCCATCGCAATCGTTGTATCTCGATTCGTTCAACTATATTGATTTCATTGTATAGTTGATACAGCTCGATGTTCATACGACGCCGATATTCGCCGTCAACACAGATTGGCCCGTAGATCTTTCGAAGAATTTTTCTCTCAAACACACAAAGCACTGCTTGAGCAAGTACCCATGCTTCGGAACCATACATTAGCACGGGTAGTATCAGTGTTTTGTACAGTGTTATTTTTGTTTGACGAGAGGTGGCTTTATTCCTAAACTGCTTACTCAGCCCAAAGTAGCATCTGTTAGCCAACGCTATTCTTCTTCGTATTTCACAACTGATGTTATTTGTTGTGTTTATGGCGGTGCCGAGGTAGACGAAGTCCTTTACTACCTCAAAATTATAGGTACCAACATTCACAGATGGTGCGGTGTTTATGGACATATTACGCGCCGATACCATCAACTTGGTTTTTACGCCGTTTACTGCCAGACCAACTTTAGCAGATTCTCTTTCGACTTTTGCAAAGGTGTCAGTTACTTCCTTTACCGATCGACCCATGATGTCAATGTCGTCGGCATAAGCCAGTAACATGTGGCTGTTCGTGTATATCGTTCCATTTCTTTTGACCTTCGCGTCTCGTATGACCTTTTCCAGCAGGATGTTGAATAGATCACACGACAGGCCGTCTCCTTGTCTGAAACCTCTTTTGGTAGTAAACTCTTCGGAGAGGTTCTTTCCAATTTTAACTGAGGATCTCGTCTCAGTTAATGTCATTCTACAAAGTCGAATGAGCTTTGCAGGAATACCAAAATCAGACATGGCTTGGAACACCTTTGAACGTATAGGGCTGTCGAATGCTGCTTTATAATCGACGAAAAGATGGAAGGTGTCGATCTGCATTTCTTGGATCTTTTCCAGGATTTGTCTCAAGGTAAATATCTGGTCAATGGTGGATTTGCCAGGTCTAAAGCCGCACTGATAGGGTCCAATAATTTCATTGACCATAGGCTTTAGGCTCTCACACAATATGCCAGATACTATCTTATATGCAATAGGGAGCAGACTTATGCCCCTATAATTGGAGCACACAGTCTTATCACCCTTCTTGTGGACTGGACATAGGATGCTCACGTTCCAATCGTCGGGTACGCGTTCTTCCTGCCAGATGGTGCTAACTAGCTGATGCATACACCTTATCAGCGTGTCGCCTCCGGTTTTGAACAGCTCGGCTGGTAGGCCATCTGCTCCTGCCGCCTTATTATTCTTCAGCCGGTTTATTGCTGTCCTTACCTCATCTTGGCTGGGCGGTATACATTCAATACCATCATCTGGGATTGGATCTGTGGTATCTTCGCCGTCTTCACTGCTATCGGATACCAACAGTTTGGAAAAATATTATTTCCATATCCTGAGCACACTATCTGTATCAGTTTCCAAATTACCTTGTTGATCTCTACAGATCTATTCCTGTACCAAAGCCATCAGTTTGATGCTTCACTCTTTGGTAGAATTTTCGGACTTCGTTCTGTCTCCTGTACATCTCCATTTGTTCACACTCCCTCTTTTCCATTTCTCTCTTTTTCCTGCGGCAAAGACGTTTCTCCTCTCTCCTTTTCTCCCGATACCTCTCTCGTGCGCTACGCGTTGCTACTGATTGTAAAGTAGCCCTATATGCCGCATTTTTTTCTTCGGTAGCAGCACGGCACTCCTGGTCATACCACGGATTCTTTGGTGGAGGTCTCTGGTATCCAAGTACTGATTTTGCGGCTGTTTGCATGGAGTGGGCAATATTTTGCCATTGTGCTGATATGTTATCGGGACGAGAAGCGCTATCATTAAGCAATTGGGTCAGTTGAGTGGAATATGCTGTGGCTATCTGTTGTGTTTGCAGCTTGGCGATGTCCAACTTTCGTGTTGTGTCTGTCCGTGCTTTATTTGCAACGTTTAGACGGGTACGTACCTTTGCTGCAACGAGGTAATGGTCCGAATCTATGTTTGCTCCTCGGAACGATCGTACATCCAACACGCTCGATGAATGTCTTCCATCTATCACAACGTGATCAATTTGATTTATTGTTCTTTGGTCTGGAGGGTGACGTAGGGGATGGAAGATACCAAGGAACGGTCCTGACCGGTTTTAACATGGCAAAGCCCAGGATTTATCTTGGTCCCTCTTTCATCTCAAGTGGACACTGACCTCCCCGTGGTGTCACCTGGGGAACTGCCTTTAACACCCGTTAAAGGTAGTGAGCTAACATGTGCCGCGCGTTCACCCATAAGAACGTTAAAAACTTGGGTTTGGGCGTCGGGTTAGTAACCCTCCCCTAGAAAAAAACAGCCTACTATGAAAAAACGAAAGAAAAGAAAAACAAACCCCTCTAAAGTTGACGAACCCCGCAAACGTTTTAAGGACCATGATCTGCGAATCTGCACCTGGAATGTTCGCACTCTTTATAGAGAAGGTGCAGTCTTCGCATTGGCAGACGTACTTGGAAAGTACAAAGCCGATATTACTGCCATACAAGAAATACGATGGACTGGGAAAGATGTCACAACAACACCTAAAGGTGACGCACTGTATTATAGCTGCCATGACACAAAGCATGAGTTTGGTTGCGGTTTTGTAGTTGGTCGGAGGTTAAAACATCTGGTCTCCAGCTTCACCCCAGTGAATGAAAGACTTGCTACAATTCGATTTAAAGCAAAATTCTTCAACATCAGCTTTATCTGCGCTCATGCCCCAACCGAAGACAAGGACGAACAGACCAAAGATATATTCTACGAGAGCTTAGAAGAAACATATGACCGTTGTCCTGCCCATGACATTAAAATTGTTCTAGGCGATTTTAATGCCAAAATTGGAAAGGAGAATATCTTTGGACAAACAGTTGGGAAATTCAGTCTACATAGTGAAACATCAGACAATGGAATGAGGCTGATAGACTTCGCAGCGGCAAAAAACATGGTAGTTAGCAGTACCAGATTTAAGCATCTCGATATTCATAAGGGCACTTGGCTGTCTCCAGACCAAAGAACAATAAATCAAATTGATCACGTTGTGATAGATGGAAGACATTCATCGAGCGTGTTGGATGTACGATCGTTCCGAGGAGCAAACATAGATTCGGACCATTACCTCGTTGCAGCAAAGGTACGTACCCGTCTAAACGTTGCAAATAAAGCACGGACAGACACAACACGAAAGTTGGACATCGCCAAGCTGCAAACACAACAGATAGCCACAGCATATTCCACTCAACTGACCCAATTGCTTAATGATAGCGCTTCTCGTCCCGATAACATATCAGCACAATGGCAAAATATTGCCCACTCCATGCAAACAGCCGCAAAATCAGTACTTGGATACCAGAGACCTCCACCAAAGAATCCGTGGTATGACCAGGAGTGCCGTGCTGCTACCGAAGAAAAAAATGCGGCATATAGGGCTACTTTACAATCAGTAGCAACGCGTAGCGCACGAGAGAGGTATCGGGAGAAAAGGAGAGAGGAGAAACGTCTTTTCCGCAGGAAAAAGAGAGAAATGGAAAAGAGGGAGTGTGAACAAATGGAGATGTACAGGAGACAGAACGAAGTCCGAAAATTCTACCAAAGAGTGAAGCATCAAACTGATGGCTTTGGTACAGGAATATCCTCCTGTAGAGATCAACAAGGTAATTTGGTAACTGATACAGATAGTGTGCTCAGGATATGGAAAGAACATTTTTCCAAACTGTTGGTATCCGATAGCAGTGAAGACGGCGAAGATACCACAGATCCAATCCCAGATGATGGTATTGAATGTATACCGCCCAGCCAAGATGAGGTAAGGACAGCAATAAACCGGCTGAAGAATAATAAGGCGGCAGGAGCAGATGGCCTACCAGCCGAGCTGTTCAAAACCGGAGGCGACACGCTGATAAGGTGTATGCATCAGCTAGTTAGCACCATCTGGCAGGAAGAACGCGTACCCGACGATTGGAACGTGAGCATCCTATGTCCAGTCCACAAGAAGGGTGATAAGACTGTGTGCTCCAATTATAGGGGCATAAGTCTGCTCCCTATTGCATATAAGATAGTATCTGGCATATTGTGTGAGAGACTAAAGCCTATGGTCAATGAAATTATTGGACCCTATCAGTGCGGCTTTAGACCTGGCAAATCCACCATTGACCAGATATTTACCTTGAGACAAATCCTGGAAAAGACCCAAGAAATGCAGATCGACACCTTCCATCTTTTCGTCGATTATAAAGCAGCATTCGACAGCCCTATACGTTCAAAGGTGTTCCAAGCCATGTCTGATTTTGGTATTCCTGCAAAGCTCATTCGACTTTGTAGAATGACATTAACTGAGACGAGATCCTCAGTTAAAATTGGAAAGAACCTCTCCGAAGAGTTTACTACCAAAAGAGGTTTCAGACAAGGAGACGGCCTGTCGTGTGATCTATTTAACATCCTACTGGAAAAGGTCATACGAGACGCGAAGGTCAAAAGAAATGGAACAATATACACGAACAGCCACATGTTACTGGCTTATGCCGACGACATTGACATCATGGGTCGATCGGTAAAGGAAGTAACTGACACCTTTGCAAAAGTCGAAAGAGAATCTGCTAAAGTTGGTCTGGCAGTAAACGGCGTAAAAACCAAGTTGATGGTATCGACGCGTAATATGTCCATAAACACCGCACCATCTGTGAATGTTGGTACCTATAATTTTGAGGTAGTAAAGGACTTCGTCTACCTCGGCACCGCCATAAACACAACAAATAACATCAGTTGTGAAATACGAAGAAGAATAGTGTTGGCTAACAGATGCTACTTTGGGCTGAGTAAGCAGTTTAGGAATAAAGCCACCTCTCGTCAAACAAAAATAACACTGTACAAAACACTGATACTACCCGTGCTAATGTATGGTTCCGAAGCATGGGTACTTGCTCAAGCGGATAAGGCAGTGCTTTGTGTGTTTGAGAGAAAAATTCTACGAAAGATCTATGGGCCAATCTGTGTTGACGGCGAATATCGGCGTCGTATGAACATCGAGCTGTATCAACTATACAATGACATCAATATAGTTGAACGAATCGAGATACAACGATTGCGATGGCTAGGCCATGTTATAAGAATGAGTGATGATGAACCCGCTAAAAAGGCGTATAAATACGGGCCGCATGGAGGTTCTCGCAGATCTGGAAGGCCAAAGCTTCGTTGGAGCGAACAAGTGAAACGAGATATCACAAAGCTACATATCCCAGATTGGGAAAATACAGCAGCAAACAGAGAGGATTGGAGATTTTTTCTTAGTTCGGCTTATGGAACAAATGTTCTGTAAAAGGCCAGCTAAGTAAGTAAGTCTTTGGTCTGGAGACAGCCAAGTGCCCTTATGAATATCGAGATGCTTAAATCTGGTACTGCTAACTACCATGTTTTTTGCCGCTGCGAAGTCTATCAGCCTCATTCCATTGTCTGATGTTTCACTATGTAGACTGAATTTCCCAACTGTTTGTCCAAAGATATTCTCCTTTCCAATTTTGCATTAAAATCGCCTAGAACAATTTTAATGTCATGGGCAGGGCAACGGTCATATGTTTCTTCTAAGCTCTCGTAGAATATATCTTTGGTCTGTTCGTCCTTGTCTTCGGTTGGGGCATGAGCGCAGATAAAGCTGATGTTGAAGAATTTTGCTTTAAATCGAATTGTAGCAAGTCTTTCATTCACTGGGGTGAAGCTGGAGACCAGATGTTTTAACCTCCGACCAACTACAAAACCGCAACCAAACTCATGCTTTGTGTCATGGCAGCTATAATACAGTGCGTCACCTTTAGGTGTTGTTGTGACATCTTTCCCAGTCCATCGTATTTCCTGTATGGCAGTAATATCGGCTTTGTACTTTCCAAGTACGTCTGCCAATGCGAAGACTGCACCTTCTCTATAAAGAGTGCGAACATTCCAGGTGCAGATTCGCAGATCATGGTCCTTAAAACGTTTGCGGGGTTCGTCAACTTTAGAGGGGTTTGTTTTTCTTTTCTTTCGTTTTTTCATAGTAGGCTGTTTTTTTCTAGGGGAGGGTTACTAACCCGACGCCCAAACCCAAGTTTTTAACGTTCTTATGGGTGAACGGAAAGTATTTCATTACATTAATAAAATTGTTCCATTAAATTAATGAAGAAGTTTCATTGCATTGATGAAGAAGTTCCATTGCATTAATCAAAAAGTTTCATTGCATTAAGGAAAAAGTTTTATTGCATCAGTGAAGAAGTTTCATTGCATTAACCAAGGAGTTTCATTGCATTAATGAACAAATTCGTTAATTTTACTTCAATGAAACTTTTTTCATTTATTTAATGAAGCTCTACGTTGGCTCAAAATCAATGACAAATTTCATTGACACAACGTAGGATTTCATTAATATTACGTAGCTTTTTCTTACAGTGTTCTTGATTTCTGGCCAAATTACGCCCCATTTAGGCATATGCTCAAAGACATATGCCCCTTTGGTTCTAATGCAGGATTTTTCATATATACTCTGCATCCCACTAAAATCAATGCTGACATTTTTAAGTTTTGATTTCGGCGTTTTTTTTTTTCAATTTTTGTTATAATAAGAGAGCGCAACCAGATAGTGACCAAAACAATTTATACGGTTGTAGAATTTGTGATTTCGCGTCGTTTGATGTATTTCTAAAGAGTGTGATCTGTACAGCTTCCTACTAATATGGGTCCAAAGTCGAAAAATTGGTGCGTAAATTTTTTTAAAACCCCTATTTTTTTGGCTTTATAAATTGCACTTGCAACACTGGTACCTTTGAACCCCACGTCATTTTGGTTTTTTCACGCGCTTGATCTGTTGAGCCCTTCCGTGTTCGAATCCATCGACAAAAACGGCAGATATGGATACCTTGAATATAGGACAATCTTCAGAAATATATGTATGTATTTTAACGTATATTTTTATATTTTAACGTATAAGTATAGGAGAGCCCGTTCATGGCTGTCATGGAGCTACTATGGTATTTCTGTATGTTTCAGTGGGTAACACTCCTCCTAAAGCCTTATAATCTTACACTATTAATTTCTACTTATTTCTACAGATTGGATTTAGGTTTACCTGACTGAATTAATTTAAGAATAGAACCAGGTTTTAAAACCTTAAGTTTGAGGAAAGTTTTAACTTCTTTTATATATACAGGGGACTTAGTTTTTTAAAGGTCATATACATATAAACATATTGTGATATCTTAAATTACTCTTAGGATAACTCCCAATTTATTTATAATTTTTACTCAATATGGGCCTATCTAGTTTCCTCATACATCTTACTTACAAATGCATAAAGATATAATAACCGTTACCACAGTGTGGTGTAGGGTATAAATACCATATCAAAAGCTACATACACAGCGACTATAAATAGCGACCTTAAAGTTTAATGTAATAAAAGTTCAATCACATATTCTTTTAAAATATTTTATTTGATAATTGAAAAACAATAAATTCAAGCTACAAAACTATTCGCTATCAATGTTTTGTCAGACAGCTTTTCAAACTCTTAACACTCTTCACGTCTGGGATATGTACTTTTGAAATGGATTTTGTGTGCCATGATCTACAACTTGTTATCGATTTAAATGACTTCAAAGAAGATTTGTCAGATTCTCCATTTGCTGTGGGTGACTTGGAACGAACGCTGTCACCTTTTATTGACACCGGTTTCTTGTTGTTCCATACTTTTAGAACAAATTCAATTTCTTTTAGGAAAGCTTCCTTAAAGGTCAGCCCTTCTTCGGCAGCCACATGATGACAATATAGCAGAAAATCCGTAATACCAATAACATAGGCTATAAAGATACCCACATAAAGGGTATAAAATATACCTCGGACATTGTCAAATGTCAAATCTGGGGTATCCTTTTCAGACTCTGCCTCGTGTTCACACGAATTATTTTCATTTTTCCACCATTTTTGTTTTAACGCTGGCAAAATGCCCTTCTCCGCTAGACGAAGAATTGCCACATTTAATGAATGACGATATTCAGCACCTGTAATCCAACACAATTTAATAAATCAAATACACGAACTGTTTGTTATAAACGTTCCTTACCAAATGGCACAGCTATGGCATAATGTTTCTCACCAAAAGTTTCACCCAACATCTTCAATTTACAATTCCGTTCTGTATTGTATTCCAACGACGTTGTTTCCATCAAAAACATGTACGAGCCATTATTCTTTAGAACTCTTTCGACACCCTCATTGTTATCTTTTGTATAGACCGAAGGTTCTGACCCCTGCATTCGATTAAAGGCCAGACGATATATGGTTTCATTCGATTCGGCAAACAATGAATACGTACTGCCACCTTCGATGGTGCCAAATTTCACCTCATTCTGCCCTGCCAAATCGGTAATACCGTTAATTGAACTCTCCATTTTGCTGTTAGTTAAAAAGGCAGCCATATTAGCTGTGTATGAATTATTGATGATAATGGCAAAAATCCAAAACATGGTAGTGAAAATACGCATTCTGGAATGTGTGGGCAGGATGTCACAACCTGCCGTCATAATGGAACCAATTGTTATCCAAATGCTATTTGAAATATTCCAACGATTTTCCACAACGTCGGGATTTTTATTGCATGGATGTGGGTTTTCCCAATCACCAACAGTTATTCTTAGAACAAAATGCAATAATTACAATCGGAAAAATGTTTGTGTGTTTTCTTCTTACCTCGAAATTGCAAAGTACAGAAATGAGATAATAAATATAGAAGCCATAACATACATCCATACTTCGTTTTGAAATGGTTCCAGGAATGCACTCCATGGTTTTCGTTCCAGTGGTTTCTCATAAGCCAAAATACTAATGCCCAATGTCATGAATGGGACGCTGAAATCCACTACGTCTTTGCGGGCTTGTGTTATAGTCAAGTCGCAAATTCCCATGTGGGCGTCCTGTAAACAAATAAAAATTGAATTAATCGAGCTAACATGACCTAAGGAGTTTGTATTGAAAAAGTGAATTTTAGCGATGTTCCACACACCCAATCTTCATTCTAATAAGTGAACAATAAACAAGAAATTAAATAAACAATAAATTTTTGCGGATTTTGAATCTACAATTTTCATAGATGAGAAAAATCAAAAAACAGAAAAATTGCCGGAGCGCTTTTTAAATAAATCGCGATTCAAGTTGACATTTTTAGGGGTTTTTTAGGTTTTCACGATTTGCTTGGAAACCGTAAGTCCTTTCGAAATTGGACCAAAGAAAATGTTGTTGCTATGAAAATTCTCTACAAGATTGACCTTTATGAAAATTTCGTATTGAGATATGTATATAAGTTCAAATTGGGACAATGCATTGACTGTATCGCTGTCTTATAAAACAATGTTATACATGGTGCGCCGATTATCGGTATTTATACCCTCAGCCTTTAGGCTAAAGAGGGTATATACACTTTGATACGACCAAAAATGTGCCTCATCGAAATAATGGTTTTAGACTCCAAGTATGTTTGTACGATATCCCTTTCAGACAAATTTGGGTAGATCTAGCATAACCGTCCGTCTGTCTGTCTGGCTGGTGCGCACGATAACTCTCGAACGGATCAATCGATTCGGTTCAAATTTTGGGTATCGAAATATTTTGTCTAGATTTGATTTATGTTCGAAGATGGGCCATATAGGTCCACATCTTCAGGTACCTCCCCCACAAAAGCTCAAAAATGTTCGGAAAATTTGTGCGCACGATAACTCTTGAAGGAAGTAACCGATTTGATCCATACTTTGCAAATCGTGAAATTTCTACCAAACTTAGGTGAGATTCCAATATGTACTCAATCGATCAACTCCTTCGGATACCTCCCACACAAAATTTCGGATAAGTTCAGATTGGGACCTGCTCTCGAATCGCTTCGGTTTTTGTTGTAGCATCTTGTATTCACCGCCCCCATACGACGGCACAATTTTTATCTGGGGCAAGTCCGTACTTTCTGAGAAAGTACAAAATACCATTATAACACCGTGTGTAGTGGTTGGAGCGCAAGATAACTCTCGAACGGATCTGCCGATTTTATCCAAAATTTGACCTTCGTCATATTTTGTCCAAACTTAGATTAAGTTCGAAGATAAGCCATATCAGTCTACTCCTTCAGGTACCTCCCCCACAAAAGCTCAAAAATGTTCGGAAAAATTGTGCGCACGATAAGTCTTGAAGGGAGTGACCGATGTGGACCATACATTATACACCCTAATATATCTACTAGATGTATATCAGTTTTGAATATGGATTATATTTGTCCATTCCTTTGCGTACCTCCCACACAAAATTTCGGATAAGTTCACTTTAAGACCTGCTCTCGAATCACTTTTATTTCTGTTGAAGCCACATGCATTCCCTGCCTCAAATACGAAGGTAAACGTTTTTTCAGGGGCAAGTCCATTATTTTTTATAAAACTGCCCGAAAGGTGTAGAAACCCCATAGCACCATATGTAGTCGCTGCAGAGCACTATAACTCTCGAACTGAATAACCGATTTGGTCCAAAATTTTGCTTTCGTCATGTTTTGTCCAAACTTAGTTTCAGTTCGAAGATTGGCAACAACTTCCGGTACTACCCCCTCAATATTTAAAAAAAAATTCACTAAAAATGCAAAATGGAATGCACGATGTCTCTTGAACGGGACAACCAATTTGTTCAAAACTTTGGATCTCCTAATATGTTGTCCAAATTCAGTTTAACTTTCAAAATGACCGATATCGATTTTTTGGTCCAAAATTTATGCGATGGCCCACTGAAATGCCTAGTGGGCGTGATATCTATCAAAAATAAGATCATCTTTCGTAATGTCGGTCCTTTCCTTTAAGTACCTCCTCCGCAACACTTTTGATTTTTTGTCGGCAAGTTCAGATGTCCAAAAAGGGCCACAAAATTCTAAAAACACCCTAAATACATTCGATCTGTCCGTAGATGATAGTTTAAATTCAGATAGGCTGAGGGTATATCTCTGTCGGCAAAGCCGAAGGATACTTTTTTACTTGTTGGAGATTTTTAGTTGTATTTCTTGACCGAACTAGCTGTTATTTGACATTTGAAGCTTCTATTGCTCACAACGCTTCTCCACTAAAAGTTGTCAATGTAGGTCCATGTTTTGTAATAGACCCCATATAACAGTACCTCCCTATATTCGGTACTTTGAGGGTTTAACATATATTGTTTGATGGAACTAAACGTAATTTGTCGCAAAGCTAAAAATGTCAACATAGGGCACACTTCGACACAGTCCCCATATAAAGGCATTTGGAATTTTCTTGGTCGAAAAAATTTTGCACTTAAAATTGTGAACGGGAAAAGAACTAACTATTCTATTTTAGCGGTGCCGTGACAAAACTATTTTGAGAGTTACATATGTCCGCGTTAGTTTGCGGACTTAACTCCCAAATTTTTTGGGAGCTATGTCCGACCCCCCTTAGCGGACATAAGTCCCAATGTCCGTTTTTAAAAATTTATGTGGTTTTTAATTAAATAAAATTTTTATTTCAAATGTATAAGAAAAAAATTAAAAATTAACTTTAAGTTCATATGCTTTTCTCATTTCATATAATTGATTTAAAAAAGTAGTACCCATCTCAAATCGAACTATATTCAAAATTTGCTTCAAACCTATTTTAAACGAAAAATGCTGCCAACAGAAAAATTAAAAGTTTTTGTTAAAATTCGCAAATGCTTTCTGAAAAAAGATAAGCGCCGCAGGCGAAAATATTTAAAAAAAATCTGTCGATTTTTTACAAAAATATTTTCACAATTTAAGAAGATAAAATGTTTTTGTAAAAATATTCAAATAATTTCTGAAAAAAAAGAAAAGCGCTGCAGGCGAAAGTATTTTTGAAAAATTCTGAAAAACGAAAAGCGCCGTAGTCGAAAATATTTTTGAAAAAATCGCTCTATTTTTTACAAAAATATTTTCACAATTTAAGAAGATAAAAAGTTTTTGTAAAAATATTAAAATATTTTCTGAAAAAACTAAAAGCGCCGCAGTCGAAAATATTTTTTAAAAATCGCGCGATTTTTTACAAACATATTTTCACAATTTAAGAAGATAAAAAGTTTTTGTAGAAATATTCAAATACATTCTGAAAAAACGAAAAGCGCCGTAGTCGAAAATATTTTTTAAAAATCGAGCGATTTTTTACAAAAATATTTTCACAATTTATGAAGATAAAAGTTTTTGTAAACATTTTCAAATACTTTCTGAAAAACGAAAAGAGCCGCAGGCAAAATTATTAAAAAAATCGCGCGAATTTTTACGAAAATGTCATCACAATTTAAGAAGATAAAAAGTGTTTGTAAAAATATTACCGATTTTTTACAAAAATATTTTCACAATTTAAGAAAATAAAAAGTTTTTATTAAAGTATTCAATAATATTTTCACAATTTAAGGAGATAAAAAGTCGAAAATATTTTAGAAAAAAAGTCGCGCGATTTTTTACAAAAATATGTTCACAATTTAAGAAGATAAAAAGTGTTTGTACAATTATAAAAATACTTTCACATTCACTTTTGGCAGTTTTGTTGAGATGTGTATTATTTTATTGTTGTAAAATAATTCAGCTTAAATCTCGGGTTTTGTTATTTTTAAATTTTAAAACAACAAGTTTTATTTAAAGTGGGATGTAGTTAGATTGATTTAATTTCAGGAAAGGCAAATAATACTAGTTTCGTCCAACGCCACTTGGACTCATCAGTTCTCTTAGTTCTTTGCATTGAAACAAAGAACTCTTCCCCAATTTTATGACGACCAGAGCTCAAGAATAAACGTAACCGATGAATTCGTTTAAATGCGAATTCATCGGAAACATTTAAAAAATCTCGTAGCCGCATATGTAAACCAAGTAACTACTTCCCACTGTTATGGTCTTTGCTTCGCAAAGAAACGCATAACAAATTTTGATGGTTTGCTGTAAACAACAACAAACTATCGTCACCGTGCTGTGCTGTGTGTCTATTTTTAGATTCACTTTTGGCAGTTTTGTTGAGATGTGTATTATTTTATTGTTGTAAAATAATTCAGCTTAAATCTCGGGTTTTGTTGTTTTTAAATTTTAAAACAACAAGTTTTATTTAAAGTGGGATGTAGTTAAATTGATTTAATTTCGGGAAAGGCAAAGAATACTAGTTTCGTCCAACGCCACCTGGACTCATCAGTTCTCTTAGTTCTTTGCATTGAAACAAAGAAATTTAAAAACAACAAAACCCGAGATTTAAGCTGAATTATTTTAAGTTCGACCGGCCCGAACTTTTCATACCATCCACCATAAAAAAGTCTTAATTAAAATGGAATAATTAGGGTTCTTTCACAATTTTAGGTGTAATAAATTTTCGGCAATGGATAGACTCCTACTGCCTCCCACTATTGCTTAAATTACACTGTGAACACAAATGTTGGGGGAGAGATAATTCCTTTTGGAGATGAAAGCCCTTGGTGTGTGTATATTAAAAACCCCGAAGGACAGATGCGCCGTGAGTCGAAGCCATCATGAATTAGCTTTATATCTTTGTTTGTTGTTTTTGTAGAGCACTTAAGCAACAGTGAACAAAGATATAACGCTAATTCCTGATGGCCCACAGGGTCCCTAACAAAAATTTCATCACGCACTAACGCGGAAGTTCGGCTCACGGCGGATCTGTCCTTCGGGGTTCATAATATACTCACCAAGGCCTTTCTTCCCCAAGAGGAATTTTCCGTGCCCCAGACTTGCACCTTCATTTTGTTGCGCAGTGTTATCTAATCTAATCTAAAAAAATGTGTTCAGCTAGGTGAAAGGTACCATCTACGGGGCTATACAATGAGTCAACCTATCTTTAATTTTTTTGGCGGAAAATTTTATAGCTGCAGGTAACTTCAAGAATCAAATTGAGGGTAGTCTCATCAAAACAATATAGACCCTCAAAAATGGACCCATGTTGACGAATTTTAGTGAACAAATTTCGTGACCACTGAAAATTCCCGAAAATCGGGAGGTACAGTTATATGGGGGGATATACCAAAATATGGACCTATATTGGCGATTATTTTTGAATAGACAAAATTGTAGCTAAAATTCTCAAAATACCGATCATTACAGCTATTTCGGTTGAAAATTGCAGCTAAAATTCTCAAAACACCGAAAATCGGAAGATACCGTTATATGGGGGCTATACCAAAACGTGGACCTATGTAGACGATGTTTCGTTGGAGATGTTTTATGACCACTGAGAACTTCAAATGTCAAATTACAGCTATTTCGGTTAAAAACTGTAGCTAAAATTCTCAAAATACCAAAATCGTGAGGTACCGTTATATGGGGGCTATACCAAAACATGGACCTATGTTGACGATGTTTGGTGAAGATATTTCATGACCACTGAGAACCTCAAATGGCAAATTACAGCTAGTTCGGTTAAAAATTTTAGCTTAAATTCTCAAAATACCGAAAATCGGGAGGTAGCGATATATGGGGGCTATACCAAAACATGGACCTATGTTGACGATGTTTCGTGGAGATATTTTATGACCACTGAGAACCTCAAATGTCAAATTGCAGATAGTTCGGTTAAAAATTTTAACTAAAATGCTCAAAATACCGAAAATCGGGAGGTACGGTTATAAGGGGGCCATACCAAAACATGGACCTATGTTGACGATGTTTGGTGAAGATATTTTATGACCACTGAGAACCTTAAATGGCAAATTACAGCTAGTTCGGTTAAAAATTTTAGCTTAAATTCTTAAAAAACCGAAAATCGGGAGGTAGCGATATATGGGGGCTATACCAAAACATGGACCTATGTTGACGATGTTTCGTGGAGATATTTTATAACCACTGAGAACCTCAAATGTCAAATTGCAGATAGTTCGGTTAAAAATTTTAACTAAAATGCTCAAAATACCGAAAATCGGGAGGTACGGTTATAAGGGGACCATACCAAAACATGGACCTATGTTGACGATGTTTGGTGTAGATGTTTCATGACCACTGAGAACCTTAAATGTCAAATTGCAGATAGTTCGGTTACAAATTGTGGCTAAAATTCTGAAAATACCGAAAATCGGGAGGTACCGATATATGGGGGCTATACCAAAACATGGACTTATATTGACGATGTTTGGTGGAGATATTTCATGACCACTGAAAACCTCAAATGGCAAATTACAGCTAGTTCGGTTAAAAATTGTAGCTAAAATTCTCAAAATACCGAAAATCGTGAGGTACCGATATATGGGGGCTATACCAAAACATGGACCTATGTTGACGATGTTTCGTGGAGATGTTTCATGACCACTGAGAACCACAAATGCCAAATTGCAGATAGTTCGGTTAAAAATTGTAGCTAAAATCCTCAAAATACCGAAAATCGGGAGGTACCGATATATGGGGGCTATACCAAAACATGGACCTCTGCCCATATCCTTAAGGATATAAATTTGTTGATCGCTAGGAACCCTAAGTGCCAAATTATAGCTAATTCCGTCTGCAAATATGGCGAAGAACGTCAAAATACCTCAAATCCGGAGGTACCGTTATATGGGGGCTATACCAAAGAGTGGACCGATATAGCCCATCTTCGAACTTGACCTGCCCATGGAAAAAAGACCCTCGGGTGCAAAATTTCAGCACTCTATCTCAATTATTGCGGACGCTAGAGTGATTACAACAGACGTACAGACGGACGGACAGACGGACATGGCTAGATCGTCTTAGAATTTTATCCTGATCAAGAATATATATACTTTATAGGGTCGCAAATGATTAGTTCGATGTGTTACAAACGGAATGACAAACTTAATATACCCTCCATACTATGGTGGAGGGTATAAAAAAGCGCGATTTTCTTACCAAATATTTTTACAATTTAAAACTTATCTTAACTGCTACTTACATAATTTCGGGCATAATTTCGTTTTTAAATAATTTTATGAAATCAGAAGGATTTTGTTGATACTTCGGTACTTCGGTGGCAACCACTTAGGCCTTCTCAAATGTAAAATTCCGCTTACATTCTAACTTCTACTCTAAAATTTAAAAAAGTGTATGACTATAAATTTCAAAATTAAGCCAAGAAATAATTTATAAATTAAGAAAAAAATCGTTGGGAGTTACGTCCGCGATTTTTTTTGGGTGTCGTGTCCGCTTGGCTGCACGGACATAACTCCTAACGAATTTTGGGAGTTATGTCCGGGCACCTATTTTAGCTAAGAATATTTTATGGTTGATTTTATAAAATATTCGGCTCGGTCGAACTTAACGTATTTTTACTTATTTCTGGTTCAGTTTGCCTCCAGAGGGAGGTGTTACAAGTTCGACGCGCCTGATCTAACTGGATTTTTTACTGGTTTGTCTACTTTTCTTGATTCAAAAATTTCATGATTAAATCCATTAAATTTTTCAATCCATTAAATTATAAATATAAATTACTTAGATTTGAAGCATTGTGGCGTTTTTTATTGGGATAGCGTTTGTAATTTTTTTTTTCAAAATAGTCTGGCTTAATCCCATTGTTGTTGTTTGAATATTTTAAAACAACTATTTTATTAGTGGAAAAGATTTGGCATTGTTCGCCAAGGGGTAAGGCAGGGAATACTATAGTTTCGATCCACGCCACTGGATCTCATCAGTTCCCTTGTTTCTTGTTTGTGGATATTCTCCACCGAAGTTATTTTTCAATAACCTCTTCAACAAGAAACTTTTTATACCCAAACATCAATCGTCAGCTCGAAGTATAAAGGTAAGCAAAGAAAAAAGTTCAATGAGAAGTTTTTCCTTGGCAACCTCATACAACTCCGACGAAAGTGTCTGCGAAAACAATTCAAACCTCTTCCACTTGTATGTGTCGCCGAATTTCGACGAATGCACACACCAAAATTTGGTTGGTCTGCTTTACAGCAAAAACAAAATACGTCGTGCCAGTGTCTTCAATTTGAAGCATTGTGGCGTTTTTTATTGGGATAGCGTTTGCAATTTGGTTGCCAAGGAAAAACTTCTCATTGAACTTTTTTCTTTGCTTACCTTTATACTTCGAGCTGACGATTGATGATTGGGTATAAAAAGTTTTTTGTTGAAGAGGTTATTGAAAAATAACTTCGGTGGAGAATATCCACAAACAAGAAACAAGGGAACTGATGAGATCCAATGGCGTGGATCGAAACTATAGTATTCCCTGCCTTACCCCTTGGCGAACAATGCCAAATCTTTTCCACTAATAAAATAGTTGTTTTAAAATATTAAAACAACAACAATGGGATTAAGCCAGACTATTTTGAAAAAAAAAAAACAAAATAAATTACTTAGTTTTTACTTACATTATTTATAATTTCTCCTATAATTCCATCCCAGCGTTTTATTTCTTTATTATATTTTCCATAACCATTGCCTGGTACTGGTACGAAGACATATTCAAATTGTATTTCTTTTGACAATTCTTCTATTAGATCAACAACATAACCAATGTAACGTGAATTGCCTGTGAGTTCTGCTTCATCGGCATCCTCTCTTTAGTAAAAATAAAATTAATTAAAAATAGCTCAAAAGAAATATCAACTTCTACACACCTCTCCATAAAATAAGGAGCACCAATACGTGTTGCCACTTTATATACAATTTTCTTGGTAATATTGTTCAATGCATGTTCATTGCTTATATGACCATTGGTATGCCACACAGCTAGACTGTAATTATCCATCGGTTCATAGATTTCAATTTCAAATTCTGTTCGATAACCATAATCATCAAATTGTATGTGGCCATGTTGGAAATAAGTTTCATTTAAATAAGTTAATGTCTGTAAGAGAATGGAACCTCTAGTTGCAATATGTTGAACAATTTATATAAACTTACATGTCCCATTATCCTTCTTATGTATTCACCAAGGGGCCAACGTTGCATTGATCCATTAAAATCGAAATTGTTACAAGAATATTGAGGTGGTTCTTCTACCATGTAGTTAGCGCTTACATTTTTAAGTGTGAAATAGTATAACATAACTGCATCGTGTATAAGATTTGTTAACAACTTATTCGGAGGTTCAGTGTTCACCATCTAAAAACAGCACAGGAAATATTGATTCATAGAAATTTATTTAAAAATTGCAGACAACAGGATGTTGTTAATTTCAAGGCTAAGCATGTCTAGAATGAGTTCACTATTTCACTAATTCGATTCAGGATTTATTCTTGAAATTCTATCTAAATATAAACATACTTACATTTATATGGTTTTCCCTTAATCTCACAGCAGTTATATTAAGAGCAAATGTTTCATTATTTCTCAGTGGTTCTAAAATTCCCTCTAGATTTTCCAAATTTGTTAAGAACAAATGCTGTAATTAAAGTTATATCATAATAACTAAATCTCATTATTTTGATACGAAAGTAAAACTGACATTAAATTGTCCCGTCATCTCAAATGGAATTGAGACATTCAGCATTTCAACCAATATATCTGCCGAACAATCCAATATTACTCTCTTATCACCTTGCATACTCTTCCACAAAGCCCTGTAATCATCACCTTTACGAAATTTACGCACACGAACGGCATCAATGTATATGTCTCTCAATTGAAGTATGTCTTGTAATCTCATGGGAGCAGTATCTACAAAATTTAAAAATATTATTAAAAGCAAATTATATGAAAATATTTCATATCGTCTTCTTTAAACTCACCATCATCGACATCATATACTAAATTAAATTTTTTCCAGCCATAATTAAGAACAATATCCGAATAGGCCTTTGACAGTACATGTTGTGCCGGATAAATATTCACTGTTAACTGATGACCAGCTTTATGTTGTTCAGATTCCTCGTTGACGGCATCAAAAAGAATGTTTGGTATACCAGTGATGTTGGAGAGGACAGAGACTATATCTAAAATATTAATCATTTAAATTAGTTAATAACTTATACAAACATGGAATCAGTGATGAATGATATATCCGTAGGCAAATGCATTACACAATTTATTCACTGCTTTACAAAATAATTTAAATTCGCAAATTCGGTTGGGCCGAACCTTTTATACCCATTTACCTTTACACTCCTTTACCAAAATACATCAATTTCCTTCGGGAGGAACCGGTGTATGGGGGTTCTACCAAATGTAGACATATGACTAAAATTTTTGTGGATAAGTTTTTTAAACCCCAGTAACCCTTAACGGCAAACTAGAAAATGTGCCTAAAACCATAAATATACAGAAAATCGGGAGGTATGTTCTATGGGGCTATATCAAAACGTGGATCTGTACAGACCATTCTCCGAGGGAATGTTTTGTTAAAGCAACCAAACACAAACTATTACCCATTTCAGAATTTTGTGGTCTTGTTTGGATGTATGAACTTACCGACAAAAATACAAATTTGGTTTGAAGCTGAGGATCTTATTTTGGGTGTCATCCCTTTCGATAGATATCGCGTCCACCAGTAATTTCAGTTTGTCTCCGTATAATCTAGTGCTTTTGGACCATTATATTATATCACTGAAAACAGAACCAACAATTTCCAAAGTAACATCCGCAATTAAACAAAAATATTGAACTAGCGAAATACCACACACTCAACCATTAAGCTACGATCGTTTCGCTGGTGGTTTGGATGACAATATATGAATATGAAATCAAAACCAATATTGGTTCATTTTTACCATTTTTACAGTGTTTTTACGGTGTTTTATTAAAATTGTTTTTCAAATCTGGTAACTCATTTTCCACACAGTTGCAGTTGACCAATCGAACTGAAACTTTGCACACTTTTCAGATTTGGATGACAATACATGAATATGAAACCAAATCCAATATTGGTCCATTCTTTCCCATAGACCCCATAGCGGTACTACCCGATTTAGTTCAAATCTAGTAACTCTTTTTTAACGCAGTTGCAGTTGACCAATCGAACTGAAACTTTGCACACTGTTCAGATTCAGATATAGCGGTACCACCCGATTTCAGGTATTTGGTGGATTTTATCTTCATTTTCGCCCGAATTAGCTGTCATTTGGCATTTGGGATTTCCAATGATACAGACATTTCCCCAACAAAAATTGTGAACATAAGTCCAGGTTTTGGTATAGCCCCCTTATAGCGGTACCACCCGATTTAAAGTATTATGAGGATTTCATCTTCATTTTTAATCCGAATAGGCTATAATTTGGCATTTGGCGTTCCCAATGGTACTGAAACTTTTCCACCAAAAATTGTGGACATAGGTCCAGGTTTTGGTATAGCCCCCATATAGGGGTACGACCCGATTTCAAGTGCTTTAAGGATTTTATCTTCATTTTTAATCCGAATAGGCTATAATTTGGCATTTGGCATTCCCAATGGTACTGAAACTTTCCCACCAAAAATTTTTGACATAGGTCCAGGTTTTGGTATAGCCCCCATATAGTGGTACCACCCGATTTCAAGTGTTTTAAGGATTTTATCTTCATTTTTAGACAGAATTGGCTGTAACTTGGCATTTGGAGTTCTTAATGGTACAGAAACTTCCCCACCAAAAATTATGGACATAAGTCCAGGTTTTGGTATAGCCTTTATATAACGGTACTACACGATTTCAGGATTTTTAAAGTTTTTAACTAAATTTTCGGCCTAAATTGACTATAAGTTTGTTCTTAGTGGTCAAAAACATTTATTTACTAAAAACAAGTAAACAAAGGTTATAGTCGGACGTGGCCGACCATGTGATACCCTACACCACTGCCCCTAGGAATTAGTTTTCAGCAAATCAAAATTCCTTTATAGAACAAATAAGCTTATTGTAAGAAATAACTTTGTCGATTCTGCCACCTTATCACATTAACCTTGGGACCTACAGTTTATCGCCATTCCGAACGGCGTGTCCTAAGACACCACTTTTAGAGAAGTTTTATATGGCTAAAATACTCAAAAAATTTCGCCTTTATAACTCCACCCTATGGAATAATATTAGAAACGAAGATACGTAATAATTTGTTTGTCTTTGAGCATATTAAATGTCTCCGAAGTCTATTCTTCAAAAATCAAACGGTGGTATTTCAGCCATGAAAAATTTCTCTGAATGCCGTGTCTTAGGACACGTCGTTTGGACTCGGCGATAAACAGTAGGTCCCTCATCATTGAGGTAGTATGAATCGGGGTGAACTCATTAATTTTAGAGAAGCCTCCCTCTTCCCTACTTGGATGTATGTGGAACAATTATGTATATCATTATACATTTCTAATAGAAGTTCCAAAATTGGAAAATTGACGTTGGTAGCCTCTTCTGATACATCTACAAATTTTCTTTCAATATCAGGCTCCTTTTTGGAATACACCTAATATAAATAAATATATAAGCCGCTGCAAATATACCCAATGACAATGCAATTTGCCATATCTGGCCGTGAAATTTTAGACAGACGGACATTGCTTCAATTTTGCATATGCTATATACAAATTTTCAAAGGGAACATTGTGAGTTTATTGAAAATCTATCGTCCAAAAAAGTGAGCTTGTACCATACATATTGTTTGGAAATGCACGCGAATTTGTGCTTTTTAGGGTATTTCGAAAATAGTTCATAGTGGATAATATTGTGATATCAAAAATATATTTTGACCAGTAAAAAACAACTAATAATGAGTAGAAGTTCAAACAATTTCCATGCAAACAAATTTATTATTTTTATTTTTAATAATGCTAGGAATTTAATTATCATGGTAGAGACAAATTGTAGGATGGGAAGAAAATGTTGTACTCTACACAAAACTTATTATATATTAGGCAGTAGGCCCGTTAGTTATTCAGGAGACCCATTATTGCAATTTGCATCAGGGGAAAGGTCAGTAGTCCTTTTTCCATACTTAGGCTACTTTGCTGGTACATGCCCTACAGGAAGTAAAATATGGACCAAATTTTAAATTTTTATATTATTCATACAAAAGTACTGGTCCATTTAACCCACTAGATGATATGAGATCATCATCCAAAATTGTAGGCATGTTCTTTGACCTAAACTCTTACATCGTGCAAAATCTCGTGACTAGCGTTCTTCTGATTACACAACAAACAAATAAATGGATATATTAGGCTGTAACTCTGTTATCTGAGCACGTAAATCAACATAATTGGCATCAATGGAAAGGCCAAGAAATAGCCTTCCAAGTGTTATTTACGTGGGCGGAATGTATCTTCCAGGAATACATATATAAGCTGTATATTAAAAATGTTCACACAAAAGTTGTGGTCCATTTAACCCTCTAAATATTATCTGATCACTATCTCAAATTGCAAACTTCTTCTTTGTTATATACTCTTACCTTAGTTAAAATTTCGAGGCGATCGGACCCTTTTTGCGACCTACAGAGCAGCTACAAAATTCTGGTCTGAACCCGACCACCATGCAAAATTTCGGGACGATCGGTCCATAATTGGGGCCTGGAGTTTGATTATAATTTATAATGGACAGACGGACGGACGGACACACATATCAAAATCGCTTTATCTCGTCAAGATATGAAGATTGGTATACCACATTAGGGGTCTACGACCGATATTTCGCGGTGTTACATGAATTTTTTCCAAAACAAACTTATAATACCTTTTCCACATAGTGGTGTAGGGTACAATAAAAATAACACTGTGCAACACGAAAATTATTAACCATATTCTAACAACGCAGCGTGATAGAAGACCAAAAAATAGAAGACACGTGTCTCGCAGTTTTTCCCTATCTCATCAACTTTCGCTGTTGTAGGCCTCTAAAATTTTGAGGCTTTGATGTAAAAAGGGGCCCTTTTTCAAGACTATATCTTCCAAACTGTTGGGAATTTTGAATTTATCTCAGAGGCAAAGTTGTAGATCTTGTCTTAAGGAACAAAAATTGTAAACACATATAATCCATCAAACTTCATCTGCAAGGTCAAAATCGCCAAGGTAAAATTTCTTTTAAAATTTTTTTCTCGGGTTTTGGTTGCAGCTATCAAACCGATCAAATTTGAAGCAAACAACCAACTACAAAAATGTAACTCAGATCCCAATAAACATCTTTCTAGAACATATGAACTCTGTATAGACGGTTCTTAAAGGTCAAAATAACAAAGCAAATGGGATTTTTATCCTGTTTTCTCTGGTTCTGGTCCACAGATTCTAAACCGCTCAATATTCAAGAAAACAACCAACTACAATAATATAGCAAAGACATCAATGAACATGCGAAATGTCTATGAACGCTTCTTAAAGGTGAAAATAGCAAAAAAACTTTTAAAAATATTAAATTTTTACTTTGTTTTTTTATTTTTTTTACACTTTTTTCTCCAATTCAGGTCCAAAGATACCCAATCGCTCAAAAATTAAGGATACCGTCAAATACAAAAATTTATCTAAAAAAAAAGATTATCTAAAACAAAAATTAAGTTTCAGTGTTTTATTTAGAAGTGCACTTAAAACTAGAAAATGATTTGTCGCTTAGCCTCAATAATTATATTCTTTCTCATGATGGAATCTCTCAAATAAAACGCTTGCATTTAAATTATAAATGATGGCAAAATTAACACGTTCGCGGACGCAAGCAAATTCAGAGAGGTGAAAAAAATGACACCCAATTATTTTCGAAATTAGTTTTTTTGTTTTTATTTATTAATTATTGATTGTTATTATTATTTTTATTTATTATAGAATGTATCTTGTTGAAATAAATCGTATTATGTATATTAATCACCAAAACTTAAGATTGTATTCAAGTAAATGAACAAAAATTGGCTGACAATGTGAATGCTATAGCATTCACGTCATTTGCCATCGGAATGCTATAGCATTCACGTCCGCGAACGTGTTAAACGGCAAGAAAATGTTGTAGAGGATTTTCACTGCTACATCATTTTCTTTAGTCCCATTTCGATAGGACTTGCGGTCTCCAAACAAAATCCTGAAAATCTAAAAAAACCTAAAAATGTGAACTTTGACCGCTATTTATTTAAAAAGCGCTCCGGCAATTTTTTCTTGTTTTTGGATTTTCCTTATCTGTGAACAGTGCTGCTTCAGAATACAAAAAAACTTTTCAGGTGTAAGTTAAGTTAAGTTCGTTTAAAGTTAGTTAAGGCGCATCGTGCATGACATTGTTTTATAAGGAGGCGATACAGTCTGTACATTTTCCCAATTTGAACTTCTATATCTCAAAAATGGTAAAACCTACGAAAATACTATTAAGGTCAATCTTGTAGAGAATTTTCACTGCTACAACATTCTCTTTAGTCCAATTACGATGGAACTTGCGATTTTCAAGTAAAACCGGGAAAACCTAAAAATCGCTAAACATTTCAACTTTATTTGAAAATCCCTCCGGCGATTTTATGTTTTTTTTTTTTTTTTGATTTTTCTCATCTGTGAACATTGTAGTTTCGGAATCCGCAAAAACTTTCCAGGTGTAAGCACCTTTAATTAAAATTTAGTTAAGGCGCACCGTGTCCCAAATTTAAACCTGCTATTATATTTATTATATTTATACCCTCCACCATATGGAGGGTATAATTAAATTTGTCATTCCGTTTGTAACACATCGAAATATTCGTCGGGGACCCTATAAAGTATATATATTATTGATCAGCATAAAATTCTATGTCGATTTGACCATGTCCGTCTGTCCGTCTGTCCGTCCGTCCGTCCGTCCGTCTGTCTGTCTGTTGAAATCAAGATACAGCTCGCAATTTTAAATATAGAGAGTCAAAATTTGGTATAGAAGTTGCTATTACTTGCAGGATGGTTGGTATTGAAAATGGGATATATCGGTCCACGTTTTGATATAGCCCCCATAGAACGGTACCTCCCGATTTTCGGTATTTTTAAGGTTTTAGCTTCATTATCACACCGAAATGGCTGAAATTTGGTACGTAGTCTTCTTTAGGGGTACAAAACTTTCTCCCAGAATTTGGTCGGTGTCGGTCCATACCGTCATATAGCCCCCATAGAACGGTACCTCCCGTTTTTCGGTATTTTGAAGGTTTTCGCTTCATTATCACACCGAAATGGCTGAAATTTGGTACGTAGTCTTCTTTAGGGGTATACAACTTTCCCCTAGAATTTTGTCGGTGTCGGTCCATACCTTCATATAGCCCCCATAGAACGGTACCTCCCGATTTTCGGTATTTTGAAGGTTTTAGCTTCATTATCCTACCAAAATGGCTGAAATTTGGTACGTAGTGTTCTTTAGGGGTACAAAACTTTCTCCCAGAATTTGGTCGGTGTCGGTCCATACCGTCATATAGCCCCCATAGAACGGTACCTCCCGTTTTTCGGTATTTTGAAGGTTTTCGCTTCATTATCACACCGAAATGGCTGAAATTTGGTACGTAGTCTTCTTTAGGGGTATAAAATGTTCCCCTAGAATTTTCTTGGTATCGATCCACACCTTCATATAGCCCCCATAAAACGGTACCTCCCGATTTTCGGTATTTTGAAGGTTTTAGCTTCATTATCCTACCAAAATGGCTGAAATTTGGCACGTAGTCTTCTTTAGGGTTACAAAACTTTCTCCCAGAATTTTGTCGGTATCGGTCCATGTCTTCATATAGCCCCCATAGGACGGTACCTCCCGATTTTCGGTATTTTGAACGTTGTGGCCTCAATATTCCACCGAAATGGCTGAAATTTGGTATTTAGACTTCGTTGGAGGTACTCAAACTTCCCCTTTAAATTTGTCGGTATAGGTTCACGCCTTTATATAGCCCCCATGGAAAGGTACCTCCCGATTTTTCGTGTTTTGAAGGTTGTGTCTTCAATATTCCACCAAAATGGCTGAAATTTGGTATTTAGTCTTCAATGTGATATAAAACTGTTCGCCAGAAATATGTCTGTACAGGTCCACTCTTTCATATTGCCCTATTTCTGACTAAAATTCGTCGGTATAGGTCCACGTTTCGATGTAGCCCCCATAGAACGGTACCTCCCGATTTTCGTAATACTGAAGACTGCGACGTCAATATCCAACCAAAATGGCTGAAATTCATTATTTCGTCTTCCAAGAGTAATAAAATATTCCATAAGAGTATTATCAGTATAGGCCCACGTCTTCCTATATCCCCATAGAAGCGTACTTCTTGATTTTCGGTATTTTTTAAGTGTTAGGCACATTATCATACCGAAATATAGGAAATTTGGTATTTATCTTCTTTGAGCCTAAAAACTTTCCGTAAGAAATTTGTCGGTATAGATCGACGTTTTGAAATAGCCCCCATAGAATGGTGCCTCACATTGTTTTACCGAAATTGCTGAAATTTAGTATTAAGTCTTCTTCATACACGAAAGGAAACAAATTATTCCATTTTACTTCAATACAACTGGTGGTGGAGGGTATAACAAGTTCGGCCCGGCCGAACTTAACGCCGTTCTTACTTGTTTCATAAACTTATTTTTAATGATCTGTTTGCTATTGCTTTTTTAATGCGTGCGTGTCATGCACAGCAATTCAGGATCTCTAATTGAAACAAAACAAATGTATTCCTCTCCCATGAAACAAATTCATATTTAAATAGGAGACAACAATAAAATATAATAATAACAAACAAACGTTTATTCATTTCCATTTTCCTCGCAATATTTGTTTTTGTTTTTCATTTCGGTCATTGCCCTCTAATCTTAAGCACTTATCAGACACAAAGCAGACAACAGGGACGTCATTAAAAAAATGAACACACTTACCACTGTTTGCCCTTGAACTTGGTCCAAAAATAGCTGCAACACCCATTTCTAATAAGTCGCATGCTAGAAACGACAACAAATAAAACTTTCACTTAAACACTTGCCGTTTAGAATTAAACGCAACAAAATTAATTTTTCATTAAATAAAATTGGCCACGAACCATACTTTTCAATAAACAGCGAGTTGTCATATTCCTTGAGTCTCATGATAATTGGTTCCAGCGAGAATTCATTGGCACTTTGGCTGTTGACAAATTCAACGGTTTTCTGAAAGGTTTCCTCAATTTCAAATTCATTCTCGTAGAAAAAGGCACCTTCACAAAACAACAACAAAAACATATAATTTTTTTAATTTATCTCCACAATCTTGTAAATTACACTTCACCTATTTTTATTTGAGGAACATGTGGAAAATTCCGCTGACAAGTGGCGACCGCAATGAACAGCAGTAATGCAATAAATTTCATGTTTTTATAGGAACACAACATAAATTAGCTACACGGCGGAATGCGTTGTATTTCTTAGCTCGCACTTTTGTCCACACACATCCAAATCTCGCGACTAACTAAATTGTATATCTTCCTAATAAACTTATTTTGGATATTTTTGGTTTTTGGAAGAAGGGAATTTGTTATTAAAACGCACAATTATACATTCACTCTTTCAATAGACAATTCTCTTGTGTTTTAGAGACATGTGGTATGGAATTTGTCGTTGGAACATTAAAAGTAGGAAGCTATACAAAAAATATTTCATGATATAGGAAAAGGCACAGAAATTCAGGGCTGAGAAAAAAATAAGTCAGACGGTTCCCACCATGTGGATAAAAATTAAGTTTTGCAGATTAGGAGTTATTTTTATACCCTACACCACTATGTGGGGAGGATCATATTCAGAATAAGCAAAAAACTTATTTGGAGTAAAAGTCAAGGTCAACCAAAAACAAAACATGGCAATGAAAGTAGATATAATAAATATCACCCACAGAACGGTACCTCCCGAATTTCGGTATTTTGAAGTTTAGCCAAATTTTTTTACAGAAATAGCTGGAATTTGGTATTTATTCTTCTTCATAAACGAAAGGGAACTAATTGTTCCATTTTATTGCAATGCAACTCGTGGTGGAGGGTATAACAAATTCGGCCCGGCCGAATTTAACACCGTTCTTACTTGTTGTTACTTTAATTGTAATGACGAATATCACATCTTTGTTTGGGGACCTTCGAAAAGCAAATGATGCAAAGCAGGTTGGCGTAGGTAGTCAAACAACAGGTATATCGGTAATACAGCTCATTTTTTTCCATATTTTTATACCCTCAGCATTTATGCTAACGAGGGTATATGGCGAAAAACAAAAATTTTTTACAATCGATGAATCCGAGTTTCACCCATTCAGAATTCGCGAACTGTTAACATCTATATATATAAAATAGAAATCTATATATATAAAATAGAAAAATGTTTGTATGTTTGTTTGTTTGTTTGTTTGTTTGAAATTTATAGACTCAAAAACCGCTGAACCGATCTTGCTGTAATTTTCAGGGTATATTACTACATCGCCTGAAAGTAACATAGGCCATAAAAAGTTTCGAAATTCCGCTCTGATCCGGATATATAGGATCAGTATCGGAGGTACCTCCAAAAAATTTAAACTTTGAATGCAAATATCTATAGAACGGCTACAGATACAGACTCCAAATTTAAAATGTTTGATGGATTTTAGCCTAAAAATAAATTTGCCAAAATATATCGAAATCGGTCCAGATTTGGATATAGCTCCCATATATATTTTCGTCCGATTTCAAGTATTTGATGTACCAAACACGCTATATATGTCCGATTTCCATGAAAGTTGGAATGCGTGACGGAACGTGGCTTATAACAAAATGTACCAAACTATATCGAAATCGGTTCAGATTTGGATATAGATCCCATATATATTTTCGTCCGATTTCAAGTATTTGATGTACCAAACACGCTACATATGTCCGATTCTAATGAAATTTGGAATGTGTGATGTAATTTGGCCTATAAGTAAATGTACCAAACTATATCGAAATCGGTTCAGATTTTGATATAGCTCCCATATATATTTTCGTCCGATTTCAAGTATTTGATGTACCAAACACGCTACATATGTCCGATTCTAATGAAATTTGGAATGTGTGACGGAATTTGGCCTATATGTAAATGTACCAAACTATATCGAAATCGGTTCAGATTTGGATATAGCTTTATATTTTCGTTCGATTTCAAGTATTTGATGTACCAAACACGCTACATATGTCCGATTCTAATGACATTTGGAATGTGTGATGGAATTTGGCCTATAGCTAAATGCGCCAAAATATATCGAAATCGGTTCAGTTTTGGATATAACTCCCATATGGATTTTCGTACGATTTTAAGTATTTGATGTACTATACAAGCTATATATGCCCAATTCCAATGAAATTTGGAATGTGTGACGGAATTCGGCCTATCACTAAATGTGCCAAAATATATTGAAATCGGTTCATATTTGGATATAGCTCCCATATATAGTTTTGACCGATTTGAGGTATTTGATGCACCAAACACGATATATGTGCCCGATTTCAATAAAATTTGGAATGTGTGACGGAATTTGGCCTATAAATAAATGTTCCAAAATATATCGAAATCGGTTAAGATTTGAATATAGCTTCCATATATATTTTTGACCGATTTGAGGTATTTGATGCACAAACACGCTATATGAGCCCGATTTCAGTGAAATTTGGAATGTGTGACGGAATCTATATATATAAAATTTAAATTTGATTGTACGTTTGTTGGTTTGATTGTGCCTTATAGACTCGAAAACCGCTGAACCGATCTTACTGAAATTTTTAGGGTACATTGCTACATGGCCTGGAATGAAATTTCGCATTGATCTGGAGATATAGCATCAAAACCGGAGGTACCTCCAAAAAATTTAGATTTTGTATGCAAATATCTTTAGAACTGTTACAGATAAAATCTCCAAATTTTGTTTGTGTGACGGAATTTGATGCAGAAATAAATTTACCAATAATATTCAATCGGTTCAGATTTGGATATAGGTCCCACATACATATATTTTCGGCCGATTTCCTTATTTATGTACCAAACACGCTATATAAGTCCAATTTCGCTGAAATTTTAAATTTCTGACGGAATTTGTTTTAGAAATAAATGTGCCAAATTATATCAAAATCGGTTCAGATTTGGATATAGCTCCCATACACATATATTTTCGGCGGACTTCCTTATTTTATGCACCAAACACGCTATATATGTCCAATTTCGCTGAAATTTTGAAATTCTGACGGTATTTATTCTAGAAATAAATGTGCCACATTATATCGAAATCGGTTCAGATTTGGATACAGCTTCTTATATATTTTCGGCCGATTTCCTGTATTTTATGCACCAAAGTCGCTATATACATATGTCCAATTTTGGTGAAATTTGGAATGCGTAACGGAATTTGGTCTAGACATAAATGTGCCAAATCATATCGAAATCGGTTCAGATTTGGATATTGCTCCTACATGTATTTTCGGTCTATTTTCTATATCTGATGCTTCAAACACGCCATATGTGTCCAATGTCGCTGAAATTTGAGAAGTCTGACGGAATTTGTTCCAAAAATAAATTATATCGAGGCCGGTTCAGATTTGGACACTCTACATATGTCCAATTTCACTGAAATTTGGAAAGCGTGACGGAATTCGTTCTAGAAATAAATGGGACAAACTATATCGGAATCGGTTCAGATTTGAATATAGTTCCAATATATTTTCGGCTGATTTTCTGTATACATATATTTTCGGACGATTTCCCGTATTTGATGAACCAAACGCGCAATATATGTCCAAATTCGCTGAAATTTGGAACGGAATTTGGTCTAAACATAAATGTGCGAAATTATATCCAAATTGGTTAAGATTTGCATATAGCTCTCATATATATTTTCGGACGATTTCCTGTATTTTATGCACAAAACACGCTATGTATATTCAAATTCAATGAAATTTGGAATGTGAGACGGGATTTGGTCTAAAAATAAATTTGACAAATTATATCGAGATCGGTTCATATAGGAATATAGCTCCCATATATATTTTCGGTCGATTTCATGTTTTTGTTACGTATGTTCAATTTCAATGAAAATTTGAAGACTTAGCGGTCAGTAGAAGTCATCATTATTTACAGCAGTACTTATAGTTTGGAAGGAATTGACCAAGGCTACAGGTATTAAGTATCATATCTTCGAGAGACTTCTTAAGATATATGTTTTATGATGATATTCGTTAAAATATTAAAAACGTTAATGTAATTATGGCATTCCATTATATTTTATCGTAGTCGGGCAGCAAAGCGCACCGGGTTCAGCTAGTATTATATATAGTATGATATACATTCTTTAAAATGAAATGTTTTAGGAGGAATCCCATAAGGTCGACAATAAAAATTAATTTACGTGGAAGCTGTGTTGGCATCAATGCACGATGGGGCCAATGACAGGTTTTCGAGGCAACAAATCACTGGGGCAAGCTAGGCATTCAAAACTTTGTACAGATGTTTATAATGGGCTTAGAAACTAATATGCCAAATATGGTTCATATCGGTTCATATGTACATATAGCTCCCGTATATATGTTCGCCCGATTTCAAGCAATTGATGGACCAAACACGCAAATTCTGCCCAATTTTTATGCGATTTGGAAAATACCACGGAATTAGGACTACAAATAAGTTTACCTAGTTATATTGAAATCGGTTCAGATTTTGATATTGCTCCCATACATATTTTCGTCCGATTTTAGGTATTTGGTGCACCAATCCCGCTATATATGTCCAATCTTGATGAAATTTGAAATGTATGACGGATTTTGGTCTAGAAACATTTTTGGCAGATCATATTGAAATCGGTTCAGAATTGGATATAGCTCCTATATATATGTTCGCCCGATTTCAGGCAAATGATTGACCAAGCATGCAAATTCCATCAAATTACAATAAAATTTGGAAAATGTTACGGAATTCGGACTACAAATAAGTTTGTCAAGTTATATTGAAATCGGTTCAGACATAGAGATAGCTCCCCTATATACATATGTTCAAATTTCATGGTTTTGTATTTGATTTGTTTTAAGTTAATAAAAAGAGGTTCCAAATTTAGTACAAATCGGCTAGAATTCCGCCACAAAAGCCAAAGTTTGTCTGCGATATCTTGGAAATTATATGTTATTATTATTAGAGATGGACAGTGGGTAAATACCCAATGGGTAAATACCCGGTAAATTGGGTAAATACCGGGTAAATACCCATTTGTGGGTATTTATTTGGGTATTTACTATATTGAATCGCTAATACAACATCTTAGACCCTATTTCTGGGTTTAGGCTATGAAATCGATTCAATATGGATAGTTTTACAATACTTTAAACAAGTGGGTAAATACTTGGGTAAATACCCGAGTATTTACCCAAGTGTTGGGTAAAAACTCCTTAACTGCCGAACCACTTGACGTAGGTTAACAAAATTTGGCTCAAATCTTACTTATGTCAAGAGAATATATAGCATTGAAAATGGGGTCTCTGGGTCCATGTTTTGATATAGCCCCCATATAACCGTACCTCCCGATTTAAGGTATTTTTGTCTATTTGCCTCATTGTACAATCATAGTGGCTGAAATTTGGCATAGTGAGTTCTCAATATGTAGAAAATACCCTTGCAAAAACTTGTCAACATAGGTCCAGGTTTTCTAATAGCCCCCATATAAGTGTACTCCGATTTCGAGTATTTACCCAAATTTTGGGTAAAAACTCTTTAACTGCCGAACCGCTTGACGTAGGCTGACAAAATTTGGCTCAAAACTTTCTTATATCAATAGTAATAAGGTTATTGAAAATGGGGTCTCTAGGTCCATGTTTTAATATAGCCCCCATATAGCCGTACCTCCCGATTTAAGGTATTTTTCATCTATTAGCCACATTTTACAACCAAATTGGCTGTAATTTGGCACAGTGAGTCCTCAAGGAGTAGAAAATATCCTTGCAAACATTTGTCAATATAGGTCCACGTTTTCTAATAGCCCCCATATAAGGGTACCCCGATTTCGAGTATTTACCCAAATTTTGGGTAAAAACTCATTAACTGCCGAACCACTTGACGTAGGCTGACAAAATTTGGCTCAAATCTTACTTATATCAAAAGAACTTCTGGTACTGAACATGGGGTCTCTGGGTCTATGTTTTGATATAGCCCCCATATGGCTGTACCTACCGATTTAAGGTATTTTTCATCTATTAGCCACATTTTACAACCAAATTGGCTGTAATTTGGCACAGTGAGTCCTCAATGAGCATTAAATATCCTTGCTAATATTTGTCAACGTAGGTCCACGCTTTCTTATAGACCCCACATATGGGTACCCCGATTTCAAGTATATACCCAAATATTGGGTAAAAACTCTTTATCTGCCGAACCATTGGCGTAGGCTCATAAAATTTGGCTAGAAACTTTTTTATATCAATAGTATTAAAAGTATTGAAAATGGAGTCCCTGGGTCCACTTTTTGATATAGCCGTACGTCCCGATTCCAGAAACCCATATTGGGGCCACAAGAAAACGTGGACCTACGTCGACAATTTTTTGCAAGGATATTTTATACATATTGGGAACCCACTGTACCAAATTACAGTCAGTATAATTGTAAAATGTGGCTAATAGATGAAAAATACCTTAAATCGGGAGGTAGGGCTATATGGGGCCTATATCAAAACATGGACCCAGGGACTCCATTCTCAATACCCTTATTACTATTGATATAAGAAAGTTTTGAGCTAAATTTTGTCAGCCAACGTCAACTGGTTCGACAGTTAATGAGTTTTTACCCAATTTTGGGTAAATACTCGAAATCGGGGTACCCTTATATGGAGGCTATCAGAAAACGTGGACCTATATTGACAAATTTTTGCAAGGATATTTTTTGCTCCTTGAGGACTCACTGTGCCAAATTACAGCCAATTTGGTTGTAAAATGTGGCTAATAGATGAAAAATACCTTAAATCGGGAGGTACGGCTATATGGGGGCTATATTAAAACATGGACCTAGAGACCCCATGTTCAGTACCAGAAGTTCTTTTGACATAAGAAAGATTTATGCTACGTTTTGTTAGCCTACGTCAAGTGGTTCGGCAGTTAAAGAGTTTTTACCCAAAATTTGGGTAAATACTCGAAATCGGGGTACCCTTATATGGGGGCTATTAGAAAACGTGAACCTATGTTGACAAGTTTTTGCAAGTGTATTTTCTACATATTGAGAACTCACTATGCCAAATTTCAGCCACTATGATTATACAATGAGGTAAATACACAAAAAATACCTTAAATCGGGAGGTACGGTTATATGGGGGCTATATCAAAACATGGACCCAGAGACCCCATTTTCAATGCTAGATATTCTCTTGACATAAGTAAGATTTAAGCTAAATTTCGTGAGCCTACGTCAAGTGGTTCGGCAGTTAAGGAGTTTTTACCCAAAATTTGGGTAAATACTCGAAATCGGGGTACCCTTATATGGGGGCTATTAGAAAACGTGGACCTATATTGACAAATTTTTGCAAGGATATTTGCTGCTCCTTGAGGACTCACTGTGCCAAATTACATCCAATTTGGTTGTAAAATGTGGCTAATAGATGAAAAATACCTTAAATCGGGAGGTACGGCTATATGGGGGCTATATCAAAACATGGACCCAAAGACCCCATGTTCACTACCAGAAGTTCTGTTGACATAAGAAAGATGTAAGCCAAATTTTGTCAGCCTACGTCAAGTGGTTCGGCAGTTAATGAGTTTTTACCCAACACTTGGGTAAATACTCGGGTATTTACCCAAGTATTTACCCACTAGTCTAAAGTATTGTAAAACTATCCATTTGAAACGAATTTACAACCTAAACCCAGGAATAGGGTGTAAAATGTTGTATTTACCATTCAATATAGTAAATACCCAAATAAATACCCACAAATGGGTATTTACCCGGTATTTACCCACCGTTTGGGTATTTACCGGGTAAATACCCGGTAAAAACCATCTCTAATTATTATATACATCTATTAAATTTTTCCGAAATCCAATTGATAACATTAATGGGTTTCCGATTATTCTCCAAGCAAAACATAAAAATGTCCATATTTTTAAGTATTACGACATCTGAAATCAGATTTTTATGAAAAGGCGCAGCTAATTTTTTCACAAAATGATAGTACACATTAGTACCTTTCACCACATATATATAATATCCTAGATCTACCTAGATCTCAAAAGTTATACTCCAGAGAACATATGGATAACAAAGCAAAATACTCCAAAAAAAGACATAACATCTTAACTCAAAAATACATTTACCACACATAACATTTTACATACCCATTGAAGAGCTTTCCATGTTTAAAAAATATAAAAATGTTGAAATGTTCTTTTTGGCGCCTAAAATGCTTTCACTACTAATTTATAATGAACTAGCAAAGTGCCCGCTACTTCGTATGCGTTAAATATACAAAACAAATAAACAATATATAATATAGAATGGTGGAAACATTTTGTGTACTAATACGTATCACTTTAGTTCGATTTTCGTCACGCCTACACATCAAGAGCAAACCACATTTTTTGAGATATTTTAATTGAGGTTCTCAGCGCAAATACGGCGTAACCCGGCTTAACCCAGCTCTATCTGTTCCCCTAAAACCAATTATAGAACTATTAAGTACTTTACATGTAAATACATAAATACGAACCTCCTCCTATTATTTCAAAATTCCCTTTACACAATAACAAATTGTACCAAATCCTGTGCCATTGACAACTTTTCGTATATTTATGGCACATATTTCTTAAATCGGACGTTATAAGCAAATGATAACAGTAATCTTAATTCCAAATCTCACGAATCCAGATCTATCCGTTCATCCAATACAAAATTGTACCATACATGGAACCATTTCGTACCCCTAAGTGTACCTAATTCCACATTTTAGGCTTCGAGCGCTATAATTTCACCCAAATCCTAATTGTACAAAATGTAGTACTTTTTGTAAGCATAAGTACGCAATTCCAAAACTAAGTACGCATATCCAAAACTAACCCCAACAGTAATATTAACTCCAAAATTCAAGATTCCAGCTCTAACCGTTCGCTCAAATCCAAGTTGTGCCAAATATACTACCGTTTAGTACTTTTCGTACATATAAGTACGAATTTCAAAAACTTCCTCAATCCTACATCCCAACAGTAATCTTAATTCCAAACTTCAAGATTCCAGCTCTAGCCGTTCGCTCAAATCCAAATTGAACCAAATTTAGTACTTTTCGTACTCATAAGTACGAATTTCCAAAACTTCTTTCATATCTCAATCCTACACTCCAACAGTAATATTAATTCCAAATTTCTTGATTCCAGCTCTACCCGTTCGCTCAAATCCAAGTTGTACCAAATTAAGTGCCGTTTAGTAGTTTTCGTACATATAAGTACGAATTTCCAAAACTTCCTCAATCCTACACCCCAACAGTAATCTTAATTCCAAACTTCAAGATTCCAGCTCAAGCCGTTCGCTTAAATCCAAATTGTACCAAATTTAGTACTTTTCGTACTCATAAGTACGAATTTCAAAAACTACTTCCATATCTCAATCCTACACTCCTACAGTAATCTTAATTCCAAATTTCTTGATTCCAACTCTATCCATTCGCTCAAATCCAAATTTAGTACAATTTAGTAATTTTCCTACCCACAACTAAAAATTTCCAAAATTTTATCAATCCTACAATTCAACAGGTATTTTAATTCCAAACTTGAGGATGGCAGCTACATCAGATCACCGAAATCCAAATTGTACCAAATCTAGTACCATTAAGTACTTTTCGTACCCATAAGTACAAATTTTCAAAACTACCATAGTGCTATGTTCAAACAATAAGCATAATTCCGAATTTCATGATTCCAGATATATCCGATAACTCAAATCCAAATTTGGTACCATTTAGTACTATTCGTATCCATAGTACGAATTTCTAAACCTACCTCTATCAACACTCCAACATCAATTTTAATTCCGAATTTCACGATTCCAAATGTATCCTATCACTGAAATCCAAATTGTACCAAATTTAGTACTATTTAGTACTTTTCCGACCCATAACTACAAATTTCCAAAACTTTATCAATCCTACACTCTAACAGTACTCCTTATTCCAAATCTCGGGTGTCCAGCTATATCCGTTCACCAAAATGCAAACTGTACCAAATTTGGTACCATTTAGTACTTTCGTACCCATGAGTAAGAATTTCTACAACTACCTCAATCCTACACGCCAACAGTAATCTTAATTCCAAATTTCGGGATTACAGCTGCATCCGATCACAGTAGTCCAAATTGTACCAAATTTGATACCATTTAGTACTTTTCGTATCCAAAGTACGAATTTGCAAACCTCCCTCTTTCACGATTCCAAATGTATCCCATCATTAAAATCTAAATTGTACCAAATTTAGTACTTTTCCTACCCATAACTAAAAATGTCCAAAACTTTATCAATCCTACACTCCAATAGTACTCCTTATTCGAAATCTCGGAATTTAAGCTATATCCGTTCACCCAAATCCAAATTGTACCAAATTTGGTACTTTTTAGTACTATTCGTACCCAAGAGTACGAATAACCACAACTACCTCAATCCTACACGCCAACAGTAATCTTAATTCCAAATTTCAGAATTACAGCTGCATCAGATTACCGTAATCAAAATTGTACCAAATTTAGTACAATTTAGTACTTTTTTCCCATAGGTCCGAATTTCCAAACCTACCTCTATCCAGCACTCCAAAAGTAATCTTAATTTCGAATTTGAGGATTTCAAATGTATCTGATCACCCAAATCCATATTGTACCAAATTTGGTACCATTTAGTACTTTTCGTTGCCATAACTACGAATTTCCAAAAGTATCCCAATCCCACACTCCAATAGTAATCTTAATTCCAAATTTCACTATTCCAGCTCTATCCGATCACTTAAATTCATATTGTACCAAATTTGGTACCATTTAGTACTTTTCGTACCCAAAAGTACGAATTTCCAAAATACCTCTATCCTACACCCCGACTGTTATCCTAATTCTAAATTTCAGGATTCCAGCTGCATCCGTTCCCCCAAATCCAAATTGTACCTTATTTGGTACTATTTAGTACCTTTCGTACCCATATGTACGAATTTCGAAAACTACCTCCATATCTCAAACCTATGCTCCAACAGTAATAGTAATTCCAAATTTCAGAATTCCAACTTTATAGGTTCGCCCAAATTCAAATTGTACCAAATTTAGTACCATTTAGTACTATTCGTACACATGAGTACACGTTTTCAAAACCACCTCCTTTATCAACTCATCTTCTAAACCTTGATTTTCATTCCAAATTTCAAGATTTTAGCTCTATCCGTTCACGTAATACCAAATAGTACTAAATTTAGTAACTTTTAGTACTTTTCGTACACTTATAGTTCGAATTTCCAAAAACCATTTGGTACACCTTTCTAACTCTCCATCAGTGAACCTCATTCCAAATTTCAGAATTCTAGCTCTTCGCGTTTGCCTAATACAAAGGGTACCATATTTAGTACCTTTTAGTACTTTTAGTACAGTTCTAGTTCGAATTTCCAAAAATCCAGCCTTATCTGACACCTTCGGACCAAGAGTGACCCTCACCCAAAATTTCAAGATTCTAGCTTTAGCCGTTTAGTCTGGGCGTTGATTATCAGTCAGTCAGTCAGTCAGTGAGTCAGTGAATCAGTGAATCAGTGAGTCAGTGAGTCATCATTACTGAACTCTTTTATAAGTATAGATGTCGGAAAATGATGCATAAGAAAATATGTCACCATTGCCAGATCAGGATGTCGCTATGTGATGTTACCAGATTGATTTATTTTTTTATTTTTAGTGATTCAGAGTGTTGGCAATTGAAATCCGTTATTATTTTTGTCAAATTGTTCACTTCAAAAATTGACTTTTTGCCTCGAAAACCTGCTATTGGCCCCATCGTGCAATGTAGAGAAATAGGTAAAAATGGGTTGAAGCCAACAAGTTTTTTATGCTCCCTTCCGATTTCTGGCTTAACCTTACATTTTATAGACATATGCCCAAAGAAAGACTCAAAGAATACTTCATGGGCAATATGATACTAGTGTATCATTTTTCGATATATCCACTGCATCTACCTAAAATTGATGCTGACATTTTGAAGCCGGAATTTCGGGGTTTCTTTGAATTTGTTTAATAATTCGGACGCGCAAGAAGATAATATTCCAAACTCATAACACGATTATAGAACTCATGATTTTACGTCGTTTGGTGCATATCTCATGAGTGTGCTCCTTACAGCATCATAGTAATTGGAGTCGAAAGGCCAAAATTTCATGCGTGAATTTTCTTACAAAACATATTTTTTGCGTGTAAAATTTACAACTGTCATTCAATTTCTTTTGAAACCCGCGTGAATTTAGTTTTTTTACGCGACGGTTCTAATGAAGCCTTCCGCGATCGAATTCATCTACTAAAACCGAGGATATAGATACCTTGAAAATCGGTAAATCAGCAAAAATATATTTTGACAAATCCGCGTACTAAATCGCGATTTTCTTTAGAATTGTTTACATAAATGGAATCCTTTACTGGCGATTATAATATTTGCGAAAACGCGTGTCATAAAAGAAAAGAGATACGCGAGTAATATGGGTCTTTCACAAAAAATTGAATGTGAAGTCACATCCGCGGTTCTTGAAGAATCTAATTAAAATTGGTATATTTTGACGTATTTTTGATCGGCGCTGATGAAACCGGATGCGCATCAAAAACGTATGCACATTGCGCGACTTTTACCAACTTTAAGGTTTTTTGCAGTGTATGATGCAACTGGCGGCACACAATGGCCCCTGAGTGAAACATCGAAAGATGCATAAATTTTGAAAGAGATTGATTCGCTGTATCCAAAAACGGATGCGCATCAACCGACTTTAACTAATTCGCGAATAACGGGCTTTTTAATTTTAATATTAATTGAATCATTGTAATTTCAATATTACCCTTAATTGCCTACCCTTATAAGTTATCACAGTAATCTGTTAAACTCTCGCGACGGCAAACCATATTTTTTGATGAAGTCTTAACAGTATACATTCATTATTCTATGGGATTTTAGCAAAATAGTTGGAGAACTCACAAATATTTTTTTCTAATTTTTAGAATCAAACCAAAAAAATATTTGCAACAATATTTTCCAACAATAAGTTTTTCTCTTTTGTTGTTGCTATAATATGTAATTTCTGTACCCAATCTCTATAAATTTGGTATCATATTTTTCTACGCATTGTCTAGATTCCGCATATATTCTTTAATTTATTTTTTGAGGGTTTCTACGGATTCTGGACAGGATAATTTGGATGTACTTCAAAATTTGTTTTATTATTTGTTGATTTTCCGCGAAAATAATAATAAATTTAATAACTATTTAAACATCTACGAATAGATATGGAATGCTGTTAACGATTTATGCATACATTTTCTCATAACAACAAAAAATATATTTTTAAATATTTTTTCTTTATATGAGAATAAAAACCGCTATAACTTTTGCGCGCATTGGCAAATTTCGTGAACGCGAGCAGATTTGAAACCGGATTTTTTTCCTTTACCTCTATACCAAAAATCTTAGATGTGCTCGCAAAAAATGTTTTTAATTTTTTTCAAATGGAATTGTAAAGGAATTTTGTTATTCGCCATGTACACTTTCATACGGGCAAAATGTGCTTCATCGAAATAATGGTTTTAGGCCCCACGTATTTTTGGACGAAATCCGTTTCAGACAATTTGGAGTTGATTTAGCTATGTCCGTCCGCCTGTCTGCTTGTCGGGATAACTCGAGCACACGATAACTCTCGAACGGATCAACAGATTTGGTCCAAAAGTTGGCTTTTGTAATATTTAGTTCAAGCTTAGTTTAAGTTCGAAGATGGGTTATATCGGTCCATTCTTTTCGGTACCTCCCCACAAATGTTCGTAAAATTTGTGCGCACGATAACTCTTGAAGGGAGTAACCGATTTGGTCCATACTTTGCACATCGTTAATTTTCTACCAGACTTACATTAGGTTCCAATACGGACTCAATCGGTCCACTCTTTCGGGTAACTCCCACACAAAATTCCGGAAAAGTACAGTTAGGATCTGCTCTCTAATCCGTTTAATTTCTGTTGTAACAACTTTTATTCAACGCCCCCATACAACAAGTGTCATTAGGGCAAGTTCTGAGAAAATAGACTGAAAGTTGCAAAAAAAAAAACAACCTATGACACAGTGTGTAGCGGTTGGAACGCACGATTACTCCCGAACGGATCTGCCGATACGGTCCAAATTTTGGATTTCGTAATATTTTGTCCAGACTTAGTTTAAATTCGAAGATAAGGCATATCGGTCCACTCCTTCAGGTACCTCCCCCACAAAATTCAAAAATGTCCAGAAAAATTGTGCGCAGGATAACTTTTGAAGGCAGTGACCGAGGTGGTCAACACTGCACATCCCAATATATCTACCAGATATAGATCAGGTTCGAATATGGTCTATATTGGTCCACTCCTTCGGGTACCTCCCACACAAAATATGGGATAAGTTTACTTTAAGACCTGCTTTCGACTCACTTTGATTTTTGTTGAAGCAACTTGCACGGTGGAAGGAGCTTACACCTCGGAAGTTTTTGCGGATTCTGAAACTACAATGTTTATTGATGAGAAAAGTAAAAAATCACATTTTTAGGGTTTTTTAAGATTTTCAAGATTTTGCTGGGAAACCGTAAGTCCTGGCTTAGAAAAAATATTGTAGCTGTGAAAATTCTTTACAAGATTTCACTTAATGATATTTTCGTAGGCTTTACCATTTTTGAGATATAGATGTTCAAATTGGGAAAATGCACTGACTGCATCGTCTCCTTATAAAAGAAGGTCAAGGTTATATATCTCAAAAATGCTACAACCTAGGACGCAATTAAGAAAACTAATCTTATAAAGAATTTTCACAGCTATACGATTTTCTCTAATCCCGTTCCGATAAGACTTTCGGTTTTCAAGCAAATCGTGAAAACCTAACAAAAAAATCTAACAATATAACCTGAACATCTATATCTCAAAAATGGTAATACCTAGGAACAAATCATAACGGTCAATCCTCTGGAGAATTTTGCACAGCTATATAATTTTCTTTAGCCGCATTTCGATAGAACTTGCGGTTTCCAAGCAAAATCGCGAAAACGTAAAATAAACCTAAAAATTTGAAGTTTGACCGTGATCTATTTAAAAAACCGTCCAAAGATTTTTTCTAGTTTTTGGATTTTTCTCATCTATGAACATTGCTGTTTCAGAACCCCAAAATTCTCAGGTGTAAGAGGTTTTTATTTAAAGTTAGTTAAGGCGCACCGTACATGATATTGTTTTATAAGGAGGCGATACAGTCAGTGCATTGTCTCAATTTGAACTTCTATATCTCAAAAACGGTAAAACCTACGAAAATATCATAAAGGTCAATCTTGTGGAGAATTTTCACACCTACAATATTTTTTTAGGCCCATTTCCATACGACTCGCGGTTTCTAAGCAAAATCGTGAAAACCTTAAGAACCCCTAAAAATGTGAACATAAATCGCGAGTAATTTGAAAATCCCTCCGGCAATTTTTTTTGTTTCTTGATATTTCTCATCTATGAGCATTGTAGTTTCAGAATCTGCAGAATCTTCCCAGGTGTAAGCACCTTCCATTTAAATTTGGTTAAGGCACGCCGTGGAGGCGATACAGTCCCAATTTGAAGTTCTATATTTCAAAAATGGTAAAACCTACGGAAATAGCATAAAGGTCTATTGTGTAGAGAATTTTCACAGCTACAATATTTTCTCTAATCCCATTTCGATATGACTCGCGGTTTCCAAGCAAAATCGTGAAAACCTAAAAAATCCCCTAAAAATGACAACTTTATTCGCGGTTTATTTAAAAAGTGCTCCGGCGATTGTTTTGGTTTATTGATTTTCCTCATCTATGAACATTGTGGTTTCAGAATCCGCAAAAACTTCCCCGGTGTAATCACCTTCCATTTAATCTAGGTTCAAGAGCACCGTGGAGCAAGTCGATTCTTCCGGCGAAAATTACCGGAAAGATGTAAAAAATCCTTATGGCACCATGTGTGGTTGCCATTATTTTAAAGATCAATTACGTCACGTTTTCGTTGTCGTTTACCCAAAAGGTCTTTTCAAATTTGACTTGTTAGCTTTCTCCAAAATCTGCAAGTAGTATCATGGCCCCCGGTAAAAATAGGCTACAAATTTAGTTGAATTTCGGAGCGGGCAGGGCACTTCTTCTATACCCTATTTTTAAAAAATTCTATATCTTTATAAATAAAAATAAAATGTTGTTAGTTGGTAATGGCAGCAGTTGAGAACGGCTGGACCGATTTAGATAATTCTTTTTGTGAAATGTTCGCCATAACTTGACTTAGGTTTCTATGCCAAGAAATGTTGACAACGCCCACTTTTTCTGAAATTGTCAGGGAATGTACAGTGATGGCCCCCGGTAAAAATAGGCTACAAATTTAGTTCAATTTCAGAGCGGGCGGGGTACTTCTCCTATACCCTATTTTTTTAAATGCTATATTTATAATAATTACGAATGTATCGGCTTGGAAATTAATTTGCAAGACAATTGTGGTTGTGTCTCCGATCTTACGTACTTATTTTGGACCCAAAGACTTGACAACGCACTTTGTAAAATATGTTACATGTACAAAACTACTGAACTGATTCTACTGAAATTTTCAGGGAATGTATGGGATGAAAATAGGCTGCATATTTTGTTGGAGGTATCGTTTTGAAAATTTAATATATACATTGCTTCTTTCGTTGTGCCCGAAGTCCCAACCACGGCCAATTTTTAAGTATGTTATATCTCGAAAACTTATTTACTTAGCTGGCCCATTAAAGAACATTTGTTCCATAGACCGAACTAAGAAAAGATCTCCAATTCTCTCTGTATAGTGCTTCGCTTTCTGGAATACCGCGCCTTGTCATCTCTTCATCCACTTATTTGCGCCATCTATTCTTTGGCCTGCCAATTCTGCGTGCACCGCCATGTGGCTCGAATTTATACGGCTTTTTAGCGGGTTCATCATCGCTCATTCTTATTTTATGGCCTAGCCAACGCAATCGCTGCATCTCGATACGTTTAACTATATTGATGTCGTTGTATAGCAGATACAGCTCGTGGTTCATACGACGTCGATATTCACGTCAACGCAAATTGGTCGGTAGATCTTTCGAAGAATTTTTCTCTCAAACACGCCAAGCACTGCCTTATCAGCACGGGTAGTATCAGTGTTTTGTAAAGCGTTATTTTTGTTTGACGAGTTGTGGCTTTCTTTTTGAAGTGCTTGCTAAAGCCAAAGTAGCATCTGGTGGCCAATACAATTCTTCTTTTTATATCACAACTGATGTGTTTTATTACCTCAAAATTATAGGAACCAACTTCAACAGTTGGTCCGATCTCAATGGACGCATTTCGCGTCGACACCATCAACTTGGTCTTCTCGCCATTTACCGCCAGACCCACTTTAGCAGATTCTCCTTCGACCTTCATAATGGTATTTCGTTGACCATGGGCTTTAGTCGTTCGCACAATATCTCTGACACTATCTTGTAGGTGATAGGGAGAAGACTTATGCCCCCATAGTTGGAGCATAAAGTCTTATCTCCTTTCTTATGGACGGGACACAGTATGCTCAGGTTGCAATCGTCGGGTACGCGTTCTTTCGGCCAGATGGAGCTAACTAGCTCATGCATACACCTTATCAGCGTGTCGCCTCCGGTTTTAAACAGCTCTGCTGGTAGGCCATCAGCTCCTGCTTCCTTATTATTTTTCAGTCGGTTTATTGCTGTCTTTACCTCTTCTGGGATTGGATCTGTGGTATCTTCGTCGAGTTCGCTACTATATGCCCTTATGAATATCGAGATACTTAAATCTGGTACTGCTAACTACCATGTTTCTTGCAGCTGCAAAGTCTATCAGCCGCATACCATTGTCAGATGTTTCTCTGTGCAGACTGAATTTCCAGACTATTGGGCCAAAGATATTCTCCTTTCTACATTTTGCATTTGTCCATCCGTCTGTTAAAATCAAGATACAGCTCGCACTTTTTAAGATAGAGCTTTATAATTTGGTATAGAAGTTTATACTACTCCTAGGATGTTTGGGCTATATTGGTCCACGTTTTCATATAGCACCCATAGAACGGTACCTGCCGATTTTCGATATTTTGATGTTTTAGCCTTATTATCAAAACGAAATGGCTGAAATTCATACACATTCTCCGATGAGGGTATAAAACTTTGTCGGTATAGGTTATATAGCCACCATTAGAGTTGGGCAATCTTGTTCAATTGAACGATCCAGATCACTATCTCGTTCAATGGACACCGGTAATTTCTTTGACAAAACTGTGTCTACTTAATTTCACACGTTGGTTTTTATGATGTTACTCATTCGTCTTCGAACGAGGACAGTGATCCGGCGAGATTGCCCAACTCTAGCCACCATTGAACGGTACCTCCTGATTTTCGGTATTTTGTAGGTTGTGGCTACAATAAATCACCGAAATGCCTAAAATTTGGTATTTGGTCTTCATGTGGGGTAGTAAACGATCCATATGAAATTTTTCGGTATAGGTCCACGCCTTCATATAGCCCCATAGAACGGTACCTCCCTTTTTCTGGTATTTTCAAGGTTGTGTCCTCAATATCCCAGCAAAATGGGTGAAATTTGGTATTTAGTCTTCGTAAGGGTAGAAAACTTTGCACCTCAAATTTGTCGGTATAGGTCCACCCACGTCTTATCCTACTGAAATGGCTGAAATTTGTAATTTTGTATTCGGTGGGGTTATTAGGTACCTCCCGATTTTTGGTATTTTGAAATTTGTGGCCTCGTTATCACACCGAGATATCTGTAAGTTGGTATTTAGTCTTCGTTGGGGGTATATAGCACTTCATCTGAAATTTGAAATCATATAGCTTTCATAGGTCCACGCCTTCATATAGCACCACATAGAACGGTACCTCCCTATTTTCGGTATTTTGAAGGTTGTTGCCCCAATATCCCACCCAACTGGCTGAAATTCGGTACTTAGTCTCCGTCGGCGGTATTCAACTTCCAACTGAAACTTGTCGGTAGAAAGTTTCATATAGCCCCCACAGAACGGTACCTACCCATTTTCGGTATTTTCAAGTTTGTGGCCTCATTATCACACCGAAATGGCTGTATGTTGGTATTTAGTCTTCGTTGGGGGTATATAGCACTTCATCTGAAATTTGAAATCATATAGCTTTTATAGGTCCATGTCTTCATATAGCCCACTTAGAACGGTACCTCCGGATTTTCGGTATTTTGAAGGTTGTTCCCTCAATATCCCACCGACATGGCTGAAATTTGGCATTTAGTCTTCGTTGGGGGTATATAACAGTCCATCTGAAATTTGCAATCATATAGCTTTCATAGAACTGTTCCTCCCAATTTTCGGTATTTTGAAAGGTTTTATTTAGCCTCGACATCGCACCGAAATATCTGAAGTTTAGTATTTTGTCTTCGTTGGGTGTATAAAACTTTTCACCCGAAATTTGTCGGAGATTGCATCAATTGGATATTGTGCGTTGTCTGGATTAAAGGGCTCAATCCGAAAAAAATTAAAAATTTGTTCATGTTTTGGAAAAAACAACAATGGCGGTTTTCTACATTTTTCTTCTGAATTGAATATAATTTGGTATTTTGGAAACTCAATTTTTAAGAAGCCTCCTAGGGATACACAGTGAATTGCAATAATCGGTTTTTCGATTATTCGGTTTTCATGAAAATTTAAAACGCGATTTTTAGTTAGTCGATTATTTGAGAGTGTTCTAAAAGTCGACTTTCCATTAATCGTTAACCGCCGAAAACCGTTTATAATCGACCATTTGCGTTGATGCGATGATAGTTATATGTATAAAAAAAGTACCGTCAACCTACGACTAATAGTCGACCACGATTAATAACCGGCTACGAATAATAATAGACTACGACTAATGGTCGACTAAGACTTTTGGAAATTGTACCGTTAATAATCGATTAACCGAAATCGATTTTAGTTATCCCTAAAGTCTACACGCAGAAAAAAACGAATCCTACAAAAAGTGTGAAAATCGGATAGGATTTTGATAGGCCGATTTTATGTATTTTGGGCCGTATATCGAAATCTGATCATATTTTCACAATTTTTTTTAGGATTCATTTGTTAGCCACAACAATGAACTGGTAAAAAATGTTCATCGATTGTACCATAAATGCGGTTTAAGAGAATTTTCGTGAAAATGCACCTTTGGCCTCATACAAATTATTATGGAAGCAAAGATTCCCCTGGTGGCACGGGTTAATGTTAACCGATCGCCATCAAATTTCATATACAAGTTTTTTTTTTTGGATCAGGAGTTCAAAAAAAAATTAAATATCTTACAATTATATTTTTGGTGTAAATTCAAAAGTTTGAGAAAATTATTTATTATTCAATATTATTACATTTTACTATATATTTTAATATTATATTTTATTCCATTTATTTTTATAATTGTTTTAAATGCTGAAGTAACATTAATTTTTACGTAATTAAATAGAATATCGCAAATTTTATTAAAGTTAGATATTAGATTTTTCTTATGGTATTCACAATGGCACTCTTTAAACTCTTCAAACTTCTGATACTTCTGATACTCTTCATGCTCTTCATACTTTTTCTCTCATCCATATCTGTTGTACCGTTCAGTTTTCGAATGGCATATGATTTGTTCGTTTTGTCAGTGCTACCGGATCTATGCGATGATGCAGGTGTACTACAGGCTGGCGAGACAGGTTTCTTGTTATTCCAAACTTTTAGAACAAACTTCAGTTCTTTCATTAAGGCTTCTTTAAATGTCAGCTTCTCCTCAACGGCCACGTGTTGAGCATAAATCAAAAACTCGGTTATACCAACAACATAGGCAATGAATAGGCCAACATAGAGTGTGTAAAAAATACCTCTAACCTCAGTGAAATTTAAATCGTTTGTCTCTGAATTAGCTTTGGTTTCTTGAGGACAATCCTTGTCTTCATTGACCCACCATTTTTTCTTCAGTTGAAAGAGTTGTCCCAACTCACCTAGCTTTAGAATAGCAACACTTAAATTGGAACGGTATTCGGCTCCTACAAAAAATTAAAAATCATATTGAATATTCAATCTATAATTTTTATGCACAAATCTCACCAAATGGCACTGCAATGGCGTAGTGTTTCTCTCCAAACGTTTCACCCAACATTTTCAATTTACAATTTCTTTCAGTGTTGTACTCCAATGATGTGGTTTCCATCAAAAACATATAGGAGCCATTATTTTTGAGCACTCTCTCTACACCTTCATTATTACTGGCGGTATAGACCGATGGATCCTGTGACTGCATCATATTATAGGCCAAACGAAAAGCTGTCTCATTGGATTCCGAAAAGAAGGTATAGGTACTACCACCCTCAATTGTACCAAATTTCACTTCATTTTGTTTGGCCAAATCTTCAACACCCTTGATATCACCTTCCATTTTACTGTTGGTTAAGAAAGCAGCCAAATTGGCAGTGTAAGAATTGGCTATGATGACAGCAAAAATCCACCACATGGCATTGAATGTACGCATGGGAGCACTGCGTGGTAAGATATCACTACCAGCCGTCATGATGGAGCCCACTGTTAGCCAAAAAACATTCGAAACATTCCAAGCATTTTCCAAGACATCAGGATCCTTAACGCAGGGATGGGGATTTTGCCATTCAGCTGTCGATATTCTGAAATATGAAATAAAAAATTCAAGGATTTTGTTTCTTTTTTTCGTTTTTATACCCTACACCACACTGTGGTAAAGGGTATTATGTCTTTGTGAATTTGTATGTAACATGCATAAGGAAACGAGATAGACCCGTAGTTCCTATTAGGGATATATGTCAGTCAAAATACAGGCCGCATTATTCTTCAATTCGGCGAAAATTTAAGGAAGATAATTTCATTAGCCACAGGAGAAACAGTATTGTTTTAGTAAGAATTACTTCAGAATTGGATATAGCTCCCATATATCTTTCGGCTGATTTCATGTATTGTTGAAATCGTTGTTTTTGTAGCAACAAAAATATGTTCGTTCGTATATTTTCGTGCGGATCTTACTGTGCTGGAACCCCTCGTGTTTTCATTGGCAGCTAGAGTTCTTCTGCTGAAATGTATGATGGATGATATCCGAGTTCGGCTTTGTACCTTTGTATGGATGATTGTTGCTGCTGTAGCAACGCATATATGTATGTTCGTTCGTGTATTTGGTTGAAATTATCAGGTTCTGGTTCTTCTGGATCCAGACTCAAACATTCTGCAACCTGGACTGGTTGCGTCCATAAAGAATCAGGAGACAGGTGATAGCTGGGTAGCTAAACAAATGCAGTGTGTCGTGTGGTCCCAATCCACACGCCGGGCATATGTTGGGTATAGTGGCATCAATTCGGGTCCAAAACGAATTGAGACATGTTTATCTTGGCAGCTGGCGTTCTTGTGCTGCAAGGGATGGTGGGTGGACTTCAAGTACAGCATTCACAATGTATCTATGTACTGCCTGCACAACAGTCTCAGTGGGAATGCTATCCAAGCATGCCTGATAGGCTCGCTGGAGTTTCTCTTTTATACGTTTGGACCTCTCTCGCTCTAGATCATGAAGATCTCTCCTGACGTGCCTGTGTGGTGATAACACACAAGTAGATACTGCATAGACATCATCCTGTTGTGTCGATGCACCGGTCAAACCTTCGTCTTCTCATGAAGATGGTCCACTGTGTCATGAGGAGCCACCCTGTTGCAGTTCTCAATGCGGCATTCTGGCAGGTTTGAATATTCTTCCATTGCGTAGCTCTAACAGACCGGCCTATTGCTTTGTAAGAGGTCGACAAGGTTTCTTTGTCATCACCCCAAGTGCTGCCGGTCAACGATTTGAGGGCCTTGTTCCTACTTCTGTCTCCAGCTTCAGCCCAGTGAATGAAAGACTCACTGCAATTCGATTAAAAGCAAAATTCTTCAACATCAGCTTTATTTGCGCTCATGCTCCCACTGAAGAAAAGGACGAACAGACCAATGAAATGTTTTACGAGCGCTTAGAAGAAACTTATGACCGTTGCCCTGCCCATGACATTAAAATTATACTAGGCGATTTTAATGCCAAATTTGGAAAGGAGAATATCTTTGGCCCAACAGTTGGGAAATTCAGCCTCCACAGTGAAACATCTGACAATGGTATGAGGCTGATAGACTTTGCAGCTGCAAGAACCATGGTAGTTAGCAGTACCAGATTTAAGCATCGATATCCATAAGAGCACATGACTGTCGCCAGATCAAAGAACAATAAATCAAATTGAGCACGTTATGATAGACGGAAGACGTGCATCAAGCGTGTTGGATGTATGACCGTTCCGAGGTGCAAACATAGACTCGGACCACTACTTTGTTGCAACAAAGCTACGTACAAGATTAAACGTAGCAAACAAAGTGCGAACAGACACAACGCGGAAGTTGGACATCGGTAAGCTGCAATCACAACAGATAGCCACAGCATATTCCACTCAACTGGCCCAACTGCTTAATCAAAGCACTCCTCGTCCCGATAACATATCAGGACAATGGGAAAACATTGCCCACTCCATGCAAACAGCTGCAAAATCAGTACTTGGATACCAGAGACCTCCACCAAGGAATCCATGGTATGATCAGGAGTGTCGTGCTGCTACCGAAGAGGAAAATGCTGCATATAGGCCTACTTTACACTCAGTAGCAACGCGTAGCGCACGAGAGAGGTATCGCGAGAAAAGGAAAAAGAGAGAGATGGAAAAGCGGGAGTGTGGACAAATCGAGATGTACAGTAGACAGAATGAAGTCCGAAAATTGTACCAAAGAGTGAAACATCAGACTGATGGCTTTGGAACTGGCACACCCTCCTGTAGAGACCGGCAAGCTAATCTGGTAACTGATACAGATAGTGTGCTAAGGATATGGAAAGAGCAATTTTCAAACTGTTGGTATCCAATAGTTATTAAGTCCACGAAGATACCACAGATCCAATCCCACCGTACAAGTGGTGAACAGCATGGCCGTGGATTTAGCAGCGGATATATTCCGCATATATTTCTAAGCCGTGTGAAGGGTGTGGAATTTCATAATGGTAGAGCATAAAAAGTTCTGGAGATATCATTCCGCCAGATTCAGTGTGTTCCCAACACATTGGATGATTTCGCGTTTTGGATGACGTCTGCAACGTCGCCCATTTTAAATGCTTTTGGGTACTTCCTCTGCTGGGTGGGCTCTCGGGCTGCTCCATAAACTGCCAGACGAAGCTCATTCTCTCATATGGTAGTCCCGTGGCTCTGCTGGAAAATTTCTTCTGATTTCTGGTATTCGATCAGCAGGTATGTAGCGAGCGGCTGCAGCAGTCCTGATGTTTCGGAAAATTCTTTGGGCTACCCGAGGATCTGAGCGAATGGACAGCTCTCTGAAGCGGTGATTAGTTAATTGGTTTACAGTTGTCAATTATATTTTCCATGTTTCAGAAAAGTAGGTCGGTCAGAAGTTATGAAGTCAGGAGGTCTGTTTAGGGAGGCGATGATTGGAAGATATTCTGAGCCAAGGGAAATTATGGTTTGCCAGGACGCGTCAATTTTAAGACCGGTGCCTCAATTTTGATGTCTGGAGCGAACTGTGGCAATCTTCCCGTGCAAAATGTGTAGCTATCAATTTGCTCGTCCAGCACTGTATCCCTCTGATCATTACCTAGGACAGAATGCTAAAGCTCGTGGTGAGCATTGAAGTCCCCTAGCACCTAACCCCCAATAGCGAACTAATGTCGTCCATATAATGGAAGACAAAGCTATATGTCGACGGTACGTACTCAACCTCGCCAGTCCCACATCTTAATGCTACCCCCATTTCATGTATGGGTCACTGGAGCCAAGCTCAAGCGAGCAGCCTCCGAAATGGACCCATTCCCTCCATCCATTAGATTCTATAGACGATGCTCTATTGTGAATGCGTATCTGGCAATTGGAAAAGATCCATGGCTCTAACCCGACACGGACCAAAAGAGCTCAAACCAGCGTTGTCAGTATTGGGGACTGTTTCCCAAATTGGGGATTTAATTTTGAAAATGGGGACAAAAAACTCCACTTGGGGAATTTCTGTATGATAACTATGAGCATTTACAGGGCTTGTGCTGAATATTTTAACATTTAAGTGTTTATACAAATGTCTATTAATACGCCCAACAATGTGGTTCAAAATATGGTTCTTGTAACATTTTGTCCCAACATTGATAGGCTTCGAATAGTGGCTTTATCGATCCACACCATCGGGTACATCCCACAGAAAATTTCAACATTTTTGATACAAGTGCAGTTATGAGCACTTCTCGTATCGTCATGAATTTGTTTGCACCAGGTTGTACTCTCGGCCTCTTTTACGATGGTACAATTTTCTTCGTAGTTAAGTCCATAATTTCCGAGAAAATGTCCCAAAAAGGTCTAACTAACCCTACCGGCATCAATTTAAATGACTGCTGAGCACGAAATCTTATGAATTGAGTATCAGATTTTGCTGAAACTTTGAACACCGCAGAATTTCTTCCAAACGTACATCGATTTCCAAGTAGTTCTATGTTGGAAAACATATTCGGTTACCTCCCACACAAAAGTTCAAAAATTTTCCTTAAGTGCTGTTTATGGGCTGTTCGAGAATCGTTTTCTATTGTTTACCGAAAATACTACGAAACTTTAACTTTTAAAGGGAGTCCTCCATTTGGTCAAATCTTTGCACATGGCAATTTTGCATCCAAGCTTACATATAATTTGACGATGGACTATATCGTTCCACTTCTTCCGGTATTTTTGGCTACAAAAGTTCGAAAATTTAGACTTAAAATCAGTTTGAGATCTGTTCGCGGATAAATTTTTAACTTTATTCGGGTAGTTTCCGCAGTAATGTATTGGGAAAAACAACCCATTCTAGGTTTGTCTCTGTTCCTTATGTACAGGCTGAGGGTATAGCCGCCTGTTTTATACCCTCCACCATATTATGGAGGGTATATTAAGTTTGTCATTCCGTTTGTAACACATCGAACTAATCATTTGCGACCCTATAAAGTATATATATTCTTGATCAGGATAAAATTCTAAGACGATCTAGCCATGTCCGTCTGTCCGTCTGTCCGTCTGTTGTAATCACTCTAGCGTCCGCAATAATTGAGATAGAGTGCTGAAATTTTACACCCGAGGTTCTTTTTTCCATAGGCAGGTCAAGTTCGAAGATGCGCTATATCGGTCCACTCTTTGGTATAGCTCCCATATAACGGTACCTCCGGATTTGAGGTATTTTGACGTTCTTCGCCACATTTGCAGACCGAATTAGCTATAATTTGGCACTTAGGGATCCTAGTGATCAACAAACTTATATCCCAAAGGATATGGGCATAGGTCCATGTTTTGGTATAGTCCCCATATAACGGTACCTTCCGATTTTCGGTATTTTGAGAATTTTAGCCACAAATTTTAACCGAACTATCTGCAATTTGAGATTTGAGGTTCTCAGTGGTCGTAAAACATCTCCACGAAACATCGTCAACATAGGTCCATGTTTTGGTATAGCCCCCATATAACGGTAACTCCCGATTTTCGGTATTTTGAGCATTTTAGTTACAATTTTTAACCGAACTAGCTGTAATTTGCCATTCGAGGTTCTCAGTGGTCATTAAACATCTCCACCAAACATCGTCAACATAGGTCCATGTTTTGGTATAGCCCCCATATAACGGTACCTCCCAATTTTCGGTATTTTGAGAATTTTAGCTACAGTTTTCAACCGAAATAGCTGTAATGATCGGTATTTTGAGAATTTTAGCTACAATTTTGTCTATTAAAAAATAATCGTCAACATAGGTCCATGTTTTGGTATATCCCCCCATATAACTGTACCTCCCGATTTTCGGGAATTTTCAGTGGTCACGAAAGTTCTTCACTAAAATTCGACAACATGGGTCCATTTTTGAGTGTTTGTTTTGATGAAACTACCCTCCATTTGACCCTTGAAGTTCCCTGCAGCTATAAAACTTTTCCGCCAAAAACTTTAAAAATAGGTTGACTCTTTGATAGATCCCCGTATGTGGTACCTTTCACCTCGTTGAACACATTTTTATACCCTCCACCATAGTATGGAGGGTATATTAAGTTTGTTTTTCCGTTTGTAACGCATTGAAATACTCATTTGCGACCCTATAAAGTATATATCAGGAATATTGTCAATTATTTCATATTCCATTTCATGAAAAAAGGATAAATTTTTTTCGCGCTACATCAACGATTTTTGATATGTAGGTTAAGAAAAAAATTCCGAGTACGAATCTGGTCGCGAGCCAATTTTTGGTTGTTGCGGACAAAAGTTATGGCGCTTTTATTTCGCTTTTTAAGAAAGAAAATATTATAAAAACGCTAATTATTTTAATGAGCACAATTGTTACAAAAAAGTTCTCTCAAAGTTACTTCAGCGAGTAGATTGCATAATACCTGCAAAATGTTACACAGAATTCGCGGAATGTACAAAAAATTGATAAATTATTGAATATAAGTCTACTTTTTTCAAAATTAAAGCCCATTTAGTGGTCATAAAATTACAAAAAAATATGTTGTGGATCCAAACTTCACGGCAAATCAAATGAGACTACAATCACACAGATTGGTGTTATAGTTTGGATGTTACAGCCAAAATAAGCACATATTTCGGTCAAAAAAATAATTTTTTGTTTAAAAACAAGTGAGAAAAGGCTATAGTCGGTACTGGGCCGACTATGTGATACCCTACACCACTACCTCTGTGCATAATTTTTCACTCGAAAACATTTCATTTAGGGAGATACGAAAGTTTTCACCTATCTGGCTTTTATACCAAATGACTTAAGGCGAACTGAACCAAAATATTTAATATTTAATTTTAAATTGGACTACTATCGACATCACCAACATCAATATTCTTCTATCTCTGTGAGAAAATTTCGTGAGGATCCGATCAAAATTCCGACCTGTAGTGTGACTGCAGAAGAAGTGGAAAAAAGGATGTATTACCGACTATTGCGATATCTCTATTATTTGACCACCTACGCCAACCTACTTGGCATAATTTTAAAGATGGGATTTTCTACATTCTTAGTCGGGCTTTGCTTTTGGAAAGTCCCTAACTAAAGCTGTGATATTCGTCATTATAACTAAAACCGCAAAAATGCAAAGTTGGGTTCTATTAGCGACTATTGCGATATCTTCGTTATGTGACCGCCTACGACAACCTACGTTACATCGTTTCAAAGGCGATATTTTCTACATTCATTGCCAAGTTTTTCTTTTTATATACCCCTTATAGACGCTGAGATATTTGCTCTGGAATAAAATGTAGACATTTTCTCCAAATAACTTTTTTGCTTATTCCGACCCCTAATTATTATCCGACCATCACCAAAATCCATAGGTTTCTTCCCCTCCGGGACCCCCATCAACTCCCAAAATTTCGTGACGATCCGATCAAAATTGCGACCTGCAGCGTGATTTCCAAAAAAATGGAAAAATGGGATGTATTACCGACTATTGCCATATCTCCGTTATTTGGTCACCTATGCCGACCTAGTTTGCATCATTGTAAAGATGGGATCTTCTACTTTCATAGTCAGGCTTTGTTTTTGAAAAGTCCCTAACCAAATCTGTGATATTCGTCATTATAATTAAAATCGCAAGAATACAAATTTGGGTTTTATTTGCCACTATTGTAATATATCCGTTGTTTGATCACCTACGAGAACTTACATTACATCATTAGAAAGGTGATATTTTCTACTTTTATTCTCAGGTCTTCCTTTTTGTATACCCCATATAGAAGCTGATATATTCGCTTTAGAAAAAAACGTTGTCTTTTTATCCACATAAGTTTTTTGTCCATTCCGACCCCTAAATATTATCCGACCATCACCAGAATCAATAGGCTTCTTCCCCTCCGGGACCCCCATCAACACCCAAAATTTCGTGACGATCCGATCAAAATTGCCACCTGTAGCGTGATTACAAGGTTTAGATGGACAGACGGACAGACGGACGGACACACATAGCCAGATCGACTCAGCTCGTCGAGACATTCATTTTGATATATATAAGTATGGGTCTACGACCATTATTTCGATGTGTTACAAACTTTTTGGCCAAAACCAACTTATAATACCCTCCCCACATAGTGGTGTAGGGTATAAATATTTTTCACATGCATTATGTAGTAGAAAATATTGTAAAAATTTATAGGAATACTTCCTTCATTTTGCTTAAATCTCCAACAAAATAGACGGATTTTGCTTTATTGACATTCATATTAAAGCTTTCCCATTAGGGAAGCTAATTGGGTTGATGGGGATATATGTCAAAGCTTCTGAAATGGAAATAGAGGTCAAATAACCCATTTTTATTTATATGCATTTTTAAATACGTGTAAATCGCGTAATTATCAAAATCAGTTTGTCCGCATGTGATTTTCATGTACAGTAATATCGTATCTTTTAATTTGAATATAGTTTTCGAAATTTAATTTGGTGGCTAAGATGTAGCATCGGCTGCATCTTAGTGCCTAAAAACCTATATAACGTCGGTAACTTGCGCGGAGTGCGTATGCTTTTTGTCCGCATCCGATTTCAGTGTCCACCATAAAAATCTACATCGATATATATATATATATTTCAAGGCGGTCAACGAAGAACCGTGGATGTAGCATCACACACTATTTTTTGGGATAAAATGAATGTAGCTCCCTTATCAGTGAAGTTTTCAAATCTCTGTTTCCGCTAAAACGAAGATGCTGTATTAGTTGTTTCATTGCAGTGGAAACGAACCGTAGAAAACGCGATAAAATACGCGATATTTCCAAAAACAATTTTAGGTGATTTTTCTACTTTGGATTTTCTTGTAACTCGCGTTTTAGTGGATGGATTTTCACGGAGAATGATTTATTAGATCCGGAACGTAAAAAAATAAAATGTGCAATCAAGTACGAGGAAATCGAATGACAATTGTAAAAATTAGGCCCGAATAATATGATTTTTAGAAAAATAATCACACAAAATTTCGTCATTTCGAAACATATTTCTGTGAAGCTGTGGAGGCTACATTCACGATATACGTATCAAAAAGCTTAGAATCGCAAGTACTATAATCCTATTACAGCCTTTTTGAAAAATCTGTTTGCGGAACGCGACTAGAAGAAAATGTCAAAAAACACTGTAAATTTGGCTTCAAAATGTCAGCGTCATTTATTGGTAGACGCTGATGAAATTTTGAAAAGTTATAAATTAGTGAGATTATCCTTATTTAGTTGGCTTCTACTTTTACTTTGACAGGAAAATCGTGAGAAGTGTGGTTTACTCACAAATCGAGAGAAAACAAAAAAAGACACGTTGGCTTCAACCCATTTTTACCCATTTTCTAACATAAATATAGCCACAGCTTCCACGCAAATTAACTTTTGAGGCCAATATTTTTTGCCACGTCCAAAAACATTTCATTTTATCCATAAACATTTAATTTGTATAATATACAATCACAAGTCGCGTGTTCTAAAAGGGTAAACCTTGGCTTCAGCTATGTTAAATTTTCAAAAATATTGGTGATATATTCTTGATCAGGGTAAAATTCTAAGTCGATCTGAGCACGCCCGTCCGTCCGTCCGTCCGTCTGTGGTAATCACTCTAGCATCCACAAAAATAGAGATAGGACGCTGAAATTTTGGGAAAATGCGTCTTTTGTTTGCAGGCAGGTCAAGTTCGATGCTGGGCTATATCGGTCCACGTTTTGGTATAGCCCCCATATAACGGTACCCCCCGATTTACGGTATTTTGACGTTTTTAGCTACATTTTCAGACCGATTTGGCTATAATTTAACATTTAGGGTTCTTAAGTGTCAACAAACATATATAACAAAACTTGTGAACATAGGTCCACGTTTTGGTATAGCCCCCATATAACGGTACCCCCCGATTTGTACCCCCCTTTTTAGCTAAATTTTTAGACCGATTTAGCTATAATTTGAAATTTAGGGTTCTTAAGTATCAATAAACTTATATAACAAAAGTTGTGGACATAGGTCCACGTTTTGGTATAGCCCCCATATAACGGTACCCCCGATATACGGTATTTTGACGTTTTTAGCTACATTTTCAGACCGATGTAGCTATAATTTGACATTTGGGGTTCTTAAAAGTCAATAAACTTATATAACAAAAGTTGTGGACATAGGTCCACGTATTGGTATAGCCCCCATATAACGGTACCCCCCGATTTACGGTATGTTGACGGGTTTAGCTACATTTTCAGACCGATTTAGCTATAATTTGACATTTAGGGTTCTTAAAAGTCAATAAACTTATATAACAAAAGTTGTGGACATAGGTCCACGTATTGGTATAGCCCCCATATAACGGTACCCCCCGATTTACGGTATTTTGACGGGTTTAGCTACATTTTCAGACCGATTTAGCTATCATTTGACATTTGAAGTTCTTAAATGTCAATAAACTTATGTGACAAAACTTGTGGACATAGGTCCACGTTTTGGTATAGCCCCCATATAACGGTACCCCCCGATTTACGGTATTTTGACGTTTTTAGCTACATTATCAGACCGATGTAGCTATAATTTGACATTTAGGGTTCTTAAGTGTTAATAAACTTATAAATTAGAAGTTGTGGACATAGGTCCACGTTTTGGTATAGCCCCCATATAACGGTACCCCCGATATACGGTATTTTGACGTTTTTAGCTACATTATCAGACCGATGTAGCTATAATTTGACATTTAGGGTTCTTAAGTGTTAATAAACTTATAAATTAGAAGTTGTGGACATAGGTCCACGTTTTGGTATAGCCCCCATATAACGGTACCCCCCGATTTGCGGTATTTTGACGTTTTTAGCTACATTTTCAGACCGATGTAGCTATAATTTGACATTTGGGGTTCTTAAAAGTCAATAAACTTATATAACAAAAGTTGTGGACATAGGTCCACGTATTGGTATAGCCTCCATATAACGGTACCCCCCGATTTACGGTATTTTGACGGGTTTAGCTACATTTTCAGACCGATTTAGCTATAATTTGACATTTAGGGTTCTTAAGTGTCAATAAACTTATATAACAAAAGTTGTGGACATAGGTCCACGTATTGGTATAGCCCCCGTATAACGGTACCCCCCGATTTACGGTATTTTGACGGGTTTAGCTACATTTTCAGACCGATTTAGCTATCATTTGACATTTGAAGTTCTTAAATGTAAATAAACTTATGTGACAAAACTTGTGGACATAGGTCCACGTTTTGGTATAGCCCCCATATAACGGTACCCCCCGATTTACGGTATTTTGACGTTTTTAGCTACATTTTCAGACCGATATAGCCATAATTTGACATTTAGGGTTCTTAAGTGTAACTAAACTTATATAACAAAAGTTGTGGACCTAGGTCCAAGTTTTGGTATAGCCCCCGTACCCCCGATTTACGGCATTTTGACGTTTTTATCTAAGTTTTCAGACCCCATATAACGTTACCGCCCGATTTCAGGTATTTTGAGAATTTTACCAACAAGTTTTAACCGAATTATCTGTAATTTGAACATTTGACATTTGAAATTCTTAGTGGTCACCACACCTCTCCACCAAAACTTGTCAAGAAAGCCCCCATATAACGGTACCTCCCGATTTTCAGTAATTTGATGATTTTAGCTGCAATATTAAACCGAACTAGAAGTAATTTGACATTTGAAGTTCTTAGTGGTCACAACACCTCTCCATCAAAAATTGTCAACATAGGTCCATGTTCGGATATAGCTCCCATGTAACGGTACCTCCCAATTTTCAGTAATTTGGCAATTTTAGCTACAATTTTTAACAGAACTAATTGTAATTTGACATTTGAAGGTTGTAGTGGTCACCACAAATCTGCATCAACAATTTTCAACATAGCCCCAATATAACGATACTTCCCTATTTTCGGTACTTTGAGGATTTTACTTAAAATGTTTAACCGAACGTAGGTCCATGTTTTTGTATACCCCAAAACAAACCTCCCGATTTTCCGTAACTTAGCTTTATTTTTTGGACGAACTTTCTGTAATTTGAAATTTAAAAGTCAACAAAAATTCTGCAACAAAAATTGTTCATTTAAGTTCATGTTTTCGTATAGCCCAGATACCTCCGAACTAGCTGTTAATGACATTTGAAGTTCCCACGTTATGAACCGATTTTCGATATTTTGAGATATAATGCTAATTGATGATGGCTTACAGGGTCTCTTGCAAAAACTTCATCACGCCATAACGCTGAAGTTCGACTCACGGCGCATCTGTCCTTCGGGGTTTTTAATATACACACACCAAGGGCTTTCATCTCCAAAAGGAATTATCTCTGCCCCAACATTTATGTTCACAGTGTAATTCAAGCAATAGTGGGAGGCAGTAGGAGTCTATCCATTGTCGAAAAGTTGTTCCACCTAAAATTGTAAAAGGACCCTAATGATTCCATTTTAATTAAGACCATTTTATGGTGGAGGGTATAAAAGGTTCGGCCCGTGCGAACTTAACGCCTTTTTACTTGTTTTTTACTTTTTTGCAATTATATTTTAAGTAAAAAATTGAGAATTTTTTTCTTTGTTAAATTTTCAATAAAATCTGGGGATTTCTGGAATAATTTTTTGGGGACAAGAGGCAGAGAAATACCGACAACGCTGCTCAGAGCAGGCATTCCGGGATATATTGCCGCTCCCATTATGAAAAATGTATACCATCACAAACGAGTTAAGCCGGTGCATAGAACCGCCAGCAGTGGAATTGTATTGAAATCGTGGTGGAGTATTTTATCCCCCGTGGTGGAGTATTTTAGCCAGTAAGGAAAGGATCAATCCTTACTGGCTAAATAATATTTTTCTTTAAAATTATACACGTTCGAAGGGGTTTTTCTACACATAACCGCCAATAATGCTAAAAGCGTGTTGAGTTTCGAAAAGGAAATATGTCATTAAAATAGAGATGTGAATTTTGCTTATTTTTGTCGTTGGGCTAAACCACTGTGCAATAGTACCAAATTGTTTCTTACCTTGCCATAAAAAGAAATAGAAATGCCATAATGAAAACCGACAACATAACATATATCCACACTTCATTTGTAAATGGTTCCAAAAAGGCATTCCAAGGTTTCTGTTCAATTGGTTTCTCATATGCCAAAATACTTATACCCAATTGCATAAAGGGTACCGTGAAATCAACAACAGTTTTACGTTTTTGGGTAATGGTCAGATCACATATACCCATGTGGGCGTCCTAGAAAATGCATATTTAATAACAAATATTAGAAGAAATCACAACAACTTACATTATTTATCAGCTCTCCAATAATACCATCCCATTGATTTGTTTCCTTATTAAATTTGCCATAAGAATTATCGGCAACCGGAACAAACAAATAATCAAAATGTAAAATTTCAGCAATGGCACCAATCAAATCAACAGCATAACCTATATAACGATCATTACCCGTTCGATTCTCAGCATCTTCCCTGTAAACGATACACTTTAGTTTTATATAAACATGGACTGTTCGTGAGCAAGGAGTTATACTTCAACATGAAATAGGGTTCTCCAATACGTGTTGCCACTTTATAGACCATCTTTTTAATATTTGTGATTTCCACCTCTTTTTGACTTATGTGACCATCAGGATCCCATGTTGCTAGTAAATAATTATCTACCGGTTCATAGATTTCCAAAGTGAAGTTAATTCGTTGACCTCCATCATCAAATTGCATATAGCTCATATGAAAGTGGCTGTCATCCGAAGAGGCAATCTAAAATAAATAGTTATTATCTTTAACGGAACGACGAATTTTAACAAAAAAGGGTAGTTGATTCACCGAAATTAATTTATTGTTACCCTGCCTTAGTAGGTTATGGAAATATTAATGATTTAGTTTACTCACAATTTTCATAACCCTATTAATGTATAATCCCATTGGCCATTGATTTTCATTGCCTTCTTCATATTGGTAAGGTGTCCCTGGTGGGTCAATTTCATACATAACACTGATATTTTTAACAGCCAAATAAAACAACATGACAGCATCGTGTATCAAGTCCGGTAACAATTTCATGGTTGGCACATCTACTTCATTCCAAATATTTCCCTGCAAATTATGAAAATGTTTTCATTTTGAAATCAATTTTATTACCGACAAAACTTAAAATTTTAAATTCAAACTTTGAGCAGTTATTCTGTGGTCAACTATTCTTGGAGGAACATGCTCATTACAGATCCAAACTTGCTCGTACTTACCTCCATGTTGTCTATTTCGCGTTGTCTCATTCGAATAGCTGTTACATTAACGGCAAATGTTACATTGTCCCGCAATTCTTCTAAATTGGCAACTTGAGTATCGAAATTCGTCAAGAACAAGTGCTGAAATAAGAAATCAGAACAAGTAAAAATGGCGGTATCTTGCTCCATGAGGAAAAATTGATAATTTCAACTTATATTCAATGGAGCAGTATAGCTATCCTGTGTCGCGCAGAGCATTTAAATAAAAAATAATTAAAACAAGTAAGAACGGCGTTAATTTCGGCCGGGCCAAACTTGTTATACCCTCCACCACGAGTTGTATTGAAGTAAAATGGAACAGTTAGTTTCCTTTCATTTATGAAGAAGACTATATACCAAACTTCAGCAATTTCTAAATTCCGGAGGCTATATCAAAACTGCGATCCATACCGACAAATTTCTGTAGGAAATTTTTTAGACTCAAAGAAGGCTAAATATCAAACTTTGTATATTTCGGTAAGATTATGTGGCTAGAACCTTCAAAATACCGAAAATCAAGAGATACGCTTCTATGGGGGATATAGGAAGACGTGGACCTATGTTGATAATTCTCTTATGGAATATTATATAACCACATGGAATACTTGATAACAAATTTCAGTCATTTCGGTGGGATATTGACGTCATAACCCTCAGAACTACGAAAATCGAAAGGGACCGTTCTATGGGGGCTATATCAAAACGTGGATCCACGAATTTCAGTCAGAAAGGTTTTTACCTCCAGCGCACGATGGGGCCAATGACAGGTTTTCCAGGCAACAAATCACTGGGGCATGCTAGACCTTCAAAATTTTGTACAGATGTTTATAATGGGCTTAGAAACTAATATGCCAAATTTGGTTCATATCGGTTCATATATACATATAGCTCCCGTATATATGTTCGCCCGATTTCAAGCAATTGATGGACCAAACACGCAAATTCTGCCCAATTTTTATGTGATTTGGAAAATACCACGGAATTAGGACTACAAATAAGTTTGCCTAGTTATATTGAAATCGGTTCAGATTTTGATATTGCTCCCATATATATTTTCGCCCGATTTTAGGTATTTGGTGCACCAATCCCGCTATGTATGTCCAATCTTGATGAAATTTGAAATGTGTGACGGATTTTGGTCTAGAAATAGTTTTGGCAAATCATATTGAAATCGGTTCAGAATTGGATATAGCTCCCATAGATATGTTCGCCCGATTTCAAATGATTGACCAAGCATGCAAATTCCATTAAATTACAATAAAATTTGGAAAATGTTACGGACTTCGGACTACAAATAAGTTTGTCAAGTTATATTTTTTTATTTGGGTGAGATGGAGACGAAGGAGCTTCCTTAAAAATGAAATTCAAATCAGTTTCTTTTACTTTATTGGAAGCAACAGAAGCGGCATGAAGCAACAGCTGAGTATTGTCCCCATATTCAGATGACTCTTCTGAGGCAATTTTTCTCTTTTGTCGCCGGCTTCTCTCACTATAACCAACATATGGACGACCTTTTTTCCTCACAACATCATTATCTACTAGTTTAAAAATGGTCTCAGTAGATAACCAGACTCTATCATTTTTTAGAAAACGGTATTTTTTCCGGCCATATTTAAACCACTTCTGTTTAAGGTTCGCACGGACTATATTATTGCCTTATTATTATGGTGAAACTAAACACTATTTGGTTGTCGCCAATACGTCTATTAAATTTTTCCGAAATCCAATTGATTAAATTAATGGGTTTCCGATTATTCTCCAACCAAAACATAAAAATGTCCATATTTTTAAGTATTACGACATCTGAAATCAGATTTTTATGAAAAGGCGCAGATGAGCGCAGCTAATTTTTTCACAAAATGATAGTACACATTAATACCTTTCACCACATATATATAATATCCTAGATCTACCTAGATCTCAAAAGTTATACTCTAGAGAACACATGGATAACAAAGCAAAATACTCCAAAAAAGACATCACATCTTAACACACATAACATTTTTATTATTTGTTAACACTATCTTATTTTACATACCCATAGAAGAGCTTTCCATTTTTAAAAAATATAAAAATGTTGAAATTTTCTTTTTGGCGCCTAAAATACTTTCACTACTTATTTATGATGAATGTCAGAAAATAATACATAAGAAAATATGTCATTATTGCCAGATCAGTATGTCGCTATGTAATGTTACCAGATTGATTTATTTTTAGTGATTCAGAGTGTTGGCAATCGAAATCCGTTATAATTTTTTCAAATTGTTCACTTCAAAAATTGACTTTTTGCCTCGAAAACCTGCTATTGGCCCCATCGTGCAGCGTAGACTAAATACCAAATTTCAGCTATTTCGGTGGCTGATTTTCGGTATTTTAAATGTATGTACCGTTCTATTATGCAATATGTTTAGCTTAAGGCCTAGTAGCCAGAGCTTCCCCTTATATTTGTAATTTACTTATAAATATAATTGTTAATAAATAAATAAATAATGCAATATGAAGGCGTGGACTTACACATAAAAATTTCGGGTGGAAAATTTTGTACCCCCAACGAAGACTAAATACGTTTGTTGTATATTATTTATACTGGGCTGAATCGGTCAGTATTTAGATGGAAATAAAACTAATTTATTCCATTTTTTCTCAACGTTTCTAGACTAAATACCAAATTTCAGCCATTTCCATAGATTTTTGTGGTCACAACCTTCAAAATACCGAAAATCTAGAGGTACCGTTCTATGGGGGCTATATTAAGGCGTGAACCGGTTCCGACAAAATTCAATAGAAATTTTGCAATACCAAACATCCTAGGAGTAATAGAAACTTCTATACCAAATTACAAAGTTCTATATCTATATATATAAAAGAGTAGTGAGGTGAGTGACTGACTGACTGATTGACTGACTGATTCATCAACGCCCAGACGAAACCGCTGAAGCTAGAAAGTTGAAATTTTGGGTGTAGGTTGCTGTTGGTGTGTAGGGGTGAGATAAGGCTGGGTTTTTGGAAATTCGACCTAGAAGTGTACGAAAAGTACTAAAAGGTACTAAATATGGTACCCTTTGTATTAGGCAAACGGTAAGAGCTAGAATTCTGAAATTTGGAATGAGGGTAACTGATGGAGAGCTAGAAAGATGTACCAAAGGGTTTTTGGAAATTCGAACTATAAGTGTACAAAAAGTACTAAAGGGTACTAAATTTAGTACAATTGCGATTTGGGTGAACAGATAGAGCTGGAATCCTGAAATTTGGAATGGGAGTCACTAACGGAGAGTAAAAAAAGAAAGGTTTTTGGAAATTCGACCAATTAGTGTACGAAAAGTACTAAATGGTACTAAATTTAGTACAATTTGGATTTGGGTGAACGGATAGAGCTGGAATCCTGAAATTTGGAATGAGGATCACTGATGAAGAGTAACGATGAAAGGTTTTTGAAAACTCGAACTATAAGGGTACGAAAAGTACTAAGTGGTACTAAATTTAGTACAATTTGGACTTCGGTGAACGGATAGAGATGGAATCCTGAAATTTAAAATGAGAGTCACTGATGAAGAGTAACGATGAAAGGTTTTTGGATATCCGAACTATAAGGGTAGGAAAAGTACTAAATGGTACTAAATTTGGTACAATTTGGATTTGGGTGAGCGGATGGAGCTGGAATCCTGAAATTTGAATGGGAGTCACTGACGCAGAGTAAAGATGAAAGGTTTTTGGATATCCGAACTATAAGGGTACGAAAAGTGCTAAATGGTACTAAATTTGGTAAAATTTGGATTTGGGTGAACGGATAGAGCTGGAATCCTGAAATTTGAATGGGAGTCACTGATGCAGAGTAACGAAGAAAGGTTTTAGAAAATTATAACTATAAACGCACAGAAAGTACCAAATGGTACTAAATTTAGTACAATTTTGATTTGGGTGAACGGATAGAGATAGAATCCTGAAATTTGAAGTGAGAGTCACTGATGAAGAGTAACAATGAAAGGTTTTTGGAAATTCGAACTATAAGGGTACGAAAAGTACTAAATGGTACTAAATTTAGTACAATTTGGACTTCGGTGAACGGAGAGAGATGGAATCCTGAAATTTAAAATGAGAGTCACTGATGAAGAGTAACGATGAAAGGTTTTTGGATATCCGAACTATAAGAGTGCGAAAAGTATTAAATGGTACTAAATTTAGTACAATTTTGATTTGGGTGAACGGATAGAGCTCGAATCCTGAAATTTTGAATAGGAGTCACTGATGGAGAGTAACACAGAAAGGTTTTAGAAAATTCTAACTATAAGCGTACAGAAAGTACCAAATGGTACTAAATTTAGTACAATTTCGATTTGGGTGAACGGATAGAGATGGAATCCTGAATTTTGAAGTGGGAGTCACTGATGAAGAGTAACAATGAAAGGTTTTGGAAATTCAAACTATAAGGGTACGAAAAGTACTAAATGGTACTAAATTTAGTACAATTTGGATTTGGGTGAACGGATAGAGCTGGAATTCTGAAGTTTGGAATGGGAGTCACTGATGGAGAGTAACACAGAAAGGTTTTAGAAAATTTTAACTATAAGCGCACAGAAAGTACCAAATGATACTAAATTTAGTACAATTTCGATTTGGGTGAACGGATTGAGCTGTAATCTTGAAATCTGGAATGAGGGTCACTAATGGAGAGTAACAAAGAAAAGTTTATGAAAATTCGAACTGTAAGTGCACGAAAGTACTAAATTTAGTACAATTTGGATTTGGGTGAACGGATAGAGCTGGAATACTGAAATTTGGAATGAAGGTCACTGATGAAGTGTAACAATGAAAGGTTTTTGGAAAGTCGACCTATTAGTGTACGAAAAGTACTAAATTTAGGACAATTTGAATGGGGTGAACGGATTGACCTGGAATCCTGAAATTTGGAATGAAGGTTACTGATGGAGATTAACAAAAGAACTAAATTTGGTACAATTTGGATTCGGGTGATCGGATAGAGCTGGAATCCTGAAATTTGGAATGAGGGGTCATTGATGGAGAGTAAAAAATAAAGGTTGTTGGAAATTCGAACTATTAGTGTACGAAGCGTATTAAATGGTGCTAAATTTAGTACAATTTGTATTTGTGTGAACAGATTACTGTTGGAGTGTAGGATTGCGGTTACTTTGAAAATTCGTACTTATGGAAAAGTGCTAAATGAAACTACATTGGCTATAATTTGGATTTAGGTGAACGGAAAGAACTGAGGTATGAAAGTAGTTTTTGGAAAGTCGTGTACGAAAAGTGGTAAATGGTACAAAATTTGGTACCTTTTGGTATTTGCTACACGGTACAGAATTTTGTACAATTTGTGATTCTGTAAAGGGGTAGAACTGCAATTTTTAAATTTGAAATTCGGTATTAGATTAGCAATTGTTGTTTAGAGTGGATGTAGGGAGGAGGTTTTGAAAATTCGTACTTATTTATACAAAAAGTACTAAATAGTACTATGATTGGTTTTAGGGGAATATATAAAGCTGGGAAAGTGCATTGCGGTTGGGATATATGTTAAATATAAGGAAGTAAGTTTTGAAACGTTTAATTATGTGTATTAACAGTTTGGTAACATGTTGGTACCAAAACCATTTTGGTATTGTGTAAACAGTTTAAGTGAGAAATACCACTACAAGGCCTAAATTGAAATGCATCAAAAAATTTACCGTTATATGGTTGACACACCCGTGCACATTAAGTACAATTTTTTTAAAATAGTTTTTTTCTAACCTTTCATGTCACAAGTTCTGAATTTCGGTTGGAAAATGTGCATAAAACCTTCAAAATACTCTAAGTCTTCAAAATATCTCTTCTAATAAAAGTGGACTGAAGTAGATTTTTTAAGCTTTTTTATCCTCTGAGTATTCAAGGTCCAAATGTAAAGCAAATTGGACAGTATAGATTTGTTCTATTTTTAAAACACACTAAGTCGAGGGGGTACCGTTATATGGGGGTATATTTTATTTATTTATTTATTTATTTATTTATTTATTTATTTATTTATTTATTTATTTATTTATTTATTTATTTATTTATTTATTTATTTATTTATTTATTTATTTATTTATTTATTTATTTATTTATTTATTTATTTATTTATTTATTTATTTATTTATTTATTTATTTATTTATTTATTTATTTATTTATTTATTTATTTATTTATTTATTTATTTATTTATTTATTTATTTATTTATTTATTTATTTATTTATTTATTTATTTATTTATTTATTTATTTATTTATTTATTTATTTATTTATTTATTTATTTATTTATTTATTTATTTATTTATTTATTTATTTATTTATTTATTTATTTATTTATTTATTTATTTATTTATTTATTTATTTATTTATTTATTTATTTATTTATTTATTTATTTATTTATTTATTTATTTATTTATTTATTTATTTATTTATTTATTTATTTATTTATTTATTTATTTATTTATTTATTTATTTATTTATTTATTTATTTATTTATTTATTTATTTATTTATTTATTTATTTATTTATTTATTTATTTATTTATTTATTTATTTATTTATTTATTTATTTATTTATTTATTTATTTATTTATTTATTTATTTATTTATTTATTTATTTATTTATTTATTTATTTATTTATTTATTTATTTATTTATTTATTTATTTATTTATTTATTTATTTATTTATTTATTTATTTATTTATTTATTTATTTATTTATTTATTTATTTATTTATTTATTTATTTATTTATTTATTTATTTATTTATTTATTTATTTATTTATTTCTTCACTTGCAACACAAAAGTCTTCTTGGCCTAATAAATGTATTACATAGCTTTGTAATATTTCTGATAATTCAAATATTTCCATGAGCCTGGGGAGCCAGCCTTATTTACTTTAAATATAGGATAAATTATTAAAAGAAAGTTACATTGTCCATTAGCAACATATGTAGTAGCCTAAAACATAAGAATTGTGCGTTTCCGTGAAAAAAAAACTTACAAATCATTCATGATACATATATGTAACTTAAATAACTGCATAGCGTTACTGGTAAGGAAACAGAGCAATGGTTAGACTAATCCTCTCCTCTCCGACAAATAATACAAATGATGACGAAGTTTTAACCGAAATGCATTATTCGAATGTGAAAATAAACGCAAAACTAAAGGGAGGTAGTTCCAACATCTTGCCACGCGTACAACATATGAATCTTCAAACACGGAGTTATGAATTAGAGGGATGGTGATCTGTGGGTTTCTACTTGAAAAGAATGTAAATAATGTACACAACGATCTAGGTGCACCCGTTTTAATAAACTTGTAAAAATATAACATATTTCTTATATTAACATAATCACTCCACGAAGAGCCTAAAAAGTCAAGAACAAACTGGGATATATGTTCACGATTATTAACATTATAAACAAACCTAGCAATCGTATTCATAATATGCTGTAGTTTAGTAAAATTACCTACTGATGTTCCAGATATAACTTCTAAAGCATATAATATATGCGGCATCATCAGTGCATGGGCAAGTTTCGCCCTAACCCATTGAGGCAAATAAATACTAGTGGAGTACAATTTACGCAAAATCAAATAGATTCTTCTGTGTATACCGTCAATATTGAATCCAAAATCTAACCTATTGTCCAAAATAACTCCCAAACACCTATATTTATCCACAACATCAACTCTTGAACCCTCAATAGAAATGTCAATATCTTGAACGTGAGAACCAAACAACATAATTTTCGTTTTCAGCGGGTTAATTTGTAACAAGTTAGATCGAGTCCATCTTATTTTGTCATCTAAACAACAGTTCATTGTACTCTCCAAGTAACCGATACAATTAGTTTGAGCCCTAAATAGCAACAGCACATCATCAGCAAATACAAACAATGAACAAATATTAAGATCAATACATTCAGAGAGGTCATTTAGGTAAAGAATAAAAATAAAAATAAAAATAAAAATCGACCCTTGTGGTACCCCTGAAGATAGTGAGACAGTCCTAGATCTAACTCCGTTCATCTCAACATATTGGGTTCTTCCACTAACATACGACATTATCATTTTGCAGGCTGAATAAGAAAAATCAAACTTGCTTTTGAGTTTATTTATCAAGTTATTGTATGAAATCGAATTAAAAGCTTTGGATATATCCAACGCAACTAAAAAGTACATTCCGAAAATTTTACGAACCTATTCGGGTTCTTGGCGAAACTGCTGAAGCTACAACCTTGAATTGTGAATGCGCGCTATTGTTGTTGAAGGGGTGAAATAAAATTTAGTGTTTGGAAATTCGTATTGGGAGGGAATGCTGTGTTAGTGAAGGAGTAAAACCAGAAGTCAAGTCTGAAATTTGCAATATGATATGTATATCTGTGATATGAGGTCGTAGTTTTGGAAATCCGAAATAAAAAATATGGAAGCTGTGTAGGGGTGCGATACGGCAGATATGTTTTTTTGGAATTAAAGGAATTAAATCAATTAAATGATGGTATTAAAAATGGATTATTAAATATTGTTCATATATATTTTATGCCCTTTCCGCATACGAAGTAGCGGGCATTTGCTAGTTAAATATGTATTGCGAGCTGTATCTTGATTTCAACAGACGAACGAATTTTACCCTGATCAAGAATATACATACTTTATAGGGTCTCCGATAAATATTTCGATGTGTTACAAATGGAATGACAAATTTAATTATACCCTCCATATTATGGTGGAGAGTATAAAAATTAAGCTACAGTGTCTTATTTATAAATGCATTAAAGGCTAGAAAATATTTTTTCGCTTAGCATCAAGTAGTAAATTCTTCTTTATGATGGAATCTCTCAAATAAAACGCTTGCATTCAAATTAAAACTTGTGATAAAATTAAATGGCAAGCGTTTTATTTGAGAGAAGAATTTACTACTTGATGCTAAGCGAAAAATTATTTTCTAGCTTTTAGTACATTTATAAATAAAACACTGTAGCTGAAGTTTGTTTAATTATTTTTTATTTTGTCTATGTGTAAAGGCATAGGGGATGAAATATACCATGCAACAGCCCTGACCACGGCTGCCAGATTTGACGATTTATCGTCATTTTGACGATTTTTTGGTCAAAAATTGATAAATGACGATTTGACGATTTTTACCCAAAAAATGACGATTATTGGATATTTTGCTAATGCAGTCATAAAAATGTTGTAAAATTTTAGTTTGTAAAAACTTAGTTGATTTTAAAAACAAGTGAGCAAAGGCTATAGCCGGGACGGGGCCGACCATGCGTTACCCTACACCACTATCCCTGTGCATAAGCTTTTCACTGGTAAACATTTTCTTTAGGGAATATAATGCGAATACCATCAAAATTGCGACCTGCAAAAAATGGAAGAATTGGATGCATTGTGGTATCTCCCTTGTTTGGCCACCTTCTCTAACCTATTTTACACCGATTTAAAGGTTATTTTCTTCTTCTATTGACAGGCTTTGCGTTGGAATACCCCTACTAGAAGCCGATATATTCACAAAGAATAAAACTTTGAATTTGTCTCCACATGAGTTTTTCCCCATTCCGACCCCTAAATATTATCCGACTATCACCACAATCAAAAGGCTTCTTCCTCTGTGGGGCCCGCATCTACCCCCAAAATCTCGTGACTATACGATCAAAATTCCAACCGGTAGCGTGATTACAAAAAATTAAAAATTGATATATTACTGACTTTTGCGATATCTCGGTTGTTTGCCCACTTACGCCAACATACTTTGCATCAATATAAAGGAGATCTTTTCTTCTACCATTGGCGGGCTTCCTTTTTGGAATACTCCTACCAGAAGCGGAGATTTCGCATAAGAAAAAAACTTTGACTTTTCTCCACATTAGCTTATTGCTTATTCCGACTCCTGAATATTACCCGACCATCACCAAACTTAATAGGTTTCTTCCTCTGTGGGACTCGCATCAATTCCCAAATTCGTGACGATCCGATCAAAATTGCGAACTGTAGCGTGATTACAAAAAAATTGGAAAATGGGATGCATTAACGACTATTGCGATAACTCTGTTATTTGACCGTCTACGACAGTCTACTGTTCATCGTTGTAAAGGTGATATTTTCTACTTTCCTTGCCAGGTTTTGCTTTTGATATACCTCTTAAAGAAACAGAGCTATTGGCTTTGAAATAAAACGTTGACCTTTTCGCCAAATAAGTTTTTGAAAAATTCCGACCCCTGAATATTATCCGACCATCATCAAAATCAATAGGCTTCTTCCTCTGTGGGAACCACATTAACTCCCAAAATTTCGTGACGATCCGATCGAAATTGCGACTTGTAGCCTGATTTTGAAAAAAAAAAATTGAAAAATGGGAAGTATTACCGACTATTGCCATATCTCCGTTATTTTTCCACCTACGCCAACCAGCTTTGAATCATTGTAAAGGTGGAATGTTCTTCTTTCATAGTCAGGCTTTGCTTTTGGAAGATTCCTAACCAAAGCTGTGATATTCGTCATTATAACTCAAATCGCAAAAATAAAAAGTTGGGTTGTATTTGCAAGTATTGCGATTTCTTCGTTGTTTGACCACCTACGACAACCTACTGTACATCGTTGTAAAGGTGATATTTTCTACTTTCATTAGCAGGTTTTGCTTTTGATATACCCCGAATAGATGCAGAGATATTCGCTTTGAAATAAAACGTTGACTTTTTTCCCAAATAAGTTTTTTGCCCATTCCGACCCCTGTATATTATCCGACCATCACCAAAATCAATAGGCTTCTTCCCCCCCGGGCCCTCATCAACACCAAAAATTTGGTGACGATCCGATCAAAAATGCGACCTGTAGCGTGATTACAAGGTTTAGATGGACAGACGGACGGACGGACTGACGGACACACATAGCCAGATCGACTCAGCTCGTCGAGACATTCATTTTGGTATATATAAGTATGGGTCTACGACCATTATTTCGATGGGTTACAAACTTTTTGGCCAAAACCAACTTATAATACCCTCCCCACATAGTGGTGTAGGGTATAATTAACTGTTAAAAATAATCACAATAATCGTTATTTTTGAACGTAGAAGCTTGAAATTTTGCCAGAACATGTATTTTAGCTTTATGTATCAGATTTCATCAATGGTTACGATATGTTTGGGTACATATGTATGCAAAGGAATTTTTAACTAGAACCAAAGTGATTTCAATGAAAACAAGCAAAATATATAATTGCACAGCTACAGAGCCTGCAACAATCTCCTATTTTTTGGTAAATTTATAAAGGAACAAAAAGTCAACATTTCAACAATAGTAGATTTTGTTCTGGGCGTTATATTGAGCTTTATGCAGAAATTTTAAAAGTTTAATAGATTTGATTTTGAAAATAGTTTTATTAATTTTTCGACCTCCTTAACGAACTTTCACATTTTGTCAACAAGAAGTAAAAGCAAAAATTGGATTCAGAATTTCGTGAACTAAAGCTTTTGGATTTTGAGGAAATGTTTGAAAATAATGAAACGGATTTATTTCGCATTTTAATATATGATTTGAAACGTGTTGATGGTTCATATGTTTTTCCTATAATAACAAAATTTTTAAAGAAAATAATGATAGGTATTTCCAGATTCGCCAGCAAATGTTAAACGTGTTTTCAGCCAAGTAAATCTTCACAAGACGAAATATGTATCGAAATTCTTTTCATAAGGATTCAATGTAGAGTACACTTAACAAAATAAATTGTTTGACACATTGATTAAACACGACTTGTTAAGAATGTTAACTCAAATATTTATTTACAAAATCGTTTAATTAATCATTTAATACTGATTTGAAGTAAAAATATGTTTACTAACTCGAATAGCCATTTAATGTTTATTTTAATTAAAAATATATTTAAATATAACTTAATATTACCATTTCAATTTTTGACGATTTTGTAAAATAAATTTGACGATTTTAATTTTAAAAATCGTCATTTTGACGATTTTCCATAAGAATAATATGGCAGCCCTGGCCCAGACCCGTTTGGGGGCTGCTTTGAACATCTGTTAAAGGTAGTGAGTTAACCGATAATCACACACACCTCCAAAAACTTCGTACTATGAAAAAAAGAAAAGGAAAAACCCTTTAAAATTGACGCCCCCTGCACCTGAAATTCCACAATGAAACATCTGACAATGGAATGAGGCTTATAGACTTCGCAGCGGCATGGGAGTTAGCAGTACCAGATTTAAGCATCTCAACATTTATAGGGGCACCTGGATGTCTCCACGCCAAGAAATGAGTTTGGTTGCGGATTTGTGGTTGGTCGGAGGTTAAACCATCTGGAATGCAGCTTCACACCAGTGAATGAAAGACCTGCTACAATTCTGATGAAAGCAAAATATGTCTTTGTGCTCATGCCACCACTGAAGACAAGGACGAATATATCAAAGATATATTTTATGGGCGCTTTAAAGAAACATATGACCATTGTCCTGCCTTTGGCATTTAAATAATTCTAGGCAATTTAAATGTCAATGCAGGAAAGGAGAATACTTTGGAAGTATTGACTTACTCCGGAAAAAGATTCTACCGTTGAAAATGAGGCCGCTAGAACAACCTAACATCTTAAACTTCACTTTATCCGAATTTTGTGTGGAAGATACCCAAAGAAGTGGACCGATGTAGTCCATATTCCAACTTGATACTTGACTGGATGAAATAATATGATGTGCAAAGTCTGCACCAATCAGAAACTCCCTGCGAGAATTTCTTGCGGATTTGCCATTTTGGTTGGTGCCGTTAGGGTTTCTTGAAACTTTTAATCCAATATCTCAGGAAGTATGGACTTGCGCAAAAAATTGTACCGTCGTAAAGGGAGCCTCAAGGACAACTTACTGAAACAAATTTCAAAACGATCCGAGAGGAGCTCTTAAACTTCACTTTAAACGAATTTTGTGTGGGAGGTACCCGAAGTAGTGGACCAATATACTCCATATTCGAACCCGATCTATATCTAGAAGGAATAATACGAAGTGGAAAGTTTGAACCAAATCGATTGCTCTCTTCGAGAGTTATCGTTCACACCATTTTACAGACACATTTTGAACTTTTGTGCGGAAGGTACCCGAACGAGTGGACCGACATGGCCCATTTTCGAACTTAAACTAAGTTTGGACAAAATATTACGATAACCAAAATTTGGTTCGATTCAGTATATCCGTTCCGAGAGTTATCGTGCGCACCTGCCAGACAGACAGACAGACGGACAGACATGGCTAAATCGACTCCAAATTCGATGAGGCACATTTTTGGTCGTATCAAAGTGTATATCACCAATATTTTTGAAAATTTAACATAGCTGAAGCCAAGGTTTATCTTTTAGAACACGCGACTTGTGATTGTATATTATACAAATTAAATATTTTTGGATAAAATTAAATGTTTTAGGACGTGGCAAAAAATATTGGCCTTAAAAGATAATCCAAATGTGGAAATTTTTTGCGAACATTTTTCTAAAAATCATATTTTTCGGGTCTAATATTTGCAATTGTTTCTTGAATACCTCGTACTCGCAAATTTTAGTTTTTTACGTTACGGATCCAATAAATCATTCCTCGTCAAAATCCATCTACTAAAACGCGAGTTATGAGAAATTCCAAAGTAGAAAAATCACCTAAAATTGTTTTTAAAAATATCTCGTATTTTATCGCGTTTTCTGCGAATCGTTTCCACTGCAGTGAAAAAACTAGTGCAGCATCTTCGTTTTAGCGGAAACAGAGATTTGAAAACTTCACTGATAAGGAAGCTACATTCATTTTATCCCAAAAAATAGTGTGTGATGCTACATCCACGGTTCTTTATTGATCGCCTTGAAATAGATATATCGCTCATTTACTCAAAGAGTGACAGAACGCAAAAAAAATGCGTTTTCTGAGTTAGCAATTTCTATTTTTTCTACGACTTCTACTTTATCTTGTGTCTAATGTTCATGCTGATATCTCCAAAACTCGATGAGTTACAGCTCATTTACTACGAGTTTCGCATAATTCAACACAAAAGTTTTTTGAGTTTATGAAGCACTAAAACTCTTCAAATCGTGCTTGATTATGCACAGAAATTTAGCACTGATATCTGGCCATCTGGTTGCAAAATATGGTCCAAGTAGTTATTTTAGTTTTATTGTAATCGTCTTTTTATCTTGTTAAGTCAAATCTCAATCGCCAACTTAAAAGGCATTTTTCTCGATACTTGATTTTTCGAGATGTGTCACTCTTTGAGTAAATGAGCGATATATCGATGTAGATTTTCATGGTGGACACTGAAATCGGATGCGGACAAAAATTGTATGCACTTTGCGCAAATTAGCGATATTTTATAGGTTTTTTAATGCTAAGATGCAGCCGATGCTACATCTTAGCGTCCAAATTATATTTCGAAAAATATATACAACTTAATAGATATGGTCTTGTTGTACATGAAAATCACATGCGGACAAAATGATTTTGATAATTATGTAATTTACACGTATTTTAAAATGCATATAAATTAAAATGGGTTGTTTGACCTCTATTTCCATTTCAGAAGTAAAAGTAGAAGCAAACTAAATAAGGATCATCTCACTTATGTATTACTTTTCAAAATTTGAACTGCTTCTACCATTAAATGATGCTGACATTTTGAAGCCAGTTTTACAGTGTTTTTTGACATTTTCTTCTAATTTCATTCCGCAACCAGGTTTTACAAATAATCGTATTTAGGATTGTAGAACTCGCGATTCTGAGTTATTTGATATATGTGTCGTGAGTGTAGTCTACACAGCTTCATAGAAATCTGCATCCAAATACGGAAATTTTGTGCGAACATTTTTCTAAAAATCATATTTTTCGGGCCTACTTTTTACAATTGTCATTCGATTTCCTCGCACATGATTGCACATTTTAGTTTTTTACGTTCCGGATCTAACAAATCATTCCCCGTGAAAATCCATCCACTAAAACGCGAGTTACAAGAAAGTCCAAAGTAGAAAAATCACCTAAAATTGTTTTTAGAAATATTGCGTACTTTATCGCGTTTTCTGCGGTTCGTTTCCACTGCAATAAAACAACTAATACAGCATCTTCGTTTTAGCGGAAACAGAGTTTTGATAATTTCACTGATAAGGGAGCTACATTCATTTTATCCCAAAAAATGGTGTGTGATGCTACATCCACGGTTCTTAATTGATCGCCTTGAAATAGATATATATCGATGTAGATTTTCATGGTGGACATTGAAATCGGATGCGGACAAAAATTGTGTGCACTTTGCGCAAATTAGCGATATTTTATAGGTATTTTAATGCTAAGATGCAGCTGACGCTACATCTTAGCCTTCAAATTAAATTTCGAAAAATATATACAAATTAACAGATATGGTCTTGCTGTACATGAAAATCACATGCGGACAAAATGATTTTGATAATTACTTTTGTTTGGCGATAGTTTGGCTGAAGGTCATTAAAAAGATTGTTGTTTTATTTTGTTTGATTAAATTTTATTTCCAATATTTCAATTGTCTTCGACAATCATCCTCAGGGATCTATTATTAAAAACACAATTTTATTATTACAAATTATAAAATACAAATGTAACACAAAAATATTTTATTTACATTTATTTATGGAAGAAGAGCGACTGTTGTCTTTCTAATGTCAACGTCAACTAAGCTTTTTGTCGGTACTTATGAACTATGTTTCTATACATATGTGCACAGTGGTCTGTGTCAGTTTTATAATTAATTCTTTTGTCCGTGGGAGTGTTAATAATATGAAGCATCTCTAGAGTATATCGTCTTTTGTAATTATTTTCATGTGCAAGAATGTCAACGTTTTTAAAATCTGGTTTGTGTCCCGTTTTCATACAGTGGGCCCCTAAAGCTGTTTTTTGTTCAATAGGCTTGTCCATCTTTTGATCTGATTTGTGTCCAGAGAGTCGTGTTTTAAGTTTGGTTTTAGTTGTGCCAACATATACCTTTTGGCATATGTTGGCGTCGTCTCCATTACAAGTTATCCTATATACTAAATTGCACCTATCTTCCTTTTTAGTCTTACTTTTTGTTTTGCTAAACATACTGTTGACATTGTTATTAGTTCTTAAAGCTAGTTGGTAGTTGTCTCTATTATAAATATTTGAGTTACAGAGCCTCTCAGAAAATCCAGGAATATATGTAACGGACTTGTATGACTTTTCATTTTCCCTTTCCTTCTTGTTATTGTTCGTTTTAGCATGATTTATTAGGTCATCTATAGTCTTCTTTGGAAATTCATTTTTGGATAGTATTTGGCGTATTTTTATCTCATTGGCGTCATGAAATTGTTGATCACTTATATTTAGAACTCTATTAATGAAGTTTGTGGCCGTGTTTATTTTCATACGTCTAGGGTGTTTTGAATGGAAATTAATCAATCGTCCAGATGCAGTTGGTTTTTGGTACCAATCTAATGTTATAGCGTTGCCTTGTCGAATTATCACAGCGTCTAAATATGGGAGTTTATTGTTTTCTTCAAGCTCATAAGTGAACTGTATGTTTTTGTCAAACGAGTTTAATGTTTTTGAGATATTTTCGATCTCTGCTTTATTTGCTATACAGAAAATGTCATCCAAGTACTTGGTTAGTAATTTTGGTTTCGTCGTCAATTTTTCCATCGTGGCGTACAGTAATTCTTCCATTACTATATCTGCAATTATCGGTGACGCTGGTGATCCCATAGGAAGTCCTTTTCTTTGTTCGTACACCTTGTCATCAAAAACGAAATATCTAGAGTCCTTAATGCATAGTGTCAGTATATCAATGAATAATGCTTGTGGCATTTTGGTATAGTCTTTAATTATATCCCATTTATCATTTATTGTCTTTAAAGCTAAGTTTATTGGGACACTGGGGAATAAAGAAATTACGTCGAATGATAATAAAATTTCGTCATCGTTAATCTTTGTATTGCCAATTTTCATTTTGAGATCTACTGCATCTTTGATATTGTATATTGAGTTCTTCGTTAAGTGTTTTAAAATGTTTACAATATATTTGGATAGTCCGTATACAGGTGAATTTATGGATGAACAAATAGGTCGAAGCGGTGTTCCCTCTTTGTGGATCTTGGGAAGGCCGTAAATTCGAGGAGCAATTGATGTGTTCGTCGTCATTTTATTTTTGTCCATAGCGCTTATTATATTCAATTGAAATAATTTATCTACCAATTTATTGTTCTTATTTTGTAATGAAGTTGTTGGATCCCGCTTTAATCTTTTGTAGGTGCACATGTCTCGTAGTATATCTTTCATTTTAGTCTCATATTCGTTTTTGTACATGGCCACAGTCTTACCTCCTTTATCCGCATTTAATATCAAAATATTCTTATTATCTTTCACAAATTGTTTTGTTCTACCCACTGTGTCAAGTATTAATTTATCTCTTGTAGTCAATTTGGTATGTGTTAAATGGTCGTCAATAAGAGAGACTAACTTCACTCTCGCATTTTCTTGATCTTCTTTGTTGTCCAACGTTTGAATGCAGTCCTCACTTTCTGCAATAACATTTAGTAAGGGGAAAGATGTTTTTGTTGTTGGTAGAGCATATTTTGGCCCCATAGACAGTAACCACTGCACGTCGTTAGGTATGTTGGCGTTAGTGTTGTTGGTGAACCATTCGTTGTGTTGTTGTATGTTGAGTGCTGCTTTTTGATTCTCTTTTAGTGCTTGATATTTGTTGATGTTTCTAGTCTTGTTATTGTTGTCATAGTACCTACGTAAGCTATTTTCGCTCTCTATGTATACTTTGAAGTCATGTTCGTCCATTTCTTTTTGTAGTTTTTCTCTTATTATCGAAAGCTTAGTTTTGTTATTGTGGAGTTCTTTATGTTTTTGTTGTATTAGAAGTTTTAAAATCTTCGTATGAAAGTTGTAGTTATATGCTTCTATTGTTGACAGTAAATTTGGCGGAATTTTGTCGTCTGTTTTGAAAATATTATATGAGTTTTTTGTTGTATTTATTATAAATTTTATCTAATTTTATGACCACTAAATGGGCCTTAATTTTGAAAAAAAGTTGACTTATATTCAATAATTTCGGGGCCACCGTGGTGCAATGGTTAGCACGTCCGCCTTGCACCCAGAAGGTCTGCGGTTCGAATCCCAGGCCAAGCAACATCAAATTTTCAACGGTGGCAAAACTCCCCCTCAGTAATGCTGGCGACATTTCCTGAGTATTTAAGCCATGAAAAACTTCTCTACAAGTGGTGTCGTAAGACACGCCGTTCGGACTCGGCAATAAAAAGTAGGTCCCATATCATTGAGCCAATATGAATCGGCGTGCACTCATTGATATGAGAGAAGTCTCCCTTGTCCCATCTGGGATGTTTGTGGAACAATTATTATTATATTCAATAATTTATAAATTTTATGTACATTCCGCGAATTCTGTGTAACATTTTGCGGGTATTATGCAATCTACTCGCTGAAGTCACTTCGAGAGAACTTTTTTGTAACAATTGTGCTCATTAAAATAATTAGCGTTTTTATAATATTTTCTTTCTTAAAAAGCGAAATAAAAGCGCCATAACTTTTGTCCGCAACAACCAAAAATTGGCTCGCGACCGGATTCGTACTGGGAATTATTTTCTTAACCTACATATCAAAAATCGTTGATGTAGCGCGAAAAAAAATTATCCTTTTTCTGAAATGGAATATGAAATAATTGACAATATTCGCGATATACCCTTTCTAACCTGAAGGCTGAGGGTATAAAAATACATGACATTTTTTGGGGTCCAAATTTTTAAAACGAACTGAAAAATTAGTTATATTTAGTTTAATTTCGGCCAATAGATCTCCGATTTCACTGAGTTACGTTTTTTTCTCACATGTTTCACAAGTTCGTACCATTTATTGCACAAAGGTACGATTCCAAAACTACTTTCATATCTCAATCCTTAACTACAACAGTAATCTTTATTCCCAATTTGATAATTCCAGTCCTATTTGTTCCCTCAAAAGGCAAATTGTACCAAATTTGGTACCATTTACCTCTTTTCTTACACATAAGTACGAATTTCAAAAACGACCTCTGTACCTCAATCCTTCACTCCAAGAGTAATCTTAATTACAAATTTCAGGATTCCAGCTCTATCCGTTCACTATAATACAAATTGTACCAAATTTAGTAACATTTAGTACTTTTCATATGCATAAGTACGATATTCCAAAATTGCCTCAAGCCTATACTCCGACAGTAATCATAATTCCAAATTTGAGATTTCGAGCTCTATCGGTTCACCAAAATCCAAGTTGTACTAAATTTAGTATCTATCAGTGCTTTTCGTACACATACATAAGTATCTCAATCCAACAGTCTTAATTCCAAATTTCCCTTCTTTATATCAACACCACTTCCCAACTTTGATTTCCATACCAAATTTCAAGATTCTAATTATATCCGTTGAAAAATATACTTTGGTACTAAATTTAGTAGCTTTTCGTACAATATACGTCGAATTTCCGAAAACCCTCTTTTATATATTAACTTGGTGCGAAAGTTTATGTTACTCCTCAAATGTTTGGTATTGGTACATATTTCGACGTTTTGATATAGCACCCCATAGAACCGTACCTCCAGGTTTTCGGCAAGATGATGTGACTACATCTTGCCGAAGTGGCTGAAATTTCGTATATTGTCTTCCCTGGGGCTACACAACTTTCCCCAGAGATCACTCGTTTTTAGATATTTTCAAGGTTTTAGCCTTATTATCACACCAAATTTCCATTAGCAAACATCCTAGGGGTAATTAAATATATGTCAATAATTTTAATCATTTATCTTATATGAGGCGCTCAGCGCCAAAACGGCCTAACCCACATTTTCAAAAAAATCAAACTGACTATGCTGGACGAACCGGAACCTTTTGTAATATATACTAAAAAAATCCCCTATGTTATTCTACATGCCGTAAACTGTTTTTCCTTTACTGAAAGTATGAAAAAATGTGGACGCCAAAATGGCCTAAGCCACATAGGCAAACTCGAATACTGGAAATAAAAAAACGCATGTTACGTTTTAGTCAGGAGTATATTTGAAAAATAATATAAAAATAAATTTTCGAGAAGAATATGTAAGTAAAAACCAAAGGTTATGTTATAAATTGACTTACGCCCTGGCGTCAATGTAGAATGTAAAAAGTTAATAATGTATCGTAACATAAGAATGAACACTATTTGCACATATATGGTCAATAATTCGGCCTTCTGTGTAGAACGGATAGACCACAAATTTTTAGTGTCTGGCCATTCATGCCTACCATGCGATCAAGATTTTGGTCTCATTGAAAAGGAAAAAAATATTATAAGGCACTTTTACGCCTGATGATTTGGAATCCTCACGGCAAAAAGGGAACCATGTCACTTGGTAAAGATGACGACAGATGAAATAAAAAGCATATCCACAATTGAGAAACTAGTATCAAACAGAAAAATCTCCGAAGACAAGACTTCAAAAGTTGAATGGCTTAAGATTCAGTGCCTTCGATTCCAAAGGCTTCGATTCGAAGCCATTTAAAATTCAATACAAATATTCAAATAACATAAATGTTTTATTTCAAAAAGTTAATATTTCAAAAAGGAACTCCAGCAAGTACGTAAATTTTGAATTGGAACCGCTTTATCCGGGAGGAAGATTCATTAAAGCTGCAAAGTTTAAGGATTTACACAAACTCAAAGGGTAAATCATGCATTTTATAATAATTTAAAAACAAATTCGAGAGCCGAAGATGAAGATATCCAGGAATAAGACCAATAATTTTTATTAATATGTATCAATTAAAACGCTCACAGTTATTTTTATTATTCATCTGCATAACTTTTGTTTTAATAAGTGGAGACAAAATGGCCTAACCCTCAGTTCCTATCAATATATTTTTTTTAAATGGATGCCAAAACGGCCTAAGCCACTTCAATTTTTTTATTAACTGATTAAAACAGTCTTTATCTATGTAAACTAATACCTAATGATTAACCTAAAACAAATATTACAACTAATATGTATTTATGATTAATAAAAAAATTATAAAAATATTTTAAAAACTTGTTTTCTTTAAACTTCGTTTTTCTCAGAACCATTTCTATGTGGGTTAGGCCGTTTTGGCGCTGAGCGCCTCATATATTCCATAGACTATAGTCCGGTCAAAATAGACATGCGAATAAGGGGGAAATAGCAAAAATTCCCACAAAGCTGAATTTTGGTGGAGTGCTAGGGTTGGCCATTAGAAGCAACGTCCTAAAAGTCCCCATCGATCCCATGTGTGCAAAACAAGTTATTCGGGGTCAAAGGTCATTTTTGGAGGCATTATTCAGTTTTTTTACTTTTTCTCAAAAACGGTAATACTAAGCAAAAGCTCGCTAAAGTAAAAGTTGTAGACTCAATAATTGCTCTTTATGATTCTTAAAAAAGACTTACCATTTTCGAGATATCTCGATCTAAAGGTCAAATAAAAAATTAGCCGCGACACTATGTGTTAGATACTTCCGTAAGCTTTCAAACGATATCCACTTTAATCAATTCAGCATAACCGGGTCTAACCCGTTTTTAAATTTGACCTTTCGGGTCTAATAACCGGCGAACCGGATCCGCAGTCGTTGAAAATTATACATTTCCGTAATCAGCGCAACAAACCCTACCTTCTGACAAAACTTGAAAAAAATCGGAGAGTTTTCGTTGGGGTCGTTCCCGTTGGGCTTTCGATTATACATGTGGGTTAAATGGGCTATTTTTGCATAAAATGACTCTAACATTGAATAACTCTACAAAACACACTCCGAATTTGTTGGAATTTCTTTTAGAAGATAGCTATGATTTCGCTCTTCAAGAAAATATATATATTTTTGGGGGACAGACCCGATTACTTCGCTTATTTTAGCCGGTTTGTCTGAATATGTGCATATTTCCCTTATAAGTGCATAAAAATCATGTGTTTTTTAGAACAGCTATATCTCAAGAATGGTTCCTTCTAAGATAAAAATTCTAAGGGTCAAACTTGTAGATAATTTTTCTGTCTACAATATTCACTTTAGCCACTTTATGATTAGATCAACCGTTTTCAAAAAATAAATCCGAAAACCTAAAAACCCTTAAATTTTGACCTTTGACCCCGAATAATTTTTTTTTGCACACATGGGATCGATGGGGACTTTTAGGACGTTGCTTCTAATGGCAAACCCTAGCTCTCCACCAAAATTCAGCTTTGTGGGAATTTTTGCTATTTCAATGTCTATTTTGACCGGACTACTATTGTGATTTCACCAAAAGGAGGGACACGATACTTTATACTTAGTTGAGTTGAAGTGAAAATATCTTCGAACTTACATTAAATTGTGCCGTCAAACCGAATGGTATCGATGCATTAAGAACCTCCACCAACACATCCTGCGGACAATCCAAAATAATTCTTCTTTCTCCTTTTATACTTTTCCATAATATGCGATAATCTTCACCTCTCTTAAATGTGCGGACACGAACAATTTTCTCATTCAAATCTCTTAGTTGAATTAGATCTTGTAAACGAAAGGGAGCACTAGCTATAAACAACAAAACCAAAAAACATTTGGAAAATATTAATTAATATTCACATTTTTTATTTTTCTTTTTTTTAATTTTCCTCTCACCATCTTCTTCATCATAGACTATGGTAAATTTTTTCCAGCCATAATTTTGTACAATGTCAGCATAGGCTTTTGACAGCACCGGTTGAGAAGGAAAAACATTGAGAGTCATTTGATGATTGATCTTTAGGAGATCGTTCTCTTCGCCGAGATAATCGAAGAGCATGTGTGGTATGCCGGTGGCATTACAAATAAGCGAGACAATATCTAAAAATAAGTAAATAAATAAAGAAAATAAGAAAACATAAACAAATATGCAAGCAAACCAAAAACTAACAAAACATGGATATTTATGTCTCCACTGTATTCCATTAAAAAATGTGGGTCATATTTTGTCAGCAGGGATGGAAAAAATCGAGATTTTCAAATTGCACGAAACATAGTACTACAATAATTTAAATAAAATTATGGAGAATTTTCAAAACATTTATAAACATCACAAATTTTAAAAAATTGTGCCCATTAAAACATCAGTTTTAAGTGCAAATTAACATTCCAATAGTTTAGAAGACATTGTGGATTAAAAAAAAACTGTAACATTGAGTTTTAAAAGATATGCAAAAATCTGGACCGTACAATATTGAAAATTTAATGAAGAGACTACTTTTTAAATATTTTATAAATGTCATATTTTTAAGTTTATAATAACTAAGTTATCTTTTCGATAGATATCGCTCCCACTAGTCATTTCAGTGGGTAATCGTATACATTTTTGACATGGACTTGATAACACAGATAACATAATATCGTTCTAAACAGGACCACAACGAACACCAGCGGTATACATTTACAAACGATCTTCGGACAGAGCCTTTACTGCACTTAGGCACAAACGTTGAAATTTTGTGGAACAGGTACCCTAAGAAGAGGACCTATATGGGTAATTTTAGAAGTTAATATTAGGAGATCCAAAGTTTGGACCAAATTGGTTGATCGGTTCGGGAGTTATCGTGCTCTCCATTCACTACATATGGTGGCATAGGGGTTTTTCATCATTTCCAGGCTGTTTTCGAAAGAAGTACGAACTTGCCTCTGAAAAAAAATTTTACCGTCCTTAATTGAGGCAGCAAATTCAAGTTGCTTCAACAGAAATCAAAGTTTTTCGAGAGCAGGTCTTAAAGTGAATTTATCCTAAATTTTGTGTGGGAGGTACCCGAAGGAGTGGACAAATATAGTCCCTATTCTAACCTGATCTATATCTGGTAAATACATTAGGATGTGTAAAGTATGGACCAAATCGGTCACTCCCTTCAAGAGTTATCGTGGCCACAATTTTTCCGAACATTTCTGAACTTTTGTGGGGAAGATACCTTAAGGAGTGGACCGATATGGTTTATCTTCGAACCTAAACCAAGTTTGGACAACATATAACAAAAGGCCAAATTATGAACCGAATCGGCAGATCCGTTCGAGAGTTATACTGCGCTCCAACCATTACACACGGTGTCATAGGGGGTTTTTGCAACCTTTAGGTTATTTTCTCAGGAAGTATGGACTTGCCCCTGATGCAACTTGTACAGTCGTATGGAGGGCAGTGAGTACAAGTTGTTAGAACAAAAATCAAAGCGATTCGAGAGCAGGTCCTAAACCTAACTTTTCCTTTTTGTGTGGGAGGTACCCGAAAAAGTAGACCGATTGAGTCCCTATTGGAACTTCAAATTAGCCTGGTGGAATTGTTTCATTTTGCTTCATCGACCATTTTGCTGGGATAAGGTGGCTAAATGCTTCAAAATTCCGGACGAGTGGAGGTTCCGTTGTATGGAAGCTATATCACAATGTGGATCTGTACGAACCATCTTCTGCTGGAATATTATATATCTCCCACGAAGCCTAAATGTGTCTATATCAAAACGACCCATACCTACAATTCTCTGCAGAAATGGGTCCTACCCTTAACGAAGTAGGCTAATGTGGACGTAACCTTGAAAATACCGAAAATGAAGCGGTGTCATATATATGTATATTCTTGATGAGCGTAAAATTCTAAGTCGCTTTAGCCATGTCTGTTGTAATCACGTTATACTCCGAACGAGTCGAACTACACCGCTGAAGTTTTGTACCGATGTGTTTTTGGTCTGAACTTAGATCAAGTTCGAGTTGGGCTACATCGGTCCACGTTCTGGTATATACATACATATCACCAATATTTTTGAAAATTTAACATAGCTGAAGCCAAGGTTTACCCTTTTAGAATACGAGACTTGTGGTTCTATATTATACAAATTAAATATTTTTGGATAAAATGAAATGTTGTTGGAAAAAATATTTGCCTTAAAAGATAATTTGTGTGTATGTTAAAAATGGGTAAAAATGGGTTGAAGCCACCATGTCTTTTTTTGTTTTCTCTCGATTTGTGAGTAAACCACACTTCTCTCGATTTTCCTGTCAAAGTAAAAGTAGAAGCAAACTAAATAAGGATCATCTCACTTATGTATTACTTATCAAAATTTGAACTGCTTCTACCATTAAATGATGCTGACATTTTGAAGCCAGTTTTACAGTGTTTTTTTTTTTTTGACATTTTCTTCTAATTTCATTCCGCAAACAGGTTTTACAAAAAACCGTATATAGGATTGTAGAACTCGCGATTCTGAGTTATTTGATATATGTGTCGTGAGTGTAGTCTACACAGCTTCATAGAAATCTGCATCCAAATACGGAAATTTTGTGCGAACATTTTTCTAAAAATCATATTTTTCGGGCCTACTTTTTACAATTGTCATTCGATAGGTTTTTACGTTCCGGATCTAACAAATTATTCCCCGTGAAAATCCATCCACTAAAACGCAAGTTACAGGAAAGTCCAAAGTAGAAAAATCACCTAAAATTGTTTTTGGAAATATTGCGTATTTTATCGCGTTTTCTGCGGTTCGTTTCCACTGCAATAAAATAATTAATACAGCATCTTCGTTTTAGCGGAAACAGACTTTTGAAAATTTCACTGATAAGGGAGCTACATTCATTTTATCCCAAAAAATAGTGTGTGATGCTACATCCACGGTTCTTAATTAATCGCCTTGAAATAGATATATATCGATGTAGATTTTCATGGTGGACATTGAAACCGGATGCGGACAAAAATTGTATGCACTTTGCGCAAATTAGCGATATTTTATAGGTATTTTAATACTAAGATGCAGCTGATGCTACATCTTAGCCTTCAAATTAAATTTCGAAAAATATATACAAATTAACAGATATGGTCTTGCTGTACATGAAAATCACATGCGGACAGAATGATTTTGATAATTACGCGATTTACACGTATTTTAAAATGCATATACATAAAAATGGGTTATTTGACCTCTATTTCCATTTCAGAAGCTTTGAAATATATCCTCATCAACCCAATTAGCTTCCCTAATGGGAAAGCTTTAATATGAATGTCAATAAAGCAAAATCCGTATATTTTGTTGGGAGATTTAAGCAAAATGAAGGAAGTATTCCTATAAATTTTTACAATATTTTCTACTACATAATGCATGTGAAAAAAAAATTTTTTTTTCAAACAAAAAATTATTTTTTGACCAAAATATGTGCTTATTTTGTCTGTAACATCCAAACTATAACACCAATCTGTATGATTGCAGTCTCATTTGATACGCCGTGAAGTTTGGATCCACAACAATTTTCTATGTAATTATGTGACCACTAAATGGGCCTTAATTTTGAAAAAAGTAGACTTATATTCAATAATATAGCAATTTTATGTACATTCCGCGAATTCTGTGTAACATTTTGCAGGTATTATGCAATCTACTCGCTGAAGTCACTTCGAGAGAACTTTTTGTAACAATTGTGCTCATTAAAATAATTAGCGTTTTTATAACATTTTCTTTCTTAAAAAGCGAAATAAAAGCGCCATAACTTTTGTCTGCAACCACCACAAATTGGCTCGCGACCAGATTCGTACTGGGAATCTTTTTCTTAACCTACATATCAAAAATCGTTGATGTAGCGCGAAAAAAAAATTATCCTTTTTTTCTGAAATGGAATATGAAATAATTGACAATATTCCTGATATACAGATACCGCCCGATTTGAGATATTTTGATTTTTAGCCACATATTCAGACCGAATTAGCTATTATTTGACGTTTAGGTTTCCCAGCGACCAAGAAACTACTCCATCAAAAATTATGGACATAGGCCCACGTTTTCTTATAGCCCCCACATAACGGTACCTGATTTTCGGTATTTTGACTTTTTAAGGTACATGTTCTGGCCGAATTAGCTATAATTTGGCATTTAGAGTTCTCAATGATCAAGAAATTTCTCCCCCACCTTAATATGGAGGGTATAATTACATTTGTTATTCCGTTTGTAACCCATCGAAATATTCACCGGAGACCCTATAAAGTATATATGAGGAAATATCCAATATTTTTAGTTTTCCAAAAAAAAAATTAAAAAAAAATTGTTAAGCTACATGAAAGATTTTTGGTACATAGATTGGGAAAAAATTTCGATTCTCAAATCTGTTCGATAATTTTGGTTGTTGAGCGCAAAAGTTATGGCGGTTTTAATTCTGATAACAAGAAATAAGTCTTAAAACAACACTACTCATTATATTGCGAAACATTGTTAATTAAGAGCTTCCTACGTACCATATGATTACTGAGGTTCCATAACATTAGTGACAAAGTTGTAAATTTTCGCGGAAATTGAGAAAGAATTAAAAAAATTGCTTGCTTGCAACTTGTTTTATTAAAATTTAAGCTGTTTATGCATCGGGAAAATATTTTAAAATAAGTAAGAAAAGTCTATAGTCGGACGGAGTCGACCACGGAACTACTTTTCAATGATTGTGAACATTTAATTATCAAATATCAGAGATGTAATGTATAATACTTATGACCAAAACCAAAAAGTTATCTAGCATGACAAAGACATTTTTGTAGCAGGAAAGGAAAATTTAGTTCACACAAACTATAATGTAATGAAACCCACTTATGTAGTACTACTACTTCCGTTGTTTAACGGCTACGTTATTGACATTTTTACCAATTTCATACAAAAGTTTCAGTCCATTTAACCCGCTAAGTATTATCTGATCTTCACTTTGGTTTGTACTCTTCTTCTTCATCATAAACTCAAACTTTGTTTAAAATTTTGCGGGTTATTATTTTGACCTACAGAGCCGCTACAAAATTGGTTAAAATTTTGTTTTTGGTCCATTTCATTCCCTGAACATTTCACGATCATCAGCAAAAACTTATCATTTCCATTCTGGCCCGAACCCAACCTCCTTAAAAAATTCGTTACAATCGGTCCATAATTGCGGCCTTAAACTTGTTTACAATTTTTAATGGTCGGACACACATCGCTAAATCGCTTTATCTCGTCGAGATATGAATTTTGGCATACCAAATAAGGGGTGTAGGACGAATATTTCGTGGTCTTACATAAACTTTTGGAGTGACAAATGTGGTTCTCTACACAGAACCCATTATATATTAGACAGTAGGCCCGTTATCTAGCAAACACTTTATTGCAATTTACATCAGAGGGAAGGTCAGTATTTTTTTTCCAAGGAATTAAAATATCGACCAAAAATACAATATTTATATTGTTCATACAAAAGTAATGGTCAATTTCACCCGCTAAAGAATAACAGATCATCGTTCAAAATTGTAGGCATCTTTTTCGATCTATACTCTTACCCGGTGCAAAATTTCGTGACTATTGATGTATAATTGCGACTTCTAGCGAGTTTATTATTACACTACAAACAAATAACAGAATATATTAGGCTGTAACTCTGTTATCTGATCATGCACTCCAAAATAATTGGCATCAATTGAAAGGTCAAGCGTTCCACTTTCAATTGAACGAGGGCGGTTCGGAAACTTCTTAGCCTATCAATGAAAGAGAATAGTTAGTTTTTCAAAAATATTTTTATTTTTCAATATAATCTCCTGAAACTTCAATACACTTAGTCCAACGCTTTTCTAGCAATTCTATCCCTTGATTAAAATAGTTTTCCTCAAGGTCTTCAAAATAGTGGTTTACAACTGAAATTGCATCTTCATTTGAGGTAAAACGCTTGCCAGCACGGAATTTTTTTGGATTTGGGAACAAGTAAAAGTCAATGGGAGCTAAATCAGGAGAATAAGGTGGGTGGTCAAGCAACTAGTTGATGTTCGTTCTTGTGCGCTGGTGCGTTGTCTTGATGAAAAATTATTTTTTGTGTTGTAAGCCAGGACATTTTTCTCGAATTTGTACATTTAATTGATCCAAAAGGTTGCAATAGTACTCTGAATTTATTGTTTTACCCTTTTGCAGATAGTCAATCAATAAAATACCTTTGAAGTCCCAAAAAACCGTTGCCATAACACTACCAGCCGATTGAACTGTTTTTTGCTTTCTTTTATTCGTCGTCTGTTGTTCGTTTCTGTTGTTGTTGCTGTTTTTGGACGTCCACTAAGTGGTTCATCTTCAGTGCTTGTACGACCACGTTTAAATTCAGCAACCCAAGTTTTTACTGTTGCATATGAAGGAGCACTTTCACCTAACACATTCACCATATCATTATGAATTTCTTGTCCCGATAAACCTTTTTTATGTAAATATTTAATGACAGCACGCATTTCTAATTTTTCCATTGTAAAAAAATTGCGGATGCGTCTTTTTTGAACACCTGTTTCTATTTGAAGTAGTTGCCAGATCGAAACAAAATTTAACATGTGTTCATAACAGAGATGGAAGTTTCCAAAACACTTAACTTTTTTCTGTTTATAGCGCGCTTTTTGTGCTAGGCTACGAAGTTTCCGAACTGCCCTCGTATCTCACTTGTCCGGAATGTCACTTCCAGGAATTAAGATATAAGCTGTATATTAAAATTTTCACAATTTTCACACAAAAGTTTTGGTCCATTTAACCCTTTAAATATTATCCGATCATCATCTCAAATTGCAAGCTTCTCCTTTGTGATATACTCTTACCTTATTTAAAATTACGCGTTGATCGGACTAATATTGAGACCTACAGAGCCGCTAGAAAAATGGATAAATATTATGTTTTTAGTCCATTTCACCCACTAAATATTTCACGATCATCACCAATAAGAATAGGGATCTTTTCTGATCTGAACCCGACCTCCATACAAAATTTCGTGACGATCGGTCCATAATTGCGGCCTGGAGCGTGTTTACAATTTGTAATGGACAGACGGACGGACGGACACTCTTCTCAAAATCGCTTTGTTTCGTCGAGATATGAAGATTGGTATACCACATTGGGGGTCTCCGACGAATATTTCGCGGTGTTACATGAATTTTTACCAAAACAAACTTATAATACCCTTTTCCACATTGTGGTATAGGGTATAAATATGTACGTAATCTAAACTTTTGTAAGAGAAAATATTTTTCAAATTTTTTTGTGAGTTAGTTGAAGAATATGTAAGAAAATTAAGTCGGAGTTATTCTTCTATTTCAGTTAAATTTCACGCAAAAAATCAGGTTTTTTATTCTAATCACTTCTCGAGTACACGCTAACATCTAACGTTCAAATAAATGTTGGGTTCCTTTGAATGCGGTATAATCTTCAAATAAAACTGTATCGTTTGAAATGCGTGTAAATCGAGAAATCCTCAAAATCGCTACATGCGCATGCGGTTTATTAATACCGCGAATTCTTCTCTTTGTATTAAGTCTTCTTTGGTTCCATATGATATTTGTCGGTATAGATTCACGTCTTAGTATAGCCCCCATAGAGCGGTACCTTCATATTCCCGGCAATTTGAAGGTTGTGGCCTCCACATTCCACCGAAATGGCTAAAATTTGATATTTGGTCTTCATTTGGTGTATTAAACATTCCATATTAAATTTGTCGGTATAGGTCCATGTCTTCATATAGCCCCCATAGAACGGTATGGTCGGTATAGGTCCATGCCTTCATATAGCCCCTATAGAATGGTACCACCCGATTTTCGGGTTTTTGAAGGTTTTATCCTCATCATCTCACCGAAATGGCTGATAGTTAGTCTTTATTGGAGGTATAAAATTTTCTCCTAGAAATTTGTCAGTATAGGTCCACGCTTTCCTATAGCCCCCATAAAACGGAACCTCCCGATTTATGTATTTTGAAGGTTGTGGCCACAGCAACCCACCGAAAATCCAAAATTGCTGAAATCTGGTATTTAGTCTTTATTGGAGGTAAAAACTTTTTTTGACTGAAATTCGTCGATTCGAACGATACTTCCCGATATTTATAATTCTGAAGACAGAAATTTTTTATTTAATCTTCCATGGGGTTATAAAATATTCCAGAAGAGAATTATCAGTATAGGTCCACGGGTATATCATCCATAGAAGCTTTCGTTATACCCTCAGCCTTTAGGCTAAAGAGGGTATTTACACTTTGATACGACCAAAAATGTGCCTCATAGAAATAATGGTTTTAGACCCCAAGTATGTTTGTACGATATCCGTTTCAGACAATCAATCAATTCGGTTCAAATTTTGGATATCGAAATATTTTGTCCAGATTCGATTTAAGTTCGAAGATGGGCCATATAGGTCCACTCCTTCAGGTACCTCCCCCACAATGGTTCAAAAATTGTCGCAAAACTTGTGCGCACGATAACTCTTGTAGGGAATAACCGATTTGGTCCATACTTTGCACATCGTGTAATTTCTACCTAAATTAGATGAGGTTCCAATATGGACTCAATCGGTCCACTCCTTCGGGTACTTCCCACACAAAATTTCGGAAGAGTTCAGTTTAGGACCTGGTCTCGAATCGCTTTGATTTTTGTTTACGCAAGTTGTATTCGCTGTCCTCTATATGAGGCTGTCATTTTTATTAGGGGCAAGTCCATACTTTCTGAGAAAATAGCCTGAAAGTTACAAAAAAACCCTCTGACACCGTGTGTAATGGTTGGAGCGCAATATAACTCTCGAACGGATCTGCCGATTCGGTCCAAAATTTGGCTTTCGTAATATTTTGTCCAAACTTAGTTCAAGTTCAAAGATGGATTATATCGGTCCACTGCTTCCGGTACCTCCCCCGCAAAAGTTCGAAAATGTTCGGAAAATTGTTGCGTACGATAACTCTTGAAGGAAGTAACCGATTTGGTCCATACATTGCACATTATGAAATTTCTACCAGACTTAGATGAGGTTCTAATATGAACTCAATCGGTAAACTCCTTCGAGTACCTCCCACACAAAATTTCGGAAAAGTTCAGTTTAGGACCTGCCCTCGAATCGCCTTGGTTTTTGTTGTTACATCTTGTATTCACTGTCCCCTATACGAAGGTACAAGTTTCCTCAGGGGCAAGTCCATACTTCCTAAAAAAATAACCTGAAAGTTGAAAAACAAACTCTATGACACCATGTTTATGGGTGGAAGCGCAAGATAATTCTCGAACGGAAATGCCGATTCCGGCCAAAATTTGGCCTTCGTAATATTGTTTCCAAACTTAGTTTAAGTTCGTTAATAAGCCATATCGGTCCACTCCTTCAGGTACCTACCCCACAAAACTTAAAAAATAATGGGAAAAATTGTGCGCACGATAACTCTTGATGGGAGTGACCGATTTGGTCCATACTTTACACATTCTCATAATATCTACCAGATATAGATCAGGTTCGAATATGGACTATATTTTTCCACTCCATACCGTACCTCCCACACAAAATTAAGGATAAGTTCACTTTAAGACCTGCTATAGAATCACGTTGATTTTTGTTGAAGCAACTTGCATTCGCTGCCTCAATTAAGATGGTAAGAGTTGTTTCAGGGGCAAGTCCATACTTCTTGAGAAAATAGCCCGAAGGGTGTAAAAACCCCCTCTGGCAGCCCCAGGGTCTATGTCGGTCCATTCCTTTAAGTACCTTTTCCGCAAAATTTTTGAACTTTAATCCTAATCAACAATTGTGTCGTCGGTTCATACGACCAAAATTTTTAATACATAAGTTTTTTGTGAAAAAAAGTTTTTCAATTTGCACAGGCTGAGGGTAATCTCTGTCGGCAAAGCCGACTGATACTTTTTTACTTGTTTTGGTCCATTTCACCCGCTAAATATTTCTCGATCATCACCAATATGAATAGGGATCTATTCTGATCTGAACCCGACTTCCATACAAAATTTCGTGACGATCGGTCCATAATTGCGGCCTGGAGCGTGTTTACATTTTATAATGGACAGGCGGACGGACGGACAGACACACATCTCAAAATCGCTTTATCTCGCCGAGATATGAAGATTAGTATACCACATTGGGGGTCTCCGACGAATATTTCGCGGTGTTACATGAACTTTTACCAAAACAAACTTATAATACCCTTTTCCACATTGTGGTATAGGGTATAAATATGTACGTAATATAAACTTTTGTAAGAGAAAATATTTTTTTCAAATTTTTTTGTGAGTTGTTGAAGAATATGTAAGAAAATTAAGTCGGAGTTATTCTTCTATTTCAGTTAAATTTCACGCAAAAAATCAGGTTTTTTATTCTAATCACTTTTCAAGTACACGCTAACATCTACCGGAAGATATAGGTAACGTTCAAATAAATGTTGGGTTCCTTTGAATGCGGTATAATCTTCAAATAAAACTGTATCGTTTGGAATGCGTGTAAATCGAGAAATCCTCAAAATCGCTAGATGCGCGTGCGAATTCTTATAAGGCGAATTCAATAAGGCGAATTCTTCTCTTTTAATTTGTACACATTTGCCAGGATTTACTTTGGCCGCCAAGATGTAGCGTCGTCTGCAGCTTAGTGTGCAACAATCTGTATAACGCTTATAATTTGCACAAAGTGCATACACTTTTTATGCGCATCCGATTTCACTACCAATTGGAAAAATACATCGATCTAATCCTATTTCGATCAAATCCATCAAGAACCGTGGATGTAGCATCACACACTATTTTTGGGATAAATCGGATACAGCTCCCATGCCACTTAATTTTTTAAACCGCTGTTTTCGCAAAAACGCAAGTGATGTGTCAGTTTCTTCATTGAAAAGGAAACGTTCCACAGAAAACGCGATTAAATCCGCGATATTTTCAAAAACATTTTACGCACATTTTTCGGTTTTTGCAGTTGCTTTTTTCGCCGTTCTAGTGGATGGATTTTCACGATCTATGATTTATATGATGCGGACCGCCGAAAAACTAAAATATCGCGGGGTACCAGCACACTCAAAAGGATATTGTAAATACTGTACCCAAAAAATATGTTTTTTTTAGAAAAAATATCGCACTAAATTTTGGCCTTTGACAGTCGATTACTCTGCTGCTGTGTAGGCTACATAGCCAATATACATATCGACACCTCCAAATAATAGTATGCTAAGTCTAAAAAGTGAGTTTTGCAGGAGAAGCTCTCAAAGTTTGGAAATTTTTTATGAACTTCAGTACTATGCTAAGTCAATATTTGTTTATAACATCTGTTCGGATTGACCGATCATTACCAAAATTAGACAGAATTTAAGTTAAAGGACGTTCGACACCTCCAAATAATAGTTTGCTAATTCTGAAAAGCGAGTTTTGCTGGACAAGCTCTAAAAGTTTGGAAATTTCTTTGACCTTCAGTACTATGCTAAGTAAATATTTGTTTATAACTTCTGTTCGGATTGTCCGATCATTACCAAAATTTGACAGAATTTAAGTTAAAGGACGTTAAATATAAAAATGTAAAGAACTTGAAAACATGCTAAGTCGACTTAGCATACTATTGTTTGGAGGCGTCGATATCAAATTATGCGTAATTGCGAGTAATTTAATCCTATTAATTGCTTTTTGAAATCCTCGAATGCGCGTTCCAGTTAAATTAAAAATACGAAAAACACCTAAAATCCGACTTCAAAATGTCAGCATGCATAAAAGGTGGAAACAGTAGAAATTTCAAAAACTGATACATTAGAAGTGTAATCTTCATTTTGTATTCTTCTACTTTTGCTTTGGACATATATCCGTCATTTGAACGGTTTAATCAGCAATCATATAGTAACGCAAAAACCTCGCTAGCTTCAACGTTTTTTTCCTATTTTTATTCATTTACGCGGTCATAACTTCCACGCAAATTAAATTATTTTGACAAATTTTTGAGCTTTCTTCAACAACACTTGAATTGATCTAGCTATGGTCATAGTTACTGGTAAATTGCAATAGTTCGAGTATTATAATAGTGCAAACCTTGGCTTCATGGAAACTAAATTTTTTTGATATTCACTCATATATTCTTAATCAGGGTATAACCATGTCCGTCTATCCGTCCGTTGTGGCCTCAATATTCCATCGAAATGGGTGAAATTTTGTATTAGGTCTTCTTTGGTTCCATACGATATTTATTGGTATAGATCCACGTCTTAGTATAGCCCCCGTAGAGCGATACCTCCATATTCCCGGCAATTTGAAGGTTGTGGCCTCCACATTCCACCGAAATGGCTAAAATTTGATAGTTGGTCTTCATTTGGTGTATTAAACATTCCATATTAAATTTGTCGGTATAGGTCCATGCCTTCATATAGCCCCCATAGAACGGTATGGTCGGTATAGGTCCATGCCTTCATATAGCCCCTATAGAAAGGTACCACCCGATTTTTGGGTTTTTGAAGGTTTTATCCTCATCATTTCACCGAAATGGCTGGTAGTTAGTCTTTATTGGAGGTATAGAACTTTCTCGTAGAAATTTGTCGGTATAGGTCCACGCCTTCATATAGCCTCCATAGAACGGTACCTCCCGATTTTAGGTATTTTGAAGGTTGTGGCCACAGCAAACCACCGAAATAGTTGAAATTTGGTATTTAGTCTGTGTTGGAGGTAAAAACATTTCTGACTGAAATTCTTCGGTATCGAATCGTGGACCTAGATTCGATATAGCCCCCATAGAACGGTACTTTCCGATTTTTATAATTCTGAAGGTTGCGACGTCAATAACCCGCCAAAAGACAGAATTTTGTTATTTAGTCTTTCCTACGGTTATAAAATATTCCATAAGAGAATTATCAGTATAGGTCCGCGGATATATCCACCATAGAAGCGTACCTCTTGATTTCCGGTATTTTGAAGGTTTTACCAAAATATCGGAAATTTCGTATTTGGTCTTCTTTGAGTCCAAAAACTTTCCGCCCAAAATTTGTGGTTATAGAGCGACGTTTTTATATAAGCCCCATGGAAGGTACCTTCCCGAATTTAGGTATTTTGAAGTTTGGCCACATTGTTTTACCGAACTTGCTGAAATTTGTTATGTAGTCTTCTTCGAACTTTTTGGACAATAGCCGTAGACTATCTCCGATTTTTCACATACAATATCAGGAACCTATGATTTATCCTGATGACGTTATTTTAGTTTATAGTACTAAAATACGTAATTTTTCAAAGTCCGATCTGGATTATCAATATTTTCCCTATATATATTCACCATAGATATTTCAAAAACAGTTTGGATCGAGCACACATAATCTTCTGAAAGAATTTATTATGAAAAACCATCAATAAAATATATGTTGTGGCCTCAGATAAAGAAAATGTGAATAAAAGCGGTAGAATATGGTCCTAAATCATATACAAAAAGCGAAAGCTTTTGGAGATGTTAAATATTGTAGCAACAAATTTCTTTTGTTCAAAGACTAATAATGAAATTTGATTTGGAACATTTCTTCTTTTGACTTAACCCCCAAAAAGTGTGGTATTTTAAGAGATGTTGGCTCAGTATGGAATATATTTTAATTAAGAGTCTAAAAGCTTAACAAATAATTTCCACATATAATATCTAATTTTGTAACGTCATTTTCTGAACAAAGTATTTTACTCAGATATCTAGTTTGTTCTAGGAATTACAATGAAATTTTGAGTAGAATATTTCTTCTTTTAACACCTTTCGTCTAGAACTAAATTTAATGTTACTTTCATTCATCAACTCGAAGAAAGAACAAAACAAATTTATTCAAAAACATGTAAAAAAGTATCAGTCGGCTTTGCCGACAGAGATACTGTGGTGTGAAAAATAATAAGGACACTTCAATCCATAACCAAGATTACATTGAAAACTGACTAAAAAGTGAAAATTACATTAGCTTATAAAATTTATTGTTTTCTTAAAATGTTAAGAAAAGTATTATAAAAATATTTTGATTGCTTGTAACCATATTTTATTTATCATTTATATTTTATGCGAATTGTCGTAGTTTGGTGTGTGAAAAATAATAAGGGCACTTCTTGACTTCTTTTAATAAGGACCAAACTTGAAAGAAATTAAAGCAGGTTTTCACTAAATAAAGGTAGATAAAGTGTTTCAGTGTTATTAATATTTTGTAGACGATCCTTTGTTTTCTAAAACGGAAGCGCATCGTCTGGGCATCGAGTCGACCAAATTTTGGCACTTCTCTACTGGTATCGCGTCCTACGCAACCTGTATAAGTTGCCAAAGGTCGCCATAATTTGATGGACACTTTCCCCTGCTTGATTTTTTAACTTCATTCCACAACATTTTTCAATCGGGTTCAAATCAAGGGATTGTATGGGCCATTCTAACAACTTAACATAATTATCCTGGAACACCATTTTTTCATTTTGCCGTCATTTTTGTGTCTTCAACCTTGCTGAAGAGTCATTTGAGAGGCACACCCCCTTCAGCATACGGAAGAATCATATTTTTCAAAATTTCAATGTAATCTGGTGATTTCAAAAACACTTTGAATACTGTATAGAGACCCCACATCATAGTAAGAAAATGAGCCCCACACCATGCTGTTACATCTGCCATATTTAGCCGCCTTCAGAGTATATTTTGGGTTATATTATTGATTTTTAGGTCTTCAACCCTGATAAACTCCTCTATCGGAACAAAAAAATATATTTGGTTTCATCAGACCAAAGAATGGTACGCAATTTTTCTTAGACCAAGCGATGTGATTTCCAGCAACCTGTTTTATTTGCTGAATATTTTTATACCCTACACCACTACGAGGGAAGTGTATACTTTTTCGATCAAAATTATACTTTTCTGACACTGTGAGCTCTAATGTGGCCACCACAGAGTGTTTTTGGAGTTGTTGATGTGTCAAAATTAATATTTAAGTAGTTTTTTATTTGTAAAGATGTGGTAAAAGGATATTTTTTAATCATCGAATAACGCATTTATTATTACAGGTGAAATTTTTGGATTTCTGCTACGACTTTTATCTTTGAAGTTCACTTAGCTGCATCCTCCACCATTGTTTTTAAAGATTCTATGCTATTTCTGTAATTTTTCTGTATGAATTTCCTTCTTTATGTAAACATTTAATGATTTCTCGAGTAGCGTGATAACAATGCGTATTTTTACCCATATTTGCAAAGAAAAACTAAAAAATACCGGTAGATTTAACATTTATTGAATAGAAATTAATTAATTTTAAACTTTTACTTACAGGAAAGAATCACAAAAAAATAATATTAATTTATTTTTACTAAAACGAAAAACTGTCCTTATTATTTTTCACAGCAGAAATCACGGATTTTTCGAAAAATATTTGTTTTGTATAAAAACTAAACAGAAAGAAAACAAAATCGTAACGGGATTTCTTACTGCAATACATGTACATTTTCAAAAACAAATTTCCATCGCAAATTCTTCCATTTTACACATTTTAGGAGCGACGAAAAGTTGTGAATGTCACTGTCCTTATTATTTTTCACACCACTGTATACCCTCAGCCTGTGTACATTGAAATATTTTTTGTTCCCAAAATACGTATGTATTTAGGGGGTTTTACAAATTTTGGCCGTTTGAACCTACAAAAATGTTGATTAGGATTAAAGATTAAAAGTTTTGCGGAGGAGATACTAAAAGGAATAGGACGACATTGACCGTTATGGAAGTGGATCTCCAGCCACAACATATGGTGCCATAGGGGGTTTTTACACTCTTCGGGCTGTTTGCTCAAGAAGTATGGACTTGCCCTAAAAAATCTTTTACCATCGTAATTGAGGCAGCGAATGCAAGTTGCTTCAACAAAAATCAAAGTGATTCGATATCAGGTCTTAAAGTGAACTTATCCGAAATTTTGTGTGGGAGGTACCCGAAGGATTGGACCTATTGAGACTATATTGAAACTTCACATTACTCTGGTAGAAAGTTTACGCTATACAAAGTATGGACCAAATCGGTCACTCCCTTTAAGAGTTATAGTGCGCACAAACTTTCCGAACATTTTCGAACTTTTGTGGGGGAGGTACCTGAAGGAGCGGACCGATAGAGCCCATCTTCGAATTTAAACTATGTTTTGATAAAATATTACGAAGGCCAAATTTTAGACCGAATGGACAGATCCCTTGGAGGGTTATCTTGCGCTCCAACCAATACACAAGGTGTCATAGAGGCTTTTTGCACCTTTCCGGCCATTTTCTCAGGAAGTATGGATTTGCACCTGAAGAAACTTGTACCCTCGTATGGGGGGAAGTGAATACAAGTTGTTGCAACAAAAATCAAAGCGATTCGAGAGATGGTCCTAAACTGAACTTTTCCGAAATTTTGTGTGGGAGGTACCCGAAGGAGTAGACCTATTGAGACCATATTGAAACCTCACATTACTCTGGTAGAAAGTTTAAGCTATACAAAGTATGGACCAAATCGGTCATTCCCTTCAAGAGTTATCATGTCCACAAATTTTCCGAACATTTTCAAACTTTTGTGGGGGAGATACCTGAAGGAGTGGACCTATATGGCCCATCTTCGAACTTAAATCAAATCTGGATAAAATATTCCGATACCCAAAATTTGAACCGAATCGATTGATCCGTTCGAGAGTTATCGTGCGCACCAGCCAGCCAGACAGACGGACAGACAGACGGACGGATATTGCTAGATCTACTCAAAATTGTCTGAAACGGATATCGTACAAACATACTTGGGGTCTAAAACCATTATTTCGATGAGGCACATCTTTTGTCGTATCAAAGTGTAAATACCCTCTTTAGCCTAAAGGCTGAGGGTATAAAAAAATATTTGGGTGTTTTGTTGGCAAACTTGATGTATATATTTTCTTGGTACACTCCACGTCAGTAGAATAGAACACCTAAATTTTTGTTAATGTTAGCGTATTTATCCCAAAACGAATGAATCTATGATTTTAATCTTGTAGGGATTTAAAGCCTATGATGTTCCGTATTAAACACAGAAAAAATTATGTTTCTAGCTTTTCGCGAAATGATTTTCTGATCATTTTTCCGATAGTACTATGAAAAATAGGCATTTATTTTCGGTCATCAGGATAGAACATTCATTTTATTTTCGCGAATTGTGGAGATATTAACGCCGAATTTTCCTTCAGTCGATAAAGCGGGGCTTTCTAATCATTTTTCACCAATAAAACCATATAAATAATTCCGCGGACGCCGAAATAACAGCGTAAACGGGTTTAAATTGACAGATAATAGAAATATCTCGGAATATCAATAAGAGTCGCGCAGCTATGTCTTGTTTCTTCACAATAAGATAGAATATGACACTGACAACATCGACGGATACAATCGAGTGCTTCGGATGCTGAAAAGATGGAACATTTTCAAAATAAGTATGAAAAACGTCAAAGTTTCTTATAAAAACCTTGATTTTTTCTTCAATAAAATGATTTTTCATAGGCTTTAAATCCCTACAAGATTAAAATCATAGATTCATTCGTTTTGGGATAAATACGCTAACATTAACAAAAATTTAGGTGTTCTATTCTACTGACGTGGAGTGTATATATTGCAAATACATATTTCATTTATTCGGCGACTTATTTTGAAATTGAACATCTTCTATCTAAAATGAAGTTTTGTGGGACAAAACTTAATAAACTCAGATAAAGTACAACATTAACCCTAAAACGTGATTTTACTTTTGGCAGATTCCTGACGTTTAGGTACGATTTGGAGTTTCGGTGTATTCGGGGACCTATAGTAAAATTTTATGACAAATAATTTTGTAGCATATTTTGAACTGATACGATCACATTTTAAAGGAGTTTTTAAACGTATAACGTATAAAAAGATACACCGCATTGTTGTCAGTAATATTGCCAAAGTCACTTTATACCTAAAATGCAAGGATTCCAAGGAATCCGATGTCGAATATTTCAAAACCTGTAGAAATGGGCGGAACTTGCCACGCCTATTTAGTTTACTTCCCGACGTAAACTTTCAAAACGCCGATGCACGTGTCTTCTTTTTTTTCGGTCCTCTTCTTTCGGTCCTTTTTGTGTTGTACAGTGTTATTTTCCATCCCTTATCATTTTAACACTTTGTTCATACATACCACTGTCTGACTTTGAACTTGGTCCAAAAATAACTGCGACACCATTCTCTATAAGACGGTTCGCTGAAATATAATTAACGAAAATTAATTTACATATATTCAAGAATTCTTTGCATATTTAAAATCATTTACACACCTTTATTTTCCAATATAGCCGAATTATCAGCTTCGTAAAGTTTCTCAATCACTGGTACTAATTTAAAGTTCACTTCATTTTGATTGTTAATAACATTTATTGTTGTCACAAACGATTCTTCAATTTCATATTCATCGTCATAGAATAATGCACCTTTGAAAGAAGAAAAAAATTAATATATATTTAATTTTCTAAAAAAGAATTCTTTTTACCAATATTAATATTTTCAATTTGTTGTGAGTTGTTAATAAATAACACTGTAATAAGAAGTACACTCAATATGAAAATATTTTTCATTTTGTTCTTATTTGCATTACAAGTTTTTTGTTGTTTAGAAATTTGTCTATATGTATGTGCTTGAATATTAATGTCGCTTTTCACATATGAAAACTATTTATATACACATATCGTGAACAAATTCTTCCCACCAGCACACAACAGAATCTCATACCTAACTAAATATGAATTTGACAGTTGGGAAAAGAATTTTGGAAAATATTTTTCATAAGAGAAAAAGAAAATATTCTCTGGCATTTAGCGACAATATTTTTGCTCATTTCGCTCTTAAAGAATTATTATATTTTTATTAATATCAGAGAAGAACATATGGAAAACATTATAAATGAGAGCAGAGTTCATATTTTTTTTATCAGCTGAACTTAGTATCCAGTATGATGTGTGCAACAACCAGGGGTTTGGAGTCGAGGTATTTTTGGGTCGACTCCGACTCCAGACCATTTTTTTTCACAACTCCGGCTCCGACTCGGGATCGACTTCGAGAGTAAATTCTTATACCGCTAAAAATTAATAAAATGTGCACAAATTTTTAACTTTTTCATATATTTGGGCCCATATAGGTTAATCTATTGGTTTTTCCTAACATATTCTTTAGAAAGGGCATTCGTTCGTATATAGTACTTAACTACTGAACATAAGTATGAAGTAAAATCCATATCTATATTGTTTCTACTGAATCTTACATTGGAAATAGCAACGAAATACAAGTTAGAAATTGTTTGTCCGTTTTGCCCTTTTTTGCACGAGAATATTCTGGGAGGAACTTTTCTTCATGAGAAAATATCTCTTGTGCCTGACATTGAAAATGTAACATGAACATTTTTTAAATTTCAGGAGAGAGAAGAGGTGAAGAAGATAACATTATCCCTTCCTACCCATAAGCTCAAAACATTTTTATGAAAATGTTCATAGTCTGGCACAAGACTATGTGAAAAATGAAGGGGCAATGCAAATCATAAAAACTACGTGCATTAAAAATTATAAGCAATTCATGACCAGGTTTTAAAATGGATATAAGCCAACAGTTTAGAGAGGTGACCCCCAGTTAAAAAGCCATTTTTTCATGATTTTTCCTAGAAAACTACGAAACTTTTGTGACAGATTTTTCCCTTCATCTGGAAGAGCATAACTTTATCTGCTTCCTAAATTTTTTGTTGACAAATATTAAGAAGTTTTGCGCAAACGACCGTCTACGAAACCCTTTTAATACACTGTGCAACATTTTTGAGCCAATCCCGTGCAAACAACTTCTGTCCAGAATTTTATGAAAGTAGAGGACCAATAGGCAAAAACCATATTTGGGTTTTGTTTTCTTAGATCGGGTTCGGTTTTTATGGCCTCATCTAAACATGGTTAAAGATCGAATTTTTAAAACAAATCGGGGCTGTATCTCTGAAACCAATACGAATCTTGTTTTGACATCTGCAGCAAACTTGTAGATAAGAGCAAGAAGAAAATATTTGGAGGAATAGTGAACTCGAAAAACTGCATTTATTACCTCAAATATTATAATATATCTAAAAGTTCTATCATTTGTGTATATTTCACAGCGTATCTTTTGGGAAAATATGTAATACACAACTATTCAGAACATTATATTGTTGTAAAATGCCTCTATCGCCTAGTTTATAGCAAATTTTCAACAACAATTTGGTAAATATTTCAATAATTTATTGAAATCCCCAACATGGGAATAAACAGCCTGTGTGAACATTGTTTGAAATAAATTTTGTAAAAGGTATGTTATGAAATACCCCTTAAACAACGTGAAATAACATTTTTAGAGTTTCGGTTCGTGCTGAAGAATTGATGATCACATTATTTGGAACATTTTTTGAATGGTTACTTGTTTCAACTTCCAACAGATTAGTTGTTACTGACCAAAATTTTAGAAATTATGTAAACTTTTCTTTATTTTAACGAGTTTGATGCGCTAGATGCAGCTTTTCCTAGTTCATCTGTTTGACACATAAGTTCTACTACTTTAGGGCTACAATATTGCTGAAGACTGCAAAGCAAAATTCTTATTAGTTTCGGAGATAAAGGTCCCATCACTGGAAAAAGGCTCATTTTAGGTCAGTTTTGATGAGGCCATAAAAGCTAAACCCGATCTAAGAACACAAAACCCAATTAAGGTTTTTATAGTCTCAATATGTGCTTTCAGAAAATGCTCATTAGAAGTTGTTTGCATTTCCACTGTTGCACAGTGATATTAAAGGGTACCAATTCTAGCTCGAAAACTAGTAATCCGATTGTCATATATTTTGTGTGGGCTTAACAAGGACATCAAAATCCAGTCATTCATCGCTCTATTTTGTGTAAAATATTAGGTTTTACGGAAATGGTGGACAGAAGATGGCATTTAAATTTTTGGCTTTGAAACGAACAAAAAATATTTGAAAATTAAGGAGTTACTGAACACAAAAAAATAAATTCTTCATAAATTTTTTAGAACACATCTACCAAACCTTCAGCTACTTTTGAATTTTTTTTGAAAGGTATTAGATATTGTGGGTTTTTAATGTAGATTTTCATGTAGAAAATCTACTTACTTACTTAGCTGGCCCATTACAGAACATTTGTTCTATAGGCCGTACTAAGAAGAGATCTCCATTCCTCTCTATTTGTTGCTTCGCACTCTGGAATACCGCGCCTTGTCATCTCATCATCCACTTATTTGCGCCATCTATTCCTTGGCCTGCCAATTCTGCGTGCACCACCAAGCGGTCCGTATTTATACGCCTTTTTAGCTGGTTCATCATCGCTCATTCTTATGATATGGCCTAGCCAACACAATCGCTGCATCTCGATACGATTAACAATATTGATGTCGTTGTATAGCAGATACAGCTCGTGGTTCATGCGACGTCGATATTCACCGTCAACGCAGATTGGTCCGTAGATCTTTCGAAGATTTTTTCTCTCAAACACACCAAGCCCTGCCATGTCTGCTTGCGCAAGTATCCTGGCTTCGGAGCCATACATCAGCACGGGTAGTATCAGTGTTTTGTAGAGCGTTATTTTTGTTTGACGAGATGTGGCTTTGTTTTTAAACTGCTTACTTAAACCAAAGTAGCATCTGTTGGCCAATACAATTCTTCTTTTTATTTCACAACTGATGTCGTTTGTTGTGTTTACGGAGGTGCCGGGGTAGACGAAGTCTTTTACTACCTCAATATTATAGGAACCAACTTCCACAGTCGGTCCGAACTCAATGGACTCATTGCGCGTCGACACCATCAACTTGGTCTTCTCACCGTTTGCCGCCAGACCCACTTTAGCCGATTCTCATTCGACCTTTATAAAGGTATCAGTTACTTCTTTTACTGATCGGCCCATGATGTCTATAACATCAGCATAAGCAAGTAACATGTGACTATTGGTGTAGATTGTGCCACTTCTTTTGACGTTTGCCTCTCGAATAACCTTTTCTAGCAGGATGTTGAAGAGGTCACACGAAAGTCTGTCTCCTTGTCTGAAACCTCTTTTGGTACCAAACTCTTCGGAGAGGTTTTTTCCTATTTTAACTGAGGACCTCGTGTCAGTTAAAGTCATTTTGCAAAGCCGGATGAGCTTTGCGGGTATACCAAATTCAGACATGGCTTGGAATACCTTTGAACGCAGCGGGCTGTCGAAGGCTGCTTTATAATCGACAAAAAGGTGGTAGGTGTCGATCTGCATCTCTTGGGTCTTCTCCAGGATTTGCCGCAGGGTAAATATCTGGTCAATGGTGGACTTGCCAGGTCTAAAGCCGCATTGGTATGGTCCAATTATCTCGCACAATATCCCTGACACGATCTTGTAGGCAATAGGGAGTAGACTTATGCCCCTATAGTTAGAGCATACAGTCTTATCTCCCTTCTTGTGGACGGGGCACAGGATACTCAGGTTCCAATCGTCGGGTACTCGTTCTTCCTGCCAGATGGTGCTAACTAGCTGATGAATACACCTTATCAGCGTGTCGCTTCCGGTTTCGAACAGCTCGGCTCGTAAGCCATCGGCCCCTGCTGCCTTATTATTCTTCAGCCGATCTATTGCTGTCTTTACCTCATCTTGGCTGGGCGGTATACATTCAATACCATCTTCTGGGATTGGGACTGTGGTATCTTCGTCGTCTTTGCTGCTATTGGATAGCAACAGATTTGAAAAATGTTCTTTCCATATCCTGAGTACACTATCTGTATCAGTTAACAAATTACCTTGCTGGTCTCTACAGGAGGATGTGGCTGTACCAAAGCCATCAGTTTGATGTTTGACTCTTTGGTAGAATTTTCGGACTTCATTCTGGCTCCTGTACATCTCGATTTTTTCACACTCCCGCTTTTCCATATCTCTCTTTTTCCTGCGGAAAAGACGCTTCTCCTCTCTCCTTTTCTCCCTGTATCTCTCTCGTGCGCTACGCGTTGCTACGGATTGTAAAGTTGCCGCATTTTTCTCTTCGGTAGCAGCACGACACTCCTGGTCACACCATGGATTCCTTTGTGGAGATCTCTGGTATCCAAGTATGGATTTTTCGGCTGTTTGCATGGAGTGGGCAATGCTTTGCCATTGCGCTGATATGTTTTCGGGATGAGGAGTGCTTTGATTAAGCAATTGGGCTAGTTGAGTGGAATATGGTGTGGCTATCTGTTGTGATTGCAGCTTACCGATGTCTAACTTTCGTGTTGTGTCTGTTCGTACTTTGTTTGCTAAGCGGGTGCGTACCTTTGCTGCAACAAGGTAGTGGTCCGAATCAATGTTTGCGCCTCGGAACGATCGTACATCCAACACGCTTGATGAATGTATTTCATCTATCACAACATGATCAATTTGGTTTCTTGTTTTCCGATCTGGAGACAGCCAGGTGCCCTTATGAATATCGAGATGATTAAATCTGGTACTGCTAACTACCATGTTTTTTGCAGCTGCAAAGTCTATCAGCCTCATACCATTGTCAGATGTTTCACTGTGGAGACTGAATTTCTCGACTGTTGGGCCAAAGATATTCTCCTTTCCAATTTTGGCATTAAAATCGCCTAGAATGATTTTAATGTCATGGGCAGGGCAACGGTCATATGTTTCTTCTAAGCGCTCGTAAAATATATCTTTGGTCTGTTCGTCCTTTCCTTCAATGGGAGCATGAGCGCAAATAAAGCTGATGTTGAAAAATTTAGCTTTTATTCGAATTGCAGCAAGTCTTTCATTCGCTGGGGTGAAGCTGGATACCAGATGTTTTAGTCTCCGACTAACTACGAATCCACAAAAAAACTCATGCTTTACGTCATGGCAGCTATAATACAGTGCGTCACCTTTAGGTGTTGTTGTGACGCCTTTCCCAATCCATCGTGTTTCCTGTATGGCAGTAATATCGGTCTTGTACTTTTCAAGTACGTCTGCCAATGCGAAGACTGCACCTTCTCTATAAAGAGTGCGAACATTCCAGGTGCAGATTCGCAGATCATGGTCCTTAAAACGTTTGCGGGGTTCGTCAACTTTAGAGGGGTTTGTTTTTCTTTTCTTTCGTTTTTTCATAGTAGGCTGTTTTTTCTAGGGGAGGGTTACTAACCCGACGCCCAAACCCAAGTTTTTAACGTTCTTATGGGTGAACGCGCGGCACATGTTAGCTCACTACCTTTAACGGGTGTTAAAGGCAGTTCCCCAGGTGACACCACGGGGAGGTCAGTGTCCACTTGGGATGAAAGAGAGCCCAGGATAAATCCTGGGCTTTGCCATGTTAAAACCGGTCAGGGCCGTTGCTTGGTATCTTCCATCTTCTACGTCACCCCATGTAGAAAATCTGATCTTGTGTTTATTGTTCAGTTCAAGAACAAAAAGGAATTAGAAGGAACTGAGCTAGAATTACAAAATAATCTACAAAAGGATTCTTCATTATATTTATCTTAAAATATTTCATCTCAAAATGATGGAACAATATCGCCAAACAAAGATATCAAACTACTTACTCAAGCATAATTGGGGTCTTTGGAGTTCTGAATATATTTAATAGGGGCTTTCATTCCCAACATATATTTTCTACCCCTAAACACTGTTTCTACCCCTAACACAGTAGACAGCTGAATCCTATGCAAATGCATATATGGTTAGGATGGTCGTAGAGAAAATCTGATTAGACAGAAACTAGTTTTATCACAAAATAAAACGAATTAGGCCCAGAAATTTTTGCATATTTTGCATATCGTGCATATTTTGACATATCTATATATATAAATGAGCTTGGTGATAAGGTACCGACTGACTGACTGACTCATCATCAACGCCCAGCCAAAAACGGCAAATGATGTTGATGCAAATGAACGAGATAAGGCCGGGTTTTAGAAAATTCGTCCTGGAACCACAAAAAATAACAACAACAAAAATCCTTATTTTTCATTACTATTACGTACTTATTCACTTAGTTGGCCCTCTGCAGGACATGTGCCAAATTAACAATGCTATAACTTCTTGATACCGTAAACGATCACACATAATTTCAAATGTTGTAGTTTACTTCTAGGCGCACTTATTTTATCGTAAACCACTGAATAATAGAAAGACAAAGACAAACCGATCCTGATTTTGTTTTCACATAACAGGTGTCGCACAAAAGATTTTCATTCGTTAAAGTCCAGTTAGAAAAAATGATTACAAACGATGCATTTGTAAAAATTTTGATTTTCAATTTAAAATTAAAACAAAAATTCTTTCAATAAATAATGTTGGGTTTGTTGAACAACAACAACTAAAAAGTGTATGGACTTGACTTTTTGGTAATAACTAAATGTTTGCAAATCAATGAAAGTGCAATAAAATGGTGCATATTACCACGATTTATTTGCAATTAAGAATTTTATCGTATATGGAGATGTACAGTCATAACTATTCAATTTTCAACTTAAAACTCTGTAATTTGAAGAAATGGCTAAATTATTAATGAAATCAATAATAGGTCCCAAACCAGAGACAAAAGATTGGTTCTGTAATTGAAAACGATTTTGGAGTATGTGTGTTACATGAAAAGTATTATATAACAAGTATTCATCACGAAGGGTTAGGAAAAAGTTCTCTCGCCGCAAAATACAAAGGAACGAATCAGATTTGCTACTAAGAAGATTTCAAGCCCGTTAAAGTACTTTGAAGAGATGAAAATTATGTTGCACTATTACGACGGAACTCAAAAAATATGGCGCAACCCTCTCACAGCCCTGAAAAATAAAAATGCAATACATACTGCAAAGTTCGGAGAACTGTTAGGTTATGGTAAGGGCATAGACAAATGAAGTGTATAGACAAAGGATTACTCATGTTGACAGCACTCAAGTCAACAGACTCAAACCAAAATACTCAACATTTTTCGAAGTCGATTTTTGAGAAAAATTGCAAAATTTTCTTTTACATCTGAGGATGTCGATTCCGTCAAAAACTAACCCCATACAGTTTTTGTTAGAACAAAATGTTTTTAAAATTGTGTTTTTAATTGAGTTGTTCTGAAAACGAAATCGATGTTAACAAATGAATCGTATAGACAAAGGATTACTGATACGATTTGTTCCTAGGTTTTACCATTTTTGACAGAAGTTCAGGTCACAGTTTTAGGTTTTTTGTTAGGTTTTCGCGAGTTTGCTTGAAAACGGCATGTACTGTCAAAATGGGACTAAAAAAATCTTATAGCTGTGAAAATTTCGTAATTTTTTCCTAGGTTGTACCATTTTTGCGATATATAAGTTAAAGTAGGGAAATTGCAGTCATGACATTGTTTCATATGAAGACGATACAGTCAGTGAATTGTCCTAGTCTGAACATCTATATCTTAAAAATGGTAAAACCTACAAAAATATCATAAAGGATAATTTTGTAGAGAATTTTCGATGCTACAACAATTTCTTTATTCCATTTTGATAGGGCGTGAAAACCTAAAATCCCCCAAAAAATGTGAACTTTGACCGTGATTTATTTAAAAACCGCTTAGGCGATTTTTTTTATTCCCAGGTGTAAGCTCCTTTCATTTAATGTTGGTTCAAGAGCACCGCATCATGTTATATGCTGTTAACCGACCCAAACAAAAATACTCAACGTTTTTCGAAGGCGATTTAAAAAAAAATGCAATATTTTCATTTATACATTTATCTGAGGATGTAGATTTCGTCAAAAACTAACCACATACAGTTTTTGTTTGAACAAACTCTGATTACAATTGTATTTTAAATTCAGTTGTTCTGTCAACAAACTCAATGTTAATAAAATTGGTGAGAACAGTCCTTTGTCTATATAATCCGTTTTTCTGTGGCATGGGGTTGTATATAAAGCAAGGGCTTTGGTAACATTGAAAAATTATTAAATCGACAACGTCAAAATTGGGTTTTTGGACACTGAAAATTATAAATTATAATAAAAACTCTACCAATACAAGACAGTCTAGGCAGGCGTAAATCTTATTTACGTAGGACTTGGTTGTTATACAACTACAACGAAGACATCGACACTAAAGTCCAAATATTAACCCCATTGAAAATTTATGGGTTCATCTGAAGGAAGAATTCGGGAATAAGACTGCCCACTAATATGAGAGACTTAATAAAGATCAAGGGCACAAATACCAACAAAATATGACATTTCGAATTGTACTTTTTTTTTAAATCCCAGGAGTTTACAAGCTGTAATTGATACGCAAAGTAGGTATACGTTATATTAAGACCAACTTTTCCTGAAAGTCTCGATACGATAAATGTTATACAAATAACATTTACATAACTAAAACAGTCAAATATATACATTTTTCGCAGAATACTTTCTTCGGACATCCTCAATGTTCATGTGAAAAAGAATGACAAAAGTCGACCAATTCTAAATATGTACATACAAAATGTATATGCAAAGTTTTAACACATACATATGTAAAAACATATCGTGTAAAGTATCCATTACATATTTAAAATTACAACGAAAATAAATACATTTTTGCTCTGCAGAAAAATTGCAATTTTCAATACATTACTTTTCAGAGAAAAAAATCTGCGTTTTTGAATAATGGTTATTGAGTGATTATAGTATAGTAAATTTCTATTAACGCTGAATATTTTAAGACAAAATAATTAATTAATGGCCTGTTTGTTTAAGATGATTCGAAATCAAATCCATTCGAATTACTACCAACCAAACTCCTGTTGTTGTAGAAAATATTTGTTTGACTGAAAACAAACATGACTCATAAATTTTTATATATTTTTCAAAAAAAAAAGTTTGGTAGTAGTTTGAACGAATTTGTATATGTATTGTATTAATGAAACTGGCCATAAATCTTCTTATGATAAAGATTGTCGATTTGTTATACCCTACACCACAATGTGTTAAGGGGTATTATCAATTTGTGCATTTGTATGTAACATGCAAAAGAAAACGAAATAGGTCCAATGGTTCCTTTCGATGATCTACATAGCATCACATTCTGAGTCCATTTATACGTGCCCATCCATCCGTTAATGCACTTTTGTCGCATGTATTATCCTATCCGGGTTAAAATTTATGATGGTCGCAATTTTGACCAAAGGACTATAGCTATTGCTTTTGACGAGAATAGGTTGAGATTTAGATATAGCTCCCATATATTCTCGCGATTCCGTATATTCTATCCACCAAACAACTATTTTAAAACAAATGTGTAATGAAATCTGTTCAGTAGTGCGATTCACAAACTAATTTTGTGAGTTACCGACAAGTGTCGGTAAAATTAAAATGCTTATAATATAATTTAATTTTACTGGTTAAAGAATTTGTAAATAGGAACGGGTGAAACTATACTCTGCATTTTAATTTATTTATTTATTATCCTCCTTTATATTCGTGTGAATTCTCCGCTAACGAAGTAGCGGGCACTTGCTAGTTTTTACATATTTGCATAAAATGAGCATATGCAAAAATATATTCAAGGACTTGTGGTCTAAAAATCCCACCGAAATGGCTGAAATGTGTTATTAAGTCTTCGTTAGGGGTATAAAACTTTACACCTGAAATTTGACCGCATGGGTCCACGTCATCATATAGTCCCCATAGAACGGTACCTCCCTCAACATTACACTTAAATACCTGACATTTTTTATAAAGTCTTCGTTGGGAGTATAAAACTTTCCACTTGAAATTTGGCGGTATAGGTCCAAGTCTTCATATAGCCCCCATAGAACGGTACCTTCCGATTTTCGGTATTTTGAAAGTTGTAGCCTCAATATCTCACCGAAATGACTGAAATTTGGTGCTTAGTCTTCGTTGTGAGTGTAAAACTTTCCACCAGAAATTTCTCGGTTCACGTCTTCATATAGCACCCATAGAACGGTACGTCCGGATTTCTGGTATTTGAAGGTTGTGGCCTCAATAGCCCTCCGAACTGGCTGAAATTTGGTATTAAGTCTTCCTTGGGTGCATAAAACTTTCCACCTGAAATTTGACGGTATAGGTCCACGTCTTCATATAGCCCACATATAATTGTACCTCCGGATTTCTGGTATTTTGAAGGTTGTGGCCTCAATATCCCTCCGAAAAGGCTGAAATTTGGTATTAAGTCTTCCTTGGAGGTAAAAAACTTTCCACCTAAAATTTGTCGGTTTAGGTACAGGCCTCCATATAACAATAGCTGCCGATTTTAGGTATTTTGAAAGTTTTGGCTGTGGTTATACACTTCTCTATTTTATTGACTTGCCTGAAAAGAATTGAAAACAGAAAAATTTTACATACAAACACGTATCTATTATTGAAATATTTGTTGCATAAGAAAATATGTATGTAAAATCATAAAAGTCATATGTTTCGATTGCAATTTAATCAGAAGCCAAAAATATGCCCAATTCCAAAATTTGTCATGAATCGGTCCAAAAATAGGGGTTGCATAAAATTCCGCTGTCTAGTAATCAGTAAAGTTTCCCATAGCCACCACAATGTCCTTCATAGGAGTTCAACAGGTCCTTTAATAGAAGAAAAGGATGACATCTCACAAAAGACAAGATGAGAAGATCAGTAGATTTTTGTGAGAAGACCAGTAGATCTTCTGACTGAAGACTTGTAGGGCATATATAACCCAGCAAAAATTTGGATCCGGTAGTCATTACGTAACCCTTTACAAAGTAATGTAACAAACTTTTCTTCGGATTACAAGTAATCTGAAAAGTAATGGGTTACTTCTTAAACAATTTACAAGGTAAACCTAGTTACTTTACTCCTCACAAAGTAATGACGACGGTGGCACAGTGAGTGTGTGTCCGACTATAAGTCCTACGGTTGTGTGTTCAACGCTCACCGTCTGCACGCGAGTTTTTTTTTTTTTTAATTAAAAAATAACAGTTCGTTGTGCACATGTGCTCTGCACATTTAAGTTCTTAAGCAACCCTTAATATTTGTGTGCGTGGCATAGTGTGTAGTGTCTTTGGCTAGAAATCAGAGGGTTCGTGGGTTCAATTCGGGCAGACAGCGAAATAAAATAAAGTAAAATAAAAGCAAGAAGTGTAATGAAATTAAAAACAAACTGTTCTAAAAATATAATTTTTTTTACCTTACTTTTCAACAACTAGTGGCCACAGAATAACTAGTTATTCTAGTGGTCATAAAATAACTACAAACTGAGTGCGACATGCCCTTGTAAAAATAATGGGGAAGAAAGGGGGTTTGAGACGAGTTACGGCTGCAAAAAATCCCTTACGAAACCCATGATTTTGGGAGGACTTTTTTTGCTGGGAAAAGGCGTTAAATGTCCAATTACAGTTCGATTGTTATATTGTTATTCTGGACATGCAATTTGTAATCAAAATATAAATGAAAAGACTAGACTTCAAAGTAGAGTAATTATCCTGTGAATCGTTCTCTAAATTTTTTTGGTATACCGTTTGCTGATATGTTTTTTAGCTCTCTTTTAAAAAAATAATGATTTTTGAAACAAATGGTGTCCCGAATTTAATGTTATATTTTTATGTTGCAGAAAAAATTACCCTGAGTCGGAATCGAGTTATTTTTTCGACTCAGACTCCAGCAAAATTGCTCGACTCTGACTCATAGACCCCGACTCCGAAACCCTGATTCTGACAAGAGAGATTGACAATTTGCCCGCCAAAGTCTAGTTAAAGCTGAGTTTGAATGTGAATCGAGTAACAGAACACATGGCAGAATAGACGAACTAACAATTATTATTTACGAAAAAAGGTAAAAACTATACGAGCAAATATTCAATAAATATACCAAACACCAATACTAAAAACCCTTGAGTTTTCATTTGTTTTCGTTTTCGTTTATTTACACTGCACATCCACTTGAGGCAAACAACAAGTTACGCTTTATTTTGGATACTCCACATATTCAAAATATGCAGTCCACACATCATTTGGTGTCCCACCAAACTTTCTGCTTTCGCACCTAAACCTTTGGACACTTCAGGCCGGATTAAACATAGAGCTTTATATTTTGTTGGAAGTTTCCATAACCCCCAGGATGTTTGATTTTGAAAATGAACTAAATATAGGGTGATCCATTTAGAGGTTTCTACTTTCTTTAAGGAAAACAAGTAAGAGAGGGCTATAGTCGGACGTGCCGACCATACACCACTTGCCCTGAATTAATTTTATATTATGCGAAACATTATATTTTGTTTTAAAATTTATATTAAGAATGAAATTAAAAGAATTTAAAAATAGCATTAGACGACTTTTACCGCTGTGCTGACGAAGATATAACCTCAGCCTCTGACAAAAAAAATAAAATATATTGTTTTGTATCACGAGTTTGCTTCAAATAGATCCCAGACGAGTCCTCACGCTGCACTTTTCCCAAATTTTGCGTGTAAGGTACAAGCAGGTCGGGACCGATATTGTCCATATCCGAACCCTACGTATGTCTAGGAGAAATAATATGATGTGCAAAGTTGGAACCAAATCGATTGCTCCATTCAAGAGTTATCGTTCACACCATTTTACAGAAAATTTGTGAACTTTTGCGTGGGAAGGAGTGGGTCCACATGACCCATTTTCGAACTTAAGCTAATATCGAGAAAAATGTTACGAACTTCAAAATTTGATTGCACCAGCCAGACAGACGGACAGACAGGGCTAAATCGACTCCAAATTGTCTGAAACGAATTTCCGCCAAACATACTTGCAGTTTAAAACCATTATTTCGATTAGACACATATTTGGTCCTATCAAAGTGTATAAACCATCGTTAACCTATATATAAAACGACTAATATTTCGAGGCATTGCATTGCTTTTTAGCAAATGTGGTACACAAACTTCAGACACAGTCCATAACTGTAATTTGTTTGCATCAATTTAAAAAAAAAAACTGGGAATTTCTTTATCATGGTTGAAAACTTTTCCATAATGATTACGATATTTTCTAGCTTGCGATAAATGTAGTTATTTGCAAACAAAACAAAACGATAAAGTAACCCACTTATATGTTTGACAATAGTAGTTCTGTTATTTAACCAACATATTGCTACAATATGCATCAGCGGATAGGCCAAGAATTAGTTTTGAAGTTTCGCGTTCCTAATTTGTCGGAACATGCCCCCAAGAATTCAAAATATGGAACAAGAACTAAATTTGAATATTTTTCCCACAAAAATGACTCGTTCAAGCTTTTCGACTGGTAACTGGCGAGTGGCACGTCTGATGTTTTCCCCCAAGACCGGAATCGAAGCGGCTTAATCCGCATACAATTTTGACTTTACATATTTTCGACTGGTCCAAAACGGTCAATCGACTGGTCCAAAACGTAATCACCGAAGTATTCTTTTAATAAATCCATTGATTGAGGCGATGTGTGAGAAGTGGCGCCGTTTTGTTGAAACCAAAAGTCGTTGAGATTACGAGCTTCAATTTCAGACATCAAATAGTCGGTTATCAAGGAGCAATAACAGTCGCAAAATTTTGAAGAAGTAGGTTCCGACGTTTCCACCGACTAACAAACCGTTATTTTTTCAGGATGAAGTGGCAGCTCTTGAATCTCTTTAAGTTGCTCATCTTCCCAAATGTGGAAATATGTTTCATCACTGAACAAAATTAGCCTAGAAACCCCCCACATAACGCAACTTTTGGTAATAAAGTTGAACGATTTATAAACGTTGTAGATGCGTAAACTATGTCAAACAGTACTAAACAATAACAATAAATAACATGAACACGTGACACGACTCACACGTGATCTCTCAAAACAAAAGCTGTTAAAAAAGGTACCATTATATCAATCCCCATTGAACAATATCTCCTATTTAGAGGTGAAGGATTGTTCAGCCGAAATAGCTGAAATTTGGTATTAGTCTTCGTTGAGGGTATAGGACATTGCCTCAAAGAACGGCCACGTTTTAATATAGAACACATAGAACGGAAAAATTAAACAAGTAAGAACGGCGTTAGTTTGGCCGGGCCGAACTTGTTATACCTTCCACCACAGTTGTATTGAAGTAAAATGGAATAATTAGTTTCCTCTCGCGTATGAAGAAGACCTAATACCAATGAACGGAAATAAACAAAACGATTCCCGTACCAATCACACAAAGCCACAAACTTTTCAGCTTCTCTGAATCGTTTCATTCTCACAACCAAAACAAAACCACAAACTTTTCAATGTAAAAAGATGAAAACTGTACGATTGAATGAATGAATGAATTTTATCAACCACCAAATGTTTTTGTTTTCTATCTGCTCTTGTGGAGTTCAGTACTTTTCGCTTTTCGTTTTGTTCGCACTCACGAATGTAAACAAAACGAAACTAAACAGCGAGCTCGGCCAACGTGGGTTATCTTTCGTTTTGTATTGTTCCTATGGAAAATACGAAACGAAACGATTGGAAATGTTATTTAAAGTAATTTCGGTAAAACAACGTGAGGCACAGTTCTATGGAGGCTATTTCAAAACGTCGATCTATACCGACAAATTTCTGAAGGAAAGTTTTTAGACTCAAAGAAGACTAAATACCAATTTTCCTATATTTCGGTAAGAGAATGTGGCTAAAACTTAAAAAATACCTAAAATCAAGAAGTACTCTTCTATGGGGATATAGGAAGACGTGGACTTACACTGATAATACTCTTCTGGAATATTTAAAAATCCCTTGGAAGACTAAGCAAAGAATTTCAGTCAGTCTTCTGGAATGTTTTATAACTCTGGGAAGACTAAATAACGAATTTCAGCCATTTCGGTGGGATATTGACGTCACAATCTGCAGTATTTCGAAAATCGGGAGATACCGTTTTAAGAGGGCTATATCGAAACGTGGACCTATACCGACGAATTTTAGTCGGAAATGGGGCAATATGAAAGCGTGGACCTGTACAGACAAATGTCTGGCGAACAGTTTTACATCACATTGAAGAATAAATGCCAAATTTCAGCCATTTTGGTGGAATATTGAAGCCACCACCTTCAAAATAGGGAAAATCGGGAGGTACCGTTCTATGGGAGCTATATGAAGGCGTGGACCTATACAAACAAATTTAAAGGGGAAGTTTGAGTACCCCCAACGAAGTCTAAATACCAAATTTTAGCCATTTCGGTGGAATATTGAGACCACAACGTTCAAAATACCGAAAATCGGGATGTTCCGTTCTATGGGGGCTATATAAAGGCATGGACCGATAAAGACATAGTTCTTGGGGAAAGTTTTATACCACCAACGTAGACTAAGTACCAAATTTCAGCCATTTCGGTGTGATAATGAAGCTAAACAAGTAACAGTCGGCGTTGCCGACAGAGATATACCCTCAGCCTGTGTATATTGAAACAATTTTTTCCAAAAATACGTATGTATGTATTTAGGGGATTTTAAAAATGTTGGGCGTTAGAACCGACAAAAATGTTGATTAGGATTAAAGATCAAAATTTTGAGGAGGAGATATTAAAAGGACTAGATCGACATTGACCGTTATGGAAGTGGATCTCCAGCCACAATATATGGTGCCATAGGGGTTTTTTACACTCTTCGGGCTGGTTGCACAAGAAGTATGGACTTGCCCCTAAAAAAACTTTTACCATCGTAATTGAGGATGCGAATGCAAGTTGCTTCAACAAAAATTAAAGTGATTCGATATCAGGTCTTAAAGTTAACTTATCCGAAATTTTGTGTGGGAGGACCGGATGGAGTGGAGAAATATAGTCAATATTTGAACCTGATCTATATATGGTACATATATTAGGATGTGTCAAGTATAGACAAATTCGGCCACTCAATTCAAGAGTTACCGTACGAACAATTTTTCCGAACATTTCTGAACTTTTGTGGGGGAGGTACCTGAAGGAGTGGACCGATATGGCTTATCTTCAAACTTAAACTTTGTTTGGACAAAATATTACTAAGGCCAAATTTTGGACAGAATCGGCAGATTCGTTCGAGGGTTATCTTGCGCTCCAACCACCTCACACGGTGTCATAGGGGTTTTTTGCAACTTTCAGGCTATTTTCTCAGGAAGTATAGACTTGCCCCTGATGAAAGTTGTACCGTCGTATGGAGGGCAGTGAATACAAGTTGCTAAAACAAAAATCAAAGCGATTCGAGAGATGGCCCTAAACTGAACTTTTCCGAAATTTTGTGTGGGACGTACCCGAAGGAGTGGACCGATTGAGTCCATATTGAAACCTTATCTATGTATGGTACACATTTCAAGATGGGCAAAGTATGGACGAAATCGATTGCTCCCTTCAAGAGTTATCGTGCGCACAAATTTTCCGAACATTTTCGAACTTTTGTGGGGGAGGTACCGGAAGGAGTGGACCGATATAGCTCATCTTCGAACTTAAACTAAGTTTGGGCAAAATATTACGAAAGCCAAAATTTGAACCGAATCGGTTCATCCGTTCGAGAGTTATCGTGCGCTCCAGCCAGCCAGACAGACAGACGGACGGACATTGCTCAATCGACTCCAAATTGTCTGAAACACATTTCGTCCAAACATACTTGGGGTCTAAAACCATTATTTCGATGAGGCACATTGTATATATGAAAGTGTATATACCCTTCATAGCCTAAAGGCTGAGGGTATAAAAACGGACAGACGGACATGGTTAAATCGACATAGAATTTTATGCTGATCAATACAACCGGAATGACAAATTTAATTATACCCTTCATATGGTGGAGGGTATAAAAATATCTATTTTCTACTGAATTGGATTTTACTTGGTATTTCGGATTCCGTCAATTCAATTGATAGAAAACATACTCGCAGAAATCGATCAATATAGGTTGATGTTTTGGTATATACTACCTTTGATGGTACCTCTGGATTTCACGAATTTGGAATGACTGTAATGTGGTATTTCAAATTCTTGTTTCTAGGTTGCTTCCTATGTTACCTTACTGTTTGTATTAGCAAATATTTACACCCACTTATTTATAAGAAAAACGTTTATTATTTTACATTTTAAGCATTTCAAAAGTAATGTTTTTTTCTTCAATTTGACCCTTACTGACTACAAAACAGGGAATTTAAATATAACCATAATATTTTCGTTTTATTTGTACCTTTCACCTACACTCAATTATAATCTTATATTAAATATTCCACCCTATTGCCCCTGAACAAGTGAATAACTGAAAATAAACAAAAAATAGACTCCACTTCATTTTCATAGGTTGTTATGTTTATTTAACTCAACTGTTTTTCCTGCGGATGAAACCTGCGATAAGCCCACAACATTACGTGGGCATAAGGTATTGTTTCATTAAATTATTTCATTTAGATATTATTAACATAATTTTTTTGTCTTCTTAATTGTCGTTACGAAGTTTAGAGAGGGCCAAACGCCTTCTTTACAGATAAATAAAAGGTTGCATTAAGTGTTTTAGTACTAAATCAGATGTTTTGTGGGGTTTATTTTAATTCTAATACGTTGGACAATACTTTTATTTATTTTTTTTTTTTTTTAATTTCTAAAATGATTTGATCGTATAAGTACTTAAAAAATAAGAATGATTGTGGGTTTTAAATATATTTGAGGGTAATATATTTAAGGGAGGGCTGGAGAATTTTCAGGTGTGTCCCATGAAAACAATAAATTTACAGGTGTACTCGAAAGATAATATTATCGTGCCACATGAAGACAATAGAAATTTTTTAAATATTTGTAGCAGCATTCAGAAATAACAACGTTCTGGGTACAGAATTGCTAAAATATTTTAAACGTTAACACTAACATTGTTCCGAAAGCGGAACACTAAAAATCGAATGGATTACTAAAAATTTTTGTATACCACATGGCGGTGTAATGTTGGCGATATTTGCTGGGTATTTCAGCCATCTAAAACATCTCTAAAGGTGGTGTCTTAAGACACGTCATTCGGATTCTGCGATAAACATTATCATTGAATTAATAAGAATCAGACCGAATCAGCTATAATTTGGCATTGATGGTTCCAAGCTACATTTTCAAACCGAATTAGCTTTAATTTGGCACGGAGGGTTAGATGTGGTCAGAGAACGTATCTACCAAAAATTGTGAGCATGTTCAAAGTTTGCACCAAATCGATTGCTCGCTTATAGTACGTTTATATATAACCGGATTTAACAAACCCACTGGGTTTCAAATGTCAATTCCTTTACGTATACGTCAAGTAAATCCTCACTAAGAAGGTTAACCCTGCAAATGGCTGTAATATAAACATGGCCTTAGAGAGTTATCGCTCACACAATGTTACAGAAAAATTTTGAACTTTTGCAGAGGAGGTACCCGAAGGAGTTGACCGATATGGCCCATCTTCGGACATAAATTTGGTTCTAATCGATTGAACCTTTCGAGAGTTATAGTGCGCCAGCCAGACAGACAGATGGTCGGACATGGCTAAATCGATTCCAAATTTCGTCCAAACATACCCTCATTAGCCTAAAGGCTGAGGGTACACAAATTATGAAAATATCTTTATCCGTTCCAAATATACAGAGTGTTGACCAGGATAAAACGATTCAGAGCCACAAACTTGAATATCTAAATCTGGCATATCTGTCATGATACCGACGAGTTTTCCTCTACTTTATAGAATACCTTATTCTAAAGCAGACCATTTTACATACATCCAGAAGTTTCCCATTCTTTAGTTGAGCCTTGTAGAAATCCTATATCCTAAAATAAATTCTTGCTGATATCTTCTATTTTATAGTATACACCTAAAGTATAAAGCCACTTTGTTAGTTTTCTCCACGATGGTCTTCTAATCAATGGTGTTTTAATCCATAGAAGAGACCTACGATAACATTATACTTTAAAAAGAGTACGAGGGACACTAGAAAACTATCTGGCCTAGGCAACGCGCAGTGTCGCCAGGTGTCATTGGACATTTTTTTGGAAAGTTTAGACACCTACGACAACATTCTACTTTAAAAAGAGTACGATGGACACTAGAACACTATCTGGCCTAGGCAACACGCAGTGTCGCCTGGTGTCATTGGTAATTTTTTTTTTTTTTTTGGAAAGTTTGGCAGTTTTTAGCCTAAGCGTACTCAGGACAATTTGACATACGACCATCTGTTGGGTTGTTTACAGTGGCTTGATGGAGACACCTCTAAAATATGGTTTTGAACGCTTTTACAGCATCTTCTGGCGACGAAAATCGTTGATCGCGCCTATTTTTATACCCTCCACCATAATATGGAGGGTATAATTAAATTTGTCATTCCGTTTGTAACACATCGAAATATTCGACGGAGACCCTATAAAGTATACATATTATTGATCAGCATAAAATTCTATGTCGATTTGACCATGTCCGTCTGTCCGTCCGTCCGTCTGTCTGTCTGTTGAAATCAAGATACAGCTCGCAATTTTAAAGATAGAGAGTCACAATTTGGTACACAACATTTTATTACTTGCAGGATGGTTGGTATTGAAAATGGGATATATCGGTCCACGTTTTGATATAGCCCCCATAGAACGGTACGTCCCGATTTTCGGTATTTTTAAGGTTTTTGCTTCAGTATCCTACCAAAATGGCTGAAATTTGGTACGTAGTCTTCTTTAGGGGTATAAAACATTCCCCCAGAATTTTGTCGGTATCGTCCAAACCTTCATATAGCCCCCATAGAACGGTACCTCCCGATTTTCGGTATTTTGAAGGTTTTAGCTTCATTATCACACCAAAATGGCTGAAATTTGGTACTTAGTCTACGTTGGTGATATAAAACTTTCCCCCAGAACTTTGTCGGTATCGGTTCATGCCTTCATATAGGCCCCATAGAACGGTACCTCCCGATTTTCGGTATTTTGAACGTTGTGGCCTCAATATTTCACCGAAATGGCTGAAATTTAGTATTTAGACTTCGTTGGGGGTACTCAAACTTCCCTTTTAAATTTGTCGGTATAGGTCCACGCCTTCATATAGCCCCCATGGAAATTTACCTCCCGATTTTTCGTACTTGAAGGTTGTGTCTTCAATATTCCACCAAAATGGCTGAAATTTGGTATTTAGTCTTCAATGTGATATAAAACTGTTCGCCAGAAATACGTCTGTACAAGTCCACGCTTTCATATCGACCCATTTCTGACTAAAATTCATCGGTATAGGTCCACGTTTCGATATAGCCCCATTAAACGGTACCTCCCAATTTTCGTAATACTGAAGATTGTGACGTCTATATCCAACCGAAATGACCGAAATTTCGTCTTCCAAGAGTTATAAAATTTTCCAGAAGAGTATTATCAGTATAGGTCCACGTCTTCCTATATCCCCATAGAAGCGTACTTCTTGATTTTCGGTATTTTTTAAGTTTTAGCCACATTCTCTTACCGCAATATAGGAATTTTGGTATTTAGTTTTCTTTGAGCCTAAAAACAGAAATTTGTCGGTATAGATCGACGTTTTGAAATAGCCCCCATAGAATGGTGCCTCACATTGTTTTACCGAAATTGCTTAAATTTAGTATTAAGTCTTCTTCATACACGAAAGGAAACTATTCCATTTTACTTCAATACAACTTGTGGTGGAGGGTATAACAAGTTCGGCCCGGCCGAACTTAACGCCGTTCTTACTTGTTCTTTATGTGCTGGAATCAAATGATCCCCAGTAAGGCCTGTACGGCGCATGACCCATTAATTCCACGTGTTGTCCGGTCAAACAGGCACTGTTTTGAATCGATGTGTGAGGGCTCCCATTGTGATGATGCAGAACGATTCGTCTTCTCTTGTTCGTTTTTCGAATATCTCAGGAAACTTCAGGCAAACAAACACTCAGAATTAACACACGGTCAAATTTGCCGAAGAAAAGGCGACCATTTGCTTCGAAGTTCTTCTTCCATGAACAATTTTCGTTAGATTTGGCACATCTTCGAAGACCCCTACGAACGATTGCTGTTTTGTTTCGGACTCATAAGCATATATGCAAGATTCGACGTCTCTGACGATCTTTTACACGTCGTTTAAAGCACCGCGATTGTTTTATTTACAATTTCTCTGAGCCAATCCACAACAACCTTTTTTTTGAGCGATTGTCCAATTTTGCTGCAATATCAAATAGTTGGTGGAAAAAATCCCAAGGTTGCGTCTACCTCATTTATATAACATGTCGATCTTGCATTATCCGTTCACGTACGGCTTTATTTTTTCTGGCACAACGATCGATTTTGAGCGACCCTCACGACCTTCGCTTTTTGGGGAGTGTCGGCCACGATTGAATTCTTTAAACAGTTCTCAATAGCGCTATATGATGGTCCTTTGTATGTATATCAAAGATTTAATTTGATCGATGCACTCCCTGATTATCCACGTCGAATGTTATAAAAAACGTTTGTACGAAAATGTTCACAAATAAATTTCATTTTTTTTTTTTGCAAAGAGATTTTTTCTAGTCATAGTAAGCAACCTAACACATAGTCGTATGTCAAACTGTCCTTAGTACGCTTAAGCAAAAAAACTGTCAAACTTTCGAAAAAACTGTCAAATGGCGTCTGGCGACACTGCGTGCTGCCTAGGCCAGAAAGTTTTCTAGTTACCCTCGTATAGCCCTTCTACTTTATAGAAAAATCCTTAACCACATAAAGCCACTGGTCGTTTAAACGCCACAAAAATTGTTGCTGTTCTTGTGATCTGTCATTCCATGCTTATCTGGCCTATGCATTTCCACGCATTTGGCCTAAAACGTAAGCAATTCAAATTTCAAGCCAATCGGAGCAAATGGAGCACTCGTTGTATTTACAAGTGGAGCACTCGTTGTAAATTTAGCAGCTCACATTGCGATCGGTCTTTTTAACAAAGGCACAAAAACATTGTTATTTTATTTGAGGTCGATAGGGGTGAGCTGTGGAAAAAACGCACAAGAACATGCTAAAACAAGTAAGAAAAGCGTTAAGTTCGGTCGGGCCGAACTTTTTATACCCTCCACCACAAATTTCAGCCATTTCGGTGGATTAATGTGGCCACAACCTTCAAAATACTGAAATTCGGAAGGTACCGTTCTATGGGGGCTATATGAAGGCGAGGACCTATACCTACAAATTTCTGGGGGAAAGTTTTATACGCCTAAAGAAGACTAAATACCAAATTTCAGCCATATCGGTGTGATAATGAGGCTAAAACGTTCAAAATATCGAAAATCGGGAGATATGGTATTATGGGGGCTATATCGACACGTGGACCTATATACACATTTAATGGTAGAAATGTTTCTTAGCCTCTGGAAACACAAAATACAAAGTTACAACCAATTCTGTGGTCAAATGGGTCTAATACATTCAAAATATATTAAAATGACGCGTACTTTATATGGGGCCTTATATGGGGGCTATACCAAATCGTGGACCTATATAACCCAACTTCGGTAGGGATATTTTTTGGCCTCTGGAGACACAAAGTACCAAATTACAACCAATTCGGTGGTAAAATGGGCCAAATATCTTAAACATTCCTTAAAACGACGACGCGTCACGCGTCATTTTGTATGGGGGCTATACGAATGCGTGGACCTACATAGCCCGCTTTCAATACCAAAAGTCCTACGTAAATATAAAATATTTTCCCAAAATTTCATCAACCTACGTCAATCCGTTCGGACGCTAGAGTGATTTCCACAGACGGACAGACGGACAGACAGACAGACGGACAGACGGACGGACATGGCTATATCGATGTAGAATTGCACGCTGATCAAGAATATATATACTTTGTGGGGTCTACAATGATTATTTCGAGTAGTTACAAACGTAGTGACAAACTTAATATACCCCCATCCTATGGTGGAGGGTATAAAAAATCGACAAAGAGACGCGCGGCCGAGTACACTCGTGAAGGAAGAATGTTGCGAAGGCAACACCAAATTTCCATTTTACAAGCTGCATCGTCGGCGGAAGAGCTCCTGTATGGACCAGGAATACACGACTCCTTGCAATTTTACCAAAAATACATTTTTTATTCATGTAAATTGAAATAAAACCTTAAAACGCGTTTTTCTTAAAATGCCATTTTTGAAGTCGGTGCCAACGATAGCTCGAAAACGGATAGACCGATCATCGTATATTTTCGTGAGCTTATTAAATACATAACAAGTATGAACGGCTTTAAGTCGGCCGGGCCGAACTTGTTATACCCTCCACCATTAGTTGTATTGAAGTAAAATGAAATAATTAGTTTCCTTTCGTGTATGAAGAAGACTTAATACTAAATTTCAGCAATTTCGGTAAAACAATGTGAGGCACCGTTCTATGGGGGCTCTTTCAAAACGTCTATCTATACCGACAAATTTCTGGCGGAAAGTTTTTAGACTCAAAGAAGACTAAATACCAAATTTCCTATATTTCGTTAGGAGAATGTAGCTAAAACATAAAAAATACCGAAAATCAAGAAGTACACTTCTGTGGGGATATAGGAAGACGTGAATATATACTGATAATACTCTTCTGGAATATTTTAAAAACCCTTGGAAGATTAAGCAACGAATTTCAGTCATTTCGGTTGGATATTGACGTCACAACCTTCAGTATTACGAAAACGAAGACTTAATACCAAATTGCAGCCATTTTGGTGGAATATTAAAGTCACAACCTTCAAATACTGAAAATCGGGAGGTACCTTTCCATGGGGGCTATATGAAGGCGTGGACCTATACCTAACAAATTAAAGGAGACGTTTGATTACCCCCAACGTAGTCTAAATACCAAATTTAAGCCATTTCGGAGCAATTTTGAGGCCACAATCTTAAAAATACCGAAAATCCGGAGGTACCGTTCAATGGGGACTATATGAAGGCGTGGACCTATAATTTAGAGAAGGGAAATAGACTAAATAACAAATTTCAGCCATTTCGGAGGAATATTGAGGCCACAACCTTCAAAATACCGAAAATTGGGGGGTACCGTTCTATAGGGGATATATGAAGGCGTGGACCTATATCGACAAATTTAAATGGGGAAATTTTATAACCACAACAAAGGTCATATACCAAATTTCAGACATTTCGGAGGAATATTGAGGCCACAACGTTCAAAATACCGAAAATTGGGACGTACCGTTCTATGAGGGCTACATAAAGAAGAGTATTATCAGTATAGGTCCACGTCTTCCTATATCCCCATAGAAGCGTACTTCTTGGGCCTATACCGACAAATTTAAAGAGAAAAGTTGAGTACCCCCATCGAAGTCTAAATACCAAAATTTCAGCTATTTCGGAGTAATATTTAGGCCACAACCTTCAAAGTACCGAAAATCTAAAATCGGGAGGGACCGTTCTATGGGGCTACATGAAGACGTGGGCCTATACCGACAAATTTAAATGGAGAAATTTTATAACCACAACAAAGGTTATATACCAAATTTCAGCCATTTCAGTGAAATATTGATGCCACAACCTTCAAAATACCGAAAATCGGGAGGGACCGTTCTATAGGGGCTATAAAAAGGCGTGAACCGATACCGACAAAATTCTGTTAGAAAGTTTTATACCCCCGACGAAGACTAAGTACCAAATTTCTGCCATTTCGGTGTGATAATGAAGCTAATACCTTCAAAATACCGAAAATCGGTGGTACCGTTCTATGGGGGCTATATTAAGGCGTGGACCGATACCGACAAAATTCTGGGGGGAAAATTTTATACCCCCAAAGAAGACTATGTACCAAATTTCAGCCATTTCGGTGTGATAATGAGGCCAAAACTTTCTAAATACCGAAAATCGGGTGGTACCGTTCTATGGGGGCTATATGAAGGCGTGGACCGATATAGCCCATTTGCAATACCAAACATCCTAGGAGTAATAGAAACTTCTATACCAAATTACAAAGCTCTATCTTAAAAATTGTGAGCTGTATCTTGATTTCAACAGACGGACGGACAGACGGACATGGTTAAATCGACTTCGAATTTTACCCTGATCAAATATGTATATTTTATAGGGTCTCCGATGAATATTTCGATGTGTTACAAACGAAATGACAAATTTACTTATACCCTCTATAATATGGTGGAGGGTATAAAAACCTTGTCTTAAAGCGAGACAAATTCTTTTTAATTTTTTTTTTTTTTTTTTTTGGCCGGTCCATTTTTTACCCTCAGCATTTATTCTAAAGAGGGTATATAGAGGGCAGTTCGGAAACTTCCTAGCCTAGCACAAAAAGCGCGGTATAATCAGAAAAAAGTTAAGTGTTTTGGAAACTTCCATCTCTGTTATGAACACATGTTAAATTTTGTTTCGATCTGGCAACACCTTCATATAGAAACAGGTGTTCAAAAAAGACGCATCCGCATTTTTTTACAATGGAAAAATTAGAAATGCGTGCTGTCATTAAATATTTACATTGAAGATGAACCACGTAGTGCACGTCCAAAAACAGCAACAACAACAGAAATTGTAGCCAAAGTGCATGATATGGTATTAAATGATCGACGAATAAAAGTGCGTGACATTGCTAATATCATGGACATCTCAAATGATCGAGTCCATTTAATTTTGCATGAAGAGCAACTATATGAAAAAGCTTTCTGCAAGATGGGTGCCGCATTTGTTAAGCTGGGTACACATTGTCAGTTTTGAATGACAGCTTTGTTGTTGCTTGCTAGTGTGGCCGTTCATTTTTGTCATTCATCATGCAACCACAAAATATTTTGTGGTTGCTGGTCGGTTTGACAGTTATCGATAATTGCGAAATATCTACATTCAAAACTGACAATGTGTACTGCACTTTAATAGTCGATCAAAAACGCATAAGCATGAACATTTCTCAAGCTTGTTTGGATCGTTTTAAGCGAAATAAAATGGATTTTAAGCGTCGTTTCATAACTGTTGATGAGACATGGATCCACCACTATACTCCAAACACAAAAGAACAATCCAAACAATGGACTGAAGCTGGAGGAAGTGCCGCAAAGAAGGCAAAAACAATTCAATCGGCTGGTAAGGTTATGGCAACGGTTTTTTGGGACTTCAAATGTATTTTATTGATTGACTATCTGTAAAAGGGCAAAACAATAAATTCAGAGTACTGTTTCAACCTTTTGGATCAACTAAATGTACAAATTCGAGAAAAACGTCCTGGCTTACAACACAAAAAATAATTTTTCATGGCTAAAATCAACGAATTAATGTACGAGTTGCTTGACCACCCACCTTATTCTCCTGATTTAGCTCCCAGTGACTTTTACTTGTTCCCAAATCTAAAAAATCCCTAGCTGGCAAGCGTTTTACCTCAAATAAAGATGCAATTACAGTTGTAAACCACTATTTTGAAGACCTTGAGGAAAACTATTTTAATCAAGGGATAGAATTGCTAGAAAAGCTTTGGACTAAGTGTTGAAGTTTCAAGAGATTATATTGAAAAATAAAAATATTTTTGAAAAACTAACTATTCTCTTTCATTGATAGGCTAAGAAGTTTCCGAACCGCCCTCGTACACAGGGTTTCGGATTCGGAGTCGGAGTCTACGAGTCGGAGTCGAGCAATTTTGCTGGAGTCAGAGTCGGAGTCTGAGTCGGAACAAATAACTCGACTCCGACTCCGGGCAAAATTTTTTCCACGTTATAGGAACATAAGATTAAATTTGGAACAAGAACATTTTTTTATACCCTCCACCATAGTATGGAGGGTATATGAAGTTTGTTTTTCCGTTTGTAACGCATTGAAATACTGATTTGCGACCCTATAAAGTATATATATTCTTGATCAGGGTAAAATTCTAAGTCGATCTGAGCACGTCCGTCCGTCCGTCCGTCCGTCTGTGGTAATCACTCTAGCATCCACAAAAATGGAGACAGGACGCTGAAATTTTGGGAAAATGCGTCTTTTGTTTGCAGGCAGGTCAAGTTCGATGATGGGCTATATCGGTCCACGTTTTGGTATAGCCCCCATATAACGGTACCCCCCAATTTACGGTATTTTCACGTTTTTAGCTACATTTTCAGACCGATTTAGCTATAATTTGACATTTAGGGTTCTTAAGTGTCAATAAACATATATAACAAAACTTGTGGACATAGGTCCACGTTTTGGTATAGCCCCCATATAACGGTACCTCCCGATTTGCGGTATTTTGACGTTTTTAGCTACATTTTTAGACCGATGTAGCTATAATTTGACATTTAGGGTTCCTAAGTGTTAATAAACTTATATATTTGAAGTTGTGGACATAGGTCCACGTTTTGGTATAGCCCCCATATAACGGTACCCCCCGATTTGCGGTATTTTGACGTTTTTAGCTACATTTTCAGACCGATGTAGCTATAATATGACATTAAGGGTTCCTAAATGTCAATAAACTTATATAACAAAAGTTGTGGACATAGGTCCACGTTTTGGTATAGCCCCCATATAACGGTACCCCCCGATATACGGTATTTTGACGTTTTTAGCTACATTATCAGACCGATGTAGCTATAATTTGACATTTAGGGTTTTTAAGTGTTAATAAACTTATATATTAGAAGTTGTGGACATAGGTCCACGTTTTGGTATAGCCGCCATATAACGGTACCCCCCGATTTGCGGTATTTCGACGTTTTTAGCTACATTTTCAGACCGATGTAGCTATAATTTGACATTTAGGCTTCCTAAATGTCAATAAACTTATATAACAAAAGTTGTGGACATAGGTCCACGTCTTGGTATAGCCCCCATATAACGGTACCCCACGATTTACGGTATTTTGACGGTTTTAGCTACATTTTCAGACCGATTTGGCTATAATTTGACATTTAGGGTTCTTAAGTGTAAATAATCATATATAACAAAACTTGTGGACATAGGTCCACGTTTTGGTATAGCCCCCATATAACGGTACCCCCCGATTTGCGGTATTTTGACGTTTTTAGCTACATTTTCAGACCGATGAATCTATAATTTGACATTTGAAGTTCTTAAATGTCAATAAACCTATGTGACAAAACTTGTGGACATAGGTCCACGTTTTGGTATAGCCCCCATAAAACGGTACCCCCCGAATTTGCGGTATTTTGACGTTTTTAGCTACATTTTCAGACCGATATAGCTATAATTTGACATTTAGGGTTCTTAAGTTTAACTAAGCTTATATTACAAAAGTTGTGGAACTAGGTCCACGTTTTGGCATAGCCGCCATATAACGGTACCCCCCATTTACGGCATTTTGACGTTTTTATCTACATTTTCAGACCGATTTAGCTATCAATTGACATTTAGGGTTCTTAAATGTCAATAAACTTATATAACTAGTGGACATAGGTCCATGTTTTGGAATAGCCCCCATATAACGTTACCGACCGATTTCAGGTATTTTGAGAATTTTACCAACAAGTTTTAACCGAATTATCTGTAATTTGAACATTTGACATTTGAAATTCTTAGCGGTCACCACACCTCTCCACCAAAAATTGTCAAGATAGCCCCCATATAACGGTACCTCCCGATTTTCAGTAATTTGATGATTTTAGCTACAATATTAAACCGAACTAGAAGTAATTTGACATTTGAAGTTCTTAGTGGTCACAATACCTCTCCATCAAAATTGTCAACATAGGTCCATGTTCGGATATAGCTCCCATGTAACGGTACCTCCAAATTTTCAGTAATTTCGCAATTTTAGCTACAATTTTTAACAGAACTATCTGTAATTTGACATTTGAAGGTTGTAGTGGTCACCACACATCTGCATCAACAATTTTCAACATAGCCCCAATATAACGATACTTCCCGATTTTCGGTACTTTGAGGATTTTACTTAAAATGTTTAACCGAACGTAGGTCCATGTTTATGTATAGCCCCAAAACAAACCTCCCGATTTTCCGTACATTAGCTTTATTTTTTGGACGAACTTTCTGTAATTTGAAATTTAAAAGTCAACAAAAATTCTGCAACAAAAATTGTTCATTTAAGTTCATATTTTCGTATAGCCCAGATACCTCCGAACTAGCTGTTAATGACATTTGAAGTTCCCACGTTATGTACCGATTTTCGATATTTTGAGGATTCTAGCTAAATTTTTTAACCGAATTAGGAGTTATTTGACATTAAAGGCTCCCATCAAAAACTGTCAACATCGGCCCATGTTTTATTATAACCCCTATATAACAGTACCTCCCAATTTCTAGCCCACCAAAAATTGTCAACAGTTAGATATAGGCACCATAAAAAAGGGCCTCCCAAATGAAGCATTTTATGTACATTATCTGACATTTTAACGTACTCACTTAAAGTTGGGAACAGGAATGAATATTTTATGGTGGAGGGTATGAAAAGTTCGGCCCGGCCGAACTTAATGCTTTTTTACTTGTTTTAAAATCATTATTTATTTTAAAAGAAAATTATAAAAGAACATATATGCAAACGGTATTTTATACTAATTTAATCTTTCTTCAGAAGTCTTACTGGTCTTCTCACAAAGGTCTATTGGTATTCTCATCCTGTTTTTTATGAGAAATCATCCTTGTCCTCTATTAAAAACATTGTGGTCTCTGTGTATTTCAGTAAATTTCGCATAATCTATTAACTATATATGAAATTAAGATTAAATTCGTTGTTTGTCAACGACAGATTCATCCCGCCATAACTCAGAAGTCTGACAAACGGCGAATCATTCTTCTAGGATTCTTTATGTACTCAATGAGGGCATTAGATGTAGACATTCAAATAACCGGATCTGTCCGCCAGGAACAGACATAGTTCACGTGTATCCGAGTTTTCTACACAACCAATAGCATATACAAAATTCAATGAAATACATAACCATAGAGTTTACATGAGAAAGGTTCGGGTAAAAGTGATAAAGGACAATGGAAACATGACAATATCGATTTCTTGTCTTAGTTGACCGACCCTACATACAATTTTTCTAGCAAAACTTTTTTGTAGAATATTTTCATTTTCCAGAAAACATCTGTCTGCCTACGTGATGGCTTGTTTACACAATATATCTCAAATATTTCAATAAAATTATCCACTCCACACAAAAGTTCAAAATGTGAGCGCTGAATTGTAGTATAAATAGCATAGCATAGAATATGTGATCAAATTTTTAAGTCGATCGGAACAATATTTCCATAGTATAAGCGTTGGATGGGAACAATTTATTTTATTTTGTATGCAGCAAATAACTGTGTTTTTGTCGAAATCGGCCACCAAAATATATGACAATTGGCTTATCAGTTTTCGAGGTAGAGTTGGTTGGCACCGCAAAATGCTTTAATAAAAACAGGGTTTCGTAGACGGTCTCAAAACTTCGTAATATTTTTCGTTTTCAGATAAAGAAAAAAATCACGCAAAAAGTTACGTAGTTTTCCCGAAAAAAAAATCATTAAAAATGGCTTTTATTGAGCTTCACAACTGGGGGTCTCCTTTTAAAGCTAAGCGCACTAAAATTTTGGGTTACATCCAGTTTGAATTGCTTATATTTTTATTGCATGTAGTCCTTATGATTTGTGTTACCCCTTCATTTTCACATATTTTGAAAGCTTAAAGATTTTCTCACGCGGAAGAATTCCGTGCAGAATATACTCGTGCAAAAAAGGAAAGCCGACAAAATTTTTCGAGCCGTCGGCTTTCCTTTTTCAGATGCATTACTGTTCATTATGCTCGATTTCCAACGAGAAATTAATAAAAATTAATACTAAAACTGATCTTCGCCTAAAAAGGCAAAATTTAAAAAAAAAAAATTAAATTTGCTGTTTTCAATGTAAGATTCGGCAGAAACAATATTGATATGTTCGAATGTATTCGAACGAATGACCTTTCGAATGAATATGTAAGAAAAAAGTAACACATTAGCCTATATAGACCAAAATATAGGAAAAACTTAAAAATGTGTGCACATTTTATTCATTTTTAATGGTATAGGAATTCACTCTCGGAGTCTACCCGGTCCAAAATTTGGCTTTCGCATTATTTCGTGAAAACTTATTTAAGGTTCGAAGATGGGTTATATCGTTCCACTCCTTCCGGTACCTCCCCCACAAAAGTTTGAAAATGTTCGGAAAAATTTGTGCGCCCGATTACTCTTGAAGGGAGTAACCGATTTGTCCATAGTTTGCACATCGTGAAATTTCTACTAGACTTAGATGAGGTTCCAATATGGACTCAATCGGTCCACTCCTTCGGGTACCTCCCACACAAAATTTCGGATAAGTTCAGTTTGGGACCAGCTCTCGAATCGCTTTTTTTTTTGTTGTAGCAACTTTTATTCACTACCCCCCATACGACGTTACAAGTTTCATCAGGGGCAAGTCCATACTTCCTGAAAAAATAGCCTGAAAGTTGCAAAAAAACCTATGACACCGTGTGTAGTGGTTGGAGCGCAAGATAACTCTCGAACGGATCTGCCGATTCGGTCCAAAATTTGACCTTAGTAATATTTTTTTCCAAACATAGTTTAAGTTCGAAGATAAGCCATATCGGTCCACTCCTTCAGGTACCTCCCCCACAAAAGTTCTCAAAATTTGTTCTTACCGATTTGGTGCAAACTTTACACATCCTAATATATCTATCAGATATAGATCAGTTTCAAATATGGACTATATTTGTCCACTCCATCCTGTACCTCTCACACAAAATTTCGGATAAGTTCACTTTAAAACCTGCTATCGAATCACTTTGATTTTTGTTGAAGCAACTTGCATTCGCTGCCCCAATTACGATGGTAAGATTTTTTTCAGTGGCAAGTCCAAACCTCTTGATAAAACAGCCCGAAGGGTGTAAAAAGCCCCTTGGCACCATATGTAGTGGCTGGAGATCCACTTCCATAATGGTATATGTCGATCCATTCCTTAAAGTATCTTCTCTGCAAAACTAAATACAGTCGAAATCGCTTTGTACATACGTTTTTGAGAAAAAATTTGTTTCAATATACACAGGCTGAGGGTACGAGTATATCTCTGTCGACAAAGCCGATTGATACTTTTTTACTTGTTTTCTTTAAAATCGAAATTTTGATTTTTACAGGTCACTATTTTTGTTAAAATAGATTTTTGAAAATTCTGTTCTGCCTAAAGACAAGATTATTTAGTTCTTCAAACGCGCAACAAAATATATGAAGATCGTCCCATTCGTTTTCGAGCAAGCGTTGGCAGCGCAAAACGCTTTTACAAAAAATGGGTTTCACAGGTAGTTTAAGATGTGCTCTTTCATAGGAATAAAAGATTTACCTAAAAATATTGGTAGTTTTCTCAAAAAAAAAAATTATGAAAATTGATTTTTTTGGCCAGCACAACTAGGGTAACCCCCTAAGCTCTCTTGTTACGATATCAGAAAAAACATTCTGTTAAGTAGTTAATTATTTCAGACGATTTTAACCGATTAGTTCATACTCAATGAAGTGGAAGCTTGGAATACAATCCAGATTCCAAAATTTTGCTTTCGTACAATTTGTATAAGTGGAATTGCGTCTTAATGTTGTTTTTAACATTAATACCCCTGTTGTTGAGAAAATGTTTATATAGTAATTTGTGTCACTAACATTTTTGCATTATGCGTCATTAATGCTACATTCATATAAAGTCAGGGATTTTTTAGGAATGTAGTAAGAGTATTTTTTCAATAAAAAACAAAGGGATTGGCATGTAAAAATACACCTACATTACCCTTCAAAGTTTTCGGCAATTTTAAAAAAAGACCCGATTTCAGGAAAACTATATGATTTAGAGAAAGTTATTTTTTAAGAAATGCTTAAAAAGTGTCAATATCATTTTCATATACAAATTTAAGTTTTCTCGCAAAACAAATGTCGGCGCTATGTGGGTTAAGTTTAAGCGCCAAGATTTTTTCCCTATCTAACTACACCTACCACGGTGTGCCTTAACCAAATTTAAATGGAAGGTGCTTACACCTGGGAAGTTTTTGCAGATTCTGAAACTACAATGCTCATAGATGAGAAATATCAAGAAACAAAAATTTCAAATAAATCGCGAATTAATTTCACATTTTTGGGGGTTCTTCAGGTTTTCACGATTTTGCTTGGAAACCGCAAGTCCTATGTAAATGGATCTAAACAAAATGTTGTTGCTGTGGAAATTCCCCACAAGAGTGTACTTTTTGATATTTTCCTAGGTTTTACCGTTTTTGAGATATAGAAGTTCAAATTGAGGCGATGCACTGACTGTATCGCCTCCTTATAAAACAATATCATGCTCAGTGCGCCTTAACTAACTTTTGATGAAAACCGCTTATACATGGGAAGATTTCGCTGGTTCTGAAACAGCAATGTTCATAGATAAGAAAAATCAAAAAAACAGAAAAGATCGACGGAGGGATTTTTAAATAAATCGCAATTTTAAGGTTTTTTTAGGGTTTCACGATTTTGCTTGGAACCCGCAAGTCGTATCGAGATGAGTCTAAAAATGTTGTAGCTGTGAAAATTCTCTACAAGAATGACCTTTAGGTTTTTTCGTAGGTTGTACCATTTTTGAGACATAGAGGTTCAGTTCAAATTTTTAGGTTTTTATCTTAAGTCTTCAAGATTTCCTTTGGAAACGGCAAGTTATATCAAAACGGGACTAAAGAAAATGTTGAAGCTGTGAAAATTCTCTACAAGATTGTTTGCTTTATTTTTCCCTAGGTTGTATCATTTTCAAGACATATAAGTTTAATTTGGGAAATTGCAGTAATGTCATTGTTTTATAAGGAGGCGATACAGTCAGTACATTGTCTCAATTTGAACTTCTATATCTCAAAAACGGTAAAATCTACGAAAACACCATAAAGGTCAATCTTGTGAAGAACCACAACATTTTCTTTAGGCCCATTTACATAGGACTCGCAGTTTCCAAGCAAAATCGTAAAAACCTAAAGAACCCCTAAAAATGTGAACTTAAATCGCGATTTATTTGAAAATCCCTCCGGCGATTTTTTTGTTTCTTGATATTTCTCATCTATGAGCATTGTAGTTTCAGAATCTGCAAAAACTTCCCAGGTGTAAGCACCTTCCATTTAAAATTAGTTAAGGCGCACCGTGCTACATATCTTTCAAACAAACTATGCTTTTGTGGTCATGATAAAGCATAACATTAAAGTAGAAACGGTATTGTGACCAGCTATCACCAAGCAATTCCCCCATATGACAAGTTGGTTGCTCAAGCAAACAATGGCTATAGTGGAAAAGGACTTATTATTACTATGGTAGTAAATATATTACAGTGACACTGATCTGCTTGCGTATACTACGTAGTACATCACAAACATAAATAACAAGGAGCCCATATATTAAATGCTGACATAATAAATGAATAATTTAAAAAATAAACAGCCGTTGCTTTAAGTTTTATTTGTCATGGCGATAAGTAGCAAACTCTTGCAAAGTCTCAATGGTCTTTCTTTATTTTTGTTATTTTGCCATGAACCACTGAAGGAAGCAGAGAACACTTGGCGGTTGTCGGTGGGTAAATGGTGAAAACTTTAAGAAGGAAACACTTTTGGGTTATTCAATTCAAAATCTTAAATATTAAATACATAAAAGAGAGAGGATATACTTTTTGCCCTGTAACCAAAATGTACAACCACAAATAAATCGGAATCGGAATGAGCAAGTATTTAATTACATGCAAGTTGCTGTTATATTCTTTTACACAATTATGCTGAAGATTTGCATTGTATTGTCTTTTATATCTTCACTTCTTCCATTATTGTGCAATATCTTACCTTGCGTAAATACAACGACTTTACTTTTCTCTTTCATTAAAAATGTAACAAATGCTAAAAGTGTGTCAACTTATCTATGAAATACAAATCCAATGAAATTGATTTGTAACACACACAAAAATATCGATTACTATTCATTCTTTTTGCACATAGATATCAAATGCTCTGCTCGAATGTTGAACACAAGTCCTCACGGGTAATGTGGATACCGTTTGTGCACTCAATATCTACTACTGCAATGCAAACGATAACACAAATGGGAATCTTCTTGACTACAACACCAATTTGACAAAATGAACAACAACAACAATGACGACACCACTAACGTCAACAACACCAGAAGTAAGCCAGTAAGAGGAAACTACAAAAAGGGGAAATGACAATAATTTGTGACAGGAAATTAAAATGCAAAATGTAATCAGACTAAAACAAAAGCTAACAGAGCAATATTAAAATCCAACTGCAGATGCAAGAAGATATCTGGAAGACGACAACAACAAAGAACATCCGCATAATAAATGGAATGAATTTGCCTGACTATGTTGGTGTTCAATTAATTTCGATAATAAAGGTATTAATAGCTGTCGGATTGATACATCTGGAGTAATATATAACAAATTACTCGATTGGTTATTTGGGATTGAGATTTTAACAGAAACAAGTAAGAAAACGTTAAGTTCGGCCGGACCGAACTTTTTACACCCTCCAACAAAATTAAATTGAAAGAGAATGGAATAATTAGTTTCCTTCATCTACGAAAGTACTTAGCTCCGCATAATTACCAAATTTCAACCATTTTGGTGGGATAATGAAGCTAAAACCTCCAAAATACCGAATATCGGGAGGTACCGTTCTATTTGGCGTGGACCTATACCAACAAATTTCAGGTGGAACGATTTTTTATATCCTCAACGAAGACGAATTACCAAATTTCAACCATTTTGGAGGGATAATGAAGCTAAAACCTTCAAAATACCGAATATAGGGAGGTACCGTTCTATGGGGCCTACATATATGAGGCATGAACCTATACCAACAAATTTCAGGTGGAAATTTCTATACACCCAACGATAACTAAATACCAAATTTCAACCATTTTGATGGGATACTGAAGCTAAAACCTTCAAAATACCGAATAACGGGAGGTACCGTTCTATGGGGGCTATATGAAAGCGTGAACCTATACCAACAAATTTCAGGTGGAAAGTTCTATACACCAAACGATAACTACATACCAAATTTCAGCCATTTTTGTGGGATAATGAAGCTAAAACCTCCAAAATACCGAATATCGGGAGGTACCGTTCTGTGGGGGCTATATGAAGGCGTGAACCTATACCAACAAATGTCAGGTGGAAAGTTCTATATCAAAACGTGGACCGATATATCCCATTTTCAATACCAACCATCCTGCAAGTAATAAAAAATTCTGTACAAAATATTAACTCTCTATCTTTAAAATTGCGAGCTGTATCTTGATTTCAACAGACAGACGGACGGACAGACGGACATGGTTAAATCGACATAGAATTTTATGCTGATCAATAATATATATACTTTATAGGGTCTCCGACGAATATTTCGATGTGTTACAAACGGAATGACAAATTTAATTATACCCTCCGTATAAAAAGAATGAAGACCAAAGTGCAGTACATATTGTTAGTTTTGCATGTCGATTTTTCGCAATTATCGATAACTGTCCGACCGTCCAACAACCACAAAATATTTTGTGGGTGCATAACGAATGACAAAAACTAGCAAGTAACCGATTGAGCAAAGCTGTCATTCAAAACTGACAATGTGTACCCAGATTAACAACCGTTTTATAAGGGCTAAAATGGACTATAACGGCCCAGGTATCTTCTCCACAAAAGCGCAAAATTTTTGCACAAAAGCGCAAATTTTTGCAAATTTTTGCAAAACCATGGACCTATATAGGAAATTTCTAGTGCGGAAATATTGTAATTACTAGGAACCTAAAATGTCAGAAACTGTTGGTATGCACTACAACCGAAGACGACGTAGATACCATAGATCTAATCCCAGAAGATGGTACATATGAGGTAAAGGCAGCAAAATACCGGTTAAACAAATAAACCTGTTAACCAATGGCTTACCCTTCGAGCTGTTCGAAACAGGAGTCGACACGCCGGTGAGGTGTATACATCACCTCATGGACGCACACAGGATTTCATATAGGGGGAGCGTGCAACTTGGCAAAAAACCATGAAAGTTAAGTTGATTTTATATTGACAATAATATTGACACAAAGTATATAAATTAAATAGAGAGAGTTCACAATATGTTAGATACAAGTTTGAAATTTCGAACAGAATATAATATATTAGTCCTTGGATGTTTAATATTGAAAATGAACCCTAAGTTCCGCCCGGTATTTTGAAGTTTTTAACCAAATTCTCCAACAGAACTAAAAATGTTTCAAATGAATATTACGCATAGAGGTTTACATTTCGATGTATCCCAGAAATTTCATAAATTTGACTTCTATGAAAGTGCAAAAATTTTGCGCTTTTGTGGAGAAGATACCTGAAAGAATAGGCCGTTAAAGTCCATTTTAGAAGTGGACCTAATTTTGGATGCCATTCCATTTGTTAGATATAGTGTCAAACCGTCGTTTTAGTTGGTCACCGTAAGATTTAGAGCTTTTGGACTATTATGTCAGTAAGCATGGACTAACCGACGAAAAATAGAATGTCGCTATAAACAAAAGCCAAAATAACAAGTATTATAGAGAAAAAACGTAATAATTTATTAAAGGAGCTTAACAATTTTTATCGGACCAAACCATTTCGGATGGAACCAGGCCCACTGCGTACGTCCCTGCATCAGTTAGTTAGTGCCATCTGGCAGGAAGAACGCAAACCCGAAGATTGGAACGTGAGCACCTTATACTCGTAGGGGCGTAAGTCTACTCCCGTTAGAGTTGTGCCAATTGAACTATATTGAAGGACCTAATTCACTATCTACTTAAATGGACACCGGTCGTTTGTACGAAACTGCGTATACGTAATAGCACACGTTAGTTTGAATAATGTTACTCATACGTTTTTGAACTAGGACAGTGAACAAGTCGTTCAATTGCCCAACTCTAACTCCCTTTTACATATAAAATAGTGTCAGGGATATTGTGAGAACGACATAAGTCTATGGTGAACGAAATAATTGGGTCATACCAATGCGGTCTTAGACCTTGCAAGTCCACCATTGACGAGATATTTACCCTGCGGCAAATTCTGAGAGATGTAGATCGACACTTATCTTTTTGTCGACTATAGAGCACTCTTCTACAGTCCCTTATGTTCAATGGTATTCCACTTTTATACTCCCGCAAAGCTCATCCGGCTTTGTAAGATGATTCTTACTGATTAGTTCAGTACCAAAAGAAGTTTCAGAAAAGGAAACAGCCTTTCGTGTGATCGCTTCAACATCATGCTAACGATATTGACAGAATGGATCTATCAGAAAAAAAACGTTTTCCATACTTTTAAGAAGGTTGAAGGAGAATCTGGTAAAGTGGGTCTGGCAGTAAACGGCGTCCATAGAACTAGGACCAACTGCGGATGTTGGTTAATATAATTTTAAGGTAGTTAAATACTTCGTCTACCTCGCACCGCAATAGACACAACAAATAACATCCATTGTGAAATAAGAGGAAGAAAGAAAGCAGTTTAAAAACAAAGTTACATTTCGTAAAACAATAATAACAATTTACAAAACATTGATACTACTCATGGATAGTGTATAGTTCCGATGCCTGAGTACTACCTCAAGCAGATAAGGCAGTCGAAAGATCTACTGGCCAAAATGCGTTGACGGTGAATATCGAAGTCGTATGGACCATGAGCCAAATTTTGCGACCGATGACAAAGAACATCTGTTGTTCCAGAAAAAATATAGCTAAATTCTAAAAGTACCGAAAATCTGAATATACCTTTATATAAAGACTATACCAAAACATGTTCTTATGTTGACAATTTTTAATGAAGAAGTCAAGTGTCAAATAACAGGTTGTTCGGACAATAGAGTAGCTAAAATCTTCAAAACAAAAAAAACTGACGAATGACATGCTTGATTTTTTGCCCCAAGGCCTGAATTGAAGCAGGGTTGTCCGCATATGCTTCAGACTTTACATATCCCTACAGGAGAAAGTCTAACGGTGTGATATCACACGATCTTGGTGGCCAATCGGCCGTCCCAAAACCTAAAATTTCATGCTCATCGAAGTGTTTTCAAAATAAATCCATTGTTGAAACCAAACCGAATAGTCGGCTATCATGGTCACCATTGAAGGTTACGTTCTCACCGACATCATTTTTGAAGAAATATGGGCTGATGGTTCTACCAGCGGACAATCGTGGTTTTTCTGGATGAAGTGACACCTCTTGAATCTCTTTAAGTTGTTCTTAACCTAAATGCGGCTACTTTCCTTGTTTAAATATCCATTAAACCAAACATTGTTCAATCGTAAGTCTTTCCACGATAAAATGCCAGACAATACTAAACAAAAATAACATGGTACCATGACACGGCTCACACGTGATCAGTCAAAAAATGCTATTGAAAGAAGTACCTCTAGTTGGAAGACCCTTTACATGGATCTATGTTTAAAATTTTGGTAGAAAAGTTTTGTGACGACTGGAAACCACAAATGTCAAACTAATTCTAGTAGTGCGGTCAGAATATGTAGCTAAAATGTACAAAATACATAAATTCGGGAGGTACCGTTATATGAAGCCTTACTAAAACATGGACCTATATTGACAAGTTTGATGGAGAAATTTCGTAAGTACAGGGCACCTCAAATGTTATATTACGGATAGTTCGGTAGAAAAATGTAGCTAAAACCTCAACTTATATTGACAATTTCTTGTGGAGAAAATTTGTGAAAACAGGGAATCTCAAATTACAAATTATATTGAGACTATACCAAAACATGGTCCTATGTTGACAATTTTTAATGAAGAAGTCAAGTGTCAAATAACAGGTAGTTCGGATAAGAGAGTAGCTAAAATCTTCAAAAAAAACTGACGAATGACATGCTTGATTTTTTGACCCAAGCCCTGAATTGAAGCAGGGTTGTCCGCATACACTTCAGACTTTAAACGTGTCCACAGGAAAAATTCTAGCGGTGTGATATCACACTTTCTTGGTGGCCAATCGGTCGTCCCAAAACAATTAAAATATGGACTAAAAATTAAACTTCCATATTTTTCCCACAACACTTATGGCGATTTCACACCCTAATATTTCTTGACCAGAAATCTTACTTCATGCTAAACTTTCTCAGTATTGACCTATTACTGCGACCTCTACCGTAATTATTTTTAAACTACACACAATGGGGTCCATGTACATCAACATAATTGGCTCCAATGGAAATATCAAGAGTTCCTCTTCTAAATATAACTAACGCGGAAGGAACATACCTTCCAGGAATAAATATAGTCAATATACTAATTTGTTTACCAATTTTCACACAAAAGTTTTAGTTCTTTCAACCCGCCAAATATTATCTGATCATTATGTTAAATTGCAAGTTTATTTTATCTGTTTATGCAAATACCAAAATAGTACCAAATTTAATACCTTTTGACAAAAATATACAAGTTTCGAAGATTACCTAATTATATCAACCCAATATACATACATATATACAACTCCGATTGCCATTTCCCCCAAAAACCAAGTATCGTACTATCTATGTACACTATAACGAATTCATCATATACAAAAAAAAAATAATAATTTCCAAAACCTTCTCCTCTTCTTCCTTTCGTTCACATACATAAGTACGAATTTCCAAAACTTATCTTATTTCCACTCTATGCACCAACTGCTATCCTAATACCGAAGTTCACTAGTCCTGATCAATCCCTTTACACAATAACAAATTAATCCAAATTCTTTACCATTTAGTATTTTTAATGTACGTACTTCCAAAACGAACTCCTAATACTAAAATTCATAATTCCAGATCTGTATTTTAGCCAATACCAAAAGGTACCAAAATTAGTTCCATTTAATACTTTTCATACAAATATGTACGAATTTCCAAAACCACGTCAATTTCACAATCGTAAACTTCAACAGCACTCCTAATACCAAATCTCAGGATTGCAGCTCTATCCATTCATCCAAATTCCAATTGTGTCAAATTTAGCAACAATTAGCTAAGCTCGCTTACTCAAATCTAAATTGTACCAAATTTAGTACCATTTACTTCATCTTCGTATACATCACTACACATTTCCGAAACCACCTCTTTATATCAACCCTACTTCTCAAACTTGATCTCATTCCAACTTAATACCATATGGTTTTCGTACACGTACACGTAGAAAAATATGTATTAGAAACATGTTTGGATCCACACAAATATATGTTTGGGACTGGTTGCACACAAACATATCTTTGAATCCAATTATATTATGTTTGGGTCCAAACAAATATATGTTTGCAACATTTTGTAACATATCTCAATTTTATTTGTTTGGGTACCAACATATTTTTTATGTTAGAACATATTTTTTATGGGTGGAGAGAGGATTTTTGTCAAAGAGAGTAACAACAGGGCTCTCGCGGCTGCGGAATGCTGTTTTATAATAAAGAGCTGTGTGTATGGTGTAATAGGAGAAGCATTGGTGGTGTGTATGTGGTGAAACACGTGTGTTTCGTGCTTTGTTGTTGTTGACCAACGTAGCAAGCGAAGAGGAAAAGAAACAAAATTTATTAAGTATGTTGTTTTTTTCAGTTTTCTAAATACAATCATTGAGTAAAGACGATAAAGTGACTGAATAAATCAGTGTTTTGTTTGTTCTTCTTAGTAAATTAAATGCCCAATACATTTTATAATTAAATCAAATTAAATTTTTGCACCCAAACTAATATTTGTTTGCACCCACATATATAATTTGTTCTCACCCTAACATATAATTTGTTTGCACCCAAACATATTTTGTTATTTTTGGGACTGATTACAAACAAATATATGTTTGCTACAATATTTTTTTGGGAAATGTAATAGAGAGGTGTTTTTTCCTTCGTGTATGTATCTACGCGTCTGTTGTTGCTTTTTTGTTTGGTATTTCTATGCATTTCAATAATAGAAAAACCACCACCTTTTATAAATGTGTGTATGTGTATGTTTTTGTAGATTTTGCGTTTGTATTTATATTTCATCCAAACATATACTTGTTTGCACCCAAACATATATTTGTATGCACCCAAAGAAATATTTGTTTGCTCCCAAACATATATTTCTTTACAGGACCCAAACATATGTTATATTTGGGACCGTTGCAAACATATATATGTTTGCTGCAGAATATGTTTGGGACATATGTAAGAGAGACCTTTTTTCCTCCGTGTATAGATATAATTTCTAAAAACCGTTTGGTACAGCAACTAGTAACTACCTCTGTCTCTTCTGGTACCTGACTTCCATATATTTCGAGACATTCGGCCAATATTAGCGGAATGGAATCGAATACAATTTATAGTAGACGGATGGATACACATACATAGATTAGTCGAAATATGAAAATTGGTATACCAAAAGGGGGTGTAGTACGAATTTTTCTCGCCATTACATAACTTTTGGTATAAAAACTTATAATACCCTTTCGACATTGCATTGTAAGGTATAAATACACAATTTCAATTTGTATAACTTCATTTGTTAGGTTTTGTCTATCACACCATAAAATACAAATATTTATACTAACAATAGAATGTAGTTATATAATAGCAACAAAACACGTATCTAAACATAGACATATGTTTGTATGTAAATGTTTCAACCAATGCTACAGTATCCGAATTGTTGTAACCAACAAATGTGCTATGCATTCTGTCATAGTCATCGTGAAAACTTTGCGGTAACATCCTGCCACTAACATATGCCTTGATGGGGGAAAATAGAAAACATAAAATTCATGAACATGATTCTGCGGAAGAATGTTGGTATTGTAATGTACATTCGATTACCCACTTTTGTGGTAAGAATTTAGCTGATGACGATAGGTGGTAACATCGAATGATTGTTGACATTGTTTAAAATTTTGCAAAATAGCATTTAGGATTTTGTATTGCTTTTTCAAAATAGAGGTGAATATATTAACAAGTAAAAAATCGTTAATTTTTAATTAATTTGTCGTAGGAATCGAGCTTTATGGCACTTCATTTTGCAAGTGAAAAATGAAAGATGAAGATTCGAGCACACACAACCAGCACTATGTGACATGCATGTTTCGCCTTTGGTAGAGGATCTTCAGCGTCTTCTCTGCCATCGAACTTTTCTTCATTCAAATGCAATTTTTTGGTTTTTACAACAACAATGGGTATTTGAAAGTAATGAGTTTGGCTCTGAACGCTAACACGCCGTGACAACACTTTTTTTTCTTGTGTTTTCCAGGACATGGGTTCAAATCCAAATTCAGCTGAGTTTATTTATTTGAAAATTTTGCCGATTAGGGCGAAGATCAGTTTTAATATTAATTTGTAATTAATATCTCGTAGGAATCGATTTTAATGAACGTTTATTTTTGCAAGCGAAAAAGGAAAGCCGAAGATTCGAACCCACACAACCACCACTATGTTACATGCATGTTTCGCCTTTGGTAGAGGCTCGTTAAGTTCGTCCCGGCTATATGTATATAATTGTTCCACAAACATTCCATAAGGGACAAGGGAGACTTCTCTCATATTAATGTGTGCACCCCGATTCATATTAGCTCAATGATATGGGACCTACAGTTTATCGCCGAGTCCGAACGGCGTGTCTAAGACACCACTTTTGTAGAGAAGTTTTAAATGGCTGAAATACTCAGGAAATGTCGGCAACATTACTGAGCGGTATTTTGCCGCCGTTGAAAAGTGTTTTGATGTTTGATGGCCGGGGAATCGAACCCACGACCTTAATCGTGCAAGGCGGGTGTGCATACCATTGCACCATAGTGGCACCCATACTATACGTTTATACCCTCCACCAAAAAAATTAAATGGAATAATTAGTTTCCCTTCCTGTCCACAAGTTTAAGTGGAGATTTTTTTCGACCACGAATACAATACAAATTTTGGTGGATACGGAGCGCTGGAAACCTCAAATGTTAAATTACAGATAGATCCATCCGAAAACTCATGTAACACCGTGAAATATTCGTCGTAGAGCCCCCATGTGGTATACCAAAATTCATATCACGATGAGATAAATCGATTTTGTAATCAAATTGTAATCAATCTTCAGGCCGCAATTATGGACCAATCTTGGCGAAATTTTGTATGGAGGTTTAGTTTTTGGCGATGAACGCTAAATATTTAGGTGGTGAAATCCCAGCAAAAATTCGGTTCCGTTAGACGTTACGTAACCCATTACAAAGTCATGTAAACACAAATAACTAGTTATATTACTTCTTACTAAGTTATGAGTAAGGTGCACAGAGCTTGTGGTTCCGGCTACAGAAACGAGGGTAGTGTGTTCAACGCTCAACGTTGGCCGGGTACTTTTTGTTTAAAAAAGAACCGTTGATGAAAAAAGAACCCTTAATGTTCGTATGCGTGGGCTAGCATGTAGTGTGCTCGGCTACAAAGCAGAAGTTCGTGTGTTCAAATCCAGCAAAGGCCGAAATAAAATAAAAATATGAAGTGTGTTGAAATTGAAAACAAATTCCACCTAAACTGTTCTAAAAATAAAAACAAAATATTTTTTAATCTTATAGCTTATTTTTCAACTTCCAGAATAACAAATTCAGTGCGACATGCCATTGTTAAAGTAATGGTTTAGTAGGGGGTTTTGTGAGTAGTTACGGCTGCCAAAATCCCTTACAAAACCCATTATTTTGGACGGATTTTTTCATGCTGGAATGGATCAAAAACTAAATTTTTATCCCATTTTGTAGCTGCTCTGTAGGTCGCAAAACACTCTGATGTGCGCGAAATTTTAAGAAAAGGTTCGGTTTTATTACGAAGATGAAGTTTGCAATTGTATATGATGGTCAGACAATGTTTTAGCGGGTTAAATGGACCGAAACTTTTGTGTGAAAATTGGTGAAATTTTTTTTTATAATGACCACATCTTTATTACTGGAACATTTGATCCACCCACGTAAGTTATATGTATTTGAAAGTGGAGCAATTGGTCTTTGAATTGATGTTAATTATGTTATTGTACGTATTCAGATAAGAGAGTTACAGCCCAGTACATACGAGGGGCACTAGAAAACCTTCTGGCCTAGGCAACTTGCAGTGTCGCCAGGTGTCATTTATTTTTTTTTTTTTTGGAAAATTTGACAGTTTCTATTCTAAGCGTTCTCAGGACAGTTTGACATACGACCATGTGTTGGGTTGTTTAGAGTGGCTTGAGTGAAACCCTTCCAAAACATGGTTTTTGAGCGTTTGTACAGCATCTTCTGGCGACAAAAATCGTTGACCAAGCCTGTTTATCTTGATATGCTGTAATCAAATGAAGTCGTTGGATCCCCAGCCAGGTCTATACGGCGCATGACCCATCAATTCACCGCTTTGTCCGGTCAAACAGGCGCTGGTTTGAATCGATGTGTGAGACCTCGCATTGTCACGATGCAGAACGATTCGCCTTCTCCGTCCTACATTTCTCAAGCCGTATAGTCACCACAAGGTCAGGCGACCATTTGCTTCTAAGGCCCAAGGGCGCCTCTATCTCACGGTGTATCCGTTATCCGTTCAGTCACGGCCTTATTTTTTTCTGGCACAACGTCCGATTTTGGCCGACCCTCACGACCTTCGTTTTTTTGGCGAGTGTCGGCCACGATTGAATTCATTGAAGTTTTTCATAGTGCTATAAGATGGTCGTTTATCGACATACAAAGATTTAATTTGATCGAACCATTCTTGTTGTGATTATCTACATCGAAAGTTGTGAAAAATTATCGGACGAAAATGTTCTCCAGTAAATTCCATTCCCCTCGTACATGTATCTCTCAGTTTTAATAGTGTGTTGCGTATAGATGGTAGTAGCGGCGATTCGAACGCATTCCTCTACTTCAGTTGCTCTTCAGAGCCCTGGTCACTCCTCGCTCCGATGAAGGTTTCTCTAAATTACCTCGATCATTGGTTCTCCGGTAAACGGGCTTCAGTTTCGATATCATTTTATTTGTTGCTTGAAGGTTATACGTCCTCGCTGTTTATTTTGGTTTCCTTGTTCACACCCATCCCCGCCATTCGCGCTTTGGATGAAGCGAAGAGCGTTAGAGATGTAAAAGTTCATACCCTTAGTCTTTTGCATACTGACCATAGAGATGGTCAATTCCGACCACAAGGAGAATACTGTCATTCTGCTCCTCCCAATGGAAGACTTCCCATTTCTTCACGTTCAGTCTTGTTTTGGCGACCAACGACTTCGAGCACGTGTTCCGTCTCGAATTTGCTGCCCCAACTTCTGACATATACGGGTGCTTTATTAAGAAGGCCATCAGACCATCTGCTTTTTCACATGTATGTTGTCACTTTGGGTATACTAATATACAGAACACCTGATGTCATACATGTAAAAAAGCAGATGGTCTGATGACGGCCTTAGTTGAGGAATTTTGTCTTTCCTCATCAGCTGGATGCAGGGTAAATTGGCCCAATTCGAACCCGCTGCTTATGATTTGAATTGGATCACCCCCAATAGATGATCTAAAATATTGTTCTTGATCATTTGTGGTAGCTTGTCGGAACGTCTACCGATATCGATCCCATCATAGCAGATTTCGTCCCTGTAGCGTTATTGACAACCTTGGCGTACTATGACGGCTTCCTACCAATCTCCGCAACCCTCTTCCTATTCTGCAGTCGATTCCAGGGCCGGGCGAACCTTCTTCACGTGAGCTCACTTTGTCGTCCTTGTACAAAGTATTCTCGGAACAGTCTCCTTTGTGCGGTTCTTAACGCGGTTCGCCCGAAACACTTGAAGGTGTGGATCTCTTTTTCTTCTTCATCGGCCTTGCGGTGTTTTGCTCGTCGATAGATCTTTTCCTCTACCCCGCTCCTAAAAAGTGGAGGGAGTGTTCAAGAAACCTTTGAGAGCATACTGCGATATAGGTTTTTATACCCTTCACCGTTTGTAACACATCGAAATATTCGCCGGTGGGCCTTTATTCTTGATCAGCACAAAATTCTAAGTTGATATAACAATATTCGTCTGTCGGTCCGTCTGTTGAAATCATCATACAGCTCGAAAGTTTTTTGTTAGAGCTTTATATAGAGCTCCAAGGATGTTTGCTATTGAAAATGGGATATGGCAACAAGGTGCCCCATCGCCACGCTTTTGTTCAAAATGTTCTCATATCGACACCGTAAAAGTTTTTTTAAATATTATTTTTTGCGAAAATATGAGCAGATCTTGGCTATACGTTTTGATATTTTTGAGAATTTACAGAGTGTCTATAAAGTGGTGAAGCTTCCCCACCCAGCTTCGCCATCGATATGGGACATTCACCAACGGACTTTAAAACTGTAATTTACCATACTTTTTCCTTATATATCAACATTAAACGAAAGAGGAAAATGTTTTCTAATTAATAGTTAAAAATGATTCCAAAATTCACAGTAAGAAACAGATTCTAGCAGTTAATTGAAGTAGGTGTCTTGAATTTAGGTACAAAAATCATAATATTTCTAAAATGGCATAGGCACCCCACCCCTACATATTTCATAATATGAATATACTGACATTTGTAATTGCTTTTTTCATGCAAATTTTTGGGATTTGTATTTTTCAGCAGTTGTCTACTAATCGCATAAAATATGTTTTTGATATCACAATAGGTAAAGAAGATATCAAAAATCATACCCACCATAAATATTTTTCCTAATACACTGAAAACACAAAACCATTGGGAGATTATAGAACTTCGATAATCTCACAATTTTGCCTCTATCGGATTTTTTCTAACACTTGTAGTTTTGGAGAAAAGCGGCGATGTCGCAGCCGCCCCATGTTACCATATATCACTACACGTTTTGTTGTAGGCCTATAGAACGGTACTTTCTAATGTTCGGTGTTTTGAGTGTTTTAGCCTCATTATCATACCGAATTGGCTTAAATTTCCATATAAATGTTCGATATAGCCCCATAGCATCTTTATCACAACGAAATGGTACAATTCGATATTTAATCTTCGCTAGTGGTATAAATCATTCCTACAGATAATTGTCGGTATAGATCAGAGACGGGCTTCTTTGCAATGAAGTATAGTGAGGGCGCCCACTGAGTTGTTTTTGCCTTTGCTTCTCTCTCTCACTTACAGTGTGCGTGAATAAAAACATCATGTGGTTGTTGGTTTTTTTCACCCATACATACACGTATACTAAAACATTGATGGTAAATCATGGGCAACACTGGTATAGATCCACGATTTGGGTAACGTAGGGGATGAAAGATACGAAGCAACGGCTCAGACCGGCTTTAACATGACAAAGCCCAGGACACTCTTTCAACTCAAGTGAACACTGACTTCCCCGTGGTGTCTGTTAATCCGCACCTGGAATGTTCGCACTCTTTATAGGTGTAGTTTACGCACTGGCAGATGTACATGAAAAAACCGTTATTAATGTCATACAGGAAATACGAATGATTGGGAAAGACGACAACAACAACATCTAAAGGTGACACAATTTGATAAAGCTGCTATAACACCCACAAACCATGAGTTTGGTTGCAGATTTGTATTTGGTCGGAGGTTACAACATCTGATCTCCAGTTTCAAACCTGTGAATAAAAACTTGATACAATGCGGATAAAATAACAACTCTTCAACATCAGCTTTACTTGGGCTCATGATCGCACTGAAGACAATGACGAACAGACCAAAGATATATTTTACGAGCGCTTAGAAGAAACTTACACAGAATAAAATTACTGTATTTTAGGAATAGTGTTCATAAAGTCTTGCCAAGGTTCAAAATTTCTGCGTTTCAAGAAAACAAAACAAGAAAAAAAACAATCTTGGCGAGTTGTTTTATTTTTATTGACTAACCAACCACCACCGCCAACAAAACCTGAGACAACAAGTTTTGCTTCTTTTTATTTTATTTTATAATCAATCGCAACGACAAATCTTCAACTATGCTTTTCGGCTTTGTATTTTGTTTCGTTGTTGTTAGTGCAGGCGAATAATACATTATTCTTCCGAACCCCGATCACGCGATTGGTACTAAAAATTTTGATCTGGTTGCATATAATTCTCATACACACATTCTACATAACTTTGATATAAATGGCACGAATAATATTGTGAGTATTGACAAGCACAACACATTTCCGGAGAACCAGTCTACAACCACTACAACATAAGGAATAATTAAATATTTGCTCTGTTCCAGAACCTACAAGAAGCTACTATTTTTTACAACGATAGCATTTTTTCCTTTATGTTATCGGGAAAAATAGTAAAAATTAGTAGATTCTTGCAGTTCTGGAACAGACTAATAATAACAAATCAGGAAAAAACAAAAGGGGTAAAAGTCAAAGACAACAAATGAAAGAAACAAAAATCAGAGAAGATTGAAAAATAAATTTCCTTTAATTTTTTTATATATTTTCTTCTTATCAAGATCTTCCATATGATTCATCAGCGAATATTGGTCGCGATTCGCATTGTATAAACACTTACTTTAGGTTGGCATTTCGCGATTTTTAGGCAAGCTCGCCTGCGATTAATTGATCTTCGAGGAGAATTGCTAATTATCCTTACTCAATAGAAAATGTTTGCAGGGTAACAACAATTGTTGCGACAGTGGTAGTTTTTGTGTGTGCCCTGCAAACATTTTCTATCGCCTAAGAATAATTCGCGATTCTTCTGTGCGATTAATTTGTCGCAGGCGATATCGCCTAAAAATCTTCCGCGTATCACCAACCTAAGGTAAGTATTTAGGGAATGAGAATCGCGACCAAGATTCGCTGACGAATCATATGGAAGATTTTAAGAAGAAGAAAATGTAAAGAAAAAATTAAAGCAAATTTATTTTTCATTCTTCTTTGTTTTTTTGTTTCTTTCATTCGTTGTCTTTGAGTTTTACTGTTTTTGTTTTCTTTCCTGATTTGTTATACTTTTTAATTATTCCTTATGTTATAGTGGTTGTTTACTGGTTCCATTCACTTTCTTCATTTCACTTTGCAAAACCCGCAAATGTGTTTTGTTGTCAATACTCATAATAAAATACGTGTCATTTATATCAAAGTTATGTAGAATGTGTATATGAGAATTATATGCACCCAATTCAAAAATTTTAGTAACAATCGCGGAATCGGGGTTCGGAAGAATAATATATTATTCGCCTACACTAACAACAGCGAAACATAATACAAATTCCCGGAAAGATCGGCGAGATGTATAGCAGATGATTCTTTGTAGCGATTAAATATAAACAATAAATTTAGGGAATCGTCTACGAATGGAAAATTAATCGGGTGGGTGGGTGAAATTTATATAAAAATTCGCTAAAAGATTGCCGGAAAGAAGCGCAGAAAATTAATCTAATCATCTCGTCCAACAATCTTCCAAATGTTTGCTGGGTGTTGGCGTTTGTTGTTAAAGTTTCAATGTGTTGGTGAGACGATGGTGGGGGTTGTGTTGTGGTTTCTTGTTACAGCGATGGTGAGAGGAGCAGACCATTCAAATGAAAACGAGAACAAAGTTGAGAGCATTTACCAAACAAGAGAGAAAATATGAGAATGTAGAGAAAAATTGGAAAGTGATTTTGCGTATCATGAAAATCTTACATATTTTTGATGGGTGTAAGAAACTGCAAATGTATCTAATGTGGAATACATGTACACGCAGAAAAATATATGTTAGAAATATGTTTGGATCCAAACAAATATTTGTTTAGGACTGGATACAAACATAATTTGTTTGTGCCCAAACAAATATATGTTTACAACATTTTGTAACATATCTCAATTTTAGTTGTTTGGGTACCAACGGCTGCGGAATGCTGTCTTTTAATAAAGAGCTGTGTGTATGGTATAATAAAGGCGTAGGAGCGAAGAAGGGGGCTTCGGTGCTGTGTATGCGTCAAACACGTGTGTTTCTTGTTTTTTTGTTGTTAACCAACGTAGCAAGCGAAGAGAAAAAGAACAAATGGTATGAATTATCTTGTTCTTTTTTCCCCAGTTTTTTAAATACCATCGTTTAGTAAATCCGCCCAAGTTAGGGAATAAATCAGTGTTTTGTGTTTTCTTAAAGAAGTGGTGCTTTTTAGTAAATTAAATGTCCAATACATTTTATAATTGGAAATTTTATAATTAAATCGAAAAGGTGAATGGAAATATTTTATTGGCACGAAAGAAATCGCATTTAATATTGGTAATTACATGCATATATATGTCTATTTGAAATATGGTACATCCATATTTATTAATTACGTTACATAATCATTTGATTCCAGATGCCGATTCCCCGCTGATGATTTCAACAAGGAGAAGCGTTCAACGATGTTTCTATATATTTTTTTTCTTTTTAAAAGTGACTGTGTACATATTATTTCATTCAGTTTTTCTTATATGTGTGTTATGTATTTCTTTGGAATTTTTATGTACCTATGTATGTGTCTCTTGTTGCTTTGCCTTTCAATAAAAAACCACCATTTATAAATGTGTGTATATGATAGAGATAGCCAGTGAGCTCTTACTGAGAGCAAGTGAGCATACATTTCAATGTGTTTTACATTGAAATTTACGCTCCCTTGCTCTCAGTAACCGCCCAATGGTGCATGCGTTTGTTTTTTTTTTTGGCTTTTGGGTTTGTATTTGTTTGCACCCAAAAATATATTTTGTTTGCACCTAAACATATACTTTGTTTGCACCCAAACATATAATTGTTTGCAGGACCCAAACATGTGTTATGTTTGGAACTGATTGCAAACAAATATATGTTTGCTGCAAAATATGTTTGGGATATATGTTAGAGAAGCCTTCTTTTTCCTCCGTGTACAGTATGAAAAAGCTACATCCCGAACGAAAATATGTAAAAATTTAGGTAGTGCCAAAGAAATTTTCGATCAGAGTGTTTCTTTGCACACGTATCTATTTGAGCGGGCAATTGACACTTGGGTATAAAAAGTTTCTTGTTGAAAAACAATTAAACAAGGGAAGTGATGAAGATCTGTGGCGTGATCTGAAACTATAGTCTTCCCTGCCTTACCCCTTGGTAAACATGGCCAATTTTTTGTCCACTAATAAATTAAAGTTGTTTCAATAAAATATTAAAACAACGACTATAAGATTAAGCCTGACTATCCCAAATAAAAACAAGTAAGAAAAGCGTTAAGTTCGGTCGGGCCGAACTTTTTATACCCTCCACCACAAATTTCAGCCATTTCGGTGGATTAATGTGGCCACAACCTTCAAAATACCGAAATTCGGAAGGTACCGTTCTATGGGGGCTATATGATGGCGTGGACCTATACCTACAAATTTCTGGGGGAAAGTTTTATACGCCTAAAGAAGACTAAATACCAAATTTCAGCCATCTCGGTGTGATAATGAGGGTAAAATATCGAAAATCGGGAGATATTGTATTATGGGGGATATATCAACACGTGGACCTATATCAACATTTTATGGTAGAAATGTTTCTTAGCCTCTGGAAACACAAAATACAAAGTTACAACCGATTCTTTGGTCAAATGGGTCTAATACATTCAAAATATATTAAAATGACGCGTACTTTATAAGGGGCCTTATGTGGGGGCTATACCAAAACGTGGACCCATATAACCCAACTTTGGTAGGAATGTTTTCTGGCCTCTGAAGACACAAAATACCAAATTACAACCAATTCTGTGGTTAAATGGGTCTAATACATTCAAAATAAATTAAAATGACGCGTACTTTATATGGGGCCTTATATGGGGGCTATACCAAAACGTGGACCTATATAACCCAACTTTGGTAGGAATATTAGTTGGCCTCTGGAGACACAAAGTACCAAATTACAACCAATTCGGTGGTAAAATGGGCCAAATATCTTAAAAATTCCTTAAAACGACGACGCGTCACGCGTCATTTTGTATGGGGGCTATACGAAAGCGTGGACCTACATAGCCCGCTTTCAATACCAAAAGTCCTACGTAAATATAACATATTTTCCCAAAATTTCATCAACCTACGTCAATCCGTTCGGACGCTAGAGTGATTTCCACAGACGGACAGACGGACGGACATGGCTATATCGATGTAGAATTGCACGCTGATCAAGAATATATATACTTTGTGGGGTCTACAAAGATTATTTCGAGTAGTTACAAAAGTAGTGACAAACTTAATATACCCCCATCCTATGGTGGAGGGTATAAAAACGCAAACCTACCTAATTATTAAAATATTTTATTCTGTTTATGACCGTTGTCCTGCCCATGACATTAAAATTATTCTAGGTGCTTTTAAAGTCAATGTTTGAGGAGAATATCGTTGACCCAACAGACAGGAAATTCAGTCTACACAGCGAAACATCTGACAATGGAATCAGGCCGATAGACTTCGCAATGTCAAAAAGCATTGTAATTAGCAGTACCAGATTTAAGCATCTCAATATCCATAAGTGCACCTGCCTCCAGACCAAAAAAACAAGATATCGTATTGGTCACGTTGTGATATATAAAAGACATTAATAGAGGTGTTGGATGTACGATTGTCCCGAGAAGCAAATATATACAGCAAGGAACGTACCCTATTAAACTTAGCAAATAAAGTACGGACAGAAACAACGAGGAATTTGGGCATCGTTTAGCTGCAATCACAACAGACAGCCACACATATTCCATTCAACTGGCTCAGTTATTTAAGCGGTGATCCCTACTTGTAAAACCCAAAAAGGCCTGGCTTAAAAACTAACTGGTCACAAATCTGGCAAAAAAAAACAAAAAAAAAAATAAGAAATAAAATCAATCAATGAAAGACTAGTTTTGATGTCCTAGAAATCCCACAAAATTTTATGACATAAGGTTCATAAGTTTTCGAGCTAGTTGGCACCGATCCCAAAATGTAATTTCAAGAAAAACACGCAGAACTGGGAGGGCAAGGCTACTTGTTTTTATTCGAATTTCAGATATTATGTCATCCACTTTAGTTAATCGATGTGAAATGGGGCTATAGAAAATGTTTTAGCTGTGAAAATTCTCCAGAGGATTGACCTTTATGATTTGTTCCTAGGTTTTACCATGTTTGTGATATAGAAGTTCAAGTCACATTTTTATGTTTTTTGTTACATTTTAGCGATTTGCTTGAAAACGGTAAGTCTTGTGGAAATGGGACTAGAAAAAAATCGTATAGCTGTGAAAATTCTCTACAATATTGGCTTTCGTAATTTATTCCTAGGTTGTGCCATTTTTGAGATATATAAGTTTATGTTTGGACATTGCAGTTTGTTTTATAAGGAGACGATATCACTGAATGTATTGTCTCAATTTGAACTTCTATATCTTAACAAGTAAAAAAGTATCAGTCGGCTTTACCGAAAGAGATATACCCTCAGCCTATGTGAATTGAAACTTTCATCCATGGACAGATATAATGTATTTAGGGTATTTTCAGAATTGTGTGGCCCTTTTTGGACATTTGAACTTGTCGACAATAACGTGTATTAGGATTAAAGTTCAAAAATGTTGCGGAGGAGGTACTTAAAGGTATAGACCGACATAGTCAAATATGGAACTGAATCCTGTTTTGAGAGTCAAATACTTTTGATAGATATCGCGCTACTAGTCATTTCAGTGGACCGTCGTAAAGCATTTGGACCAGTATGCCAGGAAGCGTGAACTTGTCCGCGGAAAACATAATATCGCTGTAAACAGCATCACAAAGAACAGCATCGGTATACATTTCCAAAGGATCTTCAAACAGACTCTAAAATACACTTAGACACAAATGTTGAACTTTTTGGACCAAATAGGTTAATCAGTTCGAGAGTTATCGTGCTGTCCAGGTACTACATATGGTGTCATAGGGGTTTTTACACCTTTCGGGCTGTTTTATCAAGAAGTATGGAGTTAACCCTAAATAACTTTTACCGTCGTAATTGGGGCAGCTAATGCAAGTCGCTTCAACAGAAATCAAAGTGATTCCACAGCAGTTCTTCAAGTGAACTTATACGAACTTTTGCTGGGAAGATACCTGAAGGAGTGGACCAAAATGGTTTATCTTCGAACTTAAATTAAGTTTGGACAAAATATTACGGACCGAAAATATTACGGACCGAATCGGCAGATCCGTTCGAGAGTGATCGTGCGCTCCAACCACTACACAAGGTGTCATAGCGGTTTTTTTTTTTTTGCACCTTTCAGGCTATTTTCTCAGGAAGTATGAACTTGCCCCAGATGAAACTTGTTCCGTCGTATGGGGGGCGGTAAATACGAATTGTTAGAACAAAAATCAAAATTTGTGTGGGAGGGATCCGAAAAAGTGGACCGATTGAGTCCACATTTCAACCTTATCTAAGTCTGGTAGGAATTTAACAATGTGCAAAATGTGGTCCAAATCGGTTACTCCCTTCAAGAGTCATTGTGCGCACAAATTTTCCGAACATTTGTGGGGGATGTACCGGAAGGAGTGGACCGATATAACCCATCTTCAAACTTAGACTAAGTTTGGACAAAATATTACGAAAGCCAAATTGTGGACCGAATCAGTTTATCGTGCGCACCAGCCAGTCAGATAGACGGGCGGACATGGCTAAATCGACTCCAAATTGTCTGAAACACATTTCGTCCAAACATACTTGGGAGCTAAAACCATTATTTCGATGAGGCACATTTTGCCCGTATGAAAGCGTATATACCCTCGTTAGCATAAATACTGAGAGCATAAAAATGGTAAAATATACGAAAAGATCATAAGAGTCAATGTTGTGGAGAATTTTCACTGCTACAACTTTAGGACTTGCGGTTTCCAAGCAAAATCGGGATTTATTTTAAAAGCGCTCCTGCGATTTTTTTGTTTTTTGATTTTTCTCGTCTATGAACATTGTAGTTTCAGAATCCGCAAAAACTTCCCAGGTGTAAGCTCCTTTCACTTAAAGTTGGTTCACGAGCACCGTGCAGCTAAAATAAGGTGCGTAATTTTTGTATTCGTAGATTTTTTTGTGATTTTCTGTCGTGTTGTTTTACTAGCCTGACACCCAATCCTAAATTTTCAATCAGAACTTATCAATCAATTAGAACTACAATTTACGGACTAATGATTTCTGTGTCAACTATCTATGTATGTACATTGAAAGCAACAAAAACAAGTTTCTTCTCCTAACACAACCTAACCAAATATCGTATAGTAGTTTTTTCCCTGTATAGATAATTTAGTCACACCTATTTTAACGTTGATAATTGTCACTTTATTACTTTCGTTTCCAAGAGATTTTAGCTGGAATTGCAAAACTAAAAAAAACTGTATTGATTTATTATTTTATTGTGAAATTAATAGTCAATGTGTCACTAATCGATGCCCTTGTGACAATTGCAAACTAATAAAAAGCAATAATAAAATATGTAAATCAATTTCATACCGCTTAATTTTGCAAACAAAAACAGATAAAATATAATATGGATAATTAGCCAGGAGTGATTATGGGATGAAATATTTTATACATAGCATACGACACAGATACGAGTTATATTGATTGAACCGCTTGTCACATTAACACCGAAAATAAAATTATCCCTCATTACTTCTTTATGATTCTCATTCATCGCCGCCATGTGAATATGAAAACATTTAAATAATTCTGTTTGTTTTATTCATTCCCCTTGAATTTCTCTCATTTGTCGCTCGCTTCATTTTATTTTAATTAATTGGCAAGCTTCATTAATTATGTGTACATTTTATTTTTTACGATTGAAGGTTTTTTATTAAAAAAAGGTGTGATTTAAATGCCGTACAAATTGTTTTCTTTGGCTTTTAATAATATAAATAAATAAATAAACTAAAAACTGTTTTAACACATTAAACAAATTAACTGCTAAATAAATATACAGAATTATGGTTGAAAGCGTTAAAAAGGTATTAGTCCAGTCAAAGTACACGCAGAAAAAAAATATTTTTCACTTTTGTTGGAACAAAAATATCAATTTTTGTTCTAAAATTTGATTTGTTTTGTTCAAGCATTGTATTGCAAATCCAAAAATACAATCTTTTGCTCCAAAAATAAAAAACAAAAACAACTTTCGAAATTCCGCAATATTGTAAAAATCTTTAACAATACCGATTGGTAGGAACTATCATAATCTAGAATTTTTACAAAAAATATTATCATTTAAAAAATTGGCTTTTGTTGTAGTTTTAAATACGTATTGTTATTTTGTTTTTTCAGTAGATACACAATTTTTGATTGAAAATTTCTATTATTAGTTCAAAAATACATTTTTTTGACTATACTCTCTCCCGCTAACTTGTTGAGTATTTGTTTTGGATTCTAGTAGCTGAATTCTTGTTTTGCTCTCTTTAGTTTATGTGTGGCAGCCGGTGAAGTTATTTGTGTTTGTGCATTCTTTGTCCCTAATTAGTTTTTGTTTGACAGTCAAAGAAAGTGGATCAAAAAAAGTAAAACATTAGTGATTGTAAACTTATAAAAACAACATTCCAAGACAAAAATGCAAAAAATCTAATAATAAAAGTGTCATACATTATTAAATCTATTGAATTCTTTATTATTTTAAAACTGTCGGTGTTTCCTTTTTTTATGGCGTAATCTAATGCAATGTAGTTTTTTTGGTTTTGGTTTTCTCATGTGCTTTTGAGAAGCGCTAAATATAAAAGTGGTGGTTGAAGCAGAATTGGCGTTGCAAGGAGATTTTAATGAAGAATTCCGATAATTCATACATCTTTGACACAATAAGTTAAATTTTCTTGAAAATGTCGACCCCTTTTGGGTTCTTTTTATACTGAATAATGTTTACAACACGCGTTTGTAGTTTTGACCAAAACTATTGTAAATATAATTAATTTTACCTCAACTGTTCTTAATTCTAACAATATTTATGGTCCATTTGGCCAAAACTATTATAAATTCTAACAATAAATATTGTTACTTCTGACAAAAAACTCTTATGAATTCTAACAATATTTATTGTCCATTTTGACCAATACTATTTTTCATTGTTGTTTGACACCACCTCTTTTGAATCTCTTCTACTATCGTATGTATGTTGTTATGTGTGTGTTTTGTGGAGAGGTAAAAACAAAAAAGGTGGTTGAAACTTATTATACCAAGAGAAAATAGAAATAGTTTTTTTTTTTTTTTAATTGGTGTTTTTGTGAACGAATTGTCGGAATTCTATTTTAATTTAAAATATAAAGAGCGAGTTGCAACAGTCTAATAATTTTTGCAATGAATGCTCAATGAAAACCAAAGAAACTACTAATGCTGACACTTGTATTTTATTGCGCAGTTTTGTGTGTCTGTTTTTAACTAACTTCATTATGCTATTTTTTTGTTTTAATTTAGCGGGTTAAAGATTGTTTTGTTGCAGACTTTTTAAATTTGGTTAAGATAATATAAAACTAATCACCGACAGCTGACGTGAAAATTTTTAATAAGAATACTCCCTAAACCAGTTATTTTCAGTAATTTGGTGCAACAATACATTTCTGGTACCGATTTTGTTTTGGGCATAAAATTAATTAGTAAGTATCTTCTTTTTGTATTTTTACTAAGCGATATTTCTAACACATTTTCTTTTTCTAATTTAGCTTCAAATTCTACTAACGACTTGGATTCACAATTTATCTGACCGAAAAACAATCACAAGGAATAGTTGACCAATATGCTTAATTTGCACATCAAGAGACGAATCTTTGTTAAACTGAATAAAATTAGAGTCAATCGAAATTAAAATTATCTCAAATCAGTGTTATTTAATTTTTTTTTAATCATATATGAAATAAATAATAAAATGAAACATTTTAAATATTTTTTAAATGTAACACATTAAAAAGGTAGGTATACAATTTTATTCCAACCATTTCGCATTGCAATAATAAATATTGTTACTTCTGAGCAAAACTATTGTGAATTGCAAATATAAATATTGTTACTTCTGACAGAAACTATTGTAAGTTCTAACAATATTTATTGTCCGTTTTGACCAAAACTATTGTGAATTGCAACAATAAATATTGTTACTTCTGATCAAAACTATTGTAAGTTCTAACAATATTTATTGTCTATTTTGACCAAAACTATTGTGAATTGCAACAATAAATATTGTTACTTCTGACCAAAACAATTGTAAGATCTAACAATATTTATTTTCCATTTGGACCAAAACTATTGTGAATTGCAACAACAAATATTGTTACCTCTAACCAAAACTATCGTAATTACATGTTTGGTCCAACACGTTATAGTGTCAAGGTGACAATACATATTTATATTTAGAACACATAATATAGTCCAGTGTGAAAATAACGATTGTTGGATTGACAATACTACATAAGGAATCCAACAATATGTTAACAATATATATTTTGCTCTTGGAATATTGTTGGATCAAACATATTTTTTTCTCTGCGTGTAGGCATTGAAATATCAAAAATTCACACAAAGCTGAATTTTGTGTGCAAAAACAGTTTTTCGGGGTCAAAGGTCAACATTAAGGATTTTTTAGGTTTTCGGAATTTTTTCTTGAAAACGGTGGGTCTAATCAAAAAGTGACAAGAGCGAAGATTGTAGACAGAAAAATACTCTACTGTTTGGTCTTTATAATTTTCCTATAAGAAAGCATTCTTGAGATATAGCAGTTCTAAAAAACACATCATTTATATGCACTTAAAAGAGAAATACGCAGTAACCGGGTATGTCCTCAGTAGTTCAGTAGTTTTTGCAGAAAAACGTTAAATTAAAAATTTAAATTGAAGTGAAAATTGAAAAAAGTGGGCGCTGTAAAATTGTCTTTCCATAAAAACCTATGTTGGGTTATGACGGCATTTTATTTTTATTCATAAATATATGGCGTTTGTATATTAAATGTGGCAAAGTGAAGTACCCCGCTCCCTCGAAATTCAAGAAAATACCCAGCAAAACGTTTGTAGCCAAAGAAGTAGTTGAATCATGAGTGCAAGTAATTTCGAACTATATCTTTTTACGTGAAAGAAGTCATGATTTTTACAAGGGCTTCTTAAGCACACATTTTGCATTGGTTCTTTGTAGTGAATAAATATACATTCCATGGAAAGTATTTTGAACTGATTTTTCGATTTATTTAAAAATTGATTCGCAAGCGAGGATATGGGAGAAGTTAACATCTATTAAGCGAGAATTTTTCACTGATTTGAGACCTCAGGGCCATTTGGAAAAATTATATAAAAGAGTTGTGGTAACTATTAATAAATATTTATGGCCTGTTTCTATAGGACGAATTAAAATTCTTTCAAATTACTACCAAACTCGTGTTTTTATACCCTACACCACTATGTGGAAAGGGTATTATAAGTTTGTTTTGGAAAAAATTCATGTAACACCGCCAAATATTCGTCGGAGACCCCCAATGTGGTATACCAATCTTCATATCTCGGCGAGATAAAGCGATTTTGAGATGTGTGTCCGTCCGTCCGTCCGTGTGTCCGTCTGTCCATTATAAATTGTAATCAAACTCCAGGCCGCAATTATGGTCCGATCGTCACGAAATTTGGTATGTAGGTCGGTTTCACATCAGAATAGATCGCTATTTTAATTGGTGATGATCGTGAAATATTTAGCGGGTGAAATGGACCAAAAACATAATTTTTATCCGATTTTGTAGCTGCTCTGTAGGTCGCAATAATAGTCCGATCGCCTCGAAATTTTAAATAAGGTAAGAGAATATGATAAAGAAGAAGCTTGCAATTTGAGATGGCGATCAGATAATATTTAAAGGGTTAAATGGACCAAAACTTTTGTGTGAAATTTGTGAAAATTTTTAATATACAGCTTATATCTTTATTCCTGGAAGAGACATTCCGGGCAAGTAAGCTAAACTTGGAAGATGATCTCTTGACCTTTCCATTGATGCCAATTATGTTGATTTACGCGGTCAGATAACAGAGTTACAGCCTAATATATCCAGTTTTTTGCTTGTAGTGTAATCATAAGCACAGTAGAGGCCGCAATTATAGCTCAACAGTCACCAACTTTTGCACGAGGTAAGGGTTTAGGTCGAAGAAGATGCCTACAATTTTGGAAGATGATCCGATATTATTTAGCGGGCGAAATGGACCATTACTTTTGTATGAAAAATATAGAAATATTATTTTTGGTCCATATTTTTATTCCTGGATGGCATATACCGGCAAAGTAGCCTACATATGGAAAATTAAAAACTGATATTTCCCCTGATGCAAATTGCAATAATGAGTTTGGTAGATAACGGGTCTACTGCCTAACATATAATGGGTTTTGTGTAGAGAACCATAATTTCCTCTCATACTACAAATTGTCTCAATCATGACAGAGAAATTTTCAGTTCAGTTGTCCAATTGAATTTTTATACAAATATTGCAGCATGGGGTCGCTTCGCCACCTATTTTATAACCCTCAGACTTTAGGTTAATACAAAATATACAAAATACGACCAACGATGTGCCGATCGAAAAGAATGGTTTTAGACCCCAAGTATGTTTGGACGAAATTCGTTTCAAACAATTTGGAGTCGATTTAGCCCTGTCCGTTCATCTGTCTCTCTTACTGTCTAGCTGGCTGGTGCGCACGATAACTCCCGAACGGATCTACCGATTCGAACCAAATTTTTACTTCGTAATTTTTTGCCCAAACTTAGTTTAATTTCGAATATGGGCTATATCGGTTCACTTCTTCGGCCACCTCCCCCACAACAGTTCAAATTTTTTTCTGAAAAATTGTGTGAACGATAATTGTCGAAGTGCGAAATTCATTTGGCACAAACTTTCCATATATTATTATTATTCCTTCCAGATATAGATCGGGTAAGACTATATCGGTCCAAACCTTCGAGCACCTCCCAAAAAAAATTTGGAAAAGTGAAATTTAAGAGTCCTATCGAATCGTTTTGATTTTTTCAGCAGATTGTCCTTGCGGCCCCTTTTACGATGGTATAATTGCAATGGCAAGTCCATACGTCCAGAGATTATGGCCGAAAAGGTCCAAGAAAACCTGAAAAACTAGCAATAAACCTAACTAATCCGCAAGATAACTCTTAAGGGAATTTTCTGATTGGTCCAAACTTTGCACATCCTAATATTTCATCCAGCAATGTATCAGGTTAGAATGTGGACTATATCGGTCCCGTCCTTCGAGTACCTCCTATACAACATTTGGGAAAAGTGCAGATTGTGAACGTTCTTATCACGGTACCTATTGCAATGGTAAAATTTTTCCAGAGTAACTCCATACTTCCTGAGATAATGGTCCAAAATTTCCAAAAAAATAATTCTCAAACTTTTTCAAAAATCAGAAGTTAGCTTACTACAATTGATTTGGTATAGCCTTACATTACGGCGGTGGCATGCTTAAGTGTTCCATACGCCATTTGCCCGTTTTGAGATAATCGCATTTTAATGTTTTTCGTCAAAACTGTGTGGAGCTGACTAAAGCAAATATTTATATTTTTGACTTAAAATATTAATAATAGTATATAGAACATACATATATGCAAAAATTTAGAGAAATATGTATTGGAATATAAAAGTTATAGAGATTTTTTTAAAAACAGAATTTTTGTCCATTTTGTTCCATATCCGCACTTATGACACTAATGTGAAATATTGGAACAAAGTGACAAAAATTTTTCCATTTTTGCCTTAATAAACTTGGAAACTAGAGCAGATAAGAAATTCAGAAAGAGCATACCGAAAAACGCTAGAAACCACCTGTATCCCAAAAAGTAAAAAAAAGGCGTATGGAACACTTAAGCGTGACACCGACGATTACGATACCTAAAAAATATATATTTTTTATACGGCATGAGGGATGCTGAGGGTATATGACTTTTATTATCTTACTTGGTGTGTAATTGAATATGAATAATTTTGGGATTTATAAATTTGTGTGCATCCAAATTATTTGAATTTCTATTCATTATTAGTTATTTCTATCGGTATAAAATATGTATATAACCACAATGAACTATTTTCGAAATGCCCTGAAAATCACAAAACTGCGTGCATTAGCAAGCATATGTGAGGACGATAGATTTTCAATAAAGCCACAATCAATGAGAATTTTCCAATTTTGGCATATTGTTTAGAAATGTATAATTTATATATAATTGTTACATAAATATCCCAGTAGGGACAAGAGAGGCTTATCTTATACCAATGGATTAATGTTATGCCATTGATATGCGACGCATTTTTTATCGAAAAATCCGAAAGGCGTGTCCTATGTTGCCACTTGTAGAGAAGTTGTTCATGGCTGAAATACTCAGGAAATATCGGCAGCATTACAAAAGGGTATTAGGCCACCGTTGAAAATTTGATGTTGCCAGGCCTGGGAATCATACTCGGATATTTAACGTGCAAAGTGGTTGCACATAGCTAATTCCTAGAGGTTGTGGTGTAGGGTATCACATGGTCGGCCCCGTCCGACTATAGCCTTTGCTTACTTGTTGTAGAACATGTTTGTTTGAAAAAAAACAGTAGTGTGATAATAGTTCGATCGTCTTAATGAAATTGAAATATAATGAATATAAAACAATGGAATATCTCAAATAAATCATTGTAAAAAGCGACTGAGTGCAAAATCAAATACTTTTAATTTTAGAAAGTTAGCTTTCATTGCTCAAAAATACCCAAAAACATCTTAAAATGCTTCTTGCATAGAGTCATCTAAAATTCATTGTATTCTAGCTGCACCATGTCCTTGTAAAAATCATGACTTCTTTCACTTGCACTCATGATTCAACTACTTTTTGGCTACAAACAAAGATGCAGTCTGACATTTCTTGCACCCATGATTATCTTTTTGGGTACAAACATTTTGCTGAATAACTAAAGTACAATAACATAAATTGTTTCTTGTGTTCTTAAGAATTTTATTTGCAAAAAGTTAATATAAATGTAAACATTGCTAAAATGTGAAAATTTTATGAAGTGGATTCAAATCGGACATTGTCAAAATGTGCAGAACGGAATGCATTTTTCATGACTCTGCGTGGACTGCTTCTAAAAAAAGCTATTCAATCACAACTTCAAATAAATTTTGCTGGGTATTCGTAGTTAGTCGGAGACTAAAACATCTGGTATCCAGCTTCACCTCAGTGAATGAAAGACTTGCTGCAATTCGAATAAAAGCTAAATTCTTCAACATCAGCTTTATTTTCGCTCATGCTCCCACTGAAGAAAAGGGCGAACAGACCAAAGATATATTTTACGAGCGCTTAGAAGAAACATATGACCGTTACCCTGCCCATGACATTAAAATAAATTAAAATCATTCTAGCCGATTTTAATGCCAAAATTGGAAAAGAGAATATCTTTGGCCCAACAGTCGGGAAATTCAGTCTCCACAGTGAAACATCTGACAATGGAATGAGGCTGATAGACTTTGCAGCTGCAAAAAACATGGTAGTTAGCAGTACCAGATTTAATCATCTCGATATTCATAAGGGCACCTGGCTGTCTCCAGATCAAAGAACAAGTAATCAAATTGATCATGTTGTAATAGATGGAAGACATTCATCGAGCGTGTTGGATGTACGATCGTTCCGAGGCGCAAACATAGATTCCTTGTTGCAGGAAAGGTACGTACCCGTCTAAACGTTGCAAATAAAGCACGAAGAGACACAACGCGGAAGTTGGACATCGATAGGCTGCAAACACAACATATAGCCACAGCATATTCCACTCAACTAGCCGAATTGCTTAATGAGAGGACTCCTTGTCCCGATAACATAACAACACAATGGCAAAATAATGCCCACTCCCTGCAAACAGCCGCAAAATCCATACTTGGATTCCAGAGACCTCCACAAAGGAATTCATGGTGTGACCAGGAGTGTCGTGCTGCTACCGAAGAGAAAAATGCGGCATATAGAGCTACTTTACAATCAGTAGTAACGCGTAGCGCACGAGAGAGATGTCGGGAGAAAAGTAGAGAAGAGAAACGCATTTTCCGCAAGAAAAAGAGAGAAATGGAAAAATGGGAGTGTGAAAAAATCGAGATGTACAGGAGTCAGAATGAAGTCCGAAAATTCTACCAAAGAGTGAAACATCAAATAGATGGCTGACAGGCACATCTTACTGTAGAGACCAGCAAGGTAATCTGGTAACCGATACAGATAGCGTGCTCAGGATATGGAAGGAGCATTTTTCCAATCTGCTGGTATCCAATAGTAGCGAAGACGATGATACCACAGATCCAATCCCAGAAGATGGTGTAGAATGTATACCACCCGGCCAAGATGAGGTAAAAACAGCAATCAACCGGCTGAAGAATAAAAAAGCAGCAGGAGCCGATGGCTTACCAGCCGAGCCGTTTAAAACAGGAGGCGACGCGCTGATAAGGTGTATGCATCAGCTAGTTAGCACCATCTGGCAGGAAGAACGAGTACCCGACGATTGGAACCTGAGCATCCTATGTTCCGTCCACAAGAAAGGAGACAAGACTGTATGCTCAAACTATAGGGGCATGAGTCTTCTCCCTATTGCCTATAAGATAGTGTCAGGGATATTGCGCGAACGACTAAAGCCAATAATTGGACCATACCAATGTGGGTTTAGACCTGGCAAGTCCACCATTGACCAGATATTTACCCTGCGGCAAATCCTGGAGAAGACCCAAGAGATGCAGATCGACACCTACCACCTTTTTGACGATTATAAAGCAGCATTCGACAGTCCCCTCTGATCAAAGATATTCCATGCAATGTCTGAATTTGGTATCCCCTCAAAGATCATCCGGCTTTGTAAGATGACTTTAACTGACACTAGGTCATCAGTTAAAATTGGAAAGAACCTCTCCGAACAGTTTAGTACCAAAAGAGGTTTCAGACAAGGAGACAGGCTTTCGTGTGACCTATTCAACATTTTGGTAATACGAGATGCAAATGTCAAAAGAAATGGCACGATCTACACCAATAGTCACATGTTACTTGCTTATGCTGATGACATAGACATCATGGGACGATGAGTAAAGGAAGTAACTGATAATTTTAGGAAGGTCGAAGAGAATCCGCGAAAGTGGGTACCTCGGCACTGCCGTAAACACAACAAAGAACATCAGTTGTGAAATAAGAAGAAGAATTGTATTGGCCAACAGATGCTACTATGGTTTAAATAAGCAATTTAAAACAAAGCCACATCTCGTCAAACAAAAATAACACCAAAACGCTGATACTGCCCGTGCTAATGTATGCCTCCGAAGCATGGGTACTGGCGCAAGCAGATAAAGCAGTGTTTGGTGTGTTTAAGAGGAAAATTCTTCGAAAGATCTACGGGCCGATTTGCGTTGACGGTGAATATCGACGTCATATGAACGACGAGCTATATCAGCTATACAAAGACATGAATATAGTTAAACGTATCGAGATGCAACGATTGCGTTGGCTAGGCCATATCATAAGAATGAACGATGATGAACCCGATAAAAAGGCGTATGAATACATGTCACATGGCGGTGCACGCAGAATCGGGAGGCCTAAGCTTCGATGGAGAATACAAGTGGATGAAGAAATGAAAAAGCGCGGTATTCCAAACAGCGAAGCGAAAAACAGAGAGGATTGGAGATCTTTTCTTAGTTCGGTCTATGGAACAAATGTTCTGTAATGGACCAGCTAAGTTAGTAAGTAATAAAATTTTTTAATTTTTTGGAGAAATATGAAAACTTTCTTGGCTGGCCCAATAATTATCTCTTCTACGTAAAAGATAAAACTGGCGTGTTTACGCCCCCGATATCATTTGGTTCTGATTCCCATGTTATATAACTATTCTGTATATATGTAAGTATATGAATCAGAAAATATATATTTAGGCAAAAGTAGTTGCGTTCGCAATAACCATCACAACTTAGCTCTTTCGTGGCTACATTGTACATTATATGTCATCATAATAGTGGTAACAAAAGTCAGCACTTTTAATTTTTAAATTGGTTTTACAGCGAACTTGACACCTTGAGGGGGGTGGTCGAAAACCACAAAACAAAAGTTATTCAATTAGTTAACACTGTGGCCGACAGTTTCAATTTCTACAGCAAACACATAAAACAAATAATAGAATCCAATGTCCATAAAAGCTAGATGACATTTAAGTGTTGTATTTGGCAAAAATTAATTATTTTCTTTAATAAATGTATTTAACAAGAGCTGATGGAGATTTTGGAGGGAAATTCGAAAATTATGATTAAACCGGATGGGAAAATATTGACTCTATTTAAGACCGACCACATTATTTACGTTGAGAAGTTAAAATTTCTCTTTCATATAATTTACTCATCCGATAGTCATATAAAGCCAGATAGGACCTATATTTCGGGGTATTACATTACTATTCAACAAAACCAAAATTAGCATAAATGTAAATCCAGGGTTTTTTCTGTCACGATTCCGCCAATTTCTTTACCATCATATAATGACAATTTTTGCATGGAAGAAAAATATATATTTCTTTAATAATAAATAAAGGAATACACTTTAATGATACCAAGTAGTTCAGTTATTTAACGACTACCTTAATTTAATTAGCATCAGGGGAAATATCAAGAGCTATTTTTATACCCCCAGCCTTTAGGCTATGAAGGGTATATACACTTTCATACGGGCAAAATGTGCCTCATCGAAATAATGGTTTTAGACCCCAAGTATGTTTGGACGAAATGTGTTTCAGACAATTTGGAGTCGATTGAGCAATGTCCGTCCGTCTGTCTGTCTGTCTGGCTGGCTGGCTGGCTGGAGCGCACGATAACTCTCGAAGTGATGAACCGATTCGGTTCAAATTTTGGCTTTCGTAATATTTTGCCCAAACTTAGTTTAAGTTCGAAGATGAGCTATATCGGTCCACTCCTTCCGGTACCTCCCCCACAAAAGTTCGAAATTGTTCGGAAAATTTGTACGCACGATAACTCTTGAAGGGTGTAACCGATTTGGTCCATACTTTGCCCATCGTGGAGCGTGTACCAGAATAAGATAAGGTTTTAATATGGACTCAATCGGTCCACTCCGTCGGGTACCTCCCACACAAAATTTTGGAAAAGTTCAGTTTAGGAACATCTCTCGAATCGCTTTGATTTTTGCTTTAGCAACTTGTATTCACTGCCCTCCATACGACGGTATAAGTTTCATCAGGGGCAAGTCCATACTTCCTGAGAAAATAGCCTGAAAGTTGCAAAAAAACCCTATGACACCGTGTGAGGAGGTTGGAGGGCAAAATAACTCTCGAACAGGTCTGCCTATTCGGTCCAAAGTTTGGCCTTAGAAATATTTTGTCCAAACATAGTTTAAGTTCGAAGATAAGCCATATCGGTCCACTCCTTCAGGTACGTCCCCCACAGAAGTTCAAAAATGTTCGGAAAAATTGTGCGTACGATAACTCTTGAAGAGAGTGGCCGAATTGGTCCATACTTTACACATCCTAATATATCTACCAGATATAGATCAGGTTCAAATATGGACTATATTTGTCCACTCCATTCGGTACCTCCCACTCAAAATTTCGGATACATGTTCACTTTAAGACCTGCTTTCGAATCACTTTGATTTTTGTTGAAGCAACTTGCATTGCTGCCTCAATTGCGATGGTAAAAGTTGTTTCAGGGGCAAGTTCATACTTCTTGAGCAAATATCCCTGAAGTTCTAAAAAACCCCTATGGTACCATATGTAGTGACTGGAGATCCATTCTTTTGAGTATCTCCTCCGCAAAACTTTTGATATTAAATCCTAATCAACATTTTTGTTAGTTCAAACGCCCAAAATTTTTAAAACTCCCTAAATACATGCGTTTTTTGGAAAAAAATTGTTTCAGGCTGAGGGTATATCTCTGTCGGCAAAGCCGACTGATACTTTTTTACTGGTTCCTTATATAAGCTATTTTGTCGAAACATGTCCTTTTGAAATTAAAATATGGAACAGAACTAAATTTTGGTTTTTCTACACAAAAGCTATGGTCAATTTAACCCACCAAATACTATCCGATTATCATCAAAAATTATTGGCAACTTCTTTGTTAGCATTGAACTACATATATCTACGACATTTTCGGGATTATAATACATTACGCACTGTGAGATACCTTTATACATTAGGCTGTAACTATGCCATCTGACCACCTACGTCAACATAAGTGACATCAATGGAAAGGTCAGGAGTTCCTCTTCCCAATATCACGTAGTGGGCCAAAATGGGTCTTCCACGAATAAAGATACAGGCAGTACATAATTTTTCTTACAAAATCTCACACAAAAGTTTTAACCTGGTAAATTTTGCCTGATCATCTTCCAAGATTACAAGCTTCTTCTTTGTCGTGAACTCAAACCTAATTTAAAATTTCCCGTCGATTGGACTATTATTGCGACCTACAGTGCAGCTTCAAAATCGGGTAAAAATTTTGTTTTTGGTCCATTTCACCCGCTAAATACTTCACGATCATCACCAATTAAAATAGCGATCTATTCTGATGTGAAACCGACCTGCATACCAAATTTCGTAACGATCGGTCCATAATTGCGGCCTGGAGTTTGATTACAATTTATAATGGACAGACGGACACACGGACGGACACACATCGCTGTATCGCTTTATCTCGTCGAGATATAAAAATGATATACCACATTGGGGGTCTACGACGAATATTTCGCAGTGTTACATGAATTTTTAGCAAAACAAACTTATAATACCCTTCCACCTTGTTGAATAGGGTATAATAAAATAATAAAGAATACCGAGTAAATTTCGAACTGGGCTGCCATTTTCTTTTTTATTCTTTTATCAGAATCAAGCAGGCGAGGTAGCCTTAAGTTCATCGTCTTATTAAACATACTATATAGCTTTTTAATCTATAAAAAAATTAACTAAGCCAAAAACTTAGTAGTGAATATCTATTACCAATGTCTCCATATGACCCTTTATGTACTATTGACTCACTACCTCCAATATCTCTATTGATTCACTACCTCCAATGTCTCTATTGATTCACTACTTTCAATGTCTCTACTGACTTACTTCCTCCAATGTCAATACTGACTCATTACCTCCAATGTCAACACATGGTCCCTCAGCAATTACTGATTTACTACTGACACACTAGTCCCAATGTCACTTCTGACTTTCGAATGACACGTTCATACAAAATGTCTATAGGAAATTACATGAGTTGTCTACAGTTTGTCAGTAGTACCATTGACAATGACAGTAGTAAATCAGTATAGATTCACTATTGACATTTCCTACAGGGATTATATATGATATATACATATGTAATGGTGTGATGATAAATTTAGTGAGAAACAAAAGGTTATGCCATTTTGGTTATGTCGTGTGGCTCCAAAGCTTATTTTCAGTTATATATCTGCTTATAGTGACTTCAAAATATTGTCAACAATGCTCATATAGATTTTCAAATGACTTTGTGCGTGAGCTATCGAATCACTTTATAATTAAGATTTTATATAATCTTAGGTAAAAACTCATAAAAATATGATACAGGGATATGAGATTGTAAATAAGTCATATCCCTAGTTTCTAGCTGTCAAGGTTCTATCTATCGGTTTCGTCTGGGCTTTGATATGTCAGTCAGCCTCTCACTCATCACAAAGCTCTTTTATATATGAAGATCATAAACATTACTCTCTGTAATAGGTAGAAGGAATTCTAAAAAAAGAATTCCAGTATGTCACGAAGTGTTATTGTAATTTGGTCAGCATTCGCATTTAAGCAGAAAAGGGTTTAACAAGAAATAACCTCATTGCTAAAAAAAAAAATAAAACTCACACCCAAAGCTTTGCAGGGTAATTACACATGTCAATTTCAACATAAAAGTTTATTATTTTTGCGTTCAAAGTTTGACAATGTGAAGTTTATCTTTATGCAAAATTTTCATTTTGTAGCAGCTGTTTATAGCAATATGTTTTCTTTTTATATTATCAGCTCATAAAATAAATATGGCTTTATTTTAAAGATAATATATAACTTAAATGTATACTTTAATCTCATTACACTGTTGCCAATAAGAAAGTGAACCTCACAAAACGAAAACGTATGCAACATTTACTAACTCGTCTGGAAAGTTTATGGCTTTGTTAAAAGACTTTGAGTAGAACAAAGATAGACACTAATAAAATAAATCATTAATAAACAACTTTGCCTACAAGTTTCCGGTCGAATAATTTACACACCAAAGCTCAAGGTAAGAAGTAACTTAAATCTCATTGCTACAAATTATTTACAAATAATGTTCTCTGCTTGTCAGACAATGAAAAGAAAGCAAGTATGCTATAAATTTAAAATTCCATTAAAACTTTTATTTTTAATGTTTATAAGTAGCAAGTGTAGAGAAATGGGTATACACCCCAAATAAAATGAAATATAGTTAACAAGACCATAATCCAATAATATTATGGCATTTAAGGTTTGTCAATATAAGAAAATGAGGAGATGTACATTGACATAGTTTTGTACTTAAAGTACTATTTTCACACCGTTAAAGAACATTTGTTCATTGATCTTTCGAAGATATTAGCCCGCAACCATACAGGCGCACATTAGGGTTATGACTTTTTTACAAGCGTTTTTGACAAACTTTTGAAGTCACTATTAGCAGATGTATAACTGTAAATAAGCTGTGGAGCCACACTACATAAGAAAATTGCATAAACTTTTGTTTTTCACTAAATATATCATCATATCATTTCATATGTACATATATATCATTTTATTGCATCTACTCGTAGCATATCAATTAAAAGTGGTGTGTGCGGTACCTTTTTCAATATTTAAAGTCAATATGCCTATTATTAAAGCTTATTTATTTATGCAACAGGAAATATTTATACCCTCAGCATTTATCCTAACACTTACAGGCAAAATGTGCCTCATCGAAATAATGGTTTTAGACCCTAAGTATGTTTGGACGAAATCCGTTTTAGACAATTTGGAGTCGATTTAGCAATGCCCTTGTCCCTGTCCTTGTGTCTGTCTGGCTGGCTGGTGTGCACGATAACTCTCGAACAGATGAACCGATTTGGTCCAAAATTCGTAATATTTTGTCCAAATTTAGTTCAAGTTCGAAGATGGGCCATATCGGTCCACTCCTTCAGATATCTCCCCCACAAAAGTTCGAAAATGTTCGGAAAATTTGTGCGAACGATAGCTCATAAAGGTAGTAACCGATTTGGTCCATACTTTACACATCTTGAAATTTCTACCAGACATAGGTGAGGTCCAATTGGACTCCCACCCAAAGTTCGGAAAAGTTCAGTTTACGAACTGCTCTCGAATCGCTTTGATTTTGGTTGTAACAACTTGTATTCACTGCCCCCCCCCCCCCCCCCTACGATGGTACAAGTTTCATCAGGCGCAAGTCCATACTTACTTAGATAATGGCCTGTAGGGTACAAAACAAGTAAGAAAATCGTTAAGTTCGACCGGGCCGAACTTTTTATACCCTCCACCACGAACTGTATTAAAGTGAATTCCAAAAATTCCGAAAATTGGGAGATATCGTCCTATGGGGGCTATATGAGAGCGTTGACCTATACCGACAAATTTCAGGTGGAAAGTTGTATACCCTTAACGAAGACTAACTACCAAATTTCAGTCATTTCGGTGGGATATTGAGGTCACAACCTTCAAAATACCGAAAATCAGGAGGTACCGTTCTATGGGGGCTATATGAAGAAGCGGATCTATACCGATAAATTTCAGGTGGAAAGTTGTATACCCTTAACGAAGACTTACCACCAAATTTTAGTCACTTCGGTGGGATATTGAGGTCACAAGCTTCAAAATGCCGAATATCAGGAGGTACCGTTCTATGGGGGCTATACTAAGGCGTGGACCTGTACCGACAAGTTTCTGGGAGAAAGTTTTATACCCCCAACGAAGAATAAATACCATACATCAGCCATTTTTGGGGAATATTGAGGCCACAACCTTCAAAACACCGAAAATCGGGAGGTAAGTTCTATGGGGGCTACATAAAGGCGTGGACCTATACCAACAAATTTCGTATGGAACGTTTAGTACCCCAAATGAAGACCAAATACCAAATTTCAGCCATTTCGCTGGTTTAATGTGGCCACAACCTTCAAAATACCGAAAATCAGGAGGTACCGTTCTATGGGGGCTATATGAGGGCGTGGACCTATACCTACAAATTTCTGGGGGAAAGTTTTGTATCCCCAAGGAAGACTAAATACCAAATTTCAGCCATTTCGGGGTGACAGTAAGGCTAAAACCTTTAAAATACCGAACATCGGGAGTTATCGTCCTATGGGGACTATATCAAAACGTGCACCTATGTAAACATTTTACGGTGGAAATGTTTCTTAGCCTCTGGAAACACAAAATACAAAGTTACAACCGATTCTGTGGTCAAATGGGACTAATACACCGGGTGTTGTATGGGGGATATACCAAAACGTGGACCTATCGCGGTTGCCATCTGAAAAGACATAATACCAAATTACAACCGATTCGGTGGTCAATTGGGACAAATATCTTAAAAATTCCTTAAAACGACGACGCGTCACGCGCCACTTTGTATGGGGGCTATACGAGATCGTGGACCTACCTACAAGACCATGCTTCTTGAGAAAACAGCCCGAAAGGTGGAAAAAACCCTATTGCGCCATAACTGTACGATAACTCTCACAGTGATCAACCGATTTGGTCCAAAATTTGGTAAAATGGTATGCACGATATCTCTTGAACGGGGCAAACAATTTGGTCCTAACTTTGGATCTCCTAATATTTTTTCCAAATTTAGTTCAACTTCTAGAATATCCCATATCGGTCCTCGCTTCAGGGTACCTTCCTCACAAATGTTCAACATTTGTGGCTAAGAGCAGTTTAGGGTCCTTTGGAAATGTATACAGATGCCGTTCGTAGTGGTTCTATTTGCAGCCATAATATATTTTACATGTACGAGTCCATGCTTTCTGATATACTGATCCAAAAATCATACGATAACCAACTGAAATGACTATCGAAAAGATATGACTCTCAAAATAAGATCCACTTCCATAATAAACTATGTCAGTCCATTACTTTAAGTACCTCCTCCGCAACTTTTGAACTTTAATCTTAATCCACATTTTTGTCGAAAAGTTCAAATGTCCAAAAAGGGCCACAAAATTCTGAAAAGAACCTAAATACTCTAAATATCTCTGTCGGCAAAGCCGACTGATACTTTTTTTACTTGTATTTTTTTTGCAAAAAATGTGTTTTTTCCAGTATTTAGTCCATATTTATATTAGGCAATTTTCTTTGCGGCAATTGTCAGTTTGATGGAAAGAGAGGTGAGGCATATGGTAACCCTTTGCCTCTCAACACCCTCTCTCACCTACAAACTGACAATTGACGCAAGGAAAATTGCCTAATGTAAATATGGTGTCAGTCAGCTGTACTGACGGTGATATACCCTCAGCCCTTGACCAAAACTATACATAAAATATGTTAGTTTTGTATCACAGTCTGATTCAAAATACATATGTGGAATCTATAGGTACCGTGGGGCTATACCAAATCATTGACATATAGTGCAAACTTTTTAGTAAGAAAACTGGTGATTTATAGAAAAATCGAAATATTAAATTACTTTAAACTAAATTTGGATGAAATGTGTGCAAAAGTTTGAAAGTTATTTTGCACACTAGCCATTTTTGTATATGCCAGCAGGAATTTTGGAGCTTTTGGGCCATTATCTCAGTAAGTATGGGCTTACTTTAAATGAAAATGGCACTTTTGTAATAGGGACCATGCAAATAACCTTCTGCAAAAAAAATTCAAAATATTCGAGACGAGTTCCCAAATTTTGTGTAGGATGTACGCGAAGGACGGGACCGATATAGTCCATATTCATACCTGATATATGACTGGTTAAAATAATACGATGTACAAAATTTGGACCAATTAGAAACTCCCTGCAAGAGTTATATGTTACGGATTTGCCATTTTAGCTGGTGCCGTCAGGTTGCTTAGAGCTTTTAGCCCATTATCTCAGGAAGTATAGACATGCTCCCGAAAAAAATGTGTACCGTCGTAAAAGGGGCTGCAAGGACAACGTGCTGAAAAAATTGTCAATACGATCCGAGAGGAGGTCTTAAGCTTCACTTATTTCTTAAACTTCACTTATTTGACCGATGTAGTCCATATTCGAACTCGATCTATATTTGGAAGGAATAATACAATGTGAAAAGTTTGGACCAAATCGATTACTCCATTCGTGAGTTATTGTTCACACCATTATACAGGAAATTTTTAAACTTTTGTGAGGGAGGTAACCGAAGGAGTGGACGAAGTGCAAAATTTGGTTCGAATGGGTTGATCCGTTCGAGAGTTATGGTGCACACCAGCCAGCCAAACAGACAGCTAAATAGACTCCAAATTCTCTGAAACTAATTTCGTTCAAACATATTTGGATAGCTAACTACAGGTAGCTAGCTATAAATGAGGAACTGGCAAAGAGCGGGTAGCTGACTACAAGATGTGGCAAAGAGCGGCGGAGCTGGAGAATTAAATTTAGTAACAATTGTATATTTTAAACGGATTTAGCCAGAATCTTGAAAGTTGGTATGGGAACTATATGTACCATATGGTACTATGTTTGGTATATTTTAGCAATGAACGTAAACAAATAAAACGATTCCCGTACCAATCACACAAAGCCGCAAACTTTTCAGCTGCTCTGAATCGTTTCATTCTCATAACCAAAACAAAACTACAAACGTTTTAATGTCAAAAGATGAAAATCGTACGATTGCTGAAATGTACTTCGGCTATGCTTTGCTGAGTTGTTTCATTCACCACCGAAACAAAAAGAATTTTTGGCAAACGTTTGCTGTGACACACTCAGGCACACACACACCAAACTTTTTTGATTTATTCACACGTGCTTAGTACTATTTCGTTTTTTATCTGCTCTCGTGGAGTTGAGTATTTTTCGCTTTTCGTCTTGTTCTTACTCACGAATGTAAACAAAACGAAACTAAACAGCGAGCTCCGCCAAAGTGGGTTATGTTTCGTATTGTATTGTTCCCATGGAAAATACGAAAGGAAAGGATTGGAAATGTTATTTAAAGTATTTTTATGTACGCTGTTTTTAGAGTTGGGTAAACGGATAGAGCTGGAATCCTGAAATTTGTAATTAAGATTACTGTTGGGGGATTGTGGTATGTGTACGAAAAGTGACAAGTAACAATTCAAAGTGAAAATTGAAAAATACTGATAATTGTTGCACCATAAAAGGTGACGTTAGAATTGGGAAACCCGCCATCACCTAGACAATTAACGTGCGACAAATTCTGAAGTTTGTTTTTCTGTATATCCATGTAGATAAACACTTACTACCTTTTTCGACTATAGAACAGCATTGGACAGCGGCGCAAACGTTGAAAGAACTGATATTTACACGAAGGATCTACGGACCAATTTGCGTCAAAACGGCGTTTCTTCTTCAATTTATCCTTATTTTATTTAAGAAATCAAATAAATTTCTTTTTCTGTATAACTAGATATGTACCTACAGGCCAAAGACACGTACATACTTGTATAATTTTATTTCACCCAATAATCTGGATGATACTTTCGCATTAATAAATGTTCGCAAATTTGTGTGAACAAGTGTATGCAATTTTATGAAATATTAAATGTATCAAATTGGATTCACGTGAATTTGTTCATAAAATACTAAAATCTGTTAAAAAAAGTTATTGTCATTTTACCTACATGTTTAGATTAAAATGGCATTGCTATTATGCCAAACTTCACGCAATTGAATGAAGAAAATTTCCAAGAATCCGTAGCATTTTTACACCTGGCATCACGTAAAAGGATTATAAAATCATCTGTCAATTTTCCCTTCAATTAATGTTCATAGCTAATGCTGCTACCTAACGGGGATAAAATGATTTTTTTTATAATGAATGCAGTGTTTATCATACGGATTTTAATACTTAAGCAGGCAATAAGAATAAGACAACTGCAGCATTTTTGGGCAATCGGTGGGCTTTCCAATAGCTAGCCATAAGTAGGTAATAAAAACTTACTCGTAACAGGTAGATATTGAGAGTATAAAATAAGCTATACCAAAGTCAACACCAGTTAGTAACCAAGGAACATTCTGTCAACACAAACCATAGAGCTGTTGAATACTATTTAATACATTTTCAAAAAGAAAACAATGTAAGTATTTTAATTATTTGTAACAATTGTTTTGTATGTATTTATTTCACATTTCTTGCCTTTATAGATTATTGCAAAAAACACGCCATGTCCAATGTGAAATTTGAGAGTACAAGTGATTATGACAAATCTCTCGATGCCTTTAGAATGACGAATATAGCAAATGCCATGTCGAATCTTAATTTATCAAATTCAAGAGCCATCGAATTTTTACAGGATAGCACAGTTAAATTTGATCTGAACAACTGCCAACACATGGAAAATGACACTGATGATTATGCTGAAATATTAGAGCAAAGCCAAGACATCGATTTGAATAAATCCTATTCGTCGAAAACAATGACCAAAAGGCAGATGATTTTAGTTAAATTTGCCTTGGAAGACACTGAATTGTAAAACAAAGAATTTTTATATTAAAATAATAAAATTATTAAAATATTCCACACATTCCATTCGAGATACATACATATGTTCATGTATGTATACAAGTAAATAATATTAATAAATAAGTCAGAAACTGACATAAAATATTTGATTTAAATTTTAAAACAATAAACAATATATTAATTTAAGTGAATGTGTCAAAAATTAAAGAATGGGCGGGTTCACCTTGGCCGGTGTCATAATTGTTTATATTTGGAAGAGGATGTTGATGTACGTCAGCATCAGGCAAAAAGAGAATGGACTTTTGACAAAAACAGAGGCGCTACCTTAAACAAAAATAAACAACAAGTGAAAACGGCGACAGGCCTGTTCGACAGGCCTGAATTTTTTACGCCCTACACCAGCGTTAGGCAAAGGGTGCACACACGCTCTTTGGGAGCGTACATTTATTCACGTATACAACATGTGGAGAGAACAAAACAATTTAGTCTCAGCTGAGCAGGCAATGAAGAAGGTTGTGTGTCGCTTCTTTTGTTTTTTGTGTATGCGTCCCCTTAGCGAAATGACTATTAAGCATGTTATGTCTCCAATACTAATGCAAACAACGCAATGTGCATTGGTATGGGATACCTGATACTGATGTAGGTGGTCAGATAACAGTGTTACAGTATAATGTATACATGGATCCCACAGTTCTTAGTGTTTTTTTTTGTAGTGGAACAGAGATCTTCAATATGTCACAGGCAAAAGCGAGCCACTTAGATACACACAAATTTGTTTGGTTCTCGAGCATTTTAATAGAAGGTGTGTTTGCCACTCGAATATTTTTACAACACAACAAAAAACAATTGATGATTTTACAGCCGTTGCTTGAACATTAGAGCAGGGACGCGCTTCAGTATAGTGAGGGCGCCTACTGAGTTGTTTTTGCATGATTCTCTCTCTCTCTCTCTCTCTCACGTACAGTGTACGTGTACGTAAACAAACGATGAACATCATGTGGTTGTTGTTTTTTCACCCATGCATACACACATGCTTTAGTATTGATGGAAATATTATGGGCGACGCTGCATTAGAGGGTGGAATGAGTGTAAATCGAATTTGACTTGTGTGCAAAACTCACAAGTGCTTGTTACTTGTTGTACAATAAGTGAGAAGGTAAGGCATAAAATTTTACCGAGTGCGCAAAACGAAACGGCAAAGTATATCCGAGTGTCTATGAGTATGTATTTTAAGGGAACTTGTTTTTAGGGTGCCAATCAATACGTTGGCTTGTTTTTTAGCAAGTGGCTCATGAGTGGCAAATTGCATTTCTCTGTAGAGGAACAAGTAAAAAAGTATCAGTCTGTTTTGCCGGCAGAGATATACCCTCAGCTTATGTGACTTGAAACTTGCATCTACGGGCAGATCGAATTTATTTAGGGTCTTTTCAGAATTTTACGGCCCGTTTTGGACATTTGAAGGTCAAAAGTGTTGCGGAGGAGGTACTTAAAGGAATGGACCTACATATTCGATTATGGAGGTGCATCTTATTTTAGAGTCATATTTTTTTGATAGATATCGCGCCCACTAGTCATTTCAGTGGGTCGTCGTATAGCTTTTGGACCAGTATGCAGGTAGCATGGACTTGTCCAAGGAAAACATAATATGGCTGTAAACAGGACCGCAATGAACAGCATCTGTATACATTTCCAAAGGTTCTTCGAATAGACCCTTAGACATAAATGTTGAACTTTTGTGAGGAAGTTGGACAGAAATGATCGTGCATATTATTTTAGTGACATTTTTAAATATCCGGAAATTGTGGGACGGAATTGCCCATCTTCAACTGAAACTAGGTTTGGACAAAATATGACGAAGGCCAAATTTTGGACCAAATCAGTTGATCAGTTCGAGATTTTTCGTGCTCTCCAGCGACCACATACATACTCCACTATGGCACGGGTTTTTTTTACACCTTTCGGGCTGTTTTCCCAATAATTATGGACATAATTGAGGCAAGTTCAATAAAAATCAAAGTGATTCGAGAGCAGGTCTTGAAGTGAACTTATCCGACGTTTTGTGTGAGAGGTACCCGAAGGAGTGGACAAATATAGTCCATATTCAAACCTGACATATATCTGGAAGATATTTTAGGATGTGTAAAGTATGGACCAAATCGGTCACTTCCTTCAAGAGTTATCGTGCGCATAATTTTTCCGAATATTTTTGAATTTTTGTGGGGGAGGTACCTGAAGGAGTGTACCTATATGGCGTATCTTCGAACATAAACTAAATTTGGACGAAATATTACGAAGGCCAATTGGACCGAATCGGACGTTCCTTTCGAGAGTTATCTTGCGCTCCAACCACTACACACGGTGTTAGGGGGTTTTTTGCACCTTTCCAGCTATTTTCTCAGGAAGCATGGACTTGCCCTGATGAAACTTGTACTATCGTATGGGTGGCGGTGAATACAAGTTGTTGCAACAACAATCAAAGCGATTTGAGAGTAGGTCATAAACTGAACTTTTACGAAAATTTGTGTGGGAGGTACCCGAAGAAACAGATCGATTTAGTCCATATTGGAAACTCATCTAAGTCTGGTAGAAATATCACGATGTGGAATGTATGGATCAAATCGGTTGCTCACTTCAAGAGTTATCGTGCGCACAAATTTTCCAAAGATGTTTGTTGGGGACGTACCGGAAAGAGTGGACCGATATAACTCATCATCGAACTTTAACTAAGTTTGAACAAAATATTACGAAAGCCAAATTTTATACCGAATCTGTCGATCCGTTCCAGAGTTATCGTGCGCTCCAGCCAGATAGACAGACGAATGAGCATGGCTAAATCAACTCCAAACTGTCTGAAACGGAATTCGTCTAAACATACTTGGGGTCTAAAACCATTATTTCGATGAGTGAAAGTGCATATACCCTCATTAGCATAAATGCTGAGGGTATAAAAATAATGAAAATAGGACCTCTGTCACGTTTGAGGAAGATGATTAGGTCAGGATAAAGGATGCGCAGCTGTCTTAGTTGACAGGTGCTCCACAGAGAGAATATAGAGTTTAGATTAGATTACTGAAGAGTGTAGGTTTACATGGAGGGGGAATTTGCCATGTCTCCTTTTCGTTGGAGCCATCCCAATTCCTCGACAAGGAATGCAGTTAGAAATTGGATCGTGTATTCACCCGTTGTACGACATAATAAGTGCTCGATTGTCTCTATCGCTTCTTCTTTTTCCTCGCACAGCTTACTATAGCCAATAATTACATCTCTTTCCAACTTGCTAGTCGTTTATTTTATGTGACCGGCGATTATTCCAATTGTTTGTTTCAGATCGCATTTCTTCATTGGTTCTTGGCTTGGAAGGGACTGGCCAGATTACCCTGGGTTCATACAGCTGGGTACATTTTGTAAAATATCCTTGTTCTGTATGCCTCATGTAGTGGCACAAAGGTGGCTTGTTGGAGTTATCGATCGCAATTTCGGTTGACTCCGATCCCCAACGTGCCAGATAATCCTGGGACCCACCAGGATTACCAAAGCGTAGTTGCAGTCTAAAACCTCCGCAAACTTGAAAGAGTGGGCTCTGAGTGACTATCGAAGTAAATAGTCACCGGTCCAACTACGTGCCTTTCCATATAGTTTATCAATTCTGTGACAAAGACTTCGTCTTGGAAGACACTACAATTTTCGTTCAGTTTGAATGAGAGTCGTAAGTCGTAGGCATTGCTATAGATGCCTGCTTCCATCTTAGAGCCGTCGGTATAAATCTCTATACCGTCTAGAGGTGGGCAGTTGTGTGTCCAGCCGTCACTGTGAGGTATGTTCTTTTGTGGTGATATATAATCACTAATTTATACTGAACCTATTCGTATTAATGCTCGCCGTAGAATGCTCGCAGTGGATGGAGATTAAGTAGCACAGTTCTTAATGGCACCAGTGAATAATATTGATGCCGCTCTTTAGATGCTGTTCAGCTTATTTGGACATGCTGTCTTGGTCAGAGCATTTCATCACACCAGCGAGCTATAGGAAAGAATACAGCGTACTATGGTCGCAAAAATCCAGTGGATGACCTTTGATCTCAGTCCCCAGTTCTTAGACCCCTCTTGGCACGTTCCTCGACATTCCTTTACCATCTTAATTGGTGGTCAAGGATGGCGACGATCCACTGACTGATCGGAAGAGTTGGACAATTTATTTTATTCGAAAGTTTGACTTTTTATACCGGGGAGGCAACACAGGAACGCTAAATCATCTAAAGCGTTGGGCTCTGATGGAATCTCCATGGAAATACTGAATTAGCTAGATAAGCCGTGGGTCGAATATCTCACCAAAGTTCTCAACCCTTCGCTAGCCTCCCACACTGTTTCCGAAGTCTGGTAAATGGACAGGGTGGTCCCGCTACTGAAGCCAGGCAAGGATGCCAGCAAATGTGACCGATTACGCTTTTGTCCCATAGCAACGAGTTTTTAGGCTTTACTCCTCCCTAGCGTCGGAAATAGATATCCAGTTTCCGATCATCAGTGTGGTTGGTTCCGTAAGCAGCACAGCACGACAACAGCGCTGCACGCCATCTCCCCACATATTAGTCGAGTCGAGGACTCACCTAGAGCAAGCCGTGCGATAAAACAGTGCTTGTAGCACTCGACTTATCGAAAACCAAGTATGAAACGCTGGATAGTCAATTATATGTGTGGATGTCAGTTGTACGTGGAATACAGAATAAAAAGTCCAAGCTCCGTAGAGTGAAACAAGAAGTTTCTTAGGTTGGGGTTATTTCTCTAGAACTGTTTTACCTCTACCTCTGCTGCATTCCACCTCCTCCATACTGCATGGAGATCGAGAAGTATGCGGATGATTGTAGGATATTGGTGTCAGATACCTTCTCTGATGTCATATGTAAAAGGTTGAATTGCTTCTTGACTGATCTTATCTCCTCTTTCCACGCGAGAAGTATGTTAATATCCTTCGCTAAATCTACGGCCACTCTGTTCGCCACATGAACTGCAAACTCCGAGCAGAACTCCTACCACTAATTACCGCAACATTCAAGGAGTCACTTTCGACGCATGTTCGCGTAGTACTCGCGTTCCACAGCTATCAGCGACATGCTCAGATTTAGGGACAAGGTCTCAAGTTCGTAGTCGGCAGAACTCCTAGCACTTACTACCCCAACGTTCAAGGTGTAACTTTCGACGCATGTTCACGTAGTACTCGCGTGCCACAGCTATCTGCGACATGCTGAGATGTAGGGAAAAGGTCCCAAGTTCGTAGTCGGACTCGGGGTGCAGATAAAGAAACTTGTTGATAAAACATAAGGCTAAAAGTCGGTTTGTAGTAAGCTATGCGGCGCAAGTGATTCGCGACTATAAGTACAACGCTATGGAAAAATATTTAAATTTGTCAGAATGCCGCCCTGAGAACTACAACCGGAAATCTATTCATGACATCAATGAACCATCTACATGAGAAGACAAAGATTCTTCCATTATAGAAACACAATGTTATTCTCTTGTTGCAATATTTGCACGGCTGTTACCATGAGAACTGGTGGATAGGACCCCCAACCAGGCATGTCAGGAAGGATCTTCATGATCTAGAAAGATAGGTCCAACGTTACAAGAGAGAACCCCTTGATAGGCTTGCAGCTATCATGCAGGTTTGAAACAACAACTATAAGCAACTATCGTGTGAATGCGGTCATCGGAAAACATTTCCATCAATCGCAGCTGAGGAGCGTCAGATGCCAGCACAAATTTGCAATCTTGGGCTTATAAATAGGGGTCCAAATGGCGAAAATTGTCTAGCAACAACAACGTCTAATATGCCTGAGGATGTTAACCTAACCAGTAAACGAAACGATCGTCGCATAGCGGTTGATATGTGATTAGGACTTCGCTAGATACGACTATCAATCTTTCAATGTAATCTCCTTAGGTCATTTAGCTCGATTAATTAAATTAATTAAAAACAAACCAGATTAGTTTTGGCTCAACTACGCTCGGGATGGCGCAGCAGTCTAAGTTCCTATAGGGCAAGAATTAAAGACACCGCGCGAAATATCTGCCCAGCATGCGGCACAGGCCCGCACGTTACATTGAACCCATTGAACGGCCCTGTAAAACTTATCCAACTAAATTCAGTGGTTAAAATCCATCGTAGCAGCCACATTCCTAGAACTAAAGATAAACCCATAGCCAGATTAAGCAGAACAAGTAAGAACGGCAATTATTTCGGCCGGGCCGAACATTTTACGAACTGTATTGAAGTAAAAAAGGGACAAATAGTTTCCTTTCGTTTATAAAAGTATGTACTAAGCTCTTCCTAACATTCCATGCAGGAGCAAAATATCTTAACTGATAATACTGCCTTTTAAAGAGTACATATGGGACGCATCGTTATTTTTTCCAAACATGGACCAATATTTACTATTTTCGGAATTTAGCTTTTGTATTCTCTGGCAACACAAACCATTAAATTACAGCAATCTCGGTTAGAAAAGTTGACAAAAACCCTCGCAATATATTAAATAGGGCAACACCGGCTAGACTTAAACCTGGATATATGGATAGTCTTTTTTGGGATTATGTTTCCTACCTTGTAACGTGACCGTTACATTGCAAAACCACCTCTCTGATATTACATCCAGTATCAATACAAAACTACCTTATTAGTGTATGCATAATCCCAACTTCATGCATAATTACTACTCTATTCGATCATTATTCAAACTTCAGTGTACTTCCTGGTTAACTCGCCTTACAAATAATTCTCATTCACTCCGTAAACCCAGATGGATAAGATGTTTAGTTTTCGTCGCTGAATTTGTCGAGTGCTGGCGTTAAACGAAGTACAAGATAAGACGTGTGGCATTGTCCGCAGTCACTTGAACCGAACCTAGCAAGAGCCGTCGGCCCTGCGATTCGTTCGCTCCTGTCGATCCGTTCGCTCATTGCGATTTGTTCGCTCCTGTCGATTCGTTCGCTCCTGCCGATTCGTTCGCTCCTGCCGATTCGTTCGCTCCTTGCGATTTGTTCGCTCCTGTCGATTCGTTCGCTCCTGCCGATCCGTTCGCTCCTTGCGATTTGTTTGCTCCTGTCGATTCGTTCGCTCCTGCCGATTCGTTCGCTCCTGTCGATTCGTTCGCTCCTCCCGATTCGTTCGCTCCTGTCGATTCGTTCGCTCCTGCCGATTCGTTCGCGCCTGCCGATTCGTTCGCTCCTTGCGATTTGTTCGCTCCTGTCGATTCGTTCGCTCCTGCCGATTCGTTCGCTCTATTGCCTAACTATACCCGCCTCTTCTCTTTACAGAGTAGCAACCCGAAGACTACCGAGCCGAACTCAACACCCGAAGACTATCGAGCCGAACTCAACTCCCGAAGACTAACGAACCGAACTCAACACCCGAAGACTACCGAGCAGAACTCAACACCCGAAGACTATCGAGCCGAACTCAACTCCCGAAGACTACCGAGCCGAACTCAACACCCGAAGACTACCGAGCAGAACTCAACACACGAAGACTACCGAGCCGAACTCAACACACGAAGGCTACCGATCCGACAGCAATCCGAATAACGCCGAGCCGTGCGATACGCCAACAACGGGAACCACCGACCCATTGCCAATCCGAGTATTGCCGAGCGAGGGCTGACGATCAGAAGATAGCCGATCTCACTATTTCCGAGCAGAGTGTTATCGACCGACTGTCAACTACCAAGCCCATCTTCTATCCGCCGATTACCACCTACTTCATACCGACCAACACGAAGCGATTCCACCCGATGCTGTTCCCCAACTTTACCAACATATCAACTTATCTCCATATTATCTGAAACTTATGTTTACGAAATTATATAAATAAAACTCTGAAGCACAGTTCAATCGTGTCTCATCTTACTTAAGGTTTGTGGGTCCTTGAGTCGACCCTGGCAACGGCTGAGCAGACCTCAGCCCTCGATAAACCACTCGTTATAACCTTCTGGGAATACAAAAATTCCCATAAACACTCAATTCGATACTATGTTTTGTATCATTAGGGAAAAATCGGGAGAACCGTTCTGTGGAGGCTGCGTTAAACGTTGGCCTGTACCGAGAAATTTCAAGGGGAAAGTTTTATAACTCCAACGAAAGCTGAATACGAAATTTCAGTAAATTGGTTGAACAATGTTGCTAAGATGTGGGGGGCGTTCTACACAGAAAAAAAAATTGTAGCCATTTGATAAAAAATTCAAATACTCGTATTCAAAAATTTATCGATTTTTCGGCATTAAAAAACTTGTCATATTGACAAAATTCGATAAAATTATTTGATCACAAAGTAAAAATACTGGTTGATAAAATAAAATTGTAATATTGATTAAAATATTTATCGATTTTTTATTTTTTACTGATAAAATATTTCACACATTGACAAAAATATTTATCAAAATATTCCACATTTTGCTTGATAAAAACAAAAATTTTCTTGACTAAACAAATTGTTGAATGCATTTTTTTCCAATCGATAAAAAACAATATTCATATTTACAATTATTTTGTTGTTTTTTTGTTAATTACAAACCCAAAAGCCACAAAAAAGATACATACACACATTTATAAATGGTGGTGGTTATTTATTTAATTGAAATGCCAAGTACATAAGCAACAACAGACGCATATGCACATAAAACATAACAGATGAAAGAAAGAAAAACGGAATGGAATAATTAATAACAGAAGTAAATAAATATTTAGTGCCACACTTTAATTTTAATAAAAGAAAACAAATAAATCACTTTTAAATACGAAATACAGGGAACATCATTGAACGCTTCTCGTTGTGAAATAAAACACATTCTTCTGCCACATTGAAAATCATCAGCGGAAAATAGGTATCTGTAATGTACATCCATACATATTTCAAATATATAAAATGTTTTGATGTTATTACCAATATCACATTGGGTTGCTTCTTTGTCCGATAAAATATTCTTATAATCCTTTTTCATATTCGTGAATTCAATTATAAAATGTATTGGCGATTTAATGGTATTTACAAATACCATTACTTTAAGAAAACACACAAACACAGATTTATTTCTGCACTACCGATCCACATACAACGACTGCTTTAAAGAAACTGCCAAAATAAACCAAACTGATGGTTAAAAAATGTTATCTGCCTTCCTTAACAACCAAACAGAAAAAAACATGAGAACTCGTACCGTTTTTTTCTTTCCCTCTTCGTTTGTTAGGTTCATAAAAATCAGCAACAAAAAGCAGTAACAAACTTAAGGCCTGGAGGTACCGTTCAAAACGTGGACCGATTTAGCCCATTTTCAATTCCAAACATCCTACGAGTAACAGAAACTTCTATATCAAATTATAAAGCTCTATCTTTAAAATCACGAGCTTTATTTTGATTTCAACAGACGGACGGACGGACATGGTTTCATCGACTCAGTATTTTGTGCTCATCAAGAATATATATACTTTATAGGGTCTCCGACGAATATATCGGTGTGTTACAAACGGAATGACAAATTTAATTATACCCTCCATATTATAGTGGAGGGTATAAAAATGAAATTAAAAACATAGACTGTTACAACAACAACGAGATAATAGTTTAATACTAAAATTTTAAAATAATTTTTCTTCCAAGAGTTAATAACCGAAAGTAGTGCTGTAGTGTACATTACACGCACGTCAGACTTTAACATTATTCTTTTAGTTTACATTATTTTTCAAACTTCCATATCATTTGCTTTTCTACTATGCCATACTCATCCAAGCCATCGAAAGTTAATGAATTTGTGTAATAAGTTTTCAAAAAGTAAACAAAAGTAAATTGTAATAATGCATGTCTCTGCTAAACTAAACAATTTTCTAAAACTTTGCTGTAAGTTGTCGGTCGCATTTGCATGTTTGTCGGTGACTAAAACTTTTGTAGCTGCGGTAATAAGCTGAAGCATGTTAAGTTTGAAACTTAATTTACCACAAAGTACTTGACGACAAATTGTTTATTTAATTTAATATAATTTAAGGATAGAAAATACTCAACATATTCAAAATATTACATTCAATTTTCATACCTTGGTATGTGTGTGTGTTTGCTTGACACTACCGAGAAGGAAATAAATAGGCATGTGTTAGGAAATATCACTTGCAGTATTTGATTTAAATTTAAAATTAAAATTTTAATATGAATCATAAAGTTGATAGTATAAGAATTGTTTAATATAATTATGGAATAAATTTAATTTATGTTTAAGGGATGCTAAAAACATACAGTGTTTATGTATGTCATATTTAAAAACATATGTATTTTAGGGAAATTTTCAGCCTAATTCTGTATGTCGAAACGAAAATGAGTACGAATGAAACAAACTTCAGTTTGAGAAATATTTTTACATTTGCTTTTGCTTCAAAACAAAAAAAAATTGGAAAACACACATGAGTTTGGGCGTGTTTCATTCGCACACATTTCCGTTTCGACATGCAGAAACAGGCTGTTTGAGTTTTGAAATATATTTATTTATTGACCTTATTTTCAATATTTAAAGATGATTTTTAAGTTATTAACACAAATATTAAAATGTGTGAATATGAATATATGTTGTTGGCGCTCAAAATATTTACAACTCAGTGGTTCGAACACCTATTAGATTATTTTAGACGAATTTGTTATAATTGGCATGCGTTTTTTTAATAAGAAGTAAAGTGAATTTAGCTCCATGACCTGCGTTTACATTTGACAGGTGCCAAAATCACCACATGTCTAAATTTTTTATAAGAACAAAACCCAGCAAAAAGTCGGATCTGTTATTCATTGTGTAACCAATTGCAAAGTAATGTAAACAAAACTACTTATATTACTCCCTACTAAGTTATGAGTTCGGTGACACCGAGCTTGTATGGCCGACTACAAATCCGAGGGTTGTGTGTTCAACGCTCACCGTCGTTACACGAGTTTTTTTGCTATCAAAATGAAAAACAGTTAGTGGTGCACATGTATGCGTTTAAACAACCCTTAATGGGGCCGACTACCCAGCTAACAATTTTTTCCGAAGGCTCTGATAACAGATTTTTTCTGAGATTTTCTGAATTTTTTTTTTAGAAATGTGGCCGATTTCTCTAATATTTTCCTAGAAATTGGACCGATTTTCTATAAGTTTATTTTAAGAATCTCTGCACATTTTCTAAAGAATCTTAAGAATCGTTATTCCGAATTCGTTCCGATTTCTAATGGATTTTCTAAGGGAATTTTTTTTCGGTTGATGTCGAAGAACAAAATTACTGGTCATAAAATTCGCATATACAAATTTACAATTTTTTTAATATAAATGCAACATATAATAATTCAAGCTAGTGTTGATAGCTTCAACATACTTCTGCACATTGTTCTACTGTCAATCATAAAATGATAACAACAGGCAAAATCATTAGAAAGTTTGAAATTATAATCTTCCATAAATAGTACATTAAAAGAAAATTGTCTCTGAGTGGGGTTTGTTCAGTACAGTACGACACGTGTTGTGTCAATATCAAAGGCGTCAGCGTCAGAATTTTTTCAGAAAATTTGAACTTTTTTCCGAATTTTTCCAGAATTTTCTTCCGAATTCGGACGGATTTTCTTAAGAAAATCTAAATTTTTCATCGAATTTTCCAGAATTTTCTTCCGAATTCGGACCGAATTCTGTCAGAAAATCTATATTTTTCTCCGAATTTTCCAAGAATTTACTTCCGAATACGGACCGAATTCGTCGCGAAACTCTAACATTTTTTAAGAATTTCCTTCGAAAATTCTTTCCGAATTCGGTGACCACGTCCATACAACTTTCGTACCGAATTCGGTACGAATTCGGCATCAGAATCGGATATTTTTTCAGAAATTCTGTCCGAATTCGATACGAATTCGGAAAAAAAATGTTAGCTGGGTATGTGATACTCTACACCACTACCTCTGTATACTAGTTCTTCACGGAATTTCTTTTATATGATTCCTACATACATTTTACTTTTTTTTTTACATTTTAGCCGTCAAGTCAACATAATCTTCTACACATACGCATTGAACAGCGACATAATAGTTGCTCGATTGTTTCTATCTCTTCTTCATCTTCACACAGCCTGCAACACATACATGAGTTGATATACACGATAACATAACAGACATATAGACAGAAAAAAAAAATATTTCAAGGAATTTTACATATTTTTGTTCGTGATGTAGTTTTTATACCCTGTGGAAAAGGGTATTATAAGTTTGTTTTGGTAAAAATTCATGTAACACCGCGAAATATTCGTCGGAGACCCCCAATGTGGTATACCAATCTTCATATCTCGACGAGATAAAGCGATTTTGAGATGTGTGTCCGTCCGTCCGTCCGTCCGTCCGTCTGTCCATTATAAATTGTAAACACGCTCCAGGCCGCAATTATGGACCGATCGTCATGAAATTTTGTATGGAGGTCGGGTTCAGATCAGAATAGATCCCTATTCTTATTGGTGATAATCGTGAAATATTTAGCGGGTGAAATGGACCAAAAACATAATATTTATCCAATTTTCTAGCGGCTCTGTAGGTCTCAATAATAGTCCGATCAATGTGTAATTTTAAATAAGGTAAGAGTATATCACAAAGGAGAAGCTTGCAATTTGAGATGGCGATCGGATAATATTTAGAGGGTTAAATGGATCAAAACTTTTGTGTGGAAATTGTGAAAATTTTTAATATACAGCTTATATCTTAATTCCTGGAAGTGACATTCCGGACAAGTAAGATATACTTGAAAGTGGAACGCTTAACCTTTCAATTGATGCCAATTGTGTTGGTGTGCATGATCAGATAACAGAGTTACAGCCTAATATATTCTGTTATTTGTTTGTAGTGTAAAAATAAACTCGCTAGAAGTCGCAATTATACATCAATAGTCACGAAATTTTGCACCGGGTAAGAGTATAGGTCGAAAAAGATGCCTACAATTTTGAATGATGATCTGATATTCTTTAGCGGGTGAAATGGACCATTACTTTTGTATGAAAAATATAAAAATTTTATTTTTGGTCGATCTTTAATTCCTTGAGGACATATATATTTCACAAAGTAGCCTACATATGGGAAAAAAACTACTGACCTTTCCTCTGATGGAAATTGCAATAAAGTGTTTGCTAGATAACGGGCCTACTGCCTAATATATAATGGGTTCTGTGTAGAGAACCACATTTTTATCCCATGCTACATATTGTCTCTCCAAAAGTTTATGTAACACCACGAAATATTCGTCCTAGACCCCGTATTTGGCATGCCAAAATTCATATCTCGACGAGATAAAGCGATTTAGCGATGTGTGTCCGTCCATTAAAAATTATAAACAAGCTTAAGGCCGCAATTATGGACCGATTGTAACAAATTTTTTATGGAGTTTGGGTTCGGGCCAGAATAGAAATGATTAGTTTTGCTGATGATCGTGAAATGTTCAGGGAATGAAATGGACCAAAACAAAATTATAACCAGTTTTGTAGAGGCTCTATAGGTCAAAATAATAACCCGCAAAATTTTAAACAAAGTTTGAGTTTATGATGATTGAGAAGCGTACAAACCAACGTGAAGATCAGATAACACTTAGCGGGTTAAATGGACTGAAACTTTTTTGTGAAATTGGTAAAAACTTCAATAACGTAGCGGTTAAACAACGGAAGTAGTAGTACTACATAAGTGGGTTTTATTACATTTTAGTTTGTGTGAACTAAATTTTCCTTTCCTGCTACAAAAATGTCTTTGTCATGCTAGGTAACTTTTTGGTTTTGGTCATAAGTATTATACAATTCATCTCTGATATTTGATAATTAAATTTTCACAATCATTGAAAAGAAGTTCCGTGGAGAGCGATTGTCCAGGGATAGTGGTATAGGGTATCCCATGGTCGGCTCCGTCCGACTATAGACTTTTCTTACTTTTACCAAAAGAAAGTATTCAGAAAAACGGTTTTGGAGATACGGTGCGAAATGTATAAAAATTGTGGAATTTTTGTATATATTTTGAAATTTGAGGCAATAAATGTAGTTTTTCGAGTTCATTATTTCTCCAAATATTTTATTCTCGTCCTTATCTTCAAATTTGCTTCAGAGGTCAGAAGAAGATTCGCATTTGTTTCAGAAATATAAACTTTAAAAACTCAATATTTAACCATGCTTAGATGGGGCCATAAAATCCGAGCTAGATCTGACACAACAAAACCCAGCTAGGGTTTCATGTCGTTTGGGTCTGTACTTTCAAAAAATACTCAGTTCGAATTGTTTGCACAAGATCACCTTTAAAATGTTTCACAGTGTAATTAAATTTTCACAATCATTAAAAAGAAGTTCCGTGGAAAGCGATTGTCCAGGGATAGTGGTATAGGGTATCCCATGGTCGGCTCCGTCCGACTATAGACTTTTCTTACTTGTTTCATACTGTACAGGTACCTCACATAAGATACATGTGCAGTTTCTTATTTCCATCCGAAAGCCACTATTTTTATACCCTACACCACTATGTGGGGAGGGTATTATAAGTTGGTTTTGACCAAAAAGTTTGTAACGCATCGAAATAATGGTCGTAGACCCATACTTATATATACCAAAACAAGTGCGCAAAGGCTATAGACGGGACGGAGCCGACCATGTGATACCCTACACCACTACCCCTGTGCATAAGCTTTTCACTGGTAAACATTTCTTTTAGGGAATATAAACCGACTACCACCAAAAATAATAGGCCTCTTTGTCTCTGGGACCCCCATAAGCAACCAAAATTTCGTGACCATCCAATCAAAATTACGACCTGTACCTTGATTGCAAAAAATGGAAGAATTGGATACATTACCTACTATTGTGGTATCTCCCTTGTTTGACCACTTTCGTCAACCTGCTTTACACCAATGTAAAGGTAATATTTTCTTCTTCCATTGACAGGCTTTGCCGTTGGAATACCCCTACTAGAAGCCAATATATTCACAAAGAAGAAAACTTTGAGTTTGTCTCCAAATGAGTTTTTCCCCATTCCGACCCCTAAATATTATCCGACTATCACCAAAATCAATAGGCTTCTTCCTATGTGGGACTCGCATCAACTCCCAAAAAATTCGTGACGATCCGATCAAAATTGCGACCTGTAGCGTGATTACAAACAAATCGGGAAATGAGATGCAGTACAGGTGATATTTTCTACTTTCCTTGCCAGGTTTTGCTTTTGATATACCTCTTAAAGAAACAGAGATATTGGCTTTGAAATAAAACGTAGACCTTTTCTCCAAATAAGTTTTTGCCCATTCCGACCTCCGCCCGTCAGTCCGTCTGTCCGTCTGTCCATCTAAACCTTGTAATCACGCTACAGGTCGCAATTTTGATCGGATCGTCACGAAATTTTGGATGTTGATGGGGGTCCCGGAGGGGAAGAAGCCTATTGATTTTGGTGATGGTCGGATAATATTTAGGGGTCTGAATAGGCAAAAAACTTATGTGGATAAAAAGACAACGTTTTTTTCCAAAGCGAATATCTCAGCTTTTATATGGGGTATACCATAAGCAGAACCTGGCCATGAAAGTAGAAAATATCGCCTTTCTAATGATGTAAAGTAGGTTCTCGTAGGTGATCAAACAACGAAGATATCACAATAGTAGCAAACAAAACCCCAATTTTCATTTTTGCGATTTTCATTATATTGACGAATATCACAGCTTTGGTTGAAAATTTTCCAAAAGCAAAGCCCGACTATGAAAGTAGAAGATCCTATCTTTAAAATGATGCAAACTAGGTAGGTAACCAAATAACGGAGATATCGCAATAGTCGGTAATACATCCCATTTTCCGATTTTTTTGCAATCACGCCACAGGTCGCAATTTTGATCGGATCGTCACGAAATTTTGGGGGTTAATGGGGGTCCCAAAGAGAAAGAAGCCTATTGATTTTGATGATGGTCAATTAATATTATGGGGTTTGGAATGGGCAAACACTTATTTGGAGAAAAGTCAACATTTTATTTCAAAGCCAATATCTCTGTTTCTTTAAGAGGTATATCAACCTGGCAAGGAAAGTAGAAAATATCACCTTTACAACGATGTAAAGTAGGTTGTTGTAGCTGCTCAAATAAAATAGATATCGCAATAGTCGGTAATGCATCCCATTTTCCGATTTGTTTGTAATCACGCTACAGGTCGCAATTTTGATCGAATCGTCACGAATTTTTTGGGAGTTGATGCGGGTCCCTCAGAGGAAGAAGCCTATTTAGTTTGGTGATGGTCGGATAATATTCAGGAGTCGGAATAAGCGAAAAGCTTATGTGGAGAAAAGTCAACGTTTTTTTTCTTATGCGAATATCTCCACTTCTGGTTGGAGTATTCCAAAAGGAATACCCGTCAATGGAAGAAGAAAAGATCTCGTTTCTATTGATGCAAAGTATGTTGGCGTAAGTGAGCAAACCGAGATATTGCAAAATTCAGTAATATACCCAATTTTTCCATTTTTTGTAATCACGCTACAAGTTGGAATTTTGACCGGATAGTGACGAAATTTTGGGGGTAGATGGGGGCCCCACTGAGGTGATAGTCGGATAATATTTAGGGGTCGGAATGGGGAAAAACTCATTTGGAGACAAATTCAAAGTTTTATTCTTTGTGAATATATCGGCTTCTAGTAGGGGTATTCCAACGGCAAAACCTGTCAATGGAAGAAGAAAATATTACCTTTACATTGGTGTAAAGCAGGTTGGCGAATGTTGTCAAACAAGGGAGATACTACAATAGTCGGTAATGCATCCAATTCTTCCATTTTTCGCTATCAAGCTACAGGTCGTAATTTTGATCGGATGGTCACGAAATTTTGCTTGCTTATGGGGGACCCAGAGAGAAAGAGGCATATTATTTTCGGTGGTAGTCGGATTATATTCCCTAAAAGAAATGTTTACCGGTGGAAAGCGTATGCACAGGGGTAGTGGTGTAGGGTATCACATGGTCGGCCCCGTCCCGACTATAGCCTTTGCTCACTTGTGTCATACTGTACAGGTACCTCACCTAAGATACATGTGCAGTTTCTTATTTCCATCCGAAAGCCACTATTTTTTTTTAATATGTACAATTTTCATTAGATGCAAAATCACATTCCTATTTTGCCAAATCTCTCAGATAAAACCATTTTTTTTTTTGCTTTATGAAAGCCGTTCATGAAATTCAGAAATTTGAACCTTGGCTAGACTTTATGAAAACTATTCCTGAAAGGCATTAATTATTTTTTTTTCTGTTTAGCACATACATACACCGTCATTGCTGGAAATAAGACGTTTTCCTTATTTTATAATAGACAGTCGGACATACATGTTTCTTCAAAAAATTAAAGCTTGCATTAACCCTTAGATCAGTGAATAGTTCCCTGAGGTCCTTTTTAAGTTTCAAACTCAAATTACCCAGAGATCGTCAATGGGAAGTATGTCCAACCTCCACATGTATTCCAAACTTCTCTATCATGATTTCAAAACTTTACTGTAACGATTGCGACATTTTGTACCATGGATAGTAAATGTAGTTCTTTAAAAACAAACCAATACACTAAAGGAACCCACTTATATATTAGACAGTAGTTCTATTATCTTACCTCTACATTGATGTAGTTTGCATTAAGGAAGAGGTCAAGTTTTAGTTTTCGTAATTTGCCGGAATATTTCTCACAGAAGATGAAAAAAAATATTATTTGTTTCTTGATTTGGTTTTGCTGGATAGTATTATATTAACACGTAATTAAATTCTTGATACATTTTTAAATTTTAGAAATAACTTTTTTTACATTACCTTTAATAGGTTTCCATAGCAAATAACATCATCAGCGATCAAATCCACTTAAAAGAAATTGATGAAATTCCTCTTTACAAATTCTTACCTAAAATGAATGACACACCAAATTTTTTTAACGAGTTGTGCTTTCATAAATCTTCTATTAATTGCAATGTCATTGCTTTGCACTACATATTGTTCTCCGACCGTCAACATGTGTCCTCCAATATACTTAATTTTGAGAACCATTTCACTGTGGTCGAACATATATGTATGGAAGAACGGCCAAATATACTTCCTGTGCAGATCTCAATACGACAATTCCAGTAAAGTTTTGTTTAGCAGCATAAATAATAACAAATAAGAACGGCGTTAAGTTCGACCGGGCCGAACTTTTTATACCCTCTTCTTATTGCAGAAGAAGTACATATATCCCAACTGATGATACATATTCCCTTCACAACAGCTCATATGGGGCGTCATCGTTGTTCTTTATTGTACACAACAGGGATCAATATTTACAATTTTTGGAGGAAAGTTTTGTAACTCCAGCGAAGACTAAATACCAAATTTCAGTTATTCCGGTCTATTTAAAGACTTGGACTTATACTGATAAGTCTCTTCTGCAATATTTTATACCCCCATGGAAATCTAAATAAAAAATTTCAGTCATATCGGTGGTATATTGAGGACAAAACTTTCAAAATATCGAAAGCCGATTGGTACGGTTTCATGGGGTCTATGTGAGGTCACAATTTTCAAAATACCGAAAATCAGGAAGTACCGTTCTATGGGGGATATATGAAGACGTCGATCTATACCGTCAAACTTCAGACGGAAAGTTGTAAACCCCCAGCTTTAACATTCTAGCAAATTTCAACCATTTTGGTGGAATATATAGGCCACAACCTCCAAAATACAGAAAATCGGGAGTTACCGTTAATGGGGGCTATATGCAGTCATGAACCTATAACGACAAATTTCAGGTGGAAAGTTTTATACCACCAACGAAGACTAAATTACCAAAATTCATCCATTTCGTTGGGATATTGAGGCGACAAGCTTAACAATACTATACAGGGGCTAGGGGCTAAACTAAATACCAAATTTCAGCCATTTCGGTGGGATATTGAGGATACAACCTTCACAATAATATGATTTCAGGTGGAAAGTTGTATATCTTCAACGGAGACTAAGTTCCAAATTTCAGCCATTTCGGTAGCATATTGAGGCCACAATCTTCAAAAAACAGAAAATCGGGAGATACTGCTCTATGGAGCTATATGAAGATGTGAACCTATTACCGACAAATTTCAGCTTGAAAGGTTTGCACCACCAGCTAACACTAAATAACATATTTCAGCCATTTCGGTGGGATATTGAGGACACAATACCGAAAATCGGGAGGTAACCTCCTATGGGGACTATATGAAGACGTGAACCTATACCGATAAATTTCAGTTGGAATGTTTTGTACCTCCAACAAAGATTAACTATTAAATACAAAATTTCATTCATTTCGGTGTTATAATGACTCTAAAACTTTCGAAATACCGAAAATCGGGATTTAGTTAAAACCTTCAAAATACCGAAACTTGGGAGATAATGGTCTATGGGGGCTATATCAAAACGTGGACCTATATAAACGTTTTTTTTTTTTTTTTTTTTTGTAGAAATGCCTCTGGAAACACAAAATACTAAATTACAAATATATTAAAATGACGCATACTATGGGAGCTATACCAAAACGTGGACCCATATAAACCATTTTTGCTAGAAATGTTTTTAAGCCTCTGGATATACAAAATACCAAATTACAACCAATTCAGAGGTCAAATGGGACAAATATCTTAGAAATTCCTTAAAATGACGACGCGTCATGCGTCACTTTGTATGGGGGCTATACCAAAACGTGGACCTTCATAGCCCGTTTTCAATACCAAAAGTACCCCCTGATTTATGACATTTTGAGGGTCTTGACCACATCTCTCAATGAAATTGGCTAAAATTTGGCAATCGGTATTCCCTAGTGTTAGAAAACGCTTTTGCAGAAAATTATCGAATTGGATACACGTTTCGATGAGGTCCCCATAGAATGATACCGCCCTATTTTCGGAATTTTGAAGGTTTTATATAAATTATTTATTCAAAATGGCCGAAATTCGACTTAATCTTTCCTAGAGGTAGGTTACCCACAGAAAATTGTCGATAATTGTAGATCCATCCTTTGATGTAGTCACCATAAATCTGTACCACCCAATACTCGGCATTTTTAGGGTTCTAGTCGTAATATTCAATAAATATTGCTGAATTTTCGAAGTTTTACATTGAGGTCCACATTTCGACGTAACATTCATATAACTGCACTTCGCAATTTCTCTACTATATATTTAAAATGCTGAAATGTAGCACCTGCGCTTTTGAAAAAAATTAAACAACATCCTGGATGGTATTTTGGGAATAAGTTCCAAAAAAGCAGATACGTTCAACTAATATTTTGAAAATATAATCCCTTGACTACTACAGATCTTTAAAAAATCATTGGGTGGAAAGAGGGGGAACTTAACTAAAACTTTACATAAAATCTAATTATACTAGAGAAATGACATTACAAAAGTCCTTCAGACAATACACGTATTTAATAATGAGTCAAAAAAATTAACAAACACAAAACTGCATAAAAATTAAGTTAATAATTTGTTTTTCAATATTCGAATTAAGTTTGGTCACAATAGAGTTGATTTCGTTTGATACTAACATTTTACTTTCTCCTAACTTTTGAACTGAATTCACCTCGAAAACCAACCTGTTAAATGTTCTCTTTTTTGATGATATTCTCAAAGAATACGGTTAGAAGAAATCCATAGCAAAAATATTTTAAAGAAATTTTACCCCTCACGAGGAGATATGAACACATTTGGTACCAAAAAGTAGACTTAAATTTTTTTCATTTTGTCCAATGGCTGCGACCACTGTGCATTTGCAGAGTAATCGGCTTGTTTCAATAAGTCATCATTATTGGGGATTTTCATCAGCAGGAGGTTAGAAATGTGTAACCAATATTGAGGATAGATTGTATCTCAACAACAACACAAACCAATGAAGCAACAGCTACACATATTCAGAGATAAGGTCATTACATAGGTACAAGATGACATTGCACTCTTCGGTATTACGAATTCAACTGGTGTTCAACAAAACATTGAAGCTTCATACAAGGCTATTTAAAATTGATGGAGGAATGTCTTTGGGAAGATGCATAGAAAAGAACAAACGAAACATTTTGTTTTTAAATCAGTTTCTGTGTACAACAATGGAAAAGGGAAGAAGAATCATTAATTTTGTCCTGACAAAAGCATGGCTCCAAAATACAAGATTTGATATGTAACATTTATTTGACTTTCAATATTAAGCATTCTTTCAGAACATATTGCTCACTTGAATCATCTAAAGCATTCAGTAGTCATAACAACATAGCAAAGACAATACGAATAAACACGGAAACACCGAAGTTGGACAACGGTGAACCGCAATCACAACATAAGCCACTTCATATTCCACTTAACTGGCCCAATTGCTTAACGAAAGCACTCCTCCTTTCTATAACATATAATAAGAGTGACAACGTATTGTCCACTCCATGTAAACAGCAGGAAATTTATACTTGGATACCAGAAGCATCGACCAAAGAACCAATGACATGACCAGTTGTGTCATTCTGATACCGAAGAGAAGAATGCGGCATATAGGGAAACAGTAGCAGTAGCAAGTAGTAGCAACGGGAAGCGCACAATAGGAGGAACAGGAATCAGAATTAAATCCGAAAATTCTACCAATAGTGAAACATCATACTGATATATCCACCTGTAGAGACGAACAAGTTAATCTGGTATAGACATCGAAAGAGCATTCTTTTAAACTGTTGGTATTCAATATTAACGAGACCGACCAAGATACGACCAATACCAATTCCCAGATGATGTGGAAAAGACCGGCTAAAAATAATAAGAGTGCAGAAGCCGATGGCATACCAGCTGACTGGCGAAGCGCTGCTATGGTGTATGTTATCAGCACAGGCAGGAGGAATAAAATATTGAACTATTTCTAAGATAGATCTTTGTAATTTGGTATGGAATTTTCTATTACTACTAGGACGCTTGGTATTGAAATCGTTCCACGTTTTGATATATCCTCCATGGAACGGTACCTCCAGATTTTCAGATTTTTAAAGGTTGTATCCTCAATATTCGACCGAAATGACAGAAATTTGGTAGTTAGTCTTCGTTGGGGGTATACAACTTTTCCCCAGAATTTTGTCGCTTTAGGTCCACGCCTTCATATAGTCCCCATAAAACTGTACCTCCCGATTTTCGGTATTTTGAAGGTTTTGGCCACAACAATTTAGTCTATATTGTATGTAAAAACCTTTCCGACTGAAATTCGTCTATATAGCCCCATAGAACAATACCTACCGATTTTCGTAGTTCAGAAGGTTGTGACCCCAATATTCCACCGAAAAGCTGAAATTTGTTATTTAGTCTTCCATGGGGTTATAAAATATTCCAGAAGAGAATTATCAGTATAGAAGCCCCATAGAAGCGTACCTCTTGATTTTCGGTATTGTGAAGGTTTTAGCCACATTATCTTACCGAAAATTTGGTACTTGTGGAATCTAAAAACTTTCAATGCTAAACCTCTTAATATAAATATAATACGGGTTTACGCACCTATACATGACTCCAGTTCGGACGAAATTGACGAATTTTACGCTGAAATTAATGAATTAATAAAAATGACCAAACCTCATGAACTAACCATCATACAGGGAGACTTCAATGCAAAAGTTGGGAAGGACGAAGTAATAGGAATTACTGTAAAACATGGACTCGGAGTTCGAAACGAAAGAGGTGACAGACTGGTGCAATCCTGCCAAGAACAACATCTTAAAATAACAAATACCCTATTTCACCTGCATCCTAGAAGATTGTACACTTGGAGATCACCGCAAGACAATCGAGAAAATATTGTAAGAAACCAGATTGATTACATACTAATAAATAGACGCTATTGTTCATGTGTCACAAAATGCACAACGTGTCCTGGAGCGGATGTTCCCTCGGACCACAATCTTTTAGTTCTTAATCTCCGTACTAAATTAGCAGTTATAAGTCGAAAAATTAAGAAATCTAGAATTGATCTACAAAAAATTAAAGACCCAAACGCGAAAAGTAAAATTAAAACGCAAATTAATTACAAACTTGAGATAATAAACAGTGATGATCTGGAAAATTTATGGGATAAGCTCAAAACAAACATCACCACCACCACAAAGGAATGTCTAGGAAATACGGATAGAACCTCAAAAGAAGAATGGATCACGAACGAAATAAAGGAACTGTGGGAACAGCGAAGCCGATACAAAAATATCAACTACGAAATGTACTGGGAAATAAATAAGGAAATTGGAACTGCTACAAGGGCTGCAAAAACCGATCTACTTAATAAAAATGTCAAGAAATTGAATCACTACAGAACCTGCATGATCATTTCAAACTTCACAAAAAATTAAAGGAAGCAGCTGGAGTCTATAAGCAGACTTCTACAACAATATTACTTGACGACAATAATAAAGCCATTTTTGAGATATCAGACAATAAAAGGGTATGGAAAAATTATGTAATGAGAATATTTAATGATGAAGGAAGAATCCCAAATGAAGAAATACAAATCAATCTGACTGGGACACAGATAACTAAGAACGAGGTAGAATACGCACTCAACGCGTTTAAGGAGAATAAAGCATCAGGCCCTGACGAAATTCCTCCAGAGGTACTGAAATTGATAGATGGAGATAATATAAACCTACTCGTAAAACTCTTTAATCGCGTATATGATACTGGAAAATACCCATTAGACTGGCTTAAATCAAGGTTCATTACTATACCAAAAAAGAACAACGCCAAAAGATGCGAAGAATTTAGGCTAATAAGCATTATGAGTCATGCATTAAAAATATTCCTACGCTTAACACGAGTACATATACGTATATACTCCAAGTGTTAACTGTCAATGGGAGCCACTCAGTTCGGTTTAAAGGAAGGAATGGGAACTAGGGAAGCTCTACTAAGCATTCAAATATTAATACAGAAATGCCGAGATGTACATAAAGATGTATATATGTGTTTCATTGACTATGAAACAACTTTGATACTGTCCTTCATGATAAGCTAATGCACATCCTCACAACGATTGGAATAAATGATAAAGAAATACGATGTATAAAAAACTTATACTGGAATCAAACGGCATATGTTGACATTGATGGTGAATTGACTGAGGAATTTTCAATTTCAAAGGGCGTCCGACAAGGTGGCATACTCTCTCCGCTACTATTTAATATATATTAGCAGATGATATTTACGGAAGCCATCGAATCGGAGAAAATTGGCATAAGCATATACGGAACACTTATTAATAACATACGATATGCAGACGATTCAACACTATTAGCTGGTAGCATATCTGGACTTCAGAAATTAATCGACAATCTTACACATGTAAGTGAAACGTATGGACTTAAAATCAAGACTAGAAAGACTAAATACATGGTAATAAGTCGAAATAACTTACCTAGCAACTTCAATTTAGAGATTAACAACTCCGAAATTGAAAAAGTCGAAACCTTTAAATATCTGGGAATCACTATAAGCGACAAATGGAATATATCCAATGAAATAAAGTACCGTATAGAGACGGCTAGAGACGCCTTCTATAAATACTAACAAAAAGCGTTAAGTTCGGTCGGGCCGAACTTTTTATACCCTCCGCCACAAATTTCAGCCATTTCGGTGGATTAATGTGGCCACAACCTTCAAAATACCGAAAATCGGAAGGTACTGTTCTATGGGGGCTATATGATGGCGTGGACCTATACCTACGAATTTCTGGGGGAAAGTTTTATACCCCAAACGAAGACTAAATACCAAATTTCAGCCATCTCGGTGTGATAATGAGGCCAAAACCTTCAAAATACCGAAAATCGGGAGATATCGTCCTACGGGGGCTATATCAAAACGTGGACCTATATAAACATTTTACGGTAGAAATATTTCTTAGCCTCTGGAAATGCAAAATACAAAGTTACAACCGATTCTGTTGTCAAATGGGACTAATACATTCAAAATATATGAAAACGAAGCGTACTTTATATGGGGCGTTATATGGAGGTAATACCAAAACATGGACCTATATAAACCAACTTTGGTAGAAATGTTTTTTGGCCTCTGGAGACACAAAATACAAAATTACAACCAATTCGGTGGTAAAATGGGACAGATATCTTAAATATTCCTTAAAACGACGACGCGTCACGCATCATTTTGTAGGGGGGCTATACGAAAGCGTGGACCTACATAGCCCACTTTCAATACCAAAAATACATATAATAGATTTTCCCAAAATTTCATCCACCTACGTCAATCCGTTCGGACGCTAGAGTGATTTCCACAGACGGACAGACGGACGGACATGGCTATATCGATGTAAAATTGCACGCTGATCAAGAATATATAGTTTGTGGGGTCTACAATGATTATTTTGAGTAGTTACAAACGTAGTGACAAACTTAATATATCCCCATACTATGGTGGAGGGTATAAAAAGTACTAACGAGTCACGACATTGGTATCCAAACAAAACACAGTTTTATAAAATGTTACGTGTAGTCTGTTCTTTTATATGGCGCAGAAACTTGGAGGCTAAAAACAAGCGACATGAAACGACTCGAATCCTTTGAGATATGGATATACCGAAAAGTTCTAAAAATAAGGTGGACAGACCGAATGAATAATAACGAAGTTCTTAGGAAAATTAATGCGAATAGGGAGCTAATAAGAATTATCAAAAGCAGAAAAGTGTCATATCTGGGACATATCATGAGAAATAACAAATACAAAATACTGCAAAACATTATCAAAGGAGTGATTGAAGGTAGACGAACCAGGGGCAGAAAAGAACTCTCCTGGATGAAAAATATCCAAACATGGACCGATCTCCAAGACGAAAGAAGCCTTCTAAATGCTGCGAGAAATAGAGATCTTCAATTAATATGAAATGTTCTAAAATATATATTCACTTTATCACTTAAAATTATAAAAATATTGTATAATCGCATATATCCGAACATCGGATGTGCAAATAAAGAAGAAGAAGAAAAACTTTCCGCCAGAAATATGTAGGTATAGGGTCTTAATTGATAAATTGAAACACAAATTTTTGATAATCTGTCTTGACAGGGTTAACGAGTACAAAATTCTACCTCACAAGCCAAAATAGCAAAATCGTCGGTTGTTTACTTTTCGTGTAGCACAGTGTTAAAGTTGAACATATTTTTAAAATTTAAGAAACAGGTGAACATTTTTAAATTATTCAGCCTTTAAATCGCCATAACGTAGTTTTTGCTACATAAACTTGGCATTTTCAAAAGGGATATTTCAAAGAGAGGTAATTCTTAATATTTTAGGAAAAAAAAATTTCTGAAAAAGTCTTGTAGAAATGTATTTAAAAAATTAGTCAAAATGTGTCCAGATTTTGCATAATTTTGAAATGTATTGGAGTATAAAAAAGAAAGTCGAGAAAGTCGTGAGAATTTTTTTTTGTATTTTTCACTTGATTTTTGTCTTTGATATTGCGCAAACAAATCTTGCGTCTTGCTTGCGCATTTTGAGTTGTTCCAAAAATGGTGGAAATAGCCTTGGGTCAATTTTTTGCATTTTGGGGTTTTCGCCTTCATTTTCTCTGTTATTGTTGTACAGCATGTCGTATTTTGGCTTAATGTCTGTATTCACCCTACATAAGACAACGTATACACGTCCACCATTGTGTATATGTATATAATGATTAGACAGCGGAATCCTATGCAAATGCATATATGGTTAGGATGGTTGTAGAGAAAGTCTGATTAGACAGAAACTCGTTTTATCACAAAATAAAAAGAAATAAGCACAGAAATTTTTGCGTATTTTGCATATCGTGCATATTTTTACATACTTGCATAAAATTAGCATATGCAAAACCATATGCAAAAATATATATAAGGATTTGTGAAATGGCTGAAATGTGGAATTAAATCTTCGTTATGACACTTTACACCTGAAATTTGTCCGCATGGGTCCACGTCTTCATATAGCCCTCATAGAACGGTACCCCCGATTTCCGATATTTTGTAGGTTGTGGCCTCGACATCACACTTAAATGGCTGACAGTTTGTATAAAGTCTTCATTGGGAGTATAAAACTTTCCACCTGAAATTTGTCAGTATAGGTCCACGTCTTCATATAGCCCCCATAGAACGGTACATCTCGGTTTTCGGTAGTTTGAAAGTTGTAGCCTCCATATCCCACCGAAATGACTGAAATTTGGTATTTAGTCTTAGTTGGGGGTGTACAACTTTTTACCTGAAATTTCTCGGTATAGGTTCACGTCTTCATGTAGCCCCCGTAGAACGGTACATCCGGATTTCTGGTATTTTGAAGGTTGTGGCCTCAATATCCCACCGAAATGACTGAATGATATGACATTTGGCATTTTGTCTTCGCTGGGGGTATACAACTTCCACCTGAAATTTGTCGGTGTATGTCCACGTCTTTATATAGCCCCCATAGAGCGGTACCTCCGGATTTCTGTTATTATGAAGGTTGTGGTCTCACTATCACTCTGAAATGACTGAAATATGGTATAAAGTCTTCGTTGGGGGTCCAAAACTTTCCACCTGAAGTTTGTGGGGTTAGGTTGAGGCCTTCATATAGCCCCGATAGAACGATACCTCCTGATTTTCGGTATTTTGAAGGTTGAGGCTGTGGTTATATGTTTCTCTATTTTATTGACTTTTCTGAAAAGAATTTTAAATAGAAAATTGTACATACACACATTTTTGTACTTGTTATTGAAATATTTGTTGCATAAGAAAATATGTAAAATGCATAAATGTTGCATATGCAAAAAAATAAAAATATTTTCAAACCTTCAAAATGCACAATTCACAATCTGAGCCAGTTTAGTTGCAATATATGCCTAAAATTTTCGAAAAACCCCAATTTTGACTCTACCTCTATATGGGGGGGGGGGGTTTCTAAAGATTTGGCTTATATTGACAGATTTTCGCACGTTGAATTGTTAGGCATTCAGAACTATAAATGCTAATTCACAGATAAATATACTACAAAATGTGGTCAAGACCCTCGAAATACATAAAATCGGGAGATACCCTTGTATGGGACCTAACCGAAAATATTGACCTAACTTTATAATTTTTTGCTAAATATTAGCTTAACCAATAATTAATCATATTGGACGATTTTAGATTAATCAAATAAGAAATGTAGACAAAAACGCTTCATAGTTTTTATGGTACACATTTATGATGGCTTCGAATATACATCTCCAATCCCTTAATTTGCACCGAACCTCTGTTCCCCTACTTAGCTTGAGGTGAAAACATTCGAAAAATATTAACGTTTTATCACCCAAATGCTTCCCTGGATTAATCTCCGTTTTTTGGAATCTTGCCCCAATGTGCGACGTTTTGATATAGCCCCCACAGAACGGTACCTCCCGAATTTCGGTATTTTGAAGGTTAGACACATTGTTTTACCGACATTGTTTGAATTTGGTATTTAGTCTTCTTAATAAACGAAAGGAAAATAGTTCTTCAGATTAACTTCAATACAACTCGTGGCGGAGTTCGGCCGGGCCGAACTTAACGCCGTTTTTGCTTCCTCTTAAGTATTTCTAATGTTCGTCCGCAAAATTTTTAATTAAATTATCGTTATTTTTACATGTTTCTACAACAGAGGTACTCTAAAAGAAGAAAAGAACAACAGTTGGTGGTATTTTGCTTAAAAAATCCTAAAATACCACAAATATATAGTTCTTCTAGGCAGGGTGCCAACTGTTCCGAGGTAAAAATCGCTACAGAAAAGATGTGTTAAAAACCCACCACAAATCTCTATTGACTAAGGCCAAAAAACAAACGGCAATAAAAATATCCCAATTCCAATGATTTTCTGTATTTTTTTAACACTATATGGCCTCTAAATGTATGAATATTTTACTCACCACAAGTAGCGAGAAAACCACCAATTTGGCATCCCTGCTTCTAGGTGTACTAATACGAACACCAACACAGGCGCCATCTGTAACTATATGACGGAATAAATTAAAAAATTGTTTTGTTGGTTTTAAAACATTCTTTATTATAGTAGTCCCCATCAATTGTTTCATATTTGCATATAAAATATGGAATTAATAACGATTTTATTAATTTTTTAGGGGTGTACGAATATGAACTTTGCATAATGTATATACTTTATAGGGTGTCCGAGGAATATTTCGATGTGTTACAAACGGAATGACAAATTTAATTATACCCTCCATATTATGATGGAGTGTATAACAACATAATTTTTGAAGAAATTTGATGAATCTAACTTGGCCCTCTACAGAGCATTTGGGAAATGAGAAGAATATTATTAACAAACAGATGATATAATCTGCTAAGTAAGCAGTTCAAAAACAAAGCTAAACCTCCTCTCACTATGTGTATTCTATACAATAAAAACCTCTTATAAAAACATCCTTTCAGTATATTACTTTAATTAGTTCTTAAACCTCCTCCTTAGTCTTTAGAAACTCTTCCAGTCTTTGTGCGGGAATTTAGTTCCAATTGATTTTTTTAATCTCATCAAATCAAGACTTCACACATATTCACATTTCAAAGTGTCATTGTTGACATAATTGGTCATTTGGTAAAATCCTGAACAACTTTTTATCCTTTTTTCGCATCGATGAAGTTCTTTTTCTCGCTTTTATTTCTATTAATCTGTTAAAAGTATCCGATTAAGTCACTTTTTTATTGGTTTCGTATTATTGACTTTCTGCGGCGACAAGCAAAAAAAGAAGTCGGTTTATTAATCGCATTATCATTCAATTCTAAAGGAGAATCTAACTAAAAGTGACCATCGTTCAACATTGCAATGGGCAATTTTGCTTTAGTCACTTTACGCCTGGCCAATAAATGTGTATTTTCACAGATACTCACTTAAACATACAATGCACACACATACACACACTTTAAAGTAAAATTTAATCTGAATAGAATAATTTTTTTATACAAAACACAGCAAAATCACAGAGATTACATTGGCATACCATAATGACAATCAAATGGTGGTGAATGGTAACAAGACAGAAGACGGAACAGATTACGTCCAGTGGCATGAATTTAATTTCCTTCACTACATATTGGGAATATAAAATGCGGAAAGCAGCAGGATGTGAAAGTGAAATTGTAGTATCTACAAATTTTACATTTAGGTATAGAACAAGGGTAGTAGGAAAGAGCAAATAGGAATATGAAGCGTAGCATTGGTATAGAAGGAAGTAGGTGTTTTAAAACGTTTATATGTATGTATCACTTTACCAGAAAGTAAGTCGTTAAAGCACAACGGTTACAACCCTAGATGTATTTAAATGATAATATTTATATGGGCTAAAATTTGTAATTGAAATCAAAAAGTGAGGAAAATATTTCAGAAACATTTTTTTGACAAAACCTCTTTTAACGGTTGTAGCTTCTTGAACACAACATTCTACTTTGAAATTACTAAGTGTTGGAGAAATAAAATATAGGTAAGGTTAGATAAGATTAGGTTGAGAAGAGTGGCAATTCAAAAATCGCCGCATGTGGACATACGCTTAAAGAATTACCCCCACTTTTCTCTTTCGAAAAATCGGAAATTGTTTATTGGCTTATTTTGAAGTATAAGCAGTATAGAATATGCATGTGGTGAAAATTGAGTCGATCGAAACAAAATTGGCTAAAATACGAGCGTTTTTTTTTGCAGGTGCACTTGTAGCCCTAGTTGTTATGTACTAATGTAAATTTTGCTCCTTAATAGTAGGTCCTTTGTTTTGACCTCATCTGGGCTTAGCCAAAGGCTTTTTGTCTTCTGATTTTCCATTTGTAACGCATTGATATAATCATTTGCGACCCAAAAAGGTATGTATTCTTGAAGACGGTAAAAATCTTAGTCGATCTATGCATTTTCTTCCAACCTTCTGTTGCAATTACTTTAGCGTGCACAATAATTGAGCTCGAACGCTATATTTATGCATCCGAGTGTAACGGTACATCCGTATTTGAGGTATTTTGAGGATTTTTGCTTTTTTGTCCGAATACGACCACAAAACTTCTCCATGTTTTGGTATAAACCCCCACTGTATTGAAGTAAATATAAACAATAAGTAGCTACTAAGCTATTTCTCTACGCGGAGGAAAATAGCGGCCTCTCTAACATATGTCCCAAACATATTTTGCAACGAACATATATATGTTTGCAACTGCCCCAGCACAACATATGTTTGGCTCCTGCAAACAAATATATGTTTGGGTGCAAACAAATATTTGTTTAGATGAAATATAAATAACAAACCCAATTCCACAAAAAACATACACATACACACATTAATATATGGTGGTGGCTTTTCTTTCATTGAAATTTATAGAAATACCAAACACAAAAACAACAACAGAAGCGTAGTTACATTCAAAATTCCAACTATAAGAAACAGTGTCACACTTTTAGAAAGAAAAATAAATAAAAACTATTAATTATAAAATATAGAAACATCATTCAACGCTTCTCGTTGGTTGTCAAAAAAAACACATTCTCCTCAAAATTTAAATCATCAACGGTAAAGCGGTATCTGGAATCATATGATTATATCTGTGGTTTTCAAACAAAACAACATACGTTGACTTATGTAAATTTTGAGTTATTAATTACCCGTAGTTGTACTTTTGCTTTCCCTATCGCTTTTCCGTTTTTGAAAAAAATGTTCCGTTAGTAATATATTTTTTGGCAAAACTACGTAAGTGGGCCTTTCTACAATATAATTTTCATAATAAACTTATTATGTGGACATAAGCAGCAATAAATCCCAAAAGACACAAGACGACTTAGGTCATTTTGGATGAAAATAAAATATTTATTACAGTGTTTTATTTAGCTTGATTTGGTGTCCGTTTAGTTCAAATCTAGTAACTCATTTTACACACAGTTGCAGTTGACCAATCGAACTAAAACTTTGCACACGTTTCAGATTTGGATGACAATACATGAATATGAAACAAAACCAATAAGGGTCCATATCTTCCTACAGCCCCCATATAGCGGTACCATCCAATATCAGGTATTTCGAGGATTTTAACTTCATTTTCAGCCCGAATTGTCTGTAACTTGGTATTTGGAGTTCGCAATGGTACAGAAACTTCCCCACCAAACATTGTGGACAAAAGTCCAGGCTATACCAAAGCCCATATATGATAACATGGGGCGCCTTCGCCACTGGGGCGGCTAAACCAGTGCCGATTTTATCGTAAACTACAAGTGCTAGAAAAATTCCGTTAAAGGCAAAATTGTGAGCTTAACGAAGATCTATCATCTCCCAAAAGTTGGCAGTTGTGTCATAGATATGATAGTGGACGCACGCGGTTTTGTGTTTTTAGGGTATTATTTACTTTTTGTGATATCAAAGACATATTTTATACCGTTAGAAGACAACTACCGGATATAGTTCCAATAATTCCTTGTCCGAAAGAGGTCCATGGAACTAGTTCGTTCAGGAACTACACAACTCTAGTCTTTACTCAACGGCTGCCTTGGGGAAACTGACGAAAAAAATGCTTTCAGTCTTTCTCGCAAAAAGAGCAAACATAATTCATACCAATTTTTTTCTTTTCCTCTTCGCTTGCTAGGTTCGTTAACTATGAGTTACAGAAAAAATGGCTGTTTGTGGATGAATAAATCGCAACTACAACAACAAAGAACGAAACACACGTGTTTAGCCACATACCGCATACACACCATAAAAGCAAAAACAAACTGTTTCTGCCTCTCGTCGTCGCTTCAACGTCTTCTAATGCTCTTTATTATAAAATAAGCGAGAGCACTGTTTTTACACTCTCTGACAAAAACCCTCTCTCCACCCATAAAAAATATGTTCTAACATAAAAAATATGTTGGTACCCAAAAAAATTGAGATATGTTAAAAAATTTTGCAAACATATATTTGTTTGGATCCATACTTGTTTCTGACATATATTTATGGGCGTGTACATTAAGTATAATTCCTTGGAGGAGAATAATATCTTAACTGATGATAATCAATTTATACTGATTATTTTCTGTGTGGAGGTTTTCTAGCCATTGAGATTCCAAAATACCAAGTTAAATCTACTTCAGTAGGAAAAAGTAGCAACAATCTTTAAAAGAGTTCATCGTTATTCTTTCTATCCTCTGAACTAATAAATTACAGCAAACTTGGCACGAAAATTTTACAAAATCCCCCGGAACATAAAATTGTGCAATACAGGTTCATGAGGATTAGAGTTAAACCTATATCTATGTGCATGGATAGTTTTTGCGAGTAAGTTTTATATTTCTGGGAACACAAATTTCCAATTAACGAACCAATTCGGTACGTAAATTTTCAACTATTTTATTGGGATATTGAGGCTAAAACCTTCAAAATACCGAAAATCGAAAGGTACGCTTCTGTGGGGGCTGTATACATACCGACAAATTTCTGGTGGAAAGTTGTATATCCCCAACGAAGATTGCATACCAAATATCAGGTGGAAAGTTGTATGCCACAAACGAAGACTAAATACTATATCAACCATTTCGGTGGGATATTGAGGCCACAATCTTCAAAATACCGAAAAACAAACAACCAAAAATCTTAGGAGTAATAGAAACTTCCATACCAAACTAAAAAGCTCCATCTTGAGAATTGCGAGATCTATGTTGATTTCAACATATTGCTGATCAAGAACGTATATACTAGGGTCTTCGACAAATGTGTTACAAACGGAATGACAAATTTAATTATACCCTCCATATTATGGTAAAGAGTATACAAATCGTATTTTCATTGAACTAATTTCATGATTGTATTCAAAAAATCTTGAGCTGACTTATTGCAGTTTTAAATAATTTGACGCTCCTGCTTCACAGTTCCAGTTGCAATCACCACCCCCTCTACCCACACCCTTGCATTATGTGTTCTTCTATGTAACATAGGTACATACTTACCTTTTAGTGATACCTCAATAAAATACAAACCGTTTTATTATACCTTAAATATCACTTAATTCAATTCCCATTTTGAAAGAAAATTAATAAAATTGCAATGCCAATAATGAATTTAAACTAACTTCTCTAACAATTCCTTTTATTCTTTAATGCAAAAGTGTCCTTAAAATTTCCTTAATTATATTTTGCCGACTACGTGCCAGAGAATTCAGAATGTTATTCCAATATGCTACCAACCAACCAACTAACTTTGAAACTGCACATACACACACACATACAAACATAGATGTCCATTAGACCAAATGGGCTCATTAGTTATTGGTTGGATAATTTAAAACGGTATCACGTTCCAAACAACGACATTCTACAATCTGTTCTCTTTTCTGTCAGCTGTTATTTAATTTGAAATTAAATAATAGTCAGTTTGGTTTTTTTTTTTGTAGGTCATGGGGAAAAGGTGCATGTAGTTGGAAACTGTTGCTATTATTGAAGTTATATACTGGGCAAAATATCATCATATTGTTCATTTGTTTTGTGTTAGAAACATTTGACCCAAATAGTTGTTTAACTAAATATTTGAAAATAGAAACGGGGTAAAAAGTTCATATAAGAGAAAGTTGTTCTAGAAAATAAAATACTTTAAAGTGGCTTTAATAAAAACATTTCAGTGGGCCTATTCTGTAACTTTTTAACGACAGTCGAGTTGTTATTTTTATCGCCAGGTTTTGGGGTTTGCACTAACGATAGTGTTATTCTGTAACTTATGTTAAAATATAATCGAAAATAAATATTTTAAAATGGTATCTCTGGAAATTGTTGTTGTCAAAAATAAAGAAAATATAAAAACGAAGACATGAAAAATATAAAAAACGTATATCCCACGAAAATTACGCCGTTTTTATAAAACTAAGTTGAATAAACTGTTCGAGTGAATGTCCAGTGTATTTCAAGTAAGTGTAAATGCGTTACAATGAAACAAGAACTGCTTACGTACAAACGTCTTATTGTAGAATGGCCCATCTTATTGGTACCGAATTGGCGAAAGGAGAACATTTTCAGAAGTAATGGCGTCATGAAGGAATAGGAGAGTTACGGTCAAAGTTATTAGAAAAGGCCAAATTCACGCTGATACGTTAATGGTTAATTGCAGATAGCATCTGTTTCATGTTAATTGCAATATACATATTCACATACATATGTAGATGTTGGTTGAACCTAAAGTTGCGATGAAAGCACCAGAATGATGGCATTAATAAATATACATTTTAAGACGAAAAACATGTTTCTGTTTCATTTTGGTTTTTAACCTACAGTAGACTTCGTCTATAATAACGGTCAAAAATCCACGAAATTCGGTCGGTATAAGCGATAACCTCTGTAGTTGATATTCATTTAAATTATATAAGGCGGACAGAAATTTTGATGTTTCAATTTCGTCGTTATCAGTATGTCGTTATAAGCGATTGTCCAAGTCGCGAAATAACGTCCTGCTTATTGCCGGTTCTCTCATAAAATTGTTCCTAAGAGATCAATCATATATAACTTATTCAAATGTCATTTTCAATAACAACAAATCGGCGACAATTTAACAACACAAAATTTATTGCCGTTTATTTATCGACAAAATTTTAAATAACAACAAGTAAAAAAGTATCAGTCGGCTTTGCCGACAGAGATATACCCTCAGCCTGTGTATATTGAAACAATTTTTTTCCAAAAAAACGCATGTATTTAGGGAGTTTTAAGAATTTTGGGCGTTTGAACTTACAAAAATGTTGATTAGGATTTAATATCAAAAGTTTTGCGGAGGAGATACTAAAAAGAATGGATCTCCAGCCACTACATATGGTACCATAGGGGTTTTTTAGAACTTCAGGGATGTTTGCTCAAGAAGTATGAACTTGCCCCTAAAACAACTTTTACCATCGCAATTGAGGCAGCAATGCAAGTTGCTTCAACAAAAATCAAAGTGATTCGAAAGCAGGTCTTAAAGTGAACATGTATCCGAAATTTTGAGTGGGAGGTACCGGATGGAGTTGACAAATATAGTCCATATTTGAACCTGATCTATATCTGGTAGATATATTAGGATGTGTAAAGTATGGACCAATTCGGCCACTCTCTTCAAGAGTTATCGTACGCACAATTTTTCCGAACATTTTTGAACTTTTGTGGGGGAGGTACCTGAAGGAGTGGACCGATATGGCTTATCTTCGAACTTAAACTATGTTTGGACAAACTATTACTAAGGCCAAACTTTGGACCGAATCGGCAGACCTGTTCGAGAGTTATTTTGCCCTCCAACCTCCTCACACGGTGTCATAGGGGTTTTTTGCAACTTTCAGGCTATTTTCTCAGGAAGTATGGACTTGCCCCTGATGAAACTTATACCGTCGTATGGAGGGCAGTGAATACAAGTTGCTAAAGCAAAAATCAAAGCGATTCGAGAGATGGTCCTAAACTGAACTTTTCCAAAATTTTTGTGTGGGAGGTAGCCGACGGAGTGGACCGATTGAGTCCATATTAAAACCTGATATAAGTCTGGTACACGCTCCACGATGGGCAAAGTATGGACCAAATCGGTTACACCCTTCAAGAGTTATCGTGCGTACAAATTTTCCGAACATTTTCGAACTTTTGTGGGGGAGTTACCGGAAGGAGTGGACCGATATAGCTCATCTTCGAACTTAAACTAAGTTTGGACAAAATATTACGAAAGTCAAAATTTGAACCGAATCGGTTCATCCCTTCGAGAGTTAACGTGCGCTCCAGCCAGACAGACAGACAGACAGACGGACGGACATTGCTCAATCGACTCCAAATTGTCTGAAACACATTTCGTCCAAACATACTTGGGGTCTAAAACCATTATTTCGATGAGGCACATTTTGCCCGTATGAAAGTGTATATCACCAATATTTTTGAAAATTTAACATAGCTGAAGCCAAGGTTTACCCTTTTAGAACACGCGACTTGTGATTGTATATTATACAAATTAAATGTTTATGGATAAAATGAAATGTTTTTGGACGTGGCAAAAAATATTGGCCTCAAAAGTTAATTTGCGTGGAAGCTGTGGCTATATTTATGTTAGAAAATGGGTAAAAATGGGCTGAAGCCAACGTGTCTTTTTTTGTTTTCTCTAGATTTGTGAGTAAACCACACTTCTCACGATTTTCCTGTCAAAGTAAAAGTAGAAGCCAACTAAATGAGGATAATCTCACTAATGTATAACTTTTCAAAATTTCATCAGCGTCTACCAATAAATGACGCTGACATTTTGAAGCCAAATTTACAGTGTTTTTTGACATTTTCTTCTAGTCGCGTTCCGCAAACAGATTTTTCAAAAAGGCTTTAATAGGATTATAGTACTTGCGATTCTGAGCTTTTTGATACGTATATCGTGAATGTAGCCTCCACAGCTTCACAGAAATATGTATCGAAATGACGAAATTTTGTGTGAATATTTTTCTAAAAATCATATTATTCGGGCCTAATTTTTACAATTGTCATTCGATTTCCTCGTAGTTGATTGCACATTTTAGTTTTTTACGTTCCGGATCTAATAAATCATTCTCCGTGAAAATCCATCCACCAAAACGCGAGTTACAAGAAAATCCAATGTAGAAAAATCACCTAAAATTGTTTTTGGAAATATCGCGTATTTTATCGCGTTTTCTGCGGTTCGTTTCCACTGCAATGAAACAACTAATACAGCATCTTCGTTTTAGCGGAAACAGAGATTTGAAAACTCCACTGATAAGGGAGCTACATTCATTTTATCCCAAAAAATAGTGTGTGATGCTACATCCACGGTTCTTCGTTGACCGCCTTGAAATAGATATATATCGATGTAGATTTTTATGGTGGACACTGAAATCGGATGCGGACAAAAAGCAAACGCACTCCGCGCAAGTTAGCGACGTTATATAGGTTTTTAGGCACTAAGATACAGCCGATGCTACATCTTAGCCACCAAATTAAATTTCGAAAACTATATTCAAATTAAAAGATACGGTATTACTGTACATGAAAATCACATGCGGACAAACTGATTTTGATAATTACGCGATTTACACGTATTTTAAAATGCATATAAATAAAAATGGGTTATTTGACCTCTATTTCCATTTCAGAAGCTTTGACATATATCCCCATCAACCCAATTAGCTTCCCTAATGGGAAAGCTTTAATATAAATGTCAATAAAGCAAAATCCGTCTATTTTGTTGGGAGATTTAAGCAAAATGAAGGAAGTATTCCTATAAATTTTTACAATATTTTCTACTACATAATGCATGTGAAAAATATTTTTTTAAACAAAAAATTATTTTTTTGACCGAAATATGTGCTTATTTTGGCTGTAACATCCAAACTATAACACCAATCTGTATGATTGTAGTCTCATTTGATTTGCCGTGAAGTTTGAATCCACAACAATTTTTTTTGTAATTTTATGACCACTAAATGTGCCTTAATTTTGAAAAAAGTAGACTTATATTCAATAATTTATCAATTTTTTGTACATTCCGCGAATTCTGTGTAACATTTTGCAGGTATTATGCAATCTACTCGCTGAAGTAACTTCGAGATAACTTTTTTGTAACAATTGTGCTCATTAAAATAATTAGCGTTTTTATAATATTTTCTTTCTTAAAAAGCGAAATAAAAGCTCCATAACATTTGTCCGCAACAACCAAAAATTGGCTCGCGACCAGATTCGTACTCGGAATTTTTTTCTTAACCTACATATCAAAAATCGTTGATGTAGCGCGAAAAAAATTTATCCTTTTTTTCTGAAATGGAATATGAAATAATTGACAATATTCCTGATAAACACTTTTGCTTAGTAAAAAAATTAAAAAAAACTGTTGTAATCCCGATATGTCTAATGCTAGTCGGAACTATGAGGAATACATATGTAACAGGATTTTTATATGATAGGGATTAGTTTTGCAATGTTGTTGTTTTTCTTTAATTTACAAACTGCGCTGATATATGTATGTCCATTGTTTGTTTTCTATTATCGACACATGAAAATATAAGCCTGAACACATTGTGGGACGAAATTGTTGACCGCTTTAGTTCCATAACCATCTATGTATGTCATAATACGTTTGTAGAAAAAAGGGATAACATGCGGTTAAGAATAGATTAACTTTAGTTGAATTTTGTTCTTGTAAGCTTTAGAATAACGAATTCCACTTATAATAAATGTGTTTTCATTTATAAACCGAAATGGACATTTGAATTATTTGGTTACCTTTCAATAAGAGGGTTTGTACGAGTATATACAGTCATTGGCATATTTATTTTGACAAGTTTGAAAAAGTAATGTTTTTGGTTTTTTATCGGATTAGTAGTTCACAAAAATATGAAAAATAATCTTTTTAATCCTCTCTAGTGTGCCTTAATTTAGTTATAAATTTTTGCAATTCAAATGTACTCATGTATTTTTGTAACGGATATAAAATCTCACTATGTGGCATAAATATTTTGACAAAAATGTTATATTGTTTTTTTAGATCTCAACAATTAATAAAAAATAATTTAAAAAAAAATTAAGTTTCAGTGTTTTATTCATAAAGACACTTAAAACTAGAAAATAATTTGTCGCTTAGCCTCAATAAATATATTCTTTCTCATGCTGGAATCTCTCAAATAAAACGCTTGCCATTTAATTTTGCCACAATTTTTAATTTAAATACAAGCGTTTTATTTGAGAGATTCCATCATATGAAACAATATATTTATTGAGGCTAAGCGAAAATTATTTTCTAGTTTTAAGTGCATTTATAAATAAAACACTGGAGCTTAATTTCTTTAAATTATTTTTTATTAATTGTTGAGATCTTTTTGTTTGTTTTTGTTTATTGTTGAAGATTCAATCTCATTTCCAATAACAACCTCACAGGCAACTGTGTTGGTGTTCTTTTCAACTCACAGAATTTGAAGAATTCTTAGTTGATACGTGCTGACATGTTGCAAAATATTTTGATTTTGGTGTTTCTTTGGAAAAGCCGACAAGTGAGTGTGATTCTCATTTATATGAGAATACTAGACACTTAAAGAGTTCGGATTTTCGTTAAAAAAGGCATCATTTCAAAAACTGAGAAGCCAATTGATAATTCCCTTCGCCGGGATGAAATCATGATATTGGTAGCGATCAGTAAAATTTTGCAACACTGTCAGTTCGTTTTGAAAAACATTACTCTCTGTAATAGAGGGTAATAAATGAAGTTGAGCCAATGGGGGAATACTCCACTCAATCAATGGAAAAAAAAATTGTTGAGATCTACAAAAAAACAATATAACACTTTTGTCAAAATATTTATGCCACACAGTGAGAATTTATTTATTTTATTCCTGTAAAAACCTGAAAAATACCGAAAATCGGGAGCAACCGTTATATGGGGCTATGCCAAAACATGAGCCTGTGTTGACAATTTTTGGTGGAGAAGTTTCATGAAATATCAATTTATTTCTACAGAAATGTTCAATAATTATGTATTTTCCAAAATGTGTGAAAATTGTCGTCTTTAGGGGTACCCCACACCTTCCAATATGTCGATGACATTTTTTGTTTCCTTAGTATACCCTGATATACCCTTCATAGCCTAAAGGGTATAATGAGTAAAGTTGTTTAAAATGTTTCAGAATACCAAAGTCGATAAAAATGTGGTTAAAAAATTTAAACAACTTGAGTGTCGATAAATTGTGATAGTGAATCGAGGCACAGGATACAAAATATTGAAATAGTGTTAAATCAAGAAAACATAGCAGTTGTTGAACGTGCTAAAAATTTAGGAATTGTTTTTAACTCTTCTCTAAGCTGGACAAACCACATTAACCAAGTCGTCGGGAAAACCTATGGAAAATTACGTTCTTTGTGGCTTCTTCATCCATTTACTCCACTTAATATCAGGTTCCTCTTAGCAAAAACTTATCTGGTACCTGGTTTAATCTATGCATGCGAACTTTTTGCAAAATGTGATTCGGTTAGCAAACGCAAACTGAACGTAGCTTTCAATAGTATCGATCGTTATGTTTATGGCTTGTCCAGAACTCAACATATCTCACAATAAGTTAATTCCCATTACGGCATGAGCTTAAACTCTCTCCTCAAAAGCCCTGATACTTCTACAAAAAATTATATACAAAAAAACTCCAAAATATATTTTTGAAAAGTTAAGATTTGGTAGATCTGACAGAGGAAAAAAACTTGTTCCATTGGCAAGACGAAGCCCTGTATCAGATCGTCAATATTTTATTAACACAATAAGCATCTGGAATTCTCTTCCAAATGAATTACAAAGCATCAGCAATGCACAAACATTTAAGAATAAACTTCGTAACTACATCCAAAATTCAATAACGGTCATACAAATGTAACCATATGGATATCCTTACTTTTTTCTCTTTTTACAGTGTTTTATTTAACTTGCTTTGGTGTCCGTTTAGTTCAAATCTGGTAACTCATTTTTAACACGGTTGCAGTTGACAATTCGAACTAAAACTTTGCACACTTTTCAGATTTGGATGACAATACACGAATATGAAATCAAAACCAATATTGGTCCATTTTTACACTGTTTTACAGTGTTTTATCTAATTTGCTTTTCAAATCTGGTAACTAATTTTTCACACAGTTGCAGTCGACCGATCGAACTTAAAATTTGCACACATTTCAGATTTGGATGACAATACATGAATGTGAAATGAAAACCAATATTGGTCCATTCTTACAGTGTTTTTACGGTGTCTAACTTAACCCCCTTTTCAAATCTGGTAACTGATTTTTAAAACGGTTGCAGTTGACCAATCGAAGTAAAACTTTGCACACTTTTCAGATTTAGATGACAATACGTGAATATGAAACCAAAATCAATATGGGTCCATTTTTTCCTATAGCCCCCATATAACGGTACCACCCGATTTCCGTTATTTTGCTTTTCAAATCTGGTAACTCATTTTTCACACAGTTGCAGTTGACCAATCGAACTAAAACTTTGCAAACTTTTCAGATTTGGATGACAATACATGAATATGAAATCAAAACCAATATTGGTCCATTTTTACAGTGTTGTACAGTGTTCAATTTTACATGCTTTTCAAATCTGGTAACTCATTTTTAACACAGTTGTAATTGACCAAGCGAACTAAAACTTTGCATACTTTTCAGATATGGATGACAATACAAAAATATGAAATCAAAACCAATATTGGTCCATTTTTACACTGTTTTACAGTTTTTTATCTAGTTTGCTTTTCAAATCTGGTAACTCATTTTTCACACAGTTGTAGTTGACCAATCGAACTAAAACTTTGTACACTTTTCAGATTTGGATGACAATACGTGAATATGAAACCAAAATCAATATGGATCCATTTTTTCCTATAGCCCCCATATAACGGTACCACCCGATTTCCGTTATTTTGCTTTTCAAATCTGGTAACTCATTTTTCACACAGTTGCAGTTGACCAATCGAACTAAAACTTTGCAAACTTTTCAGATTTGGATGACAATACATGAATATGAAATCAAAACCAATATTGGTCCATTTTTACAGTGTTGTACAGTGTTCAATTTTACATGCTTTTCAAATCTGGTAACTCATTTTTAACACAGTTGTAATTGACCAAGCGAACTAAAACTTTGCATACTTTTCAGATATGGATGACAATACAAAAATATGAAATCAAAACCAATATTGGTCCATTTTTACACTGTTTTACAGTTTTTTATCTAGTTTGCTTTTCAAATCTGGTAACTCATTTTTCACACAGTTGTAGTTGACCAATCGAACTAAAACTTTGTACACTTTTCAGATTTGGATGACAATACATGAATATGAAACCAAAACCAATATGGGTCCATTTTTTCCTGTAGCTCCCATCCAGCAGTACCACTCGATTTAAGGTATTTTATCGTCATTTTAAGCCCGTTTTGGCTTTTTTTGACAACTAGGGTTTCCAATGGTACAGAAACATACCCATTAAAAATTATGGACATAGGTCCAGGTTTTGGTATAGCCCACATATAGCGGTACCGCCCGATTTCAAGAGTTTTAAGTATTTTATTTTCATTTTTATACCGAATTGCGTGTAACTTGGCATTTGGAGATCTCCACCAAAAATTGTGAAATAGGTCCAGGTGTTGGTACAGCCCCCATATAACGGCTCCACCCGTAATATGGGGGCTATACCTGAGAGATTACACCCGACAACACAGCTGTGCTGCAATGGTTAAAAAATCGAAAATGAAGTCATCTCTAGTGACATCAATAAGACCGCCGGATTACCAAAAACTTGGCAAATTTTTGTTGGAGCTAAAGTGATGTTACGATCTAACATTGATCAAACAAAGGGATTAGTTAATGGAGCAATAGGATTTATAACGAACATAATTTGGCCTCACTACCGCAGAGAACAAATGTACGAAACAGATATACCGTCAGTATGGGTTGACTTTGATAGAATTGGTGATTCAGCCAAAAACAATACAATTTTCTGCTAAGTGTAGTTACGGAACTGCTGAAAGAAGAATGCTTCTACTGATACTATCATGGGCCTCAACTGTTCATAAATTACAAGGGTCAACTGTGGACTACGCAGTGGTGTATCTAGGATCCAAGCTTTTCGAAGAAGGGCGAGCATATGTGGCACAGAGTCGTGTAAGATCGCTGGATGGATTAAGAATAGAAGAACTGGATTGCTCGAAACTAACAGGAAAGAAGCCACGCAATAACGAAGCGTTAACTGAAGTCAACAGGATGAGAAACTACCAACCTAAATAAATTTTTACTAACATTATACATTTAATTAATAAATGTTAGCCCATCATTAAATATCTTTTATAATCTCAAGTATATACAAATAAAATTGAAAATATTAAAAATGTATTTACAAAAAAATTAAAAATAATTATAAAATTAATAAGTTTCAGTGTTCTATTTTTAAATGCACTATTTTTAAATGCACAATAATTTTTCATGATGGAACCTCTCAAATAAAACGCTTGCATTTGAATTAAAAATTGTGACAATATTGAACGGCAAGCGTTTTATTTGAGAGATTCCATCATGAAAAATTATTTTCTACTTTTAAGTGCATTTATAAATAAAACACTGTTACTTAATTTTTTTTAATTATATATTTTCAAAATTGTTATATAAATATGTTTTAATTAAATGTAAACTATTTGTATTTGTCATTTTTATCATGCAATTTTTTTACCATTCATAATATTGTAATATTCTTAAGATGGATATGTTTTCTTTACTTGTACCCCTGCACTATAATTTATAAGATTTCAATCTTGTTGTGCAGGAATCAATAAATAAATAAATACATTTCGGTCATAATGTTATAACTACGGATAAGGACAATCAAAAGTAGCAGTTAGCAATGAGTGGAAATTGATTCTTAGTTGGGCTTACAGGACAAATGTTCTATGTAGGAATATCTATGTATATAAATGGGGAATAAGTAAGAACGGAGTTATGTTCGGGCTGAACGAAATTTTTATACCTTGTATTGAAGTGAAATGGAACAATTAGCTTTTGTTTATGAAAGTGACAAATTCGACATACATACATACCGAAATATTAACCTATGCTGATCATTTGACGTAGGGGACGGAAGATACCAAAGAACGGTCCTGACCGGCTTTAACATGGCAAAGCCCAGGATTGCGGATTTGTAGTTGGTCGGAGGTTAAAACATCTGGTCTCCAGCTTCACACCAGTGAATGAAAGACTTGCTGAAGCAAAATTCTTCAACATCAGCTTTATTTGCGCTCATGCTCCCAGACAAGGACGAACAGCCCAAAGAAATATTTTACGAGCGCTTAGAAGAAACTTATGACCGTTGCCCTGCCCATGACATTAAAATTATACTATGCAATTTTAATGCCAAAATTGGAAAGGAGAATATCTTTGGCCCAACAGTCGGGAAATTCAGTCTCCACAGTGAAACAGCTGACAATGGAATGAGGCTGATAGGGTTTGGCAGCGCAAACAACATGGTAGTTAGCAGTACCAGATTTAAGCATCTCGATATTCATAAAGGCACCTGGCTGTCGCCAGATCAAAGAACAAGAAATCACATTGATCTCGTTGTGATAGATGGAAGAAGACATGCATCAAGCGTGTTGGATGTACGATCGTTCCGAGGTGCAAACATAGACTTGGACCACTACCTTGTTGCAGCAAAGGTACGTACCCGTCTAAACGTAGCAAACAAAGTGCGAACAGACACAACACTGAAGTTGGACATCGGTAAGTTGCAATCACAACAGATATCCACAGCATATTCCACTCAACTAGCCCAACTGCTTAATCAAAGCACTTCTCGTCCCGATAACATATCAGGACAATGGAAAAACATTGCCCACTCTATGCAAACAGCCGCAAATTCAGTACTTGGATACCAGAGACCTCCACCAAGGAATCCATGGTATGACCAGGAGTGTCGTGCTGCTACCGAAGAGAAAAATGCGGCATATAGGGTTACTTTAAATCAGTAGCAACGCGTAGCGCACGAGAAAGTTATCGGAAGAAAAGGAGAGAGGAGAAACGTCTTTTCCGGTGGAAAAAGAGAAAGATGGAAAAGCGGAAGTGTGAAAAAATCGAGATGTACAGGAAACAGAATGAAGTCCGAAAATTCTACCAAAGAGTGAAACATCAAACTGATGGCTCTGCAACTGGCACATCCTCCTGTAGAGACGAGCAAGGTAATCTGGTAACTGGTACAGATAGTGTGCTAAGGATATGAAAAGAGCATTTTTCCAAGCTGTTGGTATCCAATAGTAGCGAAGTCGACGAAGATACCACAGATCCAATCGCAGAAGATGGTATTGAATGTATACCACCCGGCCAAGATGAGGTAAAGACAGCAATTAACCGGCTGAAGAATAATAAGGCAGCAGGAGCTGATGGCCTACCAGCCGAGCTGTTTAAAATCCGAGGCGACACGCTGATAAGGTGTATGCATCAGCTAGTTAGCTCCATCTGACAGGAAGTACGCGTACTCGACGATTGGAAGCTGAGCATCCTGTGCTCCGTCCATAAGAAAGGAGATAAAACTTTATGCTCCAACTATAGGGGCATAAGTCTTCTCCCTATAGCCTACAAGATAGTGTCAGGGATATTGTGCCAACGACTAAAGCCCATGGTCAACGAAATAATTGACCAGATATTTACCCTGCGGCAAATCCTGGAGAAGACCGAATAGATGCAGATCGATACTTACCACCTTTTTGTCGATTATAAAGCAGCCTTCGACAGCCCGCTACGTTCAAAGGTATCCCAAGCCATGTCTGGATTTGGTATCCCCGTAAAGCTCATTCGGATTTGTAAAATTGATCTAACTTGCACAAGATCTTCAGTTAAAATAGGAAAAAACCTCTCCGAAGAGTTTTGTACCAAAAGAGGTTTCAGGCAAGGAGACAGCCTTTCGTGTGATCTTTTCAACATCCTGCTAGAAAAGGTTATAGGAGAGGCAAACGTCAAAAGAAGTGGCACAACATACACCAATAGCCACATGTTACTTGCTTATGCTGATGATATAGATATCATGGGACGATCAGTAAAAGAAGTAACAAATACCTTTATGAAGGTCGAAGGAGAATCTGCTAAAGTGGGTCTGGCGGTAAATGGCGAGAAGACCAAGTTGATGGTGTCGACGCGTTGAAGTTGGTTCCTATAATTTTGAGGTAGTAAAAGACTTCGTATACCTCGGCACCGCCGTAAACACAACAAACGACATCAGTTGTGAAATAAAAAGAAGAATTGTATTGGCCAATAGATCCTACTTTGGCTTAAGTAAGCACTTCAAAAACAAAGCCACAACTCGGCAAACAAAAATAACGCTTTACAAAACACTAATACTACTCGTGCTGATGTATGATTCCGAAGCCTGGGTACTACATCATAAGAATGAGCGATGATGAATCCGCTAAAAGGCGTATAAATTCGAGCCACATCGCGGTGCACGCAGAATTGGCAGGCCAAAGAATAGATGGCGCAAACAAGTGGATGAAGAGATGACAAGGCGCGGTATTCCAAAAAGCGAAACACTAAACAAAGAGAATTGGAGATCTTTTCTTAGTTCGGTCTATGGAACAAATGTTCTGTATTATTGGGCCAGCTAAGTAAGTAAGGAGATCATTTTCTACGTAGAGCTTTTCCAACGATTTCTGTGAACCGGCAATAACTCTTTAATGGGAGCTTTATTAAAACGATCGTCTATACCCACAATTCTTTGTAGGCAAATTTCAACCTTTTCGGTAGCATAATGTGACCAAAACCATCAAAATAACGAAAATCGGGTGGTATGTTCTAAGGGTGCAAAAGAAGACTATATAACGAATTTTACCCATTTCTGTAGGATAATGCGACTAAAGCCTTAAAGGAAGGCTATATCAAAATGTGGACCTTCACCGATAATTCTTTGCAAGAATGCTGCTGCATATCTGGCTAAAACCTTCAAGATACCGAAAATCGATACAGTTCTGTGGGGATTATATGAACACATGGACCTATACGGACATATTTCCGGGGTAAATAGCAAATTTTCAAAATACCGAAAATCAGGAGTTACCGCTATACATACATATGTGGGTTATACCGAAAATTGGACTATACTGATAGATTTCCGGGGGAAAGTATTTTGGTCCCAATGAATACTAAATACCGAATTTCAGGCATTTCGGTAACATAATGTTCATGTGGTTCCATTCTATGGGGGCTATATCGAAGCATGGACCTATGCCGACAATTTTCTGGGGGAAAGTTTTTTTGTTCCAAAGATATTGGATATTGGAGCCAAAATCTTCAAAATATCGAATGTTGGGAGGAACCGTTCTAAGGTGGCTATAAGAAGAACAGTTGTATATCACCAACGTAGACTAAATACCAAATTTCAGCCGTTTCAGTGGGATATTGGGGACACAACCTTCTAAATACCGAAAATCGGGAGGCACGCTTCTATGGGACTGTATGAAGACGTGTACCTATACTAATAATTCTCTTCTGGAATATTTTGTGCTCCCTTGGAAAACTAAATACTAAATTTCAGCCATTTCAGTGGGATATTGAGGCCACAATCTTCAAAATACCACAAAATCGGAGGTACCCTTCTATGTGGGCTAATGAAGACGTGGATCTATACTGAAAAATCCCTGGTGGAAAGTTTTAGACCCCCAACGAAGGCAACATATAGCAGATACAGCTCATGGTTTATACGACGTCGATATTCACAGTCAACGCAGATTGGCCCGTCGATCTTTCGAAGAATGGCCAAAAAGAGAACGGAGAAAATGTGAATGTATTCAAAATATTGGCAACTTATAACATTGTGTTAGTAAGTTTGTATTCACGCAAGCTGTAAAACAATAACAAATCAAAACATTTGTTCTCTTTTGTACGCTCTTTCTGTGCATTCGGGTCGTGTGTGTGTGAATTGCCGAAAATCATCGGCACCGCCGTGCCAAATGTGACCATGCTTGGTATAGATTCTATACCGACAAATTTCAGTTGGAAAATTGTATACCACCAGGGAATACTAAATATCAAATTTCAGCCTCTTCGGTGGGATATTATTGAGGCCTCAAAATACCGAAAATTGACCATTCTACGGGGACTATATGAAGGACTGATATAGAAACTTCTATACTAAATAATTAGCTCTATGTTAAAAATTGCCTGCTGTATCGTGATTTCAACAGACATGGTTATATCGACGTGAAATTTTATGCTGATAAAAATATACACATTATAGGGTCTGCGAAAAATATTTCAATGTGTCACAAACGGAATGACAAATTTAATTATACCCTCAATTTTATGGTATACCCATACTTCATGGGAGTTTATTAAACAATTATTAAATATTTTCCTAAAACACTGTGTGTAATTTTTCGAGACATGTTTTATTAACCACATTCTGACACCGCAGCGTGGTAGAAGACCGAAAAAGAGAAGACACGTGTCTCGACGTTTTTCCCTATCTCATCAGTTTTCGCGGTTATAGGCCTACAAAGGTTTGATGTCAAAAGGGATCATATTGTCAGGATTATATCTTCCAAACCGTTAAGAAATTTAATCTCAGAGGCAAAGTTGTAGCTCTTCTCAAATAGAAAAAAAATTTCGAATACATAAAATCCATCAAACTTCATCATCAAAGTCAAAATTTTCCAGGTGTAATTTCTTTTAACATTTTTTCTAGGGGTTTGGTCTACAGATATCAAACCGATCAAATTTGAAGCAAACAACCAACTACAAAAATGTACCTTAGATCTCACTAAACATCTTTCTAGAAAAACTCTGTATAAAAGGTTCTTATAGGTCAAAATAGCAAGCAAATGCGATTATCGTAATTTTTTCTCTGTTTCTGGCCCATAGTACTAAACCATTCAAAATTGAGGAAAACATTCAATTACAATCTTTTTGGAACATATAAACTGTCTGCGAAAGCTTCGATTTCGATTTATATATTTTATTCATCGATTCTGGTCCATATATACCAAACACTTCAAAATTCAAGAATACAAACAGCTACAAAAATGTACCTAAGATCTCGCGATAACTGCGAATATTTATGAGATAGGGTAAAAGGGCGAGACACGTGTCTTCTCTTTTTTGGTTTTCTATCATGTTGCGGTGTCAGAATATGGTTAATAATAGTGAAATCGTTTGTTCTTTTATCAGTTCATAATCCATATTACGAGTATACTCATTAAGAAGATAAAAATAGGAAACTTTACCTCACACTTAAAAAATTAAAAACTTAAATATTTAAAAACATTTCATAATTCTCGTGCATGTTTTCAAACCCCAAACTACACACTTTGACCACCACATCTGTCTAACTGTCATTTATGAGTAGCGCACACAGTTTCTAACGAGTATTCACACAATTTAGTTTGGCTTGGGCCCAGAGCAATGCATTTTTCTAAACAGTCAAAAAAATTGAGTTTGAATATTTTAACACCCACCACCACAGCAGTAGCGAAAAATGAATACCCAGATGCTGACAATACTGCAACGGCATGTTGAAGTGTGATATAAAGCAATGATAGTTTTCACTTTTAGATTGTTTTTCAACGAGTTGAATGCAGTTGAAAAATTGCCCTTGAGCCATATGTCATAAAACAAACAGAGATGAGGACAAAGTTAACAAAACATTTAATAAAGCTCATGTTTCTTTTAAAGGTTTTTAGTGGAATTTGAAATAAACTTTAAAGCGCTACATGGAAAAGAAGCAAGTGGAAAATATTCTGACAGATATATAGCTGATCGAAAAACCAGTACTTTACTAAAATGTTTATATTAACAAGAAAGGACGGACAACAGTGGTTCAGAAACCGCACGCCAAACCCCCATTTATAAGTGTTAGGTCTCTTCGTACAGAAGTTCGAAGGCGTTTCTTGTAGAAATGGGTGCAAATCGAGAAAATTTTTAAAATTGATGGAAAAAACTAAAGACCTCAAATGTTATTATATTATCTGTTTATAACAAGTAAAAAGTATAAGTCGGCTTTGCCGTCAGAGGTGTACCATTAGCTTGTGTGAATTGAAACACATGTTTCCTAAAAAACGTATGTATTTAGGGGGTTTTCAGGATTTTGGGCGTTTGAACATGCCGACAAAGATATAAATTGGGATAAAAGCTCAAAAGTTTTGAGGGGGAGGTACCTTCCTCTCCATATACTTTAGAACTTTTGGACCATTATATCTGGAATCATGGGTTTGCCCACGAAAAATATAATATCGCTGTAAACAGGGCCAGCAGTACCTTCATTAAAAAATTCCAAAGAATCCTCACTCAAACAAAAATCTTGAATATTTGTGTGGGTGGAACCATAAGGAGTGGACCGATAGGGCCCACTTTTCAATATAGTCTAGGTTTGGACATATTATTTCGAGACCTAAGCTTGTTATGCAACCCCTATTTTTGGTCCGATTCATGTCAAATTTTGGGACTGGGCATATTTTTGGCTTCTGATTAAATTGCAATCGAAACATATGACATGTGCAAAATTATGGAAAATGCATAAATTTTTGCATATGCAAAATTTATGCATTTTACATATTTATTTATGCAACAAATATTTCAATAATGGGTACAAAAATGCTTGTATGTATGTACAATTTTTCTGTTTAAAATTTTTTCAGACAAGTCAATAAAATAGTGAATTTTATAACCACAACCTCAACCTTCAAAATACCGAAAATCGGAGGTATCGTTCTATGGGGGCTATATGAAGGCCTGAATCTAAACCGACAAATTTTAGGTGGAAAGTTGTTTATCCCCAAGCAAGACTTTATACCAAATTTCAGCCATTGAGGCCACAACCTTCAAAATATCGGAAATCGGGAGGTACCGTACTATGGGGGCTATATGAAGACGTGGACCTATACCGACAAATTTCAGGTGGAAAGTTTTATACCCCCAACGAAGACTTAATAGCAAATTTCAGCCATTTCGGTGGGATATTGAGGCCACAACCTTCTTAATACCAGAAATCCGGAGGTACCGTTCTATGGCAGCTATATGAAGATGTTGACCTATATCGAGAAATTTCAGGTGGAAAGTTTTATACCCCCAAGGAAGACTTAATACCAAATTTCAGCCATTTCGGAGGGATATTGAAGACGTTAACCTATACCGAGAAATTTCAGGTGGAAAGTGTTATACCCCCAACGAAGACTAAATACCAAATTTCAGTCATTTCGGTGGGATATTTAGGCTACAACTTTCAAAATACCGAAAATCGGGAGGTACCGTTCTATATGAAGACGTGGAACTGTACTGACAAATTTCAGGTGAAAAGTTTTATACTCCCAACGAAGACTTTTTACAAAATGACAGCTATTTAAGTGTAATGTTGAGGCCACAATCTTCAAAATATCGGAAATCGGGAGGTACCGTTCTGTGGGGGCTATATGAAGACGTGGAGCCATGTGGACAATTTTCAGATGTAAAGTTGCATACCCCTAAAGAAGACTTAATACCACATTTCAGTCATTTCAATCTAAAACCTTTATTTCGATTAGGCACGTTTTGCCCGTTTGAAAGTGTATACCCTTGTTAGCAAAAATGCTGAGGGTATAAAAAAATTAAATGTTTGGAAACCTAGTTGCGCCCTTGATACTAAAGTTCGGTATCGGGCGAGTTAAGCAGTTTAAAAACAAAAAATCTCTCACCAGAAAAACATTGACATTACGTCTGAACTAAGACATAAACAATTTTTAACTTAAAAAAAGTAAGAACGCGTTAAGTTCGGAGGCCCGAACTTTTACTATCCTCCACCACGAGAATGTGGGAAGTACTAAGTTCTTCACTCACTTCAAGGCATATTCCTAGGAAAATGGAATATAACATCCCAGCAAAAAGTTTGCCTCCAAAGAGGCAGTTAAATGATATGTACAAGTGATCTGGAAGTGCATCAAATTATGCATTTTCACTCATGATTTTTACAAGAGCGTGACTACTGAAAGAGGCACTCCATTGCACTGCATTTAACTGACCCTTTGGCACTGCATTTTAACTGATCCTCTGGCACTGCATTTTAACTACCCTTTGGGGTAGAATAGGAGGCAGTCCGAAGCATTCTGCGGAAATTGTGCAAGCCATTACAAAATATCCCAGAACAAATAAAATGCATTTATTATTTGTGTAAAACAAAAATATTAAGAACTTTATTACATTAACACAAATTATGAAATTCAATCGCAAACATGCGTGTTTCCTCCGCTCTCCATTTAATCCAAGCTGAACTGTTTTTGCTTCATCTGCTAAATGGGTTGTCTTCCCATCACCAGTTAAGATTTCGACATGTAATCCAACAGCACTCCATTCGGAAATTTTCTTCTCGTGAGTTATCGGAAAAATGTTCACAAATTAAATATTATTTAGTTTCTATTAACAATGTATTCCGCAAATTGTATTCCGCTGCCTGTAGAGATTTACAAACTGATTTATGTACTTGTAGGGATCTCTAACAACTGCTTATAAAATGTAGCGAACGGAGTGCCTTTTTCACGACTCCGTTTGGACTGCATCCGGATGCTGTTGAATTGTGGGGAATTGGAGTGCATTTTTCACGACTCCGCTGAACTGCATCCGGATGTTGTTAAAATGTGACAAGTGGATGTGATTCTTTGGATTGCATCTAAATGCGGTTAAAATGTGAGGATTGGAGAGCCTTTCTCACGACTCGGTTTTAACTGCATGAAAGCATGTCGTGACAGAACTAGTCCACATTGCACTACTTCCAATTTATTTTGCTGGGATATACTTATCACTAGAAACCTTAAATTGAAAAATAGAGCTTTTTTTACCATACACCACAATGTGGAAAGGGTATTATAAGTTTGTTTTTCGTGTAACACCGCAAAATATTCGTCGTAGACCCCCATGTGATATGCCAAAATTCATATCTCGACGAGATAAAAACAAAAACAACATTTTATCCAATTTTGTAGCCGCTCTGTAGGTCGCAACCATTACGGTCACTCCTCTAGAGAATTTTCCCAACTACAATATTTTCTTTAGCTCCATTTCGATAGAACTTGCGCTTTCCAAGCAAAATCGCGAAAACCTCAAAAAAATAAAAATGTGCACTTTGAGCGCGTTTTATTTAAAAATCCCTTCAGCGATTTTTTCTTGTTTTTGGAGTTTTCTCATCTATGAACATTGCTGTTTCAGAATCCGCAAAAATTTTCAGATGTAAGCGGTTTTTATTCAAAGTTAGTTAAGGCGCACCGTACACGACATTGTTTTATAAGGAGGCGATACAGTCGGTACATTGTCCCAAATTCAACTTCTATACTCAAAAATGGTAAAACCTAGGAAAAAGTCATAAAGGTCGGTCTTGTACAGAATTTTCACTGCTACAACATTTGCTCCAATCCTATTTCAATAGGACTTTCCAAGCAAAATCGTGAAACGTAAAAAAAAACTTAAAAATTTGAACTTTGTCCGAGATTTATTTTTCTCATCTTCGAACATTGTAGTTTCAGAATCCGCAAAAACTTCCTAGGTGTAAGCACCTTCCACTTAAAGTTGGTTCAGGCGCACCGTGCCATATAAGTGTGTTTTCCTTTATAGTTTTGGGTTGTTTATAAAGAACTACGTTTACCTTCCATGCTACGCAGAGATGGTCTGTATGACGATTTTTTAGGTTTTCGACGGTAAGAAAGTTGTAAACGTCGAAAACGTCATATACCCGTAGAAAACGTATAAAAAGTAGTAAACGTCATAAACCTCAAAAAATGTGTGTTACCATCATATTTTTCACATAATATTAATTCTCAATTTTGGAAAATAACAGCATATTTTTATTAATATTTTAATTTTTAAAATAACTGAAATAATTGAACAATAAATTGGATTGGATAGGATACAATATATTCCGAACACTACCACTACTTTACGTGTGAATTTGCGGGTGAAGTATTAAACAAACATACATATGTATAATGTCCATATAATATACAAAATATATAAAATGTACATTTTAGAGTGAAATCTTTTTATACCAGTTTTAATAAAATAGGATCTCAAAAAATAGTAATAATAAAATGCGTTTTATTATTATGAAAAAACTTCGATTTTTAGGTTATAAAATTTGTTTATTCTGTCAAAAAACTTGTTTGTTCGGCTAAGTTTACGACGTTTCCGACGTATGTAATATACGTAAGAAATGTATGTCAGATACGTCATAATTGCAGGCATCAGGGATGGCTACCTCTGATTAAAAATAATGTAATACCTCGAAATATTGAACTCTTTCATTTTTTTAATTCAATTCAATAAACGTTATTTTTTCCAATTCAGTATAATCTATAATCTAATAATCAAATTCAGTATAAGTTGTACAGCATGGTTTTTGTAACCGTCTGCCGGAATTCTTAGTTTAAAAATTTTAATAATTGAACTTGTTAATTAGGATTTTTCTATTAATTAGTTATATAAATTTAACCAACAACTATCTCCACCACCGTTTAGTACGTTAATTACATCATTACACTGTGCAACAAAATTCAATTTTTTTCAAAATGATGGAAAAACCGAACATTATGAAAGTAGAGCTAAAAATATGTATGAGACACGTGTATCGGCGTTTTTAAAGTTTACGTCGGAAAGTAACCAAAATAGGGGGGGAAATTTCCGCCCATTTTTAATTTCTTCGAAATATTCGAATTAAGATATCTTGGAATCCTTGCATTTCAGGTATGTAGTGTCTTTGGCAACTTTACTCAGGACGGTGTGGGGAATATTTTTGATAAAAATTTTCACCCTCATGCGGTTCATCAAAGGGGTCTTTTTTGTCCTTTTTTGAAAATCATTCAAAAACTCCTTAAAAATGTGATCGTATCATTTTTGTCTCTGACATCATCTCTCTAAAATTATGTTTTGTGGGACAAATTTGAATAAACTCAGATGAAGTCCGACTTTAACCCTAAAACGTGTTTTTAATTTTTAGAGATTCCTGGCGATTAGACAAGAGTTACATATTTGGTGTATTCTGAGACCTATAGTAAAATTTTATGGCGAATATTTTTTTAGAATATTTGGATTTGGTACAATCACTTTTTTAAGGAGTTTTTGAAAGATCTTCAAAAAAAAAGGACAAAAACACCCCTTTGACGAACCGCATGAGGGTTAACATTTTTATCAAAAATATTCCCCACACCCTCCTGAGTAAAGTTGCCAAAGACACTATATACCTGAAATGCAAGGACTCCAATATATCTTAATTCGAATATTTCGAAGAAATTAAAAATGGGTGGAACTTGCCCCGCCTATTTTGGTTACTTTCCGACGTAAACTTTTTAAACGCCGATACACGTTTCTCATATTTTTAGCTCTACTTTCATAATCTACTCGATTTTCCTTGTAATTTTTGTTGTTGTCGCACGTGTTATCAGATAGGACGGGTTTTTTAAAATAGCGTTTTCTGATGTTGGTGAATATTGGACATCTCCCAATAAAATGCTGAGTACTCTCTGCTTCTCGTAAATTGCATATTGAGCATAAACTATGTATATACGATCTATAGTTGTTGTAGTTTAACCCCAGCATCCCAGTTCTTGCTTTCATTATGTATGAGATTTGAAATTGAGTGTATTTATTAATGCAATAAGTTGTTCCTGCCTCAGGGTTCAGAAATTTATAGACGCGGCTTTAGCTTTCTTGAGATTTCCGATAGTGTGAGTTGTAGTTATCATTTTTTATTTCCATTATCAGTTTTTGACATACTGTGTACCAGCTTGCTGGTCAATAGTATACATGTTTAAACGCTTATTAAAGTCTCTGTACCAAGATATGTTTCTTTGCTTTATTTTTGTTGCCAGGGTATGTGGAAGCCGTTGGCTGTTAAGCTCAAAGAGCAGCTTAGCCATGTATTTCAGGTGAAGTGTGTATGTGTAAATAAATCCTGCTTCATAACCTGTTTCCAAAGTTATGATGTAGTTGGGTGTATTCTCTGGTAACTTGAGGATACGTTTAATGAAAAATCTATACAGTTTTTCAACGTCATCAAAGTGTAGGTTTCCCCATACTTGTGACCCATAAATCTGTATTAAACGACTCTTTCATTAATCGAATCGAATAAAATAACCAAAAGCTATTTCTTTCTAGATACGTTTGGTATTTTTTCTTTCTTAATAAAAATTTTTAATTTTTTGAAGAAATATGTATATGGGTGCCGTGACATAACTCCCACGGACATAATTCCTAAAACTATTTTGGGAGTTATGTCCGCCTTGGTTTGCGGACATAAATCCCAAATATTTTGGGAGCTATGTCCGACCCCTTTACGACCCCTAATTTAAGTGATTTTTATTTAAATACAATTTTTATTTCAAATGTATAAGAAAAAAATTAAAAATTAAATTCATATGCATTTTTCATTTCATAAAATAATTTATAATTGATTTAAAATTTTTAAGAAAATGAAGTACAAAATACGCTGTTGCCATCTCAAATCGAACCATATTCAAAATTTTAAAATAGGTTTGACTATTTTAAAAGAAAAATGCTGCCTACAGGAAAATAAAAAGTTGTTGTTAAAATTCGCAAATACTTTCGGAAAAAAGATAAGCGCGCAGGCGAAAATAATTTTAAAAAAATCGAGCGATTTTTTACAAAAATATTTTCACAATGTAAGAAGATAAAAAGTTTTCGTAAAAATATTCAAATCGTCACCATAAATGCCCTAAGACGAAACCTACACGCAAATCAAAATTCGTTTTTTGATGGGATCTGATACATAAAATTAAAATATATGCTCTGGAAAAATTTCAAGCTTCTACGTTCAAAAACAACGATCTTATTCAAGAAATGACATTTCGGAAAATGGGATAATATTGCAGATTTTGTTGAAATGACGGATCCCACAACCAAGCGTTTCCGCTCTTTTGGTTTCATTTATTACTCCCATTGGTATAGGATTGGTAATATCCCAAATACTCGCCCTCATAAGAATTATATTCCATAAAACAGTTTTTAATTTTATAACGTTTTTTTCTTCTCCTGTAAAGTTTTGATTTTGTGGGTTACGTCTTCGGGCATTTATGGTGACGAAATACTTTCTGAAAAACGAAAAACGTCGCAGGCGAAAATATTTTTGAAAAAAATCGCGCGATTTTTTACCAAAATAGGTCACAATTTGAGAAGATAAAAAGTGTTTGTACCAATATCCAAATACTTTCGCAAAATCGAAAATGTTTTTGAAACAAGAGAGCAAACGTTGTAGTCGTGACGGGGCCGACCATGTGATACCCTTCACCACTACCCCTGTGCATAAGCTTTTCACTTGTAAACATTTCTTTTAGGGAATATAATCCGACTACCACCAAACATAATATGCCTCTTTCTCTCTGGGACCCCCATAAGCAACCAAAATTTCATGACCATTCGATCAAAATTGCGACATGTAGCGTGATTGAAAAAAATTGAAGAATTGGATGCATTACCGAATATTGTGGTATCCCCCTTGTTTGACCACCTTCGCCAACCTACTTTACACCCAAGTAAAGGTAATATTTTCTTCTTCCGTTTTCAGACCTTGCCGTTTTTCCCCATTCCGACCCCTAAATAGGCTTCTTCCTCTGTGGGTCCCCATCAACGCCAAAAATTTCGTGACTATCCGATCAAAATTCCAACCTGTAGCGTGATTACAAAAATGGAAAAATTGGATATATTACTGACTTTTGCGATATCTCGGTTGTTTGCCACTTACGCCAACATACTTTGCATCAATATAAAGGAGATATTTTCTTCTTCCATTGATGGGCTTTCCTTTTGGAATACTCCTACCAGAAGCGTAGACATTCGCATAAGAAAACATTTTGACTTTTCTCCACACAAGCTGTTTACTTATTCCGACTCCTGAATATTATCCGACCATCACCAAACTTAATGGGCTTCTTCCTCTGTGGGACCCGCGTGACGATCCGATCAAAATTGCGACCTGTAGCGTGATTACAAGGTTTAGATGGACAGACGGACACACATAGCCAGATCGACTCAGCTCGTCGAGACATTCATTTTGGTATATATAAGTATGGGTCTACGACCATTATTTCGATGCGTTACAAACTTTTTGGCCAAAACCAACTTATAATACCCTCCCAACATAGTTGTGTAAGGTATAAAAATAACGCGATTTTCTTAAGAAATATTTTAAAACTTAAAACTTCTCCTAAGTGCTACTTACATAATTTCTGGCATAATTTCGTTTTTAAATAATTTTTTGAAATCAGGAGAATTTTGTGGGGACTTCGGTATTGGTTGGCACTTAGGCGTTTTCAAATGTATAATTCCGCTTACATTCTAACATCTACTCTAAATTTAAAAAAAATGTATAACTATAAATTTCAAAATTAAGCAAAGAAATAATTTATAAATTAAGAAAAAAATCGTTGGGAGTTATATCCGCGATTTGTTGGGTGTTATGTCCGCTTTGCTTCACGGACATAACTCCCAACGAATTTTGGGAGTTATGTCCGCAAAGCGCAGTGGACATAACGCCCAAAATCATTTTGGAAGTTATGTCCGGGCACCATGTATACGTTCCCAAAATGGTCCATCTGTCCATAACGAAATAATGAATATAATATATAACGTGTCACAATCATACATACATATATTTCCACAACATCCCCGATGGAACAAAGGAGATTTCGCAATCATATAAATAAATTCCGCGGAAAAGTAGTGCCCAGAGGAAGTAGTGTAGGGTATCACATGGTTGGCTCCGTCCGATTTTAGCTCTATCTTACTTGTTTTTTTTTTATTGAAAAATTTAGCTAAATTTTCAAAATAGCTAAATCGTGAAGTCCCGTGTTATGGGAGTAATACAAAAGTATGACAATGTGGCATCAATTTTTGTAGAGAAATTTTCTCACCCCTTGGAATATGAAATATAATCTAAAGTCCCCAAAAATTTCGGAAAGCCGGTATACCTCTTATATGGGATTATATTAAAATCTTCGAATGTAACTGATAGGTTTAAGTTAATTTAGTTTAATTTCCGTTAATTTAAAAATTAGAATTGTAACGTAAAGTTTTATTACGCAGTTACTTTATTTAAGCAACAACAACAACTACCATGTAGAAATCTCTTCATCATTCTAGTTCTTTACCTTTCATTGTTGTGCTTTTGTTTTGCCATAATCATGTAATTATCGTTTAGTTTGTTACTCCTTTATTTCTTGCATTTGTTTGTTGTTGTAATTACTTCATTACTGTGCTTGTCCACTGTATTGATCTTTCCCCATGTATGTGAGTCTGGTTGTTCGCTAGGTGCGAGTGTGCGTTTGCTGTAGTTGGCTTCTCGATGTTGCCAGATGCATGCTCTAGATACTTCCAAACGATAAATGTGAGCATATAAATATGAGATGCCAGCCAAACAGTGAGCAGTTGTGAATTTTATACCGAAGTGTAAACATCGACTAGTAAAGAAGTGCTGCGTGCTAACTAGATACAAGCTGTGTGCTTAGTAATTAAAGTCGGATTCGAATAAGCGTAATAAAGTAAATAAAGCATTGTAGAAACGTAATCTAAAACGAACCCTGTTTTATTTGGTACAAATTGTATCGGGGAATAAAACAACGTCTACACGGAGATTAGTTAAATCTAATTCCGTAACAATTGGTGTCAGCAGTGAGATTACGATCATCCTACAATGAAGTTTAAGGATCTACGAGTGGAAGACTTGAAGAAGGAGCTAAGTAAGTTGGAGTTGTGTTCTACTGGCAACAAGGCCGAACTACAAAAACGCTTGTTGGAAGAGTTCGAGCGCCGTGGAATGAACATCGATGAATAAGAGTTCGACGGTAAGGAGGAAGTCGAGTTATCGGCAAAGGACGAATCCAGCGTTGAGGAAGTTTCGTCGGTAGCTGCAAGTGGAGACGCTTTGAAATCAATGCTGGCTATGATGATGGTGGAAATTAGGAAAATAGAAGGAAGCTCCATGGAAATGAATAAGAAAAGCGAAGAAACTTCCAGACTTATGATGGAAATGAAGGCAGAAAATTGTAGAATGATGGAAGAAAATTCCAGTAAAATGTTGGAAGAGATATCCAGAAAGAGTGAAGAAAATTCCAGGAAATTAGAGGAAAAATTGGAAGAGAACTCTAGAAAAATCACCGAAAACTTAATGGCAGAGAATTCTAGGATGTTTGAAGAAAATTCAAGAAACTTAAAAGAGGAGTTGGAAGAGAATTCTAGAAAAATTAACGAGAAACTCGAGAACATCACGATGGTGATTGAAAAGAGAGTAGAAAACGTGGAGGTACAAATTAAAGAGTTGATTGAAAAGATTTTGTCTGTTGACGAGAAATTTCTGGCTCAAGATGAGAAGATTCTGGGCATAGAAAAGAAAATGTCGGAACTGGAAATTAAAGGCGGTCCAGTGAGAGCTATCCATAACGCGTTAAAAATTAAGCCTCCAGTGTTCGATGGCTCTACCTCTTTCAGTGTGTTAAAATTACAGTTCGAGACAGTGGCTGCTAGAGATTCTTGGAACGACAACGAAAAGGCGGTATCACTCTGTACAAATAACTTTTGTACATAACTTCGGCTCATGGCGAGGCGCTGGAAAATTTGATAATCAAGAATAAATTTTCCACTAGAGTTTCCAGCAGCCTATGTCAATAAATATTTTATTACCATTATGAGTCTTATCATATGTGGTAAATAAGATTTTCATATTTTCTATTTATTCGGTCATTGATGATAAGAGTGTGAAAAAACCACTCAACCAGAGCAGATCGTCTGCTTCTTTTAAATATCAACATACAGACTAGCTGCGGCAGTCTGTTGGATGCACCGTGCATCCCATAAACCGTATTTAAATTTGGTCCATCGAGCCTTTCCTTTGGTGATGAAAAGAGAAACCGGCGGAGAAAAGATGAAGAAATCTATATAAACGACGAGCGATCTACGTGCAGAAAGAAGTTGAGACGAACGAATACGAAAACCGAAGAAGCGAAAGTAGAAATGCGAGAAACGAGGCGAAAGAGAACGATACGAATAACGAAGAAGTAAAACGAAGAAGAAAAACGAGCAGAGGAGAATAACCAGCAGGACGAAAGAAGAAGTATTAAAGTCGGAATGACGAAGAAATAGACTGCAACGAGAAGAAAATCAAACGACGAGAGAGGAGAAGACAAACGAAGATTCAATAGTGCACAGAAAACGGAAAAGAGGAACAATGACTGAAGAAGGAAAATCCCATGTTGAGAAGCGGTTGGGGTGGCTGCGGAAATTCTTTAAGGTCAATCTAACACGTTTCGACGAGCTGATGAAGGAATTGAAGGGCGATGCTGCTGACGTATTACAGAGTATTCCTTCCGCTTTTAGAAACAGTTATGGGGATATAATGGCTGCTCTCGAACGTAAGTACGGTAGTGAACACAAGCAAGAGATCTACCGAATGGAACTTAGGGGAAGAGTCCAGAAGCCAAATGAGACCTTACAAGACTTTGCGGCTGATATAAAGCGGTTGGCGCAGTTGGCATATCCTGGAGAGACACATCCATTGGTGGACCGCATAAAGATTGAGACATTTGCTAGTGGTATTCGTGATCCAGAGGTAAAATTTGCGACGTATGCGGCACCGATAGGAACATTTGCAGAAACCGTGTCATTTGCCCTGGCCCAAGAAACCGCGAGAATGCTGGTGAAACCTAAAGCTTACAACGTGAGGAGGCTGGAAGTCGAGGACAACAATTCCCAGACCGTTGTCGACCTGCTGAAAGATGCACTAATGCGTGTGAAACGAGGTGCTGGCAGAACGAAAAAGACGTGCTATAACTGTCGGAAAACTGGACACTTGGCCCGAGAATGCAGATTGAGACAAGCAAGGCCAGATCCACCTCACCGCCTTCAAAAAGCGACGACCAACCGGTGGCCAAGAATCTACAAAGAGAGATATCAGGTGAATCAGATACAGCAAGTTCTGCTAATCACGAGGCGCCGCCGGGAGATGATGAAAACGATGGTCCCACAATTTCTATAGCCATAGTCCAGCAGAAGAATCACAACTTAACGGTTAAGGGCTTTATCAATGGTGTATTGCGCACCTTGACATTGGACACCGGTGCAACAAAGTCCATTATTAGACCAGATTTGGTAAAAGGGAAGGTATTGCCGTTAAATGGAGTCAAGTTGCGGACGGCCACAGGCGAAACTACAACAGTGCATGAAAAGGCCTACCAAAGGCTAAGTATGGGTAGAAAATCTGTAAATTTCGATTTTATAGTGGTCGATATTGTGGACGAAGTTATACTTGGTGTAGACTTCATGATTGCCTTCGATATCAACCTGGACATAAAGCACCGTGTGATGACTTGGTCCAATGTGGAAATACCGATAAGTGTGGGCTACAACGAGAAAAGCAAATATCGCCCGAAGGCAGAATCCAGCTGTCGATCGCTGTCGATATCCGTACGCTGAAGGTGGAAGCCGCCGACAATTGGCCCGTAGGAAAGCGGAAAAATCCCGTAACGAGGGGGAAAAAGCGAAGATGTACGTCGAGGAAATGTGCATCGAAAACCGGCCGTACAGCAAGAAAGGACAAGTCCGATGAAGAACAGGTGGCACTTAGGAGGGTGACCACGAAGAAAGAAGGCATAGCGTCGCGATTCCTGGAGAGAAAGCAATGTCGTCCAGAAGAGCAAGAGTCCAAAGCTGACGCAGTAGAGGGTACATCTAAATCAGTTGCCACCACTACAGAACGAGAAATGCGTCTAGTCAAGAAGAACAGGCTTAAGAGGGAGGCAGTGGTACCAATGCCCATACCACAGAGAGGGAACTGTGCCTATTCGGGACGAACAGGCTTAAGCGGGAGGCAATGTTACGAATGTAACTGATAGGTTTAAGTTAATTTAGTTTAATTTCCGTTAATTTAAAAATTAGAATTGTAACGTAAAATTTTATTACGCAGTTACTTTATTTAAGCAACAACAACAACTACCATGTAGAAATCTCTTCATCATTCTAGTTCTTTACCTTTCATTGTTGTGCTTTTGTTTTGTTTTGTCATAATCATGTAATTATCGTTTAGTTTGTTACTCCTTTATTTCTTGCATTTGTTTGTTGTTGTAATTACGTCATTACTGTGTTTGTCCACTGTATTGATCTTCCCCATGTATGTGAGTCTGGTTGTTCGCTTAGTGCGAATGTGCGTCTGTGTGTTCGTTGTACAGATTCGAGGTGTTTCCATATGTTCTAGATATTTCTCGAACAGGGAGACTTTGGGGTATAAATACAGGGGAACTGGGAATGACGAGTTAGTTGTGTTTTAAGCGTTGAACTGAACATATCGGTTAGAGAAGTGCTGCGTGCTAACTAGATACAAGCTGTGTGCTTAGTAATTAAAGTCGGTTTCGAATAAGCGTAATAAAGTAAATAAAGCATTGTAGAAACGTAATCTAAAACGAACCCTGTTTTATTTGGTACAAATCGTACTGGGAAATAAAACAACGTCTACACGGAAATTAGTTAAATCTAATTCCGTAACAATATATTACTCTTAATGAAAGCGCCATCAACAATTTTTTCTGTCCATAATTCACAAATAATACAGACTAATTGATGGCATCATGTGTCCCGTTGACACATTTCTTTAGCAAATACCTTAAAATTCAATCTAATCGATATTGGTTAAAGTGTTTAAAATCCAATCAAAATGAAATAAGCATAACAGTATACCATCATCACAAAGAGGTATTGGAAACCCACACATACTCGTAGAACATATGTACTTCTTCCAGACGGAAGTATGGGATAACAACATCCATGTCGTATTTACAAACATTTGTTTCCGCTCTAATGGTTACATATGTCACACAACTGAAATGTGCAAAAAAAACTATGGTAACGAAAAAGATAAATTTACAGAGTTTTCCTTCTGCTTTGACCACAAAGATACCACAAAATGTAGAAATCATAGCAATCTACAAATAAAATCTAAAAATATGAGAATTTAGTTGAAAAAGTATACAGCTTCCGGTGATGATATTTTACATATAAGTGTTTGTGTGTGCGTGTGTGTTTCGATAGTGTATGTATACCACTCAAGCCATAGATTGGTTAAATTGCCAGAAAGCACCAATACAAAGCAGTTGTAATGCACATGAACACCCAGCAAACCAAACGTACCGACATCTTAACGAAATCGGAACAAAATTCGCACGATACGTCTGATGTCTGATCCGAAATCGTAACGATATCTTAACGAAAGTTGTATGATGTGGTTGACATAATTTCGGAAAGAAATGTCGGAGCGACATCGTTTCGATTTCGATCCGATTTCGTAACGAAATCTGAAGAATATCCTTGTGAAGTTCGGTAAGGAATATTCTTTCCGACATTCGTTTCGAAATCGGTACAAAATCTGAACGACGTTGCTTCCGAAATTGTTCAGACGTGTCGGACATCCGACATTTGGTTTGCTGGGGAGTTTTGGAATGCATACATTAGCTATTGAAATGAACATGAAAAATTTTAGAAAAATTCAATCATAATTTACATTAATAAAATAATTCAGCGAATAACTGATTCATAAACGACCAGACGAAATGGCAAGAGACAGAATCTTGAAATAAGGACTGGAATTGGAAAGGTGCGTTAATGGTATACATAAATATGATATTCCGTAGAATGGTGGCAGTGAGTACTTTCCGTTTTAAGATATAATTTTCCTTTAAAATTTTCATTACAGCGGACATTATCGGCATATTGGATACAACCAACGATTTTGTTTTGTACAAAATTAAATGTTTTTAATTTAGACTTTTACAAAATTGTCTGACTGTCTGAAATTCTTTCACCGGAGATATTTTCAGAAAAGGGTTCTGAATCAAATAATTAATATACCGTCAATCAACTACATAATATACCGATTTTTTCATTTTTTTTTTTTTTGTAGATCCCGTCCTCGCAGAAAAAAATATTTTTTTTTTAATTTTTGGTTCAGTGAAGGAAATAATAAACAAAAAAAGCATCCGCTTTGAACTAAAAATACATTTTCTTTAAAGAAACATTCACCATGTGTTGTAAAAATGGACAGAAGTGTCGTGGTCAATATTTTTTAATTATAGAGGTAATACGTTCTAAATGTTTACATGATTTTTTTGGTCCTTTTAAACATATAATGTTCATAAAGATCTCTTCGCGAATCAACATTTTTAACATGTCAATGATTATAAAAATATTTTGGCGGATCAACATTTTAGTTCGTTATAACCGCGTTTTCGTTTTAATTGCTTTCATTGGGTTGGAATGAATAAAATAGGCAAAAGAAGAAGAAGGGATAGGAACAACAAAATGTGTTCTTTATATCCGGCGTTCTTTATAAACGAGCTCGTCTGTAAAATTATTATTTCATCCTACTATAATATTTAACTTATATATTAAAACTAGCAGACCCCGGTCCGCGTTGCTGGCCCGTCGTAATGAGTTTTAATTCAAAAGTAGGTATTTTCTACCTCACTTCTTCGGTCCATTGTCAAACCGAGAAGGATTTTAAATTTATCAACATATTTTATCTGTAACCTTTCTTTTCTCTTACGGACTTTGTCGGATTTTTCGCCAATTTTTGCCTTTTAGGATTTATTATCGTCCATGTCAATGTCTTTATCCTAAAGCGATCTAATAATAGAAGTTAAAAAAATGATATACCTATATGTTTTAGCTTTTCATGGCTGATGGACCGTTGAACCTCACCATTTAAGTATATTTGTAAATATATAGTTTTTCTTGATCGGGGGACAACCACCGTTGTCTCGAAAACTAATTTGCAACCTGATGCACTCATAAGTTTAACAAATACACCGATTATAAAATAATAGGCGCGAAATTCGTCTACAAATATATAGCATTTTGGACCACGGGACATTCCTAAATATTTTCTGAAAATTAGGTTCAGTAGTTTTGGAAAGATAATGTTTTGAAAAGAGTGGGCGTGGTCATCAGTTTTCAAGATATAACATATTAATAAAAGTGGGCCTGGTCCGGTCCTAGGGGGCACACAACTTCATTGCCTACCAAATTGTATGCTGAAACCGATATAATCATAAGTTTGGCTTATACATATAGCGTTAACAGAAAGGCATGGGGAAGGTACCCCACATAACAGCGGAAAACATTGAGCTTTTGCTGCAAATTTTATGGAAATCCCTTCAGTAGTATTGGAGTTATGACATACTAAAAAAAAGACTTGGTCAGGCCTATAGGCCCCAAAGAAGTACCTAGATTGTAGATTAATCCGTAAATTTTTATTCCGATACGTACATAATTTTTGCAAATATAACGTTTTTTTTTTAAATATCGCATAGGGGAGGGTACCGCCCCTCTGGAATTCAATAAAATATGTAACCTGTTTTCGGGGGCGTGGTAAACTTTTCTTTCTAAAAAACCTAAGTTGGGTTATGACAGCATTTGATTTTTATTCATAAAGATAAGGCGTGTTTTTTTTTAATATGCCCTCTTCAAAATTCAAGAAAATATGCCTGTACATTCCCTGACATTTTCACGAATATCGGTTCAGTAGTTTTGTAGATGTAACATATTTTAAAAAGTGGGTATGGTCAAGTCTGTGGTTCCTAAAAAAGTAGGTAAGGTCGGAGACACAACCACAATTGTCTCGCAAATAGAGTTTGGGAATTCCCGACTTTTTTCATTCCCGGGAAATTGGGAATGAAAATTTCTCATTCCCGGGAACCCGGGAATTCCCGGGACTATGGTAAATCGAATTTGTGGGCCATAGACGTGACAGAGAGTAAGCAAACACGAAATACCTACTCCCTTTATGTGTAGTCGTGTCATTTGTTATCTCTTTGGAACAATATTAAGGGTAAAATAGCAATAGGCTGAAAAAGCAATAGCAAACATCTTAAACGACTTCGTGCCAGTATCTTGAAAGAACCAATAAATCATATCTATATATATAAATGAGCTTGGTGATAAGTGATTGACTGACTGACTGACTGACTGACTCATCATCAACGCCCAGCCAAAACGGCTAAAGCTAGGAGCTTGAAATTTTACCAGTGGGTCACTGTTGATGCAAATGTGCGAGATAAGGCCGGGTTTTAGAAAATTCGTCCTGGAACCACAAAAAATAACAACAACAAAAATCCTTATTTTTCATTACTATTACGTACTTATTTACTTAGTTGGCCCTCTGCAAGACATGTGTCAAATTAACAATGCTATAACTTCTTGATATCGTAAGATATCACACATAATTTCAAATTTTGTAGTTTACTTCTAGGCGCACTTATTTTATCGTAAACCACTAAATAATAGAAAGACAATTACGCAAAAAATACAAACCGATCCTGATTTTGTTTTCACATAACAGGTGTCGCACAAAAGATTTTCATTCGTTAAAATCCAGTTAGAAAAAATGATTATAAACGATGCATTTGTAAAAATTTTGATTTTCAATTTAAAATTAAAACAAAAATTCTTTCGATAAATAATGTTAGGTTTGTTGAACAAATGAGTTGATATTGAAGACAACATTAGGGGAATAAATTCAGAAATCGGCCAGAAATAACAACTACTATAAACTGTATGGACCTGACTTTTTGGTAATAACTAAATGTTTGCAAATCAATGAAAGTGCAATAAAATATTACAACGATTTATTTGCAATTAAGAATTTTATCGTATATGGAGATGTACAGTCATAACTATTCAATTGTCTCTGGTTTGGGGACTATTATTGATTTCATTAATTATTTAGCAATTTCTTCAAATTACAGAATTTGAAGAAATGAAATCAATAATAGTCCCAAAACCAGAGACAAAAGATTGGTTCTGTAATTGAAAACGATTTTGGAGTATGTGTGTTACGTGAAAAAGGCAGAAAAGTATTACATAACAAGTATTCATCACGAAGGGTTAGGAAAAAGTTCTCTCCCCGCAAAATATAAACTAACGAATCAGATTTGCTACTAAGAAGATTTCAAGTCCGTTAAAGTACTTTGATGACGTTATATTTTCTGATGAGATGAAAATTATGTTGCACTATTACGACGGAACCCAAAAAATATGGCGCAACCCTCTCACAGCCCTGGAAAATAAAATTGCGATACATACTGTAAAGTTCGGAGAACTGTAAGTTATGGTATGGGCATAGACAAATGAAGTGTATAGACAAAGGATTACTCATGTTGAGTGCTGTCAACAGACTCAAACCAAAATACTCAACATTTTTCGAAGTCGATTTTTGAGAAAAATTGCAAGATTTTCTTTTACATCTGAGTATGTAGATTTCGTCAAAAACTAACCCCAAACAGTTTTTGTTAGAACAAAATGTTTTTAAATTGTGTTTTTAATTGAGTTGTTCTGAAAACGAAATCGATGTTAACAAATGAATCGTATAGACAAAGGATTACTCATTCGATTTGTTCCTAGGTTTTACCATTTTTGAGATATAGAAGTTCAGGTCACAGTTTTATGTTTTTTTGCTAGGTTTTCGCGAGTTTGCTTGAAAACGGCAAGTATTGTCAAAATGGGACTAAAAAAATGTGAAAAGCTGTGAAAATTTCGTAATTTTTTCCTGGGTTGTACCATTTTTGCGATACATAAGTAAAAGTAGAGAAATTGCAGTCATGACATTGTTTCATATGGAGACGATACAGTCAGTGAATTTTCCTAATCTGAACATCTATATCTCAAAAATGGTAAAACCTACGATAATATCATAAAATACAATTTTGTAGACAATTTTCACTACTACAACATTTTATTCCATTTTGATAGGGCGCGAAAACCTAAAAAAAACCCAAAAAATGTGAACTTTGACCGTGATTTATTTAAAAAGCGCTCAGGCGATTTTTTATTCCCAAGTGTAAGCTCCTTTCATTCAATGTTGGTTCAAGAGAACTGCATCATGTTATATGCTGTTAACCGACCCAAACAAAAATACTCAACGTTTTTCGAAGGCGATTTAAAAACTGACTGCAATATTTTCATTTATACATTTATCTGAGGATGTAGATTTCTTGAGGATCTTGAAATTTTACCAGTGGGTCACTGTTGATGCAAATGTGCGACATAAGGCCGGGTTTTAGAAAATTCGTCCTGGAACCACAAAAATAACAACAACAAAAATCCTTATATTTTGCTATTATATACCGTAAAAATATTATATACCGTAAATTATCACAAATAATTTCAAATTTTGTAGTTTACTTCTAGGCGCAGGTTTTATCGTATCATGTTATCGTAAACCACTAAATTATAAAACCACATTAGAAGTTTTTCTTCCGTTGCAACAGATGTCGCAATTGTATAGTATTAACGTAATGTAAGCAGTGAAAACCAACCGATCCAGATTTACGTGTCTGGAGTAATTTTGTTTTCACTTAACAGATGTCGCACAACAGATTTTCTTTTTTAAACAAAAAAAATATTACCAACGAATTTGGAAAATTTTGATTTTTAATTTAAGATTAAAACAACATTTAGTTAAATAATGTTAAGTTTTTTACTGTTTAAAATATCATTAAGGCAATAAAATCAGAAATCGGCCAGAAATAACAACAACAAAAACTGTATGTACTTGATTTTTTGGCTTTGGTCTAAATGTTTGCAAATCAGTTAAAGTGCAATAAAATTGTGAATATTCCCACGATTTGTTTGCATTTAAGAATTTTTATGGCGTTCTTGGTAAATAGAAATGTAGAATCTATAACTTTTCGTCACTAAATAATTTAGGAAATCAATAATATACCACAAACCAGAATCAAATTTTGGTTTTGTAATTGAAAACGATTTTGAATATGTGCGTTACGTGAAAAAGCCAGAAAAGCATTATCACGAAGGGATAGGAAAAACCACTGCTCTCCCCGTAAAATATAGGGAAACGAATTTTCTATAGAGAAGATTTCAAGCCCTTTAAAGTACTTTGATGACATTATGTTGTATTATTACGAGGGGACCCAAAAAGTATGGCGCAACCATCTTACAACCCTGGAAAATAAAAATGTAATACATACTGAAAACTTCGGAGAACTGTAAGTTATGGTACTGGCGTAGACAAACGAAATGTATAGACAAATGATTACTTATGCTGTGCGCTGTCAACAGACTCAAACCAAAATACTGAATATTTTTCGAAGGCGATTATTGAGAAAAATTGCAAGATTTTATTTTACATTTTTATCCGAGGATGTAGATGCCGTCAAAAACTAACTTTATAGAATTGTATTTATTGTAGTTTTAATTGAGTTGTTCGATGTTAAGAACATTGTTTAGAGCATTACTTTGTCTATATGTGCATTTAATTTGTCTATGGCAAAGGGTTGTATATGAAGCAATGGCTTTAGGTAAAATAAGTTTTCTGAGGTTTATTTGAAGATCTTCTACAACTTATTTAACGACAACGTCAAAATTGTAGAAAAACACCCTCCACTTATATGCGAAACTTAATAAAGATCAATGGGAAAAATACCAATAAAATATGACATTTCGAAATGTATTTTTTCATATCGTGTAAAGTATCCGTACCTATGTATATACCTTACATTTAAAATTAGTGTTCAGTTAGAAACAAATTTGTGTTTTGAATGATGGTTAATGAATGACTATAATATATTTGATTTCTAAGACGATCCGAAATCAAATTCGTTCGAATTACTACCAAACGCCTTTCGGTGTAGAAAATGGTTGTTCGACTGAAAACAAAAAACAAACAAAAATAACTCATATACAAACAAAACGTAACTCAGGTAGCAGTTTGAACACATTTGTATTCGTATCGTCTTAACGAAACTGTTCATACATCTCAGGTGGCATTAGCAATATTAAGCATCACAAGTAGTGCAATTGCAAAACGATTGAAAACCATACTATAAACCGGATTATGGCGGTCTTAAACTCGAGTGGTTTCCGTGCTGTATGAAGGGTTTGATTTTTATTTGTTTTGCAAGATGACCCACGGTGATATATAAAGTTGGGGAAGTTGGCGTTTTAATAAAAAAAATGTGATTTTTTCATTTGTGTTGTGGTGAATCTATGTTAACGTTATGTAATGTTGAAATTTCCACAAATTTTGCACGTTTTTACGTTCATTAGTAGGATTCTGTAACTCATTTTTGCTGTTATCGATAATTGTCGGTAAAATTTAAATGCTTATAATTTCGATAATTAACGAATTTCTTCGGTAAGTTAACGAAGAATAAAAAGTAGTCGCTAGCCTCTAGCGACACAAACAGTGATGTCAACTTTTCTTAATGTTTTTAGTCATAATTTTGCTATTTAATTTTACCGATTTTTGCCGGTAACAGCAAAAATTAGTTACAGAATCCCACTACATGTTTGTGTAGCCTCAAATTACTCGAAAATAATTAATACAGTTTTCTAAAAAATTAATTTATATTTTGTATATGATTAAATTCTTAATAATACTACACAAATATAAACAAAAATACATCATAAGACCTCTGCCCCCTATTAACTATTTGACAATGTGTCTGTCCGTGTACTCGATAATTTGTAATAATTAGTACAAATGTTAATTAGTACAAATTTTTTCGAAACATTTGTAGTTTGATATGAAGGACATAGGTTACTAATTTTTACAGTAAAACACAAAAATTCCACTTATATTAGTTGGTACCACATTCAATCAATTTTGCTGCAAATTAAGTATAGTACACATTGGCAAGCAAAACTGACAGTCATCGAGGTCTATTTCGTGAATATCAAAGCCTAACTGAAATTTTTTTGTAATATCTAAATAACACCGTACATATTGTTTTAAAAGGTTGTTATTTGCCGGAAAATTGTCCTAAAAGTACGTTGGCTGTCATTTTTGATTGATAGTGTGTACTCCCCTTTAAGCGGAGTACACACGATCTGTTTTGACTGTCAGTTTTGCTCAAGTAATCGGTTGCTTGCCAGTGTTTATTTTTGTCAGTCATCATTCAACCACAAAATATTTTGTGGTTGCTGGATAGTTTGACATTTATCGATATTTCCGAAAAATCGACAGTCAAAACTGATCGTGTGTACCCCGCTTTAGAATATAGGGTTTTCGGAATATGTACAAAATATTTTTTTAATACACGTTGGTATAGCCCTCATTTAACTATACCGGCCGTTAGGATACATTTTCCTACGTATTTTGTTGTAATTTGGCATTTGTTGTTCTTTGTAGATAGAAAACCTCTGTGCGAAATATTAGCAACATAGGTTTAGGTTTTGAAGTATTTTAAAGTTTAAAGACAAAACTTTCAATCGACTTTGGTCCATCATCATACCATCAATTTTATACAGAATGTCTTACATTAAGTTCAGGTTGTCACTGCATTTCTATTTTTACCGTTTCATTTGCGAGAGGATTCTTAGTATCACAGAAATCATCATTTGTAATGATTAGTAGATTAATTTTTTCAATTTCACTGTCGCTTTAAATTTCCACTTTTTTTGCATTTCTGATTTTAAGAGTAAAATATAACTGTGTTGTAAAATATTAAGAATGATAGATTTGTGCATACCGTTTGTTCCTTACAAAAAATTATGAAACAAAAGTGCAACTTTTAAATGCATACTTGATTTTTAGAAAAATATAAATAGTAACACTCTTAACTGTCGTAAGTAGCATTACTGGCTTTTATTTTGGTAAAAAAAGTTGTAAATGGGAAATGGAGATATTATATTCTGAATTTTGGTCAACTTATTTATTATACTGCTTTATACCATGGGGATTTTCCGCTAACGAAGTAGCGGGCATATGCTAGTATAACATATAGCAGCTGTTCAAGAATATCTATATGTATGCGGTCAAAATACAACTATTCCTGACTAATCAGCGGAGGTTATATAAAATATCTTCTTCCAACTACCGTCCTAGCAAAGCTTCCTTGATATCAAAGAGTGCTGTCCGATTATATTTTTAAAGTCAACGATACCGTATACACGGTGAGCCTTAACTAATTTTAAATGGAAGGTGCTTACACCTCGGAAGTTTTTGCTGATTCTTAAACTACAATGCTCATAGATGAGAAATATCATGAAACAAAAAAAAAAAAAAAAATCGCCGAAGGGATTTTAAAATAAATCGCAATTTAAGTTCACATTTTTAGGGGTTCTTTAGGTTTTCACGATTTTGCTTGGAAACCGCGAGTTCTATGTATATGGCACTAAAGCAAATGTTGTAGCAGAGAAAATTCTCCACAAGATTGACCTTTATGATATTTTCGTATGTTTTACCGTTTTTGAGATATAGAAGTTCAAATTGAGACAATGCACTGACTGTATCTCCACCTTATAAAACAATGTCATTACTGCAATTTCTCAAATTAAACTTATATATCTTGAAAATGGCACAACCTAGAAAAAAATAAATCATCCAATCTTGTAGAGAATTTTCACAGCTTCAACATTTTCTTTAGTCCCATTTTCATATGACTTGCGGTTTTCAAGCAAAATCGTGAAGATTTAACAAAAAATAAACCTAAAAATTTGAATTGAACCACTATATCTCAAAAACGGTAAAACCTACGAAAATATCATAAAGGCCAATCTTGTGGAGAATTTTTACAGCTACAACATTTTCTTTAGACTCATTTCGATACGACTTGCGGTTTCCAAGCAAAAAACCCTAAAATTGTGAATTTTGACCGCGATTTTTTTTTAAAAATCCCTCCGGCGATTTTGTCTCTTTTTTATTTTTCTCATCTATGAACATTGCTGTTTCAGAATCCGCAAAAACATCCCATGTGTAAGCCGTTTTCATTAAAAGTTAGTTAAGGGACACTGAGCATGATATTGTTTTATAAGGAGCCGATAAAGTCAGTGCATTGTCTCAATTTGAACTTCTCTATCACAAAAACGGTAAAACATACGGAAATATCTTAAAGGACAATCTTGTAGCGAATTTTAACAGCTACTACATTATCTTTAGCCCCATTTATATAGGACTCGCGGTTTCCAAGCAAAATCGTGAAAACCTAAAGAAACTCTATAAATGTGAACTTAAATCACGATTTATTTTAAAATCCCTCCGGCGATTTTTTTTTTGTTTCATGATATTTCTCATCTATGAGCATTGTAGTTTCAGAATCAGCAAAAACTTCCTAGGTGTAATAATTATGTGAGGTTATACAGACTTCGAATTTCAGAAAAAACACCAATTATCTAGCAATACTTACATATTTTATACGAATTATGGAGATTTTTCCAATGGGCCCGCAATTACGAATAATCAGGGCACGAATTATCGCCATTCTACTATATTTCCAATATTAAATAACTATAAGACAAATTCCCGTATTCCCGGGAATTTCAAAAAATTTTCCCGGGAAATCCCGTTCAGAAAATTTCGGGAATTCCCGGGAATTCCCGGGAATTCCCGACCAGAAACTCTACTCGCAAATTAACTTCCAAATAGATACATTCGTAATTATTGTAAATATAACATTTTTAAAAAAGTATTGTATAGGGGAAGTTCCCCGCCCTTTCCGAAATTCAACTGAATTTGTAGCCTATATTAAGCGGGGACCATCTCTGTACATTCACTGGAAATTACAGGAAAATAGGTTCAGTAGTTTTTTTTTTTAAATGATAAAAATAGAAAATTGAACAAATTTGGCGTAAAAATGGGCATGGTCAAATTTTCTTTGCATAAAAACCCAGGTCGAAAATTGGTCCAGCCGTTCTCAACTGATGCCATTACCAACGAACGATATTTGATTTTTATTTATAAAGATTTAAAACTTTAGACAAATCACGATTTTCTTGAAAATCCCCTGTTGATATAACCTAATTAGAAAGTGAGCGTGGTCGGATCTTAAGTCACAAAATAAGTACGTAAGGTTGGAGACACAATCGCCATTGACTCGCAAATAAATTCCCAAACCGATACATTCGTATTTGTTGCAAATATTGCATTTTTACAAAAATAGGGCATAGGGGAGGTACCCGCCCGATCCGAAAGTCAACAAATATGTAGCCTATTTTTATCGGGGACCAACCCTGTACATTCGCTGAAAGTTTCAGGAAAATGGATTTAGTAGTTTCGTAGATAAAACATATTTAAAAAAGTGGGCGTTGTCCAGTCTTAATGCCCCAAATAAGCACGTAAGGTCGGAGACACAATCGCCATTGACTCGGAAATTAATTTTCAAGGCGATACATTTGTAATTGTTGCAAATATTGCATTTTTACAAAAATAGGGCATAGGGGAGGTACCCCGCCCGATCCGAAATTCAACCAAATATTTAGCCTATTTCAACCGGGGGCCATCACTCCACGTTCCCTGCAAATTTCAGGAAAATCTATTGAGTAGTCCCGTAGATATAACATATTTATAAAAGTGGGCGGAAAAGTGGGCGTGGCCAATTTTTCTTTGCATAAAAACCTAAACTGGACTATGACTAACATTTCCACAAAAAATTATCCAAATCGCTCTAGCCGTATTCGACTGATTCAATTACCAACAAACGACAATTGAGTTATATATATAAAGATATACATAATAGGTATCAAATTCGCCGCTAATGACTTGTGCAAAATAACAAACATATTGTAAGAAATTCTACTACTTACTTAGCTGGCATTTTTTTTTTGTTCCATAAGCCGAACTAAGAGAAGATCTCCAATCCTCTCTGTTTGCTGCTGTATTTTCCCAATGAAGCTTTGACCATGCAGATCTGCTTGAACCTCCATGCGACCCGTATTTATACGCCTATTTAGCGGGTTCATTATCACTCATTTTTACGACATGGCCTAGCTATCGCAACCGTTGTTTTTCGATTCTTTCAACTATATTGATGTCGTTGCATAGTTGACACAACTCGTTGTTCATACGACGTCGATAATCGCCGTCAACGCAGATTAACCCGTAGATTTTTCGAAGAATTTTTATCTCGAATCTTTATCTCTTATCTGCTTACGCAAGTACCCATGCTTCGGAACCATACATTAGCACGGGCAGTATCAGTGTTTTGTAAAGTGTTACTTTTGTTTGACGAGATGTGGCTTTATTACACTGTGCAACACTGGAAATGCAAACAACTTCTAATGGGCATTTTCTGAAAGTACATATTGAGACTACAAAAACCTTTATTGGGTTTTGTGTTCTTAGATCGGGTTTAGATTTTATGGCCTCATCTAAACCGACCTAAAATGAGCCTTTTTTTCCAGTGATCGGACCTTTTTCTCCGAAGCTAATAAGGATTTTGCTTTGCAGTCTTCAGCAATATTGTAGCCCTAAAGTAGTAGAATTTATGTGTCAAACAGATGAACTAGGAAAAGCTGCATCTAGCGCATCAAACTCGTTAAAATATAGAAAAGTTTACATAATTTCTGAAATTCTGGTCAGTAACAACTAAACTGTTGGAATTTGAAACCAGTAGCCATTCTAAAAATGTTCCAAATAATGTGACCATCAATTTTTCAGAACATTCCGAAACTCTAAAATTGTTATTTCACCTTGTTTAAGGGGTATTTCATAACATACCTTTTACAAAACTTATTTCAAACAATGTTCACACAGGCTGTTTATTCACATGTTGGGGATTTCAATGAATTATTGAAATATTTCCCAAATTGTTGTTGAAAAATTTGTTATAAACAAGGCGATAGAGGCATTTTACAACATTATAATGTTCTGAAGAGTTGTGTATTACATTCCAGAGAATATTTTCCCAAAAGGTAACATTAAGAAGAATTTAACATTTTGGGAGATACGCTGCGAAATATACACAAATTATAGAATTTTTAGATATATTATAAAATTTGAGGCAATAAATGCAGTTTTTCGAGTTTACTATTCCTCCAAATATTTTCTTCTTGCTCTTATCTACAAGTTTGCTGCAGATGTCAAAACACGATTCGTATTGGTTTCAGAGATACAGCCCCGATTTGTTTTAAAAATTCGATATTTAACCATGTTTAGATGAGGCCATTAAAACCGAACCCGATCTAAGAAAACAAAACCCAAATATGGTTTTTGCCTATTGGTCCTCTACTTTCATAAAATTCTGGACAGAAGTTGTTTGCACGCGATTTGCTCAAAAATGTTGCACAGTGTTATTAAACTGCTTACGTAGCCCAAAGTAGCATCTGTTGGCCAACACTATTCTTCTTCCTTTACTACCTCCTCGATACGATCAACTTCGTTTTAACGCCGTTTACTGCCAGACCGACTTTAGCAGATTCTCTTTCGACTTTTGCAAAGGTATCAGTTACTTCGCATTTCGTATGACCTTTTCCAACATGATGTTGAAGAGATCACACGACAGCCCGTCTCCTTGCCTGAAACCTCTTTTGGTGATAAAATCTTCGGAGAGGTTCTTTCCTATTTTAACTGAGGACCGAGTATCAGTTAATGTCATCTTACAAAGCCGAATGAGCTTTGCGGGGATACCAAAATCAGACAATGCTTGGACCACCTTTGAACGTATAGGGCAGTCGAAGGCTGCTTTATAATCGACAAGAGGATGGAAGGTGTTGATCTGCATTTCTTGGATCTTTTCCAGGATTTGTCCCAAGGTAAATATCTGGTCAATGATGGATTTGCCCTCTCTAAAGCCACACTGATAGGGTCCAATTATTTCATAGTCCATAGGATTTAGTCTCTCACACAATATGCCAGATACTATCTTATATGCAATAGGCAGCATACTTATGCCCCTGTAATTGGAGCACACAGTCTTATCTCCCTTCTTGTGGACTGGACATAAGATGCACAAGTTCCAATCGTCGGGTTCGCGTTCCTCCTGCCAGATGGTGCTAACTAGCTGATGCATACACCTTATCAGCGTGTCGCCTCTGGTTTTAAACAGCTCGGCTGGTAACCCATCGGCTCCTGCTGCCTTATTATTCTTCAGCCGGTTTATTGCTGTATTTACCTCAGCTTGGCCGGGCGGCATACATTTGATACCATCTTCTGGGATTGTATCTGTGGTATCTTCGTTGTCTTTGTTAGTATTGGATACCAGCAATACTATATCCATATCCCGAGCACACTATCTGTACAAGTTACCAAATTACCTTGCTGGTCTCAGGATGTGTCTGTACCAAAGCCATCAGTTTCATGCTTCACTTTTTGGTAGAATTTTCGGACTTCATTCTTGCTCCTGTACATCTCGATTTTTTCACACTCCCGCTTTCCATTTTTCTCTTTTACCTGCGGATGTTTCTCCTCTCACGCGTTGCTACTGATTGTAGAGTAGCCCTATATGCCGCATTTTTCTCTTCAGTAGCAGCACGAAACTCCTGGTCATACCATGGGTTCCTTGATGGAGGTCTCTGGAGGTCTTTTGCTTGGAGTATTTTGCCATTGTGCTGATATGCTATCGAGACGAAAAGTGTTTTCATTAACCTATTGGGTCAGTTAAGTGGAATATGCTGTGGCTATCTGTTGTGCTTGCAGCTTACCGATGTCCAACTTATGTGTTATGTCTGTTCGTGCAACGTTGAGACGGGTACGTACCTTTGCGAGTCTATGTTTGTTCCTCGGAACGATCGTACATCCAACACGCTCGACGAATTTTTTCCATCTATCACAATGTTATCAATTTGATTACTTGTTCGTTGATCTGGAGACAGTCAGGTGCCCTTATGAATATCGGGGTGCTTAAATCTGGTACAGCTAACTACCATGTTGTTTTCCGCTGCGAAGTCTATCAGTCTCATTCCATTGTCAGATCTTTCACTATGGAGACAGAATTTCCCGACAATTCGGCCGAAGATATTCTCCTTTCCTATTTTGGCATTAGAATTGCCTAGAATAATTTGAATGTCATGGGCAGGGCAACGGTCATATGTTTCTTCTAGGCGCTCGTAGAATATATGAGCGCAGATAAGGCTAATATTGAAGAATTTTGTTTTTAACCGTGTTGTAGCAAGACTTTTAGTCACTAAAGTGCTGCAAGTGCCGTCTTAAATGAACTGACATTTTTCAAGACTAAGACATTATTGATTCATTCAAGTCATTCGCACAAACTAAGCCGAATGATTCAAATCACAGTTATGAATTAGTTCAAGTGAGTCATTGTGTGATGGCTTGTATAGGCTTGACCACATCGATCACAAGCTTGATTGACTGTAAGTGACAACGTGCCATTATGAAGCTTGTGGTCACTTGTACGAATATTGTGATCATTGTGGTCGCTTGTGCGTTTCATGTTGATCATTGTGGTCGCTTGAGCGAATGTTGTGATCATTTGTGTGTGTGTTCTACAATAGAAAGGTTGTGTTTGAGTAGTGAAAATATGGAAAATTTTGAAAATATAAAAGAAAAAATAACTAGTGGAGAATATACCACAGTTAAAAAAACTGGAAGAAGTGAAGTCTATAATATTTTTATGTATATTAAAAATGAAAACGGTGACATTTTGAAAGATATCGTGATTTGTAACTCGTGTAAAAACATATATAAAAACAATTTGCGATACACTTCGAATTTGCTGAGGCATCCTTGCTATAAAAAATATAAAAACGATAAAGAATCAAATAATATTAAAGTGCAACCAGATAATGAACTGAAGAAAATGTGTTTACAACTGGTCGTGCAATGGGTAGTTGGTAACTGTAGACCGTTCAACATTGTAAACGATGACGGCTTACACAATCTAGTAGAATTTATACTACAGACTGGTCATTCGTACGGTAAAAATATCGATTTTATGAAGTTATTACCGCATTCTACTACCGTTTCCCGTAATATTGCCATTTTGTACCAAACCCAACATGTTATATTAAAGGAGGAATTGGTATCAATAAAAGATAATGGATTTGCTATAACATGTGATTTGTGGAAGGACGATTTTTTGAAGAGAACTTATATTGGCGCCACGGCTCATTATATTAAGGATGGATCGCTGTCACATAAAGTTTTGGCTATGAGAGGAATGGATAATCTTAAAAATACTGGTAAATATTTTATTTAACATTTTTCTTTGTTTTTGTTGATATTTTTTAATTATGTCTTATTACTTATAATTAATTATATCAATTTAGGACATAACATCAGAATTAAAATGGAGAGCATTTTAAAAGACTTTGGATGCGAGCTGAACCATTTGGTGCGCGTCGTAACCGACAGAGGCTCAAACATGAAGACGGCTTTTTCAAATGAGCAGCACATTTTTTGCATAAACCACCTTATTAACAACGTCATTGAAAAAGCAATTGCTGATGTGGAGGAGGTCAAAACAATGTCATGTGAATGCGCAAAAGTGGTCAAATACTTTAAGAAAGCAGGTATAAACAGCAGCCTTCATTCAACTCTAAAAAGCTACACTCCAACACGATGGAATACCATTTACTTTCTGTTGGAATCAATTAAACAGAATTGGACAGATATAACACGAATGCTTGAGGAGAAGGACGAATACAGAAGAATATCTCACCTCAACTTGGGAACCATCAACGACATCGTTGAGATTCTTAAACCTTTTGAGGAGTCCTCACGACTATTGGAAGCTGAGAATTATCCCACATTGCATCATGTCATTCCTCAAATTCACAAATTGAAAAGTATATTGCAGACAAACAAGCTACTCGGAAATCACGCGGAAATTTAAAGAAAGGCTACTGCATTATCTAGAAACCTTGGTTGCCTCAAATATATTTGATGTGCATAGGGTGGCACTCTTCTTGTTTCCACCAGCGAACAAACTTCATCATTTTGAGCAGAACGATGTGGAACAAATTCACGAGGAATGTATAAAAATGGCAAAGCATTATGAAAATTCTTCAAGTGATAGTTCATCAAATGATGTAGAAGATACAAATATTGAAGAAGATGCATTTTCCTTTTTTGTTCAAAGTTCAGCATTGCTAGGACAACGTGAGGGATTGAGTAACGAAATAACCAGATACATTGCAAAAACCGTTTTGTATTATAAAGATTTCAATTTACTGAATTGGTGGGAGTTACATAAAAGTGAGTTCCCACTTCTTTATAAATTGAGTGTTTTTATATTTGCCACACCTGCAAGTTCTGCTGCGTCAGAAAGAATTTTCTCTAGAGCACGTTATTTATTATCCGATAGAAGGTCAGTACTTGGTAAAAACACATCAAACGTTAACAATATTATGTTTTTAAATAGCAATTTAAATTTAAAAAGTATTATTTCAAATACTCTAAATATTGATTACTAATTTTACTTTTTACATATTTCTTTATGTTATTATATATTTATTTTATTTATCTTATTTAATTTTTTTCTTTTTAATTTTTATAACTTAGTTATTCTTAGTTGTTTTAAATGTTTATGATTTTAATTACTTGAATAGTTTTTTGTTGGTCTAATTTTAATACAAACAAATATTTCAAATTTAATAATCTATCATTTTTTCTCTAGGTTTCAGGGTTATCAGGAAGGTTTTCTGCCGTTTATACAATAAAATATTTAAAAAAACCTAACCGTGTTTTATTTATATAAAATCAAATATTCTGGAATGCCGGTAATTTGTATTAAAAATTACAGACATTTTTGTGAAGATGTAAATGGATGTATGAGCTTACCACTAAGAGCAGAGATACATACAGTAAGCCACACATCCCATTACACGTGGGAAGTATGTAGGTAACATCATGTCATTCATTTATTGCAGTATTGGCGATGTTTATTTCGAACGCCATAATCATTTTGTTATGCCAAAATAGTTTTAACGTTTACTCGATTATCGAGTTTCTTTAAAATCATTGAGATTTTATGATGTAATGTTATGAGAGGACATTCCTAAGGTAATAAACCACCTGAAAGTAAAAATCCTAATTTTCCAAAAAAAGTCGTTTATTGTATCATAATGTCATAAAATGTATGGGAATTTCATTAAGGTTTTTCTTATTCATGTAACCTAATTCACACACGACATTTCATCACTCCAACAGGTAGAACATTTCGAATTGTTCAAACATTTGTCGCTTACACATATTTTATGACGCACCACTCAGCTGTTGTGTTGAGCGACTTTATCGTGGTGGTTGGTTTGGCTTGGGTGGTCTTGAAAATTTCGTTGTGTAGCTTGGATGGTCTTGAAAATTTCGTTGTGTGGCTTGATTGACTCGAATATTTTGTTGTGTGAGTTGATTGACTCGAACATTTCGTTGTGTGGCTTGATTGACTAGAACATTTCGTTGAGTCGGCATAGCTTGACTGGTCTTGAAAATTTAGTTGAGTTGATTTACTTGACTAGTTTGTAGCGTTGGCATACAACGACTTATCTTGTTTTTTGTTCCAAGGCTTGAATGGAGAAACAAGTGGCTTGTGCAGATGTTTATTAGTCACTAGGGTGAAGCTGGAGACCAGATGTTTTAACCTCCGACCAACTACTAATCCGCAACCAAACTCATGCTTTGTGTCATGGCAGCTATAATACAGTGCGTCACCTTTAGGTGTTGTTGTGACATCTTTCCCAATCCATTGTGTTTCCTGTATGGCACTTATATCGGCCTTGTGCTTTTCAAGTACATCTGCCAGCGCGTAATCTGCACCTTCTCTATAAAGAGTGCGAACATTCCGGGGGTTGTCAACTTTAGAGGGGTATGCTTTTCTTTTCTTTCGGTTTATCATAGTAGGTTGTTTTTTCCTAAGGGAGGGTTACTAACCCAACGTCTAAACGTAGTTTCCTATACCGATGTTCGCTATAACCGAAGACTAAGTAACAATGAATAATGAGGCTAAAATTTATAAAAATCGGGAATGCACCGTTCTACGGGGGCTATATCAAAATGTGGACCTGTACTGACAAATTCTTGGGTAATGAAGACTAAGTACCGATTTTTAGTCATTTCGGTGAGATAATGAAGTTAAAACCTTTTAAAACCCGAAAATCAAGAGGTACCGTTCTATGGTGGCTATATCAAAACCTGGATCTATACTGACAAATTTCTGGGGAAAAGTTTTGTAGCCCCAAAGCAGCAATTTTGGTTTGATAATGAGGTTAGAACTTTTAAAATAGCGAAAATCAGAAGGTACCCTTCTACAGAGACTATACGAGGACTTGCACTAACAAATTTCTGGGGATGGTTTCGTAGGCCCAATTATATATTAATACTAAACTGTAGTCATATCTATAAGGTAACGCGGCAAAAACCTTGAAAATATTTAAAATTGGCGATACCGTTCTCTGGGGGCTATACCAAACCGTGGACTTTAACTGATTAATTCCCTGGAGAAAGGTTTTTTGCCCAAACATTACTAATTACCAATCTGCTGCCCTTTCGGAGTAATAATGAAGCCACTGTGGTGCAGTTGTAAGCTTTGCACACCGTAGGTCTACGGTTCATCCCCGACGAGAAGAGAACGGTGGAAAATCCAATCAGTATAATGCTGGCTTGTATTTCCTGAATATTTCAGTCATGAAAGTGGCTGACAATTTCAGTCATCACAAGGGATGTAGTAAGACACGCCCCACAGTGGTACCGCTTCCTTGTAAACGTGGGCAAAAATAGAAGGAGTTGACCTGGGATGATGAATTTTTGTACAAATACTTATGAGGGCATAGGAATGAAAAATACCAACTTTGGTCCATATCGGTTCAGCTTTGGATATAGCCTCTATATATACATATCTTTCCCCGATATTGCTATTAATCGGTCAATTTTAAGAGAATAGCCTTCAAATTAAATATCTGGTAATTTCTTAGGCCCCTAATCAGTTTACCGATTTTGTTTAAAATCGCTTCAGATTTGGATATGGCCTCCATATATATCTTTCCCCGATATTGTTATTTCTCGGTCAATTTTAGGAAAATAGCCTCCAAATTAAATATCTGATATTTTCTTAGGCCCCCAATCAGTTTTACCGATTTTGATAAAAACTGCTTCAGATTTGGATATAACCCCCATATATATCTTTTACCGATTTTGCAAAAAATCAGTCAATCTTAATTGAATATCCTTCAAATTGAATATGCGATGTTTTCATAGGTCGTTAATCAGTTTTATCGATTTTGACAAAAATCGATTCAGATTTTGATATAGTCCCTATATATCATTCTCCGATTTTGCTATAACTCAGTAAATTTGAATTTAATAGCCTTCAAATTTAATATGCAACATATTGCTTTTTTTTAAACAAGCAATAACGTCCCTAAACCTTGCAAAGGCTCCTGGGTATGATTTGATTACCCCAAAATACTCAAAGAGCTTCCTCAAGAAGGTATAAATCTAATCACGTATATCTTTAATGCTTGCTTAACGCGAAACTTTATTCCTCCGCAGTGGAAGGTAAGTCAAATCTCAATGATCCAAAAACCTGGCAAGCCTGCAGAAGATGCAAAATCGTATCGGCCAATCAGTCTACTACCTGTCCTCTCGAAACTTCTAGAAACACTTTTCCTTAAAAGATTGATGCCTATCATCGAAACAAAAAAACTTGTACCACATCATCAGTTTGGCTTCAGGAAAAAACATGGAACAATCGAACAGATTCATCGACTTGTTGAAACAATAAATACTGCATATGAAACAAAACAATATTGTACTTCCGCGTTTCTAGATATTTCTCAAGCGTTTGATAAAGTATGGCACGAAGGATTGCTGTACAAAGTCAAACAGCTTCTTCCAATCAACTATTACCTGTTTATAAGATCGTACTTACAAAATAGGTATTTCTATGTGTCCGAGAATAACGAAATGAGCAACTTAAAATGTATAAGAGCAGGAGTGCCCCAGGGAAGTGTTATGGGACCAATTCTGTATATTCTATACACATCAGATCTTCCTCAATCAGATACGACAGTCATTGGGACTTTTGCAGATGACACAGCTGTCTTAGCAGTAAATGAAAATCCTGCAAAGGCAAGTAAATTACTTCAAGACTACTTAAATAAACTTAGCTCATGGCTACATTGCTGGCGAATAAAAGCTAATGAATCAAAATCCACCCATGTGACATTTACACTGAAAAACGGAACCTGTCCACCGGTATATATGAACCAGATCGAACTTCCTCAGGCCAATGAAGTGAAATATCTCGGTATATACCTAGACAAAAAGCTGCTGTGGCATAAGCATATAAAAACGAAAAGAAAATCGCTCGATATCCAAGCTAATAAAATGAATTTCCTTATCGGATCACACTCGAAATTAACTTTTGAAAATAAGTTACTAGTATACAAATGCATCATAAAACCTATCTGGACGTATGGCATTCAGTTGTGGGGAACTGCCTCCAACACAACAATCAAACTACTTCAGCAATTTCAATCGAAAACACTGCGAAAAATATGTGGTGCACCACAATATGTAACTAATAAGCGAATACATGAAGAGCTGAATATGAGAACGGTCAAAGAAGAAATTGTATACCAATTACAAAACTACAAATCCAGAATCGAAACACACCCAAACCCGTTGGCATCTCAGCTGATGACAAACGCAGAAACGTTCACAAGATTGAAAAGAAGAGCTCCTCAAGATCTTATCTAAGGTACGCGAAGAAAGAACATACAAATAATAATATGTATATAAAAACAACTGGCACAATTGTAAACCATAATAATATAAGGCTAACCACTGGGTGAGCACTATAAATTAATGTAAATATAAGTACATCAAATAATGTAAATATCAAAATAGATAAAAGGCATTAATAAAATAAATAATAAAAAAAAAAAAATACCGTTTAAAAAAAAAATCAGATTTGGATGAAGTCCCTGTATATAATGGTACTTTTGTTTTTAATATTCCCTATTTAACAACCTGCCTGGATTTGCCATATAGTTGGTTTAAATTTGAACTAAAATTAATTGAAACTACAGCCCTAGAAATAATTATATGGTACAAATATAATGATGTCAAAATTTTCCTTAAAAATTTACATAACCGGGATTTTTATAATTTATGTTTTTAGTGTATTAGGTGCTTATTATAATCTATAACTGTTGACCTTGTGGCTTTTATACATATACCGTTATTTTAATAACAATATTTTTTTAAAGACTTTTCTTGAGAAATATTTATATGGTACAATTTAAAATATTTATGTTCTTATTTTAATACAAAAAAAAATGATTAAGTACAGATATTGACATAAAATTAATTTTGGATTATGTGCAATGCAGTTGCATGAACTTTAAGTACAATCAGAATGGCTTGTATATCATTCCGTCTCTTAATATGACCCTGGAAACAAGATGACAATTGCATAATGGCATATAGGCCAAAAATTTGTTAAACCGCAAGGTTTGGCCAAGATTTTTGTACATGTTCACAAACATTTCAATTGAAAATAAATAACGGAAATACAGTATTTCCCTCTTATATGCATCCCGGATATAAGCATTTCCCGGTTAATGGCACTGAAATTTGTGCAAATGTTATTTTTGGTTCAAAATGCATTGACATTATTTCGATATATGCATCCCGCTTATATGCATTCCCCTCTTATAACCACTTGAAATTTGGTCATCATACTTTCATTTTGGCTTAAAAAAAATCGTTTATATGCACCGGCTCAAAATAATTTGGATGATAGTAAAATTTTTCATAGGCTTTAAATATTGCAAGCAAATACATACGTGAAAAGGAAAGTTAATTGGAGAAAAACTCGTCAAGAAATCTCAATATAAAACGCAAAATGAACAGGCAGTCTTCGAAATGCATTCGTTTAGAGCTGTTCTTTCAGGCAATATGCTCTTCCAATAAAAATAAATAAGCCGTTTACTCCACCTCCTGTAGGAGAATAATGAATTATATAAAAACGATTGTGCAGAATATAGGATTTCCTCTAAAAAAGAAGTTTTAAATTTAAAAAGTATTATTCGTAAGGCTGTTATGCCTGCCAATAAATTTCTTTCTTAAATAGAAAACAGTGTAATTCTATTTTAGACAATGCACAGGCAAAAATAACGGAATTTTTATACCCTCCACCATAGGATGAAGAGTATATTAACTTTGTTTTTTCTTTGTAAATCATTGAAATAATCACTTGCAACACTATAAAGTATAAATATTCTTTATCAGGGTAAAATTCGGATTCGATCTATGCATATCCATTCCTCCGTCTGTGGTAATCACTCTATCATCCACAAAAATAGAGATAGAATGCTGAAATTTCGCAAAAATTAGTCTTTTGTTTGCTGTTCGAATTTGAATATAACCCCCATATAACAGAACTATCCGACTTCATTTATTTTGAGGTTTTCAGCTACATTTTCAGACCGAATTAGCTATAATTTGGTATTTATGGTTCCTAGTGGTGAAAAAAACTTATCTATCCAAGATTGTGGACATAAGCCCATGTTTTGGTTATAGCCCCAAATAAAGTTACCGCCCGATTTCAGATATTTTCAAACTTTTAGCTGACCGAATTAGCTAAAATTAGGTATTTGGCGTTCTAAGTTGTAAAAGGACTTATCTGCCTAACATTGTGGACATTGGTGCTTTCGTAACAGCAAGAAAACTAATTATTCTATATTAGTTCAGAATATTTTATGGTTCGGCCCAGTCCATTTTAACGCTTTTTTACTTGTTTAAGAATCAAAATAATTAAGTACCTTCTCTCTTTAAATATACGTAACTTCTATTGATAACACTACACAAAGAAGTGAGATGTTTTCTTAAGAATGAAATGGTTTTCTTTTTGGTTGATTAAAAACTAATAAATCGCAATTTTAATGAGAATTTGTATATGGGGGATTTTTTATATATGCACCGATAGTGCTTAGAAGCGGGATTTGTATATAAGCACTGATTGTGCTTATAAACGGGATTTCGATATATGAATCGCCCGCTTATATGCACTACTTTGCTTGCATTTTCCACAGTGCTTATATCCGGGAAATACTGTAAATATATTCAATATCAATTGTGTAATACATCCAAATGAGTAGTTTATAACCTGCCTGACGGCTATAATTTGGGTCAGGACCAAATAAGTGACCTATAAAACGTTACATAATCAAACAATATGCTGATTTTTTAACTTTAAATGATAGATAACTAACAGACAATCTAAAAAAATGCAAAAATTGGAAGTTTTCGTACTGTTAGAAAGGCACAATTTAACACCAAACTTGTCCTTTATTGTGCCGAAGCATAATAAAACACATGTACCTGTTAGACAGATACATATGCACAATATAACGGTGCAATATCATTTAAAGTGACATAAAACGAGAAATTTAGATGATATATACCCGTTTCGAGAACGTACAATAGGGTACTATATCGAACAACTGAGTAAGCAACTGTAATGTTTTGCTCCTTGATGTTTTCAGGGAATTCTGATATTATTTTAATATTTAACATTACTATAACTTGCCATTTTTATACCCTCCACCATAGTATGGAGGGTATATTAAGTTTGTCATTCTGTTTGTAACACATCGAACTAATCATTTGCGACCCTATAAAGTATATATATTCTTGATCAGGATAAAATTCTAAGACGATCTAGCCATGTCCGTCTGTCTGTCCGTCTGTTGTAATCACTCTAGCATCCGCAATAATTGAGATAGAGTGCTGAAATTTTGCACCCGAGGGTCTTTTTTCCATAGGCAGTCAAGATGGGCTATATCGGTCCACTTTTTGGTATAGCCCCCATATAAAGGTACCTCCGGATTTGAGGTATTTTGACGTTCTTCGCCACATTTGCAAACCGAATTAGCTATAATTTGGCACTTAGGGTTCCTAGTGATCAACAAACTTATATCCCAAAGGATATGGGCATAGGTCCATGTTTTGGTATAGTCCTCATATAACGGTACCTCCCGATTTTCGGTATTTTGAGAATTTTAGCCACAATTTGTAACCGAAATATCTGCAATTTGACTTTTGAGGTTCTCAGTGGTCATGAAACATCTCCACCAAACATCGTCAACATAGGTCCATGTTTTGGTATAGCCCCCATATAACGGTACCTCACGATTTTCGGTATTTTGAGAATTTTAGCTAAAATTTTTAACCGAACTAGCTGTAATTTGCCACTTGAGGTTCTCAGTGGTCATGAAATATCTCCACCAAGCATTGTCAACATAGGTCCATGTTTTGGTATAGCTCCCATATAACGGTACCTCCCGATTTTCGGTATTTTGAGAATTTTAGCCACAATTTGTAACCGAAATATCTGCAATTTGACATTTGAGGTTCTCAGTGGTCATGAAATATTTCCACCAAACATCGTCAACATAGGTCCATGTTTTGGTATAGCCCCCATATAACGGTACCTCCCGATTTTCGGTATTTTGAGAATTTTAGCTAAAATTTTTAACCGAACTAGCTGTAATTTGCCATTTGAGGTTCTCAGTAGTCATGAAATATCTCCACCAAGCATCGTCAACATAGGTCCATGTTTTGGTATAGCTCCCATATAACGGTACCTCCCGATTTTCGGTATTTTGAGAATTTTAGCCACAATTTGTAACCGAAATATCTGCAATTTGACATTTGAGGTTCTCAGTGGTCATGAAACATCTCCACCAAACATCGTCAACATAGGTCCATGTTTTGGTGTAGCCCCATATAACATTACCTCCCGATTTTCGGTATTTTGAGAATTTTAGCTAAAATTTTTAACCGAACTAGCTGTAATTTTCCATTTGAGGTCCTCCGTAGTCATGAAATATCTCCACCAAGCATCGTCAACATAGGTCCATGTTTTGGTATAGCTCCCATATAACGGTACCTCCCGATTTTCGGTATTTTGAGAATTTTAGCCACAATTTGTAACCGAAATATCTGCAATTTGACATTTGAGGTTCTCAGTGGTCATGAAACATCTCCACCAAACATCGTCAACATAGGTCCATGTTTTGGTATAGCCCCCATATAACGGTATCTCCCGATTTTCGGTATTTTGAGAATTTTAGCTAAAATTTTTAACCGAACTAGCTGTAATTTGCCATTTGAGGTTCTCAGTAGTCATGAAACATCTCCACCAAACATCGTCAACATAGGTCCATGTTTTGGTGTAGCCCCCATATAACATTACCTCCCGATTTTCGGTATTTTGAGAATTTTAGCTAAAATTTTTAACCGAACTAGCTGTAATTTGCCATTTGAGGTCCTCAGTAGTCATGAAATATCTCCACCAAGCATCGTCAACATAGGTCCATGTTTTGGTATAGCTCCCATATAACGGTACCTCCCGATTTTCGGTATTTTGAGAATTTTAGCCACAATTTGTAACCGAAATATCTGCAATTTGACATTTGAGGTTCTCAGTGGTCATGAAACATCTCCACCAAACATCGTCAACATAGGTCCATGTTTTGGTATAGCCCCCATATAACGGTATCTCCCGATTTTCCGTATTTTGAGAATTTTAGCTGCAATTTTGTCTATTCAAAAATAATCGTCAATATAGGTCCATGTTTTGGTATATCCCTCCATATAACAGTACCTCCCGTTTTTCGGGAATTTTCAGTGGTCACGAAATTTCTTCACTAAAATTCGTCAACATGGGTCCATTTTTGAGGGTCTACATTGTTTTGATGAAACTACCCTCAATTTGACTCTTGATGTTCCCTGCAGCTATAAAACTTTTCCGCCAAAAAATTTAATGATAGGTTGACTCTTTGATATAGCCCCGTAGGTGGTACCTTTCACCTAGCTGAACACATTTTTTTAGATTAGATCAGATAACACTGTGCAACAAAATGGAGGTGAAAGCCTGGTGCACGGAAAATTCCTCTTGGGGAAGAAAGGCCTTGGTGAGTATATTATGAACCCCGAAGGACAGATCCGCCGTGAGTCGAACTTCCGCCTTATGGCGTGATGAAATTTTTGTTAGAGACCCTGTGGGCCATCAGGAATTAGCGTTATATCATTGTTTACTGTTGCTTAAGTGCTCTACAAAAACACCAAACAAAGATATAATGCTAATTCATGATAGCTTACAGGGTCTCTTGCAAAAACTTCATCACGCCATAACGCGGTAGTTCGACTCACGGCGCATCTGTCCTTCGGGGTTTTTAATATACACACACCAAATGCTTTCATCTCCAAAAGGAATTATCTCTGTCCCAACATTTGTGTTCACAGTGTAATTTAAGCAATAGCGAAAAAGTTGTCCCACCTAAAATTGTAAAAGGACCCTAATTATTCCATTTTAATTAAGACTATTTTATGGTGGAGGGTATAAAAAGTTCGGCCCGGCCGAACTTAACGACTTTTTACTTGTTAATTTTTATTTTATCATTTGTTTATTTTCTACAATTAAAAGTTGTAAAAAGAATGCACCGTTTGATTACATAAGGTTTTGTTGGTCACTAATTTGATCCAGACCCAAATTGTAGTCGTCAGGCAGTTTAAAAACACCTTGTGAGTTTCATCATTTATATTGAAAGTAGTTGGTTCTACTGGACAGATCTGATTTAAAATTGTAAGGAAAGTAAAAAAATCATGATATAGCTTTTTTAGATTGCATGATTTCTGTCCATAAAGCAGTTTCCACGATTTTATTGTTTCCCAGGGCTGCAGTCAGGGACAGAACCCAATGGGAACCATTCCAATTGTTCCTAAATTGGATGCTTCTTTATTGCACTTAATCCCAAATACATTTTATGTCAATAATTTTGTTCAGGTCCTTTGTAGTGAAATCATAACTTTCAACATTTTCCCTGTACCATATAATTATTTCCAAAGAAAAATTAATTTGAATAATATTACGGATATGTATATAAGACACACAAGGTCGGCAGTCATAGGTATGAACAAGCACACTAACCACTACTATCGTAAATAAATAACATCTGGATAATAGTCCTTAACTATAAGTTTAAAGATAATCATGGCTGTACCATATAATTATTTCTAGGGCTGTATAATCATGTTTATACTAACCAAACTTGCATTTTTCGTACACACTGTTTATGAAAATGTGGTTGGTCTCAAAGAATCGGATTTTGTCGGATGTAATTTTTGCATAATTTTATTCGAAAGGGATGTGTGTTTAATGTACCAAATGTGTTTAATGTACCAAGTGCTGCAATTTTTAGATACACTCCATGAAAGTAACGAAATTCGTGCGTAATGTATAACGTGCTATTGCTTCAATCAACATAACAGTACTTTATGTATAAACATTATATGTAAACTTTTTTGTTCGCAAAAAGGAAGGCTATTGGCCACTCTTTGATTTCCAATTCAAAAGTTTTAACATTTCTAATAACTCGTTTAAATACAGTTCCATGAACCTGTGGTCCTTTTTATACCCTCAGCCTTTAGGCTATGAAGGGTATATACACTTTCATACGGGCAAAATGTGCCTCATCGAAATAATGGTTTTAGACCCCAAGTATGTTTGGACGAAATGTGTTTCAGACAATTTGGAGTCGATTGAGCAATGTCCGTCCGTCTGTCTGTCTGTCTGTCTGGCTGGCTGGAGCGCACGATAACTCTCGAACGGATGAACCGATTCGGTTCAAATTTTGGCTTTCGTAATATTTTGTCCAAACTTAGTTTAAGTTCGAAGATGAGCTATATCGGTCCACTCCTTCCGGTACCTCCCCCACAAAAGTTCGAAAATGTTCGGAAAATTTGTACGCACGATAACTCTTGAAGGGTGTAACCGATTTGGTCCATACTTTGCCCATCGTGGAGCGTGTACCAGACTTAGATCAGGTTTTAATATGGACTCAATCGGTCCACTCCGTCGGGTACCTCCCACACACATTTTTGGAAAAGTTCAGTTTAGGAACATCTCTCGAATCGCTTTGATTTTTGCTTTAGCAACTTGTATTCACTGCCCTTCATACGACGGTATAAGTTTCATCAGGGGCAAGTCCATACTTCCTGAGAAAATAGCCTGAAAGTTGCAAAAAACCCCTATGATACCGTGTGAGGAGGTTGGAGGGCAAAATAACTCTCGAACAGGTCTGCCGATTCGGTCCAAAGTTTGGCCTTAGTAATATTTTGTCCAAACATAGTTTAAGTTCGAAGATAAGCCATATCGGTCCACTCCTTCAGGTACCTCCTCCACAAAAGTTCAAAAATGTTCGGAAAAATTGTGCGTACGATAACTCTTGAAGAGAGTGGCCGAATTGGTCCATACTTTACACATCCTAGTATATCTACCAGATATAGATCAGGTTCAAATATGGACTATATTTGTCCACTCCATCCGGTACCTCCCACTCAAAATTTCGGATACATGTTCACTTTAAGACCTGCTTTCGAATCACTTTGATTTTTGTTGAAGCAACTTGCATTGCTGCCTCAATTGCGATGGTAAAAGTTGTTTCAGGGGCAAGTTCATACTCCTTGAGCAAACATCCCTGAAGTTCTAAAAAACCCCTATGGTACCATATGTAGTGACTGGAGATCCATTCTTTTTAGTATCTCCTCCGCAAAACTTTTTATCTCTAATCCTAATCAACATTTTTGTCAGTTCAAACGCCCAAAATTTTTAAAACTCCCTAAATACATGCGTTTTTTGGAAAAAATTTGTTTCAATATACACAGGCTGAGGGTATATCTCTGTCGGCAAAGCCGACTGATACTTTTTTACTTGTTTGTATAAATTTCAATATAAACTAACTACGAAAAATGTTCTATGTTTGAGGAGCTATAACTTTATAGTTACACCATATATCGACAAAATTCTTTCATGATTGTCCTATTTGAAGTGTTCTTTATAAAATAAAACCATAAAATTATAAATAAGTCGACAACACATTTTTCGATTTTTGTCCACTGAGGCACCATTGTGCGCCGTTCGGACGGGTACTGGCAAATTTCTAGGCAAATAGTGTGTGACCTAAAGGTGTTACAATGAGGCTAACATCTTTAAAATACCTAAAATTTTGTAGGTACAAAGAAGAATGAATACTCAAATGCATGATGAAAGAATGTGGCTAAAACGTTCAAAATATTGAAAATCGTTCTATGGGGGCCATATCAAAACGTGGACTGATTTAGCCCATTTTCAATACCAAACATCCTAGGAGTAACAGCAATGTCTATACCAAATTATGAAGCTCTATCTTATCGTGATTTCAACAGGCACACAGCCGGACATGGTTATACCTACTTTAGACCATTATTATAACCTTCCGATAGTTACATGTTGGTCGGTATCGGACAGATAGCCGGTTTTTTATTACAGTGTTTTATTTAACTTGCTTTGGTGTCTGTTTAGTTCAAATCTAGCAACTCATTTTTTGGATAATAACACATGAATATGAAACCAAAACCAATATGGGGCAATTTTTCCTATAGTCCCCACATAGCTGTACCCCCCACCTCAAGTATCTTAAGGATTTCTTCTTTATTTTCAATTAGCTTAAACTTGGCATTTGGGGTTCCCAATGGTACAGAGACTTTCCCACCAAAAATTGTGGACATAGGTCCAGGTTTTGTTATGGTGGCTACATAGCGGTACCATCCGATTTCAGGTATTTTGAGGATGTTTACTTAATTTTTGGCCCGAATTGGCTGTAACTGTACATTTGGAGTTCTTACTGGTACAGAATCTTCTCCACCAAAAATTGTGGACTTAGGTCCAGGTTTTGGTACAGCCTCCATATAGCGCTCCCACCCGATTTCAGGTATTAAGAAGTTTTTATCTAAATTTTCGGCCTAAATTGGCTGTAATTTGGTTAAGAGGTTCCGATGAAGGTGGAAAGGGTAAGTTCGGAGGAGGTTGTTCGGTGGAGCTAGTTCGCAAGTTCGGAGGTTCGGAAGAGGCTGTTCGGAAGTTCGGAGGAGGTTTTTCGGTATACTAACATCTATTTACTAAAAAAATAAAAATAAGAAAAAAATAAAATACAGTGTTTTAATTATAAATGCACTGAAAACTAGAAAAAATTTTTTCTCTTAGCCTCAATAAGTATATTCTTCTTCAGGATGGTATCTCTCAAACTAAACGCTTACCTTTAATGGTCATTTAAATGCAAGCGTTTTCTTTGAGAGATCACATCATGAAGGAGAATATACTTATTGAGGTTAAGAGAAAAAATAATTTCTAGTTTATAGTGCATTTACAAATAAAACACAGTAGTTTAATGTTTTTAATTATTTTTCTTATTTTTACAAGTTTGCTTTAAGAACAAATGTCAGATAAATTAAACTTTATGTTCCTTATGAAATTTAAAGTGCGCCCGAGAATATGTCTTGAAGTCTACTGACTTTTTGGCTGATACTGATATTGTCATAGTTTTACAGTGTTTCATTTAATTTGATTTGGTGTCTGTTTAGTTCAAATCTAGTAACTCATTTTCCAAACCGTAGGTCAAGGTTTTGGTATAGCCCCTATATAACGGTAACACACGATTTCAGACATTTTAAAGTTATTATTTACATTTTCAGACTAAACTTGACTGTAAATTGGTTATGAGGTTCTAATTAAGAAAAATTAAGTTACAGTGTTTTATTTAAAAATACCAACACGGTGGGTAAATACACATTTGCGGGTATTTATTAGGGTATTTACTATATTGAATCGCCAATACAACATCTTGCACCCAATTCCCGGGTTTAGCTTGTGAAATCGTTTCAAAATGGATAGCTTTACAATACTTTAAACAAGTGGGTAAATACTTGGGTAAATACACGAGTATTTACCCAAATGTTGGGTAAAAACTCTTTGACGAACCACTTGACGTAATCTGACAAAATTTGGCTCAAATCTTTCTTATGTCAACTGAACTTCTGGTATTGAAACTGGGGTCTCTAGGTCCATGTTTTGATATAGCCCCCATATAACCGTACTTCCCCATTTAAGGTGTTTTTTTAGTCTCATTTTTCTCACGAATTATGTGTAATTAGGTACTTACGGTTCATAGGGAACACAAAATGTTGGTAAATACTCGAAATCGGGTACATTATATGAGGGCTACAAGAAAACGTGGACCTACGCGGACAAATTTTTGCAAGGATATTTTTTACACATTGAGAACTCGCTGTGCTAAATTACAGTCAATAAAGTTGTAAAATAGGGCTAATAGATAAAAACACCTTATAGCGGGAGGTACGGCTATATGGAGGCTATGTCAAAACATGCACCCAGAGACCCCATTTTTCAAAACAGTACGTCCAATAATATATGGATTTTGTACTTTTCTTAAATATTATTTTGGAAAGGTACTCCGGCATGTCCCCTTAGACGTATAAAAATAGATTACGACCTATTCTCAGACCACCGACGTAGCCAATGATTTTAGTTCCCATAGGATATTAGCTTATGTTACACATTTTTTTAATTTTTGAGTAAAATTTTAAACTGTTTTAAATTGTTCAAGAAATATGAAAAGTAGTTGGAAGCATTACAGAGAATTGTTTATTTGAAAATATAAAAATAATGAACAAGTTAGGCTTTTTAGCAATTTTATGCATAGTTCTTGTTAAGTTTTAAGGTGTTGTTTAAGCGTTTAATCGGAATTTTAGGCTGACTGTGTTACTGAGTCCAATACTTTGCCTTATAAACAACATGCAGAAAAACATTTTTGCGATATTTTGTTTTTGAAATTTTTTATAAGAGCAATTCAACAATAAAATGTAAAACCGTTGCTTAATCTTTGTGGTTTTAAGTGTTTGTATATTTTCTCTAACATTTTTTTTATAATGTCTATTGGACAAAATGATTTTTCTGTCGAATTTTTGTGCTTTGTTCGACCTTTCGAATGTTAATAAAATCAAGATTATTGAGCTTGAGGTCAATGTTTATATTTTACTAGCTGAACCCGGTGCGCTTCGCTACCCCGAATAAGGTAAAATATATTTTGAGAAATTTATTTGTAGGCCAATTTTCGTCACTCATTGCAAATTTCATTAAAATCGGGTATATATAGCGTGTTTGGTGCATAAAATACACGAAAATATGTATGAACCGATTTCAATATAATTTGAAAAATTTATTTATAGAACCAATTCCGTCACACATTCCAAATTTCATCGAAATTGGACATGCATAGCTGTTTAATGCATAAAATACATGAAATGGCCAAAAATATATCGTCACCATAAATGCCCGAAGACGTAACCGTAATCTGATACATAGAGCTAAAATACATGCTCTGGCAAAATTTCAAGCTTCTACCTTCAAAAACAACGATCCTATTCAAGAAATGGCATTTCGGAAAATGGGATAATATTGCAGATTTTGTTGTAATGGAGGATCTCAGAACTGAGCACTTCAGCGGTTTTGGTTTCACTACTTATTCCCCTTCGTATATGATCGATAATATCCCATATACTCGCCTTCATAAGATTAATATTCCATAAAACAGTTTTTAATTTTATAACGTTTTTTGCTTCTCCTGTAAAGTTTTGGTTTTGTGGGTTACGTCTTCGGGCATTTATGGTGACGATATATAGGCGCTATATCCAAATCTGAACCGATTTCAATTCTAGACCATTTTAGAACGATTTATTACTAGACCAAATTCCTGCACACATCCAAAATTTGGAGACGTTATCTGTTACCATTCTATGGATACTTGCATAAAAAATCTAAATTTTTTGGAGGTACCTCCGATTGTGATGCTGCTATATCTCCGGATCAACGCGGTATTTCAGAAATTTTTATAGCCTATGTTACCTTCAGGCCATGTAGTGATAAACTCTGACAATTTCAGGAAGATCGGTTCAGCGATTTTTGAGTCCATAAACTTCAAACAAACAAACGTACAAAGATTTTTCTATTTTGTATATACATATTGATTTATTACATATTATTACAAATATTTAAAAACTACAATGGATTTCATCTTCAGAGATTTTTCTGTCGATTACTCTTTGAATAAAAAAAGAAAACGTCATAGAAACCCACAGCAATTGTATTTTGAGAAGTACTTTCAATGGATGCACATTTCTAGAAATGTTAATTTTTCCTGCTTCGGTTAAGGACCTTGTGACGACAAACGAAATTTAAAAAGTGATCGGAAACAGGTTCTTCCTCGTCAAAATCTCAACAAGTACCACTCGACTTTGCGGACATTGCGGAATATACCCTGATCCTGTGTGAATTGAAACTTTCATCTATAGACAGATCGAATAGCGACTACACAGCCAAAATCTTTGAATCCAAAAACTATGCATTAGGAGATTTTCAGAAATTTGTAGCCGTTTTCGGATGTATGAACTTGCAAACAAAATATGGATTTGTATCCTTGATCACAAGTGTTGCGGAGGAGGTATGGAGAAACGGACCGGACCTACATACTTCATTTTTGGGGAAGATCTTATTTTGGGAGTCATTCCTTTTAAAAGATATTGCGCCCACCAGTTATTTCAGTGCGTCACAGTATAATTTTCACCTTTTGACTCTTATGTCAGGAAATATGGAATTGCCCACAAAAAACTTAATACCGCTCTAAACAGCACTTAAACAACTATTTTGAAGGTTTGTGAGGGAGGTACCCCAGTATGGCCCATTTTCGAGCAAAAACTAAGTTTGGAAAAAAATATTACTAAATCCAAAGTTTGGACCAAATCTGTTGCTCCGTTCAAGAAAACTCGCGCATACCACTTTAGCTAAAATTCTTGAAATTTTGGGGGGAAAATACCAGGAGAAGTAGACCGAAAAGCAACATCTTCGAATTTTGTATATAAAAGGCTCGCTGAAATATTGCGATAAAAAAGTTTGGACCAACGCAGTATCCGGTTCGAATGTTGTCGTGTGTACTAGTCACTACACATGATTGTCTTAGGTGTTCTTTACAGCTTTCGGGCCATTTTCTCTGGAAGTATATACTTGCTTCTGAAAAACTTGTACGGTAGTAATAGGAGCCCCGAGAACACTTGTGGCAAAAAATCAAAGCGTTTCCAAGGAGGACTTTTAAATTATTAATTTATTTATTTCATATTCTTACTTATAACTAATTATTAGCATAAAGGAAATGAAGCCATGACCATTGAGGTCTTAAGCTTACACAGCTTATCCAGAGAGGTCTTAAACTGCACTTCGCTGAAAATTTTTGAAATACTCTGCGGAAGTTTGCCGAAAGAGTAGATAGATCAAAATATCACGAAGGACAAATTTTGGACCGACTCGGTTGATCTGTTTGAGAATTATCGGGCTCGCTAGGAACGGACATAGCTAAGTCGACTCCAAGTTTTCTGAAACAGATTTCTTCCAAACACACTGTGGCTCTAAAGCCATTATTTCGATGAGGCACATTTTAGCTAAAGGCTGAGAGTATAAAAAATTTAGATTAGGATTTTTGCTTAAAGAATGTATACATGTATAGACCTTGGATTGGGCGACATAATTTCATTTTAAACGAAGTTAAGACTGGATTCAGAGATTCCCTTGTTTCTGATAAATTTATGAGAAGATCCAGAATTTTTATAAGTGAAGTCCGACGATTGGACGCCAAAATTAGTCTATTGACAGATGCACGATTTGGCGACGGATTTTGTCATTTATATAACCGCGATTTGGTGCTAGAATTTCTTGATGGATAGACTAACTATTGCTCAGCATTAGTTCTCGGCCTTCCGAAATTCTAAGGTTTTCCATTGTATTCGCTTTCTTTTGGCCTTACCGAAGTGATATCACTGAATTTCATAACTTCACTGTAGTTGTGAATTATTTGATAAATGATACGCCCAAAAATATATGGCATTATTAATATATTCATTGTTTTGACCATATATTAACTGTGACATATTGTCAAAAAAGTTATAAAAACAAGATAAAATTGGCCAAGAAGTCTTGCGCCATATGAACTAAAAAATTGTATTGAAAATTATTTCATCAGTAGAATAAGTCTAAAATAAGGTTTACATCTTTGCTAAATAAGACATTTTCGCTAACGTGAACATTCAAAATTTTGGTCAGGTGGGCCCCCCCCCCTCCCCGAAATGATATCCTGGCTACGTCCCTGTCTCAGACCTATCAACTCTACCTTTCAAATTTCATCCAATTTCATCCAGTCGAACCGTTTGGGAGGAGTATTTGTTCGAACATTGTGACAAGAGATTTTTAGAACAACCAATATTTATTAGTAACTCCTTTAACTTTAAATGTAAAATATCAGCTTTACTCCTTTATTAAAATTCCTTATTTAAAATTAAATTTTAAAATAAATTTTCCTTAAAGTCATTTTCTCAGTCGCACTCTCAAAATATGACTATCACTCACACAATTATTTAGCATTTCATTTAAAACCTCTTAGGCAACCAATTACAATATTAAGGCAAGTAACAAGTTAAATCTATTTCAATAATTTGAAACGAGAAAAAAAAACAGCCGAGAAGAAAGATGTGTTAAGTGCCCATTTACAGATAGGGCAGCCACAATTCACAAACAACAAGAGCTCTCACTTTAATTTATTTGCAAATCATTAACACTGTCCAATTTTCTTCTGCGACATTTCTAAAGTCAATTATGGTCTGTGGCTAGCTGAAAAATATTAGGCAATCTCTGTAGTATCATTAGCATAAAATTATTTCTTAAACTTCTGGCTGGTTCTGCTATATCCTTATGAAATTCCTTTGTCATGTCAGTGTCCTTTTAAGTATGTCAAGAATGCCTCGGTTTCGACAAGATATACTTAACCAATAGCATCGCCATCACCATCATCATCAACATTGCCACTGCCCCTTATCATCTTTAACTTCATTATCGTCTTCATGCAAATTTAAGTAGAATGACTTAGTAATCAGGCATTCACTACAACTAAGTTATGGCATGAACCAACAAGTCAGGAATTGTGACAATAACGCAAAAACAAGAAACTTTAAATGGAAGGATAGAGGGCAACGTTTAAATTGATTGTGTGACTGTGGACGTCAGCCATTAATTTATGCAAAACTGACACAAAAGCAAGCATTTTCCGTAGCCACACACCCATACGCACACAATTGGACTTGAATATTCTTCCCTGTGAGCTTATTTTATGTTTGAGTGAGTGAATATTAAGACAGAATATGTCTAAACGTTGCTGGAAACCAGACAACACAGAGTTACTTTGCATAAAATTCAGCTCTTAGGCAAACAATTAGGAAAGGCAATATTTAAAAGTATCAACATCTTCCGGTATTGTGTCAAAATTTTCCAGATGTAATCTGGTTTAAACATTTATTACGCAGATATTCTATGTGAGCTGTTGAAGGATAAACTATATAAGAATATTTAAAGACTCCTTTATAATATTATCCAATTTAAGAGTGTCTGCATTAATTTTGACTTTAAGTGGTTGTAGAAGAACCTTCGTTCCGTATTTTGAATGTATCATAGACTTCCAAAAACCTCAGTTTTCTGCACTGCTTTCCTCCCTTATGTTTGGCGCTTAGTTCTGGGAAAAATGTGAAGGGGAAAGGATTCTGACTTTTGTTATATGCTGCATTAAACAAAGTAATTTTCGGCGTACAGCTCATTCAGTTGCATATAAGCCGGTAGGGCCATAACTCGTACCCATGCATCTGAGCGATTCTCCACTTCTTTAAGATATCTTCCATCACTTGTTCGTCCTTTCGCAGTCTTCGCCCCTACCTTACTGCATATATTGCACAAAAGTTCGTATTGTATGCCTTTCTAGGTGGAATCATTATTCATTCTTATAAAATTACCGAAACAATATAATCAATAAGTCAAACTATATCTTCCTCTTTATTTGCTAATTCGTTTTCAATACGTCCAAAGAGCTATAAATTTTCTACTTTGCTTTTAAGATCTACATATTGACTAATCTGAGAGTCAATATGTAGATCTTTCGAAGAATATTTCCAAGCAGTGCACAGAGGGGTGAAATACCAAAAAACGGAGATTAATTCAAAAATGAAAAATGAAATTCAGTTTTTATACCCTCAGCCTTTAGGCTATGAAGGGTATATACACTTTCATACGGGCAAAAGTTGCCTCATCGAAATAATGGTTTTAGACCCCAAGTATGTTTGGACGAAATGTGTTTCAGACAATTTGGAGTCGATTGGGCAATGTCCGTCCGTCTGTCTGTCTGTCTGCCTGTCTGGCTGGCTGGAGCGCACGATAACTCTCGAACGGATAAACCGATTCGGTTCAAATTTCGGCTTTCGTAATATTTTACCCAAACTTAGTTTAAGTTCGAAGATGGGCTATATCGGTCCACACCTTCCGGTACCTCCCCCACAAAAGTTCGAAAATGTTCGGAAAATTTGTGCACACGATATCTCTTGAAGGGAGTAACCGATTTGATTCATACTTTGCCCATCGTGAAATGTGTACCAGACTTAAATGAGGTTCCAATATGGACTCAATTGGTCCACTCCTTCGGGTACCTCCCACACAAAATTTCGGAACAGTTCAGTTTAGGACCATCTCTCGAATCGCTTTGATTTTTGTTTTAGCAACTTGTATTCACTGCCCTCCATACGACAGTACAAATTTCATCAGGGGCAAGTCCATACTTCCTGAAAAAATAGCCTGAAAGGTGCAGAAAACCCCTATGACACCGTGTGTAGTGGTTGGAGCGTAAGATATCTCTCGAACGGATCTGCCGATTCGGTTCAAAATTTGGCCTTAGTAATAGAACATTGGTGGCGTTTATTTAATTGGGATAGCTGTTACAATTTTGATTTTTCAAAATAGTCTGGCTTAATCCCTTTTGTTGTTTTAATATTTAAAACAACAAGTTTATTAGTGGAGAAGGTTTGGCATTGTTCGCCAAGGGGTAAGGCAAGGAAGACTAGTTTCGATCCACGCCACTGGATCTCATCAGTTCCCTTTGTTTCTTGTTTGTGGATATTCTCCACCGAAGTTATTTTTCAATAACTTCTTCAACAAGAAACTTTTTATACCCAAACATCAATCGTCAGCTCGAAGTATAAACGTAAACAAAGAAAAACATTCAATGAGAAGTTTTTCTTTGGTAACCTAACACAACTCCGACGAAAGTGTTTACGAAACAAAGCAAACCTTCTTCCACTCGTATGTGTCGTTGATTTTTCAACAAATGCACATACCTAAGCTACCTAAGCTACCAAACAGCATTTGGGTATGTGCATTTGTTGAAAAATCAACTACACATACGAGTGGAAGAAGGTTTGCTTTGTTTCGTAAACACTTTCGTCGGAGTTGTGTTAGGTTACCAAAGAAAAACTTCTCATTGAATGTTTTTCTTTGTTTACGTTTATACTTCGAGCTGACGATTGATGTTTGGGTATAAAAAGTTTCTTGTTGAAGAAGTTATTGAAAAATAACTTCGGTGGAGAATATCCACAAACAAGAAACAAAGGGAACTGATGAGATCCAGTGGCGTGGATCGAAACTAGTCTTCCTTGCCTTACCCCTTGGCGAACAATGCCAAACCTTCTCCACTAATAAACTTGTTGTTTTAAATATTAAAACAACAAAAGGGATTAAGCCAGACTATTTTGAAAAATCAAAATTGTAACAGCTATCCCAATTAAATAAACGCCACCAATGTTCTATTTGAGAAACACTGGCACGGTTTTGTGTGTTGTTGGTATATAAGCTACCAAACAGCATTTGGGTATGTGCATTTGTTGAAAAATCAACGACACATACGAGTGGAAGAAGGTTTGCTTTGTTTCGTAAACACTTTCGTCGGAGTTGTGTTAGGTTACCAAAGAAAAACTTCTCATTGAATGTTTTTCTTTGTTTACGTTTATACTTCGAGCTGACGATTGATGTTTGGGTATAAAAAGTTTCTTGTTGAAGAAGTTATTGAAAAATAACTTCGGTGGAGAATATCCACAAACAAGAAACAAAGGGAACTGATGAGATCCAGTGGCGTTGATCGAAACTAGTCTTCCTTGCCTTACCCCTTGGCGAACAATGCCAAACCTTCTCCACTAATAAACTTGTTGTTTTAAGGCCTTAGTAATATTTTGTCCAAACATAGTTTAAGTTTGATGATAAGCCATATCGGTCCACTCCTTCAGGTACCTCCCCCACAAAAGTTCAAAAAAGTTCGGAAAAATTGTTCGTACGGTAACTCTTGAAGGGAGTCGCCGAATTGGTCTATACTTTACACATCCTAATATATCTACCAGATATAGATCAGGTTCAAATATAGACTATATTTGTCCACTCCATCCGGTACCTCCCACACAAAATTTCGGATAAGTTCACTTTAAGACCTGATATCGAATCACTTTGATTTTTGTTGAAACAACTTGCATTCGCTGCCTCAATTACGATGGTAAAAGTTTTTTAGGGGTAAGTCCATACTTCTGGAGCAAACAGCCCGAAGAGTGTAAAAACCCCCTATGGCACCATATGTTGTGGCTGGAGATCCACTTCCATAACGGTCAATGTCGATCCATTCCTTTTAGTATCTCTTCCGCAAAACTTTTGATCTTTAATCCCAATCAAAATTTTTGTCGGTTCAAACGCCCAACATTTTTAAAACCCCCTAAATACATAGTATTTTGGAAAAAAAAAATTGTTTCAATATACACAGGCTGAGGGTATATCTCTGTCGGCAAAGCCGACTGATACTTTTTTACTTGTTGGTATAACCGTCGTTACATGGTTGCACGTCTCTAACCGAAATATCAAGATAATATGTTTTTACTTTTACAGTTACACGTTGTTAAAGTTGAAGAATTTTTTCAATTTCAAAAGTAAAATAAACAAGTAAAAAAGCGTTAAGTTTGGCCGTACCGAAGTTTTCATACCCTCCACCATAAAATATTGTGAACTAAAATGGAATAATTAGTTTTTATTTCTGTCCCCAACTTTAAGTGGGTACGTTAAAATGTCAGATAATGTACATAAAATGCTTCATTCGGGAGGCCCTTTTTTATGGTGCCTATATCTAACTATGTATGTTAACAATTTTTGGTGGGCTAGAAATTGGAGGGTACAGTTATATAGCGGTTATAATAAAACATGGACCTATGCTGACAGCTTTTGATGGGAGCCTTTAATGTCAAATAACTCCTAATTCGGTTACAAATTGTAGCTAAAATCCTCAAAATACCGAAAATCGGTACATACCTTGGGAACTTCAAATGTCATTAACAGCTAGTTCGGAGGTACCCCTATATGTGGGCTATACAAAAATATGAACTTAAATAAACAATTTTTGTTGCAGAATTTTTGTTGGCTTTTAATTTTCAAATTACAGAAAGTTCGTCCAAAAAATAAAGCTAAGGTACGGAAAATCGGGAGGTTTGTTTTGGGGCTATACCAAAACATGGACCTACGTTCGGTTAAACATTTTAAGTAAAATCCTCAAAGTACCGAAAATCGGTAAGTATCGTTTTATTGGGGCTATGTTGAAAATTGTTGATGCAGATGTGTGGTGACAAATACAACCTATGTCAAATTACAGTTAGTTCGGTTAAAAATTGTAGCTAAAATTGCCAAATTACTGAAAATCGGGAGGTACCGTTATATGGGAGCTATATCCGAACATGGACCTATGTTGATGTTAAAATTGAAACAATTGTTTATTGATAAAAACGGCGTTGTTTATTCACTAGAATAATTAAAATAGAGAAATACAGATATTTTTCGGAAAATGTGATGTTAACAAAATAATATCAAATTTGGAAACTTACATTTGTTCTTTCCTTTTCAATTTTAACAAACAGAATGAACAATATGAAAATTTTTCTTTTCATATACGTAAGAATGAAATATATGAATTCATAGACTACTAAGATTTATGAAATATGTGAATTCATGGACTACTATAACAAGTATTTATAATAAGACTGAATTATGCATATATCTGAAGTTAACATTTTTCACCCCCCGTGAATTGACTAGGGGATATTCACATCAAAGTCCAATATAGCTAACATTGATGCCGGCCTTTTGAAAGTTCCATCTACGGTTTTTACATCAGCTGATCTCACCGTGCCATCTTGACCACGATAAGTATTTAATATTCTTCCTCGTTTCCATTGAGATCGTGGACATCTGAAATCGCAGATAAGTACCAGGTCTCCTTCCGTTAAATTTCTTGAAGGCAAGCACCATTTAGCTCGACGAGTTAAGTCTGGTAGATACTCGTGAATCCAACGATTCCAGAAGCCATTTTTCAGATTCTGCAATATGCGCCACTGTTTTCTAAGGCTGTTGTTCAAGACTTCATACTTAGCGGGGGTTTGTGTTGAGCTTGTTGAGCCTAAAAGGAAATGATTTGGAGTTAGGGGTTCAGGCTCTTGTGGAGTTAGAGGTATGTGAGTTAAAGGTCTTGAGTTGACGATGTTCTCAGCTTCTATTAGTAAACTTTCGAAGACCTCGGCCTTAGGACATAACGGTAGCATAAGGACTAACAAAGATTTCTTTATAGACTGTACTAGCCTTTCCCATGCTCCTCCGGCGCTTGGATCTAAAGGAGTGTTGAAAATCCATTTTATTCCCAAAGGTGTCAGAGATTTTGTCACTTCATTGTGATCAAGAAAGTTAATTTCGTTTTTCAACTCTTTTCTAATTCCAATGAAATTTCTCCCGTTATCGCTTCGTATGACGAGAGGAACACCACGTCGATTTATGAATTTCCTCAGACAAATTATGAATGAATCTGTAGATAAGTCTTTTACCACCTCCAAATGTACGGCTCTAACTGTAAGACACGTAAATATACACACCCATCTTTTTTCAGTACATCTCCGGACTTTGACATCAAATGGACCGAAAACGTCTACTCCAGTGTAAGTAAAAGGCCGAACGTATGGTGTGACTCTGTCTTTAGGCAAAACTCCCATTTGTGGTTGTTCTGGTTTCGCTTTCAATATTTTACAACGTACACATTTCGCTTCTACGGACTTTAAAACCCTTCTAATTGACGGAATCCAGAAATGTTCTCTTACATCGCATATGACCTTTGAAGAATTTTGATGGCAATTCATTCTATGGTAGAATTCTATCAACATATAAGAATATCTATGTGGACTCGGGAGAAGGATAGGTCTTCTAGTATATTCTGGTAAGAATGTCGCATTTTCCAGGCGTCCATTGACTCGCATAACACCCTCATCATCGATATACGGATTAAGACTTAAGATTTCACTTGATGTAGGTATTGTTTTCCTTGCTTCTAATGAAATGTATTCTTCTTTAAAATACTTCTTCTGGATTACTCGGCAAATCGTAAGCTCAGCACGTTTTTCTTCATCTACCGTTAGTTCTCCGCATCTCCTTTCCCGACCCTCGCTCTTTCGACGTATGTTTTCCAAATATCTGTTGATCCATGCCAATATTCTTCGAACTCTCAGATATTTGGATGTACGATTTATTATCTTCTCAATTATGTCAACCTGTTCATTCAAAACCATAACAAAGAACTTCGATTTTAATTCATCATCTGACTTGTCTTCTTTCTCTTTAATTCCACATTCTTTTGGCCAGTCAGCTTGCGGGAATGAGAGGAATTCTGGGCCGGTTTTCCACATACCTTCAGAATCATATTTTACCGGAAATACAGCCCTGGTCCCTTTGTCGGCTGGGTTTTGGGAGGTCGGACACCATCGCCACTGTTTGACTTCTGAAGACTCCAGAATTTCCGAAACTCTATTTGCAACGTATTGCTTGTATTTGCGATGGTCAGATCTTATCCACCGTAGAACTGTGTGAGAATCGGTCCATAGAACAACTTCGTCTGGTTTTTTATCATGGTTTTTTAGAACACATTCTCCCAAACGTACTGCCATTACTGCAGCCTGAAGTTCTAGTTTTGGAATAGAGTGGAAACGAAGCGGAGCGCATGATGTTTTCCCGACTACGAATGATATTTTCGTTTTATTATAAAACGTAATTCTCCAGTAAGAGACAGCTGCAATGGCTTGTTCACTTGCATCGCAAAATATATGCAACTGAATACTTGTTACAGCAGATTCGTCAAAATGAAACCTAGGCATTCGAAAATTCTCAAGTTCTTTAAGCTCATCAATCCAACTTTGAAAATGCGAATTAATATTATCGGGTAACTTTTCATCCCAGTCGATTCCTGCTCTCCATACATCCTGCATCAAAATTTTCATTGATATCATAAAGTCGGCAATGAATCCTAATGGGTCAAAAACTGACATTGTTACGCATAACAGCTCCCGTTTAGTGGGAATCCTTTTCTTTTGCAATACCTCATCTGGTACTTTATAAAACTTTAAAGCAAATACAAACTCATCTGATTGCGGTTTCCAATACATTCCGAGAATACGCTCCACACCTTTACCAACGTTTACAGGATCACAGTTGTTACATATTCCCAATTTATTCGCAACAATGTTAGAGTTTGTTATTATATTGTGCATCTCAAATCCACCAGCGTAATGTATTTCCTTCACCGCTTGTACAACATTTGCTGCTTCTTCTTCGCTATCGAAACTATCTACATAATCGTCTACGTAATGCTTCTCAAGTATGGCCTTAACGGCTCGTGGGTGACTATTACCAAATTCCATTGCGTTTTTATTTTTTACGTACTGGGCCATGGTTGGCGAACAAGTGGCTCCGAACGTCATTCTTTGCATTACGTATGTTTCCAATGGTTTTGACGTGTCTCCATCTCTCCAAAGAAAACGCTGTGCATCTTGATCTTCTTTCTTTACGATGACCTGATGAAACATTTCTTTCAGATCTCCACATACGGCAATTTTTGATTGTCTAAATTTGAGCAACACTTTCATTAATGGTTGATTCATATCTGGTCCTGATAAAAGCGCCTTGTTGAGTGAGACGTTCTCAACTTCTGCGGCAGCATCAAACACAAGACGCACTTTGGCTTTGTTGGGATTCACAACCCCAAAATGTGGAAGATAAAAGGTATTTTGCGAACGGCTGTCTGCTTCTTCGGGAGTCAGTTTTCTGGCATAACCCTTCTCCACGTATTCGTTGATTTTCGCTCGATACTCTCTCCCAAAGTTTGGGTCTTTTGACATCTTCTTTTCTATTGTGGTAAGACGTTTATAAGCCATTCCAAAAGAGTCGGGGAAATGTGAGAAGTCACCCCTCCAGAGCAATCCGGATTCATATCTTTCGCCTACACGTCTTGTGGTTTTTTCTAAAATATCAAGGGCTCTACGGTCGTCGTTCGATAGCAGTGGTTCTGTGGGAAGCCGAACACCAAAGGTTTCCAATCCAAAATATCCTTTCATTAATTCTTCCATTTCCGCCAGCGAAGATAATTCGGTTTCGGATTTGAATGCATGACACGATATCAATTGATTACTTGAGTGTTTTGCTGGTCCATACACTATCCACCCCAACCTTGTTTTTATAGCTATGGGCCCTTGTGGTGATAGAATTTTCGGCGACTCAAGTGGTACTGTAAGATAAGCGTGCGATAAACTTATAATCATTTTTGGTTTGACATCCTTGTATTCCTCAATAGGAATACCACGAAGGAAGGTTCTATCCGACATCATTGATTGTAGGTTTAAGCTTTGTTTGGGCAAATTCAGTTTCTTTGTGATGTAAACATTGTTCATCTCATAGATCTCTGAAGATCCTTCGTTACCGCTAATTTTTAAATTTACTACCTGCGTTTTTTCTCGCGATTTTTGACTATTCATCCAATGTAGTTCTAATTCTGTTTTTTGCCCCGAAATTCCTATGTTATTCGCAACCTCTGCATCTAACATTGACACGTTCGCTCCGTCATCGACGAACGCATATATAATTTCAGACTTTCCACAATCTCCATATATTCTAATTGGAATGAATTGGAATAGTATGTTGCACTTACCAGAGTTTACCCCGGCTAAACAACTGTGTGTCATATTTCTTTCTGTAGAGACTGATTGTTCAATAGGAGGCGCTTTTGCTGTTTGCACGTTTTTTAGTTCTGAATCATCGTTGTGTAATAGTTTATGATGAAACTTTTCACAGCAGTTGCGACCACAGAGCCTCTTTTGACTACAATTTATCGAGCGATGGCCTCTTTTTAGGCAAGAAAAGCACAGTTTTAAATTCTTGACTTTTTCCCAACGTTCGGAAATTGAAAGCTTGACGAAATAATTACAGGTCGTCACTGTTCTGCATTTTCCTTTGCATATTATACACACAACACTTTCAACGGATACACAGGAATATTGGCTTGACGCGTCAGTAGTTGGAAGAAAATCGGTGACCATATTTATTGCTTTTCTTATGCCGTTTAACCACTGAGAAAAATCACGAATTGTCGCCATTCTATCCAATTCTAGAGCTTTATTGGCCCACTGCAGTCGCCTTGTTGTGGGAAGTTTTATCACTAATTCACTTAGTAGCATGGGATTAACAAGGTGGTGATTTCCCTCTACTGATTCTATAAACGTCACCATATTCGTTACTTTATTCGCAAATACGGCCAATGCATTTAAATCGGAATCGTCGATTGCCGGAAATGAACGAATCTTGTGTATTTGGGACTTTATTAGCTGTTCGGGTCGTCCAAAGGTTTCTCCCAATATGTTCATGATGGCACTGACGTTTTTAGAGTTAGATAGAAGGGGATCGACCGTTTCTTTCGCTTCGCCCTCTAATGCATCACGAAGGCGCATAATGTTATGTAGATCAGAATATTCGAATTCCACAGTTGAGCTTTTGAATGATTCATTAAATGTTTGCCAATCTTCTGGTAGTCCTGTAAACGTTGGCAACGGGTAAATCTTTTTCTGTTGAAATGAGTTATTCTGCGACGTGTTGCAAGGACTGGCGTTAACAGCATTTTGCTCGAAAATTGATTGTCCTGAATCTGTTACTATACCGGGATGTTCAACTCGTGTATTGCTTAAAGGTGGGACTAGTGCGGAATTTGAAGATGAGGCTCTCTCGTTATCATCAGTTCGATCTGAACAATGGGTATTGGAATTGGAGCATCTTATTTCATTTCTTAGCTCGGTGAACGAAGTTTCAATAGACACGTTCTTGGCTTGTAGAACGTTGAACATGTCGTTCATCTTTTTTTCTAAAGCCTCCATGCTTTTAACAATTTGTAGCGTTACCTGGTCTGATATAGGGTTTGGCAATGGCATTTCCTGTGCGGATTCTGCAGCGGCATCAGCATCCGTCAGATCAAACGTTTCGCCCGGATTAACGACTGGTGAATTCTCGACTCCAGCTTCGTCCGTGTTAGGCTGTCCCGAAGGATTACGCTGTGGCGAGCGTGCAATCGGCATTGTTCTTATAACTTTTCTGTTGCGCAGTATCATCCAATTTGCTTGAAAATCTCCCTATTTTCGGCTAAGGGAAAGCTTCCAGACTGAACCAACAAATTGAATAAAATTTGTTAAAATTGAAACAATTGTTTATTGATAAAAACGGCGTTGTTTATTCACTAGAATAATTAAAATAGAGAAATACAGATATTTTTCGGAAAATGTGATGTTAACAAAATAATATCAAATTTGGAAACTTACATTTGTTCTTTCCTTTTCAATTTTAACAAACAGAATGAACAATATGAAAATTTTTCTTTTCATATACGTAAGAATGAAATATATGAATTCATAGACTACTAAGATTTATGAAATATGTGAATTCATGGACTACTATAACAAGTATTTATAATAAGACTGAATTATGCATATATCTGAAGTTAACAGTTGACAATTTTTGATAGAGAGGTGCTGTGACCACTAAGAACTTCAAATGTCAAATTACTGCTAGTTCGGTTTAATATTGTAGATAAAATAATCAAATTACTAAAAATCGGGAGGTACCGTTATATGGGGGCTTTATTAATACATCGACCTTTCTTGACAATTTTTGGTGGAGAGGTGTGGTGACCACTAAGAACTTCAAATGTCAAATGTTCAAATTACAGCTAATTCGGTTAAAACTTGTAGGTAAAATTCTCAAAATACCGAAAATCGGGAGATACCGTAATATGGGGCTATACCAAAACATGAACCTACGAGTATGTTCATAATTTTTTCGAATATAAGTTTTTTGGTCACTAAGAACCCTAAATATCAAATTATAGCTAAGTCGGTCTAGAAATGTGACTTAAAACGTCAAAATACCTGAAATCGGGTGCTAACGTTATATGGGGGCTATTCCAAAACATGGACCTGTGGATGCTCCCAACGACAAAAATAAAAAAAAATCATGTCATCATTTTAAAAATTTAAAAATACAAATCGCTTCAAAACTTTCCAAATTCTTCGAAACTCAATTTATTCTTTCCATTTTTCGCGGTTCTTAAGGAGAAAAAGCCGCACAATCATGACCAATTTTGAAGGAAAATTTGTATTTAGAAATGAGAAAAAATGGTTATATTTTAAGCGAATTTATGAAACAAAGGACTATTTTTAAGGCCTTAACTTAAGTTGAATCATTTAGTAAATTGCCTTCGCTTCATTTTTCCAGAGTTCGAAAATAAACAGTACACTAACATAGTGTACCGCTCCGAGAACAGTATCACTAAAATATTTTTAGCGTTAGTGTTCCGGAACACAAACACTAAAAAATATTTTAGTGATACTGTTCCGGAGCACAACGATAAACGTAGTGTTCCACATTTTGGTACACTAAAAACGTTGGGTACCGCAGTCGGAACACTAAAAATCGTAGTGCTCCGCAGTCGGAGCACTAAAAATCGTAGTGCTCCGCAGTCGGAACACTAAAAATCGTAGTGCTCCGCAGTCGGAACACTAAAAATCGTAGTGTTCCGCAGTCGGAGCACTAAAGAAATCGTTGTGTACCACATGTCGGAACACTAAAAAATAAAGTAATGATAATGTACCACACACGAGTTTATTATGATTTGCGAGGAAAATTAATTTTTTATAATTTTTGAGATAAGTACAAATTAAGACATAAAACCTCAGAAACACCTCTTAAATCCATGTATGTATACATATTAATTAATAACGTTGGGAACTTAAGTAGAAAATATGAAAAACATTGATTCGGTTGTTGTACAATGGCGCACTACAAATTGTAGTGTTCTGACTGTGGATACATGAGTTTATTATGATTTGTGAGGAAAATTAAATATTTTATAATTTTTTTTAATAAATACAAATTAAAAAATAAAATTTAATAGAACACGTGAAAAACGCCTGATTTGATTTTTGGACAATGGATCAATAAAATTCGTAGTGTTCGGCTGCGGAGCACTAAAAATCGTAGTGTTCCGACTGCCGGATCCATAAAAATCGTAGTGTTCCGACTGCCGGATCTCTAAAAATCGAAACAATGGAACAATAAAAATCGTAGTGTTCGGCTGCGGATCACTAAAAATCGTAGTGTTCCGACTGCCGGATCACTAAAAATCGTAGTGTTCCGACTGCCGGATCTCTAAAAATCGAGACGCTGTTAATTATAATTTCTGAGGAAAATAAAATATTTTATGGGTTGTGGGACGAGTAAAAATTAATAAATAAAATTCACGTGTTTTAAATTAGTTACAAACGTTGAGAGCTTTAGTAGAAAATTAGAGAAAAAAACAGCATCATTAATTGATGAATATTGTTTCTTGTACAAATGGCAACAGGTACAATTTCCCCAAAATAATAAGTGTGTGGTAGTATTTATCCCGAAATCATAAAGTTGACAATCCTGCTTGCGGAAAATCAGCACATTCTCATTGAGTGATATTGTTTGTTGTACAAATATCAACAGGTACAATTTCCCCAAAATAATAAGTGTCTTCAAACGTACAAGTCTACTTGGGAAAACCCTCATACTTTCATCAACTGAATTCACTGAGGAATTTTGTTTTTGATACAAAAAGTTACAGGTACAATTTCCGCAAACATTGTGTTGTTATCAATATTTTCCGTTCCTTATTTCTTTTGTTCACATTAAAAAATTAAGTAATTCATGAAGATCAAGAAGACAATTTTTATACGAATATGTACATCTTTATGAAACTAAGTATTGTTATTCTGATACGTATATACTGAGCGTCTAAATGTGCTACCACAGTAACGTGTAATATTTTAGATTATATGTAACAAAAAATGTAATATATAGTGTTTTATAAAAATTTGTACCGCATACCTCTTGTCATATTTTCTACTAACGTTCTCAAAATTTGTAACTAATTTTAAGTACATGGATATAACATGCTCATCTTAATTTGTATTTATTAATTTTTACTTGACCCAAAATCCATCAAATATTTAATTTTCCTCATAAATCATAATAAACAGACGATTACCGATACGCCGAACAGTAAAATTTTTACTGCTCCATTGTCCAAAAACCAGTCAGACGTTTTTCACATTTCCTACTAATTTTTATTTCTTAATTTGCATTTATTAAAAAAAAAACATAAAATATTAAATTTTCCTCACGAATCATAATAAATTCATGTGTGGTACATTACCTTATTGTACTCGTATTGCACGTGGTACACTACGATTTTTAGTTATCCGGCAGTCGGCACACTACGATTTTTAGTGATCCGGCAGTAGGAACACTACGATTTTTAGTGCTCCACAACCGAACACCACGATTTTTATTGTTCCATTGTTTCGATTTTTAGATATCCGGCAGTCGAACACTACAATTTTTAGTGATCCAGCAGTCGGAACACTACGATTTTTAGTGCTCCACAGTCGAATACTACGATTTAGTGCTCCATTGTCCAAAAATCAAATCAAATATTTTACACATTTACTTCTAATTTTTATTTATTAATATGTATTTATTTACACTGTGCAACACTGAAAATGCAAACAACTTCTAGTGGGCATTTTCTGAAAGTACATATGAAGACTACAAAACCCTTAGTTGGATTTCGTGTTTTTAGATCGGGTTTGGATTTTATGGACTCATCTATACCGGGCTAAAACGACCCTTTTTTCAATTGATCCGTGCTTTATTTCGGAAACTAATAAGAATTTTACTTTGCGGTCTTCAACAATATTGTAGTCCTAAAGTAGTAGAAATTATATGTCAAACAGACGAACTACTTAAAACCGCTATAGCGCATCAAAATTGATATAATATGGGAAAGATTACATAATTTCTGGAATTATGGTCAGTAACTGCCAAACTATTGAGAGATGAACAAAGTAGCATTTAGCAAAAATGTTCCAAATAATGTCCTCAGCAATTCTTCAGAACATTCTGAAACTGTAAAACACTTATTGCATGTTTTTTAGGCGGTATTTTATATCATACTTTGTAAAAACCTATTTCAAACAACGTTCACACAGGCTGTTCATTCCTCATATTTGAAATTTCAATGTATTTTTGATATATTTATCAAACTGTCGTTGAAAAATATGATAGAAACAACGCGATAGAGGAATTTTACAACAATGATATGTTCTGAAGAGTTGTGTATTACATTCCAGCGAATATTCCCCAAAGATAACATTAAGAAAAATTTGACGGTTTCGGAGATACGCTGAGAAATATATACAAATCACGAAAATTTTAGATATATTATAAAATTTGAGGCCATAAATGAGGTTATTCGTGTTCATTATGTTCCAAAATACATTCTTCTTGTTCTTATCTACAAGATTGCTGCGGATGTCATGGAAAGATTCGTATTGGTTTCAAAGATATAGCCCCCATTTCCTTTAAAAAGTCAATATTTAGCCATGTTTAGATAGGGCCATAAAATCCGAACCCGATCTAACAAAACAAAATCCAAAGAGGGTTTTTGTCTATTGTGTCTGTACTTTCATAAAAACCGCATTTGATATTGTTTGCACAAAATTACCTTGAAAATGTTGCACAGTGTTATCCTAAAAACATAACATATTTAATTTCCCTCATAAATCATAATAAACAGACGCTTACCTTAACGTTACTTTTTAGCGTTTCGGCTCGTGGTACGCTACGATTTTTAGTGTTCCGACAGTCGGAACACGACGATGTTTAATGTTGTGCAGTCGAACACTACAATTTATAGTGCACCATTGTTCAAAAACCAAATCAAACATACATGGATGTAATATTTTATCTTAATTTTTCTTAATCAAATTTAACCAAATATTCCATTTTCCTAAGAAAACATAATTCCTTTGTTATTTTTTAGTGTTCCAACACGTGGTGCACTACGATTTTTAGTGATCCGGCAGTCGGAACACTAAATTTTTTAGTGTTCCGGCAGTAGAAACACTACGATTTTTAGTGCTCCACAGTCGAACACTACGATTTTTGGTGCTCCATTCTCTAAAAATCAAATAAGATGTTTTACACATTTTCTTCTAATTTTTATTTATTAAATAATAATTTAATAAATAATTTATTAAATAATAAAAAATACATATTTATTTATTCTAAAAACATAAAATATTTAATAAACACATAATAAACAGACGATTATCTTAACATTATTATTAGCGTTTCGGCTCGTGGTACGCTACGATTTTTAGTGTTCCGACAGTCGGAACACTACGATTTTTAGTGCTCCATAGTCCAAAAACCAAATCAGATGTTTTTCACATTTTCTTTTAATTTTTATTTATTAAAAAAATATATATATAATATTTAATTTCCTCAGAAATCATAATAAATTAATGTATGGTTCATTACCTTATAGTTTCAAAACGTGGTAAAAAACGATTTTTAGTGCTCCGGCACGACGCTCTTTCTGCTTCATTCCACAAAAACTAAATATTGTTTTTTCATAATTGAATTTAACCAAATATTTAATTTTCCTAAGAAAACATAATACCTTTATTATTTTTTAGTGTTCCAACACGTGGTGCACTATGATTTTTAGTGATCCGGCAGTCGGAACACTAAAATTTTTAGTCCTCCGCAGTCGGAGCACTAAAATTTTTAGTGCTCCGCAGTCGGAGCACTACGATTTTTAGTGCTCCGGCAGACGGAACACTAAAATTTTTAGTGCTCCGCAGTCGGAACACTACGATTTTTAGTCCTCCGCAGTCGGAGCACTACGATTTTTAGTGCTCCGGCATGCGGTACACTACGATTATTGTTGTGTTCCGGTACAGTATCACTAAAATCTTTTTTAGTGTTTGTGTTCCGGAGCGGTACACTATCGTAGTGTACCTATCCACCTTGGTACGGTACAGAACGGTACGGTACGATACCATAGTGTTTATTTTCGAAAACTGCATTTTTCTAGTTATGAAAATTCCTCTAAATTGCAAGGGTTGCCATATATTTTGGTTGTAATATCGGTCAAAATGAAAATATTTAATATAGATGTATGCATTTCCTTAAAGTTTCCTTAAAGCTCAGAAACATATTACAAATTAATTTAAAATGTATCCATATTCTTATCTTTGAAAACAAGTAAAAAAGTATAAGTTGGCTTTGCCGACAGAGATATACCCTCAGCCTGTGTATATTGAAACAATTTTTTTCCCAAAAAACGCATGTATTTAGGGGGTTTTAAAAATTTTGGGCGTTTGAACCTAAAAAATTTTGATTAGGATTAAAGATCAAAAGTTTTGCGGAGGAGATACTAAAAAGAATGGATCTCCATCCACTACATATGGTACCATAGGGGGTTTTTACACCCTTCGGGCTGTTTGCTCACGACGTATGGACTTGCCCCTGAAAAAAACTTTTACCATCGCAATTGAGGCAACGAATGCAAGTTGCTTCAACAAAAATCAAAGTGATACCATATCAGGTCTTAAAGTGAACTTATCCGAAATTTTGTGTGGGAGGTACCGGATGGAGTGGACAAATATAGTCCATATTTGAACCTGATCTATATCTGGTAGATATATTAGGATGTGTAAAGTATAGACTAATTCGGTCACTCCCTTCAAGAGTTACCGTACGAAAAATTTACCGAACATTTTTGAACTTTTGTGGGGAAGGCACCTTAAACTATATGTGGACAAAATATTACTAAGGCCAAATTTTAGACCGAATCGGCAGACCCGTTCGAGAGTTATCTTATTTAAATCAAAGCATTCGAGAGATGACCCTAAACTGAACTTTTCCGAAATTTCGTGTGGGAGGTACTCGAAGGAGTTTACCGATTGAGTCCATATTGGAACCTCATCTAAGTCTGGTAGAAATTTCATAATGTGCAAAGTATGGACTAAATCGGTTGCTCCCTTCAATAGTTATCGTGAGCACAAATTTTCCGAACATTTTCGAACTTTTGTGGGGGAGGTACCGGAAGGAGGGGACCGATATAGCCCATCTTCGAACTTAAACTAAGTTTGGGCAAAACATTACGAAAACCAAAATTTGAACCAAATTTGTAATTTGGTATAGGAGTTTCTATTACTCCTAGGATGTTTGGTATTGCAAATGGGCTCTATCGGTCCACTTTTTGATATAGCCTCCATATAACGGTACAATCCGATTTTCGGTATTTTTAAGGTTTTAGCCTCATTATCACACCGAAAGGACTGAAATTTGGTACTTAGTCTTCGTTGGGGGTATACAACTTTCCCCCAGAATTTTGTTGGTATAGGTCAACCACTTCATATAGCCCTCATAGAACGGTACCTCCCGATTTCCGGTATTTTGTAGGTTGTTGCCTGAATATTACTCCGAAATTACTGAAATTTGGAATTTAGTCTTCCCGGGGGTGTTAAACATTCCCCCAGAATTTTGTCGGTATATGTCCACGCCTTCATATAGCCCTCATATAACGGTACCTCCCGATTCTCGGTGTTTTGAACGTTATGGCCTCAATATTCCACCAAAATGGCTGAAATTTGGTAATTAGTGTTCATTTGGAGTATGAAACTTTACCCCAGAATTTTGTTGGTATAGGTCCACGCCTTCATATAGCCCCCATAGAACGAAACTCCCTATTTTCAGTGTTTTGAAGGTTAAGGCCTCAATATTCCACCGAAATGGCTTAAATTTGGTATTTAGTCTTTATTTGGAGTGTAAAACTTTCGCCCAGAATTTTGTTGGTATAGGTCCACGCCTTCATTTAGCCCCCATAAAACGGTACCTCCCGATGTTCGGTATTTTGAAGATAGTGGCCTCAATATTCCTCCGAAATGGCTAAAATTTGATTTGTATTTTTCGTTGGGGGTATTCAACTTTCCTCTCTAATTTTGTCGGTATAGGTCCACGCCATCATATAGCCCCCATTGAAAGGTACCTCCCGATTTTCGGTAGTTTGAAGGCTGTGGCCTCAATATTCCTCCGAACTGGCTGAAATTTGGTGTTAAGTCATCATTTGGGATATAAAACTTTCCACATGAAATTTGTGGGTATAGGTCCACGCCTTTATATAGCCACCATAAAAAGGTACGATAATTTGAAGGTTAGGCCCCATAGAACGGTACCTCCCGATTTTCGTAATTCTAAAGGTTGTGACGTCAATATCCCACCGAAATGACTGGTTTTTTATTTAGTCTTCCAGCCCCCCTATTCTGTAACTTTTTAACAATTTTACTCATTGTTTATTTTACAACAATTTCATTTGTTTGTTTTGTTGTTGTTACAAAAACAAAAGAAATTTTAACAACTTTTCAATCAATAAAAGGTACAGAATAGCCCTACATGGGGATATGGAGTATTCCTGAAAAGAATTATTAGTATATATCCACGTCTTCCTTTATCCCCCATAGAATCATACCTCTTAATTTTTGGTATTTTTTAGGTTTTAGCCACATTATCTTACCGAAATATCGAAAATTGGGTAATTAGTCTTCTTTGAGTCTAAAAACTTTCCGTAGGCATTTATCGGTATAGATCGACGAAATTTGCTGAAATTTGGTAAGAAGACTTTCTTCATAAACGAAAGGAAACTAATTGTTACATTTTGCTTCAATATAACTCGTGGTGGATGGTATAACAAGTTCGGCCCGGCCGAACTTAACGCCGTTCTTACTTGTTTGCCGTTATTTTTTTATTGAAGAAATGGTGAAAATAGTCATACATTAAAAATCTGTGAATTTTGAACATAACACTGTACAACAAAATTTAGCTTTTTTTAAATTACAAGAAACCCGGAACAGATTATGAAAGTGGACCGAAAAAATGAAGACCCGAGTATCGGCGTTTTGAAAGTTTACGTCGGGAAGTAACCTAAATAGGCGTGGCAAGTTCCGCCCACTTCTACAGGTTTTGAAATATTCGACATCAGATTCCTTGGAATCCTTGCATTTTAGGTATAAAGTGTCTTTGACAATATTACTGACAACAATGCGGGCTATCTTTTTATGAAAAAATAAACCCTCCTGCGAGTCACTAAACGGGTCTTTTTGGCCCCTTCTTAAAAACGTTTAAAAACTCCATTAAAATGTGAACGTATCAGATCAAAAGGGTGACGTAGGGGATGAATGATACCAAGGAACGGTCTTGACTGGCTTTAACATGGCAAAGTCCAGGACTTATCTTGGTCCCTCATTCATCTCAAGTGGACACTGACCTCTCCGTTTTGTCACCAGAGGATCTGCCTTTAACGCCCGTTAAAGGTAGTGAGCTAACATGTGCCGCGCGTTCACCCATAAGAACAATAAAAACTTGGGTTGGGCGTTGGGCAAGTAACTCACCCCGTCAAAACAGCTTACTATGAAAAAACAAAGAAAAAGAAGAAAAACAAACCCCTCTAAAGTTGACGACGCCCGCAAACGTATTAAGGACCATGATCTGCGAATCTGCACCTGGAATGTCAGGACTGTTTACAGAGTAGGTGCAGTTTACGCATTGGCGGATGTACTTGACAAGTACAATGCTGATATTATCGCCTTACAGGAAGTGCTATGGATTCGGGCAGACTTAAAGATCACAAACGACCATGAAACGAAGCATCAGCTAGGTGTTGGATTCATGGTAAACCGGAGGCTTAAAAATCTTGTATCCAGTTTTACTCCGCTTGATGAGAGAATTGCCACAATCCGTATAAAAGCAAAGTTTTTTTAACATCAGTCTCATCTGCGCCCATGCTCCTACCGAAGAGAAAGACGAACAGACCAAGGAAATATTCTACGAGCGCCTAGAGAGAGTATATCACCGCTGTCCTGGCCATGACATTAATATTGTTCTAGGGGATTTTAATGCTAAATTTGGAAGGGAAAATATATTCGGTCCCACGGTAGGCAAATTCAGCCTTGACGTAACATCCGACAACGGAATGAGGCTGATTGATTTTGCAGCGGCAAAGCACATGGTAGTGAGCAGCACCAGATTCCCACACCTCGACATGCACAAGGCTACGTGGATATCCCCGGATGGGAAAACAAAAAATCAGATTGATCATGTTGTAATAGGTGGAAGACACTCGTCCAGTGTGTTAGATGTCCGATCGATTCGAGGTGCGAACATCGATTCGGACCATTTCCTTGTAGCAGCCAAGGTACGCACTCGTCTTAATGTTGCGGCAAAAGTGTGATCTAACACAGGACTGAAGCTAGATGTCGAGAAGCTGCAAACACAACAGACAGCACAAGCCTACTCCGCTCAACTGAATCGCATGCTGGAAAACAGCACTCCTTGTGCCGATAATGTAGAAGCACGTTGGCAAAGAATAGCCCACTCCCTTCAGACTGCCGCAAAAACAATACTTGGGTACCAAAAACCTCCACCTAAAAATGTATGGTACGATCAGGAGTGTCGTAAAGCTACAGAAGAAAAGAACGCGGCATATAGAGCAACACTGCATTCAGTAGCAACACGAAGAATTAAAGAAACTTATCGGGAGAAGAGGAGAGAGGAAAAGCGTATTTTCAGGAGAAGAAAGAAGGAGCAAGAAAAACGTGAACGTGAGAAACTCGAGATGTTCAGTAGCCAGACTGAAGGATATGGTGCAGGCACATTCTCCTGCAAAGATGACCAAGGGAATCTGGTAAATGATACAGATAGCGTACTGAGGATCTGGAAAGAGCACTTTATGAAGCTTTTGATATCGAGTATGGATGGCGATGAAGATACCCCAGAACCAATCGTAAATGACAATGTTGAATGTCTACCACCTAGCCAAAGCGAGGTTACGACAGCCATTAATCGGCTGAAAAACAGTAAGACAACAGGAGCTGATTGACTTCCCGCCGAATTGTTCAAGACCGGCGGCGAAATACTGGTAAGGAGTATGAATCAGCTAATTTGCGAAATTTGGCAGGAAGAAAGCATACCCAACGATTGGAATCTCAGCCTACTATGTCCCGTATATAAGAAAGGAGACAAAACGGTTTGTGAAAATTACCCAGGTATAAGTCTCCTTCCCATCGCATATAAAGTGTTGTCGAGCATACTGTGTGAACGGTTAAAACCCATGGTCAATGAAATAATCGGGTCATACCAATGCGGTTTTAGACCTGGTAAGTCGACAATTGACCAAATCTTCACACTGCGCCAAATATTGGAGAAGACCCACGAAAGACAGATCGAAATATTGGAGAAGACCCACGAAAGACAGATCGACACATACCACCTATTCGTCGACTATAAGGCCGCGTTCGACAGCCCAATTAGAGCAAAGGTGTTTCAAGCCATGTCTGAGTTTGGCATCCCTGCAAAACTAATTCGACTATGCAGGATGACATTGGCTGACACAAGATCAGCGGTTAAAATAGGAAAGAACCTCTTCGAGCCTTTCAACACAAAACGAGGTTTCAGACAAGGTGACAGTCTATCGTGTGACCTATTTAATATCCTACTGGAAAAGGTCATACGAGATGAGATAAACAGTTTAAAAGCAAAACCACCTCTCGTCAAACAAAACTTACACTTTACCGGACACTGATACTTCCCGTTCCTCTGTATTGATCTGAAGCATTTGGTACTTGCGAAAGCAGATGAGGCAGAACTTGGTGTGTTTGAGAGAAAAATTCTTCGAAAAATTTATGGACCAATATGCGTTGAAGGTGAATACCGACGTCGTATGAACCACGAACTATACCAGCCGACCGACATCGATATAGTAAAACGTATCGAACTACAACGATTGCGTTGGCTTGGCCATGTCAGCAGAATGGATAAAGATGCCCCCACCAAAAAGGCATTTGAATACGAGCCAATCGACGGTATACGCCCCAAGACCAAAGGCCAAGTTGAAGAAGATATCACAATACATGGCGTCCAAAATTGGAGAAGTAAGGCAAAAGATCGGTGCGTTTGGAAATCTATTCTTAGTTCGGCTTATGGAACAAGACGTTCTGTTTAGTATAAAAGCCATCTAAATGAAAAACAAATGAAAATCAGATCAAAATATTCTACAAAATTATTTGCCATAAAATTTATTATAAGTCCCCGAATACACCAAAACTCTAAATCGTACCTAAAGGCCAGGAGTCTGCCAAAAGCAGTCAATTTTGTCAGAGCAGGAGTAGCTGCCATCATTATAGTATTTAGGACCATGCCAAAATCATGGATGTTAGGACTCGTATGTCAGATATATTCACTAGACAATAGCCGTAGACTATCCCCGAATTTCCACATACAATATCAGGCAATTATTCTGATGACGTTATTATTACTTTCATGCATCAACTCGAAAAAAGAACAAAACAAATTTATTCAAAAAAAATATTTCTGTGTTTTGTTGGCAAACCTGATGTTCTTGATATATATACTGTAAATACATATTTCATTTATTCGGCGACTTATTTTGAAATTTTATTGAGAATATTTTGTCTTTGACGTCTTCTATCTAGAATGAAGTTTTGTGGGACAAATCTTAATAAACTCAGATAAAGTACAACATTAACCCTAAAACGTGATTCTACTTTTGGCAGATTCCTGGCGTTTAGGTACGATTTAGATTTTTGGTGTATTCGGGGACCTATAGTAAAATTTTATGACAAAAAAGTTGTAGAATATTTTGATCTGGTACGATCACATTTTAAAGGAGCTTTTAAACGTTTTTGAAAAAAGGGACCAAAAAGACCCGTTTAGTGACTCGCATGAGGGTTAAGTTTTTTCATAAAAAGATACCCCGCATTGTTGTCAGTAATATTGCTAAAGACACTTTATTTCTAAAATGCAAGGATTCCAATGAACCTGATGTCGAATATTTCAAAACCTGTAGAAATGGGTTACTTTCCGACGTAAACTTTCAAAACGCCGATACTGTGTCGTCTTTTTTCGGTCCTCTTTCATAATCTGGCCGAATTATCTTGTAATTATTTTTTGTGTTGTACAGTGTAATTAGATCGCTTTTGGATAAAGATAGGGGCATGGGCGATAATAAATCCAAACCAGCATAAACAGGTGAATAAATCCTACAAAGTCCGTAAGAGAAAATAAAGGTTACAGGCAAAATCTATTGATACATTTAAAATTTTCAATGAATAACTGGTTTGACAATGGACCCGAATAAAGGAGATAGAAAATACCTATATTTGAATTGTAAAGCATAAAGTCCATAAAAAGTTATCATTAAAACTCAATATGACGCGCCAGCAACGCGGACCCGGATCTGCTAGTTTAATAATAGATACTAATTTTAGCCTTTTCTGTTGAAAATTTTCCAAATACAGAAAATCAGGCGGTATCGTTTTATGGAGGCTGTTTAAAAACGTGGAGCAATATAAGCCATTCTCAATACCAAACACCATAGGAGTTGTAGAAACTTCAATTACAAATTATAAAGTTTATATAGCTATAAATGTGGGTTCCCTTGTTTGTGTCTATAGAACTAAATTTTCCTTCCCAAGAGATTGTTCCCCAAGAGGTACCATGTGGAGGCACTGTCTACTGTCATTCCCTACATCACTCGTCCTACTTTATCCACTTGCATAAAAGAAGATATCCTGTTGGTCTGACATTGCGAAAACAAAAATCCATTTTAACCTTAGCCCTATAGTGGTGATATTCACATCAGTTAATCATTAATCCGCACAACACACCACGTTTTGCGGTTAAGTAAATGAAATATAAAGAAATTTAATTATCAGAACTCTGACCGAACCGCTTACTATATTTCTCAAGAAAAAAGTTCATTCACTTTGCATCATCATTTAAGATATAAAGTAAATATAATGTAATGTACGTAAATATGTATGAGCTACAGACGAACCAATCCCTATTTGATTGAAATGTTTTCTTCATTTTCAAAAATGTACAAAAGGCTTTCACTCTTATACAGACATTCACATTTCGGTCTTTTGTGTTGCTGCCGCTCTTGTTGGTTTTCGTCGTACCGCAAAATACTTACAAATGCCAGACATTAATCGATATTAAGGCGAGGAGTCAGGCCATACAAATGGCAGCGCCCCGTGAATATGGCTTTAATTATACTCGTTTCGCAACGTGGTATAGGCGATGACTACTATCCTTGCTGTAGGCGAAGAATGGATGGTTCATTTGTTTGTAAATCACAGTAATATGTCTTATGACTGAGTAACTGACTGGCTGACAGCCTGGCTGACTTTTCATCGAAACATCAATCATTTTGTTCTGTTGTAAGCAATTGGGAGCGTATACACAACACACCTATGAAAATATCTTTACGATTCATCATACGCCTCAATGAACGCAGTCGACTGCTGCATTAAAACGCCTTTATGCAGGGAAATGAATATTAATGTTCCGTTCGTTTTTTTTTTTTCTTTTTTGCTATGATAAAAGTATAAAGATAATGGAAAATAATCTTAACTCTAAAGTATTATAGACTAATTTCTCTTAAAGACTCGAAAGAAGAAGACTGATGATAACGATGTTAGTAAAGATGAAATACTAAAGTATTATGTACTGACGGAGATATACTCTCAGTAGGGTCTGACGATTTGAACACCATCAGGTGTGCCTGGAGTTTCTAATTCTTGGGATTGTACTGAGCAAAAAAGTCTACTAGACCATATCCAGGTTTTTTGCATATTTTGGCATAAAAAAGCCAAACCATTGAGACTTTCGGTCCAACACAAACACAAGCATTTTAGCCAAGATAATAATTAACAACTCTCTAGTACATCTCCAAAGCATTGGAATGCTCCTTCAGGCAGTTTTGGCCTTGAGAAAGTGGAAAATTTTCGGAAAATGTGATACTGCGCTAGAAAATGGAACGCAAAATCAGTGGGCGAAAAATTCCTTTTGGAGATAAAAGTTCTTATTGAGTGTACTAAGAACCCAAAAGGAAATTTTCACCAAAGGTCAAGATTCGGAAATATCGCGGCATTAATGGTTTACTTTTGGCCCCTAAATTTGTGAGAAAAAAAGCTTTATATCTCTGTTTATCGTTATTGTAGCTTCATTTTGAGATTACATGTCTATAGTCAAATCGAATGGCGAATCTTTTCGTAGAACATTTCATCCTTCTAACTTAAGTCCTTGCATTTCCTTTTCCTTCTTTATTTCCTCAACCGCAGCAAAAGTACAACAAAATGATATTTTTAACATCCAAGTATTCTACAAACATTTTGCTCAGAAGATTTTAGGTACGGTTCTCATTGATGACTAATCAATATTCCCACCTCTTTATGGTCTTTTGTGACATTTATACGACCTTGCTTCGGAAAACTATGTTTTGTTTTTACGTATATTCGTTATTGGTCTGTGGTGCTTCCGATTTTTTGAAAAGGATTTAAGTAGCCGATTAAACGTATATGTATACCATCACATGACAGCAAGTAGCTGATTACAACTTTGTTGGATCCGATGCTCGAACAAAAACCCGTTTTCTTAAACCTTAAAACATGAAAATCCAAATTTGGAGGTGAAAAATTCTTTTTGGCGATGAAAGTCGATTAAGATAATATTATAAAGCTGGCCTTGACCTATGGTGAAAATTTCCTTTTGGGTTCTTAGTGCACTCACCAAGGGCTTTTATCTCCAAAAGGAATTTTCCGCCCATTGACTTTGAGTTCCATTTTGTATCACAGTGTCATTTATCGATATTTTCCGAAAGTTTTCCACTTTCTGAAGGCCAAAACTGCCCGAAGGAGCATTCCAATGATATACTAGAGAGTTCTTAATTATTATCTTGGCTAAATGTTTGTCTTTGTGTTGGACCGAAAATCTCAATGGGTTGGCTGTTATATGCCAAAATATGCAAAAAACTGGATACAAAACTTCAAATCAAAATCCGAGGGGTCGATTTTCACTTTAGACATATGGTCTAGTAGACTTTTTTGCTCCGACCGTGCAAAAAATCAAACTGACTATAAAGATTTAATCGGAACCTTTTGAAATAAATACTAAAAAACTCCAAATTGCATTATTTTGGCAGGTAGTATAACCTAGTGTTATACAATACAATATGGAGTTTTTTAGTATATATTTCATAAGGATCCGGTTAGATCTTTATAGTCAGTTTGATTTTTTGGGCATGTGGGTTAGACCGTTTTAGCGCTGAGCTCCTCATATATGCATATATTAACAAAATTTTGTAGGCGATGACGTAGGGGTACCAAAAAAAACGGTATTTCTTGTTCCCTTTTTGACACAGTGTTGACGACCGCCGTCAATATTTTGTGACCATGATCTGCGAATCTGCACCTGGTATATCCAGACTCTTTATAGAGAATGTGCAATTTGTACTTGCAAAGTTCAATACTGATACTATGGCACTATGTGGTATCCGATGGAATTGCAATTTTCGAATTTCGAAAAAAGCTGAGTTGTGCTAGGTTTGTGCCCATTTGTGCCGAAATTTTTTTTCGAAATTCGAAAAAATAGCTGAGATAGTCGACAAAAGATTTTTTTCGAAAAAATTTTGACAGAATTGCAATTTTCGAATTTCGAAAAAAGAAAAGTTGTGCTGAATTGTGCTCAGTTTGGGCTCATTTGTGCCGCAAAAATTGTTTCAATATCTCCTACAACTTTCGAAAATATGACAGAATTGCAATTTTCGGAAAAACGAAAGCTGCGCTAAATTCTACTAAATGTTTGCCAACTTGTGACGTTCAAATTTTTCCAATATCTCTAACCGTTTTCAAGATATGGCAATTTCGAAAAACCAGTATTTTGTATGAAAATTCAGTGTAATTTCTGTAATAATGCAAATATCGGGATGATCTTTTTTCTGCTGAGTTGTATTTCTCGAGCACATTGGAAATTTCCAACTTTACTCGTTACTCGCTGAAAATAAAAAGACCCTATCACTTCCGTAAAAATAGGATTTTTCAATTTTGTAAATTGTGCTGAATTGTGCTCGCCTAGTACACATTTTTCGCCTCACATTGCAAATTTGAACGGCACAAGTTGGCAAAAATAGAGTAGAATTCAGCGCAACTTTTGTTTTTCCGAAAATCGAAAATTGCAATTCTGTCATATTTTCGAAAATATAGATTTTTTCGAAAATGGTAGGAGATATCGAAAATTTTTTTTCGGCACAAACTGAGCACAATTCAGCACAACTTTTCTTTTTTCGAAATTCGAAAATATCGGTTTTTCGAAAATGGTACGAGATATCGAAAAATTACAAATTACGGTACAAATGAGCACAAACTGAGCACGATTCAGCACAACTTCAATTTTTTCGAAATTCGAAAATTGCAATTCTGTCAAATTTTTTTCGAAAAAAATCTTTTGTCGAATATCTCAGCCATTTTTGGAATTTCGAAAAAAATTTCGGCACAAATGACCACAAACATAGCAAAACTCAGCACAACTCAGCTTTTTTCGAAATTCGAAAATTGCAATTCCATCGGATACCACATGCACTACAGGGTATTCCAGCGCGTTATAGCCATGTGGATGTGGGTTTGCAATATCGCCCCGGCATATGAAACCTGGGATAATTCGGACAAAACGCAAATGCTTTAACATCAGTGTTATTTGTGCACATGCTCGAATCAAGGGCAAGACAATAGGCGATTTTACTGCCAAATTCGAAATGAGAAAAATTTTCTTGCAAACATATAGCCTACGTAATGAAACATCCGATAACGGGACGGGACGGATAGACTGAAGCAAAAAAACATTATATACATAAAATTAAAATGCTTAAGAGGAGTACACACTAACAGTCAAAAGTGACAGTCAACGTACTTTTAGGACAATTTTCCGGCAAATAACAACTTTTATTTAGCTAAAAACGTTTGAAATACAATATTTACGGTATTATTTAGAGATTACAAAAGACATTTTTCACTCAGTCAGTTTTGTTTGTCAATGTGTACTATACTTTATAATTTAGTCAATAAAAAGTAGTTGCAAAGTTTGCATTTTATTGTTTGTCGGTAACTCAAAAAATGAGTTAGAGAATCGCACTACAGTAAGGTAATCCCCGGATTAAAAGTGACGTATTAAGTACTAACGGACAGAACACACAAGTTGGACATCGGAAAGCTACAAACGCAACCGAAACCGAGAACCGTAGTATATAATATTCAACATCACCAACATCCCAACGAAAGCTCTTCTAGATCCGATAACATACCAGCATTGAAATTAATTATTTTTACTAGCTCGAGGTCTACCAGCGCAAAGTATCGCCTGCTCCACGCAAACAGCAGCAAAACCTGTACTTGGGCATCACTGGCAAGCAATTAAGAAGGCACGACCAGAAGTGCCGGGCTAGTACCAAACTGAAGAATGAGAAATATGAAATCCTCTGCAATCAGTAGTAAAACACCAGAAAGGCAGCACGACAAAAGGAGGCTTCCTCCTCCCTCTTTTTTGCAGGAAAATTTAGAAAAGGAAATGTGGGGGAGTGAAAAACATATAAATTTTTATACCCTCCACCATATTATGGATGGTATGAATAAATTTGTCATTCCGTTTGTAACACATCGAAATATAAATACAAGGTTTCCGATAAAGTGTATATATTCATGATCAGGGTAAAATTCTAAGTCGATATAACCATATCCGTCAATACGTCCGTCTGTTGAAGTCTTTGTAATTTGGTATAACAGTTTCTATTACTCCCAGGGTGTTTGGTATTGCACATGGGCTATATCGGCCCACGTTTTAATATAGCTCCCATAAAACGGTACCACCCAATGTTCGGTATTTTGGAGGTTTTTGCCTAATTATCACACCGAAATGGCTGAAATTTGGTACTTCGTTGGGGGTATAAAACTTTTCCCCAGAAATTTATCGGTATAGGTCCACGCCTTCCCCCATACAACGGTACTTACCAATTTTCGGTATTCGGAGCTTTTGGCCTCAATATTTCAGCGAAATGGCTCAAATTTGGTATTTAGTATTCGTTGTGGGTATAAAACTTTCCCCCAGAAATTTGTCGGTACAGGTCCACACCTTAATATAGCCCCCATAGAACGGTACATCCGGATTTTCAGTATGTTGAAAGCTGTGGCCACAATAACCCTTCCAAATAGCTGAAAGTTGGTATTTATTGTTTGTTGGGATATTCAACTTTCCCTTTTAAATTTGTCGGTATAGGTCCACGCCTTCATAAAGCCCCCATAGAACGGTAACTCCCAATATTCGGTATTTAGATGGTTATGGCATCATTATTCCACCGAAGTGCCTGAAATTTGGTATTAAAAGTGTGTTAGGAGTATACAGCTTTCTGTCAGAAATTTGTTTATACAGGTCCACACCCACATAGAACAGTACCTCACGATTTTCGGTACTTTGAAGTTGGTGGCCCCAAAAACCCACCGAAATGGCTGAAATTTTGTAGTTAGTCTTCGTTGAGGATGTAAAACTTTTCACCTGACATTTGTTGGTATAGGTCCACGCCTTCATATAGCCCCCTTAGAACAGTACCTCCAATTTTCGGTATTTTGAAACTGGTGGCCCCAAGAACCCACCGAAATGGCCGAAATTTGGTAGTTAGTCTTCGTTAAGGATATAAAACTTTTCATCTGAAATTTGTCGGTATAGATCCATGCCTTCATGTAGCTCCCATAGAACGGTGACTCGAGATTTTCGTAATTTTGGAGGTTGTGACATCAATATCCCACCGAAATACTGACATTTTTTATTTAGTCTTCCATGGGGTTATAAAATATTTCAGAAGAGAATTATCAGTATATGTCCACGTCATCCTATATCCCCCGTATATGCGTACGTTCTTATTTTCGGTATTTTGAAGGCTTGGGCACATTATCTTACCGAAATATGGGAAATTTGTTATTTAGTCTTCTTTCCACCAGAAATGTGTCGGCATAGATCGACGTTGTGATATAGCCCCCATAGAACGGTACGTACCGAATTTCGGTGTTTTGAAGGTTAGCCTCATTGTTTTACCGAAATTGCTGAAATTTGGTATTTAGTCTTCTTCATAAACGAAAGGAAACTAATTGTTTCATTTTACTTCAATACAACTCGTGGTGGAGGATATAACAAGTAGGCCCGGCCCGGTCGAACTTAACACCGTTAATGAATTATAATTAATATATATGAAATAAGTTATTAGTTCCACTGTGGGATTGAAGTTAGTGTTAGACTAAAACATCTCGTCTTACATCAGGCCATACAATCTTGGTAAGAAATTTCCATTTCTAATAACTACAACATCTTCAGATTATACAACATCACAAAATTATAACTTCTTTACAGAATCCCCTTCTGCCTGCGGTATGCCTTTCATAACAGTTTTTACTATGACGATGTTTCCTCAGAATGAATTAAATTATTTGCTGTATAACATCTCATCTATCGTTTCCACAAAGCTAAAGAGGTATTGAGAGATTTTTGAACTGATACGAGCATAACTTTAAGAATGCCCGCCCGCCCTTCTACATAGAGAAAGCCTGCCAAAGTAAATTTGAAATTTGCAATGCTCTTATCATTATGACCGATAAATTTATTTAAGAAAGTTTCTCTTGCTTTCCCATTGATGTAAGTATACTGAGCTTTGCATGTCTTAGAAGAATTTAAAGCTAAAGCTTTTTCATCGATTTGACCCTAATTGCAAACCTAGTGCGCAGAGATGATGGTGTTGGGCGCTGTCCGAATAAAGACCTGTCTAATTTGTTTGGCAGATATAATGCATTGTGTAACCTGTATATACTTCGTCTCTTTTTATACCCTCAACATTTATGCTTCACACACTTCATACGGGCAAAATATGCCTCACCGAAATAATGGTTTTTGACCCCAAGTATGTTTGGACGAAATCCGTTTCATACAATTTGGAGCTGATTTAGCAATGTCCGTCCGTCTGTCTGGCTAGCTGGAGCGCACGTTAACTCTCGAACGGATTAACCGATTCGGTCCCAAATTTGGCTTTAGTAAAATTTTGTCAAACATAGTTTAAGTTCGAAGATAGGTTATATCGGCCCACTCCTTCCGGTACCTCCCCTACAAAAGATCAAAAATGTTCGTAAAATTTGTGCGCACGATAACTCTTGAAAAGAATAACCGATTTGGTTCATACTTTGCAAATCGTGAAATTTCTACCAGACTTAGACGAGGTTCGAATATGGACTCAATCGGTCCACTCCTTCGGGTACTTCCCACACAAAAATTTCGAAGAGTTCAGTTTAGGACCTGCTCTCGAATTGCTTTGATTTTTATTGTAACAACTTGTATTCACCGCCCCCCATACGATGGTACAAGTCTCATCTGGGGTAAGTCCATATTTCCTGAGCAAATAGCCTGAAAGGTGAAAAAAAAAACCAAAGCCAACCAAAACACTTGAACGGATCTGCCGATTCGGTCCAAAATTTGACCTTCGTAATATTTTGTCCAAACTTAGTATAAGTTCGAAGATAAGCCTTATCGGTCCACTCCTTCAGGTACCTCCCCCACAAAAGTTCAAAAATGTTCGAAAAAGTTGTGCGCACGATAAATATTGAAAGGAGTGACCGATTTGGTCCATACTTTACACATCCCAATATATCTACCATATGTATATGGTGGACTATATTTGTCCATTCCTTCGGGTACCTCCCACACAAAATTTCGGATAAATTACTTTAAGACTTGCTCTGATTTCTGTTAAAGCAACTTGCAATCGCTGTCTCAATTACGACGGTAAAAGTGTTTTTGAGTTTCAAATTCGCACTTCTTGGGAAAACGACCCGAAAGATGTAAAAAAACCCCTATGGCACCAAATGTTTAGCTGAAGAGCACAATAACTCTCGAACTGACAAACCGTTTTGCTCCAAAATTTGGCCTTCGTCATATGTTGTCCAAACTTAGTTTGACTTTTATAATGGCCCATATCGGTCCCCTCATTACGATACCTCCCCCACAAAAGTTCAACATTTGTGTCCATGTGCAGTTTAGGGTTTGTTCGGAGATCCTTTGGAAATTTATACCGATGATGTTCTTTGTGGTCCTGTTTACAGCCATATTATGTTTTCCGTGGACAAGTCCATGCTTCCTGGCATACTGGTCCAACAGGTGTACGATAGCCCACTGAAATGACTAGTGGGCGCGATATCTATCGAAAAGAAATCCACTACGTCGGTCCATTCCGAAATGCACTATGTCGGTCCATTCCCTCCTCCGCAAAACTTTTGAACTTTAATCCTAATCCACAATTATGTCGGCAAGTTCATATGTCCAAAAAGAGCCACAAAATTCTGAAAAGGCCCTAAATACATTCGATCTATCCACAGATGAAAGTTCCAGTTCACATAGGCTGAGGGTATATCTCTGTCGACAAAGCCGACTGATACTTTTTTACTTGTTGAATAGCAACACCATTAAGGTCGTACTTGTTAAATAAATCTACCGGGACAAAAACTAATGCTGACCTAATTATCGTAGCCATATTCCAGTTGCAGATCGTCGTACTTTAAAGGATTGAATTTTTCAAGAGTGCTTGCACATTGAATGGAGAGACTCTGTATCCCGAAATATGGGTACTAATGATAATACAAGCAATTCTCCCATTCATTTATGGACCAATCTTTTGTCAGTAACGTATGAAACAAAGCACTCCGACTAAATGCCGACCTTGGCCTAGAGAAATATTTGCAATTAGGGGCATTGAAGGGTATGTTGTGATTCTTCAGGAATATAAATAATTAATTCTCTTTCGAGTTGAGCTGTTATGTGCACGGCTGGTCAAGTACGATAATCAGGCATATTAGATAGGACTAAAACACCCGTGAAACGTTGCATAATGGTTGAATATGTGGAACATCGGTAGACTCCTAATTTTTAATGTACTTCTTAGGTCATAACAGCTCAGCTCGAAAAAGAATTATTTAGAAATATCACTTCAAAATAACCAGGGACGTACGCGGGAGGTAACAATCTCAAGACACAAAGTAAAAGAAATGTGCGGGGTATTACAATGATGGTATCTTTTCCGATCCGATAAAAATTGCGACCTGTAGCGTGATTACAAGGTTTAGATGGACAGACGGATGGACACACATAGTCAGATCGACTCAGCTCGTCGAGACATTCATTTTGGTATATATAAGTATTATTTCGATGCGTTACAAACTTTATGGCCAAAACCAACTTATAATACCCTCCCCACATAGTGGTGTAGGGTATAATGAAATGAGTACAAAAATAGCCATATTAGTCGCCTATCTTCATTGATGAGTATTTGTTGTGTCCTAAGAACTTTTACACTACCTACTAAAATTATTTAAACATTGCTTTGTTACATATTTAACTCACAACCAAGCAACTGAATGAGCATATATACAGCTTCCAGATACAGCAATAAGACATGTGCATATACATATAAATGTTTATTTATAGCTGCATATGTACACGTAGTTTTAAGGTTTCTTCTTGACAATACCGACAGTCATTCTAGTTGGCATTTTATGCATTCATGTGTTCATACATACATACATATATCTCGGAGTGTAATGTCATATCATGTCATAGACACGATTATTCACAAACGTTTTATGATAGATGATAACATTGTGGTAAAGTTTTGTGATACTACTTACGTACGCGAAAACTGCTGGCCAAAGGGTAACAAGGTCACACAATATGACTAGACATTCAGCAACAAAGCATTTTTGTGTGACATTTGCAAAATAATATGTCCAAAAAACAATGAAATGTGTTTTTTATTAAAGTGTATACACTCCATTTTTTCCATTGGATCTAGCCACTCCAACGATCCTTATTTACATAGGAATTTGTATGGGAGTATCAGTGAATTTTCTTGAAATCAATTAATATGAAAATTTTACCAGTCCCTCATATGAGCCCCAGAACATACCTTATTGAAATTTCTAAAAATTTCAATTTCATTGATTTAAGGAAAGCTTACTTGGGTGACATGTGTTTACCTTAACCTACCGTCATAATATTTCGTATTTATTATTTTGGGATCAGGAAGAAACATACTGAAATTCAACATTTTTTCTTTTTGGAATACACTAATGTACTCGTATATACATAAATATCTGATTTTTTTTGTATTTTTTGCAAATATCCAATATACCCCCACATAGACGTGTAGAGCATGGAAAAATATTAGGAATTGCGCTATCACATTTCCCCTGCCATTAAAAAAGTTCCTCCACCGATTGCATTCAAGTTCTCCATTGCAGTTATTTATTTTATATTTCCCAATTTGATAGTAAATCGTTATTAAATAACCTATTTTGTAATAAAATTTAATATAATCGTCAATATCGGATCAATCTACACTAGTCTCATACAGAATTTTGGTCAAATCGCTGTAATTAATCTTTTATTTTAACTTAAATAAATCACATGTATACAAATAAATTGCTCTGTTCCAGAAACTGCAAGAAGCTACTATTTTTTGCTAGATAACATTTTTTTCCTTTAAACAAGTAAGAAAGTATCAGTCGGCTTTGCCGACAGAGATATACCCTCAGCCTATGGAAAGTAAAACTTTCATCTACGGACAGAATGTATTTAAGGTCTTTTCAGAATTTTGTGGCCTTTTTTGGACATTTTAACTTGCCGACAAAAATGTAGATTAGGAGATCCAAAGTTATGAATAAATTGATTGTCCTTTCAAGAGATATCGGGCATACGAATTTAGTGACATTGCACAGTGGATCCATCCATTGGCCAAAAATAGAAAAAACAAGTAAGCAAAGGCTATAGTCGGACGGGCCGACCATGTGATACCCTACACCACAACCTCTAGGAATTGGCTATGTGGACGCTGAAAGTCCAGGTTCGATTCCCAGGCCTGGCCACATCAAATTTTAAACGGTGGCAAAATACACCTTATTAATGTTGGCGATATTTCCTGAGTATTTCAGCCATGAAAACGTCTCTACAAGTGGCAACTTAGGACACGCCATTCGGAATCGGCTATAAAAACTAGGTCACATATCAATAATTTAATATGAATCCATTGACATAAGAGAAGCCTCCCTTGTCCCTACCTTTTACTGCACTTTTCCCAATTTTTGTGTGGGAGGTGCCCGACTGGATGAAATAATTCGGTGTGCAAAGTTTGGAAATCCCCTTGAAAGTTATCTTGCGGTTTTGCCATTTTTTTAGGTTTCTTGTTTGTATTTCAGGGGTTTTTGGAGCTTTTTGGCCATAATCTCAGGAAGTATTGACTTGCTATTGCAATTGTACCATCGTAAAGGGGACCGCAAGGACAATCTGCTTAAACAATTCAAGACGATTCTACAGGACTCTTAAATTTCACTTTTCCGAATTTTGTGTGGGAAGTACCCGAAGGTGCGGACCGATATACTCTTACCCGATCTATCAATCGATTGCTCACTTGGCCAGTCATCGTTCACACAATTTTTCGAAGAATTTTTGAACTTTTGTGGGGAGGTGTGGACCTATATAGCTTATATTTGAACTTAAACTAAGTTTGTGCAAAATATTACGAAGTATAAAATTTGGTTCGAATCGGTAGATCCGTTCGAGAGTTATCGAGCGCACCTAGATGACAGTAAGAGTGACAGATGAACGGACAGGGCTAAATCGACTCCAAGTTGTCTGAAACGAATTTCGCCCAAACATACTTAGGGTCTAAAACCATTATTTCGATAAGACACATCTTTGGTCGTAAAACATCCAGTTGGACAACTGAACTGAAAATTCCTCTGTCATGATAGAGTTAATTTGTAGCATGGGAGGAAATTTTGGATCTCTACAAAAAACCCATTATATATTAGGCAGTAGGCCCGTTACCTAGCAGATACATTATTGCAATTTGCATCAGGGGAAAGGTCAGTAGTAATTTTTCCATATGTAGGCTATTTTGCCGGTATATGCCCTCCAGGAATTAAAATATAGACCAAAAATAAAATTTGTATATTTTTCATACGAAAGTAATGGTCTATGTCACCCGCTAAATAATATCAGATCATCATGCAAAATTATAGGCATTTTCTTTTACCTAAACTCTTACCTCGTGCAAAATGTCGTGACTATTGAGCTATAATTGCGTCCTCTAGCTTGTTTATCATTACACTACAAACAAAAAACTGGATATATTAGGCTGTAACTCTGTTATCTGATAATGTACATCAACATAATTGACATCAATAGAAAGATCAAGAGATCGGCTTACAAATATAACTCACGAGGGAGGATTGCGTCTTTCAGGAACAAAGATATAAGCTGTATATTAAAAATTTTCAAAATTTTCACCCAAAAGTTGTGGTCCATTTAACCCTCTAAATATTATCTGATCGTCATCTCAAATTGCAGGCATCTTCTTTGTCATATACTCTTACCTTATTTAAAATTTCGCGTTGATCGGACTATTATTGCGACCTACAGAGCCGCTACAAAATTGGATAAAAATTTTGTTTTTGGTCCATTTCACCCGCTAAATATTTCACGATCATCACCAATTAAAATAGCGATCTATTCTGATGTGAAACCGACCTTCATACCAAATTTCGTTACGATCGGTCCATAATTGCGGCCTGGAGTTTGATTACAATTTATAATGGACAGACGGACACACGGACGGACGGACGGACGGACACACATCTCAAAATCGTTTTATCTCGTCGAGATATGAAGATTGGTATACCACATTGGGGGTCTCCGACGAATATTTCGCGATGTTACATGAATTTTTCCCAAAACAAACTTATAATACCCTTTCCACATAGTGGTGTAGGGTATAATGAATGTTAAAATTTTGGTATAACATCTGGCAACTCTGACAGCCATGATATGGACCTCTTTAAAAATATATAAGTTTTTGTTTCATTCGAACGCGATCTTCTTAAGAATAGCTTCAAAAGTCAGAACATTTGACTAATATGTTTTTTGTTGTGAGTACAACCTATATTTTAAGTGCAAGTAAATATATTCAAAATATCGCGAAACTAATACGTATAGTAAAATATTATAGTCGATTTTGACGGAGGAGATAATAGGTTAATTTTCATTAAAAAAATAGTATTTTAGCGTGTTGTGGAATTCTAGTTAGCTGCATATTTTCTTAGTGTATTTTGTAGTGCCAATTCGATGAAATACTTAAATTTAACCTAAGGTTTTAGTCAGGATGCCCACCAGTGCCCATCTCGGGAATAATTTTCCAAAGTAGGTCATGGGTTTAAGATTATTCAGTATTAAATTCAGCTGCCATCTAGTGCCAGACTATAAATGGTGAGTCGCTGACTAAAGCTGCCCTAGAATAGGGTTTCTATGGATATATTAGCGTATAACTACGTACATTAACATAATTGGCATCAGTGGCAAGCTGAATTATTCTTACGTTGGCGGTATGTGCCTTCCAGGAAGAACGCTAAAAGATCTATATTTAAAATTTTACCAATTTTCAGACAAAAGTATTGATTTTTTAATCTGCTAAATTGGATGGATTTTATGTTGTTTTAGGGATAGTTTTGTTTCCCCAAGCCTATTTTTGCCTCATAAGATAATCGAGGCCTTTGTTCATGTCATTTTGTATTAACAGCATAAAACAATTCTTACCGTATACCCCCTCCAGAGGGGTAAGGGGGGAGAATGTCACGCTCGTGGTTTCTTAAAACACTCTTCGCAGCAGCACAAAGCTGTAATCGGCGCATTGGCTTGATTTTTACACTCTAAATATTTTTGGTCACTTTCTCCATACAAGTGGATCCACTGTGCATAGGGGTTTTTACATCTTTCGGTTTGTTTTCTCAAAAAGTATGTACTTGCCCCTGAAAAAAAACTTTTCCGTCTTAATTAAGTTAGCGAATGAAAGTTGCTTAAACAAAAATCAAAGTGATTCGAGAGCAGGTCTTAAAGTGAACTTATTCGAAATTTTGTGTGGGTGGTAGCCGAAGTAGTGAACAAATATAGTCCATATTCGAATCTGACTTATATCTGGTTGATATATTAGGATGTGTAAGGTATGAACCATGGCACAGTAATACAGGTACAGCGGCAAAACAGCTGGTTATAACACTAGTTGTAAAAAATTCATTATTGTGAATAAAAACACATACAAAATATAAGCAAGCAATTCACAATAATACATTATTGTGACCAAATTTGACTTTTGGTATGATTTGATGTAACACCTTCTTATTCCACCATGGTATGAAGAAAATCGGTCATTCCCTTCAAGAGTTATCGTGCGAACAATTTCTCCGAACATTTTTGAAATTTAGTGGGGGAGGTAGGTACCTGGAGGAGTGGACCGATATGGCTTATCTTCGAACTTAAACTAAGTTTGGACAAAATATTACGAAAGCCAAATTTTGGACCGAATCGGCAGATCCGTTCGAGACTTATCTTGCGCTCCAACCACTACATACGGTGTCATAGAGGCTCTTTGCAATTTTCAAGAAGTATGGACTTCCCTTGATGACAAGTTGTTACAACAAAAACCGACGTGAATCGCGAGCGAGACCTAAGCTGAAGTTTTCCGAAATTTTGTGTGGGAGGTAAACGAAGGAGTGGACCGAGTGAGTCCATATTGGAACCTTATCTAAGTCTGATAGAAATTTCACGATGTGCAAAGTATGGACCAAATCCAGACGGACGAACGGACATGGCTAAATCAACTCCAAATTGTCAGAAACGGATTTCGTCCAAACATACAAGGTGGCGCAAAAGTAATCCTCCTATCAGAAAATTCTCCAAATTTTGCGATTGGATCCTAATGTCAGTTCTGTTTTGACATTTGTGTAGTAAAAACATGCGAAATACACGTTAATAAACAATGTTACGCTACACTGCTCCAGAACACGGAATATTGGTGACTATTTATTTGACCAATTATCGCTCGGTTTTTAATCAAAAATAATTATGAGTGATGAGGCGCATTTCCATCTTAGCGGGTACGTAAATAAGCAAAATTTACGCTTCTGGGGCACTGAAAATCCGCGTGTAACCCATGAAGAGCCATTACACCCGCTCAAAGTCACTGTATGGTGTGCTGTTTTCGCTAGAGGAGTCATCGGACCTTTTTTTCTTCGAAGACGTCGCGGGACAAACGCTTACTGTGAATGGTGAGCGCTACAGAGCAATAATCAACGAGTTCTTTTTGCCGCATCTTGATGAATTGGAATTGGAAAACATGTGGTTCCAACAGGACGGTGCAACGGCACACACTGCACGTGCCACAACCGATATGCTGAAGGATGCATTTCCCGGGCGGCTAATCTCCCGTTTTGGCCAGCAAGATCGCCTGATTTGACCGCTCCAGACTTTTTTTGTGAGGCTTTTTGAAGTCGCGGGTTTATGTCAACAAGCCTCAAACTCTTTCAACACCTAAAGACAATATCCGTCAAGAATGTGAGGACTTATCGCCGGAAGTTTTGGCCAAAGTGATGGAAAATGCCATCAAAAGGCTCAAATGTCAATAATCTGTGGCGGCGGCCATTTATCTGACATCATATTTTCGACTTGATATAAAAACAAGTAAGAAAAGCGTTACGTGCGGTCGGGCCGAACTTTTTGTACCCTCCACCACAAATTTCAGCCATTTCGGTGGATTAATGTGGCCACAACCTTCAAAATACCAAAATTCGGAAGGTACCGTTCTATGGGGGCTATACGATGGCGTGGACCTATACCTACCTACCAAATTTCAGCCAGGTGTGATAATGAGGCAAAATATCGAAAATCGGCAGATATTTTATTATGGGGGCTATATCAACACGTGGACCTATATAAACATTTTAGGGTACAAATGTTTCTTATACCCTAGACAGACGGCAGCGTTAATTTGCATTAACTGCCTTAATTCAAATTAATTCGTGCATTATCCACATTCTTAATGCACAAAATCAAAGGAAATTTAAACTGAATTTACCAATTTCAATATGGCAATGCTGTTTAAAATCAATTGTCTTTTGTCAAATTTCCATGTTTAAGAAAATAAAAATGGAAAGCAAATCTGCAATTTTCGCGTTTCTTCAAAATAAGTAGTGGTCTTTCGCGAATAGAATAGCAGCTAATCGTTTTTCAAGCCTTCTAACAAATCTCTTTTTCAAATTTTTATTTTCACAAAAAATTTCATTACCCAACATACTAATTCTATCGAAAATTATATCTTCCTCAAATGTTTTTTAAAGTTTTGCAATATTTTTATAATATTAAAAAGACTCAAAAATATCGCGAATAAATTAAATTTATTTTTGCTTAATCGTGGTGAAAAGATCAAAGGTAGAAAGTGTATTTGTTTCGCATATTTTGGCGAACTTTTGTAAAGCTTTATGAAATGGTCTGCTGGGTACAAGCAAACATCACAAACAGCTGTTTCATAAATGCAGATACTATCGTCTGTCAGGGTGAAAAATTAATTCAAATTAGGACATTTTTAATGCAAATTAACTCTGCCGTCTGTCTAGGGTATTAGCCTCTGGAAACACAAAATAAAAAGTTACAAATGGGTCTAATACATTCAAAATATATTAAAATGACGCGTACTTTATATGGGGCCTTATATGGGGGCTATACCAAAACGTGGACCTATATATCCCAACTTTGGTAGGAATATTTTCTGGCCTCTTGAGACACAAAGTACCAAATTACAACCAATTCGGTGGTAAAATGGGCCAAATATCTTAAAAATTCACGCATCATTTAGTATGGGGGCTATACGAAAGCGTGTACCTACATAGCCCGCTTTCAATACCAAAAGTCCTACGTACATTTAACATATTTCCCCAAAATTTCATCAATCTACGTCAATCCGTTCGGACGCTAGAGTGATTTCCACAGACGGACGGACATGGCTATATCGATGTAGAATTGCACGCTGATCAAGAATATATATACTTTGTGGGGTCTACAATGATTATTTCGAGTAGTTACAAACGTAGTGACAAACTTAATATACCCCCATCCTATGGTGGAGGGTATACAAATTAAAAGACCAAATAAAAATATTCCAAAAGAAGAATCAAAGGTTTTATATATTTTTTTTTAATTACAGCCAAAAAACATCGGCAGTTTACTTTTGCGCCACCTTGTACTTGGAGTCTGGAGCCATTATTTCGGTGAGGCACATTTTGCCCGTATGAAAATGTATATACCCTCGTTAGCATAAATGCTGAGGGTATAAAAATAGTAAAAATTAGTAGATTCTTCCAGTACTGGAACAAACCAAATGTTTGTTCAAAAAAATTTAACTCAAATTTTTAGATAGAAAAAATTGTCCAAATTCGTTTAGAAATCGTTGACGGTGCGGTAATTCTTTCGCCGAATCGACCAAATAACTCCGTTTTTGATACCAGCATTGTCCTATATACATACCACTGTACAAAATATGTTATTTTCACAAAAAAAATAAAACGTTGCACTTATTAACATTTGTTTTGTTGTTTCATACAGGAATCTATCTTAAACATCTTAAATACTTCTTAATTTTGCGGTTTTGAAAATGGTTTAGCTATTATAGTATGAACTAGCAAAGTGCACGCTACTTCGTATGCGTTAAATATACAAAACAAATAAACAATATATAATATAGAATGGTGGAAACATTTTGTGTACTAATACGTACAACTTTAGTCCGATTTTCGTCACGCCTACACATCAAGAGCAGTCCACATTTTTTGAGATATTTTAATAGAGGTTCTCAGCGCAAATACGGCCTAACCCAACAACCGCCATCCTCATTTCCAGCTCTATCTGTTCCCCCAAAATCAATTATAGAACTATTTAGTACTTTACATGTAAATGCATAAATACGAACCTCCTCCTAAATTCCCTTCACACAATAACAAATTGTACCAAATCCTGTGTAAATCGGACGTTATAAGCAAATGATAACAGTAATATTAATTCCAAATCTCACGAATCCAGATCTATCCGTTCAACCAATACAAAATTGTACCACACATGGAACCATTTCGTACCCCTAAGTGTACCTAATTCCACATTTTAGGATTCGAGCGCTATAGTTTCACCCAAATCCTAATTGTACAAAATGTAGTTCTTTTCGTACTCATAAGTACGAATTTCAAAAACTACTTCCATATCTCAATCCTACACTCCAACAGTAATCTTAATTCCAAATTTCTTGATTCCAACTCTATCCGTTCGCTCAAATCCGAATTGTACCAAATTTAGTACTATTTAGTACTTTTCCTACCCACAACTAAAAATTTTCAAAATTTTATCAATCCTACAATTCAACAGGTATTTTAATTCCAAACTTGAGTATGGCAGCTACATCAGATCACCGAAATCCAAATTGCACCAAATTTAGTACCATTTAGTACTTTTCGCACCCATAAGTACAAATTTTCAAAACTACCTCAGTGCTATGTTCAAACAATAAGCTTAATTCCGAATTTCAGGATTCTAGATATATCCGATAACTCAAATCCAAATTTGGTACCATTTAGTACTATTCGTATCCATAGTACGAATTTCTAAACCTACATCTATCAACACTCCAACATCAACATCACATAAATTAAAATAAAATATCTGTTCACCCAAATGCAAACTGTATCAAATTTGGTACCATTTAGTACTTTTGTACCCATGAGTACGAATTTCTACAACTACCTCAATCCTACACGCCAACAGTAATCTTAATTCCAAATTTCAGGATTACAGCTGCATACGATCACCGTAATCCAAATTGTACCAAATTTGATACCATTTAGTACTTTTCGTATCCAAAGTACGAATTTCCAAACCTTCCTCTTTCAACACTCCAACAATAATTCCGAATTTCAGGATTCCAAATGTGTCCGATCACATAAATTAAAATTTGGTACCATTTAGTACTTTTCGTACCCATAACTAAAAATTTCAAAAACGTCATAAATCCTACTTACCAACAGTAATCCTTACTCCGAATCTCGGGATTCCAGCTATATCCGTTCACCCAAATCCAAATTGTACCCGATTTGGTACCATTTAGTACTTTTCGTACACATAAGTACCAATTTTCAAAACTACCTCAGTGCTATGTTCAAACAATAAGCTTAATTCCGAATTTCAGAATTCCAGATACATCCGATAACTCAAATCCAAATTTGGTACCATTTAGTACTATTCGTATCCAAAGTACGAATTTCCAAACCTACCTCTATCAACACTCCAACAGCAATTTTAATTCCGAATTTCACGATTCCAAATGTATCCCAACATTGAAATCTAAATTGTACCAAATTTAGTACTTTTCCTACCCATAACTAAAAATTTCCAAAACTTTATCAATCCTACACTCCAATAGTACTCCTTATTCCAAATCTCGGAATTTCAGCTATATCCGTTCACCCAAACCCAAATTGTACCAAATTTGGTACTATTTAGTACTATTCGTACCCAAGAGTACGAATATCCACAACTACCTCAAGCCTACACGCCAACAGTAATCTTAATTCCAAATTTCAGAATTACAGCTGCATCAGATCACCATAATTCAAATTGTACCAAGTTTGGTACCATTTAGTGCTTTTTGTTCCCATAGGTCCGAATTTCCAAACCTACCTCTATCCAACACTCCAAAAGTAATCTTAATTTCGAATTTCAGGATTCCAAATATATCTGATCACCCAAATCCAAATTGTACCAAATTTGGTACCATTTAGTACTTTTCGTTGCCATAAGTACGAATTTCCAAAAGTATACCAATCCCACACTCCAATAGTAATCTTAATTCCAAATTTCACTATTCCAGCTCTATCCGATCACTTAAATTCATATATTACCAAATTTGGTACCATTTAGTACTTTTCGTACCCAAAAGTACGAATTTCCAAAATACCTCTATCCTACACTCCGACAGTAATCCTAATTCTAAATTTCAGGATTCCAGGTCCATCCGTTCCCCCAAATCCAAATTGTACCTTATTTGGTACTATTTAGTACCTTCCGTACCCATATGTACGAATTTCGAAAACTACCTCCACATCTCAAACCTACACTCCAACAGTAATAGTAATTCCAAATTTCAGAATTCCAACTTTATCGGTTCGCCCAAATTCACATTTTACCAAATTTAGTACTATTTAGTACTATTCGTACAAATGAGTACACATTTTCAAAACCACCTCCTAATATCAACTTATCTTCTAAACCTTGATTTTCATTCCAAATTTCAAGATTTTAGCTCTGTTCGTTCACGTTATACCAAATGGTACTAAATTTAGTAACTTTTATTACTTTTCGTACACTTATAGTTCGAATTTCCAAAAACCCTTTGGTACACCTTTCTAACTCTCCATCAGTGACCCTCATTCCAAATTTCAGAATTCTAGCTCTTCGCGTTTGCCTAATACTAAGGGTACCATATTTAATACCTTTTAGTACTTTTCGTACTGTTCTAGTTCGAATTTCCAAAAACCGAGCCTTATCTGACCTATTCGGACCATGAGTGACCCTCACCCAAAATTTCAAGATTCTAGCTCCAGCCGTTTAGTCTGGGCGTTGATTATCAGTCAGTCAGTCAGTCAGTGAGTCAGTGAGTCAGTGAATCAGTGAGTCAGTGAATCAGTGAGTCAGTGAGTCAGTGAGTCATCATTACTGAACTCTTTTATAAGTATAGATGAATGAACGGGTTTTGTTCCCGGATATGTTGGACTATTGCATATTTCAAATTAAAATCCTATTTCGTAATTAAATAATCCTCTTCTAAAGAAAATATCACTTTAACATTTTGTAAATTATTTGGCTTGGATGCCCACTCATATAATTCCCTAGCTGTAGTTATTTGATCATCAGTTTAGATAGTTTATTCTCCGGCTAGTACAATAATTGCTAATCCATTTTCAAAACAAAAAATATCTCCGTTTTTACGATATTTAAGATAAATTCCAAAATAAAACAACACAAAAAATGTTAAAAAAAATATTTTTTTTTAATTTTTTGGTAAAATAACAAATGTTTCACGTCGGTATAAAGGAAAAATTGTATTGAAATATTTCAAAAAATTAAGAAGAAATAGTAGTTATTCGAATCTCACTACCAGACTTAAAATTTTTGTAATTAATTGTAGTTTAATACAAAAAAATTGTAAGGATGTCGAAGAAGACAATCTTTGATAAAAATAGATTTTAAATATTAAATCATGAAAATTGCATCCAAGCCCACTGTGCAATTTTTTTTTTTAAATTTTTTATTAGATAGCTGATAAAAAAAATAAAAAATTCAAAAAAAAGATTTGTTTTCTATTAAAGAAGTTATGAGTATTTCTTTGCATATAGTGTTTACAGAATTCGACTTTTTCAAGACACGATATCTCAGAAAAAGCAAAAGGGAAGACAAGCCTCTGACAAATGATAGTCGTTTTCGAAATTTATGAAGAAAATATTAGATATTGGTATTCTCGGTACAAACAAATTCAAGTTTCTATCTGTTTTTTTTTTTTGTGTTGAGTGTTATTTGTGTACTTTTAGTTTTACCTTTAGTAATTGTACCATTATGATTTTTAAAGAGATGCAAAAGTAAATTTTTAGATACAAGTAACCCTAATTTACATAATTTAGAATCTAAATGACAAACATAACCATATTTTGCGATTCGGAAGACATTACAAATTTATTAAACAGAATCCAATTATAATCATTTGAATCTTCAAACTTAAGGCATCTCTAAAACGTTAAACAACGAAGGTGTTTGTTTAAAGCGCCTAACGGCATGTGATTTAAATATGAAAAATAACCTTAAAAAAATGTACCACAAAAAAGTACTGCACACCCAACAAAGCCTCGACCTTCACGCTCCATTTTTTTGCATTTACCAGAATAAAAAGTAACAAAAGATTTGTTAGCTGCAGGCAATTTAACTTGGCATAAAAACCAACAACAATGAATTCGTCAGAAAGGAAATATCATCATCGTCAGCAACAGCAAGAGTAATCGTAGCAGCGAAGTCAATTCAACATAATATAGGCCAACCAAACAGAGCAGGATGACAACTGAATCTTGAACATTTATTACCTTGACATTATGACACATTTTTATTATTCAATGCTTCTGTAAATATTTTATAAACAGATTTACGGCTTGATTTGCCAAGCACGAATTATTTATGCAAAACATTTTCCTTGAATGTTTGCTTAGCGTTTTGCAAATAAAAACTGGAAATGTGTAAAAATTTGTCATAATTGTCAGTGTGGAAAGATGTTAGAGTGTAGATTCGTATTTTAGCATACTGCAATGTTCTAGAATTATGTTTAGATGACTTGAATTGTTATCAAGAAATTCGGGTTCCGATGCAGAATCTTTTTGCTAACAATTTATACATTTTTACTTCCTAAGAAATGTGATATTTTTGAATCAAGTAAAAAGGCAGTTTCCTACAACTGGGCCCAACAACATCAGAAAATACGTAGTCACTTGCTGTTTGTTAATACAAATTATGTGGGCTATTGGAACTGCGCACTATAGGTAATTTGCCCTACACCATAATAAGGAGGCTATAATTAAATTTGTGATTCTGTTTGTAACACATCGAAATAATCATCGGATACCCTATAAAGTATCTTGTTCTTATATCAGGGCAAAATTCTATGTTGATATAACCATGTCCGTCTGTTGAAATCAAGATACAGCTCGTAATTTTTAAGATAGAACTTTGTAATTTGGTATAGAAGTTTCTATTCCTCCTAGGATCATTGGTTATGAAAATGGGCTATTTCGGTCCACGTTTTGATATAGCCCCTTATAACGGCACCACCCGATTTTCGGTATTTTTAATGTTTTAGCTTCATTATCACACCAAAATGACAGAAATTTGATATCACTGTGCAGCAGCATTTTTGGGGGGTGGAAAATTTCTTTTGGAGATGAAAGCCCTTGATGAGTATACTAAGAACCCAAAAGGAAATTTTCGCCATAGGTCAAGTTTCTGAGATATCGCGCGATGAAGTTTTTGATTTTTACCCTATAATACTTTGGAAAATAGCTCCATATATCCGTTTGGCGTTGTTGTAGCTTCATTTTGAGGTGACATGTCTTCAGTCAAATCGATTGGCGAATCTTTTTGTAGAACATTTCATTCTTCTAACTCAATGCCTTTCATGTCCTTTTCGTCCTTTATTTCTTGAACCGTAGTGAAAGTACCACAAGATGAGATTTTTCAGCATCCAAATATTCTACAAAAATGTTGCTCAGAAGATTTTAGGTACAGTTCTCTTTGACAACTAATCGATTTTGTCCCGTTTTCATTGTCCTTTTTGACATTTAATCGGGTTTGGTTCAGAAATAAACTAAGTTTTGTTTTTCTGTATATTCGTCATTAGGTATTTATTGGTATGTACACATAACAATTGGTTATTGCTTAGGTAGACATCTGGGGTGCTTCTGAAATATTTACCACAAATAGCTATTGTAATGATGAACACGTTAATAAAAAATTTTCTTGGAGGATAGATCCGGTTATCTCAATTTTTGAACCGGATATTCCGACATTAAAACCGATTTTTGAACCGGTTTTAAGTAACCGATTAAACTTATATGTATACCGTTAAAAAGCTTATAGAGTTGTCAATCAAATTAAATTATTTCGCTTCTGAAAACGTTGTTAGTTGCAGTTCTAGAACAAAAAAACCGTTTTCATGAACCGTTTTTAAGGAAAAATATCAATACGCGCAAATATGGAGATCAAAGGCTGGGGGGCGAAAAATTCTTTTTGGCGATGAAAGTCGATGAAGGTAATATTACGAACCCGGAAGGACAGTTATGCCGTAGGTCAAACTTCTGAGTTATAGCGAAATTAATTTATTGACAAACTATACATACCTACATGACAAAAAACCTAACGAAATTTGATCGCGTCATAACTCAGAAGTTTGACCTACGGCGTAACTGTCCTTCCGGGTTCGTAATATTACCATCATCGACTTTCATCGCCAAAAAGAATTTTTCGCCCCCCAGCCTTTGATCTCCATATTTGCGCGTATTGATATTTTTCTTTAAAAACGGTTCAAGAAAACGGTTTTTTTGTTCTATAACTGCAACTAACAACGTTTTCAGAAGCGAAATAATTTAATTTGATTGACAACTCTATAAGCTTTTTAACGGTATACATATAAGTTTAAGCGGTTACTTAAAACCGGTTCAAAAATCGGTTTTAATGTCGGAATATCCGGTTCAAAAATTGAGATAACCGGATCTATCCTCCAAGAAAATTTTTTATTAACGTGTTCATCATTACAATAGCTATTTGTGGTAAATATTTCAGAAGCACCCCAGATGTCTACCTAAGCAATAACCAATTGTTATGTCTACATACCAATAAATACCCAATGACGAATATACAGAAAAACAAAACTTAGTTTATTTCTGAACCAAACCCGATTAAATGTCAAAAAGGACAATGAAAACGGGACAAAATCGATTAGTTGTCAAAGAGAACTGTACCTAAAATCTTCTGAGCAACATTTTTGTAGAATATTTGGATGCTGAAAAATCTCATCTTGTGGTACTTTCACTACGGTTCAAGAAATAAAGGACGAAAAGGACATGAAAGGCATTGAGTTAGAAGAATGAAATGTTCTACAAAAAGATTCGCCAATCGATTTGACTGTAGACATATCACCTCAAAATGAAGCTACAACAAAGCCAAACGGAGATATGGAGCTATTTTCCAAAGTATTATAGGGAAAAAATCAAAAACTTCATCGCGCGATATCTCAGAAACTTGACCTATGGCGAAAATTTCCTTTTGGGTTCTTAGTATACTCATCAAGGGCTTTCACATTCAAAAGAAATTTTCCACCCCCAGACTTTGAGTTTCATTTTGTGTCACAGTGTATTTAGTCTACGTTGGGGGTATACAACTTTCCCCCAGAGTTTTGTCGGTATAGGCCAACGCCGTCTTATAGCCCCTATAGAACCGTACCACCCGATTTTCGGTATTTTGAAAGTTGTAGCCTTAATATTCCTCCGAAATGGCTAAATTTTGGTATCTAGTCTTCGTTGAGGGTATAAAACTATCCCATAGAATTTTGTCGGTATAGGTCCACGCCTTCATACAGCCCCCATAAAACGGTTCCTCCCGATTTTCGGTATTTTGAAGGTTGTGGCCCCAATATTCCTCCGATATTGCTAAAGTTTGGTACTTAGTCTTCGCTAAGCGTATAAAACATTCCCCTGGAATTTTTTCGGTATTGACTTTATGATTCATCAACGCCCAGACGAAACGGCTGAAGCTAGAATCTTGAAATATTGGGTGAGGGTCAGTCTTGGTCCGAAGGTGCCAGACAAGGCTGGATTTTTGGAAATTCGTACGGGAACGGTACGAAAAGCTAAAACTAAAAGGTACTGAATATGGTACCGTTTGGAATGAGGGTTACTGGTGGATGATAGATGAACCAAAGGGTTTTTAGAAATTCGAACTGAAAGTGTTCGGAAAGTACTAAAATGTACTAAATTTGGTTCCATTTTTTAATATGTGTAAAAATTTGTAATTCGGAATGAGAATTAAGGTTGAAATGTAGGTTTGATACAGGGACGTACGCAGGATTTAATTTGGGGGGGGGGGGGGGGCCACCATGACCAAAAATCATGAAATTTTAAAATGTTGGGTAGAGTTACATAGCGCTATTTTAAGGGCTTTTAGTCGATTTTTTAACAATTATTGAGACAAGGTGTATAAAATCAATGAAGAGAGTTTAAAAAATGTAAAATACAATTTGAAATTTGGTACAGAGTAATATATATTATGTATTAGTTCTTCGATATTTTTTATAGAAAATTACCATATCACACCTCCTTCGGTATGGTGATCGGTATTTGTAAGTTGTACACCACATATGCTCACATTTTGGTGTATCTCAGAATTTGTAATATCCGCAATTGTTTTCGCTAGATTTTCAGTATTCGAAGATCTTAATTTAATTTCTAAGAATATTGGCTATAATAAGGATTTTTGGATTTTTTGGGTGGAGAACCTCTATGCTGAAAGTGGTTAAAATAGATCTATGTTTTAATGCATATCGAGATATCGTCCGTTTTTAGACCCATTTTTCAAAAAGTATTTAGTGGACAAATCTTTGACGCCCATACATTACATATTAACATCTTATAAACCTTTTAATTGTAATTTGGTATACTTTAATATGTCAAGGTATTTTAATATCTTTCAAGTTATTTCTATAAATTGAATACATCCGATATCGAATAATTCCAATCGAAAATTGTCAACTGGTATTGTGCGAATAACCTTACATAACACACTGTCCAACATTTTTAAAGGATTTTTGAGGATTTTTTTAAAGTACAGACCCAAACGACAAGAAACCCTAGTTGGGTTTTGTTGTGTCAGATCCAGCTCGGATTTTATGGCCCCATCTAAACATGGTTAATTTGTAGATAAGGACAAGAAAACAATATTTGATGAAATAATGAACTCGAAAAACTACATTTATTGTCTCAAATTTCAAAATATATGCAAAAATTCCACAATTTTTATACATTTCGCGCCGTATCTCCAAAACCGTTATTTTTTTTTTGAATATTCCCTGGAATGTAATACACAACTCTTCAGAACATGTCATTGTTGTAAAATGACTCTATGCCGTTGTTTTCAGTACATTTTTCAACGGCTATTTAATAAGAATGTCAATAATGTACGGAAATCCGAAATGCGAGAATAAACTGTTGGTGTGAACCAATAGTTTAGCCGATACTGACCAGAATTTCTGCAGTTATGTAAAATTTTCTATATTTTATAGAATTTGGTGCCCTAGATGGAGTTTTTCTTATGTGGTTTTTTCGAAAGATAAGTTCTACTAGTTTAGGGCTACAATAATATTGCTAAAGCCAGCAAGGCCAAATTCCTATTCGTTTCTGAGATAAAGGCCTGATAAATGCAAAAAAGTGTAGATTTAGCCCGGTTTAGATGAGGCCATAAAATCCGAACTGGATCTGACAGGACAAAACCCTACTAGGGTTGTTGTAGTCTAAATATGTACTTTCAAAAAATGCATACTAGAAGTTGTTTGCATTTTCAGTGTTGCATAGTGATATTTAGCCAAGAAAAAAATTTTTAAATGCAAAAATTTTACTTCTTTACCACTTCGGGAGAATCTGGAGAATCCAACTAAAAAATATATTTAAAAAAGAAGGCTGCTTTAGCCGGAATCGGACAATACAGTCTATGAACTCCCAATCCTACTCGTAGTAAGTACTCTTTGAGAGTACGAAACACATGATTGGGCTTTGCCAAAACATGGTCGAATAAATATTTGAGAAAACAAGCAAGTCGTCTTTGTCGCCTATGTGGATTAATACCTGTACTATCGACAGATCCAAAATCGGATTCACAGGCAATATATTTATCCCCAAAATTTGTATTCTTGGAGTTTACAACATTTTGTGGTCTTTTTAGGACGTATGAACTTACCGGCAAAAATATCAAAACTTTAAGGGTACCTATCTTAGCGATTGTGGACGTTTCGAATTATTGCTTATAGCGCAAAAGGAGAGTGTTTCTGAATGTGCCGAATTAATCCATTAAGCAAGTGTATCTCATTATGAGAGCCATTCCTTTCAATAGTTATCGCGCCCACCAGCCATTTTACCGTCAGTCACCGTACATTATGTCAGAAAAAATGGCCAAATAGGATATATACGATTTTAGGAAACAATTCAAACTTTTGTGGGGTAGGGACTCGAAGTGGTGGACCAATGTGATTTTAACTAAGTTTGGAAAATATTACGTCATCTAAAATTTGGACCAAGTCTCCAGCCGTAGAGGCGGACTGGCCTAAATGCTTGTCTGACCCGGCTTTCATCCAAATAGATAGAAGTAGAAAAGATAAGAATTTTTACGGAAGTTGGTTGTAATAATATATTAATCTGGTTTTTGAAAGTCTGCTGAGAAACCGAAAACGTTTTAATATTAGGAGTCAACAAGATCCACAATCGAACAATTCGGTTAAAAAAGGATTTTTATTAAATATTTATTTGTATCTGAGAGCTTCTAGAAGACGATAAAAATATATATGTAATCAAATTAACAAAGGAATAGAGGTATCAGATTTCAACAAACCGATCAAATGAAAACCCTACAAGCGGAAGGAAAAAAGTGTGAACAATTATTTCTGCAAACATCTACCATACGCAAATTTTAATATTTGACGGAAGCTGGACATAAAGTTGTTTATATTTTTTCCGTGGTACCCAGTATTACCTCAATACCATAAAATGTAAACAACAAATTTTTCGAAATAAATATATAATTGGTTTTCGATATATAGTCCACGAAAACCCCATTTCATGCACTTCCCACAAAATTGAACTTGTCATATTTTTTGATACAGGGGCTGGATTCTTGTTCTATGAAAATTTGAAATGAAAAATATTTCCTTTATATATTTTTTTTCATTTGAAGTTTTCTTCAGTTTTCAGTTTTCTCCTTTTCTCCGGGCCGCCTGTGCTGATTTGGAAATGTATACACATGAGTACGAAAAGTACTAAATTTGGTATGACTTGAATTTGGAAGAGGGGATAGAGCTGGAATCCTGAAATTTTGATTTAAGATTGCTGTTGGAGCGTAGGATTGAGATATAGAGGTAATTTTAGAAATTCATACCTATCTGTAAGAAATGTACTAAATTTGGTACAATTTAGATTTTGGTGAACGGCTATAGCAGGAATTTGGAATTTTGGAATTGAGATTACAGTTGGCGTACCGGATTGATGTAGTTCGTAATTATGGGTACGAAAAGTACAAAATGGTACCAAATTTGGTACATGTTGGATTTAAGTGATCGGATAGAGCTGGAATGCTGAAATTTCAAATTAAGAAGATTACTGCTGGATTGTAGGTTTGAGGTAGTTTTAGAAATTCTTACTTATGGTAGGAGAAGTACAAAATGGTACAACATTTGGAACAATTTGGATTTGGGTGAAAGGATAGAGGTGGAATCCTCAGATTTGCAATTAAGATTACAGTTGCAATTTAGGATTAATGTAGTTTTGGAAATTCATGCTTATGGGTACAAAAAGTACTAAATTTGATATAATTTGGATTTGGGTTGAATCCTGTACAAAATGGTACTAAATTTGGTGCAATTTGGATTTGTGTTAACGGATAGAGCTGGAAATTGAAAATTGGAATTAAGATTACTATTGGAGTGTAGATTTGAGATATGGAAGTAGTTTTGGAAATTCGCATATATGGGTACGAAAAGTACTAAACAGTACCAAATTTGGAAAAATTTGGAATTGGATTTGGGTGGATGGGTAGAGCAGAAATTTAAATGGTACCAAATTTATTACTATGTGGATGAATGGATGGAGCTAAAATTCTGAAATTAGGAATTAGATTACTGTTGGAGAGAAGGATTTAGATATGGAGGTAGGTTTGTAAGTTCTTACTTATATGTACTAAATGGTACTAAATTTTGTACCATTTAAATATAACTAGAATCCTGAAATTTGGAGTTAAAATAAATGTTTGGAGTACGGAAAGTATATACTATATTCCCAGCAAAAACCTATTACCCATTACAAAGTAATGTAAACAAGCTTCTTTTCGCATTACAAGTAATCGGAAAAGTAATGGGCTACTTTTAAAAAAATTTACAAGGCAAACCTACTTACTTTACTCCTCATTAAGTAATGAGGACGGTGACACAGTGTGTGTGTGTGTCCGACTATAAATCCTAGGGTTGTGTGTTCATTGATGGAATAGATCTGGAAAATGAGTACTATATGTGCAAAAAAATAATAAAAGCTGCCAAATATCAGCAATTTCGTTGGGATATTGAGGGCACAATCTTAATATTATAAATTGACGCCTGCTATATATGGGGGGTTATATGGGGGCTATACCAAAATATGGTTCTATATAAAAAGATTTTGGTAGAAATGTTTTTCTTAGCCTCTGGAGACAGCAAATACCAATTCGTTGGTCAAATGGGGCAAATATTTTAAAAATTCCTAAAAACGACTACGCATCACACGTCATTTTGTATAGGGGCTATACCAAAACGTGGACCTACATAGCCCGTTTTCAATACCAAAAGTCCTACGTACATAGAAGAGATTTTATTAAAATTTCATCCACCTACTTCAATCCGTTCAGACGCTAGAGTGATTTCCACAGACGGACATGGCTAAATCGATATAGAATTGCACGCTGATCAAGAATATATATAGTTTGCGGGGTCTAAAATTATAATTTCGAGTAGTTACAAACGGAATGACAAACTTAATATACCCCCATAGTATGGGGGAGGTTAAAGAAATTGGCAAATTTCCCCATATATACTTTGTTGGTTTTCAAGTGATTATTTTGAAGATGGAATGAGAACTTTAATATGGTAAGGGGTGTTAATAGACAAATATAGAATTAGGAGCATTTAATCTGTCTTAAACGATCTATAGGGGAACCATTAACGGGAAGGGTGTAAAACGTTTTTAAGGATGTGTTGCTAACTCGACGCATTGCGATGACTTCCTTCAAAAGTTTTTATAAGTGAACAACGTCTTATTCGATCACGACAATAAATATAACTATCGCTTGCCATTGTCCACTATATATCCCTGTATATTTTATTTCTTCTTATTTTTTTATTAAAAAATTCCATAACTACGAAATTTTTCTACCTCGGAATATATCTTAGAAGCATTTACATAGTCGCATTAGCTTATACTTCATCGCTTGGTAATCGTAAAGTGTACGTTTGTAGTGTATGTTGTTGTGTGTTTGCAACATCGCCCGAAAAAAACACATTTGAAATATTGCAAATCAAAATCTGTGTAAAATGCTGGGACAAATGTTATGGTGACATGAAATATATGTAAATATAATTCTAAGGAGTTTTCTGCTTTATTGAGCGTGATAGTTGCATTGAATATTGTAAAACACGTACATAGAAGTCAATCACGGCGCAGTTAAAGAGTTTCGAAATGAAAAGAGAAATGAAAGAAATATATTTCAAAGGATATTACAATTCGATGGATTTTGCAATAGAAGAATAAAGTCGTCAAAAGATGTAAATAACGATTGAACTTCCTATCTCAATGATAACTACGACAACCCATGGGTCATGATAAGAGGTTGTGTTATGTAAAAACAAGTATGAACGGCGTTATGTTCGGCCGGGACGAACTTGCTATACCCTCCACCACGAGTTGTATTGAAGTAAAATGGAACACTTAGTTTCCTTTCGTTTAAAACAAAGTGGCTAACCTTCAAAATACCGAAATTCGGGAGGTACCGTTCTATGAGGTACGAAGACTAAATACCAAATTTCAGCCAGTTCGGTGGAATATTGAAGCCACAACCTTCACAATACCGAAAATCGGGAGGTACCTTTCTATGGGGGCAATATGAAAGCGTGGACCTATACCTACACATTTCAGGTGGAAAGTTTGTACCCCAAAAGAAGACTAAGAACCAAATTTCAGCCATTTCGGCTGGAATATTGAGGTCATAACCTTCAAAATACCAAAAATTGGGATGTACCGTTCTATATTAAGGCGTGGACCTATACCAACAAACTCCAGGTGGAATGTGTTATACCACCAACGAAAACTGAATAAAAAATTTCACCCATTTCGGAGGAATACTGAGGTCCCATCTTTCAAAATTCCGAAAATCGGGAGGTACCGTTCTATGGAGGCTATATGAAGGCATGGGCCTATACCGACAAATTTCATAAGGAAAGTTGTATACCTCAAATGAAGACTAAATACCAAATTTCAGCCATTGCCATTAAAATACCGGAAATCGGAAGGTACCGTTATATGGGGGCTATACCAAAACATGGACCTATGTTGGAAAAGATGGAAACTTCAAATGTTCAATTGCAGGTAGTTCGGTCCCAAAGTGTAGTTAAAATCCTCAAAATATCGAAAATCGGGAGGTACCGTTATATGGGACAGTACCAAAACATGGACCTATGTTAACAAGTGGAGAAGCTTTGTGACCACTTGGAATCTCGGTATGTCTAATTACAGGTAGTGCGGTGCAAAAATAAAGCAAAAATTCTCAAAATTCCGAAAATCGGGAAGTACCGTTATATGTAGATGTTTCGTGACCACTGGGAACCCTAAATGCTAAATTACAGGTCCAAAACTTGTAGCTAAAATCCTCAAAATACCGAAAATCGGGAGGTACCGTTATATGATGGTTATATCAAAACGTGGCACAGTGGGAAAAAATACAGATCTAGCGTGTAGAAAATAAAAGTCGTTGTATTATTTTATGTTTATCCATAATTTGGATAACAATAGCTTTAAATTGACAATTTTACTTCATTTAATGATATATCACGATGCTCCTGAAACAACTTAAATTGGAAGGTACCCAGCAAGTTTTTGCGGATTCTAAAACTACAATCTTCATAGATGAGAAAAATCAAAAAACAAAAAAAATCGCAGGAGCGCTTTTTAAATAAATCGCGATTTAAGTCGTCATTTTTAAGGATTTTTTAGGTTTTCACGATTTTGCTTGTAAACCTATCGAAGTAGGGCAAAGGAAAATGTTGTAGCCATGAAAATTCTCTACGAGATTGACAATTGTGGTATTTACGTAGCTTTTACCGTTTTTTTAAGATATAGACGATCTAATTGGGACAATGCACTGTATCGTCTCCTTATAAAACAGTGTCATGACTGCAATGTCCCAACTTAAACTTATATAACTCAAAAATGGTACAACCAAGGAAAAAGATACCAAAGCCAATCTTGTAGAGAATTTTCACAGGTACAACATTTTCTTTAGTCCCATTCCGAAATAACTAGCCGTTTTCAAGCAAAATCCCGAAGACCTGAGAAAAAAATCTGAATGATTGATCTAAACTTCTATATCTAAAAACAGTAAAACCTACGAAAATATTATGCAGGTCAGTCTTCTACAGAACAAAATTTTCTTTAGTCCCATTTTGATAGGATTTGCGGTTTCCAAGCAAAATCGTGAAAACCTAAAAAAAAACTAAAAATGTGAACTTTAACCGCGATTTATTTAAAAATCACCTATGTACATTGCCGTTTCAAAATCTATAAAAACTTCCTAGGTTTAAGCGGGTTTCACTTAAAGTTAGTTAAGGCTCACCATGTATGACATTGTTTTTTAAGGAAGCGATACAGTCAATGCATTGTTTCAATTTGAAATTCTATATCTCAAAAAGGGTAAAACCTACGCAATCATCATAGAGGTCAATCTTGTAGAGAATTTTCATAGCTACAACATTTTCTTTAGTCCCATTTCGTTATTGTGCAAATTTGTATTTTTTATATTTTTCTGGTATGGCCTCGATAGAACAGTACCTCCCAATGTTCAGTATTTTGAAGATTTCTGCCACATTACCCAACCAAAATGGCTAAAATTGGGTATGTAGTCTCAGTTGGGGGTATACAATTTTCCGACAGAGAATTGTCGGTACAGGTCCACGTTTTGACATAGCCCCTAGCGAACGGTACCGCCCGATTTCGGTAATTTTGAAGGTTTTAGCCACATTAATATAATTGTTCCCCAAACATCCCATACGGGACAAGGGAGACTTCTCTCATACCAATGAGTGCACCCCGATTCATATTAGCTTAATGATATGGGACCTACTGTTTATCGCCGAGTCCGAACGGCGTGTCTGAAGACACCACTTTGTAGAGAAGTTTTACATGGCTGAAATACTCAGGAAATGTCGCCAACATTACTGAGGGGTATTTTGCCACCGTTGAAAATTTTGATGTTGACTGGCCGGGGAATCGAACCCACGACCTTCAGCGTGCAAGGCGGGTGTGCATACCATTGCACCACGGTGGAATCCACATTAGCCACATTATTCAAATGAAATAGCTGAGATTTGGCATTTAGTCTCCGTTGAGAGTAGAAAACATTCCAACAGAGAATTATCGGTACAGCCATCACATCCAACCGAAATGGCTGAAATCTTGTTTTAATATACATAACTTATGGTGAAGTAAGAGCTTAAAATCACCCCATCGTGCGTTTTTAGTAATAAAAACATCTATTTAGCATTTTGTTGGAAACTCTTTTCTACTTTCATTTTCGTACTTCTCGCCATTTCTTATGAACCGTAGGACGAATGTTTTCAATGTTTATTTTGTTATCTGCTATGATGTGATTGATCAGTTCCAAGTGATATCTGATATTTTATATCAAAAAGTTTCCCAGAATCATTTTAATTTTACTGGAACTAAACCTTTAAAAACATCCTGCGCTAAATTGGCATATTACCTTAAAATGGCAAAAAAAAATAAAAATCGCAAAACGTCTTAAGAAATAATTTAAGAGGTTATTCAATTCAGAAATCGAATAAAATGGACGTTACATATAATTAGGCCGTAAAATCTAAATTAACATAACTTATGGCTTATATAAAAAATAATTTAAAAAAATTAAGATTCAGTGTTTTATTTAGAAATGCACTTAAGACTACACGCAGAAAAAAACGGCCTCTCTAACATATGTCCCAAACATATTTTGCAGCAAACAAATATATGTTTGCAACCGTTCCAAACATATCATATGTTTGGGTGCAAACAAATTATATGTTTGGGTGCAAACAAATTTATGTTTGGGTGTAAACAAATACAAACCCAAAAGCCACAAAAAAAAACAAACACATTCACTAGTGGGCGATTACTGAGAGCAAGGGAGTGTAAATTTCAATGTAAAACACTTTGAAATGTATGCTCTCTTGCTCTCAGTAATAGCTCACTTGATATCTCTATAATATACACACAAATTGTGACATTTTTGTTTATTGAAAGGCACAACAACAGACACATGGGTACATACAAAATTCCAATGAAATACATAACACACTTTAATAAAAAAGAAAAACTGATTGAAATAATGTGTAAATAGTCACACTTTTAAAAACAAAAATATATAGAAACGTAGTTGAACGCTTCTCCTTAGTAGTGAAATAAAACCAATTTTACTCAAAGTTGGCATTATCAGTGGGGAATCGGCATCTGGAATCAAATGATTACGTAATAAATAAATATGGATATGCCATATTTCAAATATACATAAGTATGTATGTAATTACCAATATTAAATGCGATTTCTTCTTTGTCCAATAAAATAATTCCATTCAACTTTCCGATTCAATTATAAAATGTATTGGGCATTTAATTTACTAAAAAGCACAATTTCTTTAAGAAAACACAAAACACTGATTTATTCACTCATTTTACCGTCTTGACTCTACAAAGGCAACTAAAACACTGAAGAAAGAAAAAAATATAATTCATATCATTTCTTCTTCTTGGTTAACAACAACAAAACAAGAAACACACGAGTTTGACGCATACATGCCACCAAAGCCCCCTCCTTTGCTTCTACGTCTTCTATTACACACAACTCAGCCGCGAGAGCATTGTTATTACTCTCGTTGACAAACATCCTCTCTCCACCCATGAAAAAAATGTTCTAACATAAAAAATATGTTTTACCCAAACATATCAAATTGAGATATGTTACAAAATGTTGCAAACATATATTTGTTTGGACCCAAACATATTATGTTTGGATCCAAACATATATTTGTTTGCAACCGGTCCCAAACATATATTTGTTTGGATCCAAACATATTTCTAACATACATTTTTCTTCGTGTAAAAACACAATTTCTTTAAGGAAACACAAAACGCTGATTTATTCACTCACTTTACCGTATTGACGCTACGCTGGCAACTAAAAAACTGAAGAAAGAAAAAACAAAATATTTCATACCATTTCTTCTTATCCTATCCCATCTTATCCAAGAAACACACGAGTTTGACGCATACACGCCATCAAAGCACCAAAGCCCCTTTCTTCGCTTCTACGTCTTCTATTATACAATACACACAACTCTTTATTATAAACCCAACAAAATGTTCGATGCCAAAGATGCTATTCAAGAATGGGTGCAAGTGAAATGGAATGTCATTTTTTCAGCATCTTCACTCATTCTTTTTACAAGAGCGTGACCCCCAAAAGATGCAATTCATTTACAGATCCTAGTATGTCATCTTTACTAACTCGATGCACGCAGAGAAAAAATATTGTACGCTTTTGTTGGAATAAAAATATCAATTTTTGTTCCAAAATTGTATTTGTTTTGTTCAAGCATTGTATTGCAAATCCAAAAATACAATATTTTGCTCCAAACATAAAAAACAAAAACAACTTTCGAAATTCCGCACTATTGTCAAAATTATCAACAATACCAATTGGTAGAAACTATCATAATCTAGAATTTTTACAAAAAATATTGTCATTTAAAAAATTCGCTTTTGTTGTAGTTTTAAATACGTATTGTTATTTTGTTTTTTCAGTAGATACACAATTTTGGATTGAAAATTTCTATTATTAGTTCAAAAATACATATTTTTGACTATACTCTCTCCCGTTAACTTGTTGAGTATTTTCTCTGGATTCTAGTAGCTGCATTCTTGATTTGCTCTCTTTACTTTATGTGTGGCAGCCGGTGAAGTTATTTGTGTTTGTGCATTCTTTGTCCCTAATCAGTTTTTGTTTGGCAGTCAAAGGAAGTGGATCAAAAAAAGTAAAACATTAGTGACTATAAACTTAGAAAAACAACATTCCAAGACAAAAATGAAAAAAAGCTTATAATAAAAGTGTCATACATTATTAAATCTATTGAATTCTTTATTATTTTAAAACTGTCGGTGTTTTCTTTTTTATGGCATTATCTACTTTTAAAATGCCATGTAGTTTTTTTGTTTTTGGTTTTCTCATGTGGTTTTGTGAAGCGGTAAATATAAAAGTGGTGGTTGAAGCAGAATTTGCGTTGCAAGGAGATATTAAAGAAGAATTCCGATAATTCATACATCTTTGACACAATAAATTAAATTTTCTTGAAAACGTCGATCCCTTTTGGGTTCTTTTTGTACTGAATAATGTTTACAACAGGCATTTGTAGTTTTGACCAAAACTATTGTAAATATAGATAATTTTACCTCAACTGTTCTGAATTCTAACAATATTTATTGTCCATTTTTACCAATACTATTTTCATTGTTGTTTGACACCACCTCTTTTGAATCTCTTCTTTTACTATCGTATGTAAGTTGTTATGTGTGTGTGTTTTGTGGAGAGCTAAAAACAAAAAAGGTGGTTGAAACTTATTATATGAAGAGAAAATAGAAATAGTTTTTTTTTTTCCCAAAATTTGAGTTTTTGTGAACGAATTGTCGGAATTCTATTTTAATTTAAAATATAAAGAGCGCGTTGCAACAGTCTAATAATTTTTGCAATGCATGCTCTATGAAAACCAAAGAAAAGACTATTGCTGTCACTTGTATTTTCTTGCATTGTTTTGTGTGTCTGTTTTTAACTAACTTCATGATGCGATTTTTTTATTTAGCGGGTTAAGGAGTGTTTTGCTGCAGACTTTTTAAATTTAGTTAAGAAAACATAAAACTAATAAACGACAGCTGAAGTGGACATTTTTAATAAGAATACTCTCTAAACCAGTTATATTCAGTAATTTGGTGCAACAATACATTTCTTCAACCGATTTTGTTTTGGGCATAAAATTAATTAGTAAGTATCTTCTTTTTGTACTTTTACTAAGCGATATTTCTAACATATTTTCTTTTTATTTAGATTCAAATTGTACTATCGACTTGGATTCACAATTTTCCTGACCGAATAAATCACAATAAATAGTTTACCAACATGCTTTATTTGCACATCAATCTTTGTTAAACTAAATAAAATTAGCGTCAATTGAAATTAAAATTATCTCATATCAGGTTTATTTAAAATTTATAAAAATCAATATGAAATAAATAATAAAATGAAACTTTTTATATTTTTTTAAATGTAACACATTAAAAAGGTAGGTATGCAATTTTTATTACAACCATTTCGCATTGCAACAATAAATATTGTTAGTTCTGACCAAAACTATTCTGAATTGCAAAAATAAATATTGTTACTTCTGACCGAAACTATTGTAAGTTCTAACAATATTTATTGTCAGTTTTGACTAAAACTATTGTGAATTGCAAAAATAAATATTGTTACTTCTGACCGAAACTATTGTAAGTTCTAACAATATTTATTGTCCATTTTGACCAAAACTATTGTGAATTGCAACAATAAATATTGTTACTTCTGACCAAAACTATTGTAAGTTCTAACAATATTTATTGTCTATTTTGACCAGAACTATTGTGAACTGCAACAATAAATATTGTTAATTCTGACCAAAATAATTGTAAGTTCTAACAATATTTATTGTCCATTTGGACCAAAACTATTGTGAATTGCAACAACACAAATTGTTACCTCTAACCAAAACTATCGTAACTATCGTGTCAAAGTGACAATACATATTTATATTTAGAACACATAATATAGTCCAGTGTGACAATAACGATTGTTGGATTGACAATACTACATAAGGAATCCAACAATATGTTAACAATATATATTTTGCTCTTGGAATATTGTTGGATCAAACATATTTTTTTCTCTGCGTGTGGAATGGCATCTTCAACAATTCTTTGGCATGTCATTTTCACCAACCCTTTGGCATGTAATTTTCACGTCTTGTTCGGAAAATGGAAAATGCTGTATTGAAAAATGATTTTAATTTTATTATTTTATTAATTCAAAGGAATTAATGAAATAACTATAATTTATTTATCATCATAAAGTTTACATCTATATTTGCAGTTTATTCTCGTTGTTGTAACAGTAGTTAATATGTTTGTATTCTCATTTTTCTGCTTAATCTGACTCTGGGTCTATCAGTCGTAAGAATGTGGCTATTTCGCTATTTATATGGTTTGGTAGGGCAATTGAAAAGGAGGAGTGTGTCGTGGGGGCCTGTGCTGTATGCTGGGCAGATGTTTTCCACGGTGTCATCAGTACTTGCCCTATAGGAATTTTGACGGCTGCACCATCCCGAGCGTATTGACCCAAAACTACTCTGGTTTGTCCTGACAGCTGGCGCTTCTCAGCTGCGATAGATGGTGGATGTTCTCCAAGGACCGCATTCACACGATAACTGTTTACTGCATCTACGACTGCATGCTACTTAACCTGGTTGAAAGGCTTGTTGATCTAGAGGTTCTCTCTTGTAACGTTAGACTTCTCTTTCTAGATTATGAAGACCCCCTGGTTGCCTGGGCCTGTGGTCTGAATTTTGTTATCATCGACCATGACATTCAACTCTATTGTTCCCAACTCGGCCGCCCAGGTAGTGAACAGAGAGGCCGTAGATTTATTGGCTGGTATTTGCATATTCCTCGCGTGGAAAAAATGGTAAGATCAGACAAAAAGGAGCTCAGTCTTTCACAAATGTCGTCAGGGAAGGCACCTGACGCCAAGATAGTACAATCATTCGCATACGTTACGATCTCAATGCCGTCTGCAGCGTTTACACGCAGAGAAAAAAATATGTTTGATCCAACAATATTCCAAGAGCAAAATATATATTGTTAACATATTGTTGGATTCCTTATGTAGTATTGTCAATCCAACAATCGTTATTGTCACACTGGACTATATTATGTGTTCTAAATATAAATATGTATTGTCACTTTGACACGATAGTTACGATAGTTTTGGTTAGAGGTAACAATTTGTGTTGTTGCAATTCACAATAGTTTTGGTCCAAATGGACAATAAATATTGTTAGAACTTACAATTATTTTGGTCAGAATTAACAATATTTATTGTTGCAGTTCACAATAGTTCTGGTCAAAATAGACAATAAATATTGTTAGAACTTACAATAGTTTTGGTCAGAAGTAACAATATTTATTGTTGCAATTCACAATAGTTTTGGTCAAAATGGACAATAAATATTGTTAGAACTTACAATAGTTTCGGTCAGAAGTAACAATATTTATTTTTGCAATTCACAATAGTTTTAGTCAAAACTGACAATAAATATTGTTAGAACTTACAATAGTTTCGGTCAGAAGTAACAATATTTATTTTTGCAATTCAGAATAGTTTTGGTCAGAACTAACAATATTTATTGTTGCAATGCGAAATGGTTGTAATAAAAATTGCATACCTACCTTTTTAATGTGTTACATTTAAAAAAATATAAAAAGTTTCATTTTATTATTTATTTCATATTGATTTTTATAAATTTTAAATAAACCTGATATGAGATAATTTTAATTTCAATTGACGCTAATTTTATTTAGTTTAACAAAGATTGATGTGCAAATAAAGCATGTTGGTAAACTATTTATTGTGATTTATTCGGTCAGGAAAATTGTGAATCCAAGTCGATAGTACAATTTGAATCTAAATAAAAAGAAAATATGTTAGAAATATCGCTTAGTAAAAGTACAAAAAGAAGATACTTACTAATTAATTTTATGCCCAAAACAAAATCGGTTGAAGAAATGTATTGTTGCACCAAATTACTGAATATAACTGGTTTAGAGAGTATTCTTATTAAAAATGTCCACTTCAGCTGTCGTTTATTAGTTTTATGTTTTCTTAACTAAATTTAAAAAGTCTGCAGCAAAACACTCCTTAACCCGCTAAATAAAAAAATCGCATCATGAAGTTAGTTAAAAACAGACACACAAAACAATGCAAGAAAATACAAGTGACAGCAATAGTCTTTTCTTTGGTTTTCATAGAGCATGCATTGCAAAAATTATTAGACTGTTGCAACGCGCTCTTTATATTTTAAATTAAAATAGAATTCCGACAATTCGTTCACAAAAACTCAAATTTTGGGAAAAAAAAAAACTATTTCTATTTTCTCTTCATATAATAAGTTTCAACCACCTTTTTTGTTTTTAGCTCTCCACAAAACACACACACATAACAACTTACATACGATAGTAAAAGAAGAGATTCAAAAGAGGTGGTGTCAAACAACAATGAAAATAGTATTGGTAAAAATGGACAATAAATATTGTTAGAATTCAGAACAGTTGAGGTAAAATTATCTATATTTACAATAGTTTTGGTCAAAACTACAAATGCCTGTTGTAAACATTATTCAGTACAAAAAGAACCCAAAAGGGATCGACGTTTTCAAGAAAATTTAATTTATTGTGTCAAAGATGTATGAATTATCGGAATTCTTCTTTAATATCTCCTTGCAACGCAAATTCTGCTTCAACCACCACTTTTATATTTACCGCTTCACAAAACCACATGAGAAAACCAAAAACAAAAAAACTACATGGCATTTTAAAAGTAGATAATGCCATAAAAAAGAAAACACCGACAGTTTTAAAATAATAAAGAATTCAATAGATTTAATAATGTATGACACTTTTATTATAAGCTTTTTTTCATTTTTGTCTTGGAATGTTGTTTTTCTAAGTTTATAGTCACTAATGTTTTACTTTTTTTGATCCACTTCCTTTGACTGCCAAACAAAAACTGATTAGGGACAAAGAATGCACAAACACAAATAACTTCACCGGCTGCCACACATAAAGTAAAGAGAGCAAATCAAGAATGCAGCTACTAGAATCCAGAGAAAATACTCAACAAGTTAACGGGAGAGAGTATAGTCAAAAATATGTATTTTTGAACTAATAATAGAAATTTTCAATCCAAAATTGTGTATCTACTGAAAAAACAAAATAACAATACGTATTTAAAACTACAACAAAAGCGAATTTTTTAAATGACAATATTTTTTGTAAAAATTCTAGATTATGATAGTTTCTACCAATTGGTATTGTTGATAATTTTGACAATAGTGCGGAATTTCGAAAGTTGTTTTTGTTTTTTATGTTTGGAGCAAAATATTGTATTTTTGGATTTGCAATACAATGCTTGAACAAAACAAATACAATTTTGGAACAAAAATTGATATTTTTATTCCAACAAAAGCGTACAATATTTTTTCTCTGCGTGTAGAATTCAGAAGAGGTTTTCTTCACTCTACGGGTCTTGGACTTCTTGATCCTAATTTTTACGTACTACTGTCATCCACACTTAAAATTTATTATCCAACGTTTCAAACTTGGACGGTGCGTAGTCTGCTCGATGACATCAAACAACGAGGGTGCTTGACAATATCAAAGGGCTTTGCTAAATGAAGTGTCACTATCACTGTTCTATCGCACAGCTTGCTCTGAGTGAGTCGATGAACGATCGGGAACGATGTGTTTGGCAAGCGACAGGTTGTAAATTTAAGGGAGAAACTTGACTTCCGGCTGTCCCAGCTGTGGCAGTCTAAACACCGCCGCTGCACCGCAACAGAGTTTACTTCGTCCACTCTCAGCCACTGATTTTGTTTCATCTTACAAAAGCTTTTCTATTATCTTCTCATCACCAGTTCAGATTTCGACATGGACTTCAACAGCACTCCTTTATGAATTTCTAGTTCGTAAACCTACATTTAATTTGTAATTTTATAACAAAATTTTTGGAAATGTATACTCTTTTCTTTTGATGTCGCAAATCGACTTGTTTTTTTTTTTTTTTTTTTTTTTGTAGTGATCTGTACAAATGATTCAAATGCTGATGAAAAGATCGGATCTTTCACGACTTCCTTTGCATGGGTTTAAATGCTAATGAAAAGATCGGATCTTTCACGACTTCATTTGAACCAATGCAAAAGATCCAGTGAAATCATGGCATCTCATGGAACCACTTCCATAACATTTTGCTGGGAAACAGCATTCCGCAGCCGCGAGAGCACTGTTATTACTCTTGTTGACAAACATCCTCTCTCCACACTTGAAAAGGATGTTCTATAATAAAAAAGATGTTTTACCCAAACATATCAAATTGAGATATGTTACAAAATGTTGAAAACATATATTTGTTTGGATCCAAACATATTTCTAACATAAATTTTTTTCTGCGTGTAGAAAATAATTTGTCGCTTAGCCTCAATAAATATATTCTTTCTCATGATGGAATCTCTCAAATAAAGCGCTTGCCGTTTATTTTGCCACCATTAATAATTTAAACCAGCCTATTCTTGTTAAAAATTAAGATAAAATCCTTAAAACACTTGAAATCAGTTGGTACGGCTATATGGGGACTATACCAAAACCTGTACCTATGCCCATCATTTTTAGTGAGGAAGTTTCTCTACCAATGGGGGATCCCATTGCCAAGTTACAGCCAATTCGGCCTAAAAATGAAGATAAAATCCTTAAAACACTTGAAATCGGGCCGGACCGCTATATTTGGGGCTATACCAAAACCTGGACAAATGTCCACAATTTTTGGTGTGGAAGTTTCAGTACCACTGGGAACCCCAAATTCCCAATTACAGCCTATTCTGGTTAAAAATGAAGATAAAATCCTTAAAACACTTGAAATCAGTTGGCACCGCTATATGTGGGGGCTATACCAAAACCTGTACCTATGTACATCATTTTTAGTGAGGAAGTTTTTCTACCAATGGGGGATCCCATTTCCAAGTTACAGCCAATTCGGCCTAAAAATTAAGATAAAATCCTCATAATACTTGAAATCGGGTGGTACCGCTATAAGAGGGCTATACCAAAACCTGGACCTACATATGTTCACAATTTTTGGTGGGGAAATGTCTGTATTATTGGAAATCTCAAATGCCAAATGACAGCTAATTCGACAAAAATGAAGATAAAATCCTCAAAATACTTGAAATCGCGTGGTACTGCTATATGGGGGCTGTAGTAACAAATGGGTCCATATTCATGTATTGTCATCCAAATCTGAAAAGTGTGCAAAGTTTCAGTTCGATTGGTCAACTGCAACTGCGGTAAAAATGAGTTACTAGATTTGAACTAAATCGGGTGGTACCGCTATATGCGGACTATAGGAAATAATGGACCCATATTGGATTTGGTTTCATATTCATGTATTGTCATCCAAATGTGAAAAGTGTGCAAAGTGTTAATTCGATTGATCAGCTGCAACTGTGTACAAAATGAGTTACCTGATATGAAATGCAAGTTAAATAAAACACCGTTACAACACTGTAAAATGGACCAATCTTTGTTTTAATTTCATATTCGTGTATTGTCATCCAAATCTTAAAAGTGTGCAAAGTTTCAGTTCGATTGGTCAACTGCGCTGTTTTAAAAATGAGTTACCAAATTTGAACTAAACGGACACCAAAGCAAGTTAAAAAAACACTGTAAAAACTGTTTCATTTAGTTAAATACCTTTATAATAAACCAAAAATACAAAAAAAAAAAAATAAAAATCGTGAACGCTGTAACAAATATCTATTTTAAATTTACCGTTATTCCGTTCCAACTAATTAATTCTAATTATTGTGTATGCCGTTAAGTACAGTCAACCCTCTAGTTTAATAATGTACTAAAGTTTCGTAGTTTCTTTGAAATTCATTTTTATTTTTTTTTCCTCACGCTAGATCGGTATTTTTCCCACAATGCGTGGGCCGGCCGATATAGCACGTCTACGAACTTGACCTGCTTATGGAAAAAAGACACTCAAGTGCAAAAATATACCGTTCTAGCTCAATAATTGTGGACGCCAGTGTTATTACCGAAGATGGACATGGCTAGATCGACTTACAGCCTGTTTCTGTATGTCGAAAGAAGAATGTGTGCGAATGAAACACGCCCAAACTTTAGTTTTCGAAATAATTTTACCTTTGCTTTTTCTTCAAAACAAAAAACAAATTTGAAAAACACACAAGAGTTTGGACGTGTTTCATTCGCACACATTCTTCTTTCGACATACAGAAACTGGCTGTTAGTATTTTATACTTATCAAGAAGATTTATACTAAAACAAACTTATGAGTCTACGTTCTTATTCTTTCATGACAATGACCATACACAACACAATACCTACTATGCCATATACCACAAATTTCGTTGTTTAACTTCACAATTGCGCCATAATCACCACTAAAGTCAATCATTTAAAAATGAACCATTTTAAGATAATAAAACTGCCATTAACACTAATCCAATCATTTTACACAAAGCATATTGCTTAATTTCCCCCGCCAACAAAAAAATCACTATAATCATTTATCGCCATGTTACTTCGACTACTTTCGCCATCTACTAACAGCATCGGCGTGGAAACAGAACTAATGCAGCGCAATTACATCATAAAAGAGTGGTTAAATTTAATTCAAAATTCCACTCATAAAAAAGTAAGTTCACAAACTTGCCAAACCAAGGGAAAAAACGAAAAAACTCCAATAGAAAATGATCATAAAAATCGTCATATCCATAAAAGTCAACCCCATACCAAAAATGGAAGGGAATGGAATGAAGTAAATGAGATGCTCGTGACTCTGTAGTTCTTGGATGAATATTTAGCAAATCACACAAAAAGTTCTGCAATAAAACACTTAAATTCAAACACCGAATAATATCAAGCTTATTTTTATTAACTTTTGTGTTATAAAAGACGTCGTTGACATTTGTAAGAAATTCAAATACGAATGCAGAATAGAAATAAAACTAAAGAAACGTTAAATTTCAATTTCACTGATGTAAGACAATTTGTTAGTGGTTTTATAGCATAAGTTTATGAACAATTTTAAAACATGCATAGGTACATAGGGACTTTAACAAATTTAGTATGCAACCACTTGTGCTGTAAATAATAAATATATTTAATATCGGCACAATTCATATTTGTTATTCCGATAATCTGCTACTGTACGATTGAACGTAACAGCGTATATATATCAGCTGAGCCAGGCTGGGGTTTGAACCCACAAGAAAGAAGGTGTTGTCACGGCGTGTTAGCGTTCAGAGCCAAATCTTTACTTTACTTTATTTACTTTCAAAGGCAGCGCTAAGCGTTTGTCATGAAAACACAATTAAAATGAGCAAATACCCATTGTTGTTGTAAAAAACAAAAAAAAATCATTTGAATGAAAAAAAGTTCGTTGACAGAGAAGCCGCTTCATAACATACATGTCACATAGTGGAGGTTGTGTGGGTTCGAATCTTCGACTTTCCTTTTTCACTTGCATCATTGGTCATTACGCTCGTTTGCCATAAAAAGACAAAATTTTCAAACAAACTTAAAATACCCTTTCCACATTGTGAAGTAGAGTATAACAAGTAAAAAGTATCAGTCGGCTTTGCCGACAGATATATACCCTCAGTCAATGTGAAGTGAAACTTTCACCTACGGACAGATCGAATGTATTTAAGGTCTCTTCTGAATTTTGTGGCCCTTTTTGGACATTTGAACTTGCCAACAAAAATGTGGATTAAGAATTAACTGCACTAAGACACAAATGTTGAACTTTTGTGGGGGAGGTACTCTTGGGGAGGACGGATATGGGCCATTTTAGAAGTTGAACTAAATTTTGACAAAATATTAGGAGATCCAAAGTTTGGACCAAATTGGTTGCCCCATTCAAGTGATATCGTCCTAGCATTTTAGTGAAATTTTTTAAATATTGGTGAGAAGTACCGGATGTTGTGGACCGGTATTGCCCCACGAAACTAAGTTTGGATATAATATGAGGAAGACCAAATGATGGACCAAATCGGTTGAACAGTCCGACCGTCACATATGGTGACCACCTTTCGGGCTGTTTTCCCAAGAAATATGGACTAGCCTCTGAAAAAACGTTTACCTTCTAATGGAGGTAGCGAATGTACATCGCTTCAACACAAATCAAATTGATTCGAGAACAGGTCTTAAAGTGAACTTATCCGAAATTTTGTGCCAGAAGAAGGAGACAAATATAGTCCATATTCAAACCTGTTCTATATCTTGTAGATATATTAGGATGTGCAAAGTATGGATTACATCGGTCACTCCCTTCAAAAGTTATCGTGCGCACAATTTTTCCAAACATTTTTCAACTTTTGTGGGGGAGGTACCTGAAGGAGTGGACCGATATGGCTTATCTTCGAATTTAAACTATGTTTGGACAAAATATTACGAAGGCCAAATTTTGGACCGAATCTGCAGATCCGTTCGAGAATTATCTTGCGCTCCAACCACTACACACGGTGTCATAGGGGCTCTTTGCAATTTTTAGGCTATTTTCTCAGGAAGTATGGACTTGCCCCTGAGGGGGTGCAGTGAATACAAGTTGTTGCAACAAAAATCAAAGCGATTCGAGAGCAGGTCCTAAACTGAACTTTTCCGAAATTTTGTGTGGAAGATACCCGAAGGCGTGGACCGATTGAGTCCACATTGGAACCTCATCTAAGTGTGGCAGAAATATCACGATGTTCAAAGTATGGACCAAGTCGATTATTCCCTTCAAGAGTTATCGTGCGCACAAATGTTCCGATCATTTTTGGACTTTTGTGGGGAGGTACCGAAAGAAGTGGACCGATATAACCCATCTTCGAACTTAAACTAAGTGTGAACAAAATATTGCAATAGCCAACTTTTGGAGTAAATCGGTTCATCTGTTCGAGAGTTATCGTACGCACCAGCCAGACAGACAGACGGACGGACATTGCTCAATCGACTCGAAATTGTCTGAAACACATTTCGCCCAAACATACTTGGGGTCTAAAACCATAATTTCGATGAGGCACATTTTGCCCGTATGAAAGTGTATATCAGCAAAAATGTCTAAAATCGTCTTTTCCATTTCAAAAAAAATCAAAAAAAAAATTTGATACTACATCTATGATTTTTGGTACATAGATTAAGAAAAAAATCGTCATTCCAAATTTGTTTTCGTTACCAACTTTGATCGTTGCGCGCAAAAGATATGACCGTTTTAATTATGCTAATTAGAACAAAATCTAAAAAAATCGCGGCTTAATATAATAAGCTGTTATATCCTATTATCGTTAACTGAATTCGCACCCTTTGCGATAATGCAAAAAAAAATCGCAGTTTCATTGGATTCGCGAAAAATGAAATTTGTTAAATCATTTCACGTATTTACAAACACATTTTTGAAACAATAGCGCTTATACTTACAAAATAAATATATAACAAAAATATAACAGCATCCAGACATTGTGAGGAATAAAATGAAACCTAAGTCGTGAAGTTTGGAGCTATAGTATTCTTGTTATTTGCAAAAATACGAAGAAAATATGACGAAAAAAAATAAAAATTATGTTATTCTATTTTTATTTTTTATGGTTTTATAGGAAAGGTTGAAGAAAAAATGTTTGAGTTCTTCGTAATTTTCGTCCAAATTTCACGCAATAATGAAGATATTCCCTTGCAACAAATTTTTCGCTTATAGTTTTCCTATTGGCGAATATTTTTAGAACATTATATAAATCACACGGAATTCCAATTGTGGCATAACATTAAAATAATGTTATATTGAATAGTACAATATTTGAAACGCATATAAACCGCGTAATAGTGAAAATGACTGATGCGCATCCGATTTTCGAAAAGAGCGAATCAATCCCTTTTATACACTTTGTGAAATTCTATTATTGACCACGATGTAGCATCTGTTGCATATTAGGATGTAAAAAATAGTAAAATGGCTATGATTTCCACGAAGTACATTTACATTTTATGCGCATCCGATTTCGATGATAACCTTTAAAAAATACATCATTTGATGTCGTTTCATTGCGATCCATCGAGAACCGTGGATGTAGCATCACACTTAATTTTTAGAAAAAATCAATTGTATCTCCTGATTAGCGATAGCTTTGAAATATATGTTTTCGCTCATTTTAAACAGGCATATAGCTCTATTTATTTCAGTAAAAATTACACTTCCAAAACGCGTTTCAATGCGCGCAATTTTCAAAAACATTTTTTGCAGATTTTCGAAATTTGAGGGGTTTCATATCCGCCGATCTAGTGGACGGATTTGGACGCGTCAATGACGCGTTGCCTTCGCAACATTCTTCCTTCACGAGTGTACTCGGCCGCGCGTCTCTTTGTCGATTTTTTATACCCTCCACCATAGGATGGGGGTATATTAAGTTTGTCACTACGTTTGTAACTACTCGAAATAATCATTGTAGACCCCACAAAGTATATATATTCTTGATCAGCGTGCAATTCTACATCGATATAGCCATGTCCGTCCGTCTGTCCGTCTGTCTGTCTGTCCGTCTGTCCGTCTGTGGAAATCACTCTAGCGTCCGAACGGATTGACGTAGGTTGATGAAATTTTGGGAAAATATTTTATATTTACGTAGGACTTTTGGTATTGAAAGCGGGCTATGTAGGTCCACGCATTCGTATAGCCCCCATACAAAATGACGCGTGACGCGTCGTCGTTTTAAGGAATTTTTAAGATATTTGGCCCATTTTACCAACGAATTGGTTGTAATTTGGTACTTTGTGTCTCCAGAGGCCAAAAAATATTCCTACCAAAGTTGGGTTATATAGGTCCACGTTTTGGTATAGTCCCCACATAAGACCCCTTATAAAATACGCGTCATTTTAATATATTTTGAATGTATTAGACCCATTTGACCAAAGAATCGGTTGTAACTTTGTATTTTGTGTTTCCAGAGGCTAAGAAACATTTCTGCCATAAAATGTTTATATAGGTCCACGTGTTGATATAGCCCCCATAATACAATATCTCCCGATTTTCGATATTTTGAACGTTTTAGCCTCATTAGCGTCGTCGTTTTAAGGAATTTTTAAGATATTTGTCCCATTTTACCACCGAATTGGTTGTAATTTGTTATTTTGTGTCTCCTGCGGCCATAGGTTTATATAAGTCTACGTTTTGGTATAGTCCCCATATAACGCCCCATACAAAGTACGCGTCATTTTAATATATTTTGAATGTATTAGTCCCATTTGACAACAGAATCGGTTGCAACTTTGTATTTTGTGTTTCCAGAGGCTAAGAAATATTTCGACCATAAAATGTTTATATAGGTCCACGTTTTGATTTAGCCCCCCATAGGACGATATCTCCCGATTTTCGGTATTTTGAAGGTTTTGGCCTCATTATCACACAGAGATGGCTGAAATTTGGTATTTAGTCTTCGTTGGTGATATAAAATTCCCCCCCCCCCTTCCCCCCTAGAAATTTGTAGGTATAGGTCCGCGCCATCATATAGCCCCCATACAACGGTAACTTCCAATTTTCGGTATTTTGAAGGTTGTGGCCACATTAACCCACCGAAATGGCTGAAATTTGTGGTGGAGGGTATAAAAAGTTCGGCCCGACCGAACTTAACGCTTTTCCCACTTGTTTTACATTAATATAACCACAGCTTCCGCTCATGTATCCTTACAGACTAAAAATATACATATATACAATTACGATTGGATGGAAGTGTTATGTATTAAGATGTAATATTATTTTCCGTAATAAAGATGCTTTAAAACGGAAAATAATATTACATCTTAATACATAACACTTCCATCCAATCGTAATTGTATATATGTATATTTTTAGTCTGTAAGGATACATGTATTATCTATAGACTTAATAATAATAAAATAAAAATATATATAGTTTTAAGAAATCCATCGGTGAATTGTGTAAAACAGTTTATTTTACCTAAATGCGTTCAAAAGTTATGGTATATTACAACAATTCGCGAGTTACAATACCCCATACCTCAGTTTCAACACAGGTAAATTTTCCGATAAAAGGCCGATATGGCAAATAACAAAATTCCTCTGCAATTCCATTTGAAAAAAATTAAAAAAAATTTCGCGAGCACATCTACGATTTTTGGTATAGAGTTAAAGGAAAAAATCGGGTTTCAAATCTGCTCGCGTTTACGAAATTGGCCGATGCGCGCAAAAGTTATAGCGGTTTTTATCCTCTTATAAAGAAAAAATATTTTAAAATTTAATATGCTTACATTTTCTCAATACAAAAAAAAGTATTGAGAAAATGTAAGCATATATCAGTAACAGCATTTTATATCCATCCGTAGATGCACCAAAATTTACAAAATGTGTTTTTATTTTCGCGGAAAATCAAAAAAATTAAAAAAATCTGGCAATAAATTCAAATTATACTAACTCAGAGTCCGTATAAACCTCTACAAACTAAATTAAAAATACGTACAGAAACTAGACAACACGTAAAAAAATGTGAAACCAAAATTATAAACATTGGCTTTATAAATTGCATATTATAACAAGAACAAAAGAGAAACAACTCATTGTTGGAAAATATTGTTACAAATATATTTTTTTGTTTGTTTCGAAAAATTAGAAAAAAATATTTGAAAGTTATCCAACTATTTCGCTAAAATCTAATACATAAATTAAAATATTCTGCTAAAACTTTATCAAAATATATGGTTTACCATCGTGAAAGCTTAACTGCTTGCTGTGATTACTACTATAAGGATAGGAAATTAAGAGTAATATTGAAATTACTATCATTTAAAAGATATGAAAATTAAAATGCCTGTAACTCGCGAATTAGTTAAAGTCGGTTGATGCGCATCCGATTTTGGATAAAGCGAATCAATCTCTTTCAATATTTATGCATATTTCGATGTTTCAGTCAGCGGCCATTGTGTGCCGCCAGTTGCATCCTGCACTGCAAAAATCCTTAAAGTTGGTAAAAGTCGCGCAATGTGCATACGATTTTGATGCGCATCCGGTTTCATCAGCGCCCATCAAAAATACGTCAATATACACCACATTCAATTTTTGGCGAAATACCCATATTACTCGCGTATCTCTGTTTTTTATGACACTTGTTTTCGCAAATATTATGATCGCGAGTAAAGGATTCCATTTATGTAAACAATTTTAAAGAAAATCGCGGTTTAGTACGCGGATTTGTCAAAATATATTTTTGCTGATTTTCCGATTTTCAAGGTATCTATATCCGCGGTTTTAGTAGATGGATTCGATCGCGGAAGGCTTCATTAGAACCGTCGCGTAAAAAAACTAAATTCACGCGGGTTTCAAAGGAAATTGAATGACAGTTGTAAATTTTACATGCAAAAAATATGTTTTGTAAGATAATTCACGCATGAAATTTTGGCCTTTCGACTCCAATTACTAGGATGCTGTAAGGAGCACACACATGAGATATGCACCAAACGACGTAAAATCACGAGTTCTATAATCGTGTTATGAGTTTGGAATACCATCTTCTTGCGCGTCCGGATTATTAAAAAAATTAAAAAAACCCCGAAATTTCGGCTTCAAAATGTCAGCATCAATTTTAGGTGGATGCAGTGGATATATCGAAAAATCATACACAGCTATCTTATTGCCCATGGAGTATTCTGTGATTCATTCTTTGGGAATAGGTCTATAAAATGTAAGGTTAAGCCAGACATCGCATGGGAACATAAAAAAACTTGTTGGCTTCAACCCATTTTTACCCATTTTTTCTACATTGATGCCTACACAGCTTCCACGAAAATTAATTTTAATGGTCGACATTATGGGATCCCTCCTAAAACACATCATTTTAAAGAATTGTAGTCATACTTTATAGAATACGTTAACAGTTCGCGAATTCCGAAAGGGTGAAACTCGGATTCATCGATTGCAAAACATTTTTGTTATTTTCCATATACCCTCGTTAGCATAAATGCTGAGGGTATAAAAACCTCACACACAAAATGATTTATAAATAAAAAATAATAATAATCATTTAAATTTGGTTTGTGAGGAAATATTTCTATATAATCACCTTATATGTTTGAATTTATATAATCTTAAATAATAATTCATCGAAACGAGGTTGTATAAAAGTCATCACCTTACTGGGCAACCATCCTTGAGATTGAATGAGGGCACATCATGATCAACTTCTAGTGTCTATGTGTCCCTTTGTGATTAAAAATGCTTTAAAATAGCTCTGTCTACATGCAAGAATACTGTCTAAATCAGTATAGTCAGTTTAAATTTTTTGACATGTGGGTTAGGCCGTTTTGGCCCTTCATTTAATGGATTAGATATTATCATATTTTATAACCAAATGGAAAACTTTATTTCTATATACAAAGATTAATCTTTACATTTGAGTCAGCCCTTGTACTTTTGGATAACTAAAAAACTATTCTTCCCTCAATTTAATATATCTCCTAAAGTGTAATTTTATCTTTTTTTTTTATTAAAAGTATATATCAATTACACAATTTTAATTGTTTTTATAATCGAAATCACTTATGGCAATTAATTTTAAAACATATTAAAATCAATGATATTAATTATGTTTTTTATTTTTAATATTAAATGGCGGCTATTAAAGGTGCAACACAATCAACGCCATCCAATAACGTAGTATAAACGTAATTGCAACCTGCTAATGGAATCTGGTGTTTGTCATCACCATCATTTAATTGCTTTTTAATAAATCATTATTGTGGACAAAGTTCTTCTTATGCAAGTAGGCTAATAAATATGTACGTAAAATATTGATAGTATCCAATATTATGAAATTTGTAATTAAAAATTAATATTTATGTTCTTTACAAAGTAAATTATACGCGTTCAAATTATAAGTAATTGTTGAAAAAAATATGTACATAAGGGCTATAACCAAACGATTTTCGGTCGAAATGAAATGCAATGGAAAACTTGCATGCAATCGATGCGGGAACTTTTTTTAACGATAGGGGAGAAGTGACAACGTATTTCTTAATAACACTGTACAACATTTTTAAGGTAACAAACAATTTGAACTGAGGATTTTTTAAAAGTACAGACCCAAATTACAAGAACCCTATTTAGGTTTTATTATGTCAGGTCCAGCTTGGATTTTATGGTCCCATATAAACATGGTTAAATATCGACTTTTGAAGGCAATTCCGGCCTATATCTCTGAAACCAATGCGAACCGTCTTCTAGCCTCTGAAACAAATTTGTAGATATGAACAAGAGTAAAATATTTGGAGAAATAATGAACTCGAAAAACTACAATTATTGCCTCAAATTGTATAATATATCTAAAAATTCCATAATTTACATACATTTCGCACCATAAACAACTGTTAAACTATTCTTAATATTTTCTTTTGAAAAATATTCGCTGGAATGTAATACACAACTCTTCAGAACATGCCATTGTTGTATAGTGCCTCTACCACATTGTTTTTAGTATATTCTTTAACGACAGTTTAATAAACATGTCAGTAATGTGGTAAAATCCCAAGTTGGAGAACAAACTGCTCTTGTGAGCATTGCTTGAAATACGTACGTGCTATGAAAAATATAATTCAAAATACCGCTGAAGCAACATGAAATAAACATTTTAGAGTTTCAGAATGTTCTGAAGAATTGTTGAGAACATTATTTGGATGTTTTTGAAAAAAGGTTACATGGCTCAACTCCCAATAGTTTAGCTGATACCGACAGAATTCTAGAAATTATGTAAAATTTCCTATATTTTATAGATTTTGATGCCGTAGATGGAGTTTTTCTTATATGATATATTCCACAGATAAAATCTGCTAGTTTAGGGCTACAATATTGCTGAAGGCAGCAAGGCCAAATCGTAGTTGTTTCTGAGATAAAGGCTCGAGAAATGCAAAAACAATAGTTTTAGCCCGGTTTAGATGAAGCCATAAAATCCGAACTAGTGTCTCAATATGTACTTTCACAAAATGCATATTAGAAGTTGTTTGCATTTTCAGTGTTGCATAGTGTAATTGTCCATGATCTACACGGCTATGTGGTTTTATGTTTTAATATTTGCAAAAAAATGGAAAATGTTATAACCCTAGTGTGCACGGATTTCTACACCACTCTTATTACCACCAAGTTTCAGCTTTAAATTTGTATAAGGAAGACGGATATATGTTAGGGTGAAAAGAAATATTTGTTTGGGTGCAAACAAATATATGTTTGGATGAAATTAAATACAAATCCAAATACCACAAAAACATACACATACACAAATTTATAAATGATACACATACCATCATAACTTTTCGTTTATGAAAGTACTAAATTCTACACCACGTCGAGGCTTATTCGTAGGAAAAGCGTAATATACTAACTGTAGGTACCTGCGTACATTAGGGTTATGACTTTTTTACAACCGCGTATCCTTTTATTATATTTTGATGAGTTTTTACCTAAGATTACATAAAACCCGCACAAAATGCTTTTAAAGTTTTTATTTTTCAGAACTTTGGACAATTTTTTGTATGTCATTGCAAGCAGGTATTTAACTAAAAAAGGGTATAAGGGCATCCGACATAACCAAAATAACATAAACGTTTGTTTCTCACTAATTCTATCATCGTATTATTACATATACAGTTAGTCAACATAATTATTGCAAAACCAAAATTATTACAAAATTTTAAATAAAACATCATTTTGTTTGTATAAATATCATTATTAATATTTTTGTTAACAATTGAATTCTTAAATATGTTTATTAATAAAATAAAAAGTAGCTAAATTTCAATAAAAATTTTCTCAAAATTAACAAAAAGGAGAACAACTCATTATTTGCGCTCTAAACAAAAGAATTGCAAAATTTGCAACTTTTCAGACTTTCACGATATTTGTCAAAAAGTTGGTTCTAATATTTCGTATGCCCATCTCGGGCATCTAAATAAACTGCCTATGTTTCCTCCAAAATCTGGATGTTACCAACCATAACTGACAGTTTTCCGAACTTTACGGTATGTATTAAATCTTTGTTTTCCATGGCTGTAAGGGGTTTCGCAATACTTTTTGAGGCCCATCGTGATAGTACAACATAATTTTAGTCTCATCAGAAAATATAATGTCATCCCAAACCTAAAGATGGTGTGAAAAGTTTTCTGTAACAAGCCTGAATAGTTTCTATATATTGTGCTGGGAAGACTACTCACTCGGGATGAAGGCTTGTTATTATGTAGCACTTTTCTGACTTTTCCATGTGACTAACTAACTTACTCCAAAATGTAGTTTAATTAGAACAAGTAAAAAAGTATCAGTCGGCTTTGCCGACAGAGATATACCCTCAGCCTGTGTGAAGTGAAACACTTTTTTCCAAAAATGTATATATTTAAGGGGTTTTGAAAATTTTAAGCGTATGAACCGACAAATATCTCGTGTACTATTTTAGCTAATATTATCGAACTTTAGTGGGGGAGGTACCGGAAGGAGTGGGCCTACAAGTACCACCTTCTAATTGTCGTGCTCTCCAGCCACTACATGGTGCCATAGAGGGTTTTTACATTTTTAGGGTTGTTTTCTCAAGAAGTATGGACTTGCCCCTGAAAAGACTTTTACCGTCGTAACTGAGGCAGTGAATGAAAGTTGCTTCAACAAAAATCAAATTGATTCCAGAGCAGTTCTTAAAGTGAACTTATCCAAAATTTTGTGTGCGAGGTACCCGAAGGAGTGGACAAATGTAGTCTATATTCGAACCTGATATAAATTTGGTAGATATACTGGGATGGGTAAAGCATGGACCAAATCGGTCTCTACCATCAACAGTTATCATGCGCAGAATTTTTCAGAACATTTTTGAACTCTTGAAGGGGGGAGGTACCTGAAGGAGTAGACTGATATGGCTTATCTTCGAACTTAAACTAAGTTTGGACAAAATTTTACGAAGGCCAAATTTTGGACCGAATCGGCAGATCTGTTCAAGAGTTATCTTGCCCCTGGACTTGCCCCTGATGAAAGTTGTACTGTCGTATAGAGGACAGTGAATATATGTTACTACAACAAAAATCAAAGCGATTCGTGAACAGGTCCTAAACTGAACTTTTCCGAAATTTGGTGTGGGAGGTACCTGAAGGAGTGGACCGATTGAGTCCATATTGGAACCTAATCTAAGTCTGATTGAAATTTCACGATGTGCTAAGTATGGAACAAATCGGTTCCATACTTAGCACATCGTGAGTTATCGTGCACACAAACTTTCCGAAAATTTTCGAACTTTTGTGGGGGAGGTACCGGAAGGAGTGGACCGATGTAGCTCATCATCGAACTTAAACTAAGTTTGGGCAAAATATTCCGAAAGCCAAAATTTGAACCGAATCGGTTAATCCGTTCGAGAGTTATCGTGCGCTCCAGCCAGCAGGACAGACAGACGGATGGACATGGCTAGATCGACTCCAAATTGTCTGAAACACATTTCGTCCAAACATACTTGGGGTCTAAAACTATTATTTCGATGAGGCACATTTTCATCGTATCAAAGGGTATATGATAATATTCAAAAATGTTTTACAATCCGGAAGCAATCGATTTGCTCCAAACTTTCCATATATTATTATTCCTTCAAGATATAGATCGGATAAGACTATATCGGTCCTTAGGGTACCTCCCACACAAAATTCGGAAAAGGGAAATTTAAGAATCCTCTCGAATTTGTTTCAGCAGATTGTACTTGCGCCGCAAAACCGCAAGTTCACTATCAAGGGGATTTTCTGACTGGTCGAAACTTTACTTCTTCTTTATTTGCGGATCCGTTATTCGGATATAAAGCGATCATACAATAGTATACATTACATTTATATATATCATATGTACATGTTATGTTATTTTATTTTATGAAATTATAAACAGCTCTCGATTTTTAGCAGCATGTAGCAGATTTGTTTCATCTCTGTATCCTGTCCACTCTTGGATGTTACTTAGCCAGTATATCTCTCTTCTGCCTCTTGGTCGTTGTCCTTCTATGTTGCATTTAATAATGCATTGTATAAATCTGTATTTGTCATTTCTCATCAGGTGTCCAAGGTATGCGATTTTTCTTGATTTGACCGTGTGTAAGAGTTGCCTGTCGACATGCATTCGTCTGAGAACTTCTTGGTTTGAAATGTGCGATGTATAGGGTATCTTAAGTATTCTTCTATAGACCCACATTTCAAATGCTTCAATTCTTTTTTGATCTGCACTTTTGATGGTCCAAGTTTCTACGGCATATAATAGTATAGACCAAATATAACATTTGACGAATCGTATCTTGGTTGCGAGACTTAATTCGTGATTTGTAAGTGTTTTTTTTGTATTTAAAAAAGGCGTTTCTGGCCATCTCCACTCGGCGCTTTATTTCGTTTGAAATATTCCATTGGTCGTTAATTGAAACGCCAAGGTATTTAAAAGTTTTTACACGTTCGACAAGTTCATCTTTAATACTCAGTGACGTTTCATAACTTGCATCTTTCCGACTAACAATCATGTATTTTGTCTTTTTTGTATTTATTTTGAGGCCATATGTTTCACTTACGTACGTGAGCTTGTCTAGGAGCTGTTGTAGCCCAGATATACTGCCGGCAATAATTGTGGTATCATCAGCGTACCGTATGTTATTTATAATTTTACCCTGAACTCTTATTCCAATTCGTTCTCCTTCGATTGACTCATGAAATATTTTTTGGGAATATATATTAAAGAGGAGCGGTGATAGTATGCACCCTTGTCGGACTCCTTTTGATATGGGAATGTCGTCAGTCAGTTCACCATTTATTTCGATTCTTGCAGTTTGGTTCCAATATAGATTCTGTATGCACCTAATTTCGTTTTCTTCTATTCCTATTTCCCTCAGTATATTAATCAATTTGTCGTGTTGGACGGTATCAAATGCCTTTTCATAATCGATAAAGCATATATAAACATCTTTGTGGACGTCTCTGCATTTCTGTACAAGTAGTTGGATGGATAGTAGGGCTTCTCTGGTACCCATACCTTCCTTGAAGCCGAATTGGGACTCACCCATAACTCTTTCACATTTGGAGTAAATTCGTTTGTGAATTATTCTTAGGAAAATTTTTAATATGTGACACATAAGGCTTATAAGCCTGTAGTCACAACACTTTTTTGCATTAGATTTTTTTGGTATTGCAATAAAAGTAGACTTCAACCAATCGTTTGGATATTGGCCAGTACCATACACATGATTAAAAAGTCGTGTAATGAGTGAGATGTTGTTTCCATCAATTAATTTTAAGATTTCGGAAGGAATTTCGTCGGGCCCTGTTGATTTTTTATCTTTTATCGATTGAATCGCATATTCTACTTCGGCTGTAGTGATTGGGTTTCCCGTTATATAATTAATTGTGTTCTGATCATTTCTTGATCGTTGGTCGTCTGTGAATAATTGTTCAATATAGTTTTTCCATCGATCCTTTATGTGTAATGTCTCGAAAATTGGCTGATTGTTGTCATCCATTAGTAATGCTGGTGATGCCTTCCTATACACTCCTGCGGACTCTTTTACTTTTTTATGTAGATTATAGTCATCATGAATGTTTTGCAGATGTTCAATTTCTCTACATTTTTGATTGAGTAGATCATTTTTTGCAGCTCGGGTAGCAGTGCGAATTTCCTTGTTGATTTCCCAGTAACGTTCATAGTCAACGTTTTTGTATTTCCTTCGTTCCTCATGAAGCTCCATAATTTCTTCGTTCATCCATTCTTGTTGTGTTCTTCTTGTACAGTTTCTAAGATAATTTTTTGTTATTTCGCACATTGTGTCCTTGACTTTGTTCCATATATTTTCTACATCGTTTGAATCGATGACTTCCAGTTTGTTATTAATTTGCATCTTCACTTCATTTCTGGTATATGGATTATTTAGTATCTCAGTATTTATCTTGTGAGACTTTTTCTTCCTTTTTTTAATTCGTGCAATTTTTAGCCGAATATTGAGCATCAACAGGTTGTGGTCGGATGGTACATCAGCTCCTGGGTATGTTGAGCATTTCGTTACACAAGATTTAAATCTGCTGTTGATCATTATGAAGTCAATTTGATTTCGAACGATATTCCTTCTGTTATCTACTGGTGATCTCCATGTATAAAGTCTCCTGGGATGTAATCGGAATGTTGTGTTTGTAATGGTCATCTTAAACTCTTGACAAAATTGAATTAATCTGTCTCCTCTCTCATTCCTTTCTCCAAGTCCATACCTTCCAGTTACTCCATTTACTTCATCATTCCCCACTTTGGCATTAAAGTCGCCTTGAACTATAGTTATTTCATGTGATTTCGTCATGTTTAATAATTGACTTATTTCTTCATAGAAATGTTCAACCTCGTCGTTACTTCCATCACATGTAGGGGCATATACCTGGATAATATTTAAATTCAGGGGCTTTGCTGAGATTTTAATCATCATAGTCCTTTCAGACATTGGGACAGAACCAATCACGCAGTCTGCAATGTCTTTTTTGACGATAATGCCTACACCCTTCCTGTGTATCCCTTCCATATTTCCTGAGTGGTATACTACAACATTTTGGGATTCAAAATGGCCGTATTCTGTCCACCAGGTTTCACTGACACCTAGTATATCAATCTTAAGCCGATTCATTTCATTAATTGTGTTGTTTAATTTGCCAACTTCGTATAAACTTCGGACATTCCAAGTTCCAATATTCAGTTTTTACACATCGTATTATTTCATCCAGTCATGTATCATGTTGGTAGATGGACTATATCGGTCCGTCTTTCGAGTACCTCACACACAAAATTTGGGAAAAGTGCAGTTTGAGGACCCGTATCGGATCTATTTGATTATTATTATTATTATTATTATTATTATTATTATTATTATTATTATTATTATTATTATTATTATTATTATTATTATTATTATTATTATTATTATTATTATTATTATTATTTTCTTTTTTTAAGAAGGTTCTTTTTACGGTCCCTATTCTGGTCCCTTTCCCGGGGTAAGTCATACTTCCTGAGATAATAGTCCTGAAGTTCCAAAAACTAAAATTACAAATCTGAAAATATAATTCTCAAATATTTCCAAAACTCAGAATTTAGCTTAATAAAATTGATTTGGTGATTCCACGTCTTTTGAAGCAAACTCGTGTTACAAAATAAATATATTTTTAGAGGTTGAAGGTATATCACCGTTAGCGCAGCTGACTTATACTATCTCCTTTGGTGTGTAATTGAATATGAATAATTTTGGGATTTATAAATTTGTTTGCATGCAAAATTTTGGAATTTCTATTCATTGTTAGTCATTTCTACCGGTATAACATTTATTTTAGATATCACAATATATGCCCACAAGGAACTATTTTCGAACATATGTGAGGTACAAGTGCACAATTTTGGACGATAGATCTTCAATAAACTCGCAATTTTCCCAATTATCAAATATACCAAACTGCATGGTATACATATATTTATTTATTTATTTATTTTAGGTCTATTCCAAAAAGGAACCTGATATTTAAAGACAATTTGAAGATGTTGCAGGAGGAGCTGTGTCCTAAGTTGCCACTTGTTGAGACGTTTTTCATTGCTGAAATACACAGGAAATATTACTAAGGGGTATTTTGCCACCGTAGACAATTCGATGGGAATCGAACCCGGACATTCAGCGTGGTGTAGGGTATCACATGGTCGGCCCCGTCCGACTATAGCCTTTGCTTACTTGTTTTTACATAGTTTTTTTATTATGAATTCAAAATACTTTCATGATTTAGATTTTTATAATTCATATGGTAATATTCAAAAATGTTTTACAATCGTTGAAGTTGAGGTTCACCATTTAATAAGTCGCGAACTGTCAATATATTTTATACAATATGAATATATTTATATTTATTGAAGTGTTTTAGCCGGGCTCGCATATAATGAACCATAACAAATAATTTATGTGGAAGCTGTGTTGGTGGTAATATTAAAAAATGGGTAAAAATGTGCTGAAGTTTACAAGATTTTTTGTGTTCTTTCCTGATTTCTGGTCAAACCATGGAAAATTTAGACCTGAGCTCAAAAAAAAATTGAAGAATACCCCTTGGGCAACATGGTTCTAATGTATGACTTTTCGATATATACACTGCATCCCCCTAAAATCGATGCTGACATTTTGAAGTTTTGAAATCTGGGTTTTTTGATTGTAGAACTCGTGATTCCACGTCGTTTGATGTATATCTCATGAGTGTGCTTCATACAGCTCCCTAGTAATAGGAGTCCAAAGTCGAAATTTTGATGCGTAAATTTTCTTTAAAACCCTATTTTTGGCTTCAAAAGTTACAACTGTGACTCAGGTACCCTTGAACCCCGTGTGATTTTAGTTTTTTTACGCGCCGGATCTAATGAACCCTTCCGCTTTCAAATCCATCCACTAAGACGGCGGTTATAGATACCTTGAAAGTAGGAAATTCTGCAAAATTATATTTTGATGATTCCGCGCATTGAACCGCGATTTTAGTTGGTTATTTTTACATAAATGGAATCCTTTATACGCGATTATATTATTTTCCAAAACCGTGTGGCATAAATTACCGAGATTCTGGAGTAATATTCGTATTTCGTATAAAATAGAATTTGGTAGCACATCCGCGGTTCTTGACGAATTTGTTTAAAATTTGTTATAATGACGTATTTTTTATAGGCGGTCACTGAAATCGGATGCGCCTTATAATCTTATGTACGTCGCGCAATTTTTACCCACATAAAGGTTTTTTGAACAGTAAGATGCAGCTGACGGCACACTTTGGCCGCAGAATGAATAGTGGAAAAATTGCTACATATTGATAGAGATGCACTCGTGTATCTGAAAAGCGCATGCGCCCTAACTGATTTTAACGAATTCGCGAATTATACGTTTTTTAACTGTTATGTTTTTTCTTTGGTTGTAATTGCAATATTACTTTCTATTTCATAATCCTATTGTTTATCAAAGTAAGCAAATACACTTTCGGGTTTGTCATCGCATTTTCCCTGAAGAAGTTTCAGCGAAGTCCGTCAGTCCTTGCATCGAAATTAAGCGGAATAGTAGAATAACTCCCAAAAATGTTTTTTCTATTTTTCGTATTAAACAAAAAAATATATTTTTGAAATAATATTCCAACAATAAGTTTTCGTCATTTGTTGTTGCTGTAATATGGCAGTTATAAATCCTATCGTTAAAATGTTGGTCTCATATTTTTCTACGCGTTGCCTAGAATCTGTACGTATTTTTAATTTATTTTTTTTTTTTTTGAGTTTTATTTGGACTCTAAATTGCAATAAATTAAATTTACTCCAAGATTTTTTCAGTATTTCTTGATTTTCCGCGAAAATATAAATACATTTAGTAAATATTTAGGCATCTACGGATAGATATTAAATGCCATTAACGCTTTATATATACATTTTCTTATTACAGCAAAAATGGAATTTTTAAATATTTGTTCTTTATAAGGGAACTAGCTGACCCGGTCCGCGTTGCTGGCCCGTTGTTTGGGTTCTCCGTGTAAACTTTAGTTATCTATCCAGCATTGATAAGGCCATAATTAGGCATCCCTCTAGAAACTTCATAATATAAATCAATGTTTTGACATAAATTCCATGTAATGGTATCCCCAAAATTTAAGATATAAAATCTCTTTTATTATACCCTTCACCATAAATTGACAGTTTAAAGGACTTTGTGACCCACATATAATGATCGGTGCACGTCAATTAACATTGCTATATATTGGATTGTTGGTCTCGGTTGGGGTCGTAATTATTACTACAAAGAATTGTTGGTATAGGTCCACGTTTTGATATAGCTCCCATAGAACGGTACCGGTTGATTTTCGCTATTTTTGAGGATTTAACATCATTATCACACCGAAATTTCTAAAATTTGGTTTTAATGTAATTTAAAGAGGAGAGCATAAATATTCGTATCGACCGAAAGACACGCCTTTTTATTTGCGCTCGGTATGCAACAGTTATAGGTTCACGTTTTGATATAGCTCCCATAAAGCAGTACCTCCCGATTTTGGATAGTTTGGAGATATAGTCACTTTTGGGGGTCGTAAACCGTCTTGCAGAGAAATTTCAGTATACGTCCTCGTTTTGATATAGCTCCCATAGAAGGGTGGCGCCTGATTTTCGCTATTTTTGGTGGATTTAACCTCTGGATAGTGACATCTCAAGTTATCGGGATTTTACTGTATTCCAAAATGTGGAGTTGATCGCGCTATCCCACTTATTGTTTAGTGTTCAGCGTTTATAGCATTTTTTAGGCACGCAAAATTATGTATGTTATCTGAAATAATAAATGTTTGAACATTTTGTGATGACCACGATATTTCACTTCCGCGAAGACCATTCAGGGTCAAGACGGTAATTACATTAGTATTGCAAACAATCTGTAAACAATGCGTTCAAAAATATCATGGACTTTAAAAAAAATTGAAGGAGAACCTCCGGTCACTACACTTAGCCATATTAAAATAGCTCACGACCGCGCTATCCCACTTGTTCAAGCTACTGTTCATATCATTTTTGTGTCACGCTTTCTAAAATTATTTATATTAATTGAAATAATACATTTTTGAAAACTTTGTGATGACCGCGATCATTCAGGGAAAACAATCTGTAAACAATACGTTCAAAAATATCAAAGATTTCTGATTTTCTTAAAAACATTGTGGGGAGGACCACCGGTCACTATTCTTAGCAGTAAAAAACAGCTTACGACCGTTCTAATTAACTGAAATAATACATTTTTGACAATTTTGGGATGAACGCGATATTTCACTTCCGCAACGACCATTCAGGGTCAAGACAGTAATTACCATAGCAATGCAAACAATTTGTAAACAATATATTAAAAAGTATCTTGAATTTCGCGGTTTTCTCAAACAATTTGTGGGGAGGACCACCGGTCACTATACTTAGCGGGATAAAAAAATAGATTACGACCTATTCTCAAACCTAAAAACTCCACATACAAAATTTCATAAGATTTCCCAATCGATGTTTCGGAATTTCTATATAGTGATATCTCATGTTATCGGGATTTTACTGTATTCCAAACTGTGGCGTTGACCGCGTTATCCCACAAATTGAAGCCAGTGTTATAGCGGTTTTGTAGTCACGCTTACTAAAATAAGGTATATTATCTGAAATAATACATTTTTGAATAATTTGGGATGACCGCGATATTTCACTTCCGCGACGACCATTCAAAAAAATATATAGCCTATTTTCACCACCGGTGTTCCCAGTACATTATCTGAAAATTTCAAGAAAATCTATTCAGCCGTTTTTGAGTCTATTCGGAACATACAAACATACAAACATACAAACAAACAAACATACTAACATACACACATTGCCTTTTATATATTAGATAAAACCCCCCATAACTTTGGAGCGCAGCATCCAATTTTGTGAACGCGAACAGATTTAAAACCATCTATGCTCCGAAAATTGCGGATGTGCTCGCCAAAAATTGTTTAATATTTCTTCCAATGGAATTGCAAAAGGAATTTGAAATTTACCATATACCCTCTTTAGCCTAAAGTCTGAGGGTATAAAAAACAATTTTCTGGTGCTGATTTGGGGTACTTTCGTCAATTTCTTTAATCATTCCGCTGTGAATGCGTGGGATTACTATTTTTGGCCTGCTATGTAACGTCTTTAGTTTGAGCCTGCCTTCACTCTCGTTGTATACAGTTCTCAGCTTATGAGATTTTTTATTTTGATTTTAGCGATTTCTCTGGCGGATTTACTATTATTACAATTGGAATAGACCATATGTAGGTAGCATATTTTCCATATCCGTTTACCTGACTTTTTATACCATCCACCATAGGATGGGGGTATATTAAGTATGTCATTCCGTTTGTAAATACTCGAAGTAATCATTGTAGACCCCACAAACTATATATATTCTTGATCAACGTACAATTCTACATCGATATAGCCATGTCCGTCCGTCCGTCTGTGGAAATCACTCTAGCTTCCGCACGGATTGAATTAGGTGGATGCAATTTTGGTAAGATCTATTATATGTATGTCGGACTTTTGGTATTGAAAGCGGGCTATGTAGGTACACGTTTTCGTATAGCCCCCATACAAACTGACGCGTGACTCGTCGTCGTTTTAAGGAAATTTTAGGATATTTGTTCCATTTGACCACCGAATTGGTTGTAAGTTGGTAGTTTGTGTCTCCAGAGGCTAACAAATATTTCTACCAAATTTTGTTTATATAGGTCCACGTTTTGGTAGAGCCCCGATATAACGCCCCATATATAGTACGCGTCACTATAAGATATTTTGAAGTTATTAGTCCCATTTGAGCACCGAATAGGTGGTAATTTAGTATTTTGTGTCTCCAGAGGCTAAAAAACATTTCTACCAAAGTTTGTTTATATAGGTCCACGTTTTGGTAAAGCCCCGATATAACGCCCCATATATAGTACGCGTCACTATAAGATATTTTGAATGTATTAGTCCCATTTGACCACAGAATCGGTTGTAAGTTTGTATTTTGTGTTTCCACAGGCTAAGAAATATTTCTACCATAAAATGTTTATAAAGGTCAGTTTTGAAGGGTTTAGCCTCATTATAACACCGAAATGGCTAAAATTTGGTACATAGTCTTCGTTGTGGGTATAAAACTTCAACGTCTTCATCGGCATTGCCCTATTTTCGGTATTTTAAAGGTTTTTGCCTCATTATTCCACCGAAGTGGTTGAAATTTGGTATTTAGTCTTTTTCCGAGCTACAAAAATTTCCCTCAGAAATTTATCGGTATACGTGCATGTTTTGGGGGGTTCCCCCATAGAACGGTATATCCCAATTTTCGGTATATTGAAGGTTTTAGCCTCATTATAACACGGAAACGGCCGCAAGATGGTACTTAGTCTTCGTTGAGGGAATAAAACTTTCCGCCTGAAGTTTGTCGGTATTGGTCCATGTCTTCATATAGCCTCCATAGAACGGTACCTCCCGATTTTCTACATATAGCTCGTTCTTCACCAAAATACCTGATATTTGGTAATAAGTTTTTGATAGAGGTATGAAACATTCTAGCCGAAATGTGTCGGTATAGGTCGACGTCCTCAAATACCCCCATAGGACCGTACCTTCCGATTTACGGTATTTGAAAGTTGTGGCCTCAATATACCACCGATATGACTGAAATTTAGTATTTAAATTGCCATGCGTGTATAAAATATTGCAGAAGAGAATTATCAGCCCTTTTCTTTAAATAACCCCATAGAAGTGTACTTTCCGATTTTCGGTATTTTAAGGTTGTGTCATCAATATCCCATCGAAACGGATGAAATTTAATATTTAATCTCCGTTGGTGGTATAAAACTTCCCACCTAAAAATTTCTGGTATTGTTCCATGTTATTATATACCCCCAAATATCCAAATACAGAATATCCACGTTTAGGTCTTGTCGGCTTTGCCCATTTTTATGAATTTCGCTCAATTCGGAAAATTGTAAATATTGGTCCATGTTTTGGAAAGAACAAAAATGTCGTCCCATATTAACTGTTTTGAAGGGAGTATTATCTGTTGAGATATATGTACTACTCCTGCAATAAAAGGAAGAGTTTAGTAGTTTCATAAACGAAATAAAAATAATTGTTCCTATTCACTTCAATACAGTTCGTGGTGGAGGGTATAAAAAGTTCGGCCCAGCCGAACTTAACGCTTTTCTTACTTGTTCTGATTATACTGTCTATGTTTCACACACAACAAATAATTTATGATTAAAAATTATGGATCTACATGTCCACATACCACAAAAGTCATACATTTCTTTAATTGCAATTGCGGGGAAAATTCCAAGATTTTATTGCACATTCATTCATTTTCAATTATTTAATTGACACCACAATAACCGACCAATTTGTTATTTCCGACCAATTTCTGCATTTATTGACTTGATGTTGTCATTAACAGGTAAATCAACAGATATGTACAAAAAAACGAAATTTTTCTGCAACTTTCAGGCTATTTGCTCAGGAAGTATGGACTTGCCCAGATGAAACTTGTACTGGTGTATGGGGAGCGATGAATACATGTTGTTACAACAAAATGCACACAGAAAAAAAAATTGTAGCCATTTGATAAAGAAATTCAAAGATTCAACCAAAAATTTATCGATTTTCCGGCAATAAAAAAAATTGTCATATTGACAAAATTCGATAAAATTTTTTGATCACAAAGTAAAAATACATGTTGATAAAATAAAATTGTAATATTGATTAAAATATTTATCGATTTTTTTTATTTTGAACTGATAAAACATTTCACATATTGACAAAAATATTTATCAAAATATTTCACATTTTGCTTGATAAAAACAAAATATTTTCTTGATTAAAAAAATTGTTGAATGCATTTTTTCCAATCAATAAAAAAATATTCATATTTACAATTATTTTGTCGTTTTTTTGTTAAATACAAACCCAAACGCCACAGAAAAAGATACATACACACATTTATAAATGGTCGTGGTTATTTATTTATTTGAAATGCCAAGTACAAAAGCAACACCAGACGCATAGGTACATAAAAAATAACAGATGAAAGAAAGAAAAAAGGAATGGAATAATTAATAACAGAAGTACATAATTATTTAGTGCCACACATTAATTTTAATAAAAGAAACAAAAAAAATCACTTTTAAATATAAAATACAGGGATCATTATTGAACGTTGTGAAATAAAACACATTCTTCTGCCACCTTGAAAATCATTAGCGGAAAACGGGTATCTGTAATGTGAGAAATAGTACATCCATATATATTTTAAATATATAAAATGTTTTGATGTTATTACCAATATCACATGCGGTTGCTTCTTTGTCCAATAAAATATTCTTATTATCCTTTTTCATATTCGTGAATTCAATTATAAAATGTATTGGACATTTAATTTACTTGAAAGGCACCTTTACTTTAAGAAAACACACAAACATTGATTTGTTTCTGCACTACCGATCCACACAGAACGACTGATTTAAAGAGACTGCCAAAAATACCAAAATGACGGTTAAAAAATGTTATCTGCCTTTCATAACCACAAACAGAACAAAACATGAGAACTCGTACCGTTTTTTTTTCTTTCCCTCTTCGTTTGTTAGGTTCATAAAAATCAGCAACAAAAACAGTAACAAACTTACATACAAGCCTTCACCCGAGCACAAATAAATAAACAAGCCAAATGCCACACAAACCCATCCCTTCATTCCATGACCATGCTCTGAAATATATGTACATAGCAACAATACTCACATCTCAAGAAAAAAACACATCACATTGTTGTAGCGCTCTCTTTATGCCCTAATGTTGTTGTTTCTCTCGCTCTTGAGAGCGAAAACATGCGACAAACATTGAAAACCATTTTAACTACAGAAATTTATTAATAACCATAAACAAATTTCAATAAATTATTTGTTTGAAATCGTTTATTGATCGCTTTCTAGTAACATTTTCATGTTTGATAAACATTTTCCCTATATATTCGTAATATTTTATCGCCATTCGACAAAAATATGGTGATAAAGCTTTTAATCAAAATTTTCAGGGTGGATTTTTTTTCTGTGCAAAGCAATTCGATGGCAGGTCCTAAACTGAACTTTTCCAAATCTTGTGTGTGGGAGGTACCCGAACCCACATTGGACCCATTGAGTCCATATTGGAACCTGATCTAAGTCTAGTAGAAATTTCACGATGTGCAAAGTATGAAGCAAATCGGTCATTCCCTTCCAGAGTTATCGTGCACACAAATTCTCCGAACATTTTTTAACTTTTGTGGGGGAGGTACCTGAAGGAGTGGACCGATATGGCTTATCTTCGAAGTTAAACTAAGTTTAGACAAAATATTACAAAAGCCAAATTTTGGACCGAATCGGTTAATCCATCCGAGAATTATCGTGCGCTCCAGCCAGACAGACAGACATACGGACATGGCTAAATCAACTCCAAATTGTCTGAAACACATTTCGTCCAAACATACTTAAGGTCTAAAACCATTATTTCGATGAGGCACATTTTGCCTGTATGAAAGTGTGTATACCCTCGTTAGCATAAATGCTGGGAGTATAACAAGTAAGCTAAGGCTATAGTCGGGCAGGGGCTACCATGTGATACCCTACACCACAACCCCTGGGATTTAGCTTTCAGCAAATCAAAATTCATTTTTGGAACAAATAAACTTATTATAAGAAATAACATTGTGGATTCTGCCAACTCTTAACCTCAAGCTTAAATAACACTGTGTGTCATATTTTGAGTCATGCTTTATTAACCATATTCTGAAATCATAGCGTAATACAAGACCAAAAATAAGAAAACACGTGTCCCGGTGTTTTTCCCTATCACTTCAACTTTCGCGGTTATGGGCCCCCAATGACGGGAGACTTTGATGTAAAAGGGATCATTTTGTCAGGCACATATCTTCTAAACCGCTAAGAATTTAGCTCGTGGAAGTAATGTTATAGCTCTCGTACTAAAGAATAATAATTGTGAACACATAAAATCCATTCAACTTCATCTTCAAGGTCAAAATCGTCAAGGTCAAATTTCTATTATATTTTTTCGGATTTTAGTCTGCAGATATCAAACCGATCAAAATTGAAGCAAACAACCTACAAGTAAAATGTTCCTTAGGTCTCAATAAACAACTTTCTAGAACATACGAAGTATGTACGTTCTTAATGGCCAAAATAGCGAAACAATTGCGATTTTTATCCTCTTTTCTCGGTTTCCGCTCCATAGAAACTAAACCGTTCAAAATTCAAGAAAACAATCAACCACAATAAAAACTCTTTGTCTGCCGAACCACTTGACGTAGCTGACGAAATTTGGCTCAAAACTTTCTTATATCAATAGTATTAAAGGTATTGAAAATGGAGTCCCTGGGTCCATGTTTTGATATAGCTCCCATATAGCCGTACATCCCGATTTAAGGTATTTTTCATCTGTTAGCCACATTTTATAACCAAATTGGCTGTAATTTGGCGCAGTGAGTCCTCAATGAGTATAATATATAATTGCAAACATTTGTCAACGTAGGTCCACGTTTTCTTGTAGCCCCTACCCGTATAAGGGTACCCCGATTTCGAGTATTTACCAAAAAGTGGGTAAAAACTCTTTAACTGTAGAACCACATGACGTAGGCTAACAAAATTTGGCTCAAATCTTTCTTATATCAATAGTATTAAAGGTATTGAAAATGGAGTCCCTGGGTCCATTTTTGATATACCCCCCGTATAGCCGTACCTCCCGATTTAAGGTATTTTATACCTACTAGCCACATTTTACAATCATACTGACTGTAATTTAGTACAGTGAGTTCCCAATATGTATAAAATATCCTTGCAAAAAATTGTCGACGTAAGTCCACGTTTTCTAGTAGTCACTCTATGGTTTTCTGAAATCGGGAGGTACGTTTATATGGGGGCTATATCAAAACGTGGAACCAAAGATCCCATTTTCAGTACCAGAAGTTATTTGATAAAACAAATATTTCAGTCCAATTTTTGCAACCCTACGTCAATTGGTTCGGAAGATAAATAGTTTTTACCCAACTTTTGGTAAATACTCGAAATCGGGGTACCCCTAAATGGGGGCTATTAGAAGGATATTTTCTACATATTGAGAACTCACTGAGCCAAATTTTGTCAGCTTTCGTCAAGTGGTTCAGCAGATAAAGAATTTTTACCCTATATTTGGGAAAATACTCGAAATCAAATTTGTGCAAGGATATATTATACACTTTGAGGACTCACTGAGCCAAATTACACCTAACTTTGTTTTTATACAATGTGTCTAATAGATGAAAAATACCTTAAATCGGGAGGTACGGCTATATGGGGGCTATACCAAAAGATGGATCCAGGGACTCCATTTTCAATACCTTTAATACTATTGATATAAAATAGTTTAGAGCCAAATTTTGTCAACCTACGTTAAGTGGTTCGGCAGATAAAGAGTTTTTCCCAATATTTGGGCAAATACTCGAAATCGGGCTACCCCTATATGGGGTTATAAGAAAACGTGGACCTACGCTGACAAAATTTTGCAAACATATTTTGTACTCATTGAGGACTCACTGTGCCAATTTACAGCCAATTTAGTTGTAAAAGGTAACTAATAGGTGAAAAATACTTTAAATCGGGAGGTACGGTTATATGGGGGCTATATGAAAACAAATTTCGTCAGGCTACGTCAAGTGGTTCGGCAGTTAAAGAGTTTTTACCCAACATTTATTTACCCAAATGTTGGGTAAAAACTCTCGGGTATTTACCCAAGTATTTACCCACTTGTTTAAAGTACATATTGTAAAACTATCCATTTTGATACGATTTCACAAGTTAAACCCAGAAATAGGGTGTAAGATGTTGTATTGGCGATTCAATATAGTAAATACCCAAATAAATACCCACAAATGGGTATTTACCCGGTATTTACCCAATTTACCCAATTTACCGGGTATTTACCCATTGGGTATTTACCCACTGTCCATCTCTACTTATGTTGATAATGTTCTGCGTGGAGGTTTTCCCATTTCAGTGAACCCGCAATACCTCCTCAATGGGAACTATACTAAAACGTGTATCTATATTCACAATTCTCTATAGGCATGTTTTATCTCCATTTCGAATACTATATGGCGAATTTCAAACATTTCGGTAGGAAATGTGGCCAAAACTATAAAAATAACAAAAATCGGTTGATGCGTTTTACTGAATGGACGGTAAGGCGGGAATTTTTTGTAGCCCCAACGAAGACTAAACAGCAAATTATCCATTTCGGTTAGATAATGTGGCTGAGACCTTAAAATGCTGAAAATAGGGTGGTACCTAGTATGGGGTTACATCAAAACGAATGCCTACAATTCCTGACAGGATACAGCATTCCCCATCAAATACTATATACCGAATTTAACCCATTTCTGTAGGACAATGCATAGCCGTAAAAGGGCTATTTCAAAACGTGGACCTTTAATGTAAATTCTTTGAAGGGATGCTGTTTCTATATCCCAAGCGACGACAACATACCGATTTTACATATTCTCTGCTAAAACCTTCAAAATACTAAACAAATCGAGAGCTACCGTTCTCAGGGGTCTGTATCAAAACGTGCACCTATATTGAAAAATTTCTTGAGGAACATTTTTTGGTCTCAACGAGGACAAAGTACAAAATTTCAGCCATTTCAGTGTGATATTGGAGCCAAAACCTTCAAAAACCCCAATAGTTCGGTGGGACATAAATTAGCAATAAATGCTCCAAAAAATATGTGGAAAAACTAACTTTCTTCTAAAAGTGTTTCGCAAATGTTTGCGATTTTTTCAGGTTTTATCCTTTTCTGGCATGACGCGATTCCGAGTTACATTCAGTACTGTTAGTCTATTATTATTATTAAAAATGCATAATGACCGCAAACATTTTATAGTTTTATAGTACTGATTTTCCGGTTGCAATACTTTTATTGTCACCCCGAAATAGTAGTTAATTCTTATTTTTGACCGTATTTTTTATAAATCGCAAATAACCTTTGCATATTTTGACGGTATATTATTGTAAGGACCTATAGCAAGAGATTTGCACAAAAAATTGTATATTTTTTACATAATTTGTTGCCATAAACGAACAATTAATACGAAATTTTCTACAATTTTGGTTTTTGCAATACATTTGTTGCCTAACTGTATGTATGTATATAGATAGAAAAATCGTTGGCAGCTTCTCGTTAGTTGTGATATAAAAAACATTCTCCTCAAAATTGAAATCATCAACGAGAAACCGGCATCTGGAATCAAATGATCATATAATAAATAGGTACATCCATATTTCAAATATATGCATGTATATGGAAAATGTATTAGTGTTATTACCCATGGTTCAATTAATGATTGTACCATGGTTATTACCAATATTAAATGTGATTTCATTTTTGTCCAATAAAATATTTCCATCCACCTTTTTGATTCAATTATAAAATGTATTGGGCATTTCAGTTACTAAAAAGCACAATTTCTTTAAGAAAACACAAAACACTGATTTATTCACTCACTTTACCGTCTTCAATCAACGATTGCTTTAACCCACTTAAAGCCACTAGTCGTTTAAAGAAACTGAAGAAAAAATGCTCCCTGTCTTTCTCGCAAAAATAACAAAAATAACTCATACCATTTATTTTTCTTTTCCTCTTCGCTTGCTAGTTTGGTTAACTGTGAGTTGCAGAAAAAATGAACGCATGTGGAAGAATAAATCGCAACAACAACAAAGAAAGGGAAGGATCAAAGTCGGGTGGGGCTGACTATAAACCACTGTGAATATCTAAAATATATTGTTACGGAATTAGATTTAACTAATCTCTGTGTAGACGTTGTTTTATTCCCCGATACGATTTGTACCAAATAAAACAGGGTTCGTTTTAGATTACGTTTCTACAATGCTTTATTTACTTTATTAACTTATTCAGAACCGACTTTAATTACAAAGCACACAGCAAGTCTCTAGTTAGCACGCAGCTCTTATTTAACTGATCCGTTCAGTTCAACGCTCTGTGTAGACGTTGTTTTATTCCCCGATACGATTTGTACCAAATAAAACAGGGTTCGTTTTAGATTACGTTTCTACAATGCTTTATTTACTTTATTACACTTATTCAGAACCGACTTTAATTACAAAGCACACAGCAAGTCTCTAGTTAGCACGCAGCTCTTATTTAACTGATCCGTTCAGTTCAACGCTTAAAACACAACTACTCCGTCATTGCCATTTCCCCGGTAATTTATATCCCAAAGTCTCCCTGTTCTAGAGTCCTCCAGAACACATATGGCAACATCTCGAATCTGTGCAGCGAACACACAGACGCACATTCGCACTAAGCGAACAACCATACTCACATACATACATGGGGGAATACAATTGGACGACAAGCACAGTAATGACGTAACTACAACAACAAACAAGTGCAATAAAGAAGTAACAAACTAAACAATAATTACATGATTGTGGCAAAACAAAACAAAAGCACATTAATGAAAGGTAAAGAACATCTAGAATAATGAAGATAATTCTACATGATAATTGTTGTTGCTTAAATAAAGTACCTGCGTAATAAAACTTTACGTTACAATTCAAATTTTTAAATTAACGGAAATTAAACTAAATTAACTTAAACCTATCAGTTACATTCGTAACATTGCCTCCCGCTTAAGCCTGTTCGTCCCGAATAGGCACAGTTCCCTCTCTGTGGTATGGGCATTGGTAACACTGCCTCCCGCTTAAGCCTGTTCCTCATGACCTGGCACAGTTCTCCTCCCGTAGTGGTGGCAACCGATTTAGATGTACCCTCTACTGCGCCAGCTTTGGTCTTTTGCTCTTCTGGACGACGCTGCCTTCTCTCCAGGAATCGTGACGTTATACCTTCTTTCTTTGTGGTCACCTTCCTAAGTGCCACCTGGTCTTCATCAGACTTGTCCTTCCTTGCTGTACGTCTGCTTTTCGATGGACCTTTCCTCGACGTACATATTCGCTTTTTCGTCCTCGTTGCTGGATTTTTCCGCTTTCCTACGGGCCAATTGTCGGCGGCTTCCACCTTCAGCGTACGGACATCGACAGCGATCTCGCCAGATTCTGCCTTTGGGCGATGTTTGCTTTTCTCGTTGTAGCCCACACTTATCGGTATTTCCACATTGGACCATGTCATCACACGGTGCTTTATGTCCAGGTTGACATCGAAGGCGATCATGAAGTCTACACCAAGTATAACTTCGTCCACAATATCGGCCACTATAAAATCGAAATTTACCGATTTTCTACCCATGCTCAGCCTTTGGTAGGCCTTTCCATGCACCGTTGTAGTCTCGCCTGTGGCCGTTCGCAATTTGACTCCATTTAATGGCAATACCTTCCCTTTTACCAAATCCGGTCTAATAATGGACTTTGTTGCACCGGTGTCCAATTTCAAGGTACGCAATACACCATTGACGAAGCCTTTAACCGTTAAGTTGTGATTCTTCTGCTGGACTATGGCTATAGAAATTGTGGGACCATCGTTTTCATCCTCTGCCAGCGGCGTCTCGTGATTGACGGAATTCATTTTATTTGATTCACCTGATGTCTCTCTTTCCAGATTCTTGGCCACCGGTTGGTCGTCGCTTTTTGAAGGCGGTGAGGCGGATCTGGTCCTTGGTCGTTGCAATCTGCATTCTCGTGCAATGTGTCCAGCTTTCCGACAGTTGTAGCAAGTCCTTCTCGTTTTACCAGCCCTTCGTTTCACTTTACCTACTACCTGCATTAGTGCATCTTTCATTAGTTCGACAACGGTCTGAGGATTGTTGTCCTCAACTTTCAGCCTCTGCACATTGCAAGCCTGAGGTTTCACCATTGTCTCTTGCTTATGTCCGCCACCGTACTTAAGTTCAAGAGCAGCCATTATATCTCCATAACTGTTTCTAGAAGCGGCGGGAATATTCTGTAATACGTCAGCAGCACCGCCCTTCAATGCCATAAGTAGTCGAACCGCCTTGTCGTTATCGTTCCACGAATTTCTCGAAGCAACCGTCTCAAATTGCAATTTGAAGACATCAAACGATGTAGATCCGTCGAATTCAGGAGGCTTGATTTTCAGAGTGTTATCAATAATTTGCACTGGTCCTCATTTGATTTCCAGTTCAGACATTTTCTTTTCCAGATTCACAATCTTCTCGTCGTGGGCCAGAAATTGCCTATCCAATTTCTTTAAATGGTTTTCCATAACCTCGAATCGCTTTCCAATAACTTGCGTAATATTATCGAGTCTTTCGCTGATTCTTGCCTCTAATTCTTCCAATTTTTCGTCGAATTCCTCCGTCAGACATTTGAAGCTTTCATTTATTGCAATAGATTCCTATTCCATTCTCTTACTAAATTCCTTCGCCAACGTTACTGCAATAACTTTTGCAACCTCCGTATAACTCGGAACCGCGTCTGAAGTTTCATCTCTAATATCAAACTCATATTCGTCGATGTTCATTCCACGGCGCTCGAACTCTTCCAACAAGCGTTTTTGTAGTTCGGCCTTGTTGCCAGTAGAACACAACTCCAACTTACTTAGCTCCTTCTTCAAATCTTCCTTTCGTAGATCCTTGAACTTCATCTTCATTGTAGGATTATCGTAATCTCACTTCCTGACACCAATTGTTACGGAATTAGATTTAACTAATCTCTGTGTAGACGTTGTTTTATTCCCCGATACGATTTGTACCAAATAAAACAGGGTTCGTTTTAGATTACGTTTCTACAATGCTTTATTTACTTTATTACACTTATTCAGAACCGACTTTAATTACAAAGCACACAGCAAGTCTCTAGTTAGCACGCAGCTCTTATTTAACTGATCTGTTCAGTTCAACGCTTAAAACACAACTACTCCGTCATTGCCATTTCCCCGGTAATTTATACCCCAAAGTCTCCCTGTTCTAGAGTCCTCCAGAACACATATGGCAACATCTCGAATCTGTGCAGCGAACACACAGACGCACATTCGCACTAAGCGAACAACCATACTCACATACATACATGGGGGAATACAATTGGACGACAAGCACAGTAATGACGTAACTACAACAACAAACAAGTGCAATAAAGAAGTAACAAACTAAACAATAATTACATGATTGTGGCAAAACAAAACAAAAGCACATTAATGAAAGGTAAAGAACATCTAGAATAATGAAGATAATTCTACATGATAATTGTTGTTGCTTAAATAAAGTACCTGCGTAATAAAACTTTACGTTACAATTCAAATTTTTAAATTAACGGAAATTAAACTAAATTAACTTAAACCTACCAGTTACATTCGTAACAATATATATGGGAGCTATATTTATGGCACATTTATTTCCAGACCGAATTCAGTCACACATTCCAAATGTCATTGAAATCGGTATTATATAGCGTGTTTGGTGCAGTAAATACGCGAAATCGGCCGAAAATGTATATGGGAGCTATATCCACATCTGAACCGATTTCGATATAATTTGGCACATTTATTTCTAGACCCACATCTAAAATTTCATCGAAATCGGACATATATAGCGTGTTCGGCACAGAAAATACGTGAAATCATCCGAAAATATATATGGGAGCAGTATTCAAATCTAAACCGATTTCGATATAATTTAGCACATTTATTTCTAGACCGAATTCAGTCACAGATTCAGAATTTCATCAAAATCGGACGTATATAGCGTGTTTGGTGCAGCAAACACGTGAAATCGGGCGAAAATATATACGGGAGCTATATCCAAATCTGAACCGATTTCGATATAATTTAGCACATTTATTTCTAGACCGAATTCAGTCACAGATTCAGAATTTCATCAAAATCGGACGTATATAGCGTGTTTAGTGCAGCAAATACGTCAAATCGGCCGAAAATATATATGGTAGCTATATCCAAATCTGAACCGATTTCGATATAATTGGCCCACTTATTTCTAGACCGAATTCAGTCACACATTTAAAATTTCATCAAAATCGGACATATATAGCGTGTTTGGTAGATAAAATAGTGAAATTGGCCGAAAATATATATGGGAGCTATATTCAAATCTGAACCGATTTCGATATAATTTGGCACACTTATTTCTAGACCGAATTTAGTCACACTTTGCAAATTTCATCGAAATCGGACATATATAGCGTGTTTGGTACAGAAAATACCTGAAATCGGCCGAAAATATATATGGGAGCTATATTCAAATCTGAAGCGATTTCAATATAATTTAGCACACTTATTTCAAGACCAAATTTAGTCACACATTCCAAATTCCATCGAAATCGGACATATATAGCGTGTTTGGTACAGAAAATACCTGAAATCGGCCAAAAATATATATGGGAGCAATATCCAAATCTGAGCCGATTTTCACCAAAAGCAATAGCGTTATTCCTGTGGCTAAGAAAACTGTAGTCCCATATTTTCAGCTGAATCGGACGAAAAATGCGACCTGTACGTTGCGACAAAAATGCATGGACAGACGGACGGACGGACATGCATAAATCGACTCAGAAAGTGATTATATGTATATGCCTAAAAGGAACTATGGGTCTGTTTCGTTTCCTTTTGTATGTTACATATAAATGCACAAAGACATAATACCCCTTACCACAGTGTGGTGTAGGGTATAACAAACTGCACACGTCTCTATTGCACCATACACGCAGGCCTTTATTATAAAGTAAGCGAGAGCCCTGTTGTAACGCTCTTGGACAAAAATCCTCCTTCCATCCACAAAAAATATGTTGGTACCCAAACAAATAAAATTGAGATATGTTGCAAACATATACTATTTGTTTGGATCCAAACAGTTTTCTAACATATATTTTTCTGCGTGTATTGATGTAAAATGAAACAATTAATGGGTACTTTACATGATATGTTATTTTACCTATACATTTTGTATATAAAAAAGCGACAACCCATATGTGAAAAACATATCGTGTAAAGTAACCATAAGGCCTCGACACATAAGAAGCATGGCATTCTTGCTGAAGTCATATCTGAAAAAAGACTAAAGAACAAGTTTGGCCTAATAAAAAGATTTCAAAATCACATTTAAATTAGGTCGAACTTGGTCTTTAGTCATTTACCAGATGTGACTTAAGCAAGAATGCCATGCTTCTTATGTGTCGAGGCCTTAAGGCCTGCGTACATAAGCTGCCTCGCCTGCTTACCTTGCTTGCTTCTGATAAAAGAATAAAAAAGAAAAGGGCAACCCAGTCTGAAATTTGCTCGGCCTTCTTTATTCTTTTATTTTTATTATGTTAGAAATGAAGTAGGAAAGCAAGGCAACCAGGCGAGGCAGCTTATGTACGCAGGCCTTTAAAGGCCCATCCAGCAAATTAAACAAAATGAGAAATTTGCTATATGGCCCTAAAACTGATTACCCTACAATTTGAGTCGAACTAAAGAATTTTATATCCACCACTGTTTTTAAGTCGTCTTTGCTTTGAAAAGAATACGAACATAGGAGTGTTGCTTCAATAAGCGGGGGTAAAACAACAGTCCAACAATAAAAAACGCCAACAACAATAATAGGCATCAGCACGGCCTTGTTGATCAATGCGTAATGCAAAAACAACAACTTTCTCGTTGTTTTACCCCCGCTTATTGAAGCAACACTCCTATGTTCGTATTCTTTGCAAAGCAAAGACGACATAAAAACAGTGGTGGATATAAAATTCTTTAGTTCGACTCAAATTGTAGGGTAATCAGTTTTAGGGCCATATAGCAAATTTCTCATTTTGTTTAATTTGCTGGATGGGCTTATTGACCTGTTTATCGATACAGAGTCGGCGGAAAAGGGAACTGATGAAGTTGTTTGGTGACAACTGAAACTATAGTATTCCCTACCCTCCGCCCGCAACTAATCAATTTCATATCCACTGTAAAACATTTTGTTGTTATTCAAATACTTGAATACAACAAAATATGGACTAAAGCTGAAATAAACACAAAGAAGAAAATATATATTTTTTTGGGGACAGACCCGATTACTTCGCTTATTTAAGCCGGTTCGTCTGAATATGTGCATATTTCCCTTATAAGTGCATAAAAATCATGTGTTTTTTTAGAACAGCTATATCTCAAGAATGGTTCCTTCTAAGAAAAAAATTATAAGGATCAAACTTGTAGATAATTTTTTTTTCTGTCTACAATATTTACTTTAGTCACTTTTTGATTAGATCAACCGTTTTCAAAAACTAAATCCGAAAACCTAAAAACCCTTAAATTTTGATCTTTGACCCCGAATAATTTTTTTGCACACATGGGATCGATGGGGACTTTTAGGACGTTGCTTCTAATGGCAAACCCTAGCTCTCCACCAAAATTCAGCTTTGTGGGAATTTTTGCTATTTCAATGTCTATTTTGACCGGACTATTAAGTTCAAAAATTATTCTCTTCAGTACAGTACTTTATTCAAATTTGTGTATCCGTTATAATTTTTATACAGTACTCATTTAAACTCAAATGCGTACGTATACAACTCTGCAACAGCTATTAAAAATTCCCTCTTCCACCTTATTCGCAAATTTCGCATTCCTCTACTTCCTCTTTCTAAACAAGAAAACAAAAACGTTGCTCTTTTTTACACTCATTCTATGTGTTTCCATCTCTAATACCCCACAATTCCCAATCGGTCTTTCTGTTTTGATTCCAAGTATTAAGTTAATAGACGCCTCTAACATCTTTTATATCGTCTATAAATAAATTAATGATTGAGTGCTTTTGTTTTCCAATTTATTAAATAAAACAAGTGTTTCTTTGGAGCTTGAGGCATTTGTTTTCGTATTTATTTAATTTATAGTATTTTGAATTTATGTGCATTTCATCTTCAAGGAAATTAAAATAAAGTAAGACTTATTATAATTTATTTTAATACCTTCAGGTAAGAAAGCACAGAAAATTATGTAATAAACTTTGAAGCTGCTGTAGTGTTCTTTCCCCGTCAAGTTTTATTATTGCACTGATTAGTATTTATTCTTGCACGATCCCCTTCCCCCCGTATTTGTTTTGTTGTTTATTCTTTTTGTTGTTGGGGAGTGTTTATTTGGAGCAGGGTTGAACCAAAGACATAAAATATAACAAGATGGGACATTTACATTGCTACTATACATCGGCAGATGGCGCTGGAGGTCTAACATAATGTTATGTTCCAATATGGTGACATAACATTATGTTATACCTGTTTTTGCCGTCGTGTTCTGTTAGTTGTATGTTATACACAAACACCCTCTATGGTTTAATAGTAAAATTGAACTGCATTATGCACTATGTCCAATCTTTACAGTTCTATGTCTTTGGTTGAACGAATGCCATGGCACAATCATACAGGTATCCGCATCAGCCCAGCTGATGTACTGTGAGCTGTCAAAAATTTGTTGTAATTGAAACACACAAAATTAAAAAAAAAAAAAAACAAAAATTTAAAAGAAAAACGTTGAACTTTTGACGGATTTTTGTTATAATGTGTTTATTAATAACTGCCTAACAAAATTTTGTTGAAAAAAATGTGTGAATCGCTTTATTTTTGGAAAAAAATTTTGACATTTCACAGTACTGAACTCGTTTTTGTTGTAGTTGTTTGCTGTTGCATCTACCTGGTAATTGTGCCATGACGAATGCATACTCTATATTGCATTCAGTGTTTGGTGAGTAGAGTTGGGCAATCTCGTTCCTTTTGCGGTTCGATCTTTTCCATTCCGTTCCGCAAAAGGAACTAGGTCGTTCAGTTAGTTCCATAGTTCAATTTAGTACCAACATTTATATGTATACACACACTCATACTCGTTCACTTAGTCCAGCACACACAAGTATTAAAAGACTATTTGAAACAAATTTAAGTATAGTACACATTGACAAGCAAAACTGACAGTCATCGAGGTCTATTTCGTGAATATCAAAGCCTAATTGAAAAATTTCTTTTATAATCTCTAAATAATACCGTAAATATTGTATTTCAAACGTTTTTAGCTAAATAAAAGTTATTTGCCGGAAAATTGTCCTTAAAGTACGTTGACTGTCAGTTTTGACTGTTAGTGTGTACTCCCCTTTACAATCGGCACGTTTTGCAAATTAATGGTATGTTCCTTTACTTCTGAAAATGGTAAAACCGGCAAAAGTAGTAAAAGTTGAAAACTGCTCCCATATGAATTGTATTGTGTCTGAAGTAAAGGAACGCTTTTCGAGTAAAAAGTTGTAAAACTTTAACTAGGCATTTACACCAGACAGTTTGTCTTCAAATACAACTCTGATTTACTAACACATACATACATTTGTCGTTTGTCTTCCAGCTGTCCATCAATTTTTCACAGACAGTAAGGAAGACAAATTTTTGGCATTTTTGTAAAAATAAGTGAGATAATAATTGAAAACAAAAGAACATCAACAAAAACAAAATATGTGAACGGAAAACAAAAGGATGTCGATGATTTTCATTCAAAATTTTATAACTGTTTTTGCAGTTGTCGGGACGCCTACGTCACACAGGCAAGTTGTGGGATTTTGACAATTAATACATGAAGTCAACTGTCCTGTCATTTGTAAACGCAGGGTAAGATTCTTGAACGTAAAGGAACAGGGCTTAAAAATTAATTCAATTGCTTTTTACTGACTGTTTGTAAATTTTTTGTATTCGGCAAAAATCAGTTTAGTAAGAAATGGGAAACGAAATGACAATAGGTGTGTACGATAACTTTTCCAGCAATAATTACTCAGTCAGTTCCAGCAACCTCTCTCAGTGAATTTTACTCTCTCAGGCAAGAAAAATTCCAGAAAGTTATCGAACAACAATTTGCAAAAACTTGCAAGAAAGTCAGCTGTTTCCGAAAATGTATGAAATTTGTGTTTTTTCTTTTGATATTTTAAACCAAACGGAACTAAAACATAAATTTTAAAATTGCAGTTTACTTATTAAATGATTTAATCCTATCCACAGCGCTTTAGAATCTAAAAAAATGTGCAATTGTGAAATGTTCTTGGTCAAAAATGTTAGCATTTCGAGTTGTTTACATTGAACAGGTGATTAAAAGTCAGCTGAACAGACTTGCAAATTTTTGCATCAAAAATTTGCAAGTTCTCAGTCACAAAACTCATTCAGTAAAAATTTTTACGAATTTGTACAAATTTTTTGGGTTATCGTACAAACCTAATGACACTATGACATTACTTATTCAATAATAAAAGAGAGCGAGAGACAACTGATGTTAAATGAACTGATGGAACTAACTGAAAAAGGAGAGCAAAAGGAATTGGAGAAAAACGAACGAGGGAGCAAAAGCATAGACATAGACAAATTAATTCCTGCTCTACATCAGGGATAGGCGATGCGCGCTTACTGAGAGCAAGTGAGCATACATTTCAATGCATTTTACATTAAAGTTTTCGCTCACTTGCTCTCAGTAAGCGCACATCGCCTATCCCTGATGTAGAGACAAAGAATGGCTCTCACCATTTATCTGCGGCGAATTTTAAACAAGAGATGTCGTTTACGCATGTTTATGGTTTGAGTGAAAGCTACTTGTTTCACTCAAACGAAAACTCCTAAAAATATTTACATTTACGAACTATGTATATGCCTATAAAAAAGAGTGGCATAGTTAATGTCATATGTAAAATACATTTTAAAGTGGCGAAGTCTATGGCATAGACAAATTAAGTAGAGACAACGAACGCTCTCATTTTTCATTTCCTACCAGATGTCGCATGAAACGATTTGGGGCTAGTCATCTGACTCAAGCCAGACTGGGGCTAGTCAAATGACTCAACTTCGAAAACAATTTATTTGTTTTTCTACCAATTAGGGTCTTTGTTTGCAAATTTCGCCACTTTAAAATGTATTTTACATATGAAATTAACTATGCCACTCCTTTTGATAGGCATATAGTTCGTAAATGTAAATATTTTTAGGAGTTTTCGTTTGAGTGAAACAAGCAGCTTTCACTCAAACCATAAACGTAAACGACATCTCTTGTTTAAAATTCGCCGCAGATAAATGGTGAGAGCCATTCTTTGTCTCTACATTAATTTGTCTATGGTTACATGCCATTGATTTGAGGAAGTTTTTATGGGAAATAGTTTTTTTCTGATGAATAAATTTGTTCTTCAAAAAAATGTATGTCCCTAATATACATCGAACATAGAAATAAATATAAAAAATGTCGTATGGAATTTGACACTAACATTACAGCCCAGTTCAGTAGGCTGTGCATTGCTGCTACCTTTTCATGTTCTACCATGCTATAAAGTAATACGGATAAAACGTTCGATTTGAATATATTTATTTTTGTATTCTTCGATATAATTGAGGAATTCCAGATGGCCCGTAGTTGATTAAAGGTTCCGTTAGCTTTACCAATTCTATTAGCGATGTCGGCTGCCGCTCCGCCTTCGATTGCAATTATGCTTCCGAGATAACAGAATTTCTCCACGAATTCGGTCGGTTCGCCCCCAATAAGAAAGGGGGTTGAGTTTATGTCTTTTGTGCTTATTCCTTTGGCTTTACCTATATTTATCTTAAGTCCTGCTCTAGCTGACTCTGCTACTAAGTCATTAACCTTAACTGCATATCGCAGAGTTTTGTGGACAAAAGACATACATATGTCATCTGCATAATCCAGGTCCTCTATATTCTCCGTTAACGTCCATTGAATTCCTTGATTTTTGTGATCGATTGTGTCACTGAGGATATTGTCGATGGACAGCAGAAAAAGAATAAGAATAATAGGTGTGTACGATAACTTTCCCAGCAAAAATTACTCAGTCAATTCCAGCAACCTCTCTCAGTGAATTTTACTCTCTCAAGCAAGAAAAATTGCAGAAAGTTATCGAACAACAATTTGTAAAAACTTGCAAGGAATCAACTGTTTTGAAAAAGAAGAAGAAGAAAAGTTTTTGCATCAATTTGGTGATCTTGTTTTCCATGATTTTTTTTTATATTTTTCAGCTTTTGATGTATAATTTTTTGATATTTCAATGTTTATTTTTGTTTTCGCCAAACAAGAATAAAAAATAAAACAAAACAAATGTTTTCAAATCAGCTGATCAGACTTGCAAATTTTTGCGGGACAAATTTTCCCAGCAAAAATTTGCAAGTTCTCAGTCACAAAACTCTCCAAAAATCTCTCCAAACTCGCTCTCTTTTGCTGGATAATTTTGTTATCGAGCAGCGTTCAGCAATAATTTGTACGAATTTGTACAAATTATTGGGTTATCGTACACACCTAATGTCTTACACCCGACATACAACTCTGCACTTTAAGTCTTCATATTGCGATTTTATGAGGTTGAACAATTTCTTAGGGATGCACAGTTGCCAAAAAAAAAATCCAAAAAACCTGGCCAAAAATCGAAAATAAAATTGTATTAATTTACACATGAAGTGTGCGTTCTTTAATAATTGATGTTCGAACTTGTTGAGTTTTTTCAAGGTCAATGATGTATTCAAGGACCTATAGTAAAATTTTTGATCCGATACGATCACAGATTATAGGAGATTTTAAAGATTTGTGGAAAAAGGGACCAAAAAGACCCCTTTTATAATTCACACGAGGGATTGTGTTTTAAGAAAAATATTAATCGCATTCTTTTCAGTGAAGTTGCCAAAAACACCTCATACCTAAAGTGCAAGTATTCCAAGTAAACTTAACTCAAATATATCAAAAACTGTAGAAATGGTAGAAACTTGAACCCCAATTTTACTTTCCTGTTTTTTTATACCCTATACCACAATGTGGAAAAGGGTATTATAAGTTTGTTTTGGTAAAAATTCATGTAACACCGCGAAATATTCGTCGGAGACCCCCAATGTGGTATACCAATCTTCATATCTCGACTAGATAAAGCGATTTTGAGATGTGTGTCTGTCCGTCCGTCCGTCCATTATAAATTGTAAACACGCTCCAGGCCGCAATTATGGACCGATCGTCACGAAATTTTGTATAGAGGTCGGGTTCAGATCAGAATAGATCCCTATTGTTATTGGTGATGATCGTGAAATATTTAGCGGGTGAAATTGACCAAAAACATAATATTTATCCAATTTTCTAGCGGCTCTGTAGGTCTCAATAATAGTCCGATCAACGCGTAATTTTAAATAAGGTAAGAGTATATCACAAAGTAGAAGCTTGCAATTTGAGATGGCGATCGGATAATATTTAGAGGGTTGAATGGACCAAAACTTTTGTGTGAAAATTGTGAAAATTTAATTCCTTAATTCCTGGAAGTGACATTACGGACAAGTGAGATATACTTGAAAGTGGAACGCTTGACCTTTCAATTGATGGTCCATTTCTGCATGATCAGATAACAGAGTTACAGCCTAATATATTCCGTTATTTGTTTGTAGTGTAATAATAAACTCGCTAGAAGTCGCAATTATACATCAATAGTCACGAAGTTTTGCACCGGGTAAGAGTATAGGTCGAAAAAGATGCCTACAATTTTGAATGATGATCTGAAATGGACCATTACTTTTGTATGAAAAATATAAAAATTTTATTTTTGATCGATATTTTAATTCCTTGAGGACATATATATTTCGCAAAGTAACCTACATATGGAAAAAAAACTACTGACCTTTCCTCTGATGTAAATTGCAATAAAGTGTTTGCTAGATAACGGGCCTACTGCCTAATATATGTGTATAGAACCACATTTTTATCCCATGCTACATATTGTCTCTCCAAAAGTTTATGTAACACCACGAAATATTCGTCCTAGACCCCTTATTTGGTATGCCAAAATTCATATCTCGACGAGATGAAGCAATTTAGCGATGTGTGTCCGTCCATTAAAAATTGTAAACAAGCTTAAATGGACCAAAAACAAACATGCTAGATAACTTTTTAGTTTTGGTCATAAGTATTATACATTACATCTCTGATATTTGATAATTAAATTTTCACAATCATTGAAAAGAAGTTCCGTGGAGAGCAATTGTCCAGGGATAGTGGTATAGGGTATCCCATGGTCGGCTCCGTCCGACTATAGACTTTTCTTACTTGTTTGGGGTTAAAAAAGTTCCCGATAATCATTGTCACATAGGTCTACGTTTGATATAACCGACATAAAACGGTACCGCCTGATTTTCGGTGTTTTTAGCCACATTAATCAACCGAATTGGCAAAAACTTTGTGATTAGTTTTTGCTAATTTATTTTTTCATCACCATTGGTCGGTTATTTATTATAAATTTTACTATGTTTTTTCTTTAAATTTTATCATCTTTACTACCCAACAAAACTTAGCAACCACACGATGTTTCCATTAACAAATAAAAGTCTACTGAATGAAAGAATTCAATATTTTTATAAAGACTCAAAGGAAGCGTGTGAAACAACTTCAAAGTATTTTCATCACAATGGTGCCTTCGTGATTGGAGAAATGATTAAATGCGCCTTTCCGGAACACAAAGATGCTAATGAAATTTTGGATTGTAAGTTTATACAAGTCAAGTAACTCATTGTAATTGTAAAAGAAGAATTTAAATCTAATATTGAAACTTTTTACAGACTTAGAGTCATTCAAATATAAAGACTATAGACGATGTTATGCCTCGATTATAACAATTTTTCAAAACACGCCGACTTTACATCAAAATTCTACATCGTTCAACATAAAGTGGATGGGCATAAACTCTAATCTTTGTATGGATTTAATAAGGCTGTCAAAAAGTAAGGAGATATGCAGTACTGTAGAAAACATATTATTGCTTACATCGTTATTGGAAAATGCCCTTTCCAATGTATATTTCACCGAAACAAATGGAAAACAGGCACCACATTTGCTAAGAGATCTTATATGTACCGAAGAAATACGGAAGGTTTATGGAACAGAAATAGTAAGTATTTAAACAAATAAACATAAAATAAGCATCAAAAAGGATTTCTAGATGTTTTTTTTTAATAAATCAAAGGAGGGCAGACAGTATGAAAGGGTTTAGGATGCACATCACCTTCTGAGGTTCTAGACAAATTTTCTTGCATTTATGCATCTGTTATCTCCTAACTAATCATTGTACAAAATCGAAAATAAACATTTTTTGTGATATAGCCTGTATTGGATCTATCTTGCATCTAAAGTAGGACTAACGTTCAAGTCTTAACTCCATAACAATGTAGCTTAATTTTTTCCTTATTTTTTATGGCTTGTGAATGGAAACAAGTAAGAAAAGAGCTAAGTTAACTTTTCATACCCTACACCACGAACTGTATTAAAGTGAATAGACTAATTTCGTTTATGAAAGTACTAAACTCTTCTTTTTATTGCAGGAGTAGTACATATATCTCAACTGATAATACTCCCTCCAGAACAGCTCATATGGGGCGACATTGTTCTTTCCAAAACATGGAACAATAGTTACAAACACATAGACCTATGGGGGGGTACAACAAAACGTGAACGTATACCGACAAATTTCTGAGGGACATTTTTGAGGCTACAAAATTCAAAATACTCGGTGGTCCCACCTGACCAAAATTTTGAAAGTTCATGTTAGCGAAATTTTCATATATAGCAATGATGTAAACCTTACATTTTATTAATATTTCTTGATTAAAATGACGTAAGACTTCTTGGCCAATTTCTCCTTGATTTCAGAACTTTTTTGACAGAGTTACTATCTGTTCAAAACAATGGATAAATTAAAAATCGCATATATTTTTGGGTGTATCATTTATAAAATAACTCACAACTACAGTGAATGTTATGCAATTCAGTGATATCACTTCGGTAAGACCAAAAAAGGGGTATATAATCGGAAACCCTTAGAAATATCTTAACATCTAACTTTTTACTTTACATGTAATGTTGAGGACCTTTACTTTGTTTCCTACTTGACAAAAGTTCAAAATCACGGCTTCAATTTCCACTCCAATTTTATTGAGTAATTTATGGAAGGAAAATGTGATTAGTGGAGAATTGATTTATGCAGAGGGAACGTTTGGATATCATGGCGTTATCCACTAGTATTTTTATATTTACAGGTAGAATTTAAGATTTATATAAATAAAGCAAATAACGCCGAGACATGTGTCTTTTTCGGTATTTTTTCACGTTGCTGTGCCAGAATATGTCCAAATTTTCAATTACCGAAATTCAGGTGTCCAATCGTTGTTATTGTCATAAAGAAACCAATTGTAGTTATTTCTCTAAAGGTATTTTGGTGTCCAATCGTGGATCTCATCACAAAGAATTTATGAAGGCCGATAGTGGTGAGGCTGAGCAATAGTGAGTCTATCCATGATGAAATTCTAGCACCCAATCTCAGGTATGTAAATGACAACATCTGTCGCCCAATCCTGCATCTGCCAATAGACTAATTTTGGCGTCCAATCGTCGGACTTCTCTAATAGAAATTCTGGTTTCCTTGCTATTTGTAGGTAAGTCATGCTTAATCTCATATTTGTTGCTTTCAAATTTAAAAACAACAAGTTTAAAGTGGGATATAGTTAAAAGTTATTACTTTAGGGGATGGCAGAGAAGACTAGTTTCGTCCAACGCCACTTGGACTCATCAGTTCTCTTAGTTCTTTGTATTAAACAAAGAACCCTTCCCCAATTTTATGACGACTCGAGCTCAAGAATAAATGTGACTGATGAATTCGTTCTTTGTTTCAATGCAAAGAACTAAGAGAACTGATGAGTCCAAGTGGCGAAACTAGTCTTCTCTGCCATCCCCTAAAGTAATCAATTTTAACTACACCCCACATTAAACTTTTTGCTTTTAAATTCGAAAATAACAAATATGAGATTAAATTTGACTTACCTACAAATAGTAAGTAAAACACACATCTCAACAAAACTGCCAAAGTGAATTTAAAAAAAATCTGCTTTCCTATCGTGGATCTTCTCATAAATTGATCAGGAACTAGGAAAACTCGCTGGTGCCCAATCCATGGTCTATACAAGTATACATTCTTTTAGCAAAAATCCATAAACACAATTTTCCCCAATCTACATTTTTTATACTCTCAGACTTTAGTCAAAATGTGCCTTATCGAAATAATGGTTTTAGGGCCAAAGTGTGTTTGGAAGAAATCTGTTTCAGCAAACTTGGGTTTAACTCAGCTATGGTTGGCTGCCCGGAGAACACGATATTTCTCGAAAGATCAACCGATTCGGTCCAAAATTTAGCATTCGTGATATTTTGTCCAAATTTTGATCAAATTCGAAGATGGACTTTATCGATCCACTCCTTCGGTAACCTTCCACAGAGATTTAAAAATTTTCAGAGAAGTGCAGTTTAAGGCCTCTCTGGATAATTAGTAAATATATGTACCTGTGTAAGATAAAGACCTCAGTAGTCATGGTTTCACTTCTTTTTTGGTAATAATTTAGTTATAAATAAAAATATGAAACAAATTAATAAATACAAATACCTCTCTGGAAACGCTTTGCTTTTTTGCAACAAGTGTTCTCGGTTCTCCTATTACTACAGTAGAAGGTTTTTCAGGGGCAAGAGAGAATGGCCCGAAAGCTGTAAAGAACACCAAACTTTGTTAATCGCAATATTTCTGCGAGCCTTATATAAAGTCCGAAGATGATGATTTTCGGTCTACTCCTTCTGGTATTCCCCCCAAATTTCAAGAGTTTTAGCTAAAGTGATATTTACGATTTTTCTTGAGCCGAGCAACAGATTTGGTCCAAACTTTGGATTTAGTAATATTTTGTCCAAACTCAATTTTAGCTCGGAAATGGACCATACTAGGTACATCCCTCACAAACCTTCAAAATAATTGTTTAATGCAGTTTAAGGACTGTTCGAGGATCCTTATACATTTTTACTAAAGGTATTCCTTGTGTTTAGAGCGGTATTATGTTTTTCATGGGCAAGTCCATATTTCCTAAAAACTGAAAATTATACTGTGACGAACTGAAATGACTGGTGGGCGCAATATCTATTAAAAGGAATGAGTCCCACAATGAAATCTACTTCCAAAATGAACTATATATCCATATTTTGTTGGCAAGTTCATACGTCCGAAAATGTATACACAATTCTTCAAATCTCCTAATAGATATCTTTGGGTTAAAGGATTTTGGTTGTATAGCCGATATTCCATCTGTCCATAGATGAAAGTTGCAGTTCACACAGGCTCAGGGTATATTCCTGTCCGCAAAGTCCACTGATACTTCTTGAGATTTTGACGAAGAAGAATATGTTTCCGATCAATTTTTTTTATTTCGTTTGTCGTCACAAAGTCCTTTGTCGAAGAAGGAAAAAGGAACATTTCTAGAAATGTGCATCCAATGAAAGTACTTCCCAAAATACAATTCAAAGAGCAATCGACAGAAAAAAAACCTGAAGATGAAATTCAATGTAATTTCGAAATATTGGAAGTAATATGCAATAAATAAAATATAAACATTGACCTCAATCTCAATAATCTTGATTTTATTAACATTCGAAAGGTCTAACAAAACATAAAAGTGCGACAGGATAATCCTTTTTTGTACAATAAACATTTACTAATTTGTAGCAAGAGACCAGTTTCAAATAATCTCAACGGACGACACTTCGGTCGAACAGAAATTATATCACAAAAAAGGGTTGATATAGTTTTTTTTCCAAATTTTAAACATAATAAAGAATTTGTAATTGTTATGATGTTCAAAATAGTTCATTACAAAAAGGTGTTAGAGACTATATACACAAATTTAAAACCACAAAGTTTAAGCAACAATTTTATCTTTTATTGTTGAATTGCTCTTATCAAAAATTTTAAAAACAAACCATCGAATGTTTTTTCTAAGTGTTGTTTATAAGAAAAAGTATTGAACGTAATATGCCACAAACGTTCAATATATACAAATAAACGTCTTGTCCTGAACTCATTTACTTACAGTCAGCCTAAAATTGCGATTAAACAACACCTTAAAACTTAACAACAACTATGCAGAAAATTGCTCAAAAAGCCTAACGTGTTCATTATTTTTATACTATCAAATATGTTGGTCAATATGTATACGAATGTAGTTAAATAATTCTCTGTAATACTTCCACCAAATACTTTACATATCTTGAAAATGTGTAACATAAGCTAATATCCCATTGGAACGAAAGTCATTTCGGGGGGGCCGGGCCCCCCCCTGGCTACGTCGGTGATGGGGGCTATATGAAGACCTATACCGACAAATTTCAGCTGCAAGGTTGTATATCCCAACGAAGACTAAATATAAAATATCAGCCATTTCTGAGGAAAATTGAGGCCACAACCTTCAAAATACCGAAAACTGGGAGGTACCGTTTTATGGGGCCTATATAAAGGAGTAAACCTACACCAACAAATTTCATATGGAGTGTTTAAGATCCCAAATGAAGACCAAATACCAAAATTTCAGCCATTTCGGTGGATTAATGTGTCCACAACCTTCAAAATATCGAAAATCGGGAGGTACCGTTCTATGGGGGCTATATGAAGGTGTGGACCTATACCTACAAATTTCTGGGGGAAAGTTTTGTACCTCCAACGAATGCAAAATACTAAATTGCAGACATTTCGGTGTGATAATGAGGCTAAAACTTCCAAAATACCGAAAATCGGGAGATATCGTCCTATGGGGACTATATCAAAACGTGGACCTATATAAACATATTATAGTAGCAATGTTTCTTAGCCTCTGGAGATACAAAATACAAAGTTACAACCGATTCTGTCGTCAAATGGATCTAATACATTCAAAATGTCCTAAAGGGACGCGTACTTTATGTGGGGCCTTATATGGGGGCTATAACAAAACGTGGACATATATAAACAAACTTTGGTAGAAATGTTTTTTAGCCTCTGGAGACACAAAATACCAAATTACAACCAATTCGGTGGTAAAATGAGACAAATATCTTAAAAAATGGTTAAAACGGCAGAACTACCAGGTAGTGGTATCACACCAGATGATCGAATATGAAAAGTCAAATCCCTTAATAAAAAAATTATTTTTGTTGTAAGTTCCCCAACAACATAAAGAAAGTTTTGACATAACATATTCAAAATTTTACGATGCCACTACCTGGGTAATTGTGCCATGGTACTTATAATAGATTTTACCAAAATTTCATCCACCTACTTCAATCCATTCGGACGCTAGAGTGATTCCACTGACGGACAGAGGGAAGGACATGGCTAAATTGATATTGTAACGGCAAAAATCGGACCCCTCAATTTTGCCACCACCCTTGCTTATTTGAATTTTGTTTTGGTTATGTTTCCAATGAATAAAGGAATTTATTTTAATTTTTAAACGAAACCCATCAGTCTCTTTCAATATCCCGTTAGCCTCACGTGAGTTTAATTCAGCCATTAGGTTGAGATAAACAACAACTCCCATAAAGGAAGTTGCTGAGAGAGAGACAGAGCGCCAAATTAGATCAAAAGAAGGTCCCGTTATTCCTATGGGAAACACGTGGTCTACGAGCATATAAAAGGGGGACGATCCTTCTATCCTAGAAATATCCTTTGGGTAATCCTTGATCCTTGGGGTATCCTGAAGACTCCGAAGTATCCTTGGAATATCCTTCGATCCTTGGGATATCCTTCCATCCTTGGGATATCCTTCGATCCTAAAAATATCCTTCGATTTTCTCCCGATCCTCAAATTCTCCCGTATCCTTGCTTGAGTACTTAATAAGGTCTCTGGCAGTAGAATTCCCTAGTATCCTTGCTTGAGTACTTACTAAGGTCTCTTGCAGTAGAATTCCCTAGTATCCTTGCTTGAGTGCTTACTAAGGTCTCTTGCAGTAGAATTCCCTAGTATCCTTGCTTGAGTACTTACTAACGTCTCTTGCAGTAGTATTCCGTAGTATCCTTGCTTGAGCACTTACTAAGGTCTCTTGCAGTAGTATTCCCTAGTATCCTTGCTTGAGTACTTACTAAGGTCTCTTGCATTAGTATTCCCTGGTATCCTTGCTTGAGTACTTACTAAGGTCTCTTGCAGTAGTATTCCCTAGTATCCTTGCTTGAGTACTTACTAAGGTCTCTCGCAGTAGTATTCCCTAGTATCCTTGCTTGAGTACTTACTAAGGTCTCTTGCAGTAGTATTCCGTAGCATCCTTGCTTGAGTACTTACTAAGGTCTCTTGCAGTAGTATTTCTTAGTATCCTTGCTTGAGTACTTACTAAGGTCTCTTGCAGTAGAATTCCCTAGTATCCTTGCTTGAGTACTTACTAAGGTCTCTTGCAGTAGAATTCCCTAGTATCTTTGCTTGAGTACTTACTAAGGTCTCTTGCAGTAGTATTCCGTAGTATCCTTGCTTGAGTACTTACTAAGGTCTCTTGCAGTAGTATTTCCTAGTATCCTTGCTTGAGTACTTACTAAGGTCTCTTGCAGTAGTATTCCCTAATATCCTTGCTTGAGTACTTACTAAGGTCTCTTGCAGTAGTCGTAGCTAATAGTAGTATCTTTGCAGTATCAATCCTTTCGCCAGGTCTCTCCCACGTAGTTAAGAGTACTTATCCAGGTCTCTCCCACGTTGTTAAGAGTACTTATCCAGGTCTCTCCCACGTAGTTAAGAGTACTTATCCAGGTCTCCCCCACGTAGTCAAGAGTACTTATCCAGGTCTCTCCCACGTAGCTAAGAGTACTTATCCAGGTCTCACAAGCCCACGGACCCGTATCCTGTCACCCAGCCCTAGTACTTATCCTAATCTCGGAGGAGCACTCCCAAACTGAGCGAAGATACCACGGTTGTTACGGACGGACATCATACTCATATAGATACTAGTCGTTTACCCAAAAGTATTATCATCATAATCTCTAGCATATGAACCTCTTATCTTAGTCAATAAAAGAACGTGAAATATTCAAACAAAATCACACCTGCCTCTCGCTTTCTGTCTCTATACAATATAAATTTCTGTACGAACCTTGGCCCCGCGAGCTTACTCGAGCACAAGGGGAAAACCTGTCGTTACAATATAGAATTGCACGCTGATCAAAAATATATATAGTTTGCAGGGTGTAAAATTATTATTTCGAGTAGTTACAAACGGAATGACAAACTTAATATATTACCCCGAATCTTATGGTGGAGGGTATAAAAATAGGCGCTGCAAGTGTTAAGTTTTCTCAATATCTCTCTTCCGATTGAGCCTAAGAAACGTCCCTGGCATTGCCAGAATCTGTATTAATTTTATTTTTTTCTTTATAGGTCGCACTTCTGAAATTATTAATGGGATCACCAAATTCAATAAATATACGTAATGTAGTGTGGCATGGCTTTCCAAAACCTTATGAAATTCCCATTTACTATGAAGCGGTTCTGCTGACACTTGTTCATACCATGGGATATAAAATAGAGGAAATGAATTATTTAATTAAAGAACGGCCTTTAGTGATGGATTTTGAAAAACCATTACATCCTTTTGATGACAAATTTAAAATTAAATTAACCAATATAAAATTCTATGAAGATAAGATACAAAATATTGATAATGAATTCGCCAAGGATTATATTGGATATTGGTTAAAATTGTGCACCTATTATAATGAAGGTCTCTACATAAATTTCATAATATTAGTACTACCACAAATTGAACTCCTACTAAGGATGCATTACGGACACATAAATAATGTGGATATAAGTGCTAAATTAGATGAGTACTACATCACAATGGATACCATATTTGAAACTTATATTGCAAATAAGACGTCCCATACGGAAAGTGATAGTCAATTAAACCAGTTATTGGATTTTAATATATATCCACAATTTGAAGGTAGTTTTCATATTATGTACGACATATTTTTAAGTCCCAATGGATGCCGTTTACGTGATAAAGTTAGTCATGGTGAAGTGGAACTAAGTGCTCTAAATAATGCCCAATTGGCTTCTGTGGTGTTACACATATTTCTGAATTTGTTGGAACCATTAAATTGTTGCACCTTAGTTGAATATGAAAGTAAATTGCATTTAAATTGTATAAACAGACATCTGCTGGAAGATATTCATAAGAAGTTATGTCAATTCAAAAATAATATTATGGAAAATAAAGAAGACTTATCACTTCAGGTGATATTTAAGCCGATAGATAAGAAAACTTTAATATTCCGACGACCGCACAAAGAATCTGAGCTTATGCTTTTAATCAAAACAATTTTGGAAAATGTTAAAAAAACATTAGTTAATTATGAACAAGCCATTGCCATACGTTCAACGCAATTAGCCCAACGTGAACTGCATTCCAAGAGAAGAAAAACTTTGGAGAAATTACAAAACTCACTACCTCAAATATTTGCAACTTTAGTTAAGGTTTTTGAGTCCCTCAACATTTTATTTAATTTACTACAAAGTCATCACCAGACGATTTTGGAAGAAACCGAAACATTTTCAAAAACTTTAAGGTAAGAATATTATTTTCAAGTCGTGGACATTGTTTTGAATTTATTTTTTTTTTACAGATACCTTAAACATGCAAGAACTGTAACTGAAAACTTTGTCAAATATTCACATTATGATAGCAACGAATGGATCAAATCATTGGAGTTATGTTGTAAATTTCAAGAATTCCACAATAAACTATTTTTGTACAAAAATGATTGATGAAATCCGGCAATATTTTATTTAAATGCAAATCATAGAATAAGGTAAGGTTTATATTTTACAAAATAAAAGACACCCTATGTATCGTACAGACGTTAACTTGGCAACAGCAGAATAGAAAAACATGCTAACGTTGCACAGTGGGAAAAAATACCGAAGGAACCGATGAAACACTAGTACAGTGTTGAACTAGAGTGTTGACTGTACTGAACGGCATATGTAATAATTAGAAAAAGTTAGTCAAATCGGAATAACGGTACATTTAAAATTTATATTTTCTACAATGTTAACGATAACCTTTTTATACCCTCCACCATAATATGGAGGGTATAATTAAATTTGTCATTCCGTTTGTAACACATCGAAATATTCGTCGGAGACCCTATAAAGTATATATATTATTGATCAGCATAAAATTCTATGTCGATTTGACCATGTCCATCCGTCTGTCTGTCGGTTGAAATCAAGATGCAGCTCGCAATTTTAAAGATAGAGAGTCAAGATTTGGTACAGAAGTATTTATTACTTGCAGGATGGTTGGTATTGAAAATGGGATATATCGGTCCACGTTTTGGTATAGCCCCCATAGAACGGTACCTCCCGATTTTCGGTAGTTTTAAGGTTTTAGCTTCATTATCCTACCAAAATGGCTGAAATTTGGTACGTAGTCTTCTCTAGGGGTATAAAACTTTCCCCCAGAATTTTGTCGGTATCGGTCCACACCTTCATATAGCACCCATAGAACGGTACCTCCCGATTTTCGGTATTTTGAAGGTTTTAGCTTCGTTATCCTACCAAAATAGCTGAAATTTGGTACGTAGTCTTCTTTAGGGGTACAAAACTTTCCCCCAGAATTTTGTCGGTATCGGTCCACACCTTCATATAGCCCCCATATAACGGTACCTCCCGATTTTCGGTATTTTGAAGGTTTTAGCTTCATTATCCTACCAAAATGACTGAAATTTGGTACGTAGTCTTCTTTATGGGTATAAAACTTTCCCCAGAATTTTGTCGGTATCGGTTCACACCTTCATATAGCCCCCATAGAACGGTACCTCCCGATTTTCGGTATTTTGAAGGTTTTAGCTTCATTATCACACCGAAATGGCTGAAATTTGGTACCTAGTCTACGTTGGTGATATAAAACTTTCCCCCAGAACTTTGTCGGTGTCGGTCTATACCTTCATATAGCCCCCATAGAACGGTACCTCCCGATTTTCGGTATTTTGAACGTTGTGGCCTCAATATTCCACCGAAATGGCTGAAATTTGGTATTTAGACTTCGTTCGTGGTACTCAAAATTCCCCTTTAAATTTGTCGGTATAGGTCCACGCCTTCATATAGCCCCCATGGAAAGGTACCTCCCGATTTTTCGTATTTGGAGGTTGTGTCTTCAATATTCCACCAAAATGGCTGAAATTTGGTATTTAGTCTTCAATGTGATATAAAACTGTTCGCCAGAAATATGTCTGTACAGGTCCACGCTTTCATATTGCCCATTTCTGGCTAAAATTCGTCGGGGTAGGTCCACGTTTCGATATAGCCCCCATAGAACGGTACCTCCCGATTTTCGTAATAATGAAGATTGAGACGTCAATATCCAACCGAAATGGCTGAAATTCGTTATTTCGTCTTCCAAGAGTTATAAAATATTCCAGAAGAGTACTATCACTACTGGTACACGCTTACTTCTTGATTTTCGGTATTTTTTTAGTTTTAGCCACATTCTCTTACCGAAATATAGGAAATTTGGTATTTAGTCTTCTTTGAGCCTAAAAACTTTTCGTCAGAAATTTGTCGGTATAAATCGACGTTTTGAAATAGCCCACATAGAATGGTGCCTCATATTGTTTTACCGAAATTGCTGAAATTTAGTATTAAGTCTACACGAAAGGAAACTAATTATTCCATTTTACTTCAGTACAACTTGTGGTGGAGGGTATCACAAGTTCGGCCCGGCCGATCTTAACGCCGTGCTTACTTGTTAGGTGTAAAATTGCAATAGACGTGTGAATTCTGTGAATATATGTATTATTGCGGAATCTTTTGTATTTTTGATATACCGTAATGGTATTTAAATAAATTAAATAGTTTTGTGACCCATAAGTTATTTTAATTTAGATGTTTCGGGGTAAGTAAATGTAAGGCCCATTTTTCCTCAATTCTTCAGTTAAAATATGGGTTTAGTATGGAAACTAGTCGACTTTAGCTTTAATTTTTTTTAATTTTTTATGTATCTTGTCTAGATTAATGTCTTAAATTTTTTCCTGCGAATTCCTGCGACTTTTGGTTTTATAGCAATTTTTAGGAAACATGCCAATTCGGGAACTAAGCTTTTTTTAAGTTTGGTTCAAATAAAACCTCGATTATGGGAAACATTTTGACAAATAAGATCAAATATCACTTAAAATTGATCACGGCATAGCAGACAAAAAATTACAAAATGAAAAAGTCCGTCCTACGTTTCCACCGATACGGCTGGAAGTAGGAAAATTAATGCAGAGTTGCGTATCAAAACAAAAAGAGCAGAATGGGGTGATTTTGAAATCTTATTATAACCTGCACCATAAATTATGTGTATTCAAATCAGAGTTCAGCCATTTCGTTTGGATGATGTGGGTGAAATTTTAAAAATATCGAAAATCGGACGGACGACAATTCTCTGTCGGAATATTTTATACCCCCAAGAAAGACTAAATGCCAAATTTCAGCCATTTCAATTGGATAATGCGTCTAAAATCTTCAAAATTACCAAAATCGGGCGGTACCTTCCTATGGGGGCTATATCAAAACGTGGACCTATACCGACAATTCTCTGTTGGAATATTTTATAGCCCTAACGAAGACTAAATGCCAAATTTCAGCCATTTCAGTTGGATAATGCGTCTAAAATCTTAAAAATTACCAAAATCAGGTGGTACCTTCCTATGGGGGCTATATCAAAAAGTGGACCTGTGCCGACAATTCTCTGTCGGAATATGTTATACCCCCAAGGAAGACTAAATACCAAATGGCACCCATTTTATTTGGATAATGCGGCTAAAATCATCAAAATTACATAAATCGGGAGGTACCGCCCTATGGGAGTTATATCAAAAAAATATATAAGTAATACAAATCGGCCAAATGTATCAATAACTGAAGTAAAATTCTCAATCTAAAGCTATTCTTATCATAATTATGGATAAACTTACAATAAAACATCGACTTTTATTTTCTGCACGCTAAATCTGCATTTTTTCCCACTGTGCGCTGTTCTATTCGATAAAAAAAAAAAAAAAAAAAAAACAAGTAAAAAAGTATCAGTTGGCTTTGCCCTAAGCCTATTTGAATTAATACTTTCATCTACGGACAGATCGAATGTATTTAGGGTCCGTTCAGAATATTGTGGTCCTTTTTGGACATTTGAACTTGCCGACAAAAAAGTGGATTAGGATTAAAGTTCAAAAGTGTTGCAGAGGAGGTCCTTAAAGGAATGGATCGACATGGAAGTGGATCTTATTTTAGAGTCATATCTTTTTGATAGATATCGCCCCCACTAGTCATTTCAGTGGGTCATCATATAACTTTTGGTCCAGTATGCCAGGAAGCATGGACTTGTCCACGGAAAATATAATATCGCTTTAAACAGGACCACAATGAACAGCATCGGTATACATTTCCAAAGAATCTTCGAGTAGACCCTAATCTGCACTTAGACACAAATGTTGAACTTTTGTGGGGGAGGTAACCTAAGAAGAGGACCGATATGGGCCATTGTAGAAGTTAAACTAAATTTGGACAAAATAATAGGAGATCCAAAGTGAACTAAATGTAAGAGATATCGTGAAATTTTTATACCCTAAAAAGGAAAGGGTATTATAAGTTTGTTTTGGGAAAAATTCATGTAACACCGTGAAATATCGGTCCCAGACCCCCAATGTGGTAAACCAATCTTTATATCTCGACGAGATTGAGCGATTTTGAGATGTGTGTCCGTCTATCCGTCTGTCCATTATAAATTGTAATCAACCTCCAGGCCGCAATTATGGACCGATCGTCACGAAATTTTGCATGGAAGTCGGGTTCAGACCAGAATAGACACCTATTGTTATTGGTGATGATCGTGAAATATTTAGCGGGTGAAATGGAGCAATAATAGTCCGATCGCCTCGAAATTTTAAATAAAGTTAGAGTATATGACAAAGAAGTAGCTTGCAATTCGAGATAGTGGTCAGATAATATTTAGAGGGTTAAATGGACCACAACTTTTGAGTGAAAATTGTGAAAATTTTTAATATACAGCTTATGTATGTATTCCGGGAAGATACATTCCGCCCAGGTAAATAACATTTGGAAGACCATTTCTTGACCTTTCCATTACAGCCTAATATATCCAGTTATTTGTTTGTAGTGTAATCAGAAGCACGATAGAAGTCGCAATTACAGATCAATAGTCACGAGATTTTGCACGATGTAAGAGTTTAGGCCTGCATGTGGAAAAAGAACTGCTGACTTTTCCCGTGACGCAAATGGCAATAATGTGTCTCCTGGGTAACTAACGGGCCTACTTTTCCTCCCATGCTTCAATTTATCTCTATGATGATAGAGAAATGCTCAACATTATTGCAAATTACGTGGAGCTCTAGCATATTAATTGTCCAATTGAATTTTTTATGCATACATATGTATATTGCAGCATGGGGTCGCTTCGCCACTTTTTTATACCCTACACCACTATGTGGGGAGGGTATTATAGGTTGGTTTTATCCAAAAAGTTTGTAACGCATCGAAATAATGGTCGTAGACCCATACATATATACCAAAATGAATGCCTCGACGATCTGTGTCGATCTGGCTATTTGTGTACGTCCGTCCGTCTGTCCATCTAAACCTTGTAACCACGCTACGGGTTGCAATTTTAATCCGATCGTCACCAAAGATTAGGTGTTGATGATGGTCCCGGAGTGGAAGAAGCATATTGACTTTGGTGATGGTCGGATTGTCGGATAATATTCAGATGTCGGAATGGGCAAAAAACTTATTTGGAGAAAAAGTCAACATTTTATTTCAAAGCGAATATCTCCGCTTCTATATAGTGTATATCAAAAGCAAAAATGAAAGTAGAAAATATCACCTTTGCAACGATGTAACGTAGGTTGTCGTGGGTGGTCAACAACGAAGATATCGCAATAGCCGCTAATAGAATAAATCTTTTCATTTTTGCGATTTTAATAATAATGACGAATATCACAGCTTGGGTTGGGGACCTTCCAAAAGCAAAGTCTGACTATGAAAGTAGAAAATCCCATCTTTACAATGATGCAGGTTGGCGTAGGTGGCCAAATAATGAAGATATCACACTATTTATATATATTGTATCATCACGAAATTTTTGGGGTCCCACAGAGGAAAAAAACCTATTGAATGGAATGTGAAAAAAACTTATTTGGAGAAAAGGCCAACGTTTTATTTCAAAGCGAATATCTCTCTTCTGTAATAGTTATATCGAAAGAACAACTTGGCAAGGAAAGTAGAAAATTTCACCTTTACAACGATGTGAAGTAGGTTGTCATAGGTGGTCAAACAACAGAGATATCGCAATAGTGGGTAATGCACCCTTATTCCATTTTTTGTGCAATCTCACTACAGGTCGGAAGATTTATCGGATCCTCACGAAATTTTGGGGGTTGATGGGGGTCTCACAGAGAAAGAAGCCTATTGATGGTTGGCGTACATCCCACTTTCTATTTTTAAACCCTCAGCATTTATGCTAACGAGGGTACATACACTTTCATACGGGAAAAATGTGCCTCATGGAAATAATGGTTTTTAACCCCAAGTATTTTTGGACGAAATGTGTGTTCAGACAATTTGGAGTCGATTTAGCAATGTCTGTCTGTCTGGCTGGCTGGTGCGCACGATAACTCTCGAACGGATGTACCGATTTGGTACAAAATTTGGCTTTCGCATATCGGTCCACTCCTTCCAGTACCTCCCCCACAAAAGTTCGAAAATGTTCGGAAAATTTGTGCGCATGATAACTCTTGAAGGGAGTAACCGATTTGATCCATACATTGCACATCGTGAAATTTCTATCAAATTTACATGAGGTTCCAATATGGACTCAATCGCTTCACGCCTTCGGGTGCCTCCCACACAAAATTTCGGAAAAGTTCAGTTTAGGACCAGCTCTTGAATCGTTTTGATTTTTCTTGTAACAGCTTGTATTCACGGCCCCCCATACGGCTGTACAAGTTTCATCAGGGGCAAAACCATACTTCCTAAGAAAATACCCTGAAAACTTCAAAAAACCCCTATGATACCCCTATGATCTGCCGATTCGATCCAAAATTTGGCCTTCACAACATTTTGTCCAAACTTAGTTTAAGTTCGAAGATAAGCCATATCGATTCACTCCTTCAGGTACCTCCCCCACAAAGGTTCAAAAATGTTCGGAAAATTGTGCGCACGATAACTCTTGAAGGAAGTGACCGATTTTGGTTCATACCTACATCCTAATATATCTACCAGCTATAGATCAGGATTGAATACGGACCATATTTGCCCATTCCATCGGGTACCTCCCACACAAAATTTCGGATAAGTTCACTTTAAGACCCGTTCTCGAATCACTTCTATTTTTGTTGAAGCAACTTTTATTCGTTGCCTCCATTACGACGGTAAAAGTTTTTTCAGACGGAAATCCATACTTATTGAGAAAACAGCCCGAACGGTGTAAAAAACCCCTATGGCGCCATATGTAGTGCTTGGAGAGCACGTACGGATCAGTCGAGTTGGTTCAAATTTTGGACTTCGACATACATATTTTGTCTGAAAAATTGTTTATTTTGTTTGAAAAATCATTTATAAGAATTCACATCAGACGGTATCGTTTACTTTCAAATCTGAGAACCCGTTGTACTAAATTATAGCAACTTTGGTCGGATCCTAGAAACCTTAAATTGCAAATTAGAGCTATTTTGGAAGGAAAATGTGGCTAAAGACCTCAAAGCAGCTAAACTCGTGAGATACCATGATATGGGGGTAACGCCAAAGAATGTGGACATATGGCTAAAATTTTTCTTGTAACCTTAACTGTCGAATTACTGTTATTTTTGTATGAAAAATATGCTCAAATCCGCAAAATAATAAAAATCCTCCACAAAATGTCACACACGATGCTATATTCAAACTTGCATCTATTCTCTGTCGGAATTTTGTATTCTCATATCGAAGACAAAATACCAAATTTTAGTAATATCGGTAGGATAATGAAATCGTACAGTAACATTATATGGATACTAAATTAAATCGTGGTCCTACACCGAAAATTCACGGTGAAATACCGAAAATTCTTTAAAGACATATTCAGATACATCGGTAGGATAATGTGGCTAACACCGTAAAAATTACAAAAATCGTGCGATATCAGTGCGAAAATCTATACCGTCGACATAGACAGACTTCCGAAACGTCAGTTGCTTTGCAGTCATGCATGAAACTATGGGTTCTTGGATCGAGATCCCCATCACTGCAATTTCATAAAATTACTCTAGTATGGAACTCGATCTAAGAACTCCTAGTTTCATGCACGACTACAAAACAACTGACGTTTTGGGAGCCAGCCATAGTCATTTCAGCCATTTCGTTGGATAATGCAACCAAATTGGATAATGACCCCTACAATTCTCTGCAAGAGAATTTCTTACAGCCAATGAGACCAAACACTTAATTTTAGCCAATTCAATTAGAAAATGCGGGTGAAACCTTAAAAATACCGAAAATCAGGAGGTACCGTCCTAGGGGGCTATATCCAAATTTGGCCGCACTGACAAATTTCTGGGGAAAAGTTTTGTTGCCCCCAAACAAGACTAAATACCAATATTCAGCTATTTCGGTGTAATAATGACATCAATCGGGAGGAACCGTTCTATAGGACTGCATCAAAACGTACCAATACAGGTACCTGTGCTGACAAATTTCTGGGGAAAAGTTTTATATCCCCAAAACTGACCAAATACTAAACTACAGCCACTTCGGTGTGATAATGAAGCTAAAACTTTTAATATACCGAAAATCGGGAGTTACCGTTCTATAGGGCTGTATAAAAACGTAGAACTGTACTGACCAAATTTCTAGGGGAAAGTTTTTTAGCCCCAAAAAAGACCAAATACTAAACTTCAGTCATTTCGGTATGATAATGAGACTATAATCTTGAAAATACCGATGCATCGGTGGTTACCATTCTATGGAGACTATATCAAAACGTGGACCGGTACTGACTAATTTATGGGATAAAGTCTTCTAGCCTCTAGGAAGACTTACGGCCAAATTTCAGTAATTTCTGTGTGCTAATAAGGCTAAAACCTTTAAAATATCCAAAATCTGTTTTGAATTTTCATTAGTGACCACACTATTTCATTGAAATTTGTTTGGGGCAACAAACTACTAACCACAGAGCAATATGACAAACACCGAAAACCATGTACAGAGAGGGGTTTCATTACTTCATACCTCTTGCCAATAATTTCGAAGTCACCATGTTGAAACATGTCGATAATGTTGCAAATATTTAAAACAAGTAAAGAAGTATCAGTCGGCTTTGCCGACAGAGATATACCCTCAGCATGTTTATATTGAAACAATTTTTTCCCAAAATACGTATGTATTTAGGGGGTTTTAAAAATTTGTTGCGTTTGAACAGACAAAAATGTTGATAAGGGATAAAGATCAAAAGTTTTGCCGAGGAGATACTAAAAGGAATGGATCGACATTTACCGTTATGTAATTGGATCTCTAGCCGCAACATATGGTGCCCCAGGGGGTTTTTACACTCTTCGGGCTGTTTGATCAAGAAGTATGGACTTGCCCTAAAAAAAAGTTTAACATCGTAAATGAGGCAGCGAATGCAAGTTGCTTCAACAAAAATCAAAGTGATTCGATATCAGGTCTTAAAGTGAACTTATCCGAAATTTTGTGTGGGAGGTACCGGATAGAGCGGACAAATATAGTCCATATTTTAACCTGATCTATACCTGGTAGATATATTAGGATGTGTAAAGTATAGACCAATTCGGCCACACCCTTCAAGAGTTACTGTACGAACAATTTTTCCGAACATTTTTGAACTTTTGTGGGGGAGGTACCTGAAGGAATGGACCGATATGGCTTATCTTCAAACTTAAACTATGTTTGGACAAAATATTACTAAGACCATATTTTGGACCAAATCGGCAGATCCGTTCGAGAGTTATCGTGCGCTCCAACCACCTTACACGGTGTCATAGGGGTTTTTACAACTTTCATGCTATTTTCTCAGGAAGTATGGACTTGCCCGTGATGAAACTTGTACCGTCGTATGGAGGGCAGTGAATACAAGTTGCTAAAACAAAAATCAAAGCGATTCGAGAGATGGCCTTAAACTGCATTTTTCCGAAATTTTGTGTGGGAGGTACCCGAAGGAGTGGACCTATTGAGACCACATTGGAACCTCATATTACTCTGGTAGAAATTTTACACTATACAAAGTATGGACCAAATCGGTCACTCCCTTCAAGAGTTATCGTGCGCACAAATTTTCCGAACATTTTCGAACTTTTGTGGGGGAGGTACCGGAAGGAGTGGACCGATGTAGCTCATCTTCGAACTTAAACTAAGTTTGGGCAAAATATTACGAAAGCCAAAATTTAAACCGAATCGGTTCATCCGTTCGAGAGTTATCGTGCGCTCCAGCCAGCAGGACAGACAGACAGACAGACAGACGGACGGACATGGCTAGATCGACTCAAAATTGTCTGAAACACATTTCCTCCAAACATACTTGGGGTCTAAAACCATTATTTCGATGAGGCACATTTTCATCGTATCAAAGTGTATATACCCTCCTTAGCCTAAAGGCTGAGGGTATAAAAATTAAACAGTCGTTAAATTTTATTTTAATTCATGAAAGAACTTTTTAGTTATAGCCGAATAACGGCGATGTTTTTACGTAAACTACCGAATAAATATTACGAAATAAAACTCCGAATGTGTATCCAAACGTGTTTTAATGAGACTAACAGATAGTAATGACAATAACCAGATGTTGCCAACAGTAGTTCAAAGATGGCGCCACATAGTTAGCACAGACAAAATCCAAGAAAACCCTAACAACAAAGACAGAAACATATAATCGTTTGTAGTTTACGGCAGGAGGAGGCATTGTGACTCACAAGAGAGCCCATTTGCTCTAAGTGAGCGTAAATTTGTTATCGCTCACAGCCTGTGTAGATGCTAACACGTTGTGAACAACAACAAATTTACCCTCATTGAGAGCACAAGAGAGACCCAAAAATGTTCTCTGCCTCACTCTGGTTTACGGTGTAAACGATAGGTGCTGACTAATACATTCCCTTTAAAAATTATACAGTCGAACTTCTCTATAACGCACTTCCTTGTAACGATTATTCTCTAAACAAATACAAATTTAAAACACAACTTTTTTCCATCCATTTTCACCTATTTTAACCTCTCTATAACGAACTTCGTTACAACGAATACTTCTCTATAACGAAGTTGTTTTACGAGTAATGCACAAGTTGACATTCACACACAATATAATCGCTGTGTAACCAATTTTTGCCAAACTTTTTTTATTGAAATTTACACAATAAATGAGAAACAAAATACATCACCAACGTTCTTTTTTTGAAGTTCATACCAAAACAAGAGAAGCAAAAATTATCTTTTTTTGACATAGTAGTTTTTATACCTTTCGGGCTGTTTTCCCAAGAAATATGGACTTACCCCTGAAAAACTTTCACCGTCGTAATGGAGGTAGCGAATGCAAATCGCTTCAACAAAAAATCAAAGTGATTCGAGATCCGGTGAACTTATCCGAAATTTTGTGTGAGAGGTACCAGAAGGAGTAAACAAATATAGTCCATATTCGAACCTGATCTATATCTGGTAGATATATTCGATTTTGCAAAGTATGGATTAAATCGGTCACTCCCTTCAAGAGTTATCGTGCGCCCAATTTTTCCGAACAGTTTTGAACTTTTGTGGGGGGGGTACCTGAAGGAGTGGACCGATATGGCTTATCTTCGAATTAAAACTATGTTTGGACAAAATATAACGAAGGCCAAATTTTGGACCGAATCGGCTTATCCAATCGAGAGTTATCTTGCGCACCAACCATTATACACACGGTGTTATAGGGGCTTTTTGCATCTTTCAGGCTATTTTCTCAGGAAGTATGGACTTGCCTCTGATGAAGCTTGTACCGTCGTATGGGGGACAGTAAATACAAGTTGTTGCAACAAAAATCAAAGCGATTCGAGAGCAGGTCGTAATCTGAAAATAGCCGAAATTTTTTATGAGAAGTACCCGAAGGAATGGACCGATTGAGTCCATATTGAAACCTCATATAAGTCTGGTAGAAATTTCACGATGTGCAAAGTATTGATCAAATCGGTTACTTCCATCAAAAGTTATCGTGCGAAAAAATGTTCCGAACATATTCGAACTTTTGTAGGGGAGGTACCGGAAGGGGTGGAGCGATATAGCCCATCTTCGAACTTAAACTAAGTTTGGGCAAAATATTACGAAAGCCAAATTTTAGACCGAATCGGTTGAACCAGAGAGTTATCGTGCGCCTCTGCCAGCCAGACAGACGGACGGACATTGCTAAATCAACTCCAGATTGTCTGGATTTCGTCCAAACATACTTGGGGTCAATGAGGCACATTTTGGCCGTATGAAAGTGTATATACCCTCGTTAGCATAAATGCTGAGGGTATAAAAATGTGTAATATGTAAAATATGTGTAAAACTATTGGTGATATACATACCCCTTGATACGACCAAAAATAACGGTTTTGGACCCCAAGTATGTTTGGACGAAATTCGTTTCAGACAATTTGTAGTCGATTTAGCCATGTCCGTCCGTCTGTCTGGCTGGTGCGCACGATAACTCTCGAACGGATTATCCGATCCGAACCAAATTTTGCACTTAGTAACATTTTGCCCAAACTTAGTTTAAGTTCGAAGATGGACCATATCGGTCCACTCTTCCGGGTACCTCCCAAACTAAAGTTCAAAATGTTTCTGTAAAATGGTGTGAACGGTAACTCTCTAAGGGTGTAATCGATATGGTAAAAACTTTGCATATAGTGTGGTTCCTTCCAGATATAGATTGGGTTCGAATATGGACTATATCGGCCCACTCTTCGGGTACCTCCCACATAAAATTCGGAAGAAGTGAATTTTAAGAGTTCCTCTCGGATCGTTTTGAAAATTGTTTTCAACGGTAAAATTTTTTCGAGCGCAAGTCCATATTTCCCTATATAATTCCTAAACTCTCCAAGAAATCTTGTCCGCACGAAATAAAATGGAAAACCCGTAAGGGAGTTTCTGATTGGTCCAAACTTTGCACATTGTGTTATTTAACCCAATCATGTATCAGGTTGGAATATGAACTATGTCGGTCCACTCCTTCGGGTACCTCCCACAAAACATTCGGAAAAAGTAAAATTTAAGAGATCCTCTCGGATCGTTTTGGAATTTTGTCAGTATGTTATTTCATCGGCCCCCTTTACAACTGTAAAATTTTTTCCAGAGTAAGTTTATACTTCCTGAGATAATGGCTCAAAAGCTCCAAAAACCCTGCCGGCACATACTAAAATGGCTACACGTAGAAAAATATTTGTTGTAAATATGTTTGGATCCAAACAAATATTTGTTTGAGACTGATTGCACACAAATATATGTTTGGATCCAAACATAATTTGTTTGTGTTCAAACAAATATATGTTTGCAACATTTTGTACCAACATATTTTTTATGTTCCGGAATGCTGTTTTATAATAAAGAGCTGTGTGTATGGTGTAATAGGAGACGCAGAAGCTTTTGTGGTGTGTATGCGGCAAAACAAGCGTGTTTCTTGCTTTGTTGTTGTTAACCATCATAGCAAGCGAAGAGGAAAAGAAAAAATTGTTAATTATGTTGTTCTTTCTTCTTCAGTTTTCTAAACGTAACCGTTTAGCAAAGACGGTAAGGTGAGTGAGTGAATACATCAGTGTTTTGTCTTTTCTTAAATAAATGGTGATTTTTAGTAAATTAAATTCACAATACATTTATAATTGGAAGTTTAATAATTGAATCAAAAAGGCGAATGGAAATATTTTATTGGAAAAGGATGAAATCGCATTTAATATTGGTAATTACATCAATACATTTTTCATATACATACATATGTATATTTGTAATATGGATGTAAATATTTATTACACTATATGTAACCATTTGATTCCAGATGCGATTTCCTGCTGATCAGTGCCCCACCAAAAATCGTCAACATAGGTTCATGTTGGTTTAGTCCCCACTTAACGGTACCTGCCGATTTTCGGTATTCTGACGATTTTAGCTACGATTTTAAACCGAAATAGCTGTAATTTGACATTTGAGGTTCTGAGGGTTTTAGCCACATTTTTTAACCTTGATCAAGGTAATATTACATTTGAGGTTTTCAGTGGTCACGAAACTTCTTCACTAAAAATCGTCAACATAGGTCCATGTTTTGGTATAGTTCTCATATAAAAATACCTCCCGATTTTCGGTATTTTCAAGGTCTTAGCTATATTATTTGACGGAATTACCAAAAAAAATTAAAGTTAGGTCCACTTTTTGATATACCCCCGTAGGTGGTACCTTTCACCTGGCTGAACACATTTTTTAGATTAGATTAGATAATTTAGGCATTTATAGTATAACAAGTTCAGCCCGGCCGAACTTAAAGACTTTTTACTTGTTGTTATTTTATGTCTATAAGTTAAAAAACGGGGTTTCCAAGATTTTCAAATTTAAACTGTGTAAGTATTTTTTCTAATATTCTTTTCATCTTCTAAAGAGTCGAATAATATCTTTGGAACAAGTTATAGTGGTTGAAGTGTGAAAAAAACGCATTAAAAACAGAAAACTGTTTTTCCTCGTGCTCTAGGCTACTTAGAAGATACCACACAAAATAATTATTTATTTAGCCACTTACTAACTTAATGGCTTGTTCGAAGGATATTATTCGCGTCTGTAAAAGAAAAGAAAAATAAAAGATATCTGCTGTGAAAAGAACCCTAAGGAGTGGACCAATATGTCCCATTTTCGACCATTTCGTTTCCAACATTTAGATATCCAAAATTTGAAACATATCGGGTGCTCCGTTTAAGAAATATCGCGCGTATCATTTAGCGAATATTTTTGAACATTTGTGGCGGAGGTACCGGAAATGTAACGAAATGCAAAGTTTGGACCAATGAAGAATGCGGATTGAGAGTAACCGTGCGCACCAGCCATTACGCATGGTGGCAGTAGTGGTTTTTACAGCTTTCTCAGAAAGTATGGTCTTACTCCTGAAATGTTGTTGCATCGTAATAGGATACCCAGCGCAGCCTGTTGAAAAAAAACAAGCAAAAAAGCTACGCCGAACGTTTTATACCCTCCACCATGAAATATTCTGAACAAATATATAATAATTAGTTTTAGAACATTGGTGGCGTTTATTTAATTGGGATAGCTGTTACAATTTTGATTTTTCAAAATAGTCTGGCTTAATCCCTTTTTGTTGTTTTAATATTTAAAACAACAAGTTTATTAGTGGAGAAGGTTTGGCATTGTTCGCCAAGGGGTAAGGCAAGGAAGACTAGTTTCGATCCACGCCACTGGATCTCATCAGTTCCCTTTGTTTCTTGTTTGTGGATATTCTCCACTGAAGTTATTTTTCAATAACTTCTTCAACAAGGAACTTTTTATACCCAAACATCAATCGTCAGCTCGAAGTATAAACGTAAACAAAGAAAGCCCTTCAATGAGAAGTTTTTCTTTGGTAACCTAACACAACTCCGACGAAAGTGTTTACGAAACAAAGCAAACCTTCTTCCACTCGTATGTGTCGTTGATTTTTCAACAAATGCACATACCCAAATGCTGTTTGGTAGCTTATATACCAACAACACACAAAACCGTGCCAGTGTTTCTCAAATAGAACAATGGTGGCGTTTATTTAATTGGGATAGCTGTTACAATTTTGATTTTTCAAAATAGTCTGGCTTAATCCCTTTTTGTTGTTTTAATATTTAAAATCGTCGGAGTTGTGTTAGGTTACCAAAGAAAAACTTCTCATTGAAGGGCTTTCTTTGTTTACGTTTATACTTCGAGCTGACGATTGATGTTTGGGTATAAAAAGTTCCTTGTTGAAGAAGTTATTGAAAAATAACTTCAGTGGAGAATATCCACAAACAAGAAACAAAGGGAACTGATGAGATCCAGTGGCGTGGATCGAAACTAGTCTTCCTTGCCTTACCCCTTGGCGAACAATGCCAAACCTTCTCCACTAATAAACTTGTTGTTTTAAATATTAAAACAACAAAAAGGGATTAAGCCAGACTATTTTGAAAAATCATAATTAGTTTTATTTCTGTTACGAAAGTACCTATGTCTATTAGGGTTATAACTTTTTTGCAATTTTTGCAAATACCAAAAATATCACCGCATACCCGTGTAGAGCATGAAAAAGTACTATGAAATACGGTGTTATTATACCATCCACCATATTATGGAGGGTATAATTAAATTTGTCATTCCGTTTGTAACACATCGAAATATATATTTTGATCAAGGTAAAATTCTAAGTCGATATAACCATGTCCGTCCGTCCATCCGTGTGTCCGTCTGTTGAAATCAAGATACACTTCGCAATTTTTAACATAGAGTTCTGTAATTTGGTATAAACGTTTGACATTGCAAAAGGGCTATTGATATAGCCACCATAGAACGATACCACCCGAATTTCGGTATTTTGAAGGTTAGCCACATTGTCCCAGCAAAATTTTATGGAAGTGGTTCCGTGAGATGCCATGATTTCACTGAATCTTTTGCATTGGTTCAAATGAAGTCGTGAAAGATCCGATCTTTTCCTCAGCATTTGAACCCATTCAGAGGAAGTCGTGATAGATCCGATCTTTTCATCAGCATTTGAACCCATTCCATCGATCCAATAGAGATGAATTTTGTGTTTTTATTTATACACATGTATATAGTTTTTCTTTTACTTATCTAAGATTTATTAAAGCTATGTCAGATTTATTACGCTAGGAAGTCCCAATCATTGAGCAAAAAATAGAGTCGGACTGCAATCTTTGGTATTATAAAATTTTCCTTGTCTGCTCTAGAGAGCCCTACTCTACAAGTCGATTTGTAGGTCCCTACATTTCCAAAATGTTCGTAAAATAAAATTCACGAAATAGTAATTTACAGTTAGAGTCCATGTTGAAATCTGTACTGGTGATGGGAACTGAAAAACCTTTTGTAAGATTAATCAATCAATCAGTTGCGGAGGAATTAAACTATGTTGCGAGTAGCGGCGGTGCTTAAACTGCAACAGCTGGACGGCCGAATGTCAAGTATCTCAATAAAGTTCTCAACCTGTCGCTAGCCACACATATCGTTCCCGTAAGTCTGGAAAATATACCAGCTACTGAAGCCTAGCAAGTATGCCAGCAAAGGTACATCGTGCAGACCAATTTCGCTTTAGTCGCCCGTAACAAAGACCCCAGCATCAGAAATAACTGTCTAGTTACCGATCAATACAACGAGATCCGCAAGCAGCACAACAACTGCGCTACACGCCATCTCTACTCATATTAGTCGAGGACTCAATCAAAGTAAGCCGTGCGATAGAACAGTGATAGTAACCTTTGAGATTGTCAAGCACTCTACGCTGTTTGAGTTCATCGAGCAGACTACGCTCCGGCCATGTTTAAAACGTTGGATAATAAATTATATGTTTGGACGCCTGTAGTGCGTAGAATTTAGGATCAAGATGTCCGAGACACGTAGAGTGAAACTTGGAGTTGTCCGCGGTGATATTGCAGGAACTGTCTAACCTATAACGTATGCGGATGATTGTACGATCTTGGTGTCAGGTGCCTTCCCTGATGAAATTTGTGAATAGCTGAACTCATTTTTGTCTGATCATACCACCCTTTTCCACGCGAGGAATATACAAATATCAGCCAATAAATCTACGGCCACTTTGTTCACCATCTGGGCGGCAGAGTTGAGAACAATAGAGTTGAATGTCATGGAAGCTGGGAGCAGAACCAGGATCAACAAGCCTATCAAGCAGGTTTAAGAAGTATTCACATGAAATTTGTGAATAGCTGAACTCATTTTTGTCTGATCATACCACCCTTTTCCACGCGAGGAATATACAAATATCAGCCAATAAATCTACGGCCACTTTGTTCACCATCTGGGCGGCAGAGTTGAGAACAATAGAGTTGAATGTCATGGAAGCTGGGAGCAGAACCAGGATCAACAAGCCTATCAAGCAGGTTTAAGAAGTATTCACATGAATGCAGTCGCAGATTCAATAAGCAAATTTCGACCATTTATCTCAGCTGAGGAGCATCAGCTGTCAGGACAAAGCAGAGTATTTTTGGCTCAATACGCTCGGGATGGTACTGCCGTTTAACATTCTATAGAGCAAGGTTTCATGACACAAAAGATCAACAAGACAACAACAAACTGCAATTATAATTAAGTTATAGTTATTTCATAAATTGCTTTGAATAAATAAAAAAGCCATGAAAATCATATTTCATTACAGAATTTCCCAAACAAGACGTGAAAAATTCATGCCAAAGGGTTGGTGAAAATGACATGCCAAAGATTAGCGAAAATGCTATTCTAGGGAATTAATTAAGATGACATGCCAAAGAATTGGTATAGATGCCATGCCAAAGAATTGTTGAAGATGCCATTTCACCGAGTTAGTGGAGATGACATGCTTAGAATCTGAAAATGAATTGCATCTTTTGGGGGTCACGCTCTTGTAAAAAGAATGAGTGAAGATGCTAAAAAAATGACATTCCATTTCACTTGCACCCATTCTTGAATAGCATCATTGGCATCGAAGATTTTGCTGGGGTTTTACGGATGTTTGCTGAAATTTGGTATATAGTCTTCCTTATAAACGAAAGGAAACTAATTGTTCTATTTTACTTCAATACCACTCGTGGTGGAGCGTGTAACAAGTACGGCCCGGCCGAACTTAACAGCGTTCTTGCTTGATGATTTTAACTTCACACTACAAATACCGATAAAATCGTCGAAAGTGCTACAGTAGCATCTTGGCGTTTGTGTCCCAGTATCAGCCTATTTTATATTCGAATATTAGTGTACACCATCTTTAAACGTGATGTTTTGCCTTCTATATACCTTAAAACCATTGCAGGTTTGTTGTCTATTAGGGTTATGACTTTTTGACATTTTTTCTCAAAAATTGTTTCCTGTAGTGAGAATGAATGACCTTTTGCCTATTAATGACTAAAATAACTTTTATTTCATATAAATATTGAAAAAAGGTCCCACACGAACCACTTTTAATTTTTATGATATATGTAATAATGTTATATAATATAACATGATATACATATATGTAATAATTCGACGTTAAAATAGTGAGAAACCAACGGTTATGTCATTTCGATTACGTCGTGTGTCCCTATACCTTGTTTTCTATTAAATATCTGCTTATAGTGACTTCAAAAAATGGTCAAAAGTTCTGAAAAATAAAAACTGTAAAAGCTTTTGTGTGGAAGCTTTTTTATCGAATCACTTAATAATTAAAATTTTATGTAATCTTATGTAGAAACTCATCACGCTATGATAAAGGGATATGAAGGTGTTCTTTTTTTATATGGATTTTAAACTCAACGCTTAAACGCATTACTTGGATTGGATTTTTTTATAACGACATGTTGAAGTCATTCGCAGGTAATACCTGCAATCTTTATGACAAATTATCATGTCTATTTACACATTAACAATGTCAACATGATTTCAATTTAAAAACAAAACATTCTTCTTTTCGCTTAAAAAGTGCTTTAAACTATTTTTAAAATGGTAATGAATGCAGTGATCGGAACGAGCATGTTTATTGACATTGTCGTACTGTAAAATCATGATTGCACAAGCTAAAGTTAAACAACAATAATGAAATATGATTGATAATATTAAATAATTTCAAATAATAATAGTTAACAGATATATGTAAAGTCATCTGAATTAAAATGGTATGACATATGTACACACACAGTCGCATGATTATGTGAAATTGCATAAAATTTAAGTGTCTAATTTTATGCATGAATTTGGCATAGGAAATGCGGATTTTTTAAATTAGTTTATATTGCCATTGTACATAGGAAAATCATTGAATATCTTAAAGTTGTCATCTCTAACCGAGTGTACAGGATGTCGTCATGCAGCGTTGGAGGGCCAGTGGCTCGATCCCTGACAAGTAGGGTAGAAGGAGAGCTTTCGCATATACACCAACAAGCGATGAACAGGTTAATTCTTCATCTCATTATGAAAATGGTCTACTTCTGTAATAAGTAGGCACCCTGTTGCAGTCCTCAGATCGTCATTGTAGCAGACTTGAATATTGTTTCACCTATTCTTTTATATGTTGGTGACCGGAATTAGGACACTATCCACCGTTTGATATGTTCAGGGGGGCTGAAATGTCAGCAGTCCATGTAGTGAACGGTGTGGTCTTAGATTTAATGGCGGATATTTTCATATTCATCAGATAGAAGAGCGCTGCGCTAAGTCAGCTATTTCCGGAGAGTGCGCAATTTCAGAAAGGGAGAGGTTAAACAATTCCGGAGAAACCTCTTATTTCAAAGGAAGGTTTGGCATATTTGACTATATTCGACAGGCCAAGAATCGCCATGACTGTTCTGTCGCACGACCTGTTGTGGCTCAGTCTTCGACTGATTTTTGTTGATATGGCGCCCTTCTCTGGGCTTCGAGGCTGATTTAACCCTTATCCACAAGTTACTCAGTCCCTTACAAATATTGAATTTATTCTGGTGGTTTAGTCACTTTTTCCACTTATGATAGTTTACTAACCTTTTACAGTTAACTATTTGCCCCCAGCACACACATACATATGTTCCAACAACATTCCCGAAGGAAAGTGGGACCTATTTTTTTATCAAGGAGTCCAAACGAGATGTCTTACGACACCACTTGTAGAGAAGTTTTCATGCCTGAAATATAAGCCAACATTAATGACACTGATGGGATTTGTTACCGGAGATTGAACCGCAGACCCTCTGAGTGCAAAGCGAACATGCTTACCATTGCAGCAAAGTAGACCCATAGCAATATTCGTTGCCTGCAAAATTAGAAGTACTTAATGTTTTCATACCGCCAATGAACAGCTGTGCATTCAGTTGTATGCCTGATACTAGTGCGCTTTTGAGTGACAATAGCCCTCCGGTACTAGAGACCATCGTGGTGCAGTGGTTAGCATGTTCGCTTTGCTTCCAAAAAGTCATATTTGGTCTACTGGCCCCCTTTACTGTAGTTATGTAGTTGACACATGAAATGCCCAAAGACGTAACCTTCCAAGGGTTACGTTGATACGTCCTGACTTGCTTGGGTGGGGGTTCTATTCACCATATGGTGATTAGAATGGCTCTCACGGTAACAACCGAGCAAGAACTGCAACAAGAGTATGCCATTGTGTTGTTGTACTGGAATAATCTTTGTTTCCTCAGGAAGATGGTCCACTGAGACTAAGGAGGCACCCTGTTGAAGTTCTCTGTGCGGCATTTGAACAGGTTTGAATATTTTTCCATCACGTTGCACTTATATTCGCAACCACACTGGCGGCACATAGCATATCGCGGATCGATCTAATGCGTTATATGTGGTCAGCAAGGTTTCTGTATCTGCACCCCAAGTGCTGACGGGTTGGGACTTAGGACTATCTAATGCGACTCCTAGAACCATGGATTTGTTAGTGGTTCATTTCAGTACTCACCTCTGCAATCCATCTGGTGAATAGTGTGGTCGTAGATTATTGCCAGCAATTTCATATTACTCACGTGGAAAAAGGTAGTTAAACCAGTCCAATAGAATTTCAGCCTTCCACAAATGACATCAGGGAAGGTACCGGAAGTCAAGATCGTAAAATCATCCGCATACGTTACGATCTGAATTTCGTTTCGAGGGGGTGGACTATAACAGAGGAAGAGGTAAAACAGTTCCGAAGAATCACCCCACAGTAACGAACTGTCTGTTTAACTCTACGGGGCTTCGACCGTATTCCACGTACGACTGGCGTCCACATATATACTTCATTAACCAACGTTTCAAACTTGGCCTGAGGGTTATCAACTCAATGTCCTCAAACAGCGTGGAGTGTTTGACAGTATCAAAGGCTTTTGATAATTGCTTACGGAACCGATGCTGATATTTCTGACGCTGCAGAGGAGAAAAGCCTCAAGAATCTTTGCTACGGGAGACAAAAACGTAATCGGTCTGGACGATTCACCTATGCTGACATCCTTGCCTGGCTTTAGTAGCTGGAACAATCTGCACATTTTTCAGACTTCGGTAATGATGTATGTGGCTAGCGACAGGTTGAGAATTTTGATGAGATACTCAACTTCCGGTTCATCCAGCTGTTTCAGAATTACCATGGAGATTCCTTCAGGGCCCAACACTTTAGATGATTTAACATTCCTGATGGTATTCGCAACATTATCTAGTGAAACTTGTGGTGGTACCTCCCCGGCAGGAAGAGATATAATGCGACGTAGTTCTCTTCTTTTCGCCCTGCCACCACAACGGGACTCGACAAACTGTCGATTAAAATAACTTGCGCAGTAGCGTAACATCGCCAAACGTGACTGAGGTTCTCTCTTTCTTCTTTCCAGGGTCCGAGTGTGACAACCGTTGCCCACAATAATTTAGCCATTTGTTCCTCTTATGCTCACCGACCAACCTGTTAATTTCCAGTGTCAGCTCCCTGACTATGGGTGACTGGTGTTGCCACGCCGAAGCTCAACATGCCTATTTCCTAATCCCATCGCCTCTGCTGGGAAATTTGGTCTCAATTCGTTTATTTGACGAGCAGCAGCTGCAGCGATAATGGTGTCTCGGAACGCCATTTCTTCTACCCGAACATCAGAAGCTTAAGGTAAATTTCTGAAGCGGTGATTAGTGAACCCTCTGAGACTAAGCCATTGCTACGTTCAGAGCTGATGATATCGATTATTGGAAAATGGTCTGACCCAAGACAAACGACCGGTTGCCAGGTAGCGTCATTTGTCAGACCAGGTGACACGATGGTTATATCTAGCGTACTGTGACACTCTCCGATAATTCTGGTAAGGGCATCCTCATTGACCGTCCAAAACGTAGAGCTATTAATCTGTCCAGGCAGCAATATACCCCTCTGGTCATTGCCGAGGGTCGAATGTCACAACTCATGATGAGCATTAAAGTTCCCCAAGACCACACGGTTATGACCTTCCAAAAGCGGGTAATGTTGGGCCTATAACCTGGAGTACAGCTATTTATCGAAGGCATGAGAATACGGTAAGCAATACTAGCTCGGCAGTCTCCATTAGAAGACCGCAAGATTTCATCACCTCTGGCCCAGTTTCAGAGAGTTCACTAAACGCCGCTTTAGAGATATGCCCATCCGAGACATCATCGCAGCTGCAGCCGCTCGCCATATACTTATGGTTGAATACCCGAAGTGGGACGAGATTAGCAAATGAGCGTGATAAACTTCGTAGTGCCAACCCCAGTCAAGAAGCTGATACTGGAAATTAGTAGGTTGGTCGGTGAGCATATTTGGAAAAAGTCGTTAGATCATCTGAAGTTCTTCAGCTGCCGAGAGCCGCCCACATCGTTCCCATTGTACCACCCCGCTACTGAAGCAGGCAAAGGTGATTTCGCTTTTGTCTTCCGTAGGCTTTAGTTCTCAGAAATAGCTATCCAGTTGTTGATCATCAGCATGGGTTCCGCAAGCAGCACAGCACGACAACAGCGCTGCATGCCATCTCCACACATATTAGTCGAGTACTCAACCAGAGCATGCCCTGTGATAGACGAACTGGAGGAGGTCTATATAGGCGAGCTTATGATAGTATTCAAAGGCAAGCTGAAAGTCGTCTTTACAGATGAGCTGAAAGTCATCTTGTATTTATAGACGAGCTGAAGGTCGTCTTGTCTTTAAAAACGAGCTGAAAGTCATCTTGTCTTTATAGACAAGCTGAAGATCGTCTTGTCTTTATATACGAGCTGAAGGTCATCTTGTCCTTATAGATGAGCTGAAGGTCGTCTTGTCTTTATAGACGAACTGAAGGTCGTCTTTATAGACGAGCTGAATGTCGCCTTGTCTTTATAGACGAGCTCAAGGTCGTCTCTATAGACGAGCTGAAGGTCCTCTTTATAGACGAGCTCAAGGTCGTCTTTATAGACGATCTGAAGGTCGTCTTTATAGACGATCTGAAGGTCGTCTTTATAGACGATCTGAAGGTCGTCTTTATAGACGATATGAAGGTCGTCTTTATAGACGATCTGAAGGTCGTCTTTATAGACGATCTGAAGGTCGTCTTTATAGACGATCTGAAGGTCGTCTTTATAGACGATCTGAAAGACGTCTTTATAGACGATCTGAAGGTCGTCTTTATAGACGATCTGAAAGACGTCTTTATAGACGATCTGAAAGACGTCTTTATAGACGATCTGAAGGTCGTCTTTATTGACGAAGATCGTCTTTATAGACGATCTGAAGGTCGTCTTTATTGACGAAGATCGTCTTTATAGACGATCTGAAGGTCGTCTTTATCGACGATCTGAAGGTCGTCTTTATTGACGAAGATCGTCTTTATAGACTATCTGAAAGTCGTCTTTATAGACGATCTGAAGGTCGTCTTTATAGACGATCTGAAGTTCGTCTTTATAGACGATCTGATGGTCGTCTTTATAGACGATCTGAAGGTCGTCTTTATAGACGAAGATCGTCTTTATAGACGATCTGAAGGTCGTCTTTATAGACGAAGATCGTCTTTATAGACGATCTGATGGTCGTCTTTATAGACGATCTGAAGGTCGTCTTTATATGCGATCTGAAGGTCGTCTTTATATGCGATCTGAAGGTCGTCTTTATAGACGATCTGAAGGTCGTCTTTATAGACGATCTGAAGGTCGTCTTTGTAGACGATCTGAAGGTCGTCTTTATAGACGATCTAAAGGTCGTCTTTATAGAAGAGCTGAAGGTCGTCTTTATAGACGAGCTGAAGGTCGTCTTTATAGACGAGCTTAAGGTCGTCTTTATAGACGAGCTTAAGGTCGTCTTTATAGACGAGCTTAAGGTCATCTTTATAGAGGAGCTGAAGGTCGTCTTTATAGACGAGCTGAAGGTCGTCTTTATAGACGAGCTGAAGGTCGTCTTTATAGACGAGCTGAAGGTCGTCTTTATAGACGAGCTGAAGGTCGTCTTTATAGACGAGCTGAAGGTCGTCTTTATAGACGAGCTGAAGGTCGTCTTTATAGACGAGCTGAAGGTCGTCTTTATAGACGAGCTGAAGGTCGTCTTTATAGACGAGCTGAAGGTCGTCTTTATAGACGAGCTGAAGGTCGTCTTTATAGACGAGCTGAAGGTCGTCTTTATAGACGAGCTGAAGGTCGTCTTTATAGACGAGCTGAAGGTCGTCTTTATAGACGAGCTGAAGGTCGTCTTTATAGACGAGCTGAAGGTCGTCTTTATAGACGATCTGATGGTCGTCTTTATAGACGATCTGATGGTCGTCTTTAAAGACGATCTGATAGTCGTCTTTATAGACGATCTGATGGTCGTCTTTATAGACGATCTGATAGTCGTCTTTATAGACGATCTGATAGTCGTCTTTATAGACGATCTGATAGTTTATAGACTATCTTAATGTCGTCTTTATAGACGATCTGAAGGTCGGCTTTATAGACGATCTGAAGGTCGTCTTTATAGACGATCTGAAGGTCGTCTTTATAGACGATCTGAAGGTCGTCTTTATATGCGATCTGAAGGTCGTCTTTATATGCGATCTGAAGGTCGTCTTTATAGACGATCTGAAGGTCGTCTTTATAGACGATCTGAAGGTCGTCTTTATAGACGATCTGAAGGTCGTCTTTGTAGACGATCTGAAGGTCGTCTTTATAGACGATCTAAAGGTCGTCTTTATAGAAGAGCTGAAGGTCGTCTTTATAGACGAGCTGAAGGTCGTCGTTATAGACGAGCTTAAGGTCGTCTTTATAGACGAGCTTAAGGTCATCTTTATAGAGGAGCTGAAGGTCGTCTTTATAGACGAGCTGAAGGTCGTCTTTATAGACGAGCTGAAGGTCGTCTTTATAGACGAGCTGAAGGTCGTCTTTATAGACGAGCTGAAGGTCGTCTTTATAGACGAGCTGAAGGTCGTCTTTATAGACGAGCTGAAGGTCGTCTTTATAGACGAGCTGAAGGTCGTCTTTATAGACGAGCTGAAGGTCGTCTTTATAGACGAGCTGAAGGTCGTCTTTATAGACGAGCTGAAGGTCGTCTTTATAGACGAGCTGAAGGTCGTCTTTATAGACGAGCTGAAGGTCGTCTTTATAGACGAGCTGAAGGTCGTCTTTATAGACGAGCTGAAGGTCGTCTTTATAGACGAGCTGAAGGTCGTCTTTATAGACGAGCTGAAGGTCGTCTTTATAGACGAGCTGAAGGTCGTCTTTATAGACGAGCTGAAGGTCGTCTTTATAGACGAGCTGAAGGTCGTCTTTATAGACGAGCTGAAGGTCGTCTTTATAGACGAACTGAAGGTCGTCTTGTCTATATGGACGGACTGAAGGTCGTGTTGATGGTGGCGCTTGTCTTATCAAAAGCTATGATACTGTCAAGCGCTCCCCGATGTTTGAGGACGTCGAGCAGACACTCTGTTCACCACACGGACACACGGACCACAAACTATCTTAAAATTTTAGGGGTCTCATTTGACAGTTGTTATGTAACTAGTTTGGAGTGTAAAGGGGAATGAGGCATACCGAGATGTCGCTGGTATACACTTGCCATTGAAGAGATTCGGTCTAGCTCAGTTGGCCACTCCAGACCAGACATAAACAAAATTGTTTCATTATCAATCACAAAATCATTAATGCTTCTTTAAATTCAAAAGAATTAAAGTTGTTGTTGTTGTTGATGGTACCCAAGATGTTTGCTGGGTTACCTTACCCTCCCAATGGATTTCTACACAAATCCCCAATGAGCCTCATCAATGATGATGACTCCCAAAAGTTCCCTTGGCTGTTACCTTCTACGTTACCTTTATGTTTATCTAACTAGAACATAATGATGCTCAAAAATCAATTGCATATACGAGATCCAACATTAATTTATTCAGGTAGAAAAATATTCTTATCAAAATTTATGGTTCTTAAGACTAGTTAGGTATTTCATAACAAATTTAATGACCTTTGACTTTGTCAACATTACAAGCAAAATATTTATGTGGGTTATTGGATGTCAATCCCAACTTCTAATTTAGAAAAATTTAGTACTCTCAAATAAAAAAAATTCGTATATTTGTACTTTAGGAGTTAACCCTACCTATTGAGCTCAACGGAGGTTATAAACTGATTGACGACGTAATTCATAGATTGAAGCCAATATTTAAAAAGAAAAAAAAATCAGCTGGGATAAACATTAACAATAAAAAAAAAGATCGCCGAAATTGTGTAAACTTATAGGTATGGGATGGGGTAACAATGTGGGTTACGGGTACATTTAGGCAACTATTTACAATTGGGATAACGTTCGGAAATGTGTACGCTTAATAGTAAGGGATAGGGTAACATTTTGGGTTACGGGTATTTCGCATAAATATATTATGAGAAAGTTTAAGTAAATTCATCCAATGATCTAAGATGAGGCAAAATGACGAATAAAATTCGACTGTTATATAAAAGATGTACTTTACTATCAATTTAATAATCGATAGGTCCACTTCACGTGCGACCCTGTATCTAACAAGTTTCTATACAACAGAGTTCAAAGTTTACCCTTTTCTGAGAATCACAACCCGTTTTTCGTCGAATGATCTAAGACCAAGTCAAAATCAGGAATAGTATTCCAGAACTTATTTTTAATTCAAGTAAAATTGGATTTCAAAGTTACATAAGGCTCGATTAAAAACTTGGTCGAAGCATGAATTGGTAATTTAATCAGTATTAAAAGGGTTACCAAATTTAAACTCGATAAAAATCCAATCTTAAAATGATGTCAGGATATAATTCCGAATTCAACTGGAATTTGAAACGAAGCTTGGTCTGAAATCAACACCGGGATAGAGACAAAATCAAATTTGAAAAATGGTACCGGATCCGATTTCAAATAAGCACAAAATTAAAACTGGTCCAGATCCAATATCAAATCATGTTCAAGCTTCAATTGAAAATGCCACGAAATTCGTTTTCAGCCAACGTCCACGTTTGATTTTGTTTGCTACCAAAATTAGATTCCCTATGAATTTGATCGTGGAAAACGTTTGGATCCAATATCAAATTTGAATGAATTACTATTTTGGATTTGATTCACTTTCCCAAACTAAATTGTATCAATTCTATTCCAATATGTTAATGGTATGCACATTTAATATTGATTGCGAAATATAAAGCGATCTGATTCTAAAATTGATCAAAATTTGGTGTTGAATTGGTACAAATTCTAGTATTGGAAAGCAAAAGGAAAAATTTTAAAATCCACTGACCACTAATTTTGATCTGGTCTCAAATCGTTAATTCATAGGCTTCCGAATTGGAAGGCTATCAGGTGGGTATGAAGACTTAGAACCCCAATGAAACAAAAAATCCGTTATACAACACACGTGTTGTTAAGTACCGTTAGGAAAGATTATGGCAACGTCATCAGGTTTCGCACGTGATAGAGGACCCCGAATAGAGCGAATAAACTGGGCTTAGATATAAATTACTTATTGGGTTTCACTATACAGAATAATTACAGGAATGTTTTCATGGATAATGCTGGGTTATTCTCGGCTGACCGTCGAGGGACACGTAAAAAAAACTTGGCCCCACACCTCCCGTCTATGACTGAAGGTGGTGGGTACCAATGAATATGATGTTTGTCTGCTTCACTTGTAACTGGTTGGTTTTTTTTTTTTAGTACTTACTCCGGTTGCTCTTACTGGTGTATAGGCCTGGTGATTTACGGCTTACCACAGAGTTTGCTAATTAGGATAAGCAGCCTTCGATTTCTTTGTAGCAGACTGACTGGCGATCATGAGCGGTAGTTAACTGTTAGTTGGCGCAGGTGTTAGCGGCCTTTGTAGATAGTGAGAGGTTGTGTGATTACAGCAACATAAAAAGAATTTACAACCAAAACTCTAACGGCAGCATTGTACAATGTTGCGGACGGTTGGTGAAGTTATCCAACAGATTGCTTCAAAGCACACAGCCTGGTATGGGGTTGCAGTTACGCGCTCACAAATTTTGGACAATGGAACGGAGAAAATCATTTCTGCTAATCCAATAATCTTCCGAGGCTATGATCAGGCACTATCGAATCTAGGGCAGGATGTTCTAATGCTTCCAAAAAAAATTTAAAAGGATCGTTTCGGGATTGTTGGTTTTTTGCTCCATATGGTTTTTTAATATTCCAATGGCATTAATCATGCACTTTTTTCCACGTTGGTAACGTGTACCTAGAATAGATACATGACGATGAGGTACCGTTAACCAACGGGATATTCTAGAGAAGATAAAAGTTTTGTGTAAATCTTTTTTTGTTCGGTGCAAATGCATTTTCTCATTGAGTATAAAAAAAACTCACCTTTTATAATTAATTTCCAATGCTATGAAAATTGATTTACACAAAATATTTTATGGCTCCAAAACTTTAAGCAATTTCCAACTCCAATTGGAATGAAACTTTCCTTTTAGAATAATTTAGAACAATTCGCGCTACGTTTGCAAATATTGTTTTCTACCGGCTTGTGTTCGTGTTCTCTTCGGGTGATTTGTTCTTGCAAGTGGTCATTAAGTTGGCTGCAATGAGCCATTTGCTAAAATGTTGCCACCTTTCAAGAAACAAAATGTCAAAATTTGGTCGGCCAAATTTATTTGATGGCGTTCCATACGCCGCCGCTTACGTATGTTACGTTTACATTCTCTCGGGTTCAACATACAATGTAAACGGTTAACATAACAAACCCGAACACGTTGGCATAGGCCTGCCGAAGCCATACTGATTCGGGAAGTTAACCGAGGTATGCTGTGGTGGGGAAGAACCGCGACCCTGATTCAAAATTGAACAGGAAAAAAAAAAGAAATCATAAAAATAACAAAAGCCGGGCAAATTATTTTGTTGGCACCATGTGCTGTAAGTCTTTCGCGTGATAAACGCCTATTTTCCTTCCCTGAAGGTCTTCAATTTCATACAAGGAGTTTCCTACACATCTGGCAACTCTGCACTTTACAAATTTTTGACATAACTTAGAGTTAAGATGGCGCGAAGCGTCACTTAAAACAAAATTGCGCCTAAGTATTTCCTGCCCCGGTTTGAAACTGACGTCACGAGTCCTAGTGTTATACCGGGCCGCAGATTTTTCAAAAGAATCGTGGATATTCGTTTTAATCTTTTCGCGGACTAAATTCAAAATATCGTGTTTCGGAACTACCTCAACTAAACCGTCTTCTAAAACTCCTAGTTTGTGTGCTAAATTATAAGTGCTCGCGTGTGTGACCATGTGGGTGCCGAATAATGCGAAATACGGTGAACAACCAAGTGTCGTGTGAAAGGTGGACCTCAAAGAACATTCTATGGACGATATATTTCGGTCCCAATCGCGTTGGTCTTCCGAAACATAAGTCCGGATCGCCGCGATTATGGTCCTATTTACGCGTTCCGATGCATTCGCCTGAGGCGAATACACGGCATTTTTAATCTGTCGGCATCCATATTTATTTAAGAATGAAGAAAATTCCGAGGAAGTGAATTGCTTTCCGTTATCGGAATGAACAATCTGTGGCACGCCGTATTTGTGAAACACTTCGGATTCTAGAAATCTTATAACGTTTTTCGAGTTCGCCTTGGCCAGTGGTTTCAACAAAACAAATTTTGTCAAGTGGTCTAATACGATAAAAATGTACGAGTTACCTAACCTCGACCTCGGAAAAGGTCCAATGAAATCAATAAAAATCTTTTGAAAAGGCCTATCGGTAACGGTTTCGGTTCCCATCTTGGGTCTTAAAATGTGATTTGGGGCTTTCGATTGCTTACAAACCATGCAGTGGTTGATAAAGTTTCGGACTTGTTGAGCCATCTTAGGCCAATAAAAATATCGCCTCAGTGCCGCGATCGTACGTCCTATACCACAATGACAATTTACAGAAGAAGTGTGCGTTTTTTCGATAAGTGATTCAGTTAAAGAACTCGGAACCCAAAGCTTCCAAATAAAATTTTCATGTACCGGATTACCATCTGACGGGAGTGTCTTTTTGTAAACAAACGAATCGCTAACTTTCAAATCCGGTAAACTGTCTTGGTTCTCGAGGACCATGCTAATCAATTGAGAATATTCTTCACCTTTAAATTCCGGAGAATCAAGATCAACCAGAGGCTTCTCATCTGTAAACATATTTAATTCATCCATTTGAAGACGGGACAGAGTATCCGCGACTACGTTCTGTGACCCCTTGCGGTGCTGGATGTCAAAATTAAAAGCCTGAATTTTCAGACTCCATCTTGCCAACCGACCGCTGAGATCCTTCTGTCCCATCAACCATTTCAAGGCGCTGTGATCCGTCACGACAGTGAATGGCATCATCTCGATAAAGGGACGAAATTTCTTTATCGCACTGATGACTGCCAAACACTCCCGCTCCGTCACACTATAATTCTGCTCAGCCTTGGAAAGCTGCGCAGAATGAAAGGCGATGGGACGTTCCAGACCAACAGCGTCCAGTTGGTACAAGACTGCACCTAGACCAAGGTTGGAAGCGTCACACTGAACGTAGAAGCGCTTGTCGAAAACAGGATGGTGCAAGACAGGACTGGTAGTCAACGCTATCTTCAATTTATTAAAAGCCTCGATTGCCTTTTCGTCAAAAAAGAATGGTTTACCTTTCTTTAAAGTATTAGTGAGAGGTGCTGTTATTTCAGCATAGTTCTGGATAAATCTACGGAACCAAGAAGCCATTCCTAAAAATCGCCTAACTTCCCTAGTCGTCTTCGGAATTGGTATGTCGGTGATAGAATTGATTTTGGATGGATCCGGCTTAAGTTTTCCTTCACCCACTATATACCCGAGGTACCTTAATTCGCGCCTGCAGAACTTTGACTTCTTCAAGTTGATCGTGAGGTTGGCCTTAGACAGCATCTCTCCTACCTGTTGGAGCAGCACCACATGTGATTCAAAGTCGGGTGAGACTACCAACAGATCGTCTAGATACACGAAGACTTTGTTTTTCAGGTCCGGTGAGATCACACTATCCATTAACCGACATAACCGTTGGGCTGCATTGCACAACCCGAACGGTTATGTCGGTTAATGGATAGTGTGATCTCACCGGACCTGAAAAACAAACGTTTGCAAATATTGTTTTCTACCGGCTTGTGTTCGTGTTCTCTTCGGGTGATTTGTTCTTGCAAGTGGTCATTAAGTTGGCTGCAATGAGCCATTTGCTAAAATGTTGCCACCTTTCAAGAAACAAAATGTCAAAATTTGGTCGGCCAAATTTATTTGATGGCGTTCCATACGCCGCCGCTTACGTATGTTACGTTTACATTCTCTCGGGTTCAACATACAATGTAAACGGTTAACATAACACAGTATCCTCGCATGCAAAAGCTATCTGCGACAAGTTTAGATGTAGAAACAAGGTCCTCAAGTCCCTGCCGGCTAGGGTGCATGGGGTGCAGATGAAGAAACCTTTTTGACCACATAGAATGCCGCCCTGAGAACTGCGCCTTCTCATGTCTTCATCTACATGAGGCGACAAAGATTCTTCCGGTACAGCAACACAATGGCATGCTTTCGTTCCATTATTTGCTCGGGTGTTACCGTGAGAGCCATCCTAATCACCCTATGATGCAGAAGGAGAGGTCCAAGCACTTTTAAATAGCATTCACACGGATGAAACACTATCTTATGAATGTGGTCCTCGCAGAACATCCCCCATCTATCGCATCTGAGGAGCGTCAGCTGCCACGACAAACCAAAGTAGTTCTGGCTCAACTACGTGGTGCAGCAGTCTGAATTTATAAAAGGCAAGAATCGATGACACCGTGCAAAACATCTACCAGCATGCGGCACATATGCGCACGACACACTGCAAACCTACTCAACTAACTCCAGTAGATCTGTGGTTACATCCCATCGAGGCAACCACATTCTTAGAACTGGAGATAGACCCAGTGCCTGATTACACAGGAAATGAACGTACAAACATAAAATAAAAACACTGTTACAACAAAAACAACAACCGCGGCAGTTCCACATCTGACTGCTGTCCCCATACATTCCATATACGGGTCATTAGAGCCAGACTCAAGCGAGATCGTCTGTATTGAACAGACTGGTGCAATAGGAAATCTAATCCCCCAACACAACTTCTGGTGTGGTTTCCTGCACCGCCGCGACCATGATATTCTTCGGACTTATGAAATCCACTATTTTTTCGATCTTACCTCTGAGACCAATGGAATTATACTGGAGGCTATGTACACATGTTTGTATATCCCACGATATAATTTCTTTTCGTAATGATCGGACTATAATTTTTGGATTTGATTACAATTTATAAAGGACGGACGGTCGGACACACATATGTAGCTAAATTGTGTTAGCTAGCCGATTCAAATGTGAATTTTTAGGTAGACATTTTATGCTGAAAATATTGCCCGGAGAAGGACTTCGTTCTTTCATCTAAAAATTGTTAGTTGAGTCGACCATTATCTTTCTCTGTTGTTTTGTTCTACGTTCAATACCATTCCCAACTTAGTTGTGTATAAAAACAAAACGGTTATTTAAATACTTAATTACATTTCAACACTGTCCCGCTAACCTAGAACAAATGCTGTTTAATTTATGTTCTTATATCAAAATAATTTTCTCCCAAATTATTTCTAGTTACGTGGCTGTACTTAGTTATCCAACAAAAAAACACACCAACATTTGCAGAAAACACTACCCTACAAAATTTATCACTGCTTAGACATCTTTTATCTGCAGATTTCTATGCAACATTTTTGTTTTCAATTCGTGTTAAATGCTTTGCGGTTTTATAATTAAACCATTTTCTAAATATCTATGACGGGAGAACTTTAAACATTAGATGACAAAAATCAGAGGGAGTTCGGCAACAGAGTTTCTGTTCTCTTTTTTTGCTATTTTAATATTCCATTTTCGCAGTCTTTGTTGTTATTGCTGTTTAATTACAATACCGGATTTACGGCTGTTTGACCTCTTTTGCGACTGTCAAGCCATGAGTGAAAAACGCGTTCATAGCTATCGTATTTTACAAAGTGAAAATATGCATTTACGATGAGTGCAAAGGGACGCTATTACAGACACAGATATCAAACCAGCCGCCGACTAGCTAGCCAACATGATGCCGGCTGGTAGTTTTGTAGTTTTTGCTTTGGCGCTTCAAACAATAAACCATTGTTTGTTTTCTTTTTTGCACTCTTATTTATTGTCAAATAATTTAAATTTTATTTCGATGTATTGTTAAAAAAATCTGTGTAATAAGTTATTGTATAAGTGTCATTTTATTTGGATAGTTTACAATTGCTGTTTTTTGAAAATCTAGTAAAATTAAATTTTGTTAAACATTGACCTCGGTCAATATTATTTTGTTCAAATCATTACAAGGAATTTTTTGCCTTTTAATGTGGTTAAAAAATACGATTATTAATGACAAACATATTAGTTTGAGGGTAATTATTTTCAAATGTAATGCGAAAATACCGAATCGAGCGGTTCCGTTATATGGACGCTATATCAAAACGTACAGCCAATTACCAAACATCCTAGGAATACATATTAGAAACTTCTGTATCAAATGGTAAAGTTCTATCATAAATATTGCGAGCTATATCTTGATTTCAGCGGACAGACGGACTTGGTTATATCACAAAGTGGAACAGGTATTATAAATTAGTTTTGCTGAATATTTATGTAATATAATTGTTCCACAAACATTCCAGGCGGGACAAGGGAGACTTCTCTCATATCAATGAGTGCACCCCGATTCTTATTAGCTCAATGATATGGGATCTACAGTTTATCGTCGAGCCCGAACGGCGTGTCCTAAGACATCACTTGTAGAGAAGTATTACATGACTGAAATACTCAGGAAATGTCGCCAACATTACTGAGGGGTATTTTGCCACCGTTGAAAATTTGATGTTACCTAGCCGAGGAATCGAACCCACGACCTTCTGCGTGCAAGGCGGGTGTGCATACCATTGCACCACGGTGTAACACCGCGAAATATTCGTCGTACACCGACCGCATGGGGGTAATAACATTATCCATATCTCGACGAGATAAAGCGATCAAGCCATGTGTGTCCGTCACGTTAAAACAACCCTTAATGTTCGTGTGCGTGGCCGAGTGTGTAGCGTGTTATGCTACAAAGCAGAAGTTCGTGTGTTCAAATCCAGCATATGGCAAAATAAAAAAAATAAATAGGAGGGTTGGCGTTTTTTATTTGGGATGACGACTTCTATTTTGTTTTTCAAAATAGTCAGGCTTAATCCCAAAGTCGTTGTCTTAATATTTTATTAAAACAACTTTAATTTATTAGTGGGAAAAAATTGGCGATGTTTACCAAGGGGTAAGGCAGGGAAGACTATCAGTTCCCTTGTTTCTTGTTTTTCAACAAGAAACTTTTTATACCCAAGTGTCAATTGCACGCTCAAATAGATACGTGTGCAAAGAAACACTCTGATCGAGAATTTCTTTGGCACTACCTAAACTCGAGCAACTTCACTTGCAAACAAAACCAAATCTGCTATGCGTTCGTTTATTCTCAGCGAAAAACACATAATTAATTTGTTGGTATTGCATACTACAGCAATAAACAACATTTCGACGGTGCCCGGTCTCACAGTTAGGAGGATTGGCGTTTTTTATTTGGGATGACGACTTCTATTTTGTTTTTCAAAATAGTCAGGCTTAATCCCACAGTCGTTGTTTTAATATTTTATTAAAACAACTTTAATTTATTAGTGGGGAAAAAATTGTGAGGCCGGGCACCGTCAAAGGAATCAACAGTGCTTTCGTTGTCCATGAACCCCAACACGATAGACTCTTTGCATCAGAACGCTTGAATATTTTTCTGCTCAACTTATATAGCACAGTGTCATTTATCGACATTTGCATTGTCTCAAGGCCAAAATTTTCTGAAGGAAGGTTCCAATGCTTTTGCGATGTGCTAGAGAACTCTTAACCCTTTGTGGCCCGATGTTGCCTGTGGGCAATTTTGCATGTTTGTGTATGCGCATTTCCCACACCGTTTGAGATAAATTATACATATATACTAAGTGGGTGTAGGTAGGTTGATTTTAGATGAATAGAAAAATGGAAATTACTTTTGAATAAATAGCTACATTGGCAAAGTTATGCTTGTATAAGTATAAGTAGTCGAGTAAAAATTTGGACATGAAATATTTTAGTGATTTTATAAAATTCCGTTAAATGTCAAACGAATTGAATAATTGCAGCCAAAATATTTTGAAAAATCTTACTGAGATGTTGATCTAACAAAATAATAAAAAATAATTAAAAAAATTAAGTTTCAGTGTTTTATTTAGAAGTGCACTTAAAACTAGAAAATAATTTGTCGCTTAGTCTCAATAAATATATACTTTCTCATGATGGAATCTTTCAAATAAAACGCTTGCCGTTTAATTTTGCCACCATTTATAATTTAAATGCAAGCGTTTTATTTGAGAGATCAGCTACCAGATTTGAAAAGGGGGTTGAGTTAGACACCGTAAAAACACTGTAAGAATGGACCAATATTGGTTTTGATTTCATATTCATGTATTGTCATCCAAATCTGAAATGTGTGAAAATTTTAGGTTTGATTGGTCAACTGCACCTGGCTGAAAAAATAGTTACCAGATTTGAAAAGCAAATTAGATAAAACACTGTAAAATAGTGTGAAAAGTGTGCAAGGTTTTAGTTCGATTGGTCAACTGCAACCGTGTTAAAAATGAGTTACCAGATTTGAACTAAACACACACCAAAGCAAGTTAAATAAAACTAATAATAATAAAAAAACAAACATACATTTACAGTTCCAATTAGTAGTTATAAATTTTTGAAATTTGGAAGTTGCCTGTGGTCACGTTGGTTCATTGTGGTAATAAAGTGGTTACATTAGTGGAAGTCGAAAATGCGGGTTAGTGGTATTCAATGAAATTAAAAGGGTAATTGGGACATTCGGGGTTGTGAAACATGTTGTATTTATATTATTATTCGGAGATTGGACTTGAATCAACAGGAGATTGACACAGTTTTTGGTGAATATACATATTACATAATAGGAATTTGTATGATATCATGCGAATAACTGTTTAAATATCGATGATGATAATTTTATGTATTGGATGTAGGTCAATATTATCAGGTTGAGAGTCTGCATACAAAACAGAAAATATTTTGCAAACGCTTCTACTCAATATGACCATTTTATGTTATATGAACACCACCATATAGGTTAAAATTGGCTAATTTGTAAACTACATATGATAAATACGAGTATAGACCAATTTTCCATTCCATTTCCATAAATTTTCCTCTAGAATTAAAAAAACACATCAGATTATGCTTTTCCACATCATGAATAATGAGAAATATAACGATAATACAAAGACTTGAGAAACAAACTTTGTTCATTTTTATAACCACAATGGCCTGATGTTGCCCACAGGCAACATTTGGTACCTCCCTAACCGCAAGGAATTCATAAGAATTTTTTGCATAAATTACTTATTTTTGCGACTACTAATCATAATAAATATGAAAAATATTTTTATCTCTACGGAAAAAAATTCGTGTTTCAAAGGGTTAATTATTGTCTTGGCTACAATTTTCTTAGTGTTGGATCGAAAATCTCAATGGTTTAGCTGTTGTATGCCTAAGTATCCAAAAAACGTGAATAAAAACTTAAAGTCAAAATCGAATGGCTCGATTTTCAACGTAGACATATCGCTCATTTACTCAAAGAGTGACTCATCTCGAAGAACCCAGTTTCGAGAAAAACGTGTTTTATTTTGGCGATTGAAATTTGACTTTCCAAAATAAAAAGATTACAGTATACAACACAAAAATTATTAACCATATTCTGACGCCGCAGCGTGATGGAAGACCAAAAAAGAGAAGACACGTGTCTCGCCGTTTTTTTCCTATCTCATCAACTTTCCCGTCTATAGGCCTCCAACGGTTTGAGGCTTACATGTCAAAAGGGGTCATTTTGTCAGAACTATATCTTCCAAACCGTTAGAAAATTCGAATTCATCTCAGAGGCAAAGTTGTAGCATATCTCAAAACAAAATTGTGAACACATAAACTCCATCAAACTTCATCTTCTAGGTCATAATCGTCAACATGTAATTTCTTTTTACATTTTTTCCCGGGTTTTGGTCTACAGATATCAAACAGATATCAAATATATGAGATATTTTACCAATTACGCCAACCAACTTTTCATCTCTGTGAAGGTGAGATTTTCTACTTCATGTGTCAGGCTTTTGATTTAGAATAGCCTAATAGAACCGGAGATATTTACATAAAAATAAAAATATGACTATTTCTTCACATAATTGTTTGACCAAAATAATTAGGCTTTTTCCTAACTTGGATTCACCATATCCTACAACAATTTCAAGACGATCCTATCAAACTTGAGGCCTGTAACGTGATTAGAAAGTTTTGGTGGACAGACGGACGAACACCCATAACCAAATCGACTACGTGATCAACATTCCTACTGTCCGCAGCCGCACAAATCTATTTTTATACCCTCCACCATAGTATGGATGGTATACTAAGTTTGTTTTTCCGTTTGTAACTTATTGAAATAATCATTTGCGGCTTTATAAAGCCTATATATTCTTGATCAGAATAAAATTCTATGTCTATCTAGCCATGTCCATCTCTCCGTCTGTTGTAATTACTTTAGCGTCCATAATAATTGAGCTAGAACTAGTATATATGCCTTCGTGTAAGTATATCCCTCCTATTTCCCGATTTTCAGTATTTTGAGCATTTTAGCTAAAATTTGTAACAGAACTACCTGTAATTTGACATTTAGGCTCGCAATGACCAACAAACTTCTCCACTAAAATTACCAGGATATGTCCACGTTTTGGTTTTACCGACGACCCCCCCCCCTGAGTGGTCCCGAAACTTCTCCACCAAAAATCGTACACATAGGTCCATTTTTTCGTATTGCCCCTATAGAACGGTACCCCCGATTTTCGCTATTTTGAGGATTTTGGTTACAATTTATAACCGAACCTGTAGCTGTAATTTGACATTTGAAGTTCTAAGAGGTCCCGAAACTCATCTATCAAAAATCGTCCACATAGGTCGATGTTTTGGTATATCCCCCATATAAATATACCACCAGATTGAAGAAATTTGTAGATACATTTTTGACCTAATTTAGACATTTGAGGTATCCATCGTCAAACAATTTTTGCACCTAACAGGAAACTAATTATTCCATTTAGGGAAACACTTGTAGTAGTGAACAGACGTAGAACCAAGGTAGTGGTGTCAAAGCCCTTTATAAAAAATTATTTTTGTTGTAATTTCCCCAACAACGTAAAGCAAATTTTGAAATAACATATTACAAATATGTCGATGCCACTACCTGGTCGATATGCCAGGGTAATATTGAAAGAAAAAATATTACCATGAGTAAAGTTTGGAACAATTCGGGTACTTAATTAAAGTGTTATCGTGTTCATGAATAATTTTATTTTGTGGCCTGATGGCTTTTTAGTGATACAGGAAGGAAATAGAACACGCCCACGACATTTATTACGTTGCACAGTGTCACAACCGTGGCCAAAATGGTCAAAATCAAGTACTTCGAAATACAAATTTATTGATGAGAATTGATAGTAAACATTTGAACAATTTGAAGGAATTTGAATAATGGTATTGATTTGTCAAGTAGTTTTTTTCCAGATGAAAGTTCAAATCCGATAATTGTTGGAAATATGTACATATTTTTGTCCTTATTTTACTAAAATTAATAACTTTTATTATTTATATTTAAAGTAATTTATCGTTCTGAAATAATTGTTTACAGAAGCATTGGATGTAATAAACATGGATTTAATTTTGTTTGGAAATGAACAGTGATCATATGGTGTTTACAGCTACCCAAGTCTGTGGTACTTAGTACACCGATTTTGTGAACCAAATTTTAAAATTAGTGTATAAAAGTGTATATCGATATTATTTGCTGTTTGAGTTGTGAAGAGTGAGTACTTCAAATTCCAGCTGCAGAGGTTTGCAGATGAACATGTTTTTTTCTCTTTTTCAGTGACCACCTCACTCAGGGGTTACCCCCTTTTTTAACAGAGAGTTTTGCGGAGTTGGCTATAGCTCGAAAACGAATGGGTCGATCATCTTATATTTTTATGAGCTAATAAGTTACGTAATAATCTTGCTTTTGAATGAGAGACTTTTAAAAATATTAATTAAAAACAAATATGGTGAACAGCGAAAGTCAAAATTAGGTTTTTTACAAAAAATGGGTAGTTTTTGACCATTGCTCATATTTAAAGACAAGAGTTTGACGTATTCAATAAGTTCACAACAAATATAAAGACTGAACACCAGATTTCAGTGATTTCGGGAGGATATTGAGACCACAACCTTCAAAATATCGAAAATGGGGAAGTACGGTTCTATGGGGGCTATATGGAGACGAGGACTTATACCAACAGATTTCAGGTGGAAAGCTATAAACACCAACGAAGACTAAGTACCAATTTTCAGCCATTTCGGTGTGATAATGTGGCTGAAACCTGCAAAATATCGAAAATCGGGAGGTACCGTTCTATGGGTGCTATATGAAGGCGTGGACCTACACACATAATTCTCTGTTGGAATGTTTTATATCTCTGCCGAAGACTAAACACCAAATTTCAGTCATTTCAGTTGGTCATTTTGACTAACATATTTAGGACAACTACTTGGTATAATCCCACATAATGTTTGATCTCATATAACATCATCAGTCACGTTTATTGCCTTATCCGAATAGCCAAATATTCCCATATAAATTATATTATTTTTGAAGATATAGTTTGTATTTGATAGTTAATTCAGTTGTTTTCAAAACTATTTTAAATTTTATTTCCCCCACCCCTTTCGTTTTTTGTGCTAGTATGTAAGTAGATTTCAATAAATTAAAGGTGAGGCTTCCAACGGTTCACTTAAATATTTGGCACAAAAAGCCATAACTAAATACTAACCAATTCATAATATTAACATAAAATAGTAACATATAGACAAAAATATGTAAATAATAGTTGACAACATTTTTCCCACCACCTTGATGGGATGTTTCGTGGTGCAGTCGTACACCACCCAAATTTTTAACAAAAGAAAAACAAGTGGAACCACAGCACAGCACACATAAAAAAGCGCAACAAAAAAGGGCTGATCATGCAAACCGGGAAACACCCTCAAAAAATACAGAACGCAACAATAGCAACAGCAATTCTATAGTAGTGAAGTTATGCTCATTGTTGTCTAAAGTTGCCATGACAATATTTTTGTTGTTTAAACTAAATATGCAGATTCTAAATGATTATGCATTGTTGTTGTTCTTGTTTTTGTCGTAGTCATCACAGGGAGCTGTCGATTTTGTAGGGTAATGTTTCCACCAGCCATCTAACCAATTTGACTCTTTTAAAATAATGTTTACTGGTTGACATAGCGCTTCAGTGATTTTCATCAGCGCCAACAGAAAAGTTTACTTCTGTTTTTGATCTTATTTTACGAGGGTGGGTAATAAATTCGGGGAATTGTAAATACCATTGTGATAAGAAAATCTTGAAAAGATACCAAGCGAGCTAGAATCTATATTTTCAAAAATACTACACAAGTCGTGAGGTACAACTATGGGATCCGGGAGTATATAGTGGAAATGGAAGTATATAGTATATATTTTCTTTACCACTGAACGTTTTCTATTCACTGAAACCTCAAAATAGCACAGAAAATCACATGTGCTGGTATATGGTGAATATCGCATATGGAGTCGGAATTCGGACCTCTTCCATAATTATGATCAGCAGAAGCTTTACTTCCGCCGATTATATAATAAAGACTGTATACAACAAAACGTTTCTTTTTGAAGCCAAGAGAGATTTTCAAACTCTTCGTCTCCATCAAGAACCGCTAGCATTTTCAATATCAAATGTCTCGTGAATGTACAAAACTGGATGGAGTCTTAAATCTGGCAGACTGATGCCGGTCGTACGATGCAGCATACCATTCGCCTACTTATCGAAAAGTTTGCGATTATTGAAATTAATTCAAGAACATATATTGATACTCCAAACGTAACAGATGGTCCAATTAATGTTCAAGTTTCAAAACTTCAGCATATCAATAATGGTCAAAAACGAAATTTTTCAACATAAATAACTCCTATGCAACACCAGATTCCTAATGGACCAAATGTGAAATAAAAAAAAAAGAAAAACGGTAATTAAGTTCGGTTGGGCCGAACTTTTTATATCCTACACCATAAGTTGTTTTAAAAAAAAAAAAAATTGAATATTATTTTCCTTTAGTTTATGAAAGTGCTTAGCTCCTCCGCTACTGTGTCCCTACCAAAACATTGCCCCATATTAACATTTTCCCGAATAAAAGATTTTATCCACATTTCGGATAAAAATGTGACAATGAACCTACAAAATACAAAAAATCGGGTAGTACCCTTACATGAGTGCTATATTAAATTGTGGATTTGTGTAATGCAACTTTCAAAATATCGAAAATCGGGAGGTATCGTTCTTTGGGGGCTATATCAAAACGTGGACCTATACCATCAAATTTCTGTGAGAATGTTTTGTAGTCCCATAGAAGACTAAATTAAATAATAAATTTAAGCCATTTCGAAAATCGGGAGGTACAGTTCTTTGGGGGCTATATAAAAACGTGGACCTATACTGAAATATTTCTGGGGAAAAGTTTTGTAGCTCCAAAGAGGACAAAATAAAACATTTCAGCCAGTTCGGTAAGATAAAGTGGCTGAAAGCTTAGTTAGATGGGGGTAATATCAAAACGAGAGTCTATACCGGCAAATTGTTGGTGGAAAGTTTTGTAGCTCCATAAAAGACCAACTACCAAATTTTATCCATTACGGTGATAGAATGTGGCTGAAACTTTTAAAATACCAATAATCTGGAGATTCCGTTCTATGGGGGCTGTATCGTAACGTGGACCGATGTAGCCCATTTTCAAAACAAACGGCCTAGGAGTAATAAAAAATTCTGTAGCACATTATAGAGATGGACTGACGGACAAAGTTGATTATACCATCCATATAATGGTGGAGGGTCTAAAAAACTACCAAAGAACAACTAAACAAGCAAGAACGGCGTTAGGTTCGGCCGGGCCGAACTTGTTATACCCTCCACCACGAGTGGTATTTAAGTAAAATGGAACAACTAGTTTCCTTTCGTTTATGAAGAAGACTAAAGACCAAATTTCAGCAATTTCGGTAAAACAATGTGGCTGACCTTCAAAATACCGAAATTCGGGACGTACCGAAATTCGGGAGGGCTATATCAAAACGTCGATCTATACCTACAAATTTCTGGTGGAAAGTTTTTAGACTCCACGAAGACTAAATACCAAATTTCCGCAATTTCGTTAAAACAATGTGGCTAAAATCCTCAAAATACCGAAAATCAAGATGTACGCTTCTATGGGGGACATAGGAAGATTTAGACAGAAAAATGTCTAAAAGTGTGGACCTATGTTTTGTGACCACTGTGAACCTCAAATGTCAAATTACAGATAGTTCGGTCAAAAAAGTAGCTTAAATCCTCAAATACCTAAAATCGGGAAGGTATCGTTATATGGAGGCTATATCAACCTATGTTGAAAATGTTTGGTTCAGAAGTTTCTTGACAGCAGGTAGATCAGTCAAAAGATGTAGATTAAGCACACAAACTTACCTACAATTAGGAGGTAACGTTATATGGGGGCTATATCAAAACATAGACCTATCTCTTGTGCCACACATTGAAAATATAACATGAAAATTGTTCAACTCTTAGTAGAGAGAGAAGTTGAAGAAGACCCCTTTCTCTCTTCTTACCCATAAACTCAAAACATTTTCATGAATATTTTCATAGATGGAGGAGTTTTATGACTACTGGGTACCTCAAGTGTCAAATTACGGGTAGTTCAGTGCAAAATGTAACTAAAACCCTTATAATACCAAAACTCGGGAAGAGCCCGAGGCCTATACTAAAACGTTGACTTGCCTATGGTGATTTCAACAAACGGATAGACGGATATGACTAGATAGACTAAGAATTTTATCTTAATCAGGGATACAAATTATTATTTCAAAACGTTACAAACGGAAAAACGAAATTAGCCTGTGACAATGAATTCTGCGACAACTAGACCAAATAAAATGTGAAGAGGTCTCACCCTATTTTTAAGCCTAAATGTTTGAACTTTTGTGGGTGAGGTACCGGAAAAAGTATACCGATAAAGTCCATCTTCGAATTTAACGTAAGAATAATTGCGATGTGCAAAGATTTGAACTAAACAAAGGGCTCCCTTTAAGAGTCATTTTAGTTGGTGACCGTTGGGGTTTTCAGCTTAACGGGAATTATTTCAGTCAGTATGGAGTTATCTCGGATAAAAATTATGCTGTCGTAAATGTTGACATTTTCATAGGTTTTCCATTTTTGAGATATAGAAGTTCAAATTGGGACAATGTACTGACTGTATGGCCCCCCCTATAAAACAATGTCATGCAGGGTGCACCTTAACTAACTTTGAATGAAAACCGTTTACACCGGGGTAGTTTTCACGGATTCTGAAACAGTAATGTTCATAGATGAGAAAAATCCAAAAACAAGAAACAATCGCTGGAGGGATTTTTAAATAAATCGCGGTCAAAGTTCATATGTTTATGTTTATTTTAGGGTTTCGCGATTTTGCTTGGAAACCGCAAGTCCTATCGAAAGAAAATTTTGTAGCTGTGTAGGATTGACTGTTATGGTTTGTTCCTAGGTTTTAACATTTTTTAGATATAGAAATTCAGGTCACATTTTTAGGTTTTCGGTTCGGTTCGGTTTTTCGATTGAAAACGGTAAGTCTTATCGAAATGTGACTAGAGGAAACCTTATAGCTGTGAAAATTGTCTATAAGATTGGTTTTCATAATTTTTTCCCATGCTGTACCATTTTTTGAGATATATAAGTTTAAGTTGGGAAATCGCAGTCATGACCTTATTTTATAAGGAGACGACACAGTCAGTAATTTGTCAAAATTTGAACTTATATAATAAGTAATACCTAAGAAAACATCATAAGGGACAATCTTGTAGAGACTTTCACTGCTACAAAACTTTTTTTCATCCCATTGCGATAGGGCTTGCGGTTCGCAAGCAAAATCGTGAAATCCAGAAACAGCAAAAACTTCACAGGTGTAAGCACCTTTCATTTAAATTTAGTTAAGGCGCACCGTGTCTACTGTCACTCTTTTTGATAGTTAACGAGCCTATTATGTCATGATGAATTTTTTTGACCTTTTGGGGCACTTTATCAGTAGGCATGAACTTGCCTACGCAAAACATTACATCGCTGTAAACAGGACTATAATCGATCCACGTTTTGTTATAGCCCCCATATAATGTTACCCCGATTTCAGGTAGTTTGAAGCTCTTATTAATTAATGATATTTTAAATGTTGAGGCTACATTTTCTATGAAAATTAGCTGTAAATTTTGAAGTTCAATCAACATTTTCGGTCTGTGGGCATAGGTCCATGTTTTGGTATAGCGCCGTTATAACGACATCGCCCGATTTCAGGTATTTTGAAACTTTTTCGTTAATGCAATGAAAATCCTTCATTGATGCAATGAAACTCAATTTTGATCGGATCGTCACCAAATTTTAGGTGTTGATGACGGTCCCGGAGGGAAAGAAGCCTATTGATTTTGGTGATGGTCGGGTAATATTTAGTGGTCGGAATGGGCAAAAAACTTTTTTGGAGAAAAGGTCAACGTTTTTTTCCAAAGCAAATATCTCAGCTTCCATAAGGGGTATACCAAAAGGAAAACCTGCTAATGAAAGTAGAAAATATCACCTTTCTAACGATGTAAAGGTTGTCGTAGGTGGTCAAACAACGAAGATATCGCAATAGCCGCTAATAGAACCCAACTTTTCATTTTGGCGATTTTAGTTACAATGACGAATATCACAGCTTTGGTTGGCGACTTTCCAAAAGCAAAGTCTGGCTATGAAAGTAAAACATCCCATCTTTACAATGATGCAAAGTAGGTTGGCGTAGGTAGCCAAATAACGGATATATCGCAATAGTCGGTAATACATCCCATTTTCCATTTTTTTTTTTTTTTTTTTTTTTTTGTAATCACGTTACAGGTCGCAATTTTGATCGGATCGTCACGAAATTTTGGGGGTTATTGGGGGTCATACAGGGGAAGAAACTTATTTGGAGAAAAATTCAACGTCTTATTTCAAAGCAAATATCTTTGCTTTTATATGGGGTATATCCTACAGAGAAAGATGCCTATTAATTTTGGTATTGGTCGGATAATATTCAGGGGTCGGAATGGGCCAAAAACTTATTTGGAGAAAAATTCAACGTTTCATTTCAAAGCGAATATTTCTCTGTAAGAGGTATATCGAAAGCATAATCTGGCAAGGAAAGTAGAAAATATCACCTTTACAACGATGTGAAGTGGGCTGTCAGAGGTGGTCAAAGAACACCGATATCGCAATAGTCGGTAATGCATCCCTTTTTCCATTTTTTGTGCAATCACACTACAGGTCGGAAACTTGATGGGATCCTCACGAAATTTTGGGGGTTAATGGGGGTCTCACAGAGAAAGAAGCCTATTGATGGTTGGTGTACATCCCACTTTTCCATTTTTTTATTTGAGTTGTACTTACGATGCACTTAAATGCTTTTCAACAAAATTGACCTGTATTAATGAAGACATTCAGAGCAAAGGCGCTAAACTATCCCAATTTTAATATTTTGAATTTTACCAGTCAAAAGCTTATGTACAGGGGTAGTGGTGTAGGGTATCGCATAGTCGGCCCCGAACCGAATATAGCTTTGGCCCACTTGTTATTCATAATGATATTCTCCCAAGCAAGTTTTGTTCCACAATGCCACATTTTTCCGCAGGTAATTGAGTCTCTTATGAAATACATATCTTTACATTTTAATTTTTCCAACAATTTTAAGTCAGACCTCGTTCTTTTGATGCTAGAACTGCACCTTGTATACAATTAATTTGCCGTTTAAAGTTCGTTGTCATTTGACAACGCCGAATAAAGCACACAAAAACAACAACACCAAATAATATGAAAATAGCGCATATCGATAGTAATAAGTGGAGAGTGAGTGGAGTTACACCCTTCCATGCCACCAGCTTCGGTGTTTCTAATGCTATGGCATGTGACTCTTTAAATGTTTGCGGTTACTTTTCATGCTATGTGAATCCATGAACTCTCTGTAGCGTCATGTGTAACATGCATTGGTAAATGAATGACTTTTCTGTCCAACTCTCTGTTTGCTGATTCTAGGAGATCGCTTGTTTGTTAACTGATAAAATGACACATTTCAATGTGTCTGTTGTTTTTTTGGCTTGGGTTCTGATCTCATCATCATCATTATAGTGTTACCAAAACAACCAACAAGCAAGAGCTGCGGCCCAAACAATAAAAGTCTGTAGGAACGTCAACTGAACGCTAAATTTTCCAAGTTTAAATTGGAAATTCGAAATTTTCACTTAACACAGTTGAATTTCGACATCCAATCGGCACGGTTGTGTAATCGCGGAAATAAATTCGATAAAATTTTTCAAAATATTTTTGTATTGTTTTTGTGTTTAAGTGGTGAGTTAGTTGTGGAAAAAAGGATAATTGGAAAAATAATTGTGAATTTCGGAAAAAATAAAAGCAATTTAAAAATAAAATAAAATCAATAATAATTGAAAACTATAATAAGAAAGAAAATTTAAATAAACTAATTAATAAATCTATTAATAAAACTAACTGCTGGAATTTGTTTTGGACATAATCTACAATGAATAAAAATTGTGTGCGGAACATTGATCGGTTATAAAATAGATTAACAAATCTTGAAATTGTGTGTCCTTGTCCTGTGTTATGGATAAAATATTTATCGCCGATGTCAAAAGCACCGGTTGCAAAGGCGTTCAACTATTTGATACCTAATTTAACATAACTAAGGAAAAATCTGAAATATATTTTGAAATGGTTTTAAAATAGTAAAAATTGTTATTGCAAATGGGAAAATTTTTTTTTTTTTTTTTTGGTTTTTGAAACTGAGCATTGTTTCCTTAAGACCAACAAATCTTCCTGAAAAACACAGTGGCAATGAGTAAAACACATAAGAACCATGAAGCAGGTTTTCTTCGTCTTCTAAAGTACTTAAAAGTTTTTACTGCCAGACGCCACTTAAAATTTTTTGGAAAGTTTGACAGTTTTTAGCCGATAATTTGCGTCCGATAATTTTTCACAATTTTTAATTTCAGCAATGCATTCTGGCGTGATTATCAGCCAGAATGCATTGCTGAAATTAAATCTTTGTATGTCGATAAAGGACCATCCTAAAGCACTATTAAAAACTGGTTTAATGGATTCAATCTTGGCCAACACTCCCAAAACAAGTAAGAACGGCGTTAAGTTCGGCCTGGCAGATCTTTTTACACCCTCCACCACCACTGTATGGAAGTAAATATGAACAATTAAAAATTTCTTGGAGGAGAATAATATCTTATATTATAATTATAATCACTTTATTGAGTGAGATTCCAAAATACCAAGTTACATCCACCTCAGAAGGAAAATGTAGCAATACTTTTTAAAAGAGATCATCGTTGTTTTTTCTATCCTCTGCCTACACACAATATCAAATTACAGTAATCTCGGTTCGAATAATAATAATAATTGTTCCACAAACATCCCAGGCGGGACAAGTTAGACTTCTCTCATATCAATGAGTGCACCCCGATTCATATTAAGCTCAATGATATGGGACCTACAGTTTATCGCCGAGTGCGAACGGTGTGTCCTAACACTGAAATACTCAGGAAATGTCGCCAACATTACTGAAGGGTATTTTCCCACCGTTGAAAATTTGATGTTGCCTAACCGGGGAATCGAATCCACGACCTTCTGCGGGTGTGCATAGTATTGCACCACGGTGGCACCTTACTATAAGGCGGATGTGCATATCATTGCATCACGGTGGCACCCTACTGTAATAAGTATCAGTTTTTAATAAAAAGTGAAAATTTCCAAATTTTGAGTTACTACCCTTTTGTTTAACAGGTGCGATGTGTATATAGATAGTCTTTTGTGTGTACGTTTTCTATCTTCTGGGAACAATTAACAACCAATTCGGTACAAAAATGTGACTAAAATGTTGCCGTGTAAAGGGGCCTTTTGCAAAACGTGGACGAATGCTGAACGTATGCGAAAAATCCTTAGTTACCGACAAATTTCTGGTGGAAAGTTACAAAATACCGAAAATCGGGAGGTACCATGCTATGGGGGTTATATGAAGGCTTGGACCTATACCGACCTAATTCGTGTGGTATATTCAGGCTAAAACCTTCAAAATACCAAAAATCGGGAGGTGCGGTTCTATGGGGGCTATATGAAGACGTTGACCTATACCGACAAATTTCAGGTGGAAAGTTTAATACCTCCAACGAAGACAAAATAATAAATGTCAGCCATTTCGATGGCATATTGAGGCCACAACCTTCAAAATACCGAAAATCGGGAGGTACCGTTCTATGGGGCCTATATGAAGGTTTCGACCTATACCGATAACTTTCAGGTGGAAAGTTTTATACCGCCAACAAAGAACAAATTCCAAATTTCAGCCATTTAGGTGGGATATGAAGCCACAACCTTCAAAATACTGAAAATTGGGAGGTACCGTTCTTTGGGGCCTATATGAAGACGTGAACTTATACCATCAAATTTTAGGTGGAAAGTTTAATACCTCCAACGAAGACAAAATACCAAATTTCAGCCATTTCGATGGCATAGTGAGGCCACAACCTACAAAATACCCAAAATCGGAAGGTACCGTTCTATGAGGGGTATAAGAAGACGTGGTTCTATGCCGACAAATTTCAGGAGGAAAGTTTAATACCCCCAACGAAGACTAAGTACCTATTTTCAGCCACTCTACCACGAGTGGCATTTAAGTAAAATGGAACAATTAGTTTCCTTTCGTTTATGAAGAAGACTTAATACCAAATTTCAGCAATTTCGGTAAAACGATGTCGTTAACCTTCAAAAAAACGAAATTCGGCAGGCACCGTTCTATGGGAGCTATATCAAAACGTCGATCTATACTCTAAGGTACGCTTCTATGGGAGATATAGGAAAACGTGGACCTACACTGATAATTCTTTTCTAAAAAATAACCTCATGAAAGACTAACAAATTTCAGTCATTTCGGTAGGATATTGACGTTAGCTTTCACAATTGCGAAAACCGAAAGGTACCGTTCTATGGGGGTATAGGAAGACGTGGGCCTATACCGACAAAATTTAGTCGGAAAGGGTTTTACTTCCAACGCAGACTAAGTACCAAATCTCAGCCATTTCGATGGGTTGTTGTGGCCACAATCTTCAAAATACCGAAAATCGGGGGGTACCGTTCAATGGGGGCTATAAGAAGGCGAGGACCTATACCGACAAATTTCATATGGAAAGTTGTATACCTCAAATGAGGACTAAATACGCATTTTACAACAATTTCGGAGGAATATTGAGGCCACAACCTTCAAAATACCGGAAATCGGGAGGCACCGTTCTTTGGGGGCTATACATATGTATGTAGGCGTGGAACTATACCAACAAAAATTCTGGGGGAAAATTGTATACCCCTTACGAAGGCTAAGTACCAAATTTCAGCCATTTCGGTGTGATAATGAAGCAAAACCTTCCAAATACCGGAAATCGGGTAGTACCGTTCTATGGGGGCTGTTTTAAGGCGTGGACCTCTACCAACAAATTTCTGAAGGAAAGTTTTATACCCCAAACGAAGACTAAATACCAAATTTCAGCCACTTCGGATGAATATTGAGGCTACAAACTTCGAAATACCGGTTCTATGAGGGCTATATGAAGGCGTGCACCTATGCCGAGGGGAGGGTTACTTACTTTCGGGTGGTACCGTTCTATGGGGGCTATATCAAAGCGTGGACCGGTATAGCCCATTTGCAGTACCAAACATCCTAGGAGTAATAAAAACATCTATACTAAATTATAATGCTCTATCTTAAAAATTGCGAGCTGTATCTTGATTTCAACAGACGGACGGACAGACGAACATGGTTATATCGACTTAGAATTTAACCCTGATCAAGAATAGGGCCTCCGATGAATATTTCGATGTGTTACAAACGAAATGACAAAGTGGATTCTCAAATTGTACGTAAACAATTTAGCCCTATGTGAAGTAGAAGTGGTATTAAATGGGTGGAGGTTTTCACATGAACAACATATGAAGGTAACTCTCGATTTTACATATGTATATTAAAGGTTGTACACATATCGTCCAATTGGAATGACTATAACATTGTATATGGAATTTTGAATGGGTAGAAAACATCAATGTCTCATTCGAATGCTCTGTTCCAGAACCTGCGAGAATCTGCTATTATTGTACTTTTTGACAAATTTATAAAGGAAAAAAATGTGAGCACTTGTTTAAAAGAAAGTGATAATCTTTAGTTAGCATACTCCATTTCTTCTAGCAATAAGCCTTTATGTGAGGGAAGAGATTAGTACTTTCATAAGGGATTTTAAACAAATTTGCTCGGTCTTCTTTATTCTTTTATTTTTATTATGCCAGGCGAGGCAGCTTATGTACCTAGGTCCTAGGGGCCTAATTACGTCATTCGATTCGATCGAGTATTTGCTCGTGAAAAAGATTTCGACACGATTAAAAAGCGGCATGACGAGATTCGATCGAAATCGTTGATCGATTGATGTTTCGATGTTTCGAGAGTAACCGGTAATCGAACTATTAAAATCAGGGAATATTATGAAAGTAGATGTAAAAGAAATGCTTATTTGAAAGCAAGAACTAAAAAAAAAAAACAAAAGTATGAATGAAAATGTGAATATCTGTGGATTTTTTCGAACAATACATTGAATAATAATTTCGGAATGAAGTAGTGCTTAGAAAATAAGAAAAATTATTAATATTTGCAAAATCTTTTTAACGTTGTTGTAACAGATTGCTAATACATCTACCTTAATAATTCTCTCTCAAAATAAGTGAGAGAGAACTTGGTGGGTTTATTGCATTATCCTCTCTGAGAGATTATTTCCTTTGGTAAACAACTGTGGACATAGATGGGCTTTCTTGCACGCCAGCGTTGCTATGTTTTGTTTCTCTTTTTCGTTGTTACAACGTAAATAAACATTTACGGGTCATTTTGCAAATTTGTTTTTAATATAATAGTTTTTTGGGCTTGTTAAGATAACGTCTGCGTTTAAAAAATATTAAAAAAGCAAACAAATTTTAACAAAAACCCCGTTCTATTTTTCCCTTAAATTCTATTTAAGAGAAATTTTGCCCATCTATGACTGTGGATGAAATGTTTAAAACAGGAGGAGGCATTGTGACTCACAAGAGAGCCCATGTGCTCTAAGTGAGCGTAAATTTGTTATCGCTCACAGCCGGTGTAGATGCTAACACGTTGTGAACAACAACAAATTTACGCTCATTGAGAGCACAAGAGAGACCCAAAAATGTTCTCTGTCTCACTCTGGTTTAAAACATTGATGTCCAAAAGAAATGAGAGAATTGGTGGCAGAGTAATGTCCCTTTGTTAAACAATGGCTGACACAGCTCTCATTTGAATTCGTTATTCCCTGTTGTTACGACAACGTGCAGGCGTTGACATCAATGGTTTAAAATGTACTTTATTAAAAGTAGTTCCCCTATAAAAAAGGCTATTAATATTAAATATTTTTTTGCAGAATAGCTTATTTTTTCAACTTATTTGTTAACGACAGCAAACACTAATCTTTGGTTAATGATTACATTCATATTTATTTATTTTATTTCTAATTTTATCCCAATTTCTCAGAACGACTGCAAAGGACTTTTCCCAATTTCTCTTGTCATTTTGTGTAAAAAATGCTGACAATTATTTACTAATATCGTTTTTATTCAATAAACCGACATCAAACAACAGTTTTTACATTTTTAACTAAAAGACAATAAGAAATCTTTCATTTTATTTGTTTACGATAGGCAATTTGGCTACGAGAAATTACTCGCAAATTTATGCTCAATTACTCGACAATTTTACTCCATAACGAATGTTGTCATCCTAACTTTGAGTAATCGGGTCGAAACAACTCGATATCGAATCACATAATTAGGCCCCAGGCCTTTATAATTTCCGAGAAATAGATACTTCTTCTCCAGCACGCAGCGAAAAAAAATATGATTGATGTATGGTAAAGATATTGTTAGATTCCTTATTATTCTCTTCTATAGGTGTTCGATGTCGTGTTACAATGATGAACACGAAGAGAGAGTTTGTATGGTGAATCGTACGAAAACGTAAAGGCGAGTGCTCAACTTGTTCATCAAGGCCGTGTTGAAAAAAAAATTTTGGCGAGTTCTGTTTGTCAGAGTTCCTCTCATCTTTGTTTTTTTATTTTATCTTTGTTCTTTTTTGTGTATGTACACCATGAGATTCTTGTTTTTATTGTGTCTTTGTCAATACTCATACTATTATACGTGACATTTATAACAAAGCTATGTGGAAAGTGTATATGAGAATTATATATGATCAAATCAAAAATATCAGTAACAGGTTTTCTGGACTGACATTAGCTTTTGTAAAAATTCTAGATTATGATAATTTCTACCAAAGGTATCGTCAATGATTTTTACAATATTGAGGAATTTCGCAAGTAATTTTTGTGTTGTATGTTTGGAGCAAAAGATGGTATTTTTGGATTTGCAATTGCAATGCTTGAACAAAACAAATGAATTGTTGGAACAAAAGTAGATATTGTTGTTCCAACAAAACCGAAAAATATTTTTTGTCTGCGTGAGAAATTTGCAAAAATTACGTATTTTCCATAATTCCAAAATGTTCGTCTTTAGGAGCTCGCCACGCTTTTTTTTTTTTTTTTTTGGTTTCCTTAGATTCAATATGTTTGCTATCAAATCCCATATAGAAATTAACAATCGGTGATGACAAAAAATTTGGGTTTTGGCCAGGAAAATCGATCCCTGAACCACTGTGAGCTGCTCATACTTATTTTATTATTGCCTCCATACAACCGGGGCTACCAATCATATCAAACTTGAGAATTTGCGTCTCCGCCTAAAATCTGAATCCCTAAACACTGCTTGCTTTCCGATGTAAAATCGAAATCGGCATTAGTTTAAAAACACCCAATAAAAAATCCATATTAATAAAATGATTTATTGTATTCGAGATCAGTGGCCATGACATATGATCCACTTTATTATACGACAAATATTTTTTCACACATATAATTTTACAAGTAATTTAACATCAATTATAATTTTATTTGCAGAACATTGCTAAACCGTCAAGGCAAGCAAAATGATTTGCTGCCGCAAATGCTTAAGGCCAACAGCTATTGTTGTTATGTTGCTGTTATGCTTTTTGCAAAATATTTTAACGCTACAAATACCAGAAGATGTGGAAATTCTTGAAGGTTATGAATTTGATGAATCACCGGAATATTATGGCACTGATGCCAATTATTATGAGGCACGAAGTATGTTAACTGGTGTCAACAAAGCCATACGTAATAAACGTTCTACTCTGGAATATGATCAAGCTAAGGGTTTAGTGTCTAAGAGCGGCTTAAACAAGAAGCTACAAGAAAGCTTAATACACAATGTGGAAAGTGATAGAATAGAACTTCACACTCCTCCACCGGCTGGAGCGTCGTTACAACATCAAAAAGGGCAAAAGCAAAGCAAGGAAGATGAATTAAAACCTGAGGCTAGAATGCAACAAGACGAAGCCCAGGAGCCACTACCCAAAGCTGAGAAACAAATTATGGATCCAGATTATGATTATTATTCGCAGAGACATATATCACCTCTGTGGAAAGATTCGCCCTCATCCGATGACACTATGGCAGATGCTACAAGTGGATATGCTGCAAGATCTCGGCAAGCCCGTGTAAACTTTATAACACAACCACGTAAAGATAACGAAACACCAGCTAAGGACTTGCCAGAACCGGTGGTTACAAAACTACCTCCTCCAATAGTTAAAAATACATACGATCAAAAAGTCAGTCCCCTAACACCGTCTTATAACTATGAATTATATCCATCACGTTCTTATGATCCATACCTGAGACGTTATGATAGGTAAGTATTAATTAAAATTCATAAGGGGATTTCTGGGTGAAATTGGATACTTTTGCAAAAAAGGTTTTTGTTGTTGCTGCTCCTCAGCTAAACATTGACTAAAGGTTCCTGTGATATCGCGCTTTGAAAAAGTCGAGTTCTGTAAAAATTATACAAAGATATTTATCTTTATCTTTAATATTGCTCAAAATGGAACAAATATTTTTTTGTTTTTATCAAATATCTAATAAAAAATAGAAAAAATTTGCACAGTGGGCTTGGGCGCAATATTCGCGATTTAATATTTAAAATCAATTTTTAGCAGTGATTGTTCAATTCGATTTTCTTGAAATTTCTGGAACCGTTTGTAAAAAAACTGAAAATATACTGAAATGTTTTGCTGAGGAGCATAAACACAGCAAAAACTAAAAGAAATCAAAAACCACTATTTGCAAAATTGTCCGATTTCACTCAGAATTCCCCATATACTTACTTACTTAGCTGGCCCATCACAGAACATCTGTTCCATAGACCGAACTAAGAAAATATCTCCAATTCTCTCTGTTTAGTGCTTCGCTTTCTGAAATACCGCGCCTTGTCATCTCTTCATCCACTTGTTTGCGCCATCTATTCTTTGGCCTGCCAATTTTGCGTGCACCGCCATGTGGCTCGAATTTATACGCCTTTTTAGCGGGTTCATCATCGCTCATTCTTATGATATGGCCTAGCCAACGCAATCGCTGCATCTCGATACGTTAATCTATACTGATGTCGTTGTACAGCTGATACGGCTCGTGGTTCATGCGACGTCGATATTCACCGTTAACGCAGATTGGTCCGTAGAACTTTCGAAGAAATTTTCTCTCAAACACGCCAAGCACTGCGTTATCTGCTTGCACAAGTAACCAGGCTTCGGAACCATACATCAGCACGGGTAGTATCAGTGTTTTGTAAGGCGTTATTTTTGTTTGACGAGTTGTGGCTTTGTTTTTAAACTCTTTACTTAAGCCAAAGTAGCATCTGTTGGCCAATATAATTCTTCTTTTTATTTCACAACTGATCTCGTTTGTTGTGTTTACGGCGGTGCCGAGGTATACGAAGTCTTTTACTACCTCAAAATTATAGGAACCAACTTGAACGCGTCGACACTATCAACATGGTCTTCTCGCCGTTTATTGGTGTCTTTACCTCATCTTGGCCGGGTGGTATACATTCAATACCATCTTCTGGGATTGTATCTGTGGCATCTTCGTCGACTTCGCTACTATTGGATACCAACAGTTTGGAAAATTGCTCTTTCCATATCCTTAGGACACTATCTGTATCAGTTAGCAAATTACCTTGCTGGTCTCTACAGGAGGATGTGCCAGTTCCAAAGCCATCAGTTTGATGTTTCACTCTTTGGTGGAATTTTCGGACTTCATGCTGTCTCCTGTACATCTCGATTTCTTCACACTCCCGCTTTTCCATCTCTCTCCGAAAAGACGTTTCTCCACTCTCCTTTTCTCCCGATAGCCCTCTCGTGCTCTACGCATTGCTACTGATTGTAAAGTAGCCCTATATGCCGCATTTTTCTCTTCGGTAGCAGTACGATACTCCTGGTCATACCATGAATTCCTTGGTGCAGGTCTCTGGTATCCAAGTACTGATTTTGCTGTTTGTTTGGATTGGGCAATGTTTTGCTATTGTCCTGATATGTCGTCAGGACGAGAAGTGCTTGATTAAGCAGTTGGGCCAGTTGAGTGCAATATGCTGTGGCTATCTGTTGTGATTGCAGCTTACCGATGTCCAACTTCGGTGTTGTGTCTGTTCGCAATTTGTTTGCTACATTTAATCTGGTACGTACCTTTGCTGCAACAAGGTAGTGGTCGGAGTCTGTGTTTGCACCTCGGAACAATCGTACATCCAACACGCTTGATGCATGTCTTCCATCTATCACAACGTGATCAATTTGATTTCTTGTTCTTTGATCTCGCGACAGCCAGGTGCCCCTATGAATATCGAGATGTTTAAATCTGGTAGTGCTAACCACCATGTTTTTGCAGCTGCAAAGTCTATCAGCCTCATACCATTGTCAGATGTTTCGCCGTGGAGACTGAATTTCCCGACCGTTGGGCCAAAGATATTCTCCATTAAAATCGTCTAGTATAATTTTAATGTCATGGGCAGGGCAACGGTCATAAGTTTCTTCTAAGCGCTCGCAAAATATATCTTTGATCTGTTCGCCCTAGTCTTCAGTGGGAGCCTGAGCGCAAATAAAGCTGATTTGAATAATTTTTCTTTTAATCGAATTGCAGCGAGTCTTTCATTCACTGGGGTGAAGCTGATGTTTTAACCTCCGACCAACTACAAATCCGCAACCAAACTCTTTGTGTCATGGCAGCTATAATACAGTGCGTCAATCAATCGAATTTCCTGTATGGCAGTAATGTCGGTCTTGTACTTTTCCAGTACATCTGCCAATGCGTAAACTGAACCTTCTCTATAAAGAGTGCGAACATTCCAGGCGCAGATTCGCAGATCATGGCCCTTAAAACCTTTGCGGGGTTCGTCAACTTCAGAGGGATTTGTTTTTCTTTTCTTTCGTTTTTTCATAGTAGGCTGCTTTTTTTCCAACCCGACTCCCAAACCCAAGTTTTTAACGTTCTTATGGTGAGAACACAATGAGAAATTCATGCTTATCCAAGCCTAAATTTCTGTAAAAGATTAATGAAATCCAAGATCGCATTTGAATTAGGTAGTACCTGGCCTTTATTCATTTACATGAAATTGAGCGTGAAGCAAGCAACAAAAGTCATTATGTTTCTACCTTTATGGGTGAACGCGCGGCACATTTTAGCTCACTACCTTAAACGGATGTTAAAGGCAGCTAGCCCAGGTGACACCACGTGGAGGTCAGTGTCCGCTTGAGATGAAAGAGGGACCAAAATAAATCCTGGACTTTGTCATGTTAAAGCCGGTCAGGACCGTTCTTTGTGTCTTTCATCCCCTACGTCACCCAGAATTCCCCATATACAAATATTTATTCAAAAAAAAAAAAAAACTAAACTGTTAGTTAACCGTGGTGCAATGGTATGCACACCCGCCTTGCACGCCGAACGCCCGGTTTTGATCCCTGGGCCAGATAACATACATTTTTCAACGGTAACATTTCCTGAGTATTTCAGCCATGTAAAATTCCTCGAGAAGAATTCCATTCGGACTCGGCGATAAACTGTGGGTCCCATATCATTGAGCTAATATGAATCGGGGTGCATTCTTTGATATGAAAGAAGTCTCCATTCTCCCTTCTGGGATGTTTGTGAAAAAATTATTAGGTATGTCTGGTTACCCTAAAATTTGTAACAATTTATAACAATTTGTGGCTGGAAGCAACTTTCTTTTTGCAACTGTTCTTCTTCCTGCAAACAATCAATCATCTGTTATTATATTCTCCACCATAGTAAGGAGGGTATATTAAGTTTGTTTTTCGTTTGTAACGCATAGACAGGTCAAGTTCGAAGACGGACTACATCAGCTCAATGTTTTACTTATACACCCCATATAACGGTACCTCTCGATTTTCGGTATTTTTAAGCTTTTAGCTTAATTTTCCGAACTACCTGTAATTTATCATTTATCAAAATACCACCAAAATTTTCAATATAGGTCCATGTCTCGGTAAGCCCCCATATAAAGGTACCTCCCGATATGCGGTATTTTGAGAATTTTAGGTACATTTTTATAGGTTCCTTCCCAGTGTTCACAAAATATCTCCACCAAAATTGTCAACATAGATCCATGTTTGGCCACATGCCCCCATATAACGGTACCTCCAGATTTTCGGTATTTGGAGAATTTTTAGCTACATTTTTTTAATCGACCTACCTGTAATTTTACATTTGAGGTTCCCATACGTCACAAAACATCTTCAACAAAAATGTTCATCATAGATCCATGTTTTGGTATAGCCCCCATATAACAGCACCTCCCAATTTTCGGTATTTAGAAGACTTTTTTCCCTTTTTGACGGGAGTACCTGTAATTTGACGTTAAATATTCCCAGTCATCACAAAACAACTCAAGTAAACATTTCTAATATATGTAGGTAAATGTTTTGGTATTGCCCCTATATAACGGAACCACTCATTGAAGGTAATTTGAGAATTTTAACTAACTTTTGATCGAACTACTTGTGATTTGGCATTTGAGGTTCTCAGTGGTCACGGAACTTCTCCACCAAAAATTGTGAACACAGTCCATATTTTGGTTGTTTTGGGGATTTAGCTAAAATTTTTAACCGAACTAGCTGTAATTTGCCAATTGAGGTTCTCAGTGATCACAAAACTTCTCCACTAATAATTGTGAACATAGGACCTTCCTATTATAGAAGGTTCGCAGTGGAGACAAATCTTCTACACCAGAAATTGTCAACAAAGGCCCATATTTTGGTATAGCCCCTATATAAGAGTTTCTCCGAATTTTCGTTATATTGAGCTGTTATGTTAACCTTGTATGACCTTTAAAGTCAATTATAAATTATCTTGAAATTTCTTTATATAAAAATAATTGAACTAAAGTCAATTCCTGGTACTTAAACTTTTTTGCAAATTGAAATAATTTATCTGAAATTAGCAGCGCAACACATTGTTAATGTGTATCCCATGTTTTTTTATTAACCGTTTTCAAAATTTTAAATCATTCTTTTAAGGAATGAATATGATCCTAATCAATTGAGCTCGATAGAATAGGACTTTTGATAGTTATAATCGAAGTGTGATTTAGCACTATTATATGTGGGATATACATCTTTTGAGTATAGCTATCTATATTCTTAGCCGTATACCTGTATGAACATTGATATATTTCTATACAACGTATATTTATATGATTTCTTAAATGAATTGGCTTCCATTTTGGAAGTAATAATTGTAATTCGATTTCCGAAACCATACCTTATCGAACCACCCTATCTTATAATTCGAATGTGCTATGAATAAATTAATGAATTCTGAATCTGAATAGTGTTGACCATCAGTCATTATGTGCTAGTTACTTGTATAAGGTAATGTAGGGGGTAATAAGGCAGCCGGTGGTTGATTTTTGGGAGTCATCATCATCGATGAGACTCATTGGGGATTTTGTAGAAAATCCATTGGGAGGGCATGGTATCCCAACAAACACCTTGGGTACCCATATCAACAACAGCAACATCATATCATTTTTCTTCTTTAAATAAAGCATCCTGTTTGTGATTGCGAATTAATAATGAATCAATTTTGTTTATGGCTAGTCAGGAGTGGCCACTGAGCTAGGCCGAATTTCTTCAATGGCAAGTGTATACCAGCGACATCTTGGTATGCCTCATTCCCCCTTTTCACTCCCGACATAGTTACATAACAGAGCATTTAACTAAAATTGTTAACCGAACTAGCAGTGTTTTGCCATTTGAGGTTCCCAGTGGTCACAAAATTTCCCCACCAAAAATTGTCAACATAGGTCCACACTTTGATATAGCCCCCACAGAAAGGTGGCGCCCGATTGAAGAAAATTTTTGACACATTTTCTGACCTTATTTAGGCATTTGGGTTTACGTGGTCACAAAGTATCTCCACTTAAAATTGTGGACAGAAAAGAAAAGTAACTAAAATGTATTTTATGGTGGAGTGTATAAAAAGTTGGAAAATTCCTTTTTTGGACCATTTTCTTTTTATTTTTAATATGATACAAAATTTTTGCTTGCTTTGGTTCCTATAATGGAGGACGAATTGCTCTGTTTGGACAAATCAGCTGATTGCTTGCAGGTTTCTGCTGAGTGGTGTCTGTTTATTTTTTAAAATTTTCTTGCAAAAGAGAATGAAAACTCCTTACTGTCTAACAAAGTTCTTGCTGGTCAATTCATGGTGGGAAAGTATCCAGACAGACCGATTTTATAGGTTTTTTTTTTAAGAATTTGTTCATGTTGAGATCATATGTGAAGTAATATTGTTGCATCTATATAAACCAAGATCGCTCTGCTCAGAGTATCGTGCGTGTCAATGATAATTACGGTTGGTTTTCGAAACCCACGGGGAAATAATGCGCATACACTGTTTTCCTACATTCTGTATCAGGTTGTACTTCTGTATGGCCAACTGTTTTCAAGAACTGCAATCAATCGATCAGATTACTATTTTGAAGGCAAATTAATGAAATAAAAATTACCAATCTGAACGTTTTTTTTTTTTTTAATTTTTTAAATTTCAATCTTTTCAGATACGACGAACAGTATTCCCGTTATGATCCCTACAATTATGAAGATCATTTCTTATATCGTCGCCATTATGATCCTTATGATAGTTACAGTCCTCGTATGCCTCAATACCCTGAACCGTATTATAACTATCCAGATCGTCGCTATGATATACCCGAACCACGTGAATATCTACCAATGCATAATAATGAAATTTATGAAAAATCCGCCTATGCTCCCATTCCATACGCTGAACGTTATCCAGTACTCGCCAAATATCCTACTGATTATCATGCAAAATATCCAACAGATTATGGCACCAAATATCCTACTGATTATCCTGCAAAATATCCACTGGATTATTCAAGACCAAATAAACGTATTGTCTACTACGCCCATTTACCGGAAATTGTAAGGACGCCATATGATTATGCTACAGCACCCAATAAAGCCTTACCTAGTGCCTATAAGTTGGATAAGGCAGCAAGTGGTGTATCAACGACTTTGAGTAACACAGCCAACATTAATGCCGGTGATCCATATGATTATATGAAACGTGACAAAAAGGATCGTGTTACACCGAAACCCATGAAGCCAGCCCCAAATGGAAGACAATAGTTGACTGATGCTGGCGCATGGGTCGCTAAGAAGTAAACCAAAGTTTTGCTGGCCTTAGTTTTAAGTTATATACATAAATACGTACTTACGAATGCATTAAACCAAATATTCAGCATGAATTTGAAGAAGAGAAAGAAGAACCAAATCATCATTTACTCAAATTAGTTATAAATTATACATATTTCATTATTTAGTTAGTTTGTCTTCTTTATTTTCTTTTGCCAATATACTTCATGACATTTTATAACAACATTATAAATTAATAAAATAATAATTTATTTACACATATGTACTTGTTTATTCGTATTCTCCTAAAGTGATAAAAATTGAAGAACAAAGTTTAGACGGTGGAGAAAAGTAAAATAACAAAAACACGTAATACGAGTTTCACTAAACAACCTTCTGGCCTAGGCAACACGCAGTGTGAAATGTTCGCAGATCTCCGATGAAAATAGAGGAAACATTTTTAAACGATGTTGGAGAATGACATGGGAGCAAAAAAAGGTGCATGTAAAACATTAATCCAATATGTTCCAACATCAAGGGTCAGAAATAGAAAATAAGAATAATAAATCCAGAAGAGGACGAAGTATCCAATACTATCTAAAAGTAAACAATAAAAATATGAGAGTTTGCAAAAAAAATTAAATACGTTGAACATTGGTGAACAAGCTATTACAGTATGGTCAAACAGCAGTTCTATTGCCCGTACCAAGGCGAATTTAACAAGGTGATCCAGTAGTTGACGTTAGGTTGTAGTCTTCATTTGCTGTCAATTTTTTTTTTGCGCGAAATATCCACAAAAGTTAGAAGAAAACGTTAAAATATTATTCGCGAAGCTTAAACAAAGAAAGATGTTGTACACAGATATTTTTTTATATTATTTTTTATATTTTATATTTTTTTTACACCATGGCCCGTACATTGAAAAACAAAAGTGGTTCAAAAAATGGATGCCTAGTGCAGCGTCGGCAATTTCTCAACTCGTTTTTTGATTCCCTGCTTAACCCAGTTTCACACTATGTATGTAACCAGGCTCGGGGAAACCGACACATTCGTAAGTTTTACACATATAGCGCATTTAAATAGGTTACAGGGGATAACCCGCTCCTCCGAAATTCCTGTACATCATATGAAAATGACATGGAAATCGGTTCAGAAGATTTGGAGATATAACCTATTTAAAAAAGTGGTCGAGTCTAAAGGCCGCAGATAAGTGCATAGGTTCAGAGACACAACCACCATTTCTTCGCAAATTAACTTTCTCACCAATATGTTAGTCAGTTTTGCTAAAATAGGGTTTATTAAAAATAGGACATAGGGGAGGTTCCCCGCCCACAACCGAAATTCAAGAAAATATATAACCATTTTCACCACGAGACCTCCCTGTACATTCTCTGAAATTTTCAGGAAAATCGGTTCAGTAGTTTTGGATATACATACGTATAACATACAGTGTGTATTTAAAAAATAGACGTATGGGTGGTACCCCGCCCCTCTGAAATTAAAAAAAAAAAAATATATATATATATATATATATATATATATATATATAGCCTATTTTCACCAGGGGTGTTCCCTGTACATTCTCTAAAATTTTCAAGAAAATCGGTTCAGCCGTTTTTGAGTCTATACGGAAGATACAAACATATGTTCTGTTCCAGAACCTGCAAGAAGCTATTATTTTTACTACGATAGCATTTTTCCTTTATGTTATCGGAAAAAATAGTAAATATTAGTAGATTCTTGCAGTTGTGGAACAGACCAATACATACTGACAAACACACTTTGTCTTTTATATATAAGATTTCACCCAAAAGTTTTGGTCCATTAAACCCACTGTTACACTTTGCTACAAAAGATGACTAAAAAATATTCAAGCTTTCAAATGCAAAAATTCTATCGTATTGGGGTCCATGGATAACGAAAATACTTTTGGTTCCTTTGGGTCACTTCCTTTTTTTTTTTGTTTTATAACGGTAAATGTAATGAACATCGGGGTTTCTAAGATTTTCAATTTTAAACGGGCATAACATCTATTTTGCAAAATTCTATTGTTTCTCCTTTCGTTCAAAGGGGCAAATAATATCTTTCTAACAAGCCATTAAGGTTTGAAATCGGTTACCAAATGGCTAAGTTATAGTGGTTAAAGTGCAAACAAATCGCACCAAAAAACGTGAAAATGCTTTTCTTTGTGCCCCAGGCAATTTAGAAGAAACCAAACAGTAAATTTTTTTTATTCTTACCTAAAAGGCATTTTAGAACAAGAAAAGGTAACAACAATACCCAGCAGACTGAACTGGGCTGTAATGTTGTAGTATTTACTTTACCTGGTTTGTTCTACAATGCCAAAAAGCTAATTAACTTAGCTTTCAAAAACCGGAAAAACTGATGAAATTGGTTGAAAAATAGATAGATCGTAAAATTTTTTGTGTTTTTACTTTTGGGTCCGTCTGTGGCAATCACTCTAGCATCCACCAAAATTAAGATAGAACGCTGAAATTTTAAAAAGATGGGTATTTTGTTTGCAGGCACATTATGATCGAAGATGGACTATATCGGTTCAAAATGTAGATAAAAACTTTAAATTGCCTGAAATCATGTGGTACCGTTATATGGGGACTACATCAAAATCTGACAAATGTCCACAATTTTTGGTGGGGAAGTTCCTGTACAATTGGGAACTCCAAATGCCAATTCGGACTAAAAATGATGACAAAATCCTCAAAACACATGAAATCGGGTGGTACCGATATACGGAGGCTATAGGAAAAAATGGACCCATATTGGTTTTCATGTAGGTATTGTCATCCAAATGTGAAAAGTGTGCAAAGTTTCAGTTAGATTGGTCAACTACAACTGTGTTAAAAATGAGTTACTAGATTTGAACTAAACAGACAGGAACCCGAGCAAGTTAAACAAAACACTGTAAATATAGTTGTATCATTATTTAAAAATTGTTTTTGCAGCAAAAATTAATAGAATTGTTAGTAGATCACTTGTATACCTTTGAACCAAAAGAAAAGCCAACCCCACATTTTTATAATCGTTGTCGTAGTCGTTGAGGACTCTAACATATTCCCATCTCCCACGCGTTTTTTTACCTCTATGCATAGCGATTTTTTATATCATATTTTTTATGTCATATCGGCCCACACTTTCCACAAAAGTTCGAACATTTTACACAAATTCCCAATTCCAACTTCATTCAGAATGAGTGGAGATTGGAAAAAAAAACTCCAACAAAATTCTATTCAGAACACGAAAATGTTGGAATGGGACAAAAATCCAATCTCACGCGCGTTTTTTTACCTCTATGCATAGCGATTTTTTAGTTCTAAGCATCGATTTTCATCATATTCCAAGACCCTATCTGACAAAGGATTTGTGTAAATTCTTAGGGTGGTTCTATCCTGGTGAACCATTAGAACATGCTAATATTCCGACAGTTTTTCAGAAAGCGAGTAAGAAGTACCGTTATAACACATATGTGAAACATGTTACATACATATGTTCCCACAACATCCCTGAAGGGACAAGGGAGACTTCTCTCATATCAATGAGTGCACGCCGATTCATATTGGCTCAATGATATGGGACCTACTTTTTATTGCCGAGTCCGAACGGCGTGTCTTACGTCACCACTTTGTAGAGAAGTTTTTCATGGCTTAAATACTCAGGAAATGTCGCCAGCATTACTGAGGGGGAATTTTGCCACCATTGAAAATTTGATGTTGCTTGGCCTGGAATTCGAACCGCAGACCTTCTGAGTGCAGGGCGGACGTGCTAACCGTTGCACCACGGTGGCATGTGAAAGATGTTAGGTATGGAAAATATCGGCTACTACCTATATACTCTACATGTCCACTAAAATACAATTTACAATTCGTCTCCTATCATTAGATATAACGGTATTTGTACACAATAATTGGTTGTTTCTATTCAGATGAATGGTAGTGTATTTCAATAAAATGGTCCACTCCCCACCAAAGTTCAAAATGTGTGCACTGAAGTGCACAAGTAAAAAAGAAATACAAAAAAAGTTAAGTTTATGTACTCTAAAATGTTGGGTAACATCCTGTTTAAAACATGTGTAGGAATTCAGTAACTTTAAGGCAAAGCCTAAATTATTGCGTGTGAGTTCTTCAAAACAACAACAAAATTCATTTACAGTCGGACCACGATTATCCGTGATGGTCGGGACCGAAGGCATTACGGATAATCGATTTTCCCGGATAATGGAGGCAATGTTTTATGAAGTTTTTGAACATATTTTTGAGAAAAAATGGCAAGTATTAAGCAAATAATAAACTATGCATATTTAACCAATAATCTACCAAGTTTTAGAAGGATACATCATAATCAGTATGAGATTCATCTGAATTGAGCTTGTGTAATACGGTAGAATTTCCATTTTTCTTTTGTTCACCTTTTGTTTGCTTAATAAAATTAAGTGCAAAGTGTGTTTTTACTCCCGGATAATGAAGTTTTTTATAAAAAAATAGCAAAGTGCCCGCTACTTCGTATGCGTTAAATATACAAAACAAATAAACAAAATATAATATAGAATGGTGGAAACATTTTGTGTACTAATACGTACCACTTTAGTTCGATTTTCGTCACGCCTACACATCAAGAGCAATCCACATTTTTTGAGATATTTTAATTGAGGTTCTCAGCGCAAATACGGCCTAACCCAACAACCGCCATCCTCATTTCCAGCTCTATATGTTCCCCTAAAACCAATTATAGAACTATTAAGTACTTTACATGTAAATACATAAATACGAACCTCCTCCTATTATTTCAAAATTCCCTTTACACAATAACAAAAACTGTACCAAATCCTGTGCCATTTACAACTTTTCGTATATTTATGGCACATATGTCTTAAATCGGACGTTATAAGCAAATGATAACAGTAATCTTAATTCCAAATCTCACGAATCCAGATCTATCCGTTCATCCAATACAAAATTGTACCATACATGGAACCATTTCGTACCCCTAAGTGTACCTAATTCCACATTTTAGGATTCGTGCGCTATAATTTTACCCAAATCCTAATTGTACAAAATGTAGTACTTTTTGTAAGCATAAGTACGCAATTCCAAAACTAAGTACGCATTTCCAAAACTAACCCCAACAGTAATATTAACTCCAAAATTCAAGATTCCAGCTCTAACCGTTCGCTCAAATCCAAGTTGTGGCAAATATACTACCGTTTAGTACTTTTCGTACATATAAGTACGAATTTCAAAAACTTCCTCAATCCTACATCCCAACAGAAATCTTAATTCCAAACTTCAAGATTCCAGCTCTAGCCGTTCGCTCAAATCCAAATTGAACCAAATTTAGTACTTTTCGTACTCATAAGTACGAATTTCCAAAACTTTTTTCATATCTCAATCCTACACTCCAACAGTAATATTAATTCCAAATTTCTTGATTCCAGCTCTACCCGTTCGCTCAAATCCAAGTTGTACCAAATTAAGTACCGTTTAGTAGTTTTCGTACATATAAGTACGAATTTCTAAAACTTCCTCTTCCTTCCTCCCTCTTTCAACACTGCAACAGCAATTATAATTCCGAATTTCACGATTCCAAATGTATCCCATCATTGAAATCTAAATTGTACCAAATTTAGTACTTTTCATACCCATAACTAAAAATTTCCAAAACTTTATCAATCCTACACTCCAATAGTACTCCTTATTCCAAATCTCGGAATTTCAGCTATATCCGTTCACCCAAATCCAAATTGTACCAAATTTGGTAATATTTAGTACTATTCGTACCCAAGAGTACGAATAACTACAACTACCTCAATCCTACACGCCAACAGTAATCTTAATTCCAAATTTCAGAATTACAGCTGCATCAGATTACCGTAATGAAAATTGTACCAAATTTAGTACTTTTTTCCCAAAGGTCCGAATTTCCAAACCTACCTCTATCCAGCACTCCAAAAGTAATCTTAAAAATCCAAATTGTACCAAATTTGGTACCATTTAGTACTTTTCGCTGCCATAAGTACGAATTTCCAAAAGTATCCCAATCCCACTCTCCAATAGTAATCTTAATTCCAAATTTCACTATTCCAGCTCTATCCGATCACTTAAATTCATATTGTACCAAATTTGGTACCATTTAGTATTTTTCGTACCCAAAAGTATGAATTTCCAAAATACCTCTATCCTACACCCCGACTGTTATCCTAATTCTAAATTTCAGGATTCCAGCTGCATCCGTTCCCCCAAATCCAAATTGTACCTTATTTGGTACTATTTAGTACCTTTCGTACCCATATGTACGAATTTCGAAAACTACCTCCATATCTCAAACCAATGCTCCAACAGTAATAGTCATTCCAAATTTCAGAATTCCAACTTTATAGGTTCGCCCAAATTCAAATTGTACCAAATTTAGTACCATTTAGTACTATTCGTACACATGAGTACACGTTTTCAAACCCACCTCCTTTATCAACTCATCTTCTAAACCTTGATTTTCATTTCAAATTTCAAGATTTTAGCTCTATCCGTTCACGTAATACCAAATAGTACTAAATTTAGTAACTTTTAGTACTTTTCGTACACTTATAGTTCGAATTTCCAAAAACCATTTGGTACACCTTTCTAACTCTCCATCAGTGAACCTCATTCCAAATTTCAGAATTCTAGCTCTTCGCGTTTGCCTAATACAAAGGGTACCATATTTAGTCCTTTTAGTACAGTTCTAGTTCGAATTTCCAAAAATCCAGCCTTATCTGACACCTTCGGACCAAGAGTGACCCTCACCCAAAACTTCAAGATTCTAGCTTTAGCCGTTTAGTCTGGGCGTTGATTATCAGTCAGTCAGTCAGTGAGTCATCATTACTGAACTCTTTTATAAGTATAGATGGAGGAAATGGAAAAAATACCAACATTCTTTTCTATCCCGTATAATAATATATCCGGGAACCTCGGATAATCGATTCACGGATAATCGAGGTTCAACTGTATTTCAAATTTGAAATACATGTATTTTGTTTTGAATAACACATACGCACTAATTTAGGTTTCGCGCTTGATTGAGTTGTCTTTTCTAGAGTTGGTAAATCTAGTTGCTTGTACTAGTTCCAAAACGAATGAGTAACATCATAAAATGTAACGTGTGATATTAAGTATACGCAGTTTAATCATAGGAAAAATCTGGGCATTGGAACTGCGAAGTGAACTAGATTGTTCAATTGGCACAACTCTAGTCTTTTCAAACAGATTTTTTTGTAATTCGGTATTTTAGACTAGGAAATACATCCGCAAAAATTATTAAGACCGGTTCATACATTAATGTAGCCCACAAAGTAAAGTTCAAAGTTTTTGAAATCTGAGGACATTTTCATTTACCACCAATAACGTTTTTGTGACAATCCGTGAGGATCCAGACATATAAAGGTCAACATCAACTCTGTTCCTTTACGTGCAAGAATCTTCAAGTTTAACCACTTTTTACTCGAAAAGCGTTTCTTTACTTCAGACACCATACAAGTCATATGGGAGCAGTTTACAACTTTTACGATTTTTGCCGATTTTACCATTTTTAAAAGTAAAGGAAAAGGCCAATTATTTTATAGTGTTTTGACACAACAACACAATACGACGATGAAATAGTTTTAGCCAGAAAAAATATATTTGGGAGATAAATTTTTAAAAGAGGTAGGAGTCAGTTGTGTTAGCGCATCCTAGACTGTCATGTTATCCCAGCCTTTTGTTTACACAGACTCAATTTTGCGGACTTCAGGTTTAGTAGGATGCAGAAAATTACTCATTTTGTGAGGATGAGTGGCTACAATCGAAACTTTAATCTTCTTCCCTGAGTAGCACATGTTTATCCCGGAACTGGCTTCTAAATCTCTAACGAGTTTCCACAAATTTCCGAAAATATTCATGAGAACATTTTTCGCATGTCTTAAAGCAACTTCAACTTCACTTTATCCTTGATTTCGGACATTTCCATTATCTCACAGTCCAATATCGTTATCACTCAATCATTTAAAATTCGTCAAGTTCACATAGTTGTTTTTGTTGTGTTTTTTATTTACGATCACTTATTAAAAAATAGTAGTCTGAATTGGTACACCTTGCAGCATCCATCCAATAACGTTGAACGCCGCTGCCACATTGGATAGTGACAATATTGTTGATAGTGTATGTTGTTGTTGTTGTTGCATACTTTGTCTAAGTAATAACACACAAGGCAACAAAAAAGCAAAGTGTTTACAAACGGCGACCACGACGACCACCCTTTCTGCGGGTAGAATCTGAAGGAATGGGGGTAACATCTTCAATGCGGCCAATCTTCATGGAAGAACGGGCCAAAGCACGGAGAGCAGATTGGGCACCAGGTCCGGGAGTCTTGGTCTTGTTGCCACCGGTGGCACGCAATTTGATGTGCAAGGCGGTAATGCCCAAAGTTTTGCACTTTTCAGCAACATCCTGAAAGAGAGAAAAATGACATTTGTTAGATCAAACTCATTAAGAAACATTACTGCAATACTTACTTGAGCAGCCAACATAGCAGCGTAGGGAGAAGCTTCATCACGATCAGCCTTTACCTTCATGCCACCAGTGACACGGGCAATGGTTTCACGGCCAGACAAGTCAGTAACATGGACGAAGGTATCGTTGAAACTGGCATAGATGTGGGCAACACCGAAAACAAATTCGCCATCACGCACTTGAGGGCCCAAAGAAACTTGGACTTCTTCTTTTTGAGCTTTAGCCTTCCTGGGAGCCATTGTGTTTTAACTGTAAATAACAACAAAAACACTTTATCATGTTTGAACACATATTTATTTCAATTTATCTCATTTTGTCGTTTTAACATAAATTTGTGAATTTTATTTTCCATATCATTTAATTTTTACTATGAAATCACAATCAATGTTTACATCCTGATGACGGCTTCATGTTATCGTTCACTCAACAAAACTTATTTCCACTTTTCTATTCACAAACATCCAGCGTACATTTTGTTTTTTCACTAAAATTCCAATTGTTCGACATTTCGTTCGGTGTTATTTACATTTTTATACATGTCTTTAATAATAAAATTCACAAATTCTATGTAAAATTTTTAATTTTTATTCGCACCTTTATAAAAAACAATCCAATTGCGTGAACCGGATATTAGAAAAGAAAGTATAGCAGTTTTTGGTTGTCAAAAATGTCAAACTGCTAGAATGGTGCTTAATGGAAATGTCAAAACTGCTTGAATGATTTGGGCGTTGCTACATATAATGTTATGTACGATTGATGATTCAGATGGCGCTGAACAACAATAAAATTAAACAATCATGTTCATGGTTTATGTGCCGTTTTCACGGTACGTCGTTCGTTCTCTATTCGTTGTTATACGAATATACGAATACATTACTTATTTTTCCCATGGTTTAATAATAAAGGTTAGCTAAACCTTCCCGTCAATTTAAATTTTTTTCTTTCGACTGTTCCATGGCACAATTACCCAGGTAGTGGCATCGTAAAATTTTGAATATGTTATGTCAAAACTTTCTTTATGTTGTTGGGGAAATTACAACAAAAATAATTTTTTTATAAAGGGATTTGACTTTTCATATTCGATCAGCTGGTGTGATACCACTACCTGGTAGTTCTGCCATGGACTGTTCCTAAAACGTCAGAACAATATACACAATCTTTTGGTCTGTTCCTTTACTTCTGAAAATGGTAAAACCGGCAAAAGTAGTAAAAGTTGAAAACTGCTCCCATATGAATTGTATTGTGTCTGAAGTAAAGGAACGCTTTTCGAGTAAAAAGTTGTAAAACTTTAAGATTCTTGAACGTAAAGGAACAGGGCTTTTGTATGTGTGTGTGATGTTTGAATAATATGCCAACAATTTTAAAAACAATCGAATTCTATGATTTTCAAATTTGTTTTTAGAACATTTGTATGGAAAAAATCCTTCATCTTATTATTGAAACAAACATTTTATAATAACCACAACTCGATTATGTAGGGAAACCTTGTCCCTTCATTCATTTTTCGCGTTTTTTATAAAATTCTCAATATTAGTATTTCGTAAACAATCCCACTTGTTGCTTTTTGTTTACTAATTTTGAAGTTTTATTAATTCAGGAAAAACAAGGGTTCTATAGATTTTTTTCATTTTAATCTACCTCTTTACTTATACCATGATTTTTCTATAAAAAAACTCTGTGAGTTGTTTGAGTACAAATACTCTCCGAACAACGAATAAACATGTCCCATACCGAACAAATGAGAGAATTTGAAAAAATAAAATAAATTATGACAAATCTAAATTCAAAAATAAAAATTTATTGAAAACACAAAAATTTTCAGAAAAAAGATGAATTAAAAGTAATGAACTAAACGTTTTTATAGGTGCAAGCATGGTTTAATTAGAAAGGTTGGGTAAAACTTGATTTAGACTATGCACTTATACGATGATTAAGTGCATTATCTCGATTTATTTGACATGTATTGTACGTAAATAACAACTTAAATCGACTGGATTTGTTAAACCAAGCATAGTCTAAACGGGGTATAAAGCTTTGTGTCAGTTTAAAGTTTTTCCTTTTTCATTTGACGTTTGAGCAATGGAATTGACAGTTAAAATGAAGTGAATTTCGTAAATATAAACATAGTATAGGTTACTATTCGAAAAGGCACCCCAGCAAAAAGTTTGCATCCGCGGATGCAGTTGAATCACTACAAGTGTACGGTACATTTGCCGTTGGAGTACACCTTTTCCTATGAATTCACTTATGAATTCCCAGCAAAAAATTTTGGAAGTTGTGCAATTGCAGTTATGATTTCACAACATCTTTCGATGTAGTCCAACAGAGTTATGAAAAATGCACTCCGTTCGATACATTTTATAAGCAGTTGCTGTAGAGATCCCTACAGAAAAAAAACCAGTTGGTTGATCCCTACACATTTCTTCAAAAGACAAACAAGAGTGTATACATTTCGGAAAATTTGTTATAAAATAAAGAAATAAAAACTTATGTTTGGTTTACATTCGGCGTCGTTTCGTGATTTCGAAGGCGTTTCGTGATTTTCTCATTTCGTAATTTCAGCGAAATCAACATCGAAATCACAGTACATATGATATACAACCTTGCTTTTGCCTAAAAAAGTGCCAAAAGTTGCAACACTTTTCACGTATCATAATAAACAAGGTAGATGTGCGAATTGCTGCAACAAAAAATTTTAGTATCAAAATTTTTAAACAACGTGAAAAATATTAAATTACTTTGTAACAATGTTATTTTTCATTGTGTTCCCGTACTTTTTTAATGGTAATTTTAGAAAATAGATCGAATTGTCAAAAAATTCTCCCCCATACAAATTTTCTTAAAAAGTACGGGAACGGAAAAATGACGGAAATTGCAAAAACTCCGGCAGAAATGTCAAAATAAACGTATCAGCTATAATATTCAATACCAATGAACATATGAACATGCTTGCTGCTAGTTTCTACTAGGCCAAAATTGTATGGCAGAAAACAGGAGAAGAGGTTGTTATTCGGCGCTATTTTTGTTTAAAAAGAAGTGCAAGTCTTGCTAGATTTCGGAGTACTGGAACGCATTTTTAGCAATAAACGGGAAAACTACTGCAAGTACTAATATTTTGCAGGTTCTGAGCACAACTTTTATCTATCAAAATTTATTATTATGATGTCTCAACGATAAAAATCATTATTTATTTTTTTTTTTTTTTTTATTTTTTGGTACTATACACAATTGATATGATATATAGATAATTTTACGATAACTTTCCAAATAGTTGTAAAGTTCTATATTGTCGTATATTTTTGATGTTTAATTCAATTTACAACAACTTTTTTTTTTAAATTCATGTTCAATCAGCTGCGCATATGCATCTACCTTGATCATTGTGATATGTTTGAAATCAACAAAAAATAAGTGTAAACACTGGGGTGTATTTCAGGATTTCGTGAAATCCAGTGGATTTTGGAGCGCAAGTGTAAACTTGGCATTAAGTTGCGAACATTTTTGCGGTAATTCATGAGACGGAAATTTTTAATGGAGCGGAGTTGGAGTCCATGTCGAAAGCTGAACTAGTGAAGGGAAGGCAACATAAAAAACCTTTCGGATGATGAAGCAAAATCAGATGCGCTTGGATTAATTGGAGAACGGAGAAAGTAAACTCAAATGTGATTGAATTTAATGGAAACTTTTTTTAATTTATAAACTTTTTTTTAATATAAAAAATAATAAATAATGTTTAATTATTTTACAAGAGAGCGCGCAGCTAGGATGCACTCTATTTTGCTTCCACAGCACACAGCTAGGATGCACTCCGTTTTCGATCGAAATCACAGCTTTTGATGTAGTCGTTTGGATTGAATTTAAAGGCACTCTTCGGATTGTGTTTTTAATCAATCTAATGCTAAGTTTACATTTACGAAATCCACTCGATTTCAACTGTCAATTCCATAGCTCAAACGTCAAATGAAATCTCATCTGGATTTCATTTGACGTTTAACCTATGGATTTGACAGTTGAAATCGAATGGATTTCGTAAATGTAAACCAAGCATTAAGCTCTTCATTACGTCGTAGCTACTCCATTTACAACAATTTTCCCATTTAGGCTGCCATCAGACCATCTGCTTTTTCACATGTATGACATCAGTAGTGGGATTCTGTAACTCATTTTTGCTGTTATCGATAATTGTCGGTAAAATTAAAATGCTTATAATTTCGATAATTAACGAAATTTTTCGGTAAAGCGGGGTACACACGATCAGTTTTGACTGTCGATTTTTCGGAATTATCGATTACTGTCAAACAGTCCAGCAACCACAAAATATTTTGTGGTTGCCTGACGACTGACAAAAGTTAGCGGCCACACTGGCAAGCAACGGATTATTTGAGCAAAACTGACAGTCAAAACTGATCGTGTATACCCCACTTAAGTTAACAATGAATAAAAAGTAGTCGCTAGCCTCTACCGACACAAACAGTGATGCCAACTTTTCTTTATGTTTTTAGTCATAATTTTGCGATTTAATTTTACCGATTTTTGTCGATAACAGCAAAAATGAGTTACAGAATCCCACTACAGCTGGTGGCGGGCTTAAAGCTGTTCTACACGGTATGTTTTTTTACATATTTGTGCATACCAACTGCCACTTTTTACAAATCTGAATTTTGTACACATGGTGTGAACCATACAGAAATTTCAATGGATGAAGGTGTTATGTGCATACATATGTATATTTTTCGAATAGAACGCGCTCTATTCTCGTCTGTACAACCAAAGGTAAACAGTTGTTTTGTTTGTACGCGGAATAAATAAAGAAAACAACAGAAAACGAATGAAAAATAAAATTTTGCCGTGCAGAAGGAATCACATATGGGCGAAAAAAAGTGACAGTTGCTATGCAAGAATATGTAAAAAACATACCGTGTAGAAACCCCATTAGTTGTGCTTTCATGAAAAACGCTTAGCGCTGCCTTTTTCAATTGCATTATAGATCATAAAGCTCAATTAAAAAAATTAAAAATTAATACTGAAAAATGATCTTCGCTTAAAAAGGCAAAATTTTCACATAAATAAAATCAGCTGAGCCAGGCTGGGGTTTGAACCCACGTCCTTGAAAAACACAGAAAAAAAGTGTTGTCACGGCGTGTTAGCGTTCATAGCCAAACTCATAACTTCCAAAGTCAGCGCTAATACTATGTTTACATTTACGAAATCCACTCGATTTCATCTGTCAATTCCTTTGTGTATACGTCAAATGAAAACTCATATGAAATCGATTGGATTTCATTTGACGTTTGAGCTATGGAATTGACATTTGAAATCGAGTGGATTTCGTAAATGTAAACTTAGCATAAGTCCCGGTCCACACTAGCGTGAATTTCATTAACAAATTTCATGAAATTAGGTGTTCTTAAATCGAATTCCCACTACAGCAAATTTTATGATTTTACTCTACTATGGACGTCGATCTAGAGACGCATAATTTCATATCAAAATTTCAATGAAATTACTGTAGTGAGGCCCGGGACTAAAGGGCTGAGTACATAAGCTGCCTTGCCTGCTTACCATGCTTGCTTCTGATAAAAGAATAAAAAAGAAAATGGCAACACAGTTGGAAATTTGCTCGGCCTCCTTTATTCTTTTATTTTTGTTATGTCAAAAATGAAGCAGGAAAGCAAGGCAAGGAGGCAAAGCAGCTTATGTACCCAGGCCTTAAGCGTTTGTCATGAAAGCACAACTAAATGGGAAAATCCTCATTGTTGTTGTAAAAAACAAAACAAACAAGTAAGAACGGCGTTAATACTATGTTTACATTTACGAAATCCACTCGATTTCAACTGTCAATTCCATTGCTCAAACGTCAAATAATATCCAATCAATTTCAGATGAGTTTTCATTTGACGTATATACAAAGGAATTGACAGATGAAATCGAGTGGATTTCGTAAATGTAAACATAGTATCACCCTCCACCGCAAGTTGTATTGAAGTAAAATGAAATAATTAGTTTCCTTTCGTGTATGAAGAAGACTTAATACTAAATTTCAGAAATTTCGGTAAAACAATGTGGGGCACCGTTCTATGGGGGCTGTTTCAAAACGTCAATCTATACCGACAAATTTCTGACGGAAAGTTTTTAGTCTCAAAGAAGACTAAATACCAAATTTCCTATATTTTGGTAAGAGAATGTTGCTAATATAGGAAAACGTGGACCTATACTGATAATACTCTTCTGGAATATTTTATAACTCTTGGAAGACTAAATAACGAATTTCAGCCATGTCGGTGGGATATTGACGTCACAATCTTCAGTATTACGAAAATCTGGAGGTACTGTTCTAAGGGGGCTATATCGAAACGTGGACCTATACCGACGAATTTTAGTCGGAAATGGGGCAATATGAAAGCGTGGACCTGTACAGACAAATTTCTGGCGAACAGTTTTCATTTCAGCCATTTTGGTGGAATATTAGTAGAGTATTGAGAAGGATTCAGAACCAATTAAAAAACTCAAATTACAAGTCATATAGTAATTAAAAGTATCATATTACATATCTTAAGTAAACAAATGGAGTGACCGTGGGAAATTCTTGGAATTCCTTATGGTGGGGGGGAATCGTTCCATGATCAACGTGGGTGGCTTCGTTTATCCGTCCGTCTGTCCGTAAGCATGCTGAATCGTGTCCATGATCAATGTGGGTGGTGTCGTTTGTCCGTCTGTCTGTTGATTGATCTAATTATGAAGCATTGACCATTGTTGAGGCATTGTGTTTATTGTATGTTTGTGTGTATGTCGTTTGGTTCCTTTTGCTTTGCATTGGATCAGCAGCCACGATAGCTTTATTATATGTTTGTGTGTATGTCGTTTGGGTCTTTTGCTTTACTTTAAGTCAGAGGACAAGTGTACTGAGTATTTGCTGTGTGTTTGAATATGAATTCGATCGATCTTTTCGATTTGTTTATTATTATTATTCGATGAAGGCGACAAAATCTTTAATATTGAATTGAAGGGTGGATTGAATTTTTGGTTGCTTCAAATTGATCTTTGCAATGGATTTGGATATGTATGCAAATATGATTGGGAGAGTTAAGGGGGAAAGGGAACCAATGTGTACAAATGAGAAATCGATGACCATTGTTGAGGCATAGCCTTTAAATTTATGCTGTGTATGTTTGTATTAAACCTACATTCAGCATTATACAATATCGGATTTGTTTTGATTAAATGTTATGAAGCTGGGTTATTGAATTTTTTTAAAGACGACACTACGTCTGGTTCTTTAAACCCTATGATGTATGTATGTATAGATGTATGTATATTTCATATTCATATGTTCACATTGGCCTTGAAAAGGAATATGTTTAGATTATGACTTTGATTTCCTTACATCTGTGTATGGAAGAGTGAAGAAAGATTTATAAAGCTACTGTAGGAACCAGTTCCTCACTTTCAATTGAGAGTTTGAAGGAATAACATATCCCATTCAACATCAGCTTAAGTTAAAGTTCCTTAACGATTTCAACAAATCCAAAGATTTCTAAATAGTGAACACATACTATAGTATAAAAGCAACAAGTGCAAAAAAAGTTTAAGTTTTAAAGTGCTTTTGAAAAAAATGGAAAGATTCGAGTGTAACGTTTGCTCCAAAAAGTGCGTGTCTAACGCTGCATTAAATAAGCATTTGCAGTCCCACAAAATTTGCAATATATGCAATAGAATACTGCTGCATTCGCAAGCGCTTAGAACACACTATGCTGTTTATCATCCGGAGTATCCGCAAGGACTACAACGTCAGGTTAATCATCAGCAGCCGAGATTAAGACAGGTGCCTCAATATCAACAACAACAACCTCTTCAGAATCATGGATTTTGGAATCAAGATAATCGATTATGGCAGCGATACAATCAGCAGCCTCAAGCACCCCAACAATATCAAGACTTATGGAATAACTCTCCTGGATTTTGGCAGCCGTACAATCAACAGACTCAAGCACCCCAACAATATCAAGACTTATGGAATAACTCTCCTGGATTTTGGCAGCCGTACAATCAACAGTCTCAAGCATCCCAACAATATCAAGACTTATGGAATCACTATCCTGGATTATGGCAGCAATATAATCAACTGCAACATACACCACAACAACAAGTCAATCAAGATTTCGGATTATGGCAACAAAACAATCAACAACAGCAGGTACCCCAACAATATACAGGTATATGGAACCAAGGTCATCGGTTATTACAACAACAACAACAAGCAGAATTTCAACATCCATATACTATGAATCAACATCCTCAACAATTACCGCAACAACAGGAACAACAAGTTGATCAAAGCACTCCTATATTTAAATATTGCGAATATTGCAAACTTTTTGTAATAAGCACAAATTGGCTTCAGCACTGTAAAACAAAAAGCCACAGACAGAAAGTAGGTGGACGAATTAATGATGACATGACATTAGTCAAAAGTGGCTTCAGCAATAGGGTGCAAACTTTCCAATATAATATAAAAAGGGATACAATTGATGTCGACTACATATTTCGTGAATCGAAAACAGCTCTAATGAATCAGCTTGATGATGCCTTAATCCGCCATGATTTAATAAAATTCTATTTGGAGCTTGGAGGAAAATATGTCAAAATTTCTCAAGAAAAGGTGATAGAAAAAAATATTTACCACAACACAAAAATGAAACAACTCTCTAGATCTGATAATATAGAGAGTCAAATAAATGATCATTTTGACTGCATTAAAGTTAAAATGTCTGAATTTCAAGAACGAGGATCTGGTTGGGCTCTTTCAAACATAATGAGCCTGAAAATTCACATTAATAAGTGTTGTCCTATAAGAGGTTCGCACTACATACCAACCCCCGAAGAACTGATTGATAGACATGCATGCATAAATGTCTATAATAATGACATATACTGCTTAAAGTGGAGCATACTTGCAGCGTTGTTAAACCCCAAAAAACCCTCAAGAACGTCATCATACGGAAAGATTAATATTGAATCAGATTTATTTAGTTTGCAGAATGGCATAGTCCTTAATTTTAAAGGGATGGAGTTTCCGGCGGATGTCAAACAAATAAAAATATTTGAGGAAAATAATCCAAATTTAAGTATAAATGTGTTTGGATATGATTATAAATCAAAAGCTATCGTTGGCCCGTATTACATCACTCAAAAGGAAAAAGATACGCATATAACGCTGCTACTTCTAGAAAAGGATGATAAAGCTCACTATATTCTAGTGAAGCATATATCCAGGTGAGTTATAATAGTTCAAGTATTATTTTAACATCGTTGTACTAATTTTTTTTTTACTTTTCCTTAGGTTAATACGTCCACAGATAACTAAGAATAAAAGACGTGTATACATCTGCAACCAATGCTTACACTATACGTTTAATAAAGATTTAATGGATAGACATAAGAATTTATGCAGCAGGATTGTGACCAGAATGCCTGTAGAAGGTAAATCGACCTTAGCATTTAAGAATTTCAAAAAACAAATGTATGTACCTTTTGTTATATATGCAGACTTTGAATGTATTTTAGAAAAATCAGGTAATAATGACAATATTGTTAATAAGCACATTCCCTGTGCTTTTAGCTTTTATATAAAATGTAGTTTTGACAGTAGCTTAGATAAGTTTTTTATATACACTGGTGAGGACGCAGCCAAAAAATTTGTTGAAATGTTAGATAAGGAATGCAAAGAAATCTATACAAACTATTTAAGCGTCAATAAACCTATGTCACCTTTAACTCAATCACAATTAGAAGATTTTGATGCAGCAGTAAATTGCCATATATGTGAAAAGAAATTAGACAATGATAAAGTTAGAGATCATTGTCACATTACTGGCGAATACAGAGGGGCTGCACATAATGAGTGCAACCTCAACTATACAGTTCCAAAATTTATCCCAATTTTGTTTCACAATTTTTCATCGTATGACTGCCATCTGTTTATAAAAGAACTCATTAAGTATATACCTAGGAAGAAAACCAATTTAATTCCTCAAAATAAAGAGCTATACATCTCCTTATCTCATATCATTGATATGGGAAATAATGAAACACTAGAATACAGATTTTTGGATAGTTATAGATTCATGGCGGCAAGTTTAGACACTCTAGCCAAAAATTTGAAAGATGACGACATGTTATCTGTAAGATCATACTTTCCTAACAATAATGAATTCTCGTTAATGAGGAGGAAGGGCATATTTTGTTATGAATATTTAGATTCATTTCAAAAGCTCAATGAAACAAGTCTTCCTCCCATAGAGGATTTCTATAGCAACCTAAATAATAAACATTGTGATAAAGACGATTATGAGCATGCTAAGAAAGTGTGGGAAAATTTTAATTGTCGATCATTGAAAGAATATATGGAATTATATTTAAAAACAGATGTGCTCCTACTGACTGACGTTTTTGAAAATTTTCGCAAGTCTTGCAAAAAGGATCACCAGCTCGATCCTTGTCAGTATTATACTGCGCCAGGGTTAGCTTTTGATGCGATGCTGAGACATACGAATGTATCGCTTGAACTGATTAGGGATTTAGACATGTTTAATTTAATTAAAAAGGGTATACGGGGTGGTCTAACCCAATGCTCAAAAAGATATGCCAAAGCTAACAATAAATACATGAAGAATTTCGATAAGGATTTACCGTCAAACTTTTTATTATACCTAGACGCTAACAATTTGTACGGTTGGGCAATGAAACAATTTCTTCCCATATCAAATTTTAAATTTCTGGAGCCAGAAGAAATGATTATAGACGAAGAAGAAATAAAGAAACTTCAACCAGATTCTGACATTGGTTACATATATATAGTTGACTTGGACTATCCAAAAGAACTTCATGATAGTCATAATGATTTACCCTTTTGTGCACAAAATAAAAAGGTAGGGGGTTCTAAATATGAGAAGCTTATTGCTGATTTTGCACCAAAGAGGGAGTATCCAATTCATTATATGGTTTTAAAGCAATGTCTTGAAAATGGACTTAAATTGAAAAAAGTTCATAGCGTTATTTCCTTCAAACAAGCTCAATGGCTTGAGCCATATATAGATAAAAACACAGCTAAAAGAAAAGAAGCAACCAATGCGTTTCTTAAAGATCTATATAAATTATATAATAATGCAGTATTTGGTAAAACGATGGAAAATGTTGACAAGCGAAAAATTGTGAAATTAGTAACTGAGTGGGAAAGTGAAAATCGACGCACATTAGACGCCAGAAAATTAATTGCAAAGCCAAATTTTCATAGTATGTCGCAATTTGATAATGATCTTTGGGCAATACAAATGAATAGAGTAAATGTATTATATGATAAACCAATCTATCTAGGATTTTGTATTTTAGAATTAGCAAAGTGGAAAATGTATGATTTCCACTATAATTATATTAAGAAAAAATTCGGAAATCGGGCCACTTTATGCTATATGGATACAGATTCTTTCATTTATGATATTTTATCAGAAGATGTTTACGAAGAAATTAAACCTGATATAGATTTATACTTTGACACTTCCGATTATCCTGAAAATAATATTTACAACATACCACGGAAAAACAAAAAAGTAATCGGAATGATGAAAGACGAGAATTGTGGCAAAATAATGAGTCTTTTCGTGGGTTTAGGAGCAAAAATGTATTCTTTTAGAACTGAAGAGGATGAAGAGGTAAAAAAGGCTAAAGGTGTAAAGAAGAGCGTCATATCAAAATATTCCATATATGATTATAAAGATTGTTTATTTAATGAAAGCACTACTAGTGACATAACACTTAATTTTAGATCTAAGATGCATCAAATATATACAAATATAATGCATAAAGTTGTCTTAAGTTCTAAAGATACTAAGAGAAAGATTATGCCAGATAAAGTACATACTTTAGCTTGGGACCATTATAGTATAGAATTAAATGATTTAAATAACGTGCCTGAATTGAATGATTTAATAAATTTACCTGAATTTGTAACCGATATGGATATTGATTTAGATTTAGATACATCACTCAGTACCGAAGATTTTAATAACTTACCCCCATTTTAAGGTATATATTGTTATTGTAATACCTAAGAAAATACTTACATTATGAAAAAAGAACATCTAAATAAAACAAACTTGTATATTGTTATATAATAAACATGTGTTTTATTTCATTATTGAATTTGCATGATGCAAAGGTAAGTATACAAATACATACAAACTTATACTATTTTTCTGACAATTCCAGTCAATGGAACATACTCTACCAGACGATCATGGATAATTAAGCAGTATGCTGAGGTATTTTGAGGAATTGGTGTATTGGTTTCAAATTGAATTTTTAAATCGATGGGTCCATTCTTCACAGTTTCGTTTTGATTGCTGATGTCAATAACGGCAATGGGGTTGTCTTTAAAACTTACATATGTGAGAAGTGGTTGTGGTTCCCTCATATAATAAGATTGTTGAAACTTGGCATACATGTCATAGAGTACTGCATAACGATTTTCTCCAAACTTTAGATTCAAATCATCATACGGATAAGTTTCAGAGTTCAAGTGAACTTTAATATTTTGAAGTTCACAGTGTTGTAGCTTGTTGTCTCTTTCAAATATCAAAGCAACGTATCGAGGTCTTTCGTGATTGGCAGACAATTTAACACTCCAGCTGTGTTGCCTTCCACCAGCAAAAGTTGGATTAAAGTAGCAATCCCAGCTGCGGAAAGCTATCGGTAAAGTTTTTCCATCCTTGATTGTTTTCAAGAAACTAATCTTTCTATAGTCTGATAAATGAATGTGTTGTACTTTCCAAACAATGTTTGTAATAGTGAGTTGAATTTCTTCGTTTTCAGCAGTTGAATAACATACATTTTTATCGTTGGCGCTTCTTAAGAGAATCAAGTCATGTTTACTATTGCAAATTACTTTATTAAAGTCCTCTGCAAAACCCAATAGACGATTCAAGGGAACACAAAAATTGAATGAGCTTGTATTTACGTCACCATCTGGATTCCAGCCTGCATTACTCATAACCTTGCTTTCAGATTCACTTAGAGAAATCCAATTTTTAACTTTTGTTGTTGTACCCAGATAACGAGTACGATCAATTTCAATTCCATTTAGCTCATAGCGAATTTCATCAAACATGTAACCCACACAATTATTCCTCAGTTTAGCATTCTGTGAAACATCCCCCTTGGCATTTTTCAAATTTCCTTCAATGTATAAATAGCTCCCCGATGGTAGTATGTAAAGATCTTGATTTTGTATACTTATACGAATTTCATCGTTATTTTTAAATGATTGGATGTATGGAACATAGCTGTGGTAGTCTCTCTTTACAATATTCTCATCAGAGATTGGACGTTCATTAATATCGAGTATTTCAGACATTTCGTTTAACTTTTAATTTAATGAGTTTTAAAAATTCTTTATTTTCCTTGGTTAGGAGAGGTCTTGTCGGTTTGACACCTTGATGTTGAATGTGTTTTGGTGTTTGTTTATGGTTGTATTTATTGTAAATAATCATGGTTGTCTTGGTCTAATATGAATTCGTAGAGTAATTTCTTCTCCTCTAAAGTTTATCAAGCGTCCTTCTTGGTCTAATATAAGTATCTCCAGATGACTTATTTCTTTGACGTTCACCGGCAAATAAATGAGATTCATCGGTCTCTCAGCCAATTTATATCCTGGAGGGACATCAAGTGCAAATTCGTGTAGAATATGCGCAGGCGACCCATTCATGAATGATCCAGTAACAATGTTGCAATGTATTTGTATAGCATTGACCTTTAGAATGTTTACCGGAAGGTTTGAAGTATGCTTTTTACCTGGTTCTAAAATTTTTTCGGTAAAACCAAAGAGTTTTGCTATAGATTTCTCTTTATCAAAGTATATGGGATCATGAGAGGATAAGATCTCTATTTGTAGCGTATTATTGTTGGCTTTAATTTCAATTGATCTATTAATGTGGATTGCTCTATATTGTGTTTCCAAGTAGTGAGCAATATCTTGTAGTTCATATGAACCTATGGGTATCTTTATAATTTTGTCGCCGATATGGAAGAGATTGTTATCATTATCCACATTTGGTATGGAATTGTAGGATTGAAAATCAATTAAACAACACTCATAACTACCCTCTCCCAATTCAATAGGAGGTATATAGTTTGAGTGTAAAATTGATGATTTACCCGTCAAAGTAAACGTTCTTGACATTGTCAGTTCCTTTCTAGTAATAAGTAAAAACAACAAATATGCATATGTTTATATAGGTTTTTTTTTTTTTTTTTTTGGTATTTATTAAAATACTAAAATATATAAAGTTTACAATACATTTGTCTTATCTATCCAGGAATTATGCTTGCTTGAAAATCCCAGCCATTTTACAAAGACTTTATCACCCTTTGTTTTTAATATTTTTTCTACTAAGTATGTGTTGGGATATTTTGTGGGTAAAAGTTCTTCTTTATAGAAACATCCATGTATGGGATTTCCTTCGTAGTCTTCTAGTAAATAAGTAGCCGGGTTGGTTAATCTTATTCCTCTTATTTTAAATATTTCGGTAGTCCAATTTGGTGTATACCCCTTTTCAAATTGATGTTTATATTTGCTGATCCGTACATGATCACCCACACGGAGATTTTGCCTCTTAAAGATTTTTATCTGGTTATACACAGTTTTTAACAACATCTGCTCATTGGATGAATTTACTTGAATAGGTGCCATTTTTATGGTTCGATGATGTGTTTTGTTGTATTGATCAACCAAGTCTCTATAAATAACAATCCATTGATAATTTCCATTGTAGCTAAACTCCTTCCACATCATACCCTTTAAAGTTCTATTGAAGCGTTCAACAATTGAGGCTTTCAATACACTGTATGTAGAGTAGTGGTTTATTGAATGTTTCTGCATTAATTTTTTAAATTCCTTGTTGAAAAATTCTTTTCCATCGTCGGTTTGTAAATTCTTTGGAATTCTTCCATCTTTTAAAATTTTTTCAAATGCTCTATATACTTCCGTTGCTGTTTTTGTTTTAAGTGCTTCGCACCAGGCAAATTTCGAAAAGGTGTCGATAACAGTAAGCATAAATCTGTAGCCCTTGTTTGCTTTAGAATAGCTGCCCATTTCAACTAAATCAGCTTGCCAAAGATCATCGATTCCCTTTGTAATAACCCTTCGTCTTTTAAAATTTCTTCGTGCTTGAGAGTGGAGTTCGTTTACCAATCCTCGCTTTTCCATTATTCAAGTTTTGGGGGATATATTAGAGCAATTGAGTTGAATGGGGGTTGAGATAAGACTTTAAAAATTTCCTTATGTGATTGTTTGAGATGGGATATTTCTTCTCTTAGTTGAGTACACTCCTGAATGATATTTTGGTTTAATACTTCTTGTATGTGCTTGATTTGTGAATGTATGTATGCTTGGTTGACCGCATCCGTTCCTTCTGTTGGGGGTGCAACGTTCCTAACTTTTTTATTTTGCACGTCAAGGTTGTTATCTTCGTCAATATTAATTCCCAGTATTCTCGAAACATTGTCTCTTACTTCTATTGAGTGGGTTTTTGGATTATAATGATGACCAAACTTGTCAACAGTCATAGGTTGTTTGTTTCCTTGAAAGTTTACTTAATAGATTATGTTGCCTTCTCGCAGTTCTTCGATAATCGAAACAATCTCATTAGTATGATTATTGTTTCCGGCTTGTTGTGATGCCATCAACAGCTTTAATCGTTCTACCAACTTGTTGGGATCGTCCCAGTATATATAGTTGGGTTTACTTGGACTTAGTGTCATTAAGCCTTTGCCACTGTGAGTATCCCCCATTAACTTTTTAATTATCCGCTTATATTTTTGCCCTTTGTTCCCCTTGATTCTACCATTAGGGTCATAGTTTATTTTAAATGCATTTGAGTCCAACAAGATTGTTTTATATATGTCGAGTTCTGTAGGATCATATTTTTTGGGGTTTTGATAAAATAAGAGTTCAAACAGTCCTGGTGTAAATGCCCAATTTTTATTTCCAATCGTAATCTTTTCATCGCTGATTTTCAGTGGTTTATCTCCAAACATCCATTCACCATTTTCATCTTTATGCGGTCCATATACTGTATCTAGTTTTTTATTTTTCTTCAAGAGTGTTAGACTAATAGGATCGTCTTCATCATCTTCATTTTCTGAATAAAATGTGTCATCTTTCGAGGTGTTGTAAGTATCATAATTTTGTGAATAATCTCCTTTGTCATCTTTTTCCTCCAAAATGCTTGGCTCTAGCTTAATCTCTGGCTTATATTTTTTAAAGGGTGTACTCGCGACAAAAGATTCTCTAAATGAATCCATATTCTCCTTCTTGGGTGTAATCATTTTGTTTGCATTCTCAGTCGAAAGCTTTAGTAGTTTGTTTATGGGTTCTGTTAATGGTTTAAAAGTGTTTGTCAATTCAGTAGTTTTAGCATCTTCGCCCATTTTAATGCTTTGAAATTTTCTTTTCAAAACATTTTTGGACTTTACAAGTCGTTTCAACATTGCTTCCTCCATGGTTGCAGGTGTACTAATGTAAATATACTATATAACATCTTTTAAATAATATTATGGTTGAATAAATGTATGAAAGCCTTTTCGATATCTCCCAGAGTGAATTTCATCATCTTTAGAAATCGTTAGAAATTCATATTTTTCTTTCCAGCATTCATGACACATGTCTTTGAAGATATCAAAACTCATGTCACATCCAACATGATCGTTGTATATGTGTTTTAAATTCAGATCGTCTTGTTTAAACATGATTATCATATTGCCATTATCACGCAACAAATGCTTTGGGATACGGGTGTATGTTTGACATAAGTAAAATGAGTCAACATTCTTATGTCGTCCCATACTAAAGTAGTTTTTAATATTGTTCTGTTTATCACACGCTACATCGTCAAAAATCATGATTGAGTTTGGTTTTATTTCATCTGGTTGTATAACATCATCATTATTGGTGAATGTAAACAACCCCATCCCTTTTACAGAGGAAATCAGTTTCTTTAGGTACTCATATGACGGTTGATATAGCGATTTTGAATAAATGTAAACATTTTCAAATTTTAATCCATTTGGGCTTTCAATCAAACTAAGCATAACATTCGTCTTTCCACAGTTTGATGGACCCACTATTAATGCTCGTATAGTATTGGGTAACAAAGTACTATGTCGAGGGGTTTTCCTTTGTATAAAGTCCTCATTTCGTACTGTAATTTTAGCTTGTTGCTCAACTAATCTCATGTTTACAACTAATGATTAGTATAAGAACACATGACTATTTATAATATATATAATCGATTTACATATATATTTTGTTTAGCACGTGTGAAAAAGTATAAAATGATTGTTTACAACGCAAAACGATTTATTAGAAAGAAAGCCGTTAAAGGAGGAGGACTTGTAAATAAGTTGATCAACTCTCTTCCAGTCGAACTTCATCTACCAGGTTATCAATTTTGTGGCCCAGGTACAAAGCTAAGAAAACGTATACAAAGAGGAGATCAGGGTGTTAATCCACTGGATGCCCAGAACAAAGATATAGAACAACGACATATTGCTGATCGTGAACTAACTGAACGAGCTTGGGAACGAGTAAAATCAAAGGATAGTAGCATTGGAGAAAAAATAAACGCATATCTTGTAACTAATATAATGAAGGCAAAGACAAAGCTTGGAATGGGGATGGGTAATAAGAAACCCAAACAAATACTTGGTCAACAAATATTTAAAAATGCTATAAAGAATGCAACAGATTCCCTTAAAAGCGTTAAACCAACTGATATTAATGCTGCCATCAAAATAGCAAGGAAAGAAATACAAAAGACATTCCGAGGAAAAAAGTCAAAGGTGGTCATACCAAGAGTAATAAGGGTACCCAAAAGGGGAGGATTTCTTCCTCTCATACCTATTCTAACTGGGTTGGGAGCGTTGGGTGCATTAGCTTCGGGCAGTTCAGCGATAACCAATGCAGTTTTGAATGCTAAAAAAGCTAAACAAGAGTTGCAAGAGCAAACCAGACACAACAAAACCATAGAAGCTATAGCTATGGGTAAAGGTCTCTATCTCAAACCATACAAAAAAGGCTATGGAATTTATGTTGATGAAAATGAAACGCCAAAAAACTAATAAAACAGCTGCCCAAAGGTCCACTTACCGATACACATATCAATACATTTGGAAAGAAATACATCCCTTACTTTAGAGGTGTTTATATGCGAGATAAACTACCTAAAAAACCGTATCGAAAAGAATGTGGTGTCGTAAATTTGGATATTGACAGTGGGCCTGGCACACATTGGGTGGCATATTATAAGAATAATAACATCATCGACTATTACGATAGTTTTGGGAACCTTCAACCTCCAGCTGAAATTCTACGTTACTTGGGATCAGATACAACATATAATTATAAACGAGATCAACGTTTCAATACATACAACTGTGGTCATCTTTGCTTAAAATTTTTGTTGCAAATGAGCAAGATTTTATAAATAAAATACACCAACAACAAAATTACTCACTACAGTCTAATACAACTTATCCAAGATGTCGTACCTAATCCAAAGATCGGATGTCGCATTTGCCGACTTTCAATATTGTCATGGAAATGATAAAACCATTTTCATGAAGGAGCTCTCATTTATGTGTGGAACTTCTGTTATTCCGAATCATTTTTTGTTTCGACCACCTTATAGTGCAAAGGAGCTTGATGGAGAAGCACTCAGAACAATCAACTACACCAAAGCACATGTGAATGGATTAGACTGGACCGATGGAGAAATCTGCTACAATGATATCGAGGATGTTCTCTCACCATTAAACAACTATCAATACGTTTTTGTAAATGGGAAAGAAAAGAAATGCTTTTTGGAAAACTATCTTCAAATTAATATTGTTAATTTAGAAAGTAATATGAATCTTAGAACTCGTCAAGATTATTTCACCAACTGTCCAATTCATTTAGATTCTAAGTATAAATGTGCTGTTAATAATGTATTTAAGATATTTGTATTCATTGAACAGAAATGGTATTATATTCGTGATATAATACAAGATGGATTATAAAACCCAAAATTAAATAAATAAAGTAAAATAAAAGCAAAACAGTTTTTTGTTTTTTTTTTTTTTTTATTTGTTTAAAATTTTATTCAGAGAAGTACAGACAATGAATGTGAACAATAATAAGAATATTGTTGAAAACTTATTTACTCTACTGGTTCCGCAAACATCTGGACCAATTTCAGGAAGGATACGATCTAAAATGTCTGGGTTGATGGGAATATTGTTCGTAACACGTCTTCTCATCAAGGGGCAACTGTATGACCATCGTAAATGTTCTTCCGTCGGATCATCAGTTTGTTCCCAACGATGAATATCCACTTTACAAAAATGGCATCTAGTCAAATCTCCTATCCCAGTATAATAAAGTCCCACTGCAGCCATTTTCTTTGTATCTGGATACGATAACGGCCAACGATCAAACGTTTTTAAGCGATGATTTTCCCTATTAAGCGCAGGCATCTTTCTATCTAAAGATATAATTTCAAACTGAAACCTCTATCCCCCCAAATTTAAATAAAAAGAATTGAACATTTTTAGTTTATTAAAGTTCTTTATTTGTAAATTTCTTTTTGCTTAATACGGTGGATAATAAAATGTTGGAATTTCCAATTGTTTTAATTCTAATTTATATACATCTGTTCCGCTACCATCTTTCAAGGTTGATTTTATAACGGCATATCCTCCACCAGCCAATTGCCTTATATGTTCGTCTCCTAGTGAGAGAAATCTTGTTGGCAAGTATAGAATAGAGTCATTTATCCGCAATACAATTGTCTCCCCGTATTTTGTTTTGGCCTTGAATGCACCAGTTATGATGTAATCCTTATTGTCCTCCATATCCTTCAAAGGAATTATTGATTTGATGTTGAAGGAATTGAAGAAGCTAATTAGGTCTCGGCTCGCCATGTTTTCACTTGTAATTTAACTTTAATACTATGATTCCTAATTAAAATTATTTGCTTTTTATACTAAAATTGTAGTGTGATTAACATTAATTTTGCAATATTGTGAAATTCATATGTTAAGCCAACTAAAAGTTCTTGTCGATTTCTTATTTGTAAAGATTGATTTCTTTTTATCGCTATTCCCATTTCCCCCTTCACTCTCCTAAAATAAGTCTATCGTCACTTTCCATACACAGACGTAAAGAAATCAAAGTCATAATCTAAACATATTCCTTTTCAAGGTCAATATCACCACAAACATACATACATCTATACATACATATATGGTTTAAAGAACCAGACGTGGTGTCGTATTTAAAAAAAAAAAAAAAAAAAAAAAAAAAAACTCAATAACCCAGATTCATAACATTTAATCAAAACAAATTGAATATTGAGTAATATTGAATATAGGTTTAATGCAAACATACACAGCATAAATTTAAAGGCTATGCCTCAACAATGGTCATCGATTTCTCATTTGTACACATTGTTTCCCTTTCCCCCTTAACTCTCCCAATCATATTTGCATACATATCCAAATCCATTGCAAAGATCAATTTGAAGCAACCAAAAATTCAATCCACCCTTCAATTCAATATTAAAGATTTTGTCGCCTTCATCGAATAATAATAATAAACAAATCGAAAAGATCGATCGAATTCATATTCAAACACACAGCAAATACTCAGTACACTTGTCCTCTGACTTAAAGTAAAGCAAAAGACCCAAACGACATACACACAAACATATAATAAAGCTATCGTGGCTGCTGATCCAATGCAAAGCAAAAGGAACCAAACGACATACACACAAACATACAATAAACACAATGCCTCAACAATGGTCAATGCTTCATAATTAGATCAATCAACAGACAGACGGACAAACGAGACCACCCACATTGATCATGGACACGATTCAGCATGCTTACGGACAGACGGACGGATAAACGAAGCCACCCACGTTGATCATGGAACGATTCCCCCCACCATAAGGAATTCCAAGAATTTCCCACGGTCACTCCATTTGTTTACTTAAGATATGTAATATGATACTTTTAATTACTATATGACTTGTAATTTGAGTTTTTTAATTGGTTCTGAATCCTTCTCAATACTCTACTAATATTGAAGGCACAACCTTCAAAATACGGAAAATCGGGAGGTACCTTTCCATGGGGGCTATATGAAGGCGTGGACCTATACCGACAAATTTAAAGGGGAAATTTGAGTACCCCCAACGAAGTCTAAATACCAAATTTCCAAACAACGTTCATAATACCGAAAATCGGGAGGTACCGTTCTATGGGGGCTATATGAAGGCAAGGACCGATACCGAAAAAGTTCTGGGGGATAGTTTTAGACCACCAACATAGACTAAGTACCAAATTCCAGCCATTTCGGTGTGGTAATGAAGCTAAATCCTTAAAAATACGAAAATCGAGATGTACCGTTCTATGCGGTCTATATGAAGGCTTGGACCTATACCGATAAAATTCTGAGGGAAATAAGGTACCGTTCTATGGGTGCTATACCAAAACGTGGACCGATATATCCCATTTTATATACCAACCATCCTGCAAGTAATAAAAACTCCTGTACCAAATATTGACTCTCTATCTTAAAAATTGCGAGCTGTATCTTGATTTCAACAGACAGACAAGATTAAATCGACATAGAATTTTATGCTGATCAATAACTACCTTTCATAAAATTCCAAAAAATTGGGGTAGTTATGCGGGAAAGGCAGTTACGAAAATCTCGCATATCTACCTCATGTGGGTAGTTACAAAAATTTCATCTCAACCTTACAAAAAATGACAACAATTAGAAAACAATACGTCAAAAAATAAAACCAAGTCTAATGCTAAGTTTACATTTACGAAATCCACTTGATTTCATCTGTCAATTCCATAGCTCAAACGTCAAATGGAATCTCATCTGAAATCCATTGGATTTCATATGACGTTTAGCCTATGGATTTGACAGATGAAATCGAGTGGATTTCGTAAATGTAAACATAGCATAAGAGTATAATGTAAGTTAAGCCTTTACCTAATTAACTGCGTGTTGCGTGTGCGTTCAAAAATACAAAAACAAAATACATGTATTTCAAATTGACAACAAAAACAAATACATGTATTTTGTTTTTGTTTTTTGGAACGCACACGCAACACGCAGTTAATTAGGTAAAGGCTTTATATTATTTAATCAATAAGAAATTTATTCATCTGTGATCATAACACCATTACATAACACTGGACATCTTCATCACAATTCACGTAGTCGTCGAAATCGATAGTCTCAGAAATATACCATTGCGGGTAATAAACCCAGAAAAGTATTAATAAATATATGGCCTGTTCCCGTACTTTATAAAGTGGTAAAAGTCGTAAAAGTTGTGAAAGTCGTAAACGATTTTCATATAAGCATTGTTCCCGTACTTTTTAATAGTAAAACTCGTAAAAGAGAGCAAAATTGTTGTCACACAAAAGTTTTTTCAAAAAGTTCGGGAACGCAAAAATGGAAAAAACGTCAAAAAAACTGGAACAAATGTCAAAGTCGGCGTAACAGCCAATCAGACGCCGGCATTCATGTTACTATTTTTTACACGCTCAAATTTGTCGAGTAAAAAGTTTTTAAAGAGAGCGTGATTCAGCGCCATTTTTGCTTAAAGAGAAGTGAACATTTTACAACTTTTTTGTGTAATGTGTAAAAGTCGTAAAAATTGTAAAAACTTTTTAGTTCTGGAACACAGCTATAAATTTTGTGTACAGGAACGCAAAATGTGTAAAAGTGGTAAAAATTCTCATTTATATGAAAAACTTTTGGGGATTTAGATTATGAGGCAATTAAACGGGAAAGGCAGTTAAGCAGAGAGGTAAATAACCGGGGTGAAGTGTATATACTTTATTGGGTCTCCGACGAATATTTCGATGTGTTAGTCCCGATTTACATTAGGCGAGTTTACTTGCGGCAATTGTCAGTTTGTAGGTGAGAGAGGGTGCTGAGAGGCAAAGGGTTACCATATGCATCACCTTTCTCTCCTACAAAATCACAATTGCCGCAAGTAAACTCGCCCAATGTAAATTGGGACTTACAAACGGAATGACAAATTTAATTATACCATATCATGGTGGAATAGAAAGTGTTACATCAAATCATGTCAAACGTCAAATTTGCTTAAAATAATGCATTACTGTGAATTGCTTGTTTACATTTTGTATGTGATTTTATTCACAATAACGCATTTTGACTACTGGTATGAAGATCAGCCGTTTTTGGCGTTACACCTTATTATTCCACCAAAATGCATTTGAAAGAAGAAAAGTTCGAGGACAGCGAAGCCGCTCCACATCCGATATGTCTTAAGAGCCTTTACCGAAGGCGAAACATGCATGTCACATAGTGGTGGGTATGTGGGTTCGAATCGTCGGCTTCCCTTTTTATTATTTCATTATAGATCATAAAGCTCGATTAAAAATTGGTCTGTTCCAGAACTGCAAGAATCTACTAATTTTTACTATTTTCTTCGATAACATAAAGGGAAAATTGTTATCGTAGTAAAAATTAGTAGATTCTTGCAGGTTCTGGAACAGAGCAACAATTAAAATCTATTATGTTTGTTTCAAAAGCTGTTAAGGCCTACGTACATAAGCTACGTCGCCTGGTTGCCTTACTTGCTTCTGATAAAATAATAAAAAAGAAAAGGGCAACCCAGTTCGAAATTTGCTCGACCTCCTTTAAGGCCTGCGTACATAAGCTGCCTTGCTTGCTTCTGATAAAAGAATAAAAAAGAAAAGGGCAACCCAGTCTGAAATTTGCTCGGCCTTCTTTATGGGCCAAATACATACGGTCCGTTGTGCGAAGCGTTGCGCGTTGAAAACAACAACCACATGCAAAATGTGAAAGTGATGCCAAGTTTGTTCTTGAAGTTTTCATGTGGTTGTTGTAACGCAGCGCTCAACGCGCCGTATGTGCCGAGGCCTTTAAGGTCTGCGTACATAAGCTGATCTGCCTAATTACCTTGCTTACTTCTGATAAAAGAATAAAAAATAAAAGGGCAACCCAGTTCGAAATTTCCTCGGCCTTCTTTATTCTTTTATTTTTATTATGTCAAAAATGAAGCAGGAAAGCAAGGCAATCAGGCAGAGCAGCTTATGTACGCAGGCCTTTATTCTTTTATTTTTATTATGTCAGAAAAGAAGTAGGAAAGCAAGGCAACCAGGCGAGCAGCTTATGTACGCAGGCCTTTATCCTTGTATTTTTATTATTTCAGAAATGAAGCAGGAAAGCAAGGCAACCGGGCAAAGCAGCTTATGTACCCAGGCCTTTAACAGAACTCTGAATGGCCGACCTTCTATAGGTCTTGTGCCAGACTATGAAAACTTTCATGAAAATGTTTTGAGCTTATGGGTAAGAAGGGAGAAAGAGAGCTCTTTCACATCCGCTCTCTCCTAAAAGCTAACTAGGCGTTTATACCAGACAGTTTGTCTTCAAATACAACTCTGATTTACTAACACATACATACATTTGTCGGCTGTCTCCCAGCTGTCTATCATTATTTCACAGACAGTCGGGATAATAAACTTTTGACATTTTTGTAAAAATAAGTGAGATAATAATTGAAATGTGTTGAAAACATAAGAACACGAACAAAAACAAAATATGTGAATGGAAAACAAAAAGAAATCGACGATTTTCATTTATAATTTTACAACTGTTTTGCAGTTGTCTGGACTCCTACGTCACACAGGCAAGTTTTGGGTTTTTGACAATCAATACATGTACTCATGGTAGAATAAAGTAAAGGTAGGCCACAGCTAACAGCTGATTACAATTTTTTTCTTTTTATGGCCTATTCTGTCAAAAGCAGGGTTGACATTTTGTACTGTGTTTGACATTATGCAATCATAAAGTTAGATGCATCGCTGAATTTTTCCAACAAAAAATTTCTGCTGTAACACTATGGGCCATTATTACATGTGTTCTTTTACTATCTGATGGATTTGAAATGCAAAATAAACTAATTTGGAGGCATAAAAAATATAATCTTCACATTGAAAGTTAATAGCAAAAAGCTCCTCCTTGAAATTCAATCATCACTTTTAACTTTAACTTATTGTTACGGAATTAGATTTAACTAATCTCCGTGTAGACGTTGTTTTATTCCCCAGTACGATTTGTACCAAATAAAACAGGGTTCGCTTTAGATTACGTTTCTACAATGCTTTATTTACTTTATTACACTTATTCAGAACCGACTTTAATTACAAAGCACACAGCAAGTCTCTAGTTAGCACGCAGCTCTTATTTAACCGATCTGTTCAGTTCAACGCTTAAAACACGACTCACCCAATGTTGCCATTCGTAACTCTATTTATACCCAAAATCTCCTTGGTCTAGAAATATCTAGAAATCTGGCAACATCTCGAATCTGTGCAATGAACACACAGACGCACATTCGCACTAAGCGAACAACTATACTCACATACATACAAGCACAGTAATGACGTAACTACAACAACAACTAAATGCAAGAAAAGAAGTAACAAACTAAACGATAATTACATGATTATGGCAAAACAAACAAAAGAACATTAACAAAAAGGTAATGTGACAACTAGAATGATCAAGAGAATTCTACATGGTAGTTGTTGTTGCTTAAATAAAGTAACTGCGTAATAAAAACTTTACGTTACAATTCAAATTTTTAAATTAACGGAAATTAAACTAAACTAACTTAAACCTATCAGTTACATTCGTAACATTGCCTCCCGCTTAAGCCTGTTCGTCCCGAATAGGCACAGTTCCCTCTCGGTGGTATGGGCAATGGTAACACAGCCTCCCGCTTAAGCCTGTTCCTCTTGACTAGACGCAATTCTCGTTCCGTAGTGGTGGCAACTGTTTTTGATGTACCCTCTACTGCGTCAGCTTTGGACTTTTGCTCTTCTGAACGACATTGCTTTCTCTCCAGGAATCCTGACGTTATACCTTCTTTCTTTGTGGTCACCTTCCTAAGTGCCACCTGGTCGTCATCGGACTTGTCCTTCCTTGTTGTACGGCCGCTTTTCGATGGACCTTTCCTCGAAATACATCTTCGCTTTCTCGTCTTCGTTGCTGGATTCTTCCGCTTTCCTACGGGCCAATTGTCGGCGGCTTCCACCTTCAGCGTACGGACATCGACAGCGATCTCTCCGGATTCTGCCTTTGGGCGATGTTTGCTTTTCTCGTTGTATCCCACACTTATCGGTATTTCCACATTGGACCATGTCATCACACGGTGCTTTATGTCCAGGTTGATATCGAAGGCAATCATGAAGTCTACACCAAGTATAACTTCGTCCACAATATCGGCCACTATAAAATCGAAATTTACCGATTTTCTACCCATGCTCAGCCTTTGGTAGGCCTTTCCATGCACCGTCGCAGTCTCGCCTGTGGCCGTCCGCAATTTGACTCCATTTAACGGCAATACCTTCCCTTTTACCAAATCCGGTCTAATAATGGACTTTGTTGCACCGGTGTCCAATGTCAAGGTACGCAATACACCATTGACGAAGCCTTTAACCGTTAAGTTGTGATTCTTCTGCTGGACTATGGCTATAGAGATTGTGGGACCATCATTTTCATCCTCTGCCAGCAGCGTCTCGTGATTGACGGAATTCCCTTTATTTGATTCACCTGATGTCACCCTTTCCAGATTCTTGGCCACCGGTTGGTCGTCGCTTTTTGAAGGCGGTGAGGTGGATCTGGGCCTTGCTTGTCTCAATCTGCATTCTCGGGCCAAGTGTCCAGTTTTCCGACAGTTATAACAAGTTTTTCTCGTTTTTCCAGCCCCTCGTTTCACACGCATTAGTGCATCTTTCAGATGATCGACCACGGTCTGGGAATTGTTGTCCTCAACTTCCAGCCTCCTCACGTTGTAAGCTTTAGGTTTCACCAGCATCCTCGCGGTTTCTTGGGCCAGGGCAAAGGACACGGTTTCTGCAAATGTTCCTATCGGTGCCGCATACGTCGCAAATTTTATCTCTGGATCATGAATACCACTTGCAAATGTCTCAATCTTTATGCGGTCCACCAATGGATGTGTCTCTCCTGGATATGCCAACTGCGCCAACCGCTCTATATCAGCCGCAAAGTCTTGTAAAGTCTCATTTGGCTTCTGGACTCTTCCCCTCAGTTCCATTCGGTAGATCTCTTGCTTGTGTTCACTACCGTACTTACGTTCAAGAGCAGCCATTATATCTCCATAGTTGTTCCTAGAAGCGGCGGGAATACTCTGTAATACGTCAGCAGCATCACCCTTCAATGCCATAAGGAGTGATACCGCCTTGTCGTTGTCGTTCCAAGAATCTCTAGCAGCCAATGTCTCGAACTGTAATTTGAACACATTGAAAGATGTAGAGCCGTCGAACACTGGAGGCTTTATTTTTAACGTGTTATGAATAGCTCTCACTGGGCCGCCTTTGATTTCCAGTTCCGACATTTTCTTCTCAAGGTTCACAAATTTCTCATCATGGGCCAGAACTTTCTCGTCAACAGACAAAATCTTTTTATCCAACTCTTTCATTTGTACCTCCACGTTTTCTACTCTCTTTTCAATCACCATCGTGATGTTCTCGAGTTTCTCGTTAATTTTTCTAGAATTCTCTTCCAACTTTTCTGGAATTTTCTTCCATTTTAGCATCTAATTTCTCCATCATAAGTCTGGAAGTTTCTTCATTTTTCTTATTCATTTCCATGGAGCTACCTTCTATTTTCTTGATTTCCAGCATCATCATAGCCAGCATTGATTTCAAATCGTCTCCACTGGCAGCTACCGATGAAACTTCCTCAACGGAGGATTCGCCCTTTGCCGATAACTCGACTTCCTCCTTACTGTCGAACTCATATTCATCGATGTTCATTCCACGGCGCTCGAACTCTTCCAACAAGCGTTTTTGTAGTTCGGCCTTGTTGCCAGTAGAACACAACTCCAACTTACTTAGCTCCTTCTTCAAGTCTTCCACTCGTAGATCCTTAAACTTCATTGTAGGATGATGGTAATCCCACTTCTGACACCAATTGTTACGGAATTAGATTTAACTAATCTCCGTGTAGACGTTGTTTTATTCCCCAGTACGATTTGTACCAAATAAAACAGGGTTCGCTTTAGATTACGTTTCTACAATGCTTTATTTACTTTATTACACTTATTCAGAACCGACTTTAATTACAAAGCACACAGCAAGTCTCTAGTTAGCACGCAGCTCTTATTTAACCGATCTGTTCAGTTCAACGCTTAAAACACGACTCACCCAATGTTGCCATTCGTAACTCTATTTATACCCAAAATCTCCTTGGTCTAGAAATATCTAGAAATCTGGCAACATCTCGAATCTGTGCAATGAACACACAGACGCACATTCGCACTAAAGGGCTGTTTACACCATCTATCAATGTCATATGAGCTGTCATTTCTTTCACCCATTCGACATTCTCTATGTTTGTCAAAATTGACGTCATCCATACAACTTTCAATTTGTGCGTTCATACATACAAGTGCTATTTTCGTATGACATAACCTACAAATATAAAAACAGCTGTTTTTGTCATTGTTTACATTTATTGTTGAGTTGCAAATTTGCGCAAATTTTTATTTTGGTTGAAGGAAAATTAAAATCTAGCATGTTTGTTGTGGTAGAATAGGTTTTTGGGGTTATAGAGGCATTTATGTTTTTGCCACAAAGCAATCATTTCCAAGACTGCTTCTTTCGACCAATCGATCTGAAAATTACATTATAAACACCCTTTGTTTACTTTTCTAAATGTTTAAATATACATAACTTTCCATTTTCTTTTTTTAAAGATTTTGTTTTTCTTTTTTTGTTTTTTTTTTTTTTTTTTTTGAGAATGCCAGAAAACAGCTGATAAATGTATGTTTACATACAAGAATGCCGGATCAAATAGAGCGCTCCCTAAATGAAAAATTTACATATGAGTTGCCAAATCATTTTGATAGATGAAAATTTTCATAGTGGTCACACTATGTGTACAACATTCGCAGGTAGAAAATTTGACATCTCATACGACATTGATAGATGGTGTAAACAACCCTTAAGCGAACAACTATACTCACATACATACAAGCACAGTAATGACGTAACTACAACAACAACTAAATGCAAGAAAAGAAGTAACAAACTAAACGATAATTACATGATTATGGCAAAACAAACAAAAGAACATTAACAAAAAGGTAATGTGACAACTAGAATGATCAAGAGAATTCTACATGGTAGTTGTTGTTGCTTAAATAAAGTAACTGCGTAATAAAAAATTTACGTTACAATTCAAATTTTTAAATTAACGGAAATTAAACTAAACTAACTTAAACCTATCAGTTACATTCGTAACATTATAAATCTGTCCGGTAAATCCAAACTATTACAAAAGAAGACTTATGCTTAGTTTACATTCGGCGTCGTTTCGTGATTTCGAAGGCGTTTCGTGATTTCGGGCGGAATCAAGCTAAATTTATCATGATTTCGCATACAAAAATGAAATCATCTCATTTCGTGATTTCAGCGAAATCAACATCGAAATTACAGTACACATGATATACAACCCTGCTTTTGCCTAAAAATGTACCAAAAGTTGCAACACTTTTCACGTATCACAATAAACAAGGTAGATGGTCAATTGCTGCAACAAAATATTTTAGTATCAAAATTTGTAAACAATGTGAAAAAAATATTAAATTACTTTGTTACAATGCTATTTTTCATTGTGCTCCCGTACTTTTTTAATGGTAATGTTAGAAAAAAGAGCGAATTGTCAAAAATTGCTTCCCCATACAAATTTCTTAAAAAATACGGGAGCGGAAAATTGACGGAAATTGCAGAAACTCCTGCATAAATGTCAAAATCAACGTATCAGCTATCATATTAGATGCCAATGAAAATACTTGCTGCTAGTTTCTACTAGGCCCAAATTGTATGGCAGAGAACAGGAGAAGAAGGTGTTATTCGGCGCTATTTTTGTTTAAAGAAAAGTGCAAGTCTTGCTAGATTTGGGAGTGCGGGAACGCATTTTTAGCACTAAACGGGAAAACTACTGCAAGTACTAATATTATGCAGGTTCTGAGCACAACTTTTATCTATCAAAATTAATTATTATGATGTCTCAACGATAAAATCATTTTTTTTATTTTTTCATTTGTTAGTACTATACACAATTAGTACGATATATAGATAATTTTACGATAATTTTCCAAATAAAGTTGTAAAGTTCTATATTTTTATATTTTTGATGATTAATTCAATTTACAACAACTTCTGAAAATTCATGTTCGATCAGCTGGGCATATGCATCTACCTTGATCATTGTGATATGTTTGAAATCAACAAAAAATATGTGTAAACACCGGGGTGTATTCCAGGATTTCGTGAAATCCAGTGGATTTTGGAGCGCTAGTGTAAACTTGGCATTATAATAAAGGGGTTATATCTTAAAATTGAAAACAAGAACAAAAATGTGAATTTTTTAGCAAAACTTGCGAATAAACGATTTATCAAATATTGATATTAATTTAAATTGGTTCCAAAAGTACGGGAATGTAAAAATTAAAATTTTTGTAAAAATTCTGCTGACATTTATCTACAAAACGGATGCCAGCAATCAGGATGTCAGATTAGCCATACTTGTCAAGTAAAAAATAAGTGAATGCCTTTTTTTCACTGTCATAAGTTTGGGAAGAACTTTTGTTATTTTTGGAACACTTTTCCAACAAGAATATTCTGGAGCCTAGCTAAAGATATTTGTTTACTCTATTTGGCACTTTTAACATATAAAAAGTGAAGCTCTAAGTTTCATATGTTTTTGTAGAACGCGATAGCTATGCACATACATCTACCATTATTATTGTACCATGCCTTCCCAGCAAAAAGTTTGCATCCACGGAAGCAGTTAAATCACTGGTGCAAGTGTCACGAAGTGCTTCTTTTTCTATGAATTCCTCAGTGAATTTTACAAGGGAGCGCGCAGAAAGGAAGCACTCCATTTTGCTTCCGCAGCACGCAGTTAGGAAGCACTCCATTTTGCTTCCGCAGCACGCAGCTAGGAAGCACTCCATTTTTACAATGTTTACCACTTTTACGAGTTTTGCGTTCCCGTACACAAAATTTGTATGAAAATCGTTTACGACTTTTACCACTTTGTAAAGTACGGGAACAGGCCATTAATAAGACATTTTAGTTTTATTCTTATAGGCCGTTTATATATAACAAGGTTAACCCAGTGGGTCTGGGTTTCAAATGTCATTTCCATTGTATATACTTCAAACAAATCCTCATAAAGAAGGTTAACCCTGCAAAAAACTATAATATAAACGCCGTATTACTTTAATTTCATTTGTTGAATGAAAATTGAATTTTTTATCGTTTATACATATAAGTGCTTGTTGGATGTAATCCAAATGTGAGGAAAAGGATTGCCTTTTTCATTAGTCCACTGGAAGCGCATCCATGCATGTAATGAAATCCTCACTCCAACTTGCACCACTTCCATTTTTTTTTGCTGGGTTTTGACGTTTTAAGCCATGGCTGCAGGGTAGCATTTTTCAGTGATTTTCATACCTGGCCTACCTCTACTTTATTGTACCATGCATGTACTCAACTGTCCTGTCATGTGTAAACGCAGGGTAAACTATTTTCATCATGGTTTAATAAGAAAGGTTAGCCAAAGCTTTATGTCAATTTAAATTTTTTCATTCCAGTATTCCTAAAACTTCAAAACAAAATACACAAAATGTGTATGTGTGTGGTGTTTGAATAATATGCCAAACAATTTTAAAAACAATCGAATTCATTGATTTTTAAATTTGTTTTTAGGCCATTTGTATGGAAAAATTTCGTCAGATTTGCATTGAAACAAAGAGGCAAAGGGTTACCATATGCCTCACCTCTCTCTCCTACAAAATGACAATTGCCGCAAGTAAACTCGCCCAATGTAAATTGGGACTTATATTCCAAATCCTCATAAAGAAGGTTAATGCTTAGTTTACATTCGTCGTCGTTTCGTGATTTCGAAGGCGATTCGTGATTTCGCGCGGAATCAAGCTAAATTTATCATGATTTCGCATACAAAAATGAAATCATCTCATTTCGTGATTTCAGCGAAATCAACATCGAAATCACAGTACACATACAACCCTGTTTTTGCCTAAAAAAGTACCAAAAGTTGCAACACTTTTCACGTATTACAATAAACAAGGTAGATGGTCAATTGCTGCAACAAAAAATTTTAGTATCAAAATTTGTAAACAATGTGAAAAAAATATTAAATTACTTTGTTACAATGCTATTTTTCATTGTGTTCCCGTACTTTTTTAATGGTAGTGTTAGAAAAAAGAGCGAATAGTCAAAAATTGCTTCCCTATACAAATTTCTTAAAAAATACGGGACGAAAAAATGAGGGAAATTGCATAAATGTCAAAATCAACGTATCAGCTATCATATAAGATGCCAATGAAAATACTTGCTGCTAGTTTCTACTAGGCCAAAATTGTATGGCAGAAAACAGGAGAAGGTGCTATTCGGCGCTATTTTTGTTTAAAGAGAAGTGCAAGTCTTGCTACATTTTGGAGTACGGGAACGCATTTTTATCACACTAAACGGGAAAACTACTGCAAGTACTAATATTATGCAGGTTCTGAGCACAACTTTTATCTATCAAAATTTTTTATTATGATGTCTCAACGATAAAATATTTTTTTTATTTTATCATTTGTTAGTACTATACACAATTAATACAATATATAGATAATTTTACGATAATTTTCCAAATAAAGTTGTAAAGTTCTATATTTTTATATTTTTGATGATTAATTCAATTTACAACAACTTGTGAAAATTCATGTTCGATCAGCTGCGCATATGCATCTACCTTGATCATTGTGATATGTTTGAAATCAACAAAAAATAAGTGTAAACACCGGGTTGTATTTAAGGATTTCGTGAAATCCAGTGGATTTTGGAGCGCTAGTGTAAACTTGACATAACCCTGCAAAAGCCTATAACCCCCCGTTTACAATGCAAGTGCGAGTTCGAAAAATACAAATACACTCACACATATTCACTGCCACACCAACTAATGCTTGGTTTACATTCGTGATTTCGAAGGCGTTTCGTGATTTCGCGCGGAATCAGTCAAAATTTATCATGATTTCGCATACAAAAATGAAATCATCTCATTTCGTGATTTTAGCGAAATCAACATCGACATCACAGTACATATGATATACAACCCTGTTTTTGCCTAAAAAAGTACCAAAAGTTGCAACACTTTTCACTTATCACAATAAACAAGGTAGATGGTCAATTGCTGCAACAAAAAAATTTAGTATCAAAATTTGTAAACAATGTGAAAAAATATTAAATTATTTTGTTACAATGCTATTTTTCATTGTGCACGTACTTTTTAATGGTAATGTTAAAAAAGCGAATTGACAAAAATAGCTTTCCCATGCAAATTTCTTAAAAGATTCGGGAACTGAAAAATGACGGAAATTGCAAAAACTCCATCAGAAATGTCAAAATCAACTCATCAGGCATCGTATTTAGAGCCAATAAACATGCTGCTAGTTTCTACTAGGCAAAATATCTACAGCAGAAAACAACAGCTATTTTTGTTTAAAGAGAAGTGCAAGTCTTACTAGATTTAGGAGTACGGGAACGCATTTCTAGCACTAAACGGGAAAGCAACTGCAAGTAGTAATATTTTGCAGGTTATGAACACAACTTTTATTTAACAAAATTTATTATCATGATGTCTCAACGATAAAATCATTTTTTTTCATTAGTTCGTATTATACATAATTAATGCGATATATAGATAAATTTACGATAATTTTCGAAATAAAGCAGTAAAGTTCTATATTGTCGTATATTTTTGATGTCTAATTCAATTTACAACAAATTGTTTGAAAATTCATGTTCGATCAGTAGTGCGATTCTGTAACTCTCTACCGATGGAATTAACGACAAATGTCGATAGTTAACGATATTTGTCGGTAAGTGCTATTCTGTATACAAATTTTACCGATTTTTATGTCGGTACTTATCGAAAATCATCGGTCAGTTACCGACGAAAGAAAAGGAGTCGTTAAGTCTACCGATATAAAAGAATTTTCATATTTTAAACAAAAAAATCAATGAAAATAAATTTTTTAAGAAATGATTTTGGAATATATTTCTTTGCAAATAAAACAGTTGCTACCCATATAAAAATGTATTGGTGGTTTCGATTAGCATCAACATTAAGAAAGAAGAATATCACCATGGTCGTCATATTCCCTGATAATACGTAAGGCCATGTTTATATTATAGCCTTTTGCAGGGTTAACCTTCTTAAAGAGGATTTATTTGACGAAGGAATTGACATTTGAAACCCAGTCGGTTTGTTAAATCCGGTTATATATAAACGTACTATAATTCTGATATAACAGATCAATATACACAATTTAAATAATTCTGTTCAAAATTTACATATTAAATGTTAGTATTTTAAATGTTCCGTTTCAAACAAATCAACCAATTTGTCCAACATTACACCATGTTTACATTAGAACTTGCCGGGTTATGAGAATTTATACGCATATCCATTGGATTTGACAATTAAAATCCACCGGAATAAATAAAAAATAAAATAAATATAAATAGTTTTAACTATGATTTTTAATATTTAATAAACCCATTGGGTTTCAAGTGTCAATTCTATGGCTTATATTTCAAATAAATCTTTAAAGAGAAGGAAAACCCTGCAAAAGGCTATAATATAAACATGTCCTAAAGTTTAATTTTTCTACATGTAATTTGAAACATACTTATTTTATTTATATAATTTATTTATATTTAAATAATTTCCTTAGAAATTTGAATTATGTTAACTTTGAATGAGCATTATTTCGTTTAAGGTGTGATTTTTCCTATTTCTCCTAAAAAAAACAAGAAACGTTTAAAAATTAGAATAATTTAGATACTTCTTATACGCTTTTCATTTTGAAATGACGTGCATCTTCTTTTAAATTCCGTCATTCTACCGATATTCGTCGCTAAAATTTTTGTATCGATAACATTGAGTTAGAGAATAGCACTTTCGGTAATTCAACCGAAAATTTTCGTTAATTATCAATATCGGTTCGGTAGAAAAAAAGTTACAGAATCCCACTACAGCTGCGCATATGCATCTACCTTGATTATTGCGATATGATTGAAATCAACAAAAAAATAAGTGTAAACACCGGGGTGTATTTCAGGATTTCGTGAAATCCAGTGGATTTTGGAGCGTAAAATTTCCCTGTCAGTAATCAATGTAATTGCTTTGAAAGTAACTTCAATTTCTTTTCCGAACGTTTACACATGCAAGTGCCAGTTCGAAAAAAATTGAAGTTTCGGCTATAATATGCATACGCAACTGTCCGCAAGTTACTTGCATGTGTAAACACCGGGTAATATAAACATGGCCTAAATTCATGATGAATTTCAATCACAATAATTGCTCTGTTCCGGAACCTGCAAGAAGCTACTAATTTTTACTACGATAACAATTTTTCCTTTATGTTATCGAAAAAAATTGTACAAATTAGCAGATTCTTTTAGTACTGGAACAGACAAAATGTATGAAAGTAATGGATTTCAGATGAGATTTCATTTGACGTTTGAGCAATGGAATTGACAGTTGAAATCGAGTGGATTTCGTAAATGTAAACCTATACTATGTTTACATTTACGAAATCCACTCGATTTCATCTGTCAAATCCATATGTTAAACGTCAAATGAAATCCAATGGATTTCAGATGAGATTTCATTTGACGTTTGAGCTATGGAATTGACAGATGAAATCGAGTGGATTTCGTAAATGTAAACTTAGCACTAGCCTAAAGCCACCTTTTTAATAATTGTTGTTTCCTTCATTGCCTTATTTTTTATATTTTAATTCCAACTTATGTATCCCTAACCGAGGGTTGTTAAACAAAAAAAATTTTCTTTTCGCTGATAATTGAAAAAGTTTTTATAAAGATAGCTCCCAACGACGCGACGGAAAATTTTAAATTTTTACTGTAGTCCTCACCAATTATCAATTGATATCCATACCAACAGCAAAAACAACAAAAGGATAATAGTTCTTAATCCAATAATCGTTCTAAATCCAAACAAATAACAAAACGAGAAATTATTTTGTGAAAAAATTCATAAAGAAAAAAATGTTTTCTTTTCAAAGTTGTCGACCATGCAAATGAACGGATAGTATCTAAACGAATGTGTATAAATGTGTAAAAATGTGTGAAAATTAAAATGTGAAATGCATAACTGATTTAAAATAAATAATTTATATAAATTCATTTCAACATGACAACATGAAAGAAAAAAGTTTGTAATGTAATAAAGATAAAAGAAGAGTAAGAAGATCACGCAGAGAAGCAAAGACAAAATAAGTTAAAGAAAAAGTAAAAAGAGAAGAAAAAAAATATCTGGCTGGAGTATAAAAAAGTGAAAAACATTTAGAAAAGAAAAAGTTAAAATGATTGGATGGGGGTGAGAATCAATGGAGCAAAACATCAGAATTTTTGCGACAGAATTTGTTTCAAAAAATTAAACAAAGCAAATAACTGCAGCCAGCGACAACAACGACTTTGAAAACATTAGCAAGGTGTTGCAGCTGTTTTGCTTTGTGTGAGAGAGCAGAACAACGAATACTCAAAAGAAAACAATAACATAAAAGTATAAAATTGATGCTGGAGTTTTGTCTCTTTGCCATTCTCTGTCGGCCAAATGTGAGTTTATTGTGTGCGTTACATTACTTCATTACTTTGTGAATATGTGTACTTGTTTGTATTTGGAAACCACCTTTAAAAAGTCAATGCACTAACAATAATAACAGCATCGACTGCGTCAACAGAGAACATCGCTTGACGTCAACGTATACAGTGCAACGGCAGCAAGAAGCAAACACCGACCAACCTTAACAAAAGAAAAGATAAGATTCTTTTCGTGTATTTTGCTGCTTGTTTTTGAAAGTGCGTTCTTTTTGCGTTCCCTTCTTAAATAAGAACATACAAAGAAAAACAAATAAATTCAAAGTAATTGAGAATAGGAGGGAAGGATAATACATAATAAAAGAGTAACACAACAATATATTGAGAGAGAGCGTGTTGACAAGAGTGAAAGTGAATGTTCTTGTAAATAATTGCACCATTACACAGCTAACATTTCAGAACGCTACTAATGGAGTTGTACTTGAAAACTGCCTCCAAAGTAAAAGTCTTCATAGCCTATAACGAACCTTATCTTGGCCAATGTGAAGTGAACTCCATTCGTCTTGTATTTTGGGTACCATCAACGACAACAAATTGATTGTCAAAAAGTCCTTGCCGCGCCGCGCAGTTGCATATTCATCCGTTATTCAGTTTCATTTGGCAACGTTAACGCAAGCAGCGACATTAGCGCGGTAACAGCAACAACAAAAACAGAACATCTGTGGGGGGTAATAAAGTGAAACAAAAGACGAATTTCATAAAAGGACTTTGGTTAGAGTAGTGTGTGTGTGAGTTGTGGAGAAGAGCAACAAAAAGAAGAAGAAACAAAAAATACATAAGAAAACATTCATTCCCCATTTTCCCCCATTTTATTTGTTTCCATTGTGTCAAAAAGCAAGAAAATAGCGAAGTCAGTACTTTATAATTTTACGGCTTGGAACCAACTCATCTGCATTAAAATAAACCACAGCAAAAAATTCAGTAAACCTACAATTCTGTTAATTTTACACAAAATCGTAAAACACAAATATTGGCAAACTCAAATACCCAGTCGCGTTGTCGGGAGTGTAAAAGAAGAAAGTTAAACAAAAAGAAATAAAACAATATTTTTAATGGAATACAAATTTTAACATTCTTGATTACAAAATAAAACTCTCTGTAAATATACAATATTTTTCGACAACCTCCGCACCGTAATCTCCCTCCAACTATACAGCATCACTCACCATCATGGTTAATCGCAATAACAATCAGGCTGCCAATAACAATGCCAATAATGCTGGTGATCATGTACAGAATCGTCGCAATCCAGCTATTGCCATAGCACCACCTGAAGGTGCAAATGCTGCAGCAGGCGGTGCAGCCGGTGGTAATGGTGGGGCAGCTGCCGTAGATTGGGTCCAAGAGGATTTAGAACGTTACAGTTTCGATGATTCCGATCGTTTTGAAGAAGATTCTCTATGTAGTTGGAGTTCAGAGCCAGAATCATTGTATAATAATTGGAGAGGTTGGAAGAAACCATCAAATTTTGGTATTGGTGGAAATGCGTCTACAACAGCCACAGGAGCTGTTGGCATTGATGCCACGGCAAATGGAAATTGTGGCAAGGGAACAGGTGAGTAAGCATTTTTTTGAGAAGCTGAATATTTATTTTGTCTTTTCCTGAAGCAGGAAATCAAGTTGCAATCAAAATTGAAGTGAATTTATTGATTTATGTTTCATAAACCCTATTTATAAGCCTTTGTACTGCCTTTATTGTCGCTCATTCTCTTGACGTGTTATCGTTGTAAATCGATAAAGCCGGTACTCTCCGTGTTTAAAACGACGTTGATATTCACCGTCAACGCAGATTGACCCATAAATCTATGGAAGGATTTTTTTCAAAAACACACCAAGTGCTTCCATATTTGTTTGGTCAAGTAGTCATGCTTCGGAACCACACATGGGCACGGCAGCGGGTTCTCTGTACCGGATTGACCCGGGACCACACAACATCAGCGTTCCGGCCAGCGGCTGCCACCTCAGTGTACATGTGTTTGTATTTGTTTCGTTTTTCTGTGCTGGGAGCGGCATATCCCGGAATGTCTGCTCTGGATTCTTTTGGTCCGTGCCGGGACGGAGGAAAACCCAGGACCAATATATTTGCTCTCGGTTTGTCACATCCGCATCTTCACCCATATCCAATCTTCGGTGAGATGCAATAGATGTCAGGAGTGGGTGCATTTAAGGGTTTGCTCTGGACTTGCCCACGCGAGGGACTACGATAGGGACTATGTTACTGAATGCTGCGTCGTCAGATTACGAAACTCCTTCGTCGTCGGATTACGAGTCCCCCAAAAGCAACCTCACGCGCAGCATTTAACACCAGCCGTCGTTGTTCCAATCCCAGAAAATGCATCCTTTTTGCAATTTAATTGCAATGGGCTCCGATGTAAGATCGATGAAATAATGGACTTTATGAGTCGGAAGAAGATCAAGGTCGCGGCGGTGCAGGAAACCATGCTGAACGACCACAGTTCAGTACGCTGTGATGGTGTGATGGAAGTAACTCGGTTACGAGATCTGACCAGAGGTCTTTTTCTGGTACCGCAGGTGGTGTGGAATAATGGGGAATCTCAACTCTCCACCATGCCATCACAGATCTTTTAGATCTTGTCGGGGGCACTTTCAAACATAATAGGTTGCCGTTCGCCAGCTTCAGAGCGGAAGAGGTGAATGGGCCTCGCTCCTCGCAGTGAGAAAGCTACGTCCATGTAAACGTGGTGATTAGACTGCTACATCAGTGTAACACTTGTGTTGCACTCTTCCCATTCCCCGATCGTGCCTAAACTCTTTCTCACTTTGGGTGACCAGTCCCGTGTTGTATGGAACAAAAACTGGTAGTAGTTTCGACTACGAAGTCTGACCGGAGACTTTCTGGTACCGCGGGAGTCAGGAGCCCCTAGATCTGTTGATCTAGCCTGACTATGGAGAGGCACCTATTTGGTTGCAACGCGGTGGTTGTGGTTTGGACCCAAATCGCGGGTAGAGTTTCGGCTCGATGTGGAGTTGCATTATCAACCGGGTGCTGCGACCCATAGAGCAGCGGAGGTGTAAGATAGTCCTCAACCCCTTACCAAGAGGGAAGTGAAGCCCATAATTGTGGATCTTCGAATTGGTACCTGCGGGATAGACTTGGGGACTCAGTGGAGAGCTACCACTCTCTAAGAGTACTCTGGGTAATTCCAAAGGGGCGCTGGCCGACGCATTGTATCGCGACCCCGGGTGCAATGGTGCACCATGGTTAGAGCCGTCAAGGCGAGAACCATGTAAAACCCCCTCGACTTCATCTCCCCATTCGTCCCGAGACATCATCAATGCTGCAGCCGCTCGCCATATACCTGCTGGTCGAATACCCGAAGTAAGACCAAATTTCCCAGCAGAGGCGACGGGATTAGCAAATGAGCGTGGTGAGCCAGAGTCAGGGAGCTGACACTGGAAATTAACAGGCTGGTCGGCGAACATAAGCGGAACAAGTGGTTAAATCATCTGAAGAATTGCAACATTGGAGCCGGTATAAGTAAATTATGGACAAAGGTTTAGTCACTCTCGAACCCCGAAAGGAGGGATTACAGGACCTCAGTCACGTTTGGCGGCGTTACGTTGACTGACGCGAAGAGATGTGCAAGTTACTTCAATCGACTGTTTGTCGAGCACCCCGAGAGTGACAGGGCGAAGAGAACAGTGTTACGTCGCATTAGATCTCTTCCTGCCGAGAATGAACCTGCCGAGAAATGAACAGTTTACAATGGATGATGTTGTGAATTTTCATGGTAATGTTGAAACAGCTGGATGAGCCGGGAGTGGAGTATCTCACTAAAGTTCTCAACCTGTCGCTAGCCACCCTTATTGTTCCCGAAGTCTGGAAAATGGGCATGGTGGTCCCGCTACTGAAGCCAGGCAAGGATGCCAGCAAAGGTGAATTGTACAGACCGATTTCGTTTTGTCACCTGTAACGAAGACCCCTGAGGCCTTCAATCCCACGGCAGCGGGTTCTTTCGTACCGGATTGACCCGAAACCATTGTTTCGGCCAGCGGCTGCCAACCCAGCAAAAAAACCTATTCTTATACGTAGGTTTCTAGCTGCTACAACAACAACAACCCCTGAGGTCTTAGGCCTCCCCAGCATTAGAAATAGCTATCAAGTTGCCGATCATCAGCATGGATTCCGTAAGCAGCACAGCACTACAACAGCGCTGCACGCCATCTCCACACATATTTGTCGAGGACTCAAGCAGTAGCGGCCGTGTGATAGAACAGTGATGGTGGCGCTTGACTTATCAAAAGCATTTGATACTGTCAAGCACTCCACGCTGTTCGAGAACATCGAGCAGACAACCCTCCGGCCAAGTCTGAAACGTTGGATAATCAACTATATGTGTGGTCGCCAGTCGTATGTGGAATTCAGAAACAAGAAATCCAAGCCCCGTAGAGTGAAACAGGGAGTTCCCCAAGGAGGGGTGATATCTCCGGAACTGTTTAACCTCTACCTTTCCTGTATTCCGCCCCCGGCATTGAGATCCTAACGTATGCGGATGATTGTACGATCCTGGCGTCAGGTACCTACCCTGACCACATCTGTGAGAGACTGAACTCCTACTTAACCGATCTTACCACCTTTTTCCACGCGAGGAATATGCAGATATCCGCCACTAAATCGACGGCCACTTTGTTCACCACATGGACGGCGCAGTATAGAAGAGAGTTGAATATCAGGGTCGTTGGTAGCAGAATTCCGACCACAAACTGCCCCAAAATTCTAGGGGTTACCTTCGACACCACTTTCACCTCGTCCGCCCATGCCACAGCAAACCGTGTCAAGTCCCTAGCCGGCAGCACTTGGGATGCGGATAGAGAAACGCCTTGCATAAGATCGTACAGGTTTGGAAACAATTTTTCACTTATCAGCACATTTCACATTAGTTTTCAGCTGGTCGAAATACACAAGAATTTTCCTTATAAACAGAAGCCAGAGACATGTGTATGTCTATAAAGCCATTAATGAGATTGGACCTCAGTCAGTACAATTTCCTGTTAATCAAACTACGGTCAATAGGAGGAACAATTCAAATTTAAGAGTTGCAAAATGTCGCATGGAGTTAACGAAACAAAGAATTGAGCACAATGGAAGTGTACCTATGTTTTAACCACGTTCCCAGTTTTATCTATATATATAAAAGAGCTTAGTGATGACTGAGTGAGTGAGTGACATGTATATTATCGCCCAGGCGAAACCGCTGAAGTTAGAAAGCTGAAATTTTGACTGTGGGTTGCTGTCGGTGAGTAGGGGTGAGATAAGGCTGGGTTTTTGGAAATTCGACCTATAAGGGTACGAAAAGTACTAAAAGGTACTAAATATGGTACCCTTTGTATTAGGCAAACGGGAAGAGCTAGAATTCTGAAATTTGGAATGAGGGTAACCGATGCAGAGTAAGAAAGATGTACCAAAGGGTTTTGGGAAATTCGACCTCTAAGTGTACGAAAAATACTAAATTTAGTACCAATTGTATATTTTGAACGGATTTAGCTAGAAACTTGGAATTTGGTATGGAAATGAAGGTTGGGAAGTCGTGTTTATAAAAGGAAATGGTTTGTGAAATTCGTACTCATGTGTACGAAATGTTTTAAATGGTACTAAATTTAGTACAATTTGGATTTGGGTGAAAGGATAGAGCTAGAAACCTGACATTTGGAATTAAGATTACTGACGGAATATAGGATTGCGATATGTGGGTAGTTTTCGAAATTTGTACTTAAGTGTACGACAAGTACTAAATGGTACTTAATTTTGTACAACTTGGATTTGGGTGAAAGGATAGAGCTGGAAACTTTAAATTTCGAATTAAGATAACTGTTGAAGTGTACGATTGATATATGGGGTAATTTTAGTACTTGTGTTTACGAAAAGTACTAAATGGTACTAAATTTGGTACAATTTGGATTTGGTTGAATGAATAGAGGTGGAACCCAGCAAGTTCGTACTTATTTCGTACTAGAATTTGAAATTTGGAACGAGGGTCACTGATGGAGAGTTATAGAGAGAACCCTTTGGTATGGTTTTTGGAAATTCCACCTATAAGTGTACGAAAAGTACTGAAAGTTACTAAATTTGGTACCAATTGTATATTTTGAGCGGATATAGCTACAATCTTCAAATTTAGTATGGGAATCAAGGTTGGGAAGTGGTGATGATATAAGGAAATGATTTTGGAAGTTCGTACTTATGTTTACGAGAAGTAATAAATGGTACTAAATTTGGTACAATTTGGATTTGGGTGAACGGATAGAGATGAAAACCCGAAATTTGGAATTTAGATTACAGTCGTGAAATATGGGGTAGTTTTGGAAATTCATACTTACGTGTACGAAAAGTACTTAATGGTAGTAAATTTTGGATTTGGATAGGCGTGGAAAACTGAAATTTGGAATTAAGATTACTGATGGAGTGAAGGACTGAGGTAGTTTTGGAAATTCGTACTTATGGGTACGAGAAGTACTAAACGGTACTAAATTTGGTACAAATTTGATTTGGGTGAACGGATAGAGCTAGAATCCTGAAATTTTGAATTTATTTACTTTACGAAAAGTTGTATACGGTACTAAATTTGGTACAATTTGGATTTGGGTGAACGGATAGAGCTGGAATGCTGAAATTTGGAACTAAGATTACTTTTGGAGTGTAGGTTTAAGAATTCGTACTTATGGGTACGGACAGTACTAAATGGTACTAAATTTGGTAAATTTTGGATTTGCATAGACATAAACCTGAAATTTGGAGGTAAGATTACTGTTGGACTGTAGGATTGAGTTAGTCTTGGAAATTCATACTTATGGGTACGGAAAGTACTAAATGGTACAATCTTTGGTATAATTTAGATTTGGGTGAACGGATAGAGCTGGAATCCTGAAATATGGAAGTAAGATTACTGTTGGACTGTAGGATTGAGTTTGTCTTGGAAATTCGTACATATGGGTACGGAAAGTACTACATTTGGTACAATGGTCACGGAATTAAGATTACTGTTGGACTGCAGGATTGAGTTAGTCTTGGAAATTCGTACTTATGTGTACGGAAAGTACTAAACGGTACTAAATTTGGTACAACTTGGATTTGGGTGAACGGATAGAGCAGGAATCCAGAAATTTCAAGTTAATGTTATCGTTGGAGTGTAAGGTTAAGGAAGTTTTGGAAATTCGTACTTATGGGTACGAAAAGTACTAAATGGTACTAAATTTGGTTCAATTTGGATTTGGGTGGAATCCTGAAATTTAGACTACTGTTGGAGTGTAGGACTGAGATAGTTTTGGAAGTTCGTACGTATGGTTACGAAAAGTAATAAATGGTACTAAATTTGGAACAATTTATTTTTGGATGGACGGCTAGGGTAGAATCCTGAAATTTGGAATTACTTTTGGAGATAGTTATTGAAATTCGTACTTTTATGCGAAAAGTATTAATGGTATTATGAATAGAGATGGAATTCGGAGATTTGGTATTATAGACACTCTTGATGAGTTGGGTTGAGGTATGGATGTGGTTGGGGATATACGTACAATAAGTGTACGAAAATTACAAAATGGCACAGAATTTCGTTCAAATGTTGTATTTTTTTTATTTTTGCCTTATTAAGGCGAAGGTTATTTATAGTGATATTTAATTAATTCTCTTTCGAGTTGAGCTGTTTATACCTAAGAAATTTTTATTGTGTAAATTAGTAGAGCTGAAATTGTGAAATTCGATATTATGTATACGAAAAATACTAAATTGCGGTTGGGATTTAGTTTTGGATAAAAGGCAGTAGTTTTTTAACTTATACATATTATAAGTACTGAATTTGGTACCAGTTTTGCGTTGCTTGAAGGGATAAAGATGGAATTTGGAATTGTTGTATGAGGGATGGTGTTGGTGTTTAGATAAGGATATTTTGAAATGCATACAAATTCTGAAATTAGAGGGCTGGCTGACTTATTGAGAAATACGAAATGTACTGAATGGTATTAAATTTGACGTTGGTGTAACAATGAAGCAGGGATTATATAATTAGTGTGTGAAAAGTACAAAATTGCAATAAATTTGGTAGTGGGCTTAGGAATAGAAGTGGAATTCTGGTATATTATTTATTTGTCAGGTTTATTGTTAAAATTATAAGAAATGTACAAGAAGTATTAAGTAATACTTAATATTGAAGCACTGGTATTGAGTAAATCGATAAATGAAATTTGCTGTGAGGATCACTGTTCAGATTGGATCAGAATGTTTATTAAAATCCACCTTTAAATGCATGAAAGGTTTCTACATGTAATACACTTGGCATTGGGTGAACAAGTAGAGATAAAACTGTAACATATGAGCTAAGGTTTTGGATTCTAAAAATTGCAATGAATAATGTACTATTGTTTCTATATTAACACGAATTCGGTTTCTAAATAATGTAATAATTGTTTCACAAACATCCCAGACGGGACAAGGGAGACTTCTCTCATATCAAAGAGTCCACCCCAATTCATAATAGCTCCGAACAACGTGCCTTACGACACCACTTGTAGAGAAGTTTTACATGGCTGAAATACTCAGGAAATGTCGCCAACATTACTGTGGGGTATTTTGCCACCGTCGAAAATTTGATGTTGTCTGGCCGGAGAATCGATCGGTTTTCTACATTCTGATATCACAAATTCCAAAAATCGGTTGGAAAATGTGGATAAAATTTTCAAAATACCCATACCGTTCTAATAGAACATGGACTGAAATTTAAAATGTAGGCCGCTGTTGAAGTGGAGAGGTCTTTTTTTGAGATTCGAACAAAACGTGTACGAACAGTACTTGAAAGAAATTAAGTATCAATTCAAATAGGTATTAGTACATAAAAATTTTCAGTGTTCACCATATTAAATATTGTTTATTTGAATATTATTTTTTTTGCTAGTAAAAAATAAAAGGACAGTTGCATTATTTAAAAGAGAATTAAAGTCTCAATTACTAACTAATATTGAAATGCTTCTTATGAAAATTAACGTAAATAAAAAAGAAATTAAACATGTTCATTTGAGTATTGCAAACTAAATCGACTCAATATAGCCTTCAAGGCGATGAGGCAACATAAATTTATTGTAATGAATTATTTTGAAATAAATAAAAATACAAAAAAAAGAGGTGAAAGAACTCCAGTTCTATTCACAAAACTTTCTCCTACACATAAATTGTTAATCCTGCCCCCCATTTATATTACGTATACGCAGTTTGTTCATACAAATGATGTGGGCTATTGGAGCTGCGTAGTGAATAGTTCATTTGGCACAGCTCTAATATGTATGTTTGTATGTACGTTTATATGTAAATAATGTAAATTTTATTATATGGCCTATTTACATCGAAAATGTGGTGATTTCTGATCCTCCTGATGGATATCAATCACCTTGCAAATGGTTAGATATAGTCATACGACCATGTCTTTTAGATTCATTCAATAAAATACTAATCGAACTATAGTCAGTCCTACCGTATAATGTGATCTAGTTTCTCTTCTTTTGGTATGTGGTTTTTTTATTAAATTGAGCTTTAAGCCAATAAAATTCCTATTGTCGTCCCTACCATTAACCCGTAAGGGAATCTTCGTTTAAGAGAATCATCAGTGACGATTAAATACTGCATTGATTGATTTGCCCATAGCAAAAAAAACCTCAACAGCAACAAAATCATGTTCCCTTCCATTCAATAGATTGGCATCAACCATATTTATTTGCCGATTTATATTTAGAAACATTGAATTCTCTTTATGCCCTGCAATAAACATTTAACGTTTAAATCACGAATAAATAAAAACAAAAGCAACAATAATTTTGAAGTAATTGACAGGAGGAAAGCAACAGCAAAATGCTTGTAGGATAAGAAACATTGAGACCATCTCGTGCCAGTGCAAGCAGAACGTGAATGCAGTAAGTAATAAACGAGAACTGCGGGAAAAGAACTAAAGAAGCAACATTTTAAAATTCGAAATTCAACGTTTACAGTAAAACATTGTTGCCAAACAAAACATGAAGCATGTTGTATAGCTGTAGAGTAGGGCTTTGTTTGGGGAGAAATACAATCAAGAAAAAAAAACGTATTTTGACTCTGCAGTTAAGGTTTAAGCATTGTTCTTCTTACTGTTGAAAATGTACAAATGTCTGTCTGTAACTTAAATGATGTCCTGCTCAAATCATTGTTGTTGTTCCCTTCGTATCATAAACAAGTTTGTGTTCATGTACATATTATAGCACCAGACAAACAGACATTACTGTAACAAAATTTTTCTCATACTCCACTAGACTTCGCATACTTCGTATATATTCTTTCATGGTTTGCTAGCTGCCGATTATTATGCCTTCCCCTTAAATGCTTCACAGCTATATTTTTGATTTTGCTGGCAAACAGTCAGTCAGCCAGCCAGCCAGCCAGCCAGCTTGATCCGAAAGATGAATTCGTAAATTGACATTGATTTGAGATTTAATGCATAATTTACGATGCAATCGCACGTCTACAATATACCAAATCGACGGGTTCAAGCAGCAATATACAGTGAGTCACAGTCGAAAGTATCCACTTCGGCTTTTTAATTATAATCGCGATTGCAAAGAGTTAGTTAATGCAAGTGATTTTATTCTTTTGTATCGGTCGTGTCGCGTTGCCAGATGCAATTTTTACATTACGTATGGCAAAAGTCGCCTGACGACGTCAAATTCTGTCGCCATAAAGTTCCTTTTCGGGCGACAACAAATTAGTCGCCTTGCATTTTTACAAACGAAAAACTGAAACGTAAGTAACATTGTCATTTATTTTAAGTGAATTTATTTAATATTATATACGTTTTTTGGTGTTTCAGTGCTTATATTGGTAGGAATTACTACAAAACAGCAATTTGAAATGCTACTTGAAAAAATGGAAGCCCACCCAAACATACATAGCTCGTGGAGTCAGACTTTTTGGCGAAACTAAAGCGACTTCTGATGAGGTGTGGAAGGATGTTGCGTACAACAGATGAATGGCACAGAGTATGGACCCATTTTAAATCCAAACTAAAGAAAAAAAAATACTTCATATCTACAAATTTGTAAAAATGGTTGTATAAATAGATGTTATCAAAATCAGCCTTTGTCTTCTAGCCGTTTACATTCAAAATAAGCCTGATGAGCTGGCCTAAACCACCATAGTGGTTTAGCATAGTGGTTGAGTGTGTGGTACTTCGCTAGAATTCATTTTTCAATACAAATTCCTTAGGCCATGTTAGCTTGATTAATTCAAATAATTAATTAAAAACATGTCTCAAAAAATGTCTATTCAGATATAAATGGCGAACATCTTCCTTTGGTCCCATTATATGTACGTGTGCATCCGACAACGCCCGGGAAATTTGTTTTTGAGTAAAAATAGTTTTTATTTTGACGCTTTTCATCTTCAGTTAATTTGGAAACAATCCAAATTGTACACAGTTTTTCCTCTATTAACTCCAGAACTTCACTTAATACCTTTGACAATGTGGGCTGAGCCATCCCGAGGTTAAAGTCATTGCCATGGGATTTTTGAAAGCTTCCTTCTGCAAAAAATCTTAGAGCAGCACACACTTTAAGGAGTGGCTGTATTGCTGTTGATCTGTGGGATTTTCAGAGTCATTTTTAATGCATCTACTATATAAATAACAGCGCCTTTGGAAGCCGACATGACTCGCGTCGCAATACGGAATCGACCCATATAATCGCGATTGCAAAAAGTTAATTAATGAAAGCGATTTTTCCCCTATTGACTGCAACACTTCACAGATACAACTGACAATGTGGGTTGGGTTATACCGAGGTAAAAGTCATTGCCATGGGATCTCGGAAACCTTACTTCTGCAAAAAAAAAAAAAAAAAAAACCGTAAAGCAGCACACCCTTAAGGAGTGGCTGAATGGCTGTTGATCTACGGCTTTTTATACCCTCAGCCTTTAGGCTAAAGAGGTTATATACACTTTGATACGACCAAAAATGTGTCTCATTGAAATAATGGGTTTAGACCCCAAGTATGTTTGTACGATTTCCGTTCCAGACAATTTTGAGTCGATCTAGCAATGTCCGTCCGTCTGTCTGTATGGCTGACTGGTGCGCACGATAACTCTCGAACGGATCAATCGATTCGGTTCAAAGTTTGGGTATCGAAATATTTTGTCCAGATTTGGTTTAAGTTCGAAGATGGGCCATATCGGTCCACTCCTTTAGGTACCTCCCCCACAAAAGTTCAAAAATGATCGGAAAAATTGTCCGCACGATAACTCTTGAAGGGAGTAACCGAATTAGTCCATACTTTGCACATCGTGACATTTCTACCAGACATAGATAAGGTTCCAATATGGACCCTATTGGTCCACTCTTTCGAGTACCTCCCACACAAAATTTTGCTTAAGTGCAGTTTAAAGCCTGCTCTCGAATCGCTTTGATTTTTGTTGCAGCCACTTGTATTCACTACCCCCATTACGACGATATAATTTTTTTTCAGGAGCAAGTCCATACTTCCTCAGAAATCAGCACGAAAACTGCAAACAACCCATATAATACCATGTTTCGTAGTTGGAGCGCACGATAACTCTCGAACGGATCAACATATTAGGTTCAAATTTTGGGTCTTTCATTATTTTGTCCAAACTTAGTTTAAGTTCGAAGATAGACCATAAAGGTTCAAAAATGTTCGCCAAGATTGTGGGCATGATAACTCTAAGAGGGAGTAACCGAATTGAGTCGAACTTTGCTATTGGTAATATTATTATCAGGCATATATCGGGTTCTAATATGGACTATATCGGTACACTCATTTAGGTACCTCCCACAGAAAATTTGGAAAAAGTATAGTTTAACAACTCCTCTCTGATCTTAATAATTTGTGATGCAGCAGGTTGCACTTGCGGCCCCAGTTACGACGTTGTAATTTTTTTCGTGGGCAAGTCCATACTTCCAGAGCTAATGACCCAAAAAGGTCCAGAAAATCCTACCGGCAACACCTAAACTGGCTAATGTGTAAAACAACCCTTTAAGAGAGAAATCGATTTAGCTCAAACTTTGTAAATTGAAAAGTGAAATTGTAATATATTTAAATTCAGAAAATTAAGTACAACATTTTTAATTATATAGTCTGTAAGGAAAATATTCATGGACTAATAAAGAAAAAAAAATTATTTCCTACAGATTTGTATTAGGTCCGAATATGTACTACATCGGATCACTCCTATGGGTACATCCTACCCAAAGTTTGGAAAAAATGCACTCGTCTTGGATCATTTCGAATTTTGTTGCGACATGTAGTTTTTTGCGACCCTTTCCATCCTGGAAAATTTTCCCAACAGCTAAAAAACCTACAGAAGTATTGTGTTAACTTTTTTTCTTCGGGTACGTGGCTGAGGGTACATCTCTGTCGGCTCAGCTGACTGATACTTTCTTACTTGTTTAAAGTCATTTTTAATGCCTTTACCATATAAAGAACATCATATTTTGAAAGCCGAAAATAGCATTTAAACCTAAATTATAAACAATTATTTTGATGATTGTTGGAAACAAAAAATCTACTCACAATACCGAGTAGATTCGATTCGATTCTAATTTCCTCTTAAATGTCTTCTTATAGGTGCTACCACTGATATTTTTTCTCATTTATTCAAATCAAAACAAAAAAACGCACCGCTACATTGCCGATAACTTGTTATCGGCGATTATTTTCTATCGCTTTACATAATACAAATTTTAAATGTTGTCGCAGAGACGACTAGCATCGCGACACGACTGGTGTCACAATACGGAATCGATCCATTATATTTTTACATTAGTGTTTTAACTTAAAATTAATAAAAAAAAACTAGAAATTTTCTGGTAAATTCAGATAAAACATAATAGGTTTGTCTTTTTACTTAATAAATGTTGCTTAAACCTTTTTTCAGCAACTTTTCCTTCATACAACTGTCAAAATCTGCAATTTTAGTAATAATTATTACAACATGATTTTTTTACCTTGCAGTGAAAAGTATCTACCTGGTAATGCTTACAATTTTATTATTCTTGTGTTGAAATTACATGCACAACATTACAAAAGTTTTTTAGGATTGCCGAAAAAATTAGTTTTTCATCATGCCGAAATGGGCAAATCTCAACAAAAGATGTTCAAAAAATCATATTGAGGCATAAAACCGAGAATAGAACCTGCAACAAGTCAAAAAACAGCGAGAAAAAAATTTCACTGAAAGAGACGAAAAGTGTTTTCTTCGAGATGGCCGGCCCATAACACCTAAATATGCTGAGATCATGGAGAAATATCTTAACAAAAAGTGTAACACAGAAACCATTAGGAGAATTTAGCGTAAGCATGGTTACCCAAGTAGTGACAGCTGGTTGAACTCTGACATAGTGAAATCGGCTCGTACGCTAAGAAATCTAGCCTATTCAGAGTGGCGTAGACGACCTACCGAGAATAACAGGCGTATATATTGCTTATATAGAAACCGTTGTAAGGCGGTTTTGCGCACGGAAAAAAGAAAGTATTTTAATCATTTATTTGGTTCCATGAATAATACTCAACTTTGGAAATCTCTTAGATCTTTTGGCTGTCTGGATAGTGATGATGAGGTGTTTAATATTGATGTCAATGCTGTTAATAATTATTTCGTCAATACTGGCAGTTCGTTTGTTGGTGCAGATGCGGAACGTAGAGCGGATGACAGGCGGTTGGATTTATTCCGATTTAACTGTGTATTTATGGAGGATATTGTAAATGCTGTCCGTAGGGTAAAATCTGGTGCTGTAGGAATTGATGGGGTCCCTATACACTTTTTCAAGAATATCTTTCCTTTTATTTCTGTTCACTTTTTACATTTTGTAAACTGTATATTTATGACATCTGCTTTTCCTAAGGCATGGAAAACAGCACGTGTTGTACCTGTCCCTAAAAAAGGCGTTTCGTATGAATTGTCTAACCTGCGACCTATTAGTATTTTGCCTATGATGTCTAAGATTGTTGAGCATGTCATTAAAGATGCCATCTTTGAGTTCTTAGATGAACGTGGTTTTCTTAGTACTTCACAGTACGGTTTCAGGCATGGGCGTAGTACTACGTTGCACTTGTTAACACTTACCGACGCCATTAGGGATGTTTTTAACAGTTCTAATGTTGGCTTGCTTGTTGGTGTTGACCTGTCTAAAGCATTTGACACTATTGATCATGACCTTCTGATTGACAAATTGAAGTGGAAATTTGGGTTTGAATCTTCTGCATGTAGATTATTATCTTCGTATTTGAATGAGAGATCGCAATTTGTCGTCCACGAGGGTATTCAATCGGAGGTCTGTGATGTTCATCGTGGTGTTCCGCAGGGGTCAGTGCTGGGTCCAGTTTTGTTCATCATGTTCATTAATGACATTGTGGAATCTGTAAATGTTGGGAATTGTAATCTGTTTATGTATTCGGATGATGTCCACATTTTTCTGAGAGGACCATGCCTGCAGGATTTGGAAGTTGTTGCAACTTCGGTGTTACATTCTGTTTCTTCGTGGATTTGCTCTAATGGACTAACCATTAACTGGAATAAAACCAAAGCTATATTGTTCAACAATTCTGTTTATGACTCTTCCTTTCGGATATCTGTTAACTCTGTTACCGTAGAGATTGTTAGCAGTATGAAGTGCATGGGTGTTGTTATTGATAACAAATTAGACTTTAAATTACATATTGATTTACTTTTGGCTCGTGTTAGATTCCAGTTGCGAAGGTTGTACAGTCTCGAAGCTTATTTGCCGTTCCCTGTTAGGAAAAAAGTTGCAGTGGCTTTGCTTATGTCACATGTTAACTATTGCTTGGAGGTTGTATCTGGTACTTCATCCGTTCAAATCCAACGTATTGCAAGAGTTGTCAATTCTATTGTGCGATTTGTATATGGTCTTCGTCGTAGAGAGCATGTATCGCAATTTGTTGATCATTTTCTGGGATTACCGTTTCTGAAGTACATTAAATTTCGTGTACTTCTATTGCATTATAGTGTTATGACTGGTGTTTCCTCGTGTCTCCGTGGAAATTTTATATATTGTAGTTCCTTTCGTAATCCCCAGATAACTTACCCTAGATTCACGTCATTGATTGGTGAGCGGTCGTTTGTTGTAAGGGTCGCTAGGTTGTGGAACCAGCTCCCTCTGTCCTTACGAAAATTTACATTTCCTACATATTTATACAAAAGGAAGTGCTTTGAGTTTCTGCAGGCTAGTTCCTAAATGATTTTCTTGTCCTTTTTGCGTATTGCTTGATATGGGTTTCCTTTTTTTATTTTTGTCATTTTTCTTTGAGGATGGGGAGCCTTTTATATTTTATATGAACTTTTATGCTTTTTAAAGTAGTGGCTAGGTCTGCTCTATTATATAGACTGGATAATAGCATTTTTTTTGAAAGGATAAATACCTCCTATTCTTACTGATTTTTCTATACTCTGGTTTAGATACATATGTGAGGGTAGGTTTAGTTTATATATCCTTGTTTCCTTTTATGGGGTTGCATATTGGTCATATTTTTTTATTGTTTAGTTTTAATGCTTAAAAACTCTTGTTTTAAGGGTATCTGTAGTAAGTTAATCTATTCCTGGTCCATACAGGAGCTCTTCATTCATGTTTCATTCATAGGTTACATACAAGTGAATTCATTTCAGGAATTCCCAACAGGTAGCCACAGTGAGGTACATTAAAATTATGCAAAAAGAAGTGGTATAATAAACCAATAAAGTACGCCTAAACACACAAACCGCTACGGGTTCTCCACTTTGTTTCCCTTAAATTCATTTAACCAGTTGTTCATAATTCTAAAGGATGGCCCTTTAAAGACATACAAAGATTTAATTTGATCGATGCACTCTTGCCGTGATTATCTACGTCGAAATTTGTGAAGAATGATCGGACGAAAGAGTTCACAAGTAAATTTCATTTTTTTACAAAGTGATTTTTTCAAGTCACTGTAAACAACAAAACACATGGTCGTATGACAAACTGTCCTAGGCACGTTTAGGTTAAAAATTGTCGAACTTTCCAAAAAAATCCAAATGATGCCTGGCAACACCCGATGTTGCCTACGCCATATTGTTTTCGTGTAGCCCTTGTATAAATACTAAAAATCGCCAAATTCGATGGTTCGATTGGAGTTCGTTCTAGAACATGATAAAAGGTTTTTGAGTATTGGAGGACCGTAATTTTGGCCGATTTGAAAAGTAGCTTTGAAAAAAAGGGATTGGAGACTACATTTCAATTTTATCAAGATAATGACCCCGAGCACACATCACACATTGTTCGAGAATGGATGCTGTACAACTGTCCAAAAGTGATTCAAACACTTTCCCAATCCCCGGATTCGAGTCCTATAGAATATTTATGGCGTGTTTTGGAGACAAATATAAGAAGTCATAACATCTCAAGTATAGCAAACCCAAAAATGCCTTGCTTCTTGAATGGGGAACAAATTCAGATATCGCAAAAAGGGTCAAAGCTGTAAAGGATATCATACCGAGTACTAAACACCTCAGAAATCCTTTTAGTGTGGATTCTTTCGATGCTGTTTAACAATTTTTATTTTTGTTTTTTTTTTTTTCAAAATAGTCTGGCTTAATCCCATTATTGTTGTTTTATTATTTTAAAACAACTAATTTATTAGTGGAAAAAGGTTGGCATTGTTTGCCAAGGGGCAAGGCAGGGAAGACTAGTTTCAATCCACGCCACTGGATCTCATCAGGTCCCTTGTTTCTTGTTTGTGGATTTTCTCCACCGAAGTTATTCTTCAATAACTTCTTCAACAAGAAACTTTTCATTTTCGTCAGCTCGAAGTATATAGGTGAACAAAGAAAAAACTTCAATGAGAAGTTTTTCTTAAATTAGTTGTTTTAAAATAATAAAACTACAACGATGTGATTAAGCCAGACTATTTTGAAAAAACTAAATTGTATTAGCTATAATTTTTCTTATCAGAATTTACGAGAATATCGCCTATTTTATTTAATAATTTTAAGTTAAGACACTAATGTAAAAATATAAAATAGAATAAAATCACTTTCATTAACTCTTTGAAATCGCTGTTTTTATGAAAAAACTCAAGTACATACTTTTGACTGTGGCTCATTGTACAACGACTATTATAAATGTATGTGTGTTTCAACATATAAATATTTATGCTCTTTCGTTCTTTGGAGTTTCTTTAAGGTTTCAATGATAATCCAAGGTTAAAAGCGATTCCTCAGATAGGGTAAGTGCTCCCAAGTTCGGCATGTATCAGTAGTCGGCATCTTTCGTATTTGAACTCAAATAACCCAAAATTACTGTAACAAAATATGAAATTGATTTTAAAAATAATTCATTCAATAATATTGTCATCTAGCTTTGTGTAAAATGTCGTTGAGCTTAGACCATTTATTATATCGGAATTTAAGTTTTTGTTAGTGAGTGCTTTTCACCACAAAGGAAAATACAATAGTTTTATTTATTCCATAAAAACAACTGACAGAATCAGCCCAATGGAAACACTTTACGGTCATAACACTCAAGTCAAACGAAAATACATGTCTCTTAAGAAAAAAAGTGGAAACGTCAACATAATGTCTGAAATTATATTAAAATGAACAAATTTTCAATAAAATTTTTGTTGTAATGGTAGATAACACTGTGCAACATTTTTAAGGTGATCTTGTGCAAACAATTCGATCTGAGGATTTTTTTGTCAGATCCAGCTCGGATTTTTGGCCCCATCTAAACATGGTTAAATATTGAGTTTTTAAAGAAATTCGGTGCTATATCTCTGAAACTAATGCGAATCTTCTTCTGACCTCTGAAGCAAATTTGTAGATAAGGACAAGAATTAAATATTTGGAGAAATAATGAACTCGAAAAACTACATTTGTTGCCTCAAATTTCAAAATATATGCAAAAATTCCACAATTTGTATACATTTCGCACCGTTAATTTTGTCTGAATATTTTCTTTTGGAAAAATCTTCCCTGCAATGTAATAGACGACTCTTCAGAACATGTAATTGTTGTAAAATGCCTCTATGTCGTTGTTTTCAGCATATTTTTCAACGACGATTTAATAAAAATGTCAATAATGTAGTGAAATCCGAAATGCGAGAATAAACTGTTGGTGTGAACTGTGTTTAATATACGTGTTGTAAAAGATATGATGCAAAATACCGCTGAAACAACATGAAGTAAGCATTTTAGATTTTCAGAATGTTTTAAAGAATTGTTGAGAACTTTATTTGGAGGATTTTTGCAAAAGGTTACTTGGTTCAACTCCCAATAGTTTAGCCGATACTCACCAGAATTTCAGCAATTATGTTAAATGTCTATATTTTATAGATTTTTATGCCCTAGATGGAGTTTTTCTTATGTGTTTTTTTTTCAAAAGATAAGTTCTACTAGTTTAGGGCTACAATATTGCTAAAGACAGCAAGGGCAAATTCCTATTCGTTTCTGAGATAAACGCCTGATACATGCAAAAAACTATTTCCTAGCAGAGGCGACGGGACTAGCAAACCTTGACTATCCTCTCTGCCAAGTCGATTATTTCTGCTAGCAGTTCTAAGGCTTACAGCACTTCTGACTGAAAAACACTGCGGTTATTGTTAGGTTTTAACGCAATATTGGTACAGCATTGAGTAAATTTTGGGCAATGGTTAAATCACTCTCGAATCCGAGAAAGAAGGATGGTAGAATGACAGATCCGAAGAGGTGCGCGTTTTTCTAACTGGCAGTTTATAGAGCACAATTTTCGATGAGCGATGTTGCAGACATCATCCAAAACGAGAGATTATCCAAAGCGTTGGACCCACACGAAATATCTCAATGGTAATGCTTAAGCAACTGGATGAACCCTTATCTATCGTTAGCAACCATATTGTACCAGAAGTTGACAGGGTAGGGTGTCTCGCTACTGAAGCCAGGCAAGGCTGATTTCCCTCCTGTCGCCAATAGCTAAGATTTTAAAGACACTACTCCTTCCCATGATGAGAAGCAGTTTTTCAGTTGCGCAACATCAGCATGGATTCAACGCCACAACATCATTACACGCCATTTCCCCACATATCTGTCGAGGACTGAACCAGAACAGGTCGTGCAACCGAACAATTACGGTGGCTCGTGAACTACCGAAGGTCTTCGATGCCGTCATCCATGCCAAGTTGTTCGAGGATATAGAGAAGACTTAAGTTCAGCCGTGTTTGAAACGTTGGATTATCAACTTTATGCGTGGTCGCCAGTCGTTTGTTGAATTCAGAAATAAGACGTCCAAGACCCTTACAGTGAAACAGTGTGTTCCCAAAGACGGTGCGAATTTCTGAAATTTTATTTCCATAGAGATCGTAATGAATGTGGATGATTGTGCGTTGGGTCCTATCGTCGATGATATATACATATGCTAGGTTAAACGTCTACCAAGCTGACTTATGGCCTGTTTCACTAAGACGATTCGAATACAAATTCGTTCGAACTACTGCCAAACATATGTTTTTTGAAAAATATTTCATTCATTTTTGTTTTCAATCAAACAAATATTTTTAAAACCAGCAGAAGTTTTGTAGTAATTCGAACGAATTTGAATTCGAATCGTCTTAGAGAAACAGACCATTAATGTAAGATGGAAGAGAAACACTGAGGAGCGCACCAAGTGAGGCCTAATTGCACTTTATTCCTGTAAGAACTACATAGGCTAAAGATGGGGTCAGACCGTATGTGATACACAGGTTGAATGGGACAGTGGTCGGTCCTATCTTGACCTATGGCTAACCATTTGTTGGCAGGCGTTAATAATTCTTTCTTATCTGAGCTGCGCCAGTTCACATTACTGGAACAGTAAAAAGCACCCCCAAGGAGCTCAATCTGCAGCGTTGTTCATGGCTATGGCATGAATCGTTCTACAGCGGATAGGTAATTACTACATTTCGTTAATACTTTGGCTTTGTTATAGTGAAGGTTATAATCCCAGGAGTGAGAGCAGGGCAGAACACTTCTCGATATCCTATCCATTTTTACTGATGTCCCTAAGGTACGGGATATGGTGTGTATTGTGAAGAACTGAACATCAGACGCTCGTACAAATTTAACGACAACTGCAGTATTTTTCATGCAGAAATCTTTACATTGCTGAAAGTCTTACAACTACTAGCAGGAATGACAGAGCATGCAGATGGAATAGTGACGGTTTAGGTTCCCTGTCCTCTGATCTTTGGGTGAAGGATTGTGTCAAGCTAACACTTTGCTTCTTCCTCAAAATATAGAAAATATACACTTCTGATTGGGGCCTTCTCCCATTTTCATAGTTAAAATATGTTTTAAAGGCGCTCCATGTTGTAAGTTATCGAACCTGAAAAAAACCCAAACATTTTTGATAATTTCAGTATTGTTGTTTATTGCAGCAGACAAATTGAATCTTCTTCAACTCAGTGATGATTTTAAACTGCGGGCGTTCTGTATTCAGTTTTATCTTCAAATTAGACAAAAAGCAGCTGAGGTCTACTTTGCTGTAATTATACGTCCCACGGACAATTGAGTTCTCATAGCTGCAAAAATGATTCATTAAAATTGACATTTGAGATTGCTCATAAACATTTTTCTTCACACTTCACTTTTTTGTCATTTATGATATGTAGTTATTATTTCCGGATCATTTTCCACGATAAGGGAAAGGGAAGAAGTTGTTGTTGTAGCAGTAACATAATGCTGGGTTGGCAGCCGCTGGCCGAAACGCTTTGGTTTCAGGTCAATCCGGTACGTAAGAACCCTCTGCCGTGGGATTGAAGGGAAGAAGTTGGGAGCATTCACTAAAAAATGTTGTTTATAATAGTTTTGAAGGTGAATTACCGAAAACTCGCGGTGATATGAGTTTATAATTGGTCTGTATATCTTTTTACTGTCTTTTGTACCTTTGGACGTCTTATTCTAAATCATAGCAACCTCATTTCCTGTGGCAAATCTGAACCAACCTCTCAAGGCTATTCTGGAAATTTTATCTTTTATGAAAAACGTATTTCTCCTGCTTTCAAGAAGTACCTCTTTTGCATGGGGTATTTTTACAAGTTCCCTATAACTTCGAAATACGTACATACATATTTCAAACGTCATTAAGTTTTACCTTTACCATATCACCTTTCTGTCAAATATCTTTGCATATCAAGAGTAAAACGATAATAAACCCAAATAACATTCATCGGTAATTTGTCGTTTTGTGATGTGTTGTGCTTTGTCTATATGTTTACTCCCTTATATTTTGTTTCCATATTTCTTTTACTTTGTTTTTCTTTCTTATTTTGTTTGTTGATACTGTGTTCAGCACGTAACGTTTCGACGTCAGAGAACCCCTTCAAGGATTCAATTTGGTTTTCTCTTAGTGAGTCTAAGTGAGTGTGTGTGTGTATATGCCCATAGGTTTCTTCTTCTTTTGATATCTTTTTAATGAAATTAACATCAGTTTCAACCACAAGCGGTTTTAACTGCGAAATTTACTTTAGACTTCTCCCCAAAAAAACTGTGATGTCGTCTTTACTTTTAAGAAACGTTGTAAACATTGCTGTCGTCTTTGTTGCTTGGCGCTGTCTTCCAGTCATCCAGCCAGCATCTTCTTCTTGATTTTCATCTTTTACATTAGTTTAATCGTTTTCGAGGTGAACAATCTTTGCGTGTGATGGCATTGCTCTTCTCATTTGGGTCTTCGTCGTCGTGTTCTTGTTATTATTGCAAGTTAATATAGATGGTAGTATGTAAGGATGAGGAAGGTGCGTGCCATGTTGTAAACTGATATGTTTTTGTGCCATCGAAACATGGTGAAGTAGTTTCATAGTTTTTTTGTTGTTGTTTGCAGTATATGTTTAAAATTATTGTAGTTTAAACATTGTAAAGTTTTACAGCTTAAAACCTATGTAGAGTTGAGCATTACAAGCGAAAGTTGTCGTATCCAAAGTAGAGACTGCTTGACCCGGAACAAGGTTGCGATGAGTGTCAGATGCACCGCACTGTCTGTTTTTTCGATGGGAAGGAATGTCGGGGTGCAATGGGTGTAATTCAAAAAATTGTAGATTATATACAGTGAGTTAGAGTCACAAGTATCCACTTGAGTTTCTTTCATTAAAAATGCGATTGCTAAAAGTTAATTAATGAAAGTTATTTTATTCTTTTTTTTTATATTTTTACATTAGTGTCTTAACACGTTCGCGGAAGCAAGCGAATTCAGAGAGGTGAAAAAATGACACCCAATTATTATTATTAGTTTTTTTGTTTTTATTTTTTATTTATTATAGAATGTATCTTGTTGAAATAAATCGTATTATGTATATTAATCACCAAAACTTAAGATTGTATACAAGTAAATTAACAAAAATTGGCTGACAATGTGAATGCTATATTTGCATCGGAATGATTTAGCATTCACGTCCGCGAACGTGTTAAGGTACGTTTATATATAACCGGATTTAACAAACCCACTGGGTTTCACATGCCAATTGCTTTGCGTATACGTCAAATAAATCCTCTTTAAGAAGGTTAAAACTGCAAATGGCTATAATATAAACATGGCCTTAACGTTAAATTAATAAAAAAGTAAATAAAGTTAGCAAAATGCAGGTAAATATGAAATTGAAATTGTAAAAAATAACACAAAAAATTAAATTGTAATCAATTTTTTTTATTCGAAAGATCAATACGTGACATTAACATTTGAAAATGATTTCGGGCATATGGGCACCGCGGCTGTTCTTGACGAAGTGCATTCTGGACGTCCAATTTTTGGCCACTTTTTCGAGCACTGCTGGCCATATGTCACGAATAACACGAACAATGCTGGCCTCCAAGGCATCAATTGTTGCTGGTTTATCAGCATAAACCAGTGACTTCACGTAGCCCCACAGGAAATAATCGAGAGGTGTCAAATCGCACGACCTTGGAGGCCAATTGACAGGTCCACTTCTCGAAATCAACTTATCGCCAAATTTTGATTTCAATAAGTCGATGGTTGCGTTCGCCGTATAGCACGTAGCGCCATCCTGTTGAAACCACATCTCCTCCGGATCAATGTCATCCATATTTTCAAACAAAAAATCATTGATCATGGTGCGGTAACGATCTCCATTGACCGTAACGCGAGCTCCGGCCTCATTTTTGAAGAAATAAGGTCCGATGATGCCACCAGCGTGAAAACCGCACCATACGGTGCATTTTTCTGGATGTAATGGAGTCTGTAGGCTCTCTTGTGGATTGGTCTCACTCCATATGCGGCAATTTTGCTTATTAACAAACCCGTTAAGCCAAAAATGCGCTTGTTCAGATGGACGATTATGTACGCCATACAAATGACGAAGTCGTCTATAAGTTGCGAATCGACGACTGATTTTCAAAGTAAATTTGGATAATTTCGTTGCGTTGTTCAAGCGTGAGTCTATTCATGATGATTTGTCAGAGTATACTTAAACAAATAAAAAACAAGTAAAAAAGTATCAGTCGGCTTTGCCGACAGAGATATATCCTCAGCCTGTGCAAATTGAAACACTTTTTCACAAAAAAAAAAAAAAAAAAAATCTTATGTATTTAGGGGGTTTCAAAATGTTGATCGTATGAACCGACAAAAATGTTGATTAGGAATAAAGTTCAAAATTTTTGCGGAAAAGGTACTTAAAGGAATGGACCGACATAGACCACGGGGGTGCTATAGGGGTTTTTTACACCCTTCGGGCTGTTTTCTCAAGAAGTATGGACTTGCCCCTGAAACAACTTTTACCATCGTAATTGAGGCAGCGAATGTAAGTTGCTTCAACAAAAATCAAAGTGATTCAATAGCAGGTCTTAAAGTGAACTTATCCAAAATTTTGTGTGGGAGGTACGGGATGGGGTGGACAAATATAGTCCATATTCGAAGCTGATCTATATCTGGTAGATATTATGAGAAAGTGTAAAGTATGGACCAAATCGGTCACTCCCATTAAGAGTTATCGTGCGCACAATTTTTCCGAATATTTTTGAACTTTTGTGGGGTAGGAGTGGACCGATATGGCATATCTACGCACTTAAACTAAGTTTGGAAACAATATTACAAAGGCCAAATTTTGGCCGGAATCGGCATTTCCGATCGAGAATTATCTTGCACTTCCACCCATAAACATGGTATCATAGGGTTTGTTTTTCAACTTTCAGGCTATTATATCAGGAAGTATGGACTTGCCCCTGAGGAAACTTGTACCTTCGTATAGGGGACAGTGAATACAAGATGTTACAACAAAAACCAAGGCGATTCGAGAGCAGGCCCTAAACTGAACTTTTCCGAAATTTTGTGTGGGAGGTACTCAAAGGAGTTTACCGATTGAGTCCATATTGGAACCTCATCTAGGTCTGGTAGAAATTTCATAATGTGCTAAGTATGGACCAAATCGGTTACTCCCTTCAAGAGTTATCGTACGCACAAATTTTCCGAACATTTTCGAACCTTTGTGGGGGAGATACCCGAAGGAGTGGACCGATTGAGTCCATATTGCAGCCTCATATAAGTTTGGTAGAAATTACACGATGTGCAAAGTATGGACCAAATCTGTTATTCCCTTCGAGAGTTATCGTTCGCACAAGTTTTGCGACAATTTTTTAACATTTGTGGGGGAGGTACCTGAAGGCGTGGACCTATATGGCCCATCTTCGAACTTAAATCGAATCTGGACAAAATATTTCGATACCCAAAATTTGAACTGAATCGATTGATCCGTTCGAGAGTTATCGTGCGCCTTTAGCCTAAAGGCTCAGGGTATAAAAAGTTTCATCAAAATTTATTTTTTGTGTTACTTTTTACAATTTAAAGTTCTATCTAGCTTAAAAATACACCCTTTAGATTAAACATATAAAAATTGTTAAATAACATTGATTTCACAGTGAAAAGTATCAACACTAAAAGTTTTATTAAACAAAAAGGATTTGTTAAATGTTTAGTACTTATCCTTAATTTTCTTTTACAGCTTAGAGCCTTTTTGGCACATTTTAACTAAATTTTCGGTGCACGAAATGTGATTTTGTGACTTGTGATGTTATGACTTCTTAAATTTGTCTCCAAAATACTTCATAAATATTCTATAGAATTCAAATCTGGGAATATTAAGTTGGTTTTTGCGTTTGTAACGCATTGGTATAGTCCCCATATAACGGTACCTCCCAATTTTCGGTATTTTGAGGATTTTAGCTAAAATTTTTAACTGAACTAGCTGTAATTTGACATTTGAGGTTCTCAGTGACCACGAAACTTCTCCACCAAGAATCGTCAACATAGGCCCATGTTTAGGTATAGCCCCATATTACGGTACTACCCGATTTTAGGTATTTTTAGGGTTTTAGCTAAAATTCTTAATCGAACTAGGTGTAGTTTGACATTCTGGGTTCTCTGTGGTCACGAAACTTCTCCACCAAAAATCAAATTAGCTGTAATTTGACATCTTAAACTTTTTGTGGTCACGAAACTTCTTCACTAAAAATCGTCCACAAGGTCCATGTTTTGGTATAGCTCCCATATAACGGTACTTCCCGATATTCGATATTTTCAGGGTCTTAGCTACATTGTTTGACGGAACACAACGTGATTTGACTTTTGAGGTCCCCTACAGTTGTAAAACTTTTTCACCAAAAATTGTAAATATAGGTCTACACTTTGATATGGCCCCGTAATTTTTACCTTTCTACTGGCTGAACACATGAACAGATTCGATTAGATAATTTAGGCATTTGGGGTAGAAAAAAATTTCCACCTAAAATTGTAAAAGGAAACTAATTATTCCATTTTAATTAAGAATATTTTATGGTGGAGGGTATAAAAAGTTCGGCCCGATTTTTCTCGCTGTTTTTCGACTTGATGCAGTTCCTATTCTCGGTTTTATGCCTCAATGTGATTTTTTGAACAGCAGATCGAGTAATATTGAGTATTTCTGTTACTTTGCGTTGAAATTTTCCTAGTTCGGCATGATAAATAAGTACCGGGCCACACTAAGAGTAATTTCACTGAAATTTTGACATGAAAGTAAAAGAAAATGTAAAAAAATTATCTGTTTGTTTCATACGGTTATTGCAACAAAGCAAAATTGCAGAACATATGAAACCGTGTGAACTAGTTTCTTAAAATTATGCATTTTTCCCAAAAAAAAAAATGCAAAGTTTCATGTCAAAATTTCATTAAAATCACTCTAGTGTGGCCCGGAACAAACTAATTTTCTTTGGGCAATCGTTGTATGGCATCCCATCGTCTTAATTCGAACAAAAAATTGATCTCTCAACTGGCAAACTTTTGCGGAATGTGTGGGAAAACAACTGTTGCAATATTGTGCTTGTAATTTCAACACAACACAAGAATAACTCTTAACCATTATAACATAGACTAGAAATGTTTCTCAGCTCTTATCTTCGAAAAAAAAAATTGAAGCAATAGATGTCGCAGGCAGTTGTTTACGGGTTTAGTGAAAGCCCCAACTACGACGACTAGCCCCAACATTGTGCGACATCTGTTAGAAACATGACGAACCTGGGTGCAGGGTACCTGGCAATAACTTTGTCGGCCACTGTACATCTTCCAGCTTAAAAACGTAACTATAAACATTTTTGCTTTCCTGTTTAAAGTTCATTATGAGGGCATTAGCTTCGTCAATGTCATTGAAATGTGTGTTATTGTTGTTTGTATTTACTTCTTTGTACTGTACTCATTCCAATAAGCATTGGCTAGTTGGTATTGTGATGGCGTATTTTAGAACAAAGAAACATTATTTATCCTTTGACTGAAATTCAGTTCCATTTTTCTTTTACTTAAAACTGTGTTTGTTTACTTTGCAGTATTTTGGTACCGACAGACAATATTTGGGGCTATACTACACCTTATGACGATGTTGATGATGGTGTTACCGATAATGGCGATTATAAAAATTTTAATAATGTGTCTGATTATTGTTTCCTAGTCAAGAAGTTTTAGAATATAGACAATAGTTGTATTCAGGAGTTTAGGATATTTAATCTTTTTGCTTAGAGGTTGATGTCGGTATTTTTGTTATAGAAACACGCACGTATTAGCAAATTAAAAAAAAAAAAACAATTTTAATGTCACATCGGGGATGCAGGCAGGGCCACGGATCCCCAAATAAAAACATTTCATACATCTTTTGGACATTTTACCTCAAAAAGGTTATATTTGTTCTAGTGAGATCCCCCAAATATGCATGATTTTCGATTGGTCGACTGAGGACTAGCGGCTTCTGACCCATCATTGCTCCGTCTGGTTGGGTTTACATCTTGTCGGATGGTTTCTATGGGTTTTAGAAAACCAGTAAACCCGTCTCGGAGAATTTAGCAGCGCTTTGGCTTTTTTGGTTTCTTCACAGACTTTTTAGAAGACTCACAGTTTCCTTAGAAAACCGTGACTTAGCCGTCTTGGTCGATAAGTGGGGGATCCAGAGGTCTCAACTCTTTCTTAACCTTCATCGGTTGATACTGAATTGTCACCGTATGATTCTCCTTCGAAGTTGTTGTTGTAACAGTATATGATGTGTTTGTAAGTTCTCCGAGGACCACGTTCTCGGCATAGTTGTTTATGGCATCTGCGATTGCATCTGTGTGAATGCTATTTAAACCCGCTTGATAGGCTTGTTGAGCTAGCAGTTCTATCTTGTAACGCTGGACTTCTTCTTCTAGATCACGAAGATCCTTCCTGACATGCCTATCCACCATATGGTGATTTGGATGGCTCTCACGCGAGCAAGTACTGGCATTGTGTCCCTGTACTGGAAGAATCTTTGTCTCCTCATGCAGATGGTCCACTAAAGACACTTACATTCGCGGACCACACTGGCTCCTCATAGCTTACCACAGACCGGTCTATCGCATTATATGTGGACAACAGGGGATTGCAGAAAGCTGTGACATGCGCGGACCGCTAGAATCTTGGTGTAGTTGGTGGTCGGAATTATGCTACAATCGACCAGAACATTCAACTCTGTGCTCAAACTCCACAGTCCATGTGCTGAACAGAGTGGCCGTAGGCTTAGTGGCGGATATTTCAATATTCCTCGCGCGGACAAAAGGTAGTAAGATTGGGCAAATAAGAGTTCAGCGTTTCACAAATGACATCAGGTAATGTACCCGACGCGAAAATCGTAAAGATCCGCTTAACGATCATAATGCCCTCAGGAGTCTTCGAATAAAATGCGCGGGGATGGCGTGCAGTGCTGTTGTCGTGCTGTGCTGTTTTCGGAACCCGTGCTGTTTATCGGCAACTGAATAGCTATTTTTGACGCAGTTTTTGTAAAAATCTTTATTCTTCCCACACGAATTGTCAAATTTTGTAGATCGATATACTCGCTTTAGCGCAAATGTAGAGCGCTGATTTTTAAATGAGGAATCCTTTATGATATATGGAACGGGTATAGGAAAAATTAGATGTGTATGTCATCTGGGGGCTGAGCTATGAATGCCTAAATTATTACGAATATAGACGAACGAACAAAAATAAGTTACAAAAACTGGGGGTAAAACCTCCAGGGTCTTTGCTACGGGCGACAAAAGCAAAGTAGGTCTGTACGATTCACCTTTGCTGACATCCACTCTGTAAATTTTCCAGAGTTCGGGAACAATGTGGTTTGCTAGAGACATGTTGAGAATTTTGGTGATATTCTCGACTCCCGACTCATCCAGCTTCTTCAACATTATCATGGAGATTCCATCAGGACCCAAGTATTTGGATAATTTATCGTTCCTGATGACATACGCAACATTTTCGATTGTAAATTGTGGTGGTTCATCCTCGGCAGGTCTTATGCGACGTAGTGCTCTTCTTTTCGCCCTGTAACTTCCATGGTGCTCGACAAACTGTCGATTGAAATAACTTGCGCACCTATTCGAATCAGTCAACGTAACGTCGCCGAACGTGACTAAGGTATTATCTTCCTTCTTTCCAGGGTTAGACAGAGAGACTTAACCGTTGCCCACAATTCACTTATTCCTGCTCTGAAGTTGCAATTCTTCAGATGATTTAACCACTTATTCTGCTTATACTCACCGACCAACCTGTTAACTTCCAATGTCTGAAACAGTGATTAGTGAACTCTCTGAAAATCGGCCAGAGGTGATGAAATCGGGTGGCCTGTTATGGATACAGTTATGGGGAGATGGTCTGATCCAAGATAAATGGCGGCTTAGGATGGTCTGGCGAACTGTGACACTCTCCTAATTCTGGTAGGGACATCATCATTGGCAGTGCAAAACGTAGAACTATCTATCTGCTTCAGTTCACCTTTAGCTCTCGCAGTAAACGGTCAACATTCTTTTTCGTGCGCACAACACACAAGTCTACGTGTCAAAAAAACATTAGAAACAGTCTATAGTTCTGCTTTTCTTATTAAACTATCGAGTTTTTTCCCTCTCTTTTGTATAAGTACTTTTTGAATTATACGTTATTAGTGGTTAACCCGTACAATGGCTTCCTCCTCCGGAGGAAATTATTATGCTTGTTTGGATCCCGGAGAATCTAATCCGGTGTCTCCCAGGCGCAAAAAACAAAAAACCAGCTCTACGTATACACTTGGCAACACAATGGATTACCCTCCACTTCTCTCCACAAACCCAAGAAAGAACCAGTGTCCAAAATACATAGTGATGAAGAGCAAATATGCTGACAAACCTCTGAATTCATTCAACATTTTTCTCGTTTCGAAAGCGATTCAAGGCATATCTAGCGAGTCTCCATTAAAAACTATTTTTACAAGAGATGGTAATTTGCTGTTTTTAACGAAAAATGAATCTCAAGCCCAACGTTTTCTGAAGGCGAAGAATCTCGCAGGCATTTGTCCTATTGAGTGCACTCTACATCCAACTTTAAATACAATAAAAGGCTTTATTTATTGTGACCTGTTAACTAATCTATCTGAGGAACAAATAGTTAGTGGTATGAAATCTCAAGGTGTAATTGGTTGCAAAAAAATAACAACATTCAAAAATGGCACAGTATCAAATACTCCAATGCACATTTTGGACTTTGACCTCTATGATCTTCCACAAACGGTAGAAGTTGGAATCGTTACATGTAAAATTAAGCAATATGTACCTAATCCATTGCAGTGCAAAAACTGCTTTAAAATTGGCCACACCAAAAAATTCTGCAAAAACAATGCAACCTGCGAAGTTTGCTCTTCCGCCATACACGATCCTACTCCATGTACAAAAATACAATGCATAAATTGCAATCACCCACATCGCTCCAATAACAAAAACTGCCCAGCAATGCTACAAAGGAAAGAAGTACTAAAATACAAAATCACAAATAAGTGCTCATTTAAAGAGGCAATTCAAAAAACACCTATAAACAACGCAACTGAAATTCTCACTGAATCATTAGAGAGTGCAATAGAAGAAAGAAAGAAAAGATTGCAATCTATCAAAAACAACAACAGTGCAACTACCGTTGCACAACATTCAAACCCTATTGCCAGTGAAACAGAACCAAACAACAAAATAACAAATTTACAAGAACCCACCACAACAAACTCATCATCAACTGTTAACAGCAAAATTCTCATTGTTAGCTCCCCTAAGAGTATAACAACATCAACTCTAACTCCCACAAATACGCCCTCAATTAAGGAAACAACACAAAACAAATCGAATTTAAATAACAACTCAACAACTCTCACTAAAACAACTTCTTCTTCTTCTTCTTCAACACTCAATCACTCAAATGACTATACTCACCAACAAGGCAACAACACTCTCAGATTAACCTCAGCAAAAATTAGCAGCAGAAGGCCTGAAATACAAGATATCGACGATGTCGATATGAACAATCCTACAGATACACATCCATATGAATAATTTTAAGATTATTCAATGGAATATAAAAGGATTAATAAACAATTTTATCGATCTACAATTATTACTAAAAGATCACAACCCTTTTTTCTTATCACTACAAGAAACACATATTCCTTATAATATACAACCAATATCTCCCAATTCATACATCACCTATTCGGCAAATAAACCCGAAAATACTACTGCGAAAAGCGGAATCGCAGTGTGTATTAAACCCCATATACCGCATCGAAGAATTTCTAACAATTCAAAAATACTTAACATTGCCATTGAAATTACTCTTAACATAAAATTCACCATAGTTTCTGCCTATATTGGACCTAACGAAGCATTTGCTATTTCTGATATCTTAGATATGTTTTCCAATATACATAAACCAATAGTTTTCATTGGTGATGTTAATAGTTGGAATATAATCTGGGGATCCAACAGAACTAATTCTCGGGGCGCCATACTAGAAAACGCTTTTAATATGCAAAATTTATGTGTACTTAATGACGGCAAACCCACCCATCTCTCAACATTTGGAACTCTAACTAACATAGACGTATCTTGCTGCTCTCCATCCTTGTTATCTATGGTTAGCAGTAACACACTTGATGATCTTTATGGTAGCGATCATTTTCCCATAATTACCAACGTCAACCTCAGCACTCCTTTCATAAAAATTAAGCCACAATACAAATATAACCTGGCAAAAGCAGATTGGAACTCTTATATGACAAATGTCGACATTGAGCTTGATAACAGAACTCTTAATGGAAATCCAAATAAAGTTAACGCTATCATCACTAAAATCATCCGTAATGCGTGCAAAAAATGTATTCCTATGTCAAAATATACGACAAAAACTTCAGTTCCCTGGTGGAACAAGGATTTAAACATCCTACGAAAAAATAAGGTCACAACTTATCGCAAATTTAGAAAATCACCCTCTTCGGAGAATCTAAAATTGTATAAAAAGTCGAATGCCAAATTTAGATATGAATCTAAAAAGGCAAAAGCCATCTGTTTTTACAACTTTACCAGAACCATTAGCCGTGATGCACCTCTACACTTTGTTTGGCAAAGGATAAATACAATGTCAAGAAAACACACAAGCCATTTATTTACTACAATGGAACACAATGGAGTAGCTATAAGTAATCCAGAGGAAATTGCCAATGAGTTTGGACACATATGGTCAACAGAATCATCCGACACCAAATTTTCTCCAGAGTTTTGTTCTGCAAAATCTGACGTACCATCTTCTTATTCTAACATCCCCTCAAACAGGCATGCTTCAATAATTGAGTCAGAAATTTCATTTGAAGAACTTTTATTGGCAATGAAAAAAGTTAAGGGAACAACTCCAGGGCGAGATAAAATATCATATCCCATGTTACAGAAATTATCGAATAAGAGTAAAAACAAGCTAATCTCCCTTTACAACATGGTTCTAGATACTGGTATCATTCCACACACCTGGAAATCAGCAATCATTGTTCCATTACCAAAACCTAACAAAATCAAAACCAGCTTTTCAGCTTATCGACCGATTTCCCTATTGCCGTGCCTTTCCAAATTATTAGAAAGAATTATTTCTAATCGGTTATCATGGTTCCTTTCTGCTCGTAATCTTATCGCAATCAATCAAGTCGCATATAAAGCAAATCAGGGTTGCACTGATGCCCTCCTTCACATAGATTTTTTCGCCTCTAAAGCTATATCAACTAGAAGTCACACATCAATATTGTCGATCGACTTCGAAAAAGCATTTGATCGCATTGGCATGCATGTCATATTAAACACTTTAATCTCATGGGGTGTAGGATGCAAGATACTGAACTACATAAAATCATTTTTAACTGGTCGCACTTTCAGAGTCAAAGTAAATAATTTTAACTCTGACTTATTCACAATGGAAAACGGCATCCCCCAGGGTTCGCCACTATCAGTTATTTTGTTCCAAATTGCATTCAACCACATCAGTGTAATCATCAACAAAATACCAAGAATTTACCACTGCCTTTACGCAGACGACTTATACATTTTGAGCAGCAATAAAGATAATACAATAACGAACAACCAATTTTCCAATTTAATAAACGACATTTGCATATGGGCCAATTCATCTGGTGCAAAAATATCTTCTACAAAATCATCAATACTACACATATGCAGGAAACACAATTGCAATCCCACAGATATAGCCGTAAACGGTTTTAACATACCATATGTAAATAAATTGAAAATCCTGGGAATAATTTTTGAAAAAAAATATAGATGGAAAGAGCATATACTTAAACTTAAAAAGGATCTTATTCAACGATCGAATGTTATCAAGTACCTTTCTTCTAAAACGTTCGTCCATATTAATACCCTCACATATTTGGTAAAAACACTGGTATTGAGCAAAATAGACTACGGGCTGTATTTGTTTGGTGATAGCCCAAAATCAACCCTCAAACTCATTAAAGCTGTTTACCACGATTGCATCAGAGCGAGTATATACGCTTATAGAACTACACCAGTAAACATTTTACTCATCGAATCCGGATTACCATCACTTGAACAAAGAATTGTTGACTCCAAGAATCACTTATTGCCGAAAATTCTATCTTCAAAATCATCCATCATTGGAGTTGATGCTTCAAAAATTTTAAAAGCAAAAAGGAAACCGAAGAAACCGTCAGCCGTATACAGATCAATAATGGATAACATAATCAATTTTAAAGACAGGCTGCCCAGTCATAAAATCAAACAACCTTCGTGGATGTTTACAGACGAAGTATGCAACATATCCCTAAGCACACTAGGAAAAGACAAAACTCCAAATGAATTGTATGTTCAAAATTTTAATCTTTTTTCAACGCAACACAACGATTGGCTATTTTTATATACAGATGCTTCAAAAAGTGATTCAGGAACCTCTTTTGCAGTTGTTGATGCCAACGGAAAAACAATTACCACCAGAACGATGAGAAACTTCACATCTATTTTTACAGCTGAAGCTGCAGGGATTATCGAAGCCATACATATTGCAAAAACATCAAAACAAAAAACTATAATTTTCACGGACAGCTTATCTGTCCTCAAAGCTGTTTTAAACATCGCATGTAGTGCCTGGACATCGATTAACAAAATTCGTGACCTCTTAACAGACCAGAGCAACATAACACTTTTTTGGATACCTGGACATGTGGGAATTTCAGGAAACGTATATGCCGACAACGCTGCAAAATCTGCATGTACAGCACCTTTAGAATGTGATAAACTAATTGAAAAATTGGATTTGAAAACTCACATTAAAACAGAATTAGCTTTACAAGCGAATCAAAATAACATGGATTTTAGGCACTTCCATTACAACAACATAAATCCTTTATGTATTAAACCCACATATCCCACCAACGTGGACAAAAGAAAAATACGCATGTTTTCCCGGCTACGTATGGGTCATACCATCTCCACACATCAACATATTCTAAACAAAGAAGTCGACAACAAATGTCCGAAGTGCGGAAATCCTGGTACTGTAGAACATTTTCTGCAGTCGTGCAATGATCTCTCAAATTTGCACCAAGTGTATCTTAACAACAATGGAATAGAAATCCTTAAGTCACCAACTACTACTAATATTAATCATATGTACAATTTTATAACAAACTCTCATATAATTATATAAGATAAATTGTTAATAATCTGTAAATTCTTTGTATTATAAGTATTAGCTGATGGCCATAGTAGCCAATGCTATCTCTTATTAACATTGTATTTACTACATGTTAATATAATAAATAAATAAATAAATAAATCTATCTGCTTAGCCAGCGCTATACTTCTTTTGGTCGTTCCGAGGACCGAATGCCACAACTCATGATGAGCATTAAAGCCCCCCAAGATCTGACGTTTATGACCTTCCAAAAGCGGCCAAATGTCAGGCTCGTACCCTGAGATACAGCTATTTACCGGTGGGATGTATACGTTCAGCAATTCTATCTCGGCAGTTCCACACCTGACTGTTACGCCCATACATTCCATGAACGGGTCATTAGAGCCAGGTTCAAGAGATATAGGTCTGCATTGAACAGACTGGTGCAACAGGAAAGCTAATCCCCCACCTCCACTTCTGGTGCGATCCTTCCACAGTACGTTGTAACCACAACGCTGTAAGCTGCAATTAAATTACTAAAAAGGATGGATTTTCAGGGATTGGAAAAACAACGGCTGGTGTTAAGTGCTGCGTGTGCAGCTGTTGTTGGGGGACTGCGGGGGGAGCCGCGTAATCTGACGACGACTTTCACTGGAGCTGTGTCCATGCAGCTTGCAGCAAAATAGTCCCTCGCATGGACAAGTTAAAAACAACCTCTTAGGTGCACCCACTTCGGACATCTACTGCATCTCATCGAAGCTTGGGTTTGAGTGAAGATGCGGATGTGACAAGCCGAGCCGTCCCGGCACAGACCAAAAGAATCCGAAGCAGGCATTCCGGGATATGCTGCTCCCAAAGATGCAGATGTACCCTGATGTACCCTGAAGATGCAATGTAAACTATTGCGAAATATTGGTGACAACATAAAATAAATTACATCCCAATAAAGACCTTAAGCTCAAAAAACACTCGTCTCTTTATTGAAAAACGATACGAATACAAACATGTCTACAGTGAGGTCGCAGCCGCAGGCCGGAACACGGATGTTGTTTGGTTCCAGGACAATTCGGTATCGAAGAACCCGCCGCCGTGGTATTGACTCATACAAGCCGCTATTTCGCTGACTTTGTTGCAATATTTACCCGCTGTATATCTCAAAACAAAAAGCATACGGTGATGCCACAGTTTACCTTTTCCGACCTACTGTATGACATGACATCTTTATTCTGGGGTGTAAAGCTTTTGTTTGATAAACAAACATTCCAAGAGAGGTAGTATTTGTGACACAAGAGATATTTCCACTGCAGGAAAACTGATTTGTTTCTTATATTTTATTAAGCAACGATTTCCTATTAACGTACCTAATAACATTTATTTCTCTCTCCTTTTTTTTGCAGAAGTCCCTACACTAACAGAATTAGCAGCAAAATGTGTTGCTTCATATATACCATTCGAATTGGTGGAACATGTCTATCCACCTGTACCAGAACAATTGCAATTGCGTATTGCATTCTGGAGTTTTCCGGATAATGAAGAAGATATTCGTTTATATTCATGTTTAGCAAATAGTTCATCAGATGAATTTAATCGCGGTGACCAACTCTTTAAAACGGGTGCAGTTAAAGATCCCTTACAAATAGGTAAGCACTTATTCTTCGCTCCTAGATATATATGTGCAACAACCAGCACAGTAAGCAACACTTATCATAATTATAATTCTTTGTAGGTTTCCACCTTTCCGCAACGGTAGTATGTCAAACACCTAGCCAGAATTTTAATGTGGCCGTTACCTTCGATCGAAGACGTATATCGTCATGTAATTGCACATGCAATTCAAGTGCATATTGGTGTTCTCACGTTGTGGCCGTTTGTTTACATCGAATACATTGCGTAAGTAATGGGGTAGGAGGGAGGGTGTAGAGGGTTTATGTTTGCCACAAATTGCCAAGACGACAACAACGACAATGTGCCACAAGAAAAGGCACGCAATAACATATTTTGTTGTTGTTTTATTTATCATTGTTGTCGTTGTTGTGTCTTTTATAGTACATATACTGCTGTCAATGTTCCATATCGTTGGCGGTGTTGGTGGTTTGTAATTTAAGTGGTGGTATTCCTAATTATGGCTATTTTCGTATTTTGTTAATTTCTTTGGAGTTTTTTTTTTTAACATTATTTCACTTCACTTGTCCTATTCAATTTATTATTCAAGGCTCTGGAGGTGTGTTTAAGAGCTCCTGTCTCTGAATCATTGACCCGTTTGCAACGTGATCAATTGCAAAAATTCGCCCAATATTTAATAAGTGAATTGCCACAACAAATATTGCCCACAGCTCAACGTCTACTGGATGAACTGTTAAGTGAACAGCCGACTGCTATTAATACCGTCTGTGGAGCTCCAGATCCGACAGCAGGTGCATCGATAAATGATCAAACAAATTGGTATTTGGATGAGAAGACATTGCACGAGAATATCAAACGTATTCTTATTAAATTTGTTATGCCAGCACCGATGGTTTATAGGTAAGTGATATATCGTGGAGAATAGTCAAAAAAGAAAAGATATTTTCCTGGTGTTTCTATCTACATATACGACGATTTTTATGCTATAGAAATGCTTCAATCGTTTCGATTCTTGATTTCGTAGGCTATTCTTTTGGTGCTCCGACATAATTCCCAAAAATTGTTGGGAGTTATATCAGTGAAGCAAAGCGGACACAACACAAAAAAACGATCTTTTTTAATTTCAAAATATTTTTTTTGCTTAATTTTGAAATTTATAATTATTTTCTATTGATCTGGCAAAGAACCGTTATACATTTTAGAGAAGAAGTTAGAATTTAAGCGGAATTGTACACTTAAGAATGCTAAAGTGAGAAACAATGCCGAGGTATCCACAAAATTATGTCAGTATCAGTTCGGAGAAGTTTTACCAGACTACAGTATTCGACGAAGACATTTCTTATACTTAATAACACTGTGCGACAACAAAAAAATGACAAGGAAAATCGAGTAGATTATGAAAGTAGAGCTAAAAATATGAGACCCGTGTATTGGCGTTTTTAAAGTTTACGTCGGAAAGTAACCAAAAAAGGCGGGGCAATTTCTGCCCATTTTTAATTTCTTCGAAATATTCGAATTAAGATATCTTGGAATCCTTGAATTTTAGGTATATAGTGTCTTTGGCAACTTTACTCAGGAGGGTATGGGGAATATTTTTGATACAAATGTTAACCCTCATGCGGTTCATCAAAGGGGTCTTTTTTGTCCTTTTTTTGAAAATCTTTCAAAAACTCCTTAAAAATGAGATCGAATCAAATCCAAATATTCTACAAAATTGTTCGTCATAAACTTTTACTATAGGTCTCAGAATACACCAAATCTGTAACTCTTGTCTAATCGCCAGGAATCTCTAAAAATGAAAAAGCCGTTTTAGGGTTAAAGTCGGACTTCATCTGAGTTTATTCAAAATTGTCCCACAAAACATAATTTTAGAGAGATGATGTCAGAGACAAAAATATTCTTCATCAAATTTCACTATGGGTCACCAAAGAAATGAAATGTCTATTTACATTTTATAGCATGAAAATATCAGTATCAATTTTGCTGAAAAACATGAAAATATTTCCCAATTTTTTTTGATGAAAAATTGGTTCTTCTTTTTTCGAGTTGATACATGGAAGTAATATAAAACTTGGTTATAGGTGAAAAGTGTCAAAGGATGAAAAATTCTACACAAAATTTCACTATGAGTTTCAAAATAAACCATAAATCTATGTAAACTATTTCCTTAAAAAATTTGATTACAAATTTTTATATATTAGGATGAAATTATATGTTTTAATTTTGGACTGTTAATTTTACATAATTCCATACTGGATCAAAATCTAGCAAAATCCTTTACTTTTTGGGGATATTGTTAAAGAAAGAAATGTTCCAAATGAAATTTCATTACGAGTCTCTGAATAAAAGAAATCTGTAACCATAACATATAACATTCTTAGCAGCACTTGTTTTTGATATATAGGTTTTAGGGCCATATTTTCCAATTTTCATACAGATTGTCGTTGTGATTGAAAAATATAAATATCTTATTGATGGTTTTTCGTTATAAATTCATACAGAATATGTTGTGGGTTCAATTTAAACGTTGAAAAATATAGAAAACCCAGATCGGACCTGCCAAAATTGCGTATTTTTAATACTTTTAACTTAAATTACGTATTTAGGATAAGCCATTGGTTACTTATATTGTATGTGAAAATACATTAGAGGTCTACGGCTATGGTCCAATGAAAATATAGGTGTCATATCGGTTCTCACATGTACAATTTGGTGTGGTCCAAAAAACTACAATGATGGGACTCACTCCTACTTTGGTGGCATTTACGTAATTAACTATAGCAATTGACATAAATGAATATATCCTAACTGGGTTCGTTATGGTCATTCATGATACAGCTATTTACGTTAAATGCCACCAAAGTAGGAGTGAGTCCCATCATTGTAGTTTTTTGGACCACACCAAATTGTACATGTGAGAGCCGATATGACAACTATATTTTCATTGGACCATAGCCGTAGACCTCTAATGTATTTTCACATACAATATAAGCAACCAATGGCTTATCCTAAATACGTAATTTAAGTTAAAAGTATTAAAAATACGCAATTTTGGCAGGTCCGATCTGGGTTTTCTATATTTTTCAACTATATATATTCACCACAAATGTTTTTAAAGCTATTTACATTGAACACACAACATCTTCTGTATGAATTTATAATGAAAAACCATCAATAAGATATTTATATTTTTTAATCACAACGACAATCTGGTTAAAAATTGTAAAATACAGCCCTAAACCCTACACCAAAAACAAGGGCTGCTATGAATGTTATACGTTATGGTTACAGATTTCTTTTATTCAGAGAATCATAATAAAACTTCATTTGGAACATTTCTTTCTTTAACAATATTCCCAAAAAGTAAAGGATTTTGCTAGATTTTGATCCAGTATGGAATTATGTAAAATTAACAGTCCAAATTTAAAACATATAATTTCATCCTAATATATATAAATTTGTAATCAAATTTTTTTAAGGAAATATTGTACATAGATTTATGGTTTATTTTGAAACTCACAGTGAAATTTTGTGTAGAATTTTTCATCCTTTGACACTTTTCAACTATAACCAAGTTTTATATTACTTCCATGTATCAACTCGAAAAAAGAAGGAACAATTTTTCATCAAAAAAATGGGAAATATTTTCATGTTTTTTTCAGCAAAATTGATACTGATATTTTCATGCTATAAAATGTAAGTAGACATTTCATTTCTTTGGTGATCCATACTGAAATTTGATGAAGAATATTTTTGTCTCTGACATCATCTCTCTAAAATTATGTTTTGTGGGACAATTTTGAATAAACTCAGATGAAGTCCGACTTTAACCCTAAAACGGCTTTTTCATTTTTAGAGATTCCTGGCGATTAGACAAGAGTTACAGATTTGGTGTATTCTGAGACCTATAGTAAAAGTTTATGACGAACAATTTTGTAGAATATTTGGATTTGATTCGATCACATTTTAAGTAGTTTTTGAAAGATTTTCAAAAAAAGGAAAAAAAGACCCCTTTGATGAACCGCATGAGGGTTAAAATCTTTATCAAACATATTCCCCATACCCTCCTGAGTAAAGTTGCCAAAGACACTATATACCTAAAATACAAGGATTCCAAGATATCTGAATTCGAATATTTCGAAGAAATTAAAAATGGGCGGAACTTGCCCCGCCTATTTTGGTTACTTTCCGACGTAAACTTTAAAAACGCCGATACACGTGTCTCATTTTTTAGCTCTACTTTCATAATCTACTCGATTTTTCCCATCATTTTCAAAAAAAATGAATTTTGTTGCACAGTGTGGGACAATTTTGAATAAACTCAGATGAAGTCCGACTTTAACCCTAAAACGGCTTTTTCATTTTTAGAGATTCCTGGCGATTAGACAAGAGTTACAGATTTGGTGTATTCTGAGACCTATAGTAAAAGTTTATTACGAACAATTTTGTAGAATATTTGGATTTGATTCGATCACATTTTAAGTAGTTTTTGAAAGATTTTCAAAAAAAGGAAAAAAGACCCCTTTGATGAACCGCATGAGGGTTAAAATCTTTATCAAACATATTCCCCATACCCTCCTGAGTAAAGTTGCCAAAGACACTATATACCTAAAATACAAGGATTCCAAGATATCTGAATTCGAATATTTCGAAGAAATTAAAAATGGGCGGAACTTGCCCCGCCTATTTTGGTTACTTTCCGACGTAAACTTTAAAAACGCCGATACACGTGTCTCATTTTTTAGCTCTACTTTCATAATCTACTCGATTTTTCCCATCATTTTCAAAAAAAAAAAAAAAATGAATTTTGTTGCACAGTGTAATTAATAAAATTTTTAAACCCTACACCATTGCATGAATAATATACTTATTGAGGCTAAGCGAAAAATTATTTTCTAGTTGTTACTGCATTTATAAATAAAATACTGTAACTTAATTCTTTTAATTATTGTTTTTTTTTTTTTTTTTAAGAAAATCGCTCACGGCACCTATTCTTTTATACAGATAGCGTCCAGTTCATTCATGTAATGTTATCCATTTTCCTCTTACAATTATTAGAATAGAACATATGAACGTTCCGATTATCGAAATAATGTTAAATTGGTTTATATAGATAGGGTTCAGTTCCTTAATTTAGTGATTCCTACATTCCTCAAAAATCACAAGCATCACAATGTCAAACTCCCTTTAACATTATCATTTCTTCAATTACAGCGATGTAAATTATTTAACAAATTCCGCCCCACCGGCTGCCACAGAATGGAGTTCTTTACTGCGACCGTTAAGGGGCCGCGAACCTGAAGGTATGTGGAATCTTCTCTCTATCGTTCGAGAAATGTATCGTCGTTGTGATCGTAATGCTGTGCGGTTATTGGAAATCATAACGGAACAGTGTATGGCCTGTGATCAGTTACTATTATGGTGGTATCAAACAAAACTCTCTCTGATGATGGGTTCACATGGTCACAGTGGCGGTAAACATTCAAGTACCCACTCGAATTCAAAGGCAATCGAACACGCCTGTAGTTCATTATTCGATGAAATAGTTGTGTTATGGCGTTTGGCAGCATTAAACCCAGGTCTGGCACCCGATGAACGAGATATGCTACATGCCCAATTCACTGCCTGGCATTTGAAAATTTTGGATCGTGTTGTTAAGTGTCGCATAATGCCATCTTCATATAATAACAAACACCAACAGAATATGAGATCAGATGCCGAGATGTTTGTGGGTTTTAAACCGGCCATAGAGGCGTGTTATTTAGATTGGGAAGAGTATCCGATTGCAGGGATTACCCACACACATGAGACAAATCCCATTTATTATTCCCCCTTTACTTGTTTCAAGCATACCGAAAATAAGTGTGAAAGTAATGGTGGTCAGCTGAATGCTACACAGGCTTTAATGGCCAATAATAAACATTACAATTACATTAGCTCCTCAGCGGATCATGGACAGCATGGTGCATTCAAACAACGTTTGGAAAGACCATTTCGTGAACGTTTCTATATATCATCGAGTAATAATTCTAGTAATTCTTCAAGTGATAGTGTTCATGCCCGTTTACACCAAGGTTTGGAGCTGCCACACCAACAACAGCAACAGCCTTCGACATCTGGAAGTGGTAATTCTGGTGGTGTTAAAGTTGTTGTTGCTCCCGGAGGGCCAACCAGCGCAGGGAATACAAACAGTAACAATTCAGCAGAACGTAGTGGTACAGGGAACAATCTATCGGGCGACAACAGGCCATCCACATCATCACAGTCCGCCTCAGCGATTGCAGGATCTTCTGCTTCGTCGGCAGTGGTGCAAGGTTTACCACGTCGGATCCCCTTGTCAGGCATGGGTGGTGGTGGTGATGGTAATCGTTCGAGTGCCAGCAGTGAAGGTTTCTGTGAAAATGAAGATTTTGGAGGTGACAGCAGCAGCAACAATTTGTGCATATCCGACAATGATAATGGCCGAAGTATAAATCCAAATAAATTTCCCATGGCCCAACATCAACAGCAACAACAGGCTTCTATTTCGAAAACAATTTCACAATCAGATTCACAACAATCATTTAATGACTCATCTCCTGATGCCTTGGATGTGACTGATGAAGATAATAAAATGTCTGGATTTTCTTTGCCAACAACACCCACGAATAAAGCCATTGTTGCCACACTTGCATCACAATCTTCATCCGATTCCACAACATCATCTTCTTCATCATCTAATTCGTCTTCTTCGTCATTGTTGATAGCTTTAGGCTCTGAGACACCCGGAAGTGTTGGTGGTGGTGCTGGTTTAGAAGTGGATAAATCCCAAGAAATCCGAAGACTATCAAAGGATGAATCATTTTCGTCGTCAAGTGATGAATTTGTAGCACAAGATGTTGATAAACTTCGTTCGGCAGAAGATTTAACACCAGTGCCAAGTACATCGGCTGCTGCTAGGGCAGCTTTAATGAAGGCTCAAGTCACTGTCAACTCTCCCTCACCCTCGAATACCGTTGTTAACGAAGTTGACACAAATAGTGGTTCGTTGAATAACAAATCGATAAATGTCACCACACCTACAACGACATCAGCATCGGCATTATATGCTGGTCCCTCTACATCAGCTCAAGCAATGGCGGCAGCATCACTTTCAACAAATATGGGCCATGGTGTCTCATCTTCGTCCAATACACCGGCGGAAAAGCCACATATATTCTCAAATCTAAGACCATCCGAAGATGCTTGGGATATACTCTTGGCTCGTGCCGAAGGTCTACATGCTCATGGTCATGGTCGAGAGGCGTGTATATTGGCAGTACGTTTAGCTGAAGAAATGTTAGAAAATCCACCCAATTTAATGATGGAAATGCCGCCAGCTCCCAAGCGAAAAGGCAAAAACAAAAACATCAATCCAATTTCTCATCATTTGACCGTCTTGGCATCAGCAACCTTGACAAAATGTGCTTTCCTCTGTACTGTACTTTCAGAAAATTCAGAACATTATCACATTGGCTTTCGTATTTGTATTTTTGCTTTGGAAATGGCTCGACCACCGGCAAGTACTAAGCCCTTGGAAGTTAAGTTAGCCAATCAGGAAGCTGATATATTGACGCTCTTGAAGAAAATACCAATTGACGAACCGGAATTGGATGTAATACGAGCACGGGCTGAACGTCTACGTAATGGCACAATGAAATCGCGGGGAGAAGCTTTACTGCCTATAAATTTGGCTTCATATATTTTCGATGCCTTAGTAATGCCCTCTGTGTCCATGAAAGATCAACGAATACGCAGCATGAGTATCTATAGACCCATTACAGATGAAAATCTAGGCTTTGAGGCGGCTGTGGCTGCCTTGGGTTTAAAAGCAAATGTCTCTGAAGCAGAACATCCTCTTCTGTGCGAAGGTACTCGACGCCAGAGGGGTGAATTGGCTCTAACCCTACTGTATTTCTACAAAGATGATCCACATAAAATAGCAAAAATTATGGAGAAATTGTTGGATCGTGAAATACATACATTGCTGAAAACACCTCTTTTACCAGCCTACTATTCCAATAATCCACCAGTAAGGACACCCAATAACTCGGCCAATAGACATGGTGATGATTACAATAACAGGCATGGAAACAATGCGGCAGCCATGGCAGGGGGTTCTGCAAACAACATTGGCGGTGGCGGCAATATGGATTTGTATCATGCTGACTACGCCTCCGTGGGAGGCAATAGCCGACCAACAAGTTCCACAAGTGCAGAGTTGGATGTAAATATGGCTGGTTTGAATATCTCCTCCCCCGGAAACTCTTCGCTAATGGCTGCGGCCCAGCAAAATAATCAAGGTATACAAAGCAATGTACCCGCAATGGGTTCTCAAACCACACAGACCACCACAAGATCTAAAGATTCACGATACAAAGGCAAAAGGGCTTATCCCTCCATACCTAATCAACCCTCTGAGGCTAGCGCCCACTTTATGTTTGAATTGGCCAAAACAGTTTTGGTCAAAGCTGGAGGCAATAGTTCAACATCGTTGTTTACCCAAGCCACGGCGAATCATAATCACCATGGTCCCCACAGAGGTCTGCATATGTGCGCCTTTCAATTGGGCCTATATGCTCTGGGTTTGCATAACTGTGTCAGCCCCAATTGGTTGTCTCGCACCTATTCTTCGCATGTCTCTTGGATTTTGGGACAGGCAATGGAAATTGGAGCTCCGGCGATAAGTTTTCTTATCGATACTTGGGAAGGTCATTTAACACCACCTGAAGCAGCTAACATGGCTGATCGGGCATCTAGAGGCTGGGACAGTAATTACCCGGCTGCAGAATTGGCTCTTTCTGTCTTACCTCATGCTGCCGCCCTCAATCCCAATGAAATTCAAAGAGCAATTCTTCAATGTAAGGAACAAAGCGACTATATGCTGGAAAGAGCGTGCATAACTGTAGAAAATGCTGCAAAAGGAGGAGGTGTTTATCCTGAAGTCCTGTTCCAAGTGGCCCGTTATTGGTATGAGCTGTATATGCGCAATACACCCAACAATGGTGGAGGTGATCACGATCAACACGATGACCACCTGGATCATTCTGCTGCTGTGAGCCTTTCAGCGCTCATAGAATCTCATCAGCATCATGAAATGCAGATGCAACAACAAGCAGCAGCTGCGGCAGCGGCCGCTAACCAACAAGCTATGGTTGGTCCTCCATTGCAGGGTGGTCCACCTGTTCCACCTGGTGGTCAGCCGGGACAACCGGGAGGACCGGTTGTTGTAACCTCTGCACCACCAGCCTTTCAACAACAAGTGCCAGCAATGGCCCCAGTGGGTATGCCACCATATAACCCATACGGCTTCTGTCAGGGCATGTATCACCACAATCTCTCGTATCCAACCAATCAAATACCCATGTATGTACCGCAAGGACCACCACCAGGACCACCGCCTCAAGCATATCCAGGCTATCCACCACCACCTCAACAACAACCTGGTAATCCCACTGCACCACCACCGAATGCCGGAGTTCCACCACAACAGTCTCCGTATGTACATCAAGCACAAAATGCTGGAGCATTTGGTCAAATGACACCTCAGGCCGCATATCAAGCAGCAACAATGCAATGTGGACCACCGCCACCAACGTCGTTTGGCCCACCACCACCCCAAGGTCCCTCCGTCCAGCCAAATGGACCACCACAAATGGCCCAACCGCCACCAGGTATGCAAGCGGCGGCCGCTGCTGCTGCGGTTTACTATAGCCAACAGGCACCACCACCTAATGGTCAACATCCGGCTCAAGCTGCGGCAGCTGCCCATCAAATGGCCGCTATGCATCAAATGAGAACAAATCAACAGCAAGGAGCGGTATATCCCTTTGTACCCGTCCCGCAGCAGCCACAACCACCTCCGCCACAACAACAGCAAGCGCCACATCATCCACCGCCACCACATAATATGGGCGGTCATGGAAGTGGAGGCGGCGGTCATCATCAGCAAATGGTTCCACCGCCGCAGGGTGCGAACCGTCAACGTCATCCACATCAATTCACGTGAGTATACAACAATTCTTTTTTTGAAAAATTATAATTATATTTTCTTTTACTAATAGACCCGCGCAATTACGTTATCTCCTGGCCGCGTATAATGTTGGCATGTTAGCTATGGAAACATTGGCACGGCGAGTTCACGACGATCGTCCACAAGCCAAATATGCACGCAATCCTCCCTATGGTGAAGATGTTAAATGGCTATTGAGAATTTCGAAAAAGCTTGGCTCCCAATATTTACATCAGTACTGTGTGTGTGCCGTTAATTCGATAGTTAGTCCATTTGTATTACACGATGTGGCCATAGAATCGGCACATTATTTGGGTCGCAACAATCATCAATTGGTTATGCAACACTTAAGATCGGCTCTAACGCCATTGGTGCAAAAATGTCAGCAAATGTAAGTTGGAATCTTCGTTTGATAAAGCAATGGAAAATTTGTTAATATGCCTTCGATTTTTTTTTCCTGGACAGGTATATCCAATGTATACATCAAAAATTGTATCATCTAACACCAGCCGATTATGAAGATTTTGCCAGCATAATTGTGGCTGCTCGTGCCGCATTCCAAATAACACCGGAGGGAAGTGCACAATTTAAAGATTGGTTACAATCCATAAAGAGGTTAGTTCGACAAACAGTACACTTATGTTTTTTTATGTTTATAAATAATAAATGTTTCCATTAACATTACCACATTAAACGGTATAATCAAGGTCCACCAGTTAGACTACTTTTGACAATAAACTTAGTAGATTTGGCATTATTGTGAAAGAAGAACTGCACAAATCAACAAACTTGAGTAGATAATTACTTATGAACTATGTTGGCCCTCTGCAGAACATTTGTCCGACAAGCCGATCGAAGAAAAGATTTCCATTTCACTCTATTTGTTGCTTAATATATATCTGTTTTTCGAACTAGTTTTCCACTAGTTTACTCCATCGAAGCCTTGATATTCCAGTTCTGCGTGTACCGACATAGGGCCAGTATTCATCCGCCTTTTTAGTGGGTTCATCATCAATCATAGTTCTACTCGTTCATCTAATACGAGAAATACATTTTTTGTTGCATTTTAGTACTTTTCTCTTACGAACACATGTACACTTTAATAGAAACCCTCGCTTAGAAATTGAATATTCTAGATTTAGCCTTTTCGTCTCAACGTTGATTACCAGTAATGCCCGTAATTTCTACGCGTAGTTATCTATGAGTTCATAGATATCCCCCGTGTAAGCAAAATTTCATAATTTCAATCCATAGGTAACGTTACCGGGTCGAAAACGGCCGTGTTACTTACACCAAGGATTTCGCCTGGTTGATCGTTGCCAATGTGTTAAAAACTGTAAAACACTTGTATGTGGCAATGTTTTTAGGAAATCATGAATGAAAATCACCAATGCTACCACATGTTTTCAAAATTTACTCGCCTCGGTAAGTGGCACGTAGAAATTACCAAACGCGTAGGTAGAGATAACTAACCTACACGGTTATCTAGGGCTAGAAATGACGGGCATAAGTCACATAAATGGTAAAAATGTTAGTACATTTAAGTACTTTTCGTAAACCTTCTACTACGAATTTTCAAAAAAAAAAAAAACAGCCAAATCGATCGAAATTTCAAGATCCTAGCTTCCGCCGTTTCGCTTGGGCATTGATTGTCAATCAAACAAAATTGCTCAGGTATTAAGATACGAGTTTGAGACAGTAATGAAAATAGGAGTGAATGAGATACGAGAATATATTTTATTAATATTTAGAGAACCGCGACAACATTTTCAGATAAGTGGTTGCAATAGTAAAACTCAAAAATAGCTATCGTTTGATATAAAAAATCAAAATCCCATTTTTTTAAGATACGAGGTTGAGGAACTAAGACGTCGATATGTTTCTTCTAAGTGCTGGTAAAATAAATCTTTCGTCTCTTTGTCCTACTGTTTAGTGGGAGCATGAGCGCAAATAAAGCTGATGTTGAGAAATTTAGCTTTTATCCGTATTGTAGCAAGTCATTCATTCACCGAGGTAAAGCTGGAGACCAGATGTTTTAACCTCCGACTAATTATAAATCCGCAACCAAACGCATACTGTGTCGCATCTATAATGCAGTGCATCCGCTTTTTTGAAGCCTTTTCCAATCCATCGTATTTTCTGTATGGCAGTAATAGCGGCCTTGTATTTTTTTCTCTACAAAGAGTGCGAACATTCCAGGTGCAGATTGGCACATCATGGTCGTTTAAAACATTTGTGGGGGGTCGTCAATTTTATTCCTGGGCTATATCATATTAAAGCCGGTGAAGGCCAAACTTGAGGAGATTAAAAAAAAAGCAAAATTCCAAAAATATTTTTTTGCTCTCTTTAAAATTTCCAATTTTCGACATATGTACCGTCTATCTTTCTCTATAACGAATACTTAAGGAAAAAGTGGAAACTCTCACACAAAATAATCTGTCTATAACGAATTTTCTATAAAGCGTTATAGAGAAGTTCGACTGAAGTTTTCTATGATTACTCTAGAACTTTTTTCCATAACATCTTTTTTATTATATATCTTCAAAAAGTGCTTAACGACAACTTCTCCAAAAGCATACACTATTCGCTTCTTAAGTAGCACTATATAACAAATACTCATTCTTTACAGATCGAAATCGTGTAAAAAAGAGCTGTGGACACAAATAAATGCTGCACTGCAAAGTAATGCCAAATGACAAAGACTTGATTCACATAGTATGACTACATCAACACAATCTTCATCATCTGCAACAACAATGGCAGCGACATCTGTTCCAGCTGCAACTGCATCAGTTACGGGAGCTGCAGCAGCGGGCAATAGCAACATAAATACAACAGGGGTCTCCGCAACAAGTTCTAGTGCATTAAATAACATGGGGAGTGGAACAAGTACAAGTGCAACATCTGGCTGCGCGGCACCACCCTTATATGATGGTCCATCAAGTAGTAAGAACGTTCTGATCGCTAATGAAGCAGCAGCTGCGCGTAATTTGACGTCACCCCTATCGACAACATCGGTTTCATCGACATTGTCTACAACACCAACAACAACATCAGCAGCATCTTCACTAACCTCATCGACAAGTTTTTCGTTGGGTTATGGTGGTGGCAGCACTAATATGGTTGGATCAAAAACCGATTCCGCTGTTGCCTCAACATCTAATGCAGCAGCAGCAATACCAACAACACCACAATTAGTTGATGGAGCTGCAGGTGTAGCCAGAGCAGCTGTTGACAGTAATACAATGTTGTCGGATGCATATCATCATCAACAGATGCAATTGCAGTTGCAACAACAGTTTGAGCAACACTATCAAATACAAACTTATTACCAATCTCAACAGCAACAACATCAGGCAAAGCAATATCAAGGTTATTATGAACAACACATGTATCTGCAGCAGCAGCAGCAATCTCATCAAGCCCAGCAAAAACAACAAAATCACCTAATCTACAAAGCGGACCATCAAAGACAAGTAATGCCAATTGCAACGTATCATCAGCAACAGATTCAACACCATCCTTCACAAACTTCGTCCTCTGTTACCATGACAAACATGGCATCCCGACAAATGATGCCACCACCACCTCCTCCTCCTCCGCCTCCACCTTCACAGCCGCCTCAATCTATTGTGTTGATGGCTGCCAATAATACAACAACATCCTGTATAACACAATCAAATGCAGCTGGTACTGCAACAACAACGATAACAACTACAACAAAAACTAACAATAATCGCAACCATTCACATACACAATCACAACAACAATCAATAAATTATACAACAAATACCACAAACGTTATTGCTGGCGGTGGCAGTTTATTAAGAGGTGCCGTTTCCGCTGGTTGTGGTGTTTTCAATAGTGGTAGTGGTGGTAACAACATAGCAGTAGAGTTACGAAATTATAATCAACAACAGCATTCACAAAATCAACAACAATATTATCATAGCAATCATAATCATCAGCAGGTTCAACATTGTGGAACAACAAACAATACAAATAATGCTGCTGGCACAGCTTCCTCATCATCAACATTGCCACCACTACCAACATCAGCACCACAATTACCAGCAGCAGCCGCCTCTTCATCATCATCGGCATCAGTATCATCATCATCTACACCATCGTCAACCTTTGCACCGCCACCACCACCACCAACATTGGCTACACCTCCCGCTGTTAACCTAATTATGACCACTCATGGCCAACAGTTACCACCACCACCGCCGCCGCCAAATTATCAACAACATCAATATCATCACTACCATCATCATCATCATGCACATCATCAGTATCACAATTTGTCTCAACTTGGCCACTATCATCAGCAACTTTAACAACGTTTTTATTACATGTTCGTTGAATTGTAAAAGTTATTTTGATTATATTGAATTTCTTCTAATTTCAACGTTATTCGGTATATTTGCCCTGGTAATTGTAACAATTTTCATTTATATACTGGGGATTTTCTAAATGACAAATTACAACAAAAGAAGATAAACATTTTTTTTTGCACAACTCGTCAATGCGTTGGATTCGAATGAAAATGGAAAATGCCATCGTTACTATTTTTCCTCTTCTAAATTATCATGAAATTAATATAGACAGTAACATTTTTTTATCGGCATACCTTACCAAGAAGTTAGGTAAAGAACAATTCTGTATTCTGTATAAATACGATTTGGACGTTATGATCAAAACCAACCACCAACTAAAAGTTGCTATGAAGAAAGCTGACGTTTTTGGTTTATATGCTCGAAATAATCACTTGAGGCCGGGTTTTAAAGAATTAACAGTAGTCTTTTGCACCAATCTTAATTTGTTCGGGATGTCATCATTCGACACCCGGGAGCCACCGAGATGCAGTGGTAAGCACGTCCGCCTTGCAATCTAAAGGCCTGCGGTTCAACCCGTGACAAGAACATCAAAATTTTCGGCGGTGGGAAATTTTCTTAGCGTAATGTTGGCTTACATTTCCTGAGTATTTCAGGCATGAAAAACTTCTCTACAAGTGGTGTCGTAAGAGACGCCATTCGGACTCGGGAATAAACAGTAGGTGCCATATCATTGAGCCAATATCAGTCGACGTCCACTCATTGATATAAGAGAAATCCCTTTGTTCCTTCGGGGATGTTTTGACAACATATGTATGTCATCATCCGTTGGGAAGGTTTCATATGTTTTTGGGAATTTTCACAAAGTCTATCCTTTTGCGTGTGAATATCTATCTCTATAAACACTTATTATGTGCAGGATGTGCAGTTGCCGTTGATTGTTGGCAGCCACTTTACTCGGAGACCAGTGGCCAGTAATGACCCCTACAGCAATTCTGATGTATGATTTATGTAGTGAAAGAAGGGTCGCAGTTCTATGCCCTGAGATTGCCCACCCGCGGTGACTCGACACAGTCCTCTAGCCGAAGGTCGGTCTTAGATTTACTGGTGAAGGATCCTAACGCATTTAAAGCAGCCTGGCTATCCACGTAAACCACCCTAGCTATCCTATCTGCAATGTCTGTATATTCCTACTAGTAGTTCTAAGGCTTTCGGCACTGCAAAGACTTCTGTCTGAAAAACTCTGCAGTTGTCATTAAGTTTGTATGAGCGTCTGATGTTCTGCTCTTCATAATACACGACAGATCCCGTGCCTTCTTCCATTTTTGACACATCAGTGAAAATGGATAGGTTATCGGGAAATGGTCTGCCGTGCTCCCACTACTCCTATTAGGGATTATTACCTCCGCTATGTCTAAGTCCAGGATTGGCGAAATGTAGACAGTTTCACCTCCCTTGTCACTTAGCCAAATCTGGCTACATATCCGCTATAGAACGCTAGCATGTCCAAGCCATGAACAATACCACTGATTGTGTCTCTTAAGCCTGAAGGCACATCGGGATGCTTGTTACTGTAGTGGAATATCTGGGGGTTTGATATTTCGTATAGCCCTCAGTGCTGCCTGGGGTTGCTTTTTACTGCTCCTTGTTGCACACTAGTTGACCTGGACAGGTTAGGATTATTGTTTAGGGCCTTGCCACCAGACGAGGCAGTCATAGGTCAAGATAGGACAGACCATTGTCCTAGCCAGCCAGTGATCTGAGATCCTAACTTTTTTTATGGGGTTCTTACACGAACAATATGCAACTAGGCCCCTCTTGGTGCGGTCCTCAGTGTTCCTCTTCCATCTCAGCCGATGGTCAAGAACCACTGCCAAGTATTTCGCCTCTGGAGAGGTTCCATTGCAGATCATCCAGTATTGGTGGTACAAAATCAGCGATATTTCTTTTCCTGTTGGATAGTACCAACTCCGTCTTTGCTGGATTTACATCACTATGGTGAGACCAGCGTGCGAGTTTTACTTAGTAACCTATTGGGTCCAAACTTTGCACCTCATGAAATTATCTCCAGTCATAGATCAGCTCCTGATATGGGCTGTAAGTCTATTTTCCACACAAAGAAATTTAAAAATGTTTGGCACAAGTGCAGTTTAGGAACTTTTGTCGGATCATCATGAAATTTTCAACAGCAGGTTCTTTTCGCGGGCCCTTTTACGAAGGTACAATTTTATTTGGGGGCAAGCCCATTTTTGTTGAGGAAATGTTCCAAAAGTTCTAAGTAACCTTGCCGGCACCAACTCAAATGACTGATGAGCATGAAAATTTACGAATTGAGTATCCGTCGACTACCTTACACACACATTTTCAAATTTTTTGGCACAAGTGCAGTTTGAAAACTCTTGTTGGGTTATTTAATTTTTAACAGCAGGTTGTGCTCGGGGGACTTTTAACAATCGTACATTTTTTTCCGGGGAAAAAGCTCTATATTACCCTGCCGGTAGGCACTCAGATGACTGATGAGTCGTATCATGAAAAGAAAACATCTACGACTACCTACCTCCCTCACAAAAATTCACCATTTTTGCTTAAGTGCAGTTTAAGGGTTTTTCGAGAATCGTTTGTAAATTTTTACCGAATGTACTGCTTGTGGTCCTGTTTGCAGCGATATAATGTTTTTCGTGGGCAATTCCATGCTTCGTGACATAATGCTCCAAAAGCTCTAAGCAAAACACCTGGTGACCAACTAAAATGCCTAATGGGCACGATAACTATGGAAAGGAGTGATTGACTGTGGTCCAATCTTTGTGCATTATAATAATTCTCTCGCACTTAAATCAAGTAGGAATATGGACTATATCGGTCCAACTCCTTAGGGTACTTTTCACCCTAAAGTTCGAAATTTTCCAAACTGTACTGTTTAGGAACATGTCTAGGGTCGTTTTTATATTTTAACAGGTGCTTGCGGCTCATATTACTATAGTATAATTTTTATCGGGGGTAGGTCCATACTAAGATAATTACCCTAAAGCTGTTAAAATCATACGGCCAACAACCATGGCTCTTATAGGGAGTCCTCGATTTAGTCCTATTATTGCACATTGTAATCGTGCTTCCAAACTTATGTCAAATTCAAAGATGGACTATATCAATCCACTTCTTCTGGTACTTCTCTCACAAAAGTTCAAACATTAACAGGATGAGAACTGTTCACGGATAAATGTTAGACTTTATTTCGGTTAGTTCTCGCTGTACTCATTACAACAGTAAAGTTTTGGAAAATGTATTCTGCAGTAAACCTTGAAATGACATGGCGAAGAAGATTCTATTCTCAGCTCGAAGATTCTATTCTTCAACACGCCGATGTTGCAGAGTAGTTTTATTCGGGAAATGTAAGCCAATATTACGTTGAGGATATCAGTGATATTGGCCTTGTCAATTATGACTGGTCCGTGTTTATTGATCTGGCTCTCATAAGCCTTCTAGAAGCAATTTTTATTGAAAACCGATTTTACTACGTTTTTAACGACATTCTTTATTTTTGGTCTTATCGATTATTATGGTTGCATATAGATTGACTTCGGCCGTCAAACTGTCAAGAAAGTAGAAAAAATATATGTTACGCATTTAAAATGCTTGATTTTTTCCGTTACGAACAAACCCGAATATGTATATTACTCGCGCCTAATTTCTGAGCGTCGGTTAATTTAAATAACAGCTGATTTTATAAAGATAGTTATTGTTGTGTTGTTTAACAGTAACCTTTAAAAAATTGGATCTGCCCATAATTTAATGTTCAAGAAAAAGACTTGTCTATTGTATTGTTTTATAAAAAAGTTTTAAATAATTTAATCAACACCACCGCAAATGAAATGTAATTTTAAATGATTTCTTATATTAGAAGATAGTTAAATATTTGCTCTAAAAAACACACACACACACCATCATAAATAATGCACACCCCCATCCATCCCCACCCACCACTTACAGACTGACCTGGCTGACTTTATTTTTATTTAAATTAAAATTTCGTTGCAGAAAAAAAATTCAAACGAAAAGACAAAAAATATTTACTTTTTACCTGTTGAATGAAACATTTGATTTCTCTTTGTTCTCTTTAGTTCTTCATCTTCTTGTATTTAGAGAAAATATACACATGAAGTTTAGTTTTTTTTTTTCATAATGATTAATATTATTTTTAATATTTTATTTGAATAAAAACAGCAAAAAATAATTAAAAATTTAATACATTAAATGTTCAAAATCATCAATTAGGAACACTACAAATTGTTTTTTTTTTTATAATTTTGTTCTAATTTCAAAATGTGTTCATCATTTTTAAATGATTTTTTGTAATTTAATCAACATTTATTTTTTAAATCGTTTTTTTTTTGTTTTTTACAAAAATATTAAACGATATATTTTTTATTAAATATTATTTACATATACATTTTTTCATAAATTAATTTTTTTAATTATAATTTTCAGCTTAATTTTAAGAATTTAATTTTTAGTTACATTTATTTTTTTGCGTATATATTTTTATTGTATAATATAGAAGTTTTGAATAAATATGGTTTTTTGGATTTATTTCAAAACTCTCTCAAAAATTGGTTTTGTTTTTAATTTATCTTTTAACTATTATCTTGTATTCTCTTTCCACAAAAGATTTACCTCTTCTCCGTGAAAACAAGTGATGGGATAAGTTAGGTTAGGAGAGGTTATATGTTGCCCAACTGCCGTTGATTGTTGGCAACCACTTTACTCGGAGACAAACTGTCCATTGTGTTCGTTCTGAAAGTAGATAAAAAGGGGTAGGTAGGAGAAGGAAGTGAGAAGGACAGGAAAGAGGTGGAAAGAGAGTAGATATAATAGAGAGGTGGGGAAGAGAAGGTGCTTAGTTGCTTAGTCTAGGATGACCATTACCATAGCCACTTAAGCCTCATACAGTAGGTTAACAGGGGAGAGTCTATGGCGGAAAAATAAGAAAGATTACTATCCCATGCACTCCAAACAACCTATGTCTTTTGACTGACAGTCTAGGGAACTTCCGGGTATTTCGCTTCCGCAGAGAGATTCAGTTGCACACCGTCCAGCATCGGTGGCACAGAGTCAGCAATATTTCTTTTCTTTGTGAATAGTACCTACTCTGTATTTTCTTGATTCACACCAATGCCATCGTTTACCACCTGAAGCTATAGCAAAGGAAAATAATCCTGTCTGTGAGGTTCATATAGTGACCGACATCCTTACGGAACTGTCTCCAATGGTTGTATTGCACACCAAACAACCTATGGCTGTTGACTGACAGTCTAGGGCACCGTCTGAGAAGTTGTTCGATTGTTTCAGTTTCTTCCACAACCTCACATAGCCTGTAACACTCAATGGTGTTGTCCCTTCCACTTATTTGTCATTGATTTAATGCCGCAGTGACCGGTAATGACCCCTACAGCGATTCTGATTTAAGTAATGACTGAGCCCTGCCGTCCAGATTGACTTCGATATCTTGCAATCAGCTACTTCTTGCCAAATCGTGACGTTTTTCTCTGAGTTTCTTGTGTAGTTTCAAAAGTGAAGGTTCTACTTAAATCCAGACTAGGAAACAATAAGCATCCTTGCATCCTGAAAAGTGGGTCTTTGTCAGTAGGTCTAGAGTCTCTAGAGCGGTGTTCGTCCACGTGCCATCGCTTTGTTTGATGCTCCCAATGGGTTTGGGGTCATTTGAGATCACCCGCTAAAGTTAGGCCAGGGAGCGTTACTCTTAGCTTTGCTGACCTCGCTTTTATACTTGTCAGGGTGGTTATGAAGGTAAACTCCAAGTGAGTTTGGTCTTTCGGCCGTTTAAACTTAAAGGAGAAAGTGAGAAAACTCACGGGAAATTGATATTAATGGTTGGGCCGTATCTGTTTTAATCCATACCAAGTTTGGTACTGTTTGCTTCCTTATATGCCCACCTGCTGGCTTTGCTGAGGTTGGCCAGTTCTTTATTCCACCAAACTGCCTGAGTTCTCCTACCTGGATAAGTTTATTGACATAGCTTTTCATAGCCATCCCGGAGAACATGTAAGACTTTCAACTCGACTGTAAACTTCCCTCTCTGTGTGAAGTTCTGGAATTTCACACAGTATTGAAGAAGCGGTTGCCTTTTACTTGAAAGTGTAGACTTGAAAGTAGACTTGAAAGTGTATTGTCCTATGATCCGAAACTGAACCTTCCTCCCTATTTTTAAGGGAAGCCAACCCAACTCGAAGTTCAGCTCTACCTTATATGCCTTAATAAAGTCTGCGCTCGTACTCGTCCATTGTGTCCGTCTTGGAAGGAGTTGACCAATCTCCACATCTGAATCGCGAGGTGGCACCCATGTCGTAGCTGCCACTCTGGATGGGATCTCAGCAATAGAAATCACTGCCAGCCTGCAACCGTCCCACAAAGCATCAGAGTCATTCACTCCTTATCCTTACAAATGAAGACTTTAACGCCGGTCTTCCCCAGACGAACTTCTATCAGCAACCAGCGATCATCATTGATCCTGCCTTTAGGATCAGACTTATCAATAATTGCTACCAGAGGGTCATCTGGGGCAGTCATTCTTGCAGGTTTGGGGGGTTTTGGCCAGGGTTACCTTGCAGGCCCTTCCTGGTTGAGACAGAGGGATATACTCCCAGTTTATCATGGGAGGACTCTCCCTAGTCAGATTTATAGACGAACTTTCCTCAAGAGATTGAGCAATTCCCTGTTCTGCGTATTAATGGATTAACTAACTGTGTTTAGACTCTATAGTCGGTGCAGCATTGTCTTAGAGGGGGAACGGAGGACGATTATGGCATAGCCCCCACTACCTTGGCTAGGGCTTGACAACTAAGCCTGCTACTCGTTGAGGTGCCCATCTATCAATGAGGCTCAGTTATAATACAGTCGGTTCTGGTGGATCTTGGAAGTTGTCTCTCGCTATCGGAAATTGCGGGAAGATGTTGTGTAAGGACTCTATTAAGGCAGTATCCGCTGACGGGGTCGTGCACCGTCCGAGTGTGCAGCTGTTTCAGACTTAAGTGTATGATGTCCTTACGGATGTGTCGTGAAGTTTCATCCTGTATCACGATGTGATTATTTGGATGACTAGGCAGAGGACAGGCCAAGAGAGACTGTCTGGCAAAATTTCACTGTCTGCCTTAAGTTTTAACTGCGGAATGACAAAAACTGACGGGGAATTTTCGTTCAGAATAACCCCATTATGTTGCAACATTGACAATATCGTTGTCTATTCATGTATGTACATGATCCACACTCGACATCTGTACACCCTCTGTTTCGAAGGACACTCTTTTAAGTCACTTACAGTTTTGCCATTGGGTGTCACTCGATCAGGATGTCCAGACTGGGACTGCATAGCTTAACACGGGGCGTTGCTATGAGTGTTTCTATATCTTTGCCCCAGGATGCTCCCGTAAGAGCTTTGGGGCCTTATTTCTGGACTTCGCCTTTCCTTAGAAGTAAGTGGTGTGTCTCGTGAAATTAAGAAGGTTTACGAAAACAACGCCGAGGATATTTGGGTGTTGTCGTTGTTGTAACAGTGGTTATTATTATGTTTGTATGTTCGTTCCTCTGTTAAATCTGGTTCTGGGTCTATCTCCACTTCCAGGAAAGTGGCTGCTTCGATGGGATGAAAAGGTTGAAAAGGTGTTTTGTGTAGTGCGGGCCCACGCCGCATACTTGGCAGATAGCGCGGTCGATTTTTGCCCAATAAGAATTTATTCGACTGCAATATCCCGAGCGTAATTGAGCCAAAACTACTCTAGTTTGTCGTGGCAGCTTACGCTCCTCAGCTGCGATAGATAGGGGATGTATTTCGAGGACTTTATTCACACTATATTTGCTTATGGCCTTAGCAACTGCATACTGTTGATCTAGGGATTCTCTTTTCTATTGCTGGGCCTCCCTCTCTAGATCATGAATATCCTTCCTGATATGCCTGAATGTGTCGGGCCCAGCCAGCAGATTGTGATTGGGATGGCTCTCACGGTAACACCCAATCAAGTTTCGAAAGCATCTCATTGTGTTGCTTTACTGGAAGAATCTATGCCTCCTCATGTAGATGGTCCACTGAAGACTTGAGGCAGGCAGAGCATTCTGGCAGGTTTGAATCTTCTTCCAATTCGTATCACATTATCCCGGGGACCAAACTGGCGCCGCATAGCTCACCACAGACTGACCTATCGCGTTATATGTGGTTAACAAGGTTTCTTTTTCTGCACCAAAAGTGCTGCCGGACTTTTCAGTTTGTCGCAGCTGACAGTGGCGTGCGCGCATAAATTGAAAGTAGTGTTCGAGGGTTGACCCCTAAAATTTTGGGTGTTGGAGGGTTGGGATGGTTCTACCTTGGACTGTGATATCTAGTTCGGTTCTTAATTCACGAGTCCAGGGTGTAAACATGTATGGCCAATTATCTTTCCTGCATGAAGACAGATATGGTGGTTCATATTTGCACTTATTTCCTTTGTATTGACGAAAGAAACCTTGACGCTACAGTCCACGGAATTGAAAACCATATTAACGCCTTGTGGTGGGATGGGGTGTACGTTCTCACGACAATCGGATCTACGGTCCGGATCGACCCTAGTCCAGATCTTCTTATCTTTTTTCACATATGCAATGACGAGTTAATTGGCCCTTATTCAAATTAGAATTTGTAAAAATTTAATTCCTTTTCGATTCGCCCTTCATTACTGTATTATATTTGTGATTCTCTTCAAATTGAAGATTGTATTGTATATTTATTGCGATAAACAAATAGATCAAAATATCATATATACATGCATATATGAAACAAATATATTTATAAGTATATATAAATAAAAAAGTCTTTAATACTTGATTAGAGTGAAAGTAATAAAGAACAAAACATGATTCAATGCTTATAATACTTACATACCAATATACTGCCACTAACAGTTTTTTTTTTAAGAATTCATTATAATTATTTTTTTAACTGAATTTCAGCCATAGAAAAACAATTAATATAATATTGATGTGTTATATGTAAAAATAATAAAAAAAAATAGAACAGTAAAAAATAAAACTATTTTAAACGATACAAAGCAATATTTACTGATGACGACCCATAACAAACCCCACAAACAGATAATTGCAGTTGTAAGTTATTTTGTCAATGTTGTTAATTTTGGCGCCCAACGTAAAATTTTCCTTTGGAATTTTGTAGAAAAAACACTTTTTTATGTTCACAAAAAGCTGTATAAAATGTCATAAAGAGAAACTGAACAATGATAAATTATAAAAGGAAATAATGAAAAGTAGCATAACTGTTCTTTTGATGATACCTTTCGCTAATCTACTACATATGTACTATTGTTTCATATTTAAAACTGTTTAAAGTGACACTAATAAATTCTCTTATATATGTTATGCAAATAAATAGTAAAAAATAAATACTTGCTTTACTGAAATATTTCGAAACGAGAAAAAGAAGTGAATATTAATCAGAATTTTAATTCCATTTTATTAATGTCTTTTTACTTTATCATTTCCATGACAATATGTAATTAAAAGTCCTGATTTGCATTGCTCTACGTCATTTGGAAAGGATTTTGGGACCAGCAAATTTTTTATAACGGTTAAACAAAATAATAATTATGAATTATGGTCATAAATTTCCTTTAGGAATATGATTTAAGAATTGGAAAGTAAAAGTTTCTGTTCTGTAATGTACCTATTTCCGACACTGCGTTTCGAAATGTCACCCTTAATTTCATCTTTATACCAAACTTTTGACTATAACAAAACATGACCTACTATATACAAAACATGACCTAGACTGTGTAATCGCTATAATTATTTTGAATTAATTTCTCGTTGAAGTCGAGCTTAATCACCGATGATTTTTGCAAGTGAAAAAGGAAAGCCGAAAATTCAAACCCACACAACCACCACTATGTGACATGTTTCGTCTTTGGTAGAGGCTCATCAGACATATCGGCTGTGGAGCGGCTTTGCTATCATCTAAGTTTTCCTCTTTAAAATGCAACTGGTTTTTTTTTTGCAACGATGGATATTTGCCCGTCCATGGTATGGCTTCCATGACAAACGCTTAGCGTAGTCTTTGAAAGTTATGAGTTTGGCTATGAACGCTAACACGCCGTGAAAGCACTCTTTTTCATGTGTTTAGCTAGGACCCCACCATGGCTCAAGTAGATTTTAATTTATTTGAAAAAGATAATTTTTAGTTAATTTCAATAAATTTCTCGTTGGAGTCGAGCTTAATGACCGATGATACTTGCAAGTGAAAAAGGAAAGCCGAAGAATCGAACCCACACAACCACCACTATGTGACATGTTTCGCCTTTGGTAGAGGCGCATCAGACACATCGGCTGTGGAGCCGATTATTATGGAGCATAAGGCGCTAACAATAACTATTTTCCATGTCACTCGCTTTTGAGCTATATATCTAAGTTGACCCCAGTGTAATCTGATAGTTCACATTTCGGCTTCGGTGGAACATCTCCAGGGTTTCTTCTTCCCCCTTGGCTAAATGGATTTATACACAATGCTTGTTTCCATCGCGTCGGAGAACAAGACAAATCCATTGCCATTTATGCGTTCGAATTTCAGAGTCCACATCCATCTGATTAGCTCGGCGCAGGAGCTCTTCATTCGTTATTACACCTTGCCTGAATATACACACATACATATAATTCGACGGAAATGACGATTAATAAAGATCGTAACGTATGCGAATGATTGTACGATCTTTGTGAAAGGCTGAACTTCTATTTGACTGATCTTACCACCTTTTTGCATGCGAGGAATATGCAAATATCCTCCACTACGGCCACTCTGTTCACCACATTGACGGCAGAGGTGAGGACAGTATGAATGTCATTCCGAACATAAACTATCCCAAAATTCTAGGCGTCACATTCGATAGCATGTTAATGTCGTGGGCGCATGCCACAATAATCTATGAAAAATCGAAAAGTCGGAACAAAGTCCTCAATTCCCTAGCCGGAAGTACTTGGGGTGCAGATAAAGAAAACTTGTTGACCACATACAACGCGATACATCGGTCTGTGGTAAGCTATACGCGCTAGGCGTTTGGTCAGGGATTGTAAGTGCAATGCGATGTAAAAATATGCAAACTTTTCGGAATACTGCCCTGAAAACTGCCTGACTGAGGGTGCCTCGTCATGTCTTCAGTGAACCATTTACATGAGGCGAAAAAATTCTTCCAGTACTGCAACACAATGGCAAGCTTTCGTTGCAGTATTTGCTCGGATGTTATCGTGAGAACCCAGACATGTCCGGAGGGATCATAATGATCTAGAAAGAGAAGTCCAGCGTTACAAGAGAGAATCCCTAGATCAGGTTTAAATTGCATTCACACGGATGCTGTCGCAGATGTCATAAACAATTATCGTGTGAGGAATGTCAGCAGCCACGAAATACCAGGGTATTTTTGGCTCAGCTACGCTAGGGATGGTACAGTCGTCTGAATTCCTATAGGGCACGGTTCGATGACACCATGCAAAACATATGCCCAGCATGTGGTACAGGGCTGCACGACAAACTGAACCTTTTCAACTGGCCTGTCAAACCTACTCAACTTAGTCCAGGACCAAAAGTCAGATTAAGCAGGAAACGAACTTACAAGCATATAACAAAAACACGGTTACAACAACATTTTGATGTATCACTCTTTGGTACAATTTTCGGACTTCATTCTGGCTCCTGTACATCTCGAGTTCACATTCTCATTTTTCAATTTGTCTCTGTTTCCTGCGAAAAAGATGTTTCTCCTCTCCTTTTCTCCCAATACTTATCTTGTGTGCTACGTGTTGCTAATTGTGCCACATTCCTCACATTTCGCCATTCGGCAACATACCATGGGTATGACCATGTGTTCCTTAGTGCATGGGCAACACTATGCCACTGTGTTGAACTTGGAGAACTCCCTGTTTTATTTTACGCGGGTTGAATTTCTTGTTCCGCGTACGACTGGCATCCGCACATATAATTGATTATCCAACGTTTCAAACTTAACCGGAGGTTGTCTGCTCAATGTCCTCAAACACCGTGCAGAGCTTGACAGTGTATTTTGATAAGTCGAGCGCCACCAATACTGTCCTATCATACAACTTGGTTTGGCGTTCAACGCTGTTGTCGTGCTATGCTGCTTGCGGAGCCCATGCTGATGATCGGATAACTATTTCTGACGCTGTGAAGAATTAAACATAAGAGTCTTTGCTTCTAGCGATAAAAGCTAAATCAGTCTGTACGATTTACCTTTGCTGGCATCCTTGCCTGACTTCAGTAGCGGGACCACCCTGCTCATTTTCCAGACTTGGGGTGGCTAGCGTGATTCTATCAGGTCCCAACGCTTTGGATGATTTACCGTTTCTGACTGAGGTCTTTCCAGGGTTCGAAAGTGTCTTAACTGTTGTCCACAATTCACTTATGTTGCAACTCTTCAGATGATGTAGCCTTTTATTCCGCTAATACCTACTAACCTGTTAACTTTCAGTGCCAGCTCCCTGACTCTGGCGTCACTGGGTTTGGTTCGACGAAGCTCATCATTTGCTAATCTCATCGACTCTGCTGGGAAGTTTGGTCTTACTTTGGGTCTCGAAACGTCCTTTCTGCTACTCGAATATCAAAAGAGTGGGACAGCTCTCTAAAGCGGTGATTAGTAAACTCTCCGAAATGAGACCAATTATTTTTCCCATGATTTATGAATGTGCTGCGTTCAGAGGTCATGAAATCAGGTGGTCTGCTTATGGAGGCAATTCTGCAGAGACAGTCTGATCCCAAAAGAAATGACGGGTTGCCAGGTGACGTCATTTGTCAGACCAGTGGCACAATGGTTATATCTGGCGAACTATGACATAGAGCAATCAATCTGCTCTATACCAGCACTATACTGGTCATTGCCGATAGAAAATGCTAATCTCCGACCTCCACTTCTGGTGCGATTCTTCCTCAGAACGTTGTAACCGTCACAATGCAGTAAACTGCAGTTGATGTTGTTGTAACAGACTGCTGTCTGTATCTACAAGCTTTTCTCTGGGAAAAACTTGCGGGTAGTACAGCTTGCCCTGAGTTTACGGTCGTCGCTCAAATAATAAACGAGCTGCAGTTGTTGTTGGTTTCTCGCACCAGCGTGACCTTGATATTCCTCCGACTACACCATTTTTACATGTAATTCGAAGAATTTCAATTGTAATTCGAAAAATTTCACCTGTAATTTGAGAATCCCAATTGAATTTCGAATTATTTCATTTGTAATTTGAGAATTTTATTTGGAATTTGAATGATTTCATTTTTAATTTGAATTTTTCATTTGTAATTCGAATTATTTCATTTGTAATTCGGAGTTTTCTATTTGTAATTTGCAGTTTGTAGGTAGGTGTACACCCTTTTCCCATGTAATTTGAATAATTTCAGTTTAAATTCGAAACATTTCACTTGTAATTTGAGAATTCCAATTGAATATCGAACTATTTCATTTGTAATTTGAAAATTCCAATTGAACTTCGAATTTTGTCATTTTTTATTTCATTTGTAATTCGAATATTTCCATCTGTAATTTGAATTTGTCCATTTGTAATTCAAATTTTTTCATTTGTAAATGACAAATTTCAAATAACTAATGGAAAAAGTCGAATTACAAATGAAAACATTTGAATTACAAATGAAATAATTCGAATTTCAATTGGATATCTCAAATTACAAATGAAATAATTTGAAATTCAATTGGAATTCTCAAATTACAAGTAAATATTTCGAATTTGAACAGAAATTATTTGAATTACATTTGAAAAGGGTGTACACCTTTTTATACCCTCAGCATTTATGCTAACGAGGGTATATACACTTTCATACGGGCAAAATATGCCTCATCGAAATAATGGTTTTAGACCCCAAGTATGTTTGGACGAAATGTGTTTCAGACAATTTGGAGTTGATTTATCCATGTCCGTCCGTCTGTCTGGCTGGCTGGTGCGCACGATAACTCTCGAACGGATGAACCGATTCGGTTCAAAATTTGGATTTCGTAATATTTTGCCCAAACTTAGTTTAGGTTCGAAGATGGGTTATATCTGTCCACGCCTTCCGGTACCTCCCCCACAAAAGTTCAAAAATGTTCGGAAAATTTGTGCGCACGATAACTCTTGAAGGGGGTAACCGATTTGGCCCACACTTTGTACATCGTGAAAGTTCTACCAGACTTAAGTGAAGTTTAAATATGGACTCAATCGGACCACTCCTTCGTGTACCTCCCCCACAAAATTTCGGAAAAGTTCAGTTTAGGACCTGCTCTCGAATCGCTTTGATTTTTGTTGTAGCAACTTGTATTCGCTGTCCCCCATACGACGGTATAAGTTTCATAAGGGGCAAGTCCATACTTCCTGAGAAAATAGCCTGAAAGGTGCAAAAAACCCCCTATGACACCGTGTGTAGTGGTTGGAGCGACTGATGTAATCCATACTCTGCACATCCTAATATATCTACCAGATATAGATCAGGTTCGATTATGGACTATATTTGTGCACTCCTTTGGGTACTTCCCACACAAAATTTCGGATAAGTTCACTTTAAGACCTGCTCTCGAATCACTTTGATTTTTGTTGAAGCGATTTGCATTCGCTACCTCTATTACGACGGTAAAAGTTTTTTTTAGGAGCAGGTCCATATTTCTTGGGAAAACATCCCGAAAGGTGTAAAAGCCCTATATCACCATATGTGGCTCTCGAACTGTTCTACCGATTTGGTGCAACATTTGGTCTTCGTCATATTTTATCCAAACCTAGTTTCATGGAGCAATTCCGGTCCCCAACTTCCGGTACTTCTCCCCAATATTTAAAAAATGTCACTAAAATGTTAGGACGATATCACTTGAATGGTGCAACCAATTTGGTCCAAACTTTGTAGCTCCTAATATTTTGTCAAAATTTAGTTTAACTTCTTAAATGGCCCATATTGGTCCTCCCTAAGCGTACCTCCCCCACAAAAGTTCAACATTTGTCTTAATTCCTAATCTACATTTTTGTCGGCAAGTTCAAATGTTGAAAAAGGGCCACAAAATTCTGAAGATACGCTAAATGCAGTCTATCTGTCCGTAGATGAAAGTTTCAATTCACATTTGCTGAGGGCATACCTCCGACTGACACTTTTTTACTTGTTCAGATGTAATTCGAATTATTTTAATTGCAATTCGAGAATTCTATTTGTTATTCGTAACATTACATTTGTTGTTCGAATTATTTCATTTTTAATTCGAATTATTACATTTTTAATTCGAATTATTATTATATTACTTGGAATTATTCTATTTGTAGTTCGAACTATTTCATTTGTAATTCGAATCATTGTATTTGTATTTAAAAAAAAGTTAAAAAGTCAATACAAAAAATATGTAATTATAATATTTGTAATTATTTTTGTTTCGAATTTTAAATAAAATAATTCGAATTACAAATGGAATAATTCGAATTACAAATGAAATAATTCGAATTTCAAACGGAATAATTCGAATTACAAATATAATAATTGGAATTACAAAATGGAATAATTGGAATTAAAAATTGAATAATTGGAATTACAAATGGAATAATTCGTAATACAAATGGAATAATACGAATTAAAAATGGAATAATTAGAATTGCAAATGGAATTCTCGAATTACAAATGAAATGCTACGAATTACAATAAAAATGTTTCGAATTACATTTGAAAAAGGTGTAGTAAAATCCACTATTTCATCGATCAAATGCAGGGTTTTCATTTATGAAATCCACTCGATTTCAACTTTTTTAAACGTCAAATGAAATCCAATGGATTTCACATGAGTTTTAATTTGACATATAGTACGGTTACACTAGAAGTTTTTGCTCGTTTAACCCACTTCGAGAGGATTTATTTGACGTCTGCTCTATGGAATTGTCATTTGAAATTCAAACCCACTGGGTTAATCCGGTTAAGTGTAACCGGGGTATTATACCCAAAGGAATTGACAGTTGAAATCCACTCGATTTCGTAAATGTAAAGGTACTATTACCTTGGAGTTCATTGCAATTATATTGTAAACGGATGCAATTTCAGGGATTGGTGTTAAATGCGGCATGGAGGACTCACTGGGGTCTGTGTTCACGCAGCATGCAGCAAGATAGTCCCTGTTGTAGTTTCTCAAATTGATGAGTAGAGAGTAACCCCACTCCCAGTATCTATTGCATCTAACCGAAGTTTGAGTGTGATAGATGAGGCTGTGACAAACAGAGCACAAGCATATTGATCCTGGGTTTTTCTCTATTCCGGCAAAGGGTCCGTGAGGACAACCTAGTGCAAAAAAATTCAAAATGATCCCATACACTCTTGTCAAAAAATCAACATCTGTAGCAATATGAACATCAAGAGATGAACTTTCAGATTAATAAGCTTATTATATACTTCAATAAAGAGTGTGTTATTTCTAGTCTATTTTCAACTGACAAGTGTATGAAACTAATTAGTTTCACAACATCCAGACATTTTTAAATATTTATTCTTTCACTTACAATACTTTTGCTAATACCTTTCTATTGGCCATATTTCATTAATAATTGTTTTGATTGATCCGAATGTTAACAAAATTGACGTAGGGCGTAAATATATATTTTAGACAACAAAAAAAAACGATATTTCCCTTTTTCAATATTAGTTGCGAAGCAAATACATACATATTGATATATTGAACAAAATACTAAATGAAGTAAAAAACAAATATTGTAAATAATAAATTTTTAACATAGAATCTTATAACATATATACATACATATAGTACATAGCTAACTAAAACAACAAATAACAAACATATTGCGTCTTTGGAAATAAAACAATAGTAGTGATTTTAAAATAACATAAACTAAGAAATATATAGTCAAAAAGAAGAAGAAAAAACATTGCAAAGAATATTACCACAAAATAAATAAGACGTAGATGCAAACAACAATTAAAAATCATCCATACGCACAGACATCCATTTTGAGTTTTTAAAAAATTTTTAAATATAAAACGTACACACACACACATACATACACATAACTATAATGATAATAACGAAATAACATTTTTACCTCATTTTCAAAAGAAAAACAAAATAAATATTAATCATATAGTAATAAATATAATAACATAGAAAAAAAAACTATGAATATAATATTATAATACATACATACATATAGCAAATATTTAAAGCAATCAATGAATCATGGTCATGTGTATATGAATTCTTTTAATTAATTTTTATTATTTTTTATATCTTTAATTCGTTAAATGCACATTTTGCTGTAATATATTTTCCAAAATATTTTTTTAAGTAATAACACTATGCAACAAAATGGAGGGAAGAGATAATTCCTTTTGGGGATGGATGTCCTTGGTGAGTATATTAAGAACCCCGAAGGACAGATCCGCCGTGAGTCGAACTTTCGAGTTATGGCGTGATGGATATTTTGCTGGAGACCCTATAAGCCCTGAGGAATTAGCGTTATATCTTTGTTAGCTGTTGCTTTAGCTTATTTTTGAGATTACATATCTTCCGTCAAATCAAATGAGGATTATTTTTGTAGAACATTTAGATCTTCTAACTCGCTTCCTTCAACGTCCTTTTCGTCCGTTATTTTAAGAACCGCTATAAAAGTACCACAAGATGACGTTTTTCAGCTTTGAAATGTTCTGCAAAAATGTCGCTCAGAAAATTTTAGGTATGGCTCTCATTGACAACTAATCGATTTTGTAGCGTTTTCGTTGTCGTTTTGTGCATTTACCCTGTTTTTGTTCTGAAAAAATACTATATTTTGTTTTTTTTTTTTTGTATATTCGTTACAGAACATACAAAAACACAAAACACAGTTTTTTTCTGAGCAAACAGGGGTAAATGTAAAAAATGACTATGAAAACGCGACAAAACCGATTAGTTGTCAATGAGAGCCATACAATTTTCTGAGCGACATTTTTGGAGAACATTTTGAAGCGGAAAAACGTCACCTTGTGGTACTTTTATAGCGGATCTTAAAATAAATGACGAAAAGGACATTGAAGGAAGCGAGTTAGAAGGTCTAAGTGCTCTACGAAAATTATCCTCATTCGAATTGTGTGGACCTTTTAGGACATGTGAACTTGCTATCCTTTGGACCACTATGCCAGGAAACATGCATTTGCCCACGAAAAACATAATATCGCTGTAAACGGGACCATAAGGAGAAGCATCGGTATAATTTTCCACAAAACAAAAAATCGCCGGAGCTCTTTTTAAATAAATCGGGATTCAATTTGACATTTTTAAGGGTTTTTTAGGTTTTCACGATTTTGCTTAGAAACCGCAAGTCCTATCAAAGAAAATGTTGTAGCTATAAAAATTCTCTACAAGATTGACCATTATGATATTCTCGTCGGTTTTACCGTTTGTGAGATATAGAATTTCAAATTGGGACATTTCAAATTCAATTCAATTCTATATCGCCCCCTTATAAAACAATGTCATGACTGCAAATTCCCAACTTAATCTTATATATCTAAAAAATGGTACAACCTAGGATAAGTTACTTAAGCCAGTCTTGTATAGAATTTTCACAGCTATAAGATTTTCTCAGGTCCCATATCGATAAGACTTGCCGCATTCAAGCAAAATCGTGAAACTCTAACAAAAAAAAAAAAAAAAAAAAAAAAATAAAAATGTAAACTGAGCTTCTTTATCTCAAAAATGGTACAGCCTAAGAACAAATCATAAACGTCACTTCTGTAGAGAATTTTCACAGCTACAACATTTTCTTTAGCTCTATTTCGATTGGACTTGCGGTTTCCAAGCAAAATCGTAAAAACCTAAAAAACACCTAAAAATGTGAATTTTGACCGCGATTTATTTGAAAATCCCTACAGCGATTTTTTCTTGTTTTTGGATTTTTCTCATCTATGAACATTGTTGTTGTTTCAGAATTCACATAAACTTCCCCTGTGTAAGCGGTTTTCATTAAAAGTTTGTTAAGACGCACCCTTCATGACATTGTTTTATAAGGGGGCTATGCAGTCAGTGCATTGTCCCAATTTGGACTTCTATATCTCAAAAATGGTAAAACCTAGAAAATACAAAAAAGGTCAATCTCTTGTGGCTACAACATTTTCTTAAGTCCCATTTTGATAGGACTTCAGTTTCTAAGCAAAATTGTGAAAACCTAAACAACCCATAAAAATGTCAACTTAAATCGCGATTTATTTAAAAAGTGCTCCGGCGATTTTTTTGGTTTTTTCATTTTTCTCAACTATGAACATTGTAGTTTCAGAATCCGAAAAAACTTCCCAGGTACAAGCACCTTCTATTTAAATTTGCTTCAGGAGCACCGTGATGCCTGTCTGTTGTAATCACTCTAGCGTCCACAATAATTGAGATAGAACGCTAAAATTTTGCACCCGCACCCATGGGCTATATAGGTCCACTATTTAGTATAGCCCCCATATAAAAGTACCACCCGATTTTAGGTATTTTGAGGATGTTATCTACATTTTGTAACCAAGACAGCTGAAATTTGATATTTGAGGTTCTTAATGGACTAGAAACTTCTCCACTAAAAATTGTCAAGATAGGTTTACGTTTTGGTATAGCCCCCATATAATGGTACCTCCCGATTTAAGGTATTTTGAGGATTTTATCAACATTTTCCTCCCAAATTGGATTCAATTTGGCACTTGGAGTTTCAAGAGATCAAAAAACTTCTGCACGAAAAATGATGAAGGTAGGTCCACGTGTTGGTATAGGTCCCATATAAGGGCACTTCCCGATTCAAGGTATTTTGAGGCTTTTTGTTACATTTTTTGAACGAATTAGCTGAAATTTGACATTTGAGGTTCCCCAATGACCAAAAAGCTTCTGTACTAAAAATTTCCGAGATAGGTCCACGTTTTGGAATAGCCCCAATTTACGGTACCTCCCGATTTAAGGTATTTTGAGGATTTTTGCTACATTTCCCCCCAAATTGGCTCCAATTTGGCACTTGGAGTTTCAAGAGATCAGAAAACTTCTGCACGAAAAATGGTCAAGATAGGTCCACATTTTGGTATAAGAGCATATTAGGGCACCTCCCGATTTAAGGTATTTTGAGGCTTTAGCTACTTTTTTTAACGAATTAGCTAAAATTTGACATATGAGGTTCCCAAAATGACCAGAAAACGTCTCCACTAAAAATTGCAAAAATAGGTCCACGTTTTGGTATAACCCCCATATAATGGTACAGCCCGATTTCAAGTATTTTGACGTTTTTAGCCAAATTTTCTGACCGAATTAGCTAAAATTTGACATTTGAGGTTCTCAATGACCAAAAAACTTCTTCATTAACAATTGCTAAGATAGGTCCATATTTTAGACTAAATCGATCAGTTCCAGTGCTATAGTGTGCTCAGCCACTACACATTGTGCCATGGAGAGTTTTACAACTTTCGGGCTATTTTCTCAGGAAGTATGGACTTTCCCCTGAAAAAAACTTGCACCATCATAAGGGGGGCAGCGAATACAAGTTGTCACAACAAAAATCAAAGTGATTCGAAAGGAGGTCTTTAACTGAACTTATCCGAAATTTTGTGTGGGAGGTACCCGAAGGAGTGGACCGATACACAGTGGAAAAAAATACCGATCTAGCGCGCCAAAAGTCAAAAAAATCACACACGCCAATTTAAAAATGATTGTAGCAGTATTAATCTAAGGTGTCCACAGAATGCAACGGCATTTAAAATAATTTGTTTTGCATCAGTCTAAGCGGAATAACGGTCCGTTTTTGGTTGACATTTTTTGAACTAGTTTTCATAATATAGTAAATTTGTGATCGTCGCATGCACTCTTCCTACAAAGTAATTTTAAAGCTTTATTGAATTTAACATTTCATGAAGCAGGTAATTTAAAAAAATGTTGAATATAAGATGTTATTTATTGCAACTCGGATTTTACACTTAAAACATGTGACATCCGATTTTTTTTCCAAATTGAGCACTTTGTTAAAGCTATTACTAAGGAGTGTCGCGGGATGGCGCGTAGATTTTTTATTTTATTTTTAGTACACATAGTTCTTAACTAATTTGTAAAATTTGAGCTGCAACAAACTGCAACATTTTATTTTATTACTCTTTTTATTAATATCATTTTTTATGTAAAAATGCTGAAATTGGAGGGGTACCTTTCTATGGGGGCCATATCAATGCGTGTACCTGTGCCGAAAATTCTTCGTCGGAATATTTTATACCACCAACGAAGACTAAATGTCAACTTTCAGCTATATCGGTTGGATAATATGGCTAAAACCTCCAAAATTACCGAAATCGGTGGTACCGGTCTATGGGGGCTATATGAAAACGTAGTCCTATGCCGAAAATGTTTATAGGAGTGTATGCATAACCCCCACGGAGACTATATACAAAATCCTAGCCGTTTCGGTTGGATAATGTGGTAGAAATCTTTCGAGAGAAGGTCTTAAATTTAACTTATCCGAAATTTTGTGTGGGAGGTACCCGAAGGAGTAGGTCGGTGTAGTCCATATTGAAACCTCATCTATATCTGGTAGAAATTTCACGATGCTCAAAGTGTGGACTGAATCGGCTACTCCCTTCTGTCAATCATCCCAAAAGCAGTCCGGTTTGCCAAGCATTCGCACCTACATCAGTGGAAGATTTATTTTCGGGTTCTTCTAAAAATTTCCGAGATAGGTCCACGTTTTGGAATAGCCCCAATTTACGGTACCTCCCGATTTAAGGTATTTTGAGGATTTTTGCTACATTTCCCCCCAAATTGGCTCCAATTTGGCACTTGGAGTTTCAAGAGATCAGAAAACTTCTGCACGAAAAATGGTCAAGATAGGTCCACATTTTGGTATAAGAGCATATTAGGGCACCTCCCGATTTAAGGTATTTTGAGGCTTTAGCTACTTTTTTTAACGAATTAGCTAAAATTTGACATATGAGGTTCCCAAAATGACCAGAAAACGTCTCCACTAAAAATTGCAAAAATAGGTCCACGTTTTGGTATAACCCCCATATAATGGTACAGCCCGATTTCAAGTATTTTGACGTTTTTAGCCAAATTTTCTGACCGAATTAGCTAAAATTTGACATTTGAGGTTCTCAATGACCAAAAAACTTCTTCATTAACAATTGCTAAGATAGGTCCATATTTTAGACTAAATCGATCAGTTCCAGTGCTATAGTGTGCTCAGCCACTACACATTGTGCCATGGAGAGTTTTACAACTTTCGGGCTATTTTCTCAGGAAGTATGGACTTTCCCCTGAAAAAAACTTGCACCATCATAAGGGGGGCAGCGAATACAAGTTGTCACAACAAAAATCAAAGTGATTCGAAAGGAGGTCTTTAACTGAACTTATCCGAAATTTTGTGTGGGAGGTACCCGAAGGAGTGGACCGATACACAGTGGAAAAAAATACCGATCTAGCGCGCCAAAAGTCAAAAAAATCACACACGCCAATTTAAAAATGATTGTAGCAGTATTAATCTAAGGTGTCCACAGAATGCAACGGCATTTAAAATAATTTGTTTTGCATCAGTCTAAGCGGAATAACGGTCCGTTTTTGGTTGACATTTTTTGAACTAGTTTTCATAATATAGTAAATTTGTGATCGTCGCATGCACTCTTCCTACAAAGTAATTTTAAAGCTTTATTGAATTTAACATTTCATGAAGCAGGTAATTTAAAAAAATGTTGAATATAAGATGTTATTTATTGCAACTCGGATTTTACACTTAAAACATGTGACATCCGATTTTTTTTCCAAATTGAGCACTTTGTTAAAGCTATTACTAAGGAGTGTCGCGGGATGGCGCGTAGATTTTTTATTTTATTTTTAGTACACATAGTTCTTAACTAATTTGTAAAATTTGAGCTGCAACAAACTGCAACATTTTATTTTATTACTCTTTTTATTAATATCATTTTTTATGTAAAAATGCTGAAATTGGAGGGGTACCTTTCTATGGGGGCCATATCAATGCGTGTACCTGTGCCGAAAATTCTTCGTCGGAATATTTTATACCACCAACGAAGACTAAATGTCAACTTTCAGCTATATCGGTTGGATAATATGGCTAAAACCTCCAAAATTACCGAAATCGGTGGTACCGGTCTATGGGGGCTATATGAAAACGTAGTCCTATGCCGAAAATGTTTATAGGAGTGTATGCATAACCCCCACGGAGACTATATACAAAATCCTAGCCGTTTCGGTTGGATAATGTGGTAGAAATCTTTCGAGAGAAGGTCTTAAATTTAACTTATCCGAAATTTTGTGTGGGAGGTACCCGAAGGAGTAGGTCGGTGTAGTCCATATTGAAACCTCATCTATATCTGGTAGAAATTTCACGATGCTCAAAGTGTGGACTGAATCGGCTACTCCCTTCTGTCAATCATCCCAAAAGCAGTCCGGTTTGCCAAGCATTCGCACCTACATCAGTGGAAGATTTATTTTCGGGTTCTTTGGGTTTTTTTTCTAGTAAAAGTTCGTATATCCATGATTGGTGGAGGGACTGAGGTCAACCGCAGAGATGGAGCAGGTATCGACGAGGCTCCGTTCAAATACAGTTGGTACCCTTCTGCAATCCATAAAGAAAACCGATGGGCAGGTGGTCGCTTAACACCCCGGTTTTAGGGGATCTCTTTTAATGTAGGAGATCACTACCAGATATACATATATGTATGTGGCTAGTCGCAAAGGTGAACCGTAGTCAATTCAACTCCTTGGTTCGCGACAAGATCCCTCCTCCTTTTTTCTATCGGGCTTGGGACCGACTTCTGCGGAGTTCAAGAGTTGTTGAAACCCCGATTTGGTGCAATCACATTGACTGAATATGTTATAAAGTGTTGTGCTGTTTTATGGAATAAATAAAACTAATTAATTTCATATTTAACTCAACGTTTCGTTGGTCTTTTTTCCAACTTCTTCAGGGGTTAGAAAATCAATTAGTTTTTAATTCCATTAGCAGAATTATTTCTTAAAATATATACAAAACCTGACATAACAACACAGAAATTTGGTTAATTTTTAAAAATAATTACATACTAAAAATATAATGCAGCAAAAAATGCTTAATATATATCACGGAGCCGTCGAACAGTGGTTCAGAATCCTTTTTTCCTGGTCAAAACTCTGTAACTTTTGAACAAATAGAGATATTTTCATAAATTTTTTTGTTCGACAGATAACATAATCAGTTTTCCGATGCATTAAAAACATTCCGATATGATCTAGTAGGAGGATTCAAGGTCAAAGTTAAAAATTTTATTTTTTTTATATTTCGCATCAAAATATGAGTGTTTTTGAATTTTTCATATGTTCTATCTATTTCAAAAATTTCAAACACCAATAAACAAGCCATAAAATACAAAAAAATTAAATTCTTATTTTTAAAACAATTTTTAAAAAATATTTTTCAAAAACTAATTTTAAAAAATGTTTCAAAATATTTAAAATTGTTTCCAAAATTAAAAAAAAAAATAATAATCGCGTTTTGATAAAACTCATATAACTCTTATAAAAAACTTATATATTAAAAAATGTATATTTGTGTAAAAAACATAGTTTATATGGGAAACGGTATGGAAAAACACGCACTTGTACCCACGTAATTTTAAAAAATTAAAACAAATGTGTTAAACGGACGGTACGGGACTGGTACAAAAGTATATATAGGCTGAAAAAGAACACTCTCGGGCATCATTCTGTGAAGACGGAACTTTGTTCAAAGCTGTTCCCGAAAAGTTCTAGTCCACTAAATTTGGAATTTCACTAAAATTTAGTACCTGAGGAAATATAAAGTAGCTCACTTCGTGTAAACGCTACGGTAATTTATTGTAACGGTTCTTAAAGACAAGAATCCCAGCTACCCAACAAAAAAACAATGAACACAATATCTGTTACAGTTTCATTCTAAAGAAATTTGCAAAAATGAGGTATTTTCAAAAATGGCGAGAAATTGGATGTTGTTGTAAAGCTGAAAACAGATACAACGTTTGATTAAAGTTTTGCGTTGGGCGTCGAGAAAAAACAACAACAACAGGGCGACGACGATACCAAAGTCCAGCGTTTATCTGTTTGCCGGCATATATTTCAAATGAATTTGAATTTTTCGGCATCATGCCCAACAGTGTAAAAACGGCCAAAACGACACAAAACTTTACTCAAACGTTGTATGTGTTTCCAGCTTAACATTGTTTGTTATTATGTTTGTATGTTCGTTCTTCTGTTCAATCTGGCTCTGGGTCTATCTCCAGTTCCAGGAAAGTGGCTGCTTCGATGGGATGTAGCCACAGATTCACTGGAGTTAGATGAGTAGGTTTGGCTGGGCAGTTGAAAAGGTGTTTTGAGTCGCGCGGGCCCATGCCACATACTGGGCAGATATCTTGCACGGCGCGATCGATTTCCGCCCAATAAGAATTTAGGCGACTGCAATATTCCGAGCGTAGTTGAGCCAAAACTACTCTAGTTTGTCGTGGCAGCTGACGCTCCTCAGCTGCAATAGATGGGGGATGTATTTCGAGGACTTTATTCACACTATAATTGCTTAAGACCTTGGCAAGTGAATCCGTGTGAATACTATTTAAACCTGCTTGATATGCTTGTTGATCTAGGGGTTCTCTCCTGTATCGCTGGACCTCTCCTGATCTGCCTGAATGTGACGGGCCTACCCACAAGATGGTGATTGGGATGACTCACACGGTAACATCCAAACAGGTACTGCAACGAAAGCATCTCATTGTGTTGCTTTACTGGAAGAATCTTTGCCTCCTCATGTAGATGGTCCACTGGAAATTTGAGGAGGCAACCTGTTTCTGTTCTCAGGGCGGCATTCTGGCAAGTTTGAATCTTTTTCCAATTCGTATCACACAAACTCGGGGACCAGACTTACCACAGACCGACCTATCGCGTTATATGTGGTCATCAACGTTTCTTTATCTGCACCCCAAGTGCTGCCGGCTAGGGACTTGAGGACCTTGTTCCTACTTTTCAGTTTGTCGCAGATAGCTGTGGCGTGTGCGCATGACTTGAATGTAGTGTCGAATGTGACCCCTAAAATTTTGGGGCAGTTTGTGGTCGGAATTCTGCTACCGTTGACAACGACATTCAATTCTCTTCCAAACTGCGCTGTCCATGTAGTGAACAGAGTGGCTGTTAATTTTTTGGCGGAAATCTGCATATTCCTCGAATGGAAAATAGTTGTTCAGTCTCTCACAGATGTCATCAGGATAGGTACCCGACGCCAGGATCGTGCAATCATCCGCATACGTTACGATCTCGATGCCGAATGGAGGGGGCGGAACACAGGAGAGGTAGAGGTTAAACAGTTCCGGAGATATCACCCCACCTTGGGGAACTCCATGTTTCACTCTACGGGGTTTGGACTTCTTGTTCCTGAATTCCACGTACGACTGGCGTCCACACATATAATTGACTATCCAACGTTTCAAGCTTGGCCGGAGGGTTGTCTGCTCAATGTCCTCAAACAGCGTGGAGTGCCTGACTGTATCAAAGGCTTTTGATAAGTCAAGCGCCAAAAATATGTGTGGTAATGGCGTGCAGCGCAGTTGTCGTTCTGTGCTGCTTACGGAATCCATGCTGATGATCGGCAACTTGATAGCTATTTCTGATACTGGGGAGGACCAAGACCTCAAGGGTCTTTGCTACGGGCGACAAAAGCGAAATCGGCCTGTACGATTCATTTTTGCTGGCATCCTTGCCGGGCTTCCGTAGTGGGACCACCCTGCCCATTTTCCAGACTTCGGGAACAATGAGGGTGGCTAGCGACAAGTTGAGAACTTCAGTGAGATACTCCACTCCCGGCTCATCCAGCTACTTCAGCATTACCATGGAGATTCCATCAGGGCCCAACGCTTTGGATGATTTAGCGTTCCTGATGGCATTGGCAACATCATCCATTGTAAACTGTGGTGGTTCCTCCTTGGCAGGAAGAGATCTGATGCGACGTAATACTATTCTCTTCCACCTGTCACTCTCGGGGTGCTCGACCAACTGTCGATTGTTGCAACTCTTCAGATGATTTAACCACATGTTTCACTAATGCTCGCCGACCAGCCTGTGAACTTCCAGTGTCAGCTCCCTGACTTTGGGGTCATTGGGGTTGATTCGGCGAAGCTCATCACGCTCATTTGCTAATCCCGTCGCCTCTGCTGGGAAGTTTGGTCTTACTTCGGGTATTCGACCAGCAGGGATAAGGGGAGTGCCTGTAGCAGTGATGATGTCTCCGAACGTCCTTTCCGCTACCCGAACAACAGAAGGATTGGGCAGTTATCTGAAGCGGTGATTGGTGAACTCTCTGAAACCCGGCCAATCAGTTTTCGTATGATTGACGAATGTGCAGCGTTCAGAGGTAATGGAATCGGGTGGTCTGCTAATGGAGACATTCATGGGGAGATGGTCTGATCCAAGGGAAATGACGGGTTGCCAGGTAACGTCATTTGTCAGACCAGGTGACACGATGGTTATGTCTGGCGAGCTGGTAGGGGCGTCCTCATTGACCGTGCAAAACGTAGAGCTGTCATTCTGCTCAGCCAGCCCTGTACCACTCTGGTCGTTTCCGAGGGCCAAATGCCACATCTCATGATGTGCATTAAAGTCCTCCAGGACCAGACGATTATGACCTTCCAAAAGCGGGCTAATGTTAGGCACTTAAGCTGAGATACAGCTATTTCTCGGCGGGATGTATATGTTCCGCAACTCTATCTCGGCAGTTCCACATCTGACTGCTACCCCCATACATTCCATGTAGGGGTCATTAGAGACTGGCTCAAGCGAGATAGGTCTGTATTGGACAGACTGGTGCAGTAGAAAAGCTAATCCTCCACCTCCACTTCTGGTGCGATCCTTCCCTAGCACGTTGTAACCATCGCAACGTTGTAAGCTACATTTGTTGTTGAGCTTGGTTTCTTGCACCGCAGCGACCTTGAAATCTACTATTTCCTCGATCTTACCTCGGAGTCCATTGCAATTAAATTGGAAGAAGGATGCATTTTCCGGGATTGGGACAACAACGGCTGGTGTTAAAGGCCGCATGTGCGGTTGTTGTCGAGGGCACTGCGGGGGAATCTCATAATTAGACGACGAGGGAGTTTCGTAATCCGATGACGACTCACTGGGGACTGTATTCACACAGCATGCAGCAACATAGTCCCTGTCGTAGTCCCTCACGTCGACAAGTTCAGAGCAACCCCTTAGATGCAACCACTCCTGACATCTATTGCATCTCACCGAAGGCTGGATGTGGGTGAAGATGCGGATGTGACAAACCGAGCACAAATATATTGGTGCTGGGTTTTCCTCCGTCCCGGCACGGACCAAAAGGATTCGGAGCAGGCATTCCGGGATATGCTGCCCCCAACGCAGAAAAACGAAACAAATACAAACATATGTATGTATGTATTGGTCGTTTTTAGGGGCACGCCACGCCTACACCTTCCAATATTTTGGCCTAATTTATTGGTTTCCTTAGTTTCAGCCAGGAAAATCGAATCCTGAATCACTGTGCGTCGTTGTTGAAAAAAAAACACGTTACACGTGGTTGTCAATGCACACCCACCATTAAAGCTAAAAACAAATCCAACGTTTGAGTAAAGTTTTGCGTTGGGCGTTGAGAAAAAACAACAACAAAGCAACGCCGACACCAAAGTCCAGCGTTGATATGTTTGCCGGCATATATTGCAAATGAATTTGAATTTTTCGGCATCATGCCGAAGAGTGTAAAAACGGCCAAAACGACACAAAACTTTTCCCAAACGTTGGATGTGTTTTTTTTAGCTTAACGCTGAATTTCAATGGCGGTGAAAATACCACTCAACGTGTATTTCAGCCATGAAAAACTTCTCTATATGTGGTGTCTTATTACACGCCGTTCGGGCTCGGCGATAAACAGTAGGTCCCATATTATTGAACTTATATGAATCATCGATATGAGAGAAGCCTTCCTAGTCCCTTTTGGGGTGTTTCTGGATCAGTTATAAAGTTTAATCGCACCTACGTTATATTTAGACTTTTAATGGCTATAATGAAATTTTTAATCAATTCAAGGGGGCCTTCATTGGAAAATATTTTACAGGAAAATATGAATACTTTAGTTTTTCCCATCATCTTAAGTTTATTCCTCACTATTAAAACCTCTCAAATTCAATTCAAATAAAAACATGAACGCTCTTCTCAACGTTTTATTTGTATAAAATCTCAGAGACTTTTACTTGCCAGAAGTGAACTACATTGCTAACTAGAAAGACATTTCAAATTAAATATCATAGAATTGAGTTCGAAACTCCATTTGCATTGAATTTTTTATTACAATTGGAAATGGTGTAAGTGTATCAGGAAGGTCCCAATTTACATTGGGCTAGTTTACTTGCGGCAATTGTCATTTTGTAGGAGAGAGAGATGAGGCATATGGTAACCCTTTGCCTCTCAGCACCCTCTCTCACCTACAAAACTGACAATTGCCGCAAGTAAACTCGCCTAATGTAAATTGGGACTAATTGAAATTATTTCATTTTTAAAAAAATATAATTAAAACTGTAGATGCTTACTAAACGAACAAAAAAGAATAATTATGAAATAAATTTCTATACAAAAAAAGAAAACTTGATGTGGAATATTTGCAACAAGAAATATTATTGATTGAATTCTGTCGAAGAACAAACAAGAAAATATATTTACATAATATATTCATTTATATAAATAAATATTAATTATATATACACACACGCATTATTAATATACATAAATAGATATGTTTATCCAAGAAACGAAAAATAACAAAAAAATCTATTCATATTTACACAAACATAAATTATGCAGTATTTCTACATAGAAAATCTTAATTATTTAGAAAAAGAAAAAAAAGTAGTTGAGAAAAGTTTGAAAAAAAAAATAAATAAAAATAAACAAAAACTTACTAAAAACAAACAAACAAACCATGTAATTATATGAACTTTTAAGCATATTGGACAAAGTGTTCTTTTAATTAATAAACTAACATACACAACTTATTCAAATACTTTTGAATACAGAAAAATATTGAACTCAGATTAATAATAAAAAAAGTATTATTTATTTTAAATAACCATAGCTAAAAGTTAAATAAAAATTTATCCTTTTTATACAATCTGAGCACAATTAAGTGTACATATAAAGCTATGGAGAAATGTAAAGAATACTTGGGATTTAATAATTTTAAAGTTACAACATTTTATTTTTTCGCAGAATATTAAAAAACACATCAGATTTACAAAACAATCAATCTCTCTAAAATTTATAACAATTTATATAATTATAAATTTCATAAGCAAAGCAAAGCTGACATAACGCCCAAAATCATTTTGCATATAACAGTACCTCTTGATTTCAGGTATTTTGAAGTTTGCATCTACATTTTTGGTCTTAATTGGTTGTAATTTGGCATCGAGGTTCTTAATTTATACTCTGAAAATTGTGGACAAGGTCCAGTTCAACATCAGCATGGTATTGAACGGGATGTTGTCGAGTTATTTGGGACAGTCATGGCACAATCATAAAGATATTCAAATAAGTAGTACCCAGCAAAATGTTCGATGCCAAAGATGCTATTCATTCATGGGTGCATGTGATCTGGCATAGCATCTTCATCGATGCATTTTATATGAGCGTCATGTCATTTTCACCAATTCTTTGACATGTCATTCCACCAATGAATTGGCATGACATTATCATGTCTTGTTTGAAAAATGGAAAATGCAGTATTGAAATATGATTTTCATCACAAACAATACACGCAGAAAAATTTATGTTAGAAATATGTTTGGGTCCAAACAAATATATGTTTGGGACCGGTTGCAAACAAATATATGTTTGGATCCAATCATATTATGTTTGGGTCCAAACAAATATATGTTTGCAACATTTTGTAACATATCTCAATTTGATATGTTTGGTAAAACATATTTTTTATGTTAGAACATTTTTTCATGGGTGGAGAGAGGATGTTTGTCAACGAGAGTAATAACAGTGCTCTCGCGGCTGTGGAATGCTGTTTTATAATAAAGAGTAGTGTGTATTGTATAATGGAAGACGTAGAAGCGAAGGGGGCTTTGGTGGCGTGTATGCGTCAAACTCGTGTGTTTCTTGTTTTGTTGTTGTTAACCAACGTGTTGTTAACCAACGCAGGCGAAGAAGAAAAGAAGAAATGATATGAATTATATTTTTTTCTTTCTTCAGTGTTTTAGTTGCCTTTGTAGAGTCAAGAAGGTAAAGTGAGTGAATAAATCAGTGTTTTGTGTTTTCTTAAAGAAATTGTGCTTTTTAGTAAATTAAATTCCCAATACATTTTATAATTGAATCGGAAAGTTGAATGGAACTATTTTATTGGACAAGGACGTTTCTATAGATTTTTCCTTTTTAAAAGTGTGACTATTTAGAAATTATTTCAATCAGTTTTTCTTTTATTAAAGTGTGTTATGTATTTTCTTTGTATGTACCTTTGTGTTTGTTGTTCTTTTGCCTTTTAATAAAAAACCACAACATTTGAGTGTATACTATAGAGATAGCCAGTGAGTTCTTACTGAAAGCAAGTGAGCACACATTTCAAAGTGTTTTACATTGAATTTTACGCTCCCTTGCTCTCAGTAAGCGCCCACTGGTGCATGTGTTTTTTTTGTGCCTTTTGGGTTTGTATTTTTTTTTGCACCCAGACATAAATAACTTTGCACATAAACATATATTTGTTTGCAGACCCAAACATATATTATGTTTGGGATTGTTGCAAATATATATATGTTTGCTGCAAAATATGTTTGGGATATATGTTAGAGAGGCCGTTTTTTTTTGCGTGTACCTTTTATTAATTCAAACGCATTCACGAATTTCACTTTAATCAACGCCGCTGCACCACAACAGAGTTTACTTTCTCTATTATCTCCTCATCACCAGTTCAGATTTCGACATGGACTTCATCTGCACTCCATTAAGAATTTCTAGTTCGAGAATAATTTTGTCGCTACACGAAGAAAAATATATATTAGAAATATGTTTGGATTCAAACATATTTATGTTTGGGACTGTTTGCAAACAAATATATGTTTCCTACATATCTCAATTTTATTTGTTTGTGTACCAACATATTTTTTTTATGTTACAACATATCGCTCAGTTACTCAAAGAGTGACACATCTCAAAAAATCTAGTTTCGAGAAAAACGCGTTTTAAGTTGACGATTGAAATTTGACCTTCCAACTTAAAAAGACTATTACACAAAAAATAAAATAAAAACTTGTACCATATTTCGAAAACAGCTAGCCAGATATCAGTGCTAAATTTCTGTGCAAGATCAAGCATGATTTGAAGTGTTTTATTGCTTCATAACCTCAAAAAACTTTTTTGTTGAATTATGCCTAACTCGTATTAAATGAGCTGTAACTCGATGAGTTTTAGATATATCAACATGAAAATTTGACACAAGATTAAGTAGAAGTCTTAGAAAAAATAGAAACTGCTAACTCAGAAAACGCATTTTTTGAGTTATGCCACTCTTTGAGTTAATGAGCGATATTTTTTATGAGTGGAGAGACGATTTTTGTCAATGAGAGTAAAAACAGGGCTCTCGCTTATTTTATAATAAAGAGCAGTGTATATGGTGTAATAGAAGGCGCATAAGCGAAGATGGGAGGGTCAAAAACTTTGTTATTGCTTTGGTGGTGTGTACCCAGCCAATAATTTTTGCCGATGGCTCTAATATCCGATTTTTTCCTAGTGCTCTGCACAATCTCTGAAGGGAAATTTAGATTCGTTTTCTTTCTGATTAATTTCCGAATATTCTGTGTGTTTTATAATTTTATAAACATACAATATCAGAGGGTAGCAGCAATGAATACTATTAAATCTAATTTTTGAAGCTGATGAAATTAAGAATAAAAAATTTCGCTTTAAATATCCAAATTTTTCCGAAATATAAATGAACGGAATTTTTTCCGATTTTCGGATAAAACTTACTAAAATATTCAGATTTTTTCCGAATATCGGATTTTCCATCCTCCTCCTCTTTTCTATTGCATTAAGAGTTTCATCGGAAATTCAAGGCTAAAGTTTTTAATTGCATTTTCTGACCGACTTAGCTGTATTTTGGCATTTAGGGTTCGCAGTGATCAAAAAACTTCTCCACTATAAATTATAGGCATAGATCTACGTTTTTCTGTAGTCCTTATATAATGACACCGGAAATTAACGCATTTTTACTTCAAAATAAAAAGGCGATAAAATGATGAGTAGCAAATAGTAGCAGTCGACATTTTCGGAATAACTACCTTGGAGTAAGTACTTTACGAAAAACAATATCCGGATTCTGGATGCGTATGACTCCACACAGGAGTCACAGACACCATGAAATTTCTAGAGTTAAGCCAAAATTATGTATGTTATGACCTATATCTTCTAATATATAAAAGGCAATGTGTGTATGTTAGTATGTTTGTTTGTTTGTATGTTTGTATGTTCCGAATAGACTCAAAAACGGCTGAATAGATTTTCTTGAAAATTTCAGATAATGTACTGGGAACACCGGTGGTGAAAATAGGCTATATATATTTTTGAATGATCGTCGCGGAAGTGAAATATCGCGGTCATCCCAAATTATTCAAAAATGTATTATTTCAGATAATATACCTAATTTTAGTAAGCGTGACTACAAAACCGCTATAACACTGGCTTCAATATGTGGGATAACGCGGTCAACGCCATATTTTGGAATACAGTAAAATCCCGATAACTTGAGATGTCACTATATAGAAATTCCGAAAAATCGATTGGGAAATCTTCTGAAATTTTGTATGTGGAGTTTTTAGGTCTGAGAATAGGTCGTAATCTATTTTTTTATCCCGCTAAGTGTAGTGACCGGTGGTCCTCCCCACAATTTTTTTAAGAAAACCGCGAAATTCAAGTTACTTTTTAATATATTATTATTTACGAATTGTTTGCAATGCTATGGTAATTAAGTCTTGACCCTGAATGGTTGTCGCGGAAGTGAAATATCGCCAAAAGTGAAATATCGCGGTCATCACAAAATTTGCAAACATTTATTATTTCAGATAATATACATAATTTTGAAAGCGTGCCTAAAAACGCTATAAACACTGAACACTAAACAATAAGTGGGATAGCGCCATCAACTCACAAGATCGAAATTCCAGAAAGATCGATTGGAAATCAGACAAAGTTATTGATATACAATACAATATCATCATTGGAATCAGAATACCGCGATCGTGTTCGATTTTTGAAAATATTATAATTACGGATAAAATCTCAAAATGTGGGAAGTGAAACTTCATGAGCATAGATTTCAATCATTGCACAGTGTGGCCAAAATGGGATTTTTGTGCCAAAAATCTGTATTTTCTAAACGGTAAAAGATAGAGCTATGAAATTTGGAGGAGATGTTTATCAGACAGTGGACTTATATTCCATGTAGTTACGTGATATTCGGTCAACGCCTTCTACAGAATTTTATTGAAGAAAATTTTTTTTTCATAATTTTTAAGTTTGTGTAATATATATGTATTTAAATCAGAATTTATAATTTTTAAGTGTTATTTAAAATAAAGATTTAAAGAAATAAAAACATAAAACAGAATTTTCTCTAATAAAAACAACTTAAAATAGTTCAAGTAAAAAGTATACTGTAACAAAAATACTACAAATAAACTCATATAAGACTATTTAATTAACGTAAAAATGGTAATATTTCACTGTTTAAGTAATGTTTTTTAGTTTTTGAATTCTTTCTTAAACGACAAATAAATGGATCAGATGATATTAAAAGTCGATGTACCAAGTCCTCGTTTGTGGCCATTCTACAAATCTTGCGTGTGAAGTTGTGGCGGTATTTCCTTGTATCCTTGTGACGTGACTCTTGTGCCTCCTCCGATAGTTGCCCAATAGGAAGTATACATGCTTCTATTATAGATTTTCCATGAAATAACACCTTATGTACTGTGGGCGGCATATTATACCAACTATAATTTTCTAAATAAACCTTGCACGTTTTTTGTGCGTATTCATCAAACTTTACCGAATCTATTGATTTACCAGACAGTAGACATCCCAAAACTGCATTTGATGAAGTTGGAATATTGTTAGTAATGTACTCCTGAATGCTTCTCACTTTATTATGTCGAGGCGTTTTTAGCCATATATCAAATAAAATATTGTGTGGAACTTTAAGAGACATGGTAATACAAAAAGTGGAAATGGATAATAAATAGCAAATGATAACTTGAAGTTTTAAAGTAGCGGGCAGCTAAACAATCGAAATTTCAACTTTCGGTTAGGAACTGTGTTCACAACGTTTAAAACCCTTAATATGGGACAGTACCGTTATATGGGGACTATATTAAAACGTGGACATACACTGACCGCTTTTATAATAAATGATTCTCACTTGCAGAGAACCCAAAATATAAAATTTCAGCCAATTTGGTTGGCAAATGTGGCCAGAAACACCAAAAACTCTTCAAATGGGCGGTACCGTTGTATGGGGTCTATATTAAAAAATGGACCCACTTAGACAATTTTTGGTAGGGAGATAGTGTACTCGTAAATAACCTTATATTTCAATTTTTAACTAAATCGGATAATTGTTGTAGGTAAAATCCTGAAAATATATAAAATCGGGAGGTACAGTTATAGGGGGTCTATATCCCGGCGTCGCACGTGGTCGCAGCTAATTTATTGAGAAATTGATAGCTCAACAGCTCCTCTAAATTTGTGTACTATTAGAACTGCGGATAACCGCGGGGCTTTTTAGTTATATCCCATTTAAAAAGACCAATATAAGATATACAAGTAGAAAAGGTTCCAAAACAAATCCGGGCTTTCTACAGAAGTGTTACACAAGTGCAATTACTTTTAAACATATTTTAATACGTCAGATTTCGTACTATAGTTTAGCAAAAAGAACCATTAAAATTTTTCAATAACTCGCGACAATATGGTCCACACAAAATCGACAAATTTCACTGTGTTTTTGAGTATTCGTTTGCCGTAAAAAAAGTCCATGTTATAGGTACCGTTACATCAAAAATAGCGGTACAACCAACGAAATTTTTAATTTTCTCTCATAGCTAGAATGTTTTCTATCCCTCCATGTAAAATTTTTGTAAATTTTTAAAAAAAAAATTTTTGGCATTTTTGGCACAAAATATTGAATTTGGCCACACTGTGCATTGGAATAGCTAGATAAAGATACATTTTAAATACAGCAAAATCTCGATAATAACAACTAAAATTTATAGAAGTAATTTTTTAATGAATTATATAAATGTTGCCATACATATCCCCATGGAACATATATTTCGCTGAGGGGTATTTACCACTATTGCATATAGAGCGCGAAGAAAAAAGGCGTTACGTTCGATCGGGCTGAATGAGGTTAAATCCACCAAAAATAGCGAAAATCAGCCGGTATAGAACGGTACCGGCGGTACCGGGAGCTATATCAAAACGTGGACCTATACTAATAATTCTCTGCAGTAATAATTACGACCCCAACCGAGACCAACAATCCAATATATAGCAATGCTAATTGTAGTGCACCGAACATTATATGTGGGTCACAAAGTGCTTTAAACTGTCGATTTATGGTGAAGGGTATAATAAAAGAGATTTTATATCTTAAATTTGGGGGATACCATAACATGGAATTTATGTCAAAACATTGATTTATAGTATGAAGTTTCAAGAGGGATGCCTAATTATGGGTGTATTAATACTAGATAGATAACTAAAGTTTACACGGAGAACCCAAACAACGGGCCAGCAACGCGGACCGGGTCAGCTAGTGTAATATATATTTTCAATATACTACATATATAAAAATGGTGTAAAAAATGTATAGTAATTCATAAAATGAGAACGGCTAGGCCGATTTCTGTAAAATGTTTTGTCAGTTATTCGCATTTTCGAGATTTTGGAAAATCCCTCTGGAAAAGTCGGAAAATTGGAAAAATCGAAAATTGAGTTTTTGTATGAAATTTTATCCCTTAATAGCGAGACGAAGTTCGACGGGTCCGCTAGTATACTATAACTATAGAGCTCCCCCGCATTTTAACATATAATATCAAGAACCCATTGTTTATATCGTAGGAGTAATTTTAGTTTAGAGTACTAAAAATACGTAATTTTACAAAGTCCGATCCAAGTTTTCAATATTTTTTAAATATATATTCACCATAAATATAGCAAAAACTGTTTAAATTGAGTGCACAATATCTTCTGAGCGAATTCATTATGTGTCCGACTATAAGATTTGTTTAGTGCCCAACTATAAGGAAAATCTGGACAAAACTAGCAAAACATGGCCTTAAACTATATATTAACATGTTAAAAAGCGTTAAGTTCCACCATGAAATACTCTGAGCTAATATGGAATTATTAGTTTTCTAGAGTTGGGCAATCTCGTTCAATTGAACGATCCGGATCACTGTCTTCGTTCAAAGACAATTGAGTAACACCATAAAAACCAACGTCTGAAATTAATTATACGCAGTTTTGTCAAAGAAATTACCGGTGTCCGTTGAACGAGATAGTGATCCGGATCGTTCAATTGAACGAGATTGCCCAATTCTATAGCTTTCTTTCTGTTGCGAAAGTACCTATGCCACAATTTTAGGTGGAGAAGATACTTAACCACTAGAAACCTTAAATTCCGTCAAAATACCGGAAATCGGGACGTACCGCTATATGGGGGCTATACCAAAACATAGACCTATGGCCATAATTTTGGGTGAAGAAGTTTCTTGATCACTGAGAATCCTAAATACCAAATAATAGCTAATTCGGCCAGAACATGTAGCTAAAAAAGTCAAAAAAGCGGAAATCGGGCGGTACAGTTATGTGGGAGCTATAAGAAAAAGTAGACTTATGCCCATAATTTTTGGTGCAAACGTTTCTTGTTCACTGGGAATCCTAAATGTCGAATTATAGGCTACTTCGTTCTGCAAATGGACGTTACCGTTATATGGGGCCTTTACCAAAATGTGAACCGATATAGCCCATCTTCGAACTTGATCTAACCATATTCAGACCATAAACACATGTGTACAAAATTTCAGCCGTGTAGCTCGACTCGTTCGGAAGATGATTAGATGATGCACGATTACAACAGACAGACGAACGGACGGACGAACATGACTAAATCGACTAAGAATTTTACGCTGATCAAGAATATATACTTTATAGGGTCGCAAATGATTATATGAGTTACAAACGGAATGACAAACTTAATATACCATATTATGCTGGAGGGTATGAAAATGTGTTTATCCAGGTGAAAGGTCTACCTATCTTTACAATTTTTGGTGGAGAAGTTTTATAACCGCAGGGAACCTCAAAAGTCAAATTACGGGTAGTTCCGTCGAACAATGTAGCTAAGACCCTCAAAATTCCGAAAATCGTTAGGTACCGTTATATGGGACATATGCTGACGATTTTTAGTGAAGAAGTTTCGTGACCACTGAAAATTCAAATGTCAAATTACAGTTAGTTCGATTTTTGGTGCTAAGTTTCATGACCACAGGGAACCTCAAATGTCATATTGCATCTAGTTCGGTTTAAAATTGTAGCTAGAATCCTCAAAATACCAAAAATCGGGAGGTACCGTTATATGGCGGCTATACCAAAACATGGATCTATGTTATCGATTTTTAGTGGAGAATTTTCGTGGCCACTAAGAACCTCAAATGTCAAATTGCATAGCTAAAATTCTCAAAATACCGAAACTCGATATGTTGACAGTTTTTGGAGGAGATGCTTTGAGACCACTGGGAAACTCAACCGTCAAATTACAGATAGTTTGGTTAAAAATTGTAGCTAAAATCGTCTAAATACCGAAAATAGGGAGGTATATACCATAACATGGACCTATGTTGACATTTTTGGTGGAGATATTTTGTAACCACTGTGAACCTTAAATATTAAATACAGGTGGTTTGGTCAACAATTTTAGCTAAAATCCTCATAATACCGAAAATCGGGAGGTACCGTTATATGGGGGCTATACCAAAACATGGACCTATATTGTCGGTTTTTGGTGGAGATGTTTTGTGACCACTGGGAACCCCAAAGGGCTGGTATACTATCTTTACCAGATTGTTTTGGTTAGAGGCTCATAGTGAAATTTGATTTGGAACATTTCTTATTTTGCCTCTATACCCATGAAGTGATGTATTTTGGAAAATTTTGAAAAAATAATTTCTACTATTTGGTTTGTTCTAGTACTGCAAGAATCTACTAATTTTTACTATTTTTTCGATAAAATAAAGGAAAAAATGTTATCGTAGTAAAAAATAGTAGCTTCTTGCAGGTTCTGGAACAGAGCATTTAATATATAAATTTTGTGTGTTATTTTCATAAAAAAGGATTATACATAGATAGGTAGTTTATTCTAAAGTTTGTAGTAAAATTTTATGTGGAATTTTTCTTCTTTTGGTACTATTTGTCTAAAACTAAGTTTCATGCTCCAATTCAAAAACTGACCGAAACAAATTTCATTAAAAAATATTTTTGTGTTTTGTTGGAAAAAATGATAAAGATATCGTTGACGTCAATCATCTAGAATGATGTTTTGTGGGACAACTTGGCATAAACATAGATAGGTATTTCCAGGGCCTATACTGAAAAGTTATGGCGAATATTTTTGTAGAATATTTGAATCGGATTAAAGGGAATTTAAAAAGTTTTTGGAAAAGGGGGCCAAAAAATCCCTTTAATGACACTCTTGAGGGTTAAATTTTAAAACTACAAGATTTCTCGCATTGTTGGCGGTAATATTGCCAACGACACTACATGCCTAAAATGCAAGGATTCCAAGGAATTCTAGCTAGAATATTTTCAAAAATGTGCAAATAGGTGGAACTCCCCTACGCATTTTGGGTACTTCCCGACTTAAACTTTCAAAATGCCGATACACGTGTCTTCTATTTTCGGCCCTCTTTCATAATCAGACCGATTTCACCTGTAATTACCCAGCAAAATGTTCGATGCCAAAGATGCTATTCAAGAGTGGGTGTAAGTGAAATGGAATGTCATTTTTTCAGCATCTTCACTCATTCTTTTTACAAGAGCGCGACCCCCAAAAGATGCAATTCATTTTCAGATCCTAAGCATGTCATCTTTACTAACTCGATGGAATGGCATCTTCAACAATTCTTTGGCATGGCATCTATACCAATCCTTTGTCATGCCATCTTAACCAATTCCCAAGAATAGCATTTTCACTAATCTTTGGGATGCCATTTTCACCAACCCTTTGGCATGTAATTTTCACGTCTTGTTCGGAAAATGGAAAATGCTGTATTGAAAAATGATTTTATTTTTTTTATTTTATTAATTCCATGGCAGAATAAGAAGGTAATCTCATTAGAAAAACCCGTCCTTGAGCTGCCAAATACAACACTGCTTCGAAACAATATGAACGTTTTTGTTGTTATTGTATGTCAATGACAACAATAAAAACATACAGTTTTGTTTACATTCTCTTAAAATATTTGTGTATATAATTTGATTGGAGCAGAATAAAAAATGCGACCAAATATGGTAAGCAGTGTGCAAGAAATGAAACAGACATCGCGACCAATTATGGACATGTAGAAATTCTGTGAAAATTTCGCTAAAATAACTGTGTAGAAGCAGATAGAAATTTCGTTCTTCTGTTTCTGGTAAGAAAATTGTGACATCGTGAAAAAAGTTCTGATTTTGATGTTTTTTATATTTGTTCGTGTTATTGCAGAGCTTAGCAATGTGTATTCAGAATGACAAACCAAGGAAAAGATCATTTGCTTGCCAGCAGCGTTCAAAGTACGCATCCTGAGTAACAACATCCAGATACAATCATCAACCATATGCTGTTAGCTAAAAAGCCTACAAATAACTCGCCGTGTCTGAGTTGGTGACATCATTGATGTCGTCTCTAAATTCCCTTTGGTCATTTATTATTAACATATTGTTGTTTACGATTGAACGACCTTTTGTTGGAAAACAGATCGTTGTGAAGGTACTTCTTTTTGGTCCCATATGTCGGAAAACATACATTTCCTAGACAAAAAATATTCATCGTTGGAATCAGGCTAGAAAGGGCTACCAGTAGAAAAAATATAGCCATCTCCGTTAAGTGCCCATGGTAGCTGCTAGATAAAACCTGTTTTCGGTAAGTATTCCTTTGTAAATTGTTCAATACTTTCTAACCAGTTAACTTAAGCCAACATATTAAACGTTCATCTTTTTAGGCAATTCTCTTTTGGAAACGCTACTGTGCTGGCCGTAGTACCATGTGTGATCGTCGCCGCATTGCCCTCGTGGGCCCTCATCGTCTACTACAAAGATTAAGGTCGCGCCTTGCGTAACATACTAGGCATTGAAATTACGAGATTTGAGATGATAAACGTGTTGAAATTAGCTCATTGTGACCATTGGTTGTTTCGTCATCCGCACCGGGTCTGCATTCGCTCGATTTAACGAACTCTTCCTCAACCCAACCAAAACCGATTTGTATCGCCTCTTTAATCCGAAGAAATCTACGAGGTACCCCGTGGCCCATGCAATAATGTTTTCCGTTGTGTTCGTCGTCCATATTTCGTCAACTGATAAAGGACTTATATTGTCTAGTTAAGCAACTACATTTATGGATGTTTTCCAAATAAAAGTAAAACATCTGAAAGCTGATTAAAATGTATTATTTAATTATTTTATTTTAGAAGAATGGGGGGATTTAGTAAACATGGTAATGGTCAATAACCCATATTTGGTTTAGGATATATATACTCCGTTGTGTTCATCCTGTATAAGTTAAGATGATGATAAGAGTTTTATGCTTGATAAATTGAAGATGAAGAACGAAATGGTGTAATGATGATGAGAGAGTTCTGTGGTGGCTGATTGTCGGATTAAGGATAAAAATGGAGAATAGGTCACAGTATTGCCGTGAGTTCGATTTGTAGGTTTTGCTGAAAATAGATAGAAGGAAACCATGTGGCAAAATTAACAATGATTATGGGGTCTATGTCTGACCTAAAGTCCGTCCGAGATACACCTCATTACTTATATTAGCTACCTTTCCTCTATACATATGTCGTCACAATCCCTTGAAAACTGGGAACATTTGAATTTTGCGAAAAAACATATTTTTTGTTGAGAATTTTAGATATTTAGATATTTATTTTGAAATTGTCGTTTAATTTTCAAATTAAAATGTAACTGACATATATGTATGTATATGTTTGTTTACATACACATACATACAAAGTGTGTCAAAATCGTTTTGACTATGAAGGGACGTCGAAGCTAATACAACTCTGTGAGCTGTGAGCGTGAGGTTACCTTGTATCATTGTATCATGTATTAATTCAAAGGAATTAATGAAATAACTATAATTTATTTATCATCATCGGTGCGTAGTCTGCTCGATGACATCAAACAACGAGGGTGCTTGACAATATCAAAGGGCTTTGCTAAATCAAGTGTCACTATCACCGTTCTATCGCACGGCTTGCTCTGAGTGAGTCCTCGGCTAATATGGAGATGGCCTTCAGCGCAGTTGTTGTGCTGCTTACGGATCCTATGCTATTGATCGGCAACTGGAAAGTTATTACTAATGCTGGAAGAAATAAAGCCACAAGGGTCCTTGCTACGGGCGACAAAAGCGAAATCGGTTTGTAAGAATTACCTTTGCTGGCATCCTTTTCGGGCTTCAGTAGCTGGCCTATTTTCCAGACTTCGGTAACAATGTGTTTGGCAAGCGACAGGTTGCAGTCTAAACACCGTCGCTGCACGCAACAGAGTTGACTTCCTCTGCAACAGGTTTTGATTCATCTTACAAAAGGATTTTACTTCCCATCAGTGCAGATTTCGACATTGACTCCAACTGCAGATTACTATTTCGTGAATTTTATTTGACAACGTTTTGGAAATGTTTTTTGTTTTGTAGGGATCTACAAATCGACTTGTTGAGCAGGGTTCTCTAGAGCAGGCAAGGAAACTTTGATAATTGGTATGTTCCTTTACTTTTAAAAATGGTAATTGTTGCAAAAATGGTAAAAGTGGTGAACTGCTCTCATATAAATTGTATGCTTTTAAAAGTAAGGAAACACTTTGCGGGTAAAAACTGGTAACCTCATGCACGTAAAGGAACACGAATAATACTGAAGAGTGCAGTCCGACTCTACTTTTAGCTCAATGATTGGGACTTCCTAGCACAATAAATCTTACATTGCTTTAAACGTACATATTTAGATAAATAAAAGAATATATACATGTGTAAAAATAAAAACACAAAATTCATCTCTATTGGATCGATGGAATGGGTTCAAATGCTAAGGAAAATATCGGATATATCACGACTTCCTTTGAATGGGATCAAATGCTGATGAAAAGATCGGATCTTTCACGACTTCATTTGAACCAATGCAAAAGATCCAGTGTAATCATGACATCTCATGGAACCACTTCCATAAAATTTTGCTGGGTATTTTTTGTACAACGCAATGTTATTTTTTGAATATTTGCAACAGAAAATAACACTATGCAATACTAAAAATGCAAAAACCTTCTAGTATGCATTTGTTGAAAGTACATATTGAGACTACAAAAACCCTAGTAGGGTTTTGTTCTGTCCAGTTCTTATTTTATGACCTCATCTAAACAGGTCTAAACCTGCACTTTTTTGCATTTATCAGGCCTTTATCTTAAAAACGAATAGGAATTTGGCGTTGCTGTCTTTCGCAATATTGTAGCCCTAAACTAGTAGAACTTATCTTTTGATGGCCCTATAGGCCATCAAAATTGATAAAATATAGAAAATTGTACATAATTGCAGAAATTCTGGTCAGTATCAGCTAAACTGTTGGGGGTTGAACCAAGTAACCTTTTGCAAAAATATTCCAAATAAAGTTCTCAGCAATTCTTCAGAACAATCTGAACCTTTACAGTGCTTACTTCATGTTGTTTCAGCGGTATTTTTATCTTTTATTGACATATTTTTTAAATGGTCTTTGAAAAATATACTGAAAACAACGTGATATAAGCATTTTACAACAATGACATGTTTCGATGAGTTGTCTATTACAACTCCAGCAAATATTTTTCCAAAAGAAAAGATTAAGAAAAAATTAACGGTTTTGGAGATATGATGCGAAATGTATACAAATTATGGAAATTTTCGATATTTTATAAAATTTGAGATATAGCCCAGAATTTCTTTTTAAAGTCAATATTTATCCAGGTTTAGATGGGGCCACAAAATCCAAGCTGGATCTGACACATCAAAACCCAACTAAGGTTTTAGTCATTTGGGTCTTTACTTTCAAAAAATTCTCAGCTCGAATTGTTTGCACAAGATTACCTTAAAAATGTTGCACAATGTAATCTTGCAATCAATTTCTTTTTAAAGCAACACCTCCAAGCTTTTGGAAAAAAATAAATTATACACTATTTACTTTCATTTTTCCCATAAATTTGACGAGGAAGACAAATATGTACCAAAAAATTCGATTTAGCAGTCACGAATAGAAACCACAAATGTAAGTACCATTATAACGGTCAACAACAACAAAATACAAAATTGTTTATTATTTTTGGATTCAGCTCAATGTTTAGAATTAGACACCATTAATTATTTTCATATAACTTAGGTTACTTTTCTGACTTATGCGATGCTAGATTTGAATTTCGCCACAATGCGTCGTTTTAAATTGCGGTCCAGGAAATTGTAAAACTTGTTGTTGGTTCGAAATTTAATTAAAATATAAGAACTCTATCGTAAGGAAAATCTCCAAAATTCCACATATTAGTGAATATTTAACGATTGAAAATTTCATGTCATATGACATTTACATATAGTGTAAACTACCCCTAACGGATTCAACTGACTGACCCACTTCAGTGGCTACCTTAAATGAATGAACTAGTCTCTTCGTGAACTAAATAACACTACAAATAAATAATTTGTTGTAATTTTTCAACTATTTATTGTTTTTTTCAGTAACAAAATTCTGAGATCTCCATAACTTTATATATCAGCACGTTTTTATATTGTACTATATACATAACATAAATAAAAATATAAATAAATGTGATGGGTTGAATCAATTAAATTTTAAATATTAAGAAGAATATTCATAATAACTTCTGATAACGTTTTTCTATAAAATTTTAAAACCCATAGTTCTTTTTTGACCCATCCTAATATACATACATACTGCATAAATACATATGTTGTAAATTATTTTTGCAAATAGTAGTGGTTAGCAAAGAAATAAACTTATTTTAAACAAGAAAAATAAAAACACACTTCATTTTAGATTGAAATTAAAAAAGAATTTGTAAAATTTAAAAGCACTTTTAAAATTTAATATTTTATAGATATACTCTACAGAAAAAAAGACAACAATATATATTTACAAATAAACAACAGATCTTAAGAATATAACAAAAAAGTATTAGTAGTTTAATTGTTTAAAAAAAAGATGTTTTGAAAAGTTTTTATTCTCCAAAAAATGAGAGCATTGAAATATTTCGCTTTATTTAAATTATAAGAAAATACAAAGCAGCAACTTTCATATAAAATATTATAATAAACCATATATGCATTAAAAATATATACATATAATATTAATAATACATATATAAATATAACAAATAAAATTAATATGCATACAACAAAGAAATGTTGGAAAGAAAATTTACAATTTTTAGAAATTCTGTTCATTTTTTATTTTATTATAATAAAAGAAAAACACGTGGACTGTACAGTTTCGGGTCATGAAGAGCAACATAACATTTTTGAAAATCAGGTTCCGTGTAAATTCATTGTCAAGGGCCTTCTCGACAATATTTACTTGAAAATCACTTCCTTACATATCGACGCCTCCAAACAATAGTATGCTAAGTCGACTTAGCATGTTTTCAAGTTCTTTACATTTTTATATTTAACGTCCTTTAACTTAAATTCTGTCAAATTTTGGAAATAATCGGACAATCCGTACAGAAGTTATAAACAACTATTTACTTAGCATAGTACTGAAGTTCAAAAACATTTCTACACTTTGAGAGCTTCTCCTGCAAAACTCACTTTTTAGACTTAGCATACTATTATTTGGAGGTGTCGAACGTCCTTTAACTTAAATTCTGTCAAATTTTGGTAATGATCGGTCAATCCGAACAGAAGTTATAAACAAATATAGACTTAGCATAGTACTGAAGTTCAAAAACATTTCTACACTTTGAGAGCTTCTCCTGCAAAACTCACTTTTTAGACTTAGCATACTATTATTTGGAGGTGTCGATATATGTCGTATATTCAATTTCTTCATGGTCTCAGTTCCATGTGTCACACAAAGTTTTTTAGTTTGTAAAAAATATTACATTTTTGAATGAGAAATAATAAGTTTACAATGAACATAGTTATATATTTATGAAATCTGAGTTTAAATTTTTGGAATCTAAATATTTTTGTTACACAAAAATATACATTTATATTTCTATAAATATGAGAATTAAAAATACCTCAAACATTTATGCATTTTTATTGATATTTTTGGAAAAAAATAAAGATGTTTTGTTTTTATATAATTTTCATCTATAAGTTAAAACAAAAATTGTATTCATATTATATATACACACACTCACACAGACATTATATAAAATACGTATATTATATACATATATTAAATAATTATACAAAACTTATAAATACACAAAATTGTATTAACAAAAAAAAAACTTAATCTACATATTAAATAAAAATCAGAAAAATAACATAAAAATATATACTTATATATTAAAAACAAAAGAAAACATAAAATACAAAAAGTCTTTAAAACAAAAAAAAACCTAAAATAAAAATAAGAAACAACTTCAAATAATTTGTTTTATTTTGAAAGCAAAATTGACAGCATCAGATTGCCGTTAACAACTATTATCATGACTTCTTCCAGGTGAAGGCAATATATGTACATGATAATTACTAATTTCGTTATGCTGTTCTTCCTCGTGATTAAGGATTGGGGATATCCGGCCTTTTGCATTTCCAGGATATCGGAAGTGAAAAATATCAATCCCGGGAATATGGGCAATCGAATAATATATGTTAGAAATATGTTTGGATCCAAACAACTGGACTGGTTGCAAACAAATACAGTATAGTCTCCATAATCCGGACAACGCGGTAATGCGAATACTAGAATTTTTTACATTGTAGACTCGGTAATACGGACATCTCATATTTTTCGTACCTCGATAATCCGAACATCAATATTTTTTCCTATCTTGAGCATTATATTCTTATTTATTCCAATGACGTTTTCATTCTTAGCAATTGGTGTATAAATAAGAAAATTTAAGATTTTTAAAGTTTTCGGTCCACATCTCGTCTTTCTGGCTAGCCACTGTTGACACAATATGGAATTAACTATTTGAATCTGTCGAATGATTTTACTACCCTTCAAGCATCGATGTCTAACTATGATAAACAACAGTATTTTCAACATAGTGTTGGTAGCCTAGTTCCCTTAAAAATCGATGTAGGGTGTTCCTTTCCTCTAAAGGAATTAGTTCTTTAGGCCTCCGATTAGTGAGAAAGTCCTTTGGAACTGTGTAATTTATTCCAATGATATTTTAATGTCATCAATTTAACCACTATAAGCATAAAATGCTTTCAACTCATAAGAAGTTATGCTCAAACCAATCCAACGTGTCTCGAGCAAAAAATGCGGGTAGGCATTGGCGGGGAAGTAAGCCCAAATAATCTAACTACAAAAATTTATATTTTTGCTTGATTATCGTATTGAGAATTCTGGCAAGTAAGATTCATCACCATCTTACAGCCTGTAATGTCATTAAATAAAAAGTAAGCGGGTAGTTCAATGGGGAAGGTACCCCACAATGTTTACAAATAATAAATATAGTTTATCAGAGTAAAATCTTATAGCAATCAAAGTCGCAACAAATCAGATGGACAGGCTCAGGGGCTGAAACATAGGACCGAAATATCAAATTTTGTATTGTATAATTTTTGATTCATTGAAGGCTCGAGAGTCTTTAATTTTTTTTTGAAGAAATGCAAAAAGCAGACTTATGTGTCACGAGAAAAAAACGAGGGTAGACAAAGGAAGGGAAGTAACCCCAATAGAATCCAACTATAAAAATTAATATTTCTGATTTATTATTGGTTTGGAAATTGTTGGGAAAAAATAACGCGGAAAGATATGAGAGAGAAGTATCCCCAATATGAAGCCAATATCAAATAATCCCAGCAAAATTTGAAGGAAGGGGTTTCATGCGATGGCGTGATTTAATGGCATCTTTTGCATTGGTTCATACGAAGTCGTGAAAGATCCGATCTTTTCATCATCATTTGAACCCATTCCATCGATCCAATTGAGATGAATTTTGTGTTTTTATTTTATTTATACACATTTTACTAAACACATATGTAAATAAGATTAATTATTTACAGTAGGCTTGATGTTGTCGGAGACTCGAAATCACAACCAACGTTGTTAAAACTCTCGTCGTAATGATAATGTCATTGCAAAGGGTTGGTGAAAATAACATGCCAAAGCATTGGTAAAAATGACATTCCAAAGTATAGGTGAAAATGACATGTCAAAGCATTGGTGTAAATGACATGCTTTGGATCCAAAAATGAATAGCATCTTTTGGAGTCCACGCTCATATAAAATTCATCGATGAAGATGCTAAAAAGATGAAATGCCAGATCACTTGCACCCATGATTGAATGGCATCTTTGGCATCGGACATTTTCCTGGGATGCATTTCTGAATAATTGGAAATAATAGAAGTAATCAGTATTAACCGACGCTATGCATATAAAATATATTTTTCGTAAAACGAATTTGTGTGGGAGTCTTAGACCGTGGTAAATGTGATCTACTTACTAAAAAACTTTAGGGAGATACAGGGAGTGTCATTCCTTTAATATACGAAAACTACTTCTTAGTAACTTACTTACTTAGCTGGCCCATTACAGAACATTTGTTTTATAGGCCGAACTAAGAAAAGATCTCCAATTCTCTCTATTTGTTGTTTTGCTTTCTGGAATACCGCGCCTTTTCATCTCATCATCCACTTGTTTGCGCCATCTATTCCATGGCCTGCCAATTCTGCGTGCACCGCCAAGCGGTCCGTGTTTATACACCTTTTTAGCGGGTTCATCATCATACAGCAGATACAGCTCGTGGTTCATGCGACATCGATATTCACCGTCAACGCAGATTGGTCCGTAGATCTTTCGAAGAATTTTTCTCTCAAACACACCAAGCACTGCCATGTCTGCTTGCGCAAGTACCCAGGCTTCGGAGCCATACATCAGCACGGGTAGTATCAGTGTTTTGTAGAGCGTTATTTTTGTTTGACGAGATGTGGCTTTGTTTTTAAATTGCTTACTTAAACCAAAGTAGCATCTGTTGGCCAATACAATTCTTCTTTTTATTTCACAACTGATGTCGTTTGTTGTGTTTACGGAGGTGCCGAGGTAGACGAAGTCTTTTACTACCTCAATGTTATAGGAACCAACTTCCACAGTCGGTCCGAGCTCAATGGACGCATTGCGCGTCGACACCGTCAACTTGGTCTTCTCACCGTTTACCGCCAGACCCACTTTAGCAGATTCTCCTTCGACCTTCATAAAGGTATCAGTTACTTCTTTTACTGATCGGCCTATGATGTCTATATCATCAGCATAAGCAAGTAACATGTGGCTATTGGTGTAGATTGTGCCACTTCTTTTGACGTTTGCCTCTCGTATAACCTTTTCCAGCAGGATGTTAAAGAGATCACACGAAAGGCTGTCTCCTTGTCTGAAACCGCTTTTGGTACCAAACTCTTCGGAGAGGTTCTTTCCTATTTTAACTGAGGACCTCGTGTCAGTTAAAGTCGTTTTGCAAAGCCGGATGAGCTTTGAGGTGATACCAAATTCAGACATGGCTTGGAATACCTTTGAACGTAGCAGGCAGTCGAAGGCTGCTTTATAATCGACAAAAAGGTGGTAGGTGTCGATCTGCATCCAGGATTTGCCGCAGGGTAAATATCTGGTCAATGGTGGACTTGCCAGGTCTAAAGCCGCATTGGTATGGTCCAATTATCTCGTTGACCATAGGCTTTAGTCGTTTGCACAATATCCCTGACACGATCTTGTAGGCAATAGGGAGTAGACTTATGCTCCTATAGTTAGAGCATACAGTCTTATCTGCCTTCTTGTGGACGGGGCACAGGATACTCATGTTCCAATCGTCGGGTACTCGTTCTTCCTGCCAGATGGTGCTAACTAGCTGATGAATACACCTTATCAGCGTGTCGCCTCCGGTTTTGAACAGCTTGGCTGGTAAGCTATCGGCTCCTGCTGCCTTATTATTCTTCAGCCTATTTATTGCTGTCTTTACCTCATATTGGCTGGGCGGTATACATTCAACACCATCTTCTGGGATTGGGACTGTGGTATCTTCGTCGTCTTCGCTGCTATTAGATACCAACAGTTTTGAAAAATGTTCTTTCCATATCCTGAGTACACTATCTGTATCAGTTACCAAATTACCTTGCTGGTCTCTATAGGAGGATGTGTCTGTACCAAAGCCATCAGTTTGATGCTTGACTCTTTGGTAGAATTTTCGGACTTCATTCTGGCTCCTGTACATCTCGAATTTTTCACACTCCCGCTTTTCGATTTCTTTCTTTTTCTTGCGGAAAAGACGTTTCTCTTCTCTTCTTTTCTCCCGATATCTCTCTCGTGCGCTACGCGTTGCTAAGGATTGTAAAGTAGCCCGATATGCCGCATTTTTCTCTTCAGTGGCAGCACGACACTCCTGAACATACCATGGATTCCTTGGTGGAGGTCACTGGTATCCAAGTATGGATTTTGCGGCTGTTTGCATGGAGTGGGCAATGCTTTGCCATTGCGCTGATATGTTATGGGGATGAGGAGTGCTTTGATTAAGCAATTGGGCTAGTTGAGTGGAATATGCTGTGTTTTAGTCTCCGACTAACTACGAATCCGCAACCAAACTCATGCTTTACGTCAGGGCAGCTATAATACAGTGCGTCACCTTTAGGTGTTGTTGTGACGCCTTTCCCAATCCATCGTATTTCCTGTATGGCAGTAATATCGGCCTTGTACTTTTCAAGTACGTCTGCCAATGCGAAGACTGCACCTTCTCTATAAAGAGTGCGAACATTCCAGGTGCAGATTCGCAGGTCATAGTCCTTAAAACGTTTGCGGGGTTCGACAACTTTAGAGGGGTTTGTTTTTCTATTCTTTCGTGGACAATAGTGGACTTACCAGGTTTAAAGCTGCATTGGTATAGTGCAATTATTTCGTTGACCATAGGCTTTAGTCGTTCGCACAATATCCCAGACACTATCTTGTAGGCAATAGGGAGACGACTTTTGCCCCTTTAGTTAGAGCATATAGTCTTATCTCCTTTCTTGTGGACGGGGCACAATATGCTCAGGTTCCAATCGCCGGGTACGATTTCTTCCTGTCAGATGATGCTAACTAGCTGATGCATACACCTTATCAGTGTGTCGCCTCCTATTGTGTACATCTCGGCTAGTAAGTCATCGGCTTCTGCTGCCTTATTATTCTTCAACCGGTTTATTGCTGTCTTTACCTCATCTTGTTTGGGTAATCAATACCATCTTCTGGGTTCGGATCTGTTGTATCTTCGTCATCTTCGTTAGTATTGGATACCAACAGTTCAAAAAATGCCCTCTCTATACCCTGAACACTCGGCCGAATTTAACGCCTTTCTTACTTGTATTTATATTAGGGTGGGGCGATTTGTGTGGAAGCAAAAAAACCTTAATGAGCCCTTCGCGTTTCTGATTCCTGGGATTGAACTGAGCAAAAAAGTCCACTGGACCATATATCTACCGCGAATATCGAGCCTCCCGATTTTGACTTTAAGTTTTTTATTGACGTTTTTTGGATATTTTGGCATATAACAGCCGAACAATTGGGATTTTCGATCCAACACAAAGACAAACATTGTAGCCAAGACAGTAGTTGAAAACTCTCTAATACATCGCAAAAGCATTGGGACGCTCCTTCAGGCAGTTTTAGCCCTAAGAATGTGCAAACTTTTCGGAAAATGTCGATAAATGACATTGTGCTACAAAATTTGACCCAATAAATATTCAAGTGTTCTGATGCAAAATTATATCGTGTTGGGATCCATGGACAACGACAATGCCTTTATTTCGCTTGGGTCACTTCGATTAATTTTTTTATAACGGTAAAAGTAGTGAAAATCTGGGTTTCTTACATTTTCAAATTTAAACGGTCATATCTTATTTTTTCCACAACGGATTTCTTTTGATCCTTCTTCCTTTTAAAGGGGTGAATAATGTCTTTTGAATAAGCTATTATTGTTTTAAATCGGTTAA